>NC_056452.1:18488706-19828706 GCF_018296145.1 Oncorhynchus tshawytscha | reverse complement strand
AAAGTGCAAATGAATCCTAGAACAACAGCAAAGGACCTTGTGAAGATGCTGGAGGAAACAGGTACAAAAGTATCTGTATCCACAGTAAAGCGAGTCCTATATCGACATAACCTGAAAGGCCGCTCAGCAAGAAAGAAGGCTTTCGACTCTGTCAATCACCATATTCTTATCGGCAGATTCAGTAGCCTCGGTTTTTCTAATGACTGCCTTGCCTGGTTCTCCAACTACTTTGCAGACAGAGTTCAGTGTGTCAAATCGGAGGGCATGTTGTCCGGTCCTCTGGCAGTCTCTATGGGGGTGCCACGGGGTTCAATTCTCTTGCTGCGGGCGATTCCCTGATCCACCTCTACGCAGACGACACCATTCTGTATACTTCTGGCCCTTCCTTGGACACTGTGCTATCTAACCTCCAAACGAGCTTCAATGCCATACAACACTCCTTCAGTGGCCTCCAACTGCTCTTAAAACGCTAGTAAAACCAAATGCATGCTTTTCAACCGTTCGCTGCCTGCACCCGCACGCCCGACTAGCATCACCACCCTGGATGGTTCCGACATAGAATATGTGGACATCTATAAGTACCTAGGTGTCTGGCTAGACTGTAAACTCTCCTTCCAGACTCATATCAAACATCTCCAATCCAAAATAAAATCTAGAATCGGCTTTCTATTTCGCAACAAAGCCTCCTTCACTCACGCCGCCAAACTTATCCTAATAAAACTGACTATCCTACCGATCCTCGACTCTGCGATGTCATCTACAAAATGGCTTCCAATACTCTCCTCAGCAAACTGGATACAGTTTCACAGTGCCATCCGCTTTGTTACTAAAGCACCTTATACTACCCACCACTGCGACCTGTATGCTCTAGTCGGCTGGCCCTCGCTACATATTCGTCGCCAGACCCACTGGCTCCAGGTCATCTACAAGTCCTTGCTAGGTACAGCTCCGCCTTATATCAGTTCACTGGTCACGATGGCAACACCCACCCGTAAGCATGTGCTCCAGCAGGTGTATCTCACTGATCATCCCTAAAGCCAACACCTCATTCGTTCCACCTTTCCTTCCAGTTCTCTGCTGCCTGTGACTGGAACGAATTGCACAAATCATTGAAGTTGGAGACTTTTATCTCCCTCATCAACTTTAAACATCTGCTATCTGAGCAGCTAAACGATCGCTGCAGCTGTACATAGTCTATCGGTAAATAGCCCACCCAATTTACCTACCTCATCCCCATACTGTTTATATTTATTTACTTTTCTGCTCTTTTGCACACCACTATCTCTACCTGTACATGACCATCTGATCATTTATCACTCCAGTGTTAATCTGCTAAATTGTAATTATTCGCCTACCTCCTCATGCCTTTTGCACACAATGTATATAGACTCTTTTTTTTTCTTCTAATGTGTTATTGACTTGTTTATTGTTTACTCCATGTGTAACTCTTTGTTGCTGTCTGTTCACACTCCTATGCTTTATCTTGGCCAGGTCGCAGTTGTAAATGATGAGAACTTGTTCTCAACTAGCCTTCCTGGTTAAATAAAAAAATAAATAATAATACAAATAAAAAAAGAAGCCACTGCTCCAAAACTGCCATAGAAAAGCCAGACTACGGTTTGCAACTGGCATTGGGACAAAGATCGTACTTTTTGGAGAAATGTCCTCTGGTCTGATGAAACAAAAATAGAACTGTTTGTCCATAATGACCATCATTATGTTAAGAGGAAAAAGGGGGAGGCTTGCAAGCCGAGGACCACCATCCCAACCGTGAAGCACGGGGGTGGCAGCATCATGTTGTGGGGGTGCTTTGCTGCAGGAGGGACTGGTGCACTTCACAAAATAGATGGCATCATGGATATATTGAAGCAACATCGCAAAACATCAGTCAGGAAGTTAAAGCTTGGTCGCAAATGGGTCTTCGAAATGGACAATGACCCCAAGCATACTTCCAAATTTGTGGAAAAATGGCTTAAGGACATCAAAGTCAAGGTATTGGAGTGGCCATCACAAAGCCCTGACCTCAATCCCATAGAAAATTTGTGGGCAGAGCAGAAAAAGCGTGTGCGAGCAAGAAGGCCTTACAAACCTGACTCCGTTACACCAGCTCTGTCAGGAGGAATGGGCCAAAATTCACCCAACTTATTGTGGGAAGCTTGTGGAAGGATACCTGAAACCTTTGACCCATGCACGTAGTCTCCGATTGTGAGGCCGGTTGAGACGTACTGCCAAATTCTCTAAAACAACCTATGGTAAAGAAATGAACATTCAATTCTCTGGCAACAGCTCTGTTGGACATTCCTGAAGTAAGCATGCCAATTCTGTGGCATTGTGTTGTGTGACAAAACTGCACATCTTAGAGTGGCCTTGTGTCCCAGCACTTAACATCTTGCGTTTATATTTTTGTTCAGTGAATGTGTCTCGTCATCCATCACAGCCTCCGTCATGGATCTGAAAAATTGCATTTTCCCCCTCTCCTTTCTATAATTTGAATGACTATTAATTCAATTCAGACGTGCGAGAATTAAAATGAAATTGAGAGAGAGAGAGAGAGAGAGAACCCAAGTAGCATGACACAAATTCGATCTTAAATTATAAACATATCACATTTGCATAATAAGAGTTTACTTTAATT
Source organism: Oncorhynchus tshawytscha (assembly GCF_018296145.1). Lineage (NCBI taxonomy): Eukaryota > Metazoa > Chordata > Actinopteri > Salmoniformes > Salmonidae > Oncorhynchus > Oncorhynchus tshawytscha. The sequence continues at coordinate 19,826,071 of NC_056452.1, read as the reverse complement.
GAAAAATCTTATTTTAATAGTCCTTGTTGGATTGTGAGTGTTTGTCTCATTTTGAAGGTAAAGGAGAAAAAAAAGTTATCTTTTTACGTTGCATGTTGGAATTTACAAGGGTTGAAGTCCTCTGCTTTTGGACTAAAGAGCAGAAACCCAGACTTCCTGAAATAAATTGATGATGTTGATATTGTAGTAGTACAGGAAACATGGTGCAGAGGTGATGTTTCCACTGGCTGTCCACTAGGTTATAGGGAGATAATCGTACCATCCACTAAATTAAAAGGAATCAAACAGGGAAGAGACTCAGGGGGAATGCTACTATGGTATAAATCTGAATCGAATTGATCAAAACAGGAGAATTCTTTCTGGTTAAAAATCAACAAGGAGGCTATCTTGACAGATAAAAACGTCTTCCTCTGTGCCACATACATTCCCCCCTCAGTCACCCTACTTCAATGAAGAGAGTTTCTCCATTCTAGAGGGGGAGATGAGTCACTTTCAGGCCCAAGGCAACGTACTGGTCTGTGGAGACCTGAATGCTAGAACAGCAGAAGAACAAGACACTATTAACAGTCATGGGGATAAACACCTACCAGGAAGCAACAATCTTTCCCTCCCCACATACCCCCATAGAAACTCATCCCTTGGCAGCAGCACTGTAGACTACTTCCTCACCGACCTAAACCCAGAGTCTCTCAGAGCCTTCACAGTCAGCCCACTAACACCTCTCTCAGACCACAGTAAAATCACAGTGAATCTGAGAAGAGCAGAACCCAACCATGAAGCATCACGGCCCAATAAATGACATGGTACAAAACAGGCCTATAGATGGAGAGAAAACAGTACAGACATCTACCAAAAAGCAATTAGTAGCCAAAAAATACAATCTCTCCTGGACAACTTTTTAGCCTTAACATTCTCCTACAGCAATGAAGGTGTAAATTTGGCTGTTTAGAACAAACTTTATATTTGACAAATTAGCCTCCTTGGCTAATTTAAAGAAGCATAAGATCAAACCAGAAATAACAGATAATGAAAAATGGTTTGATAATGATTGCAAAAATCTAAGAAGGGCATTGAGAAATATATCTAATCAAAAACACAGAGAACCAGACAACAAAAATATACGCCTTCAATATGGGGAAAAACTGAAGCAATACAAACACAACCTAAGAACAAAAAAGCAACAGCACATTAGAAATCAGCTGGATGGAATTGAGGAATCCATAGAATCAAACCACTTCTGGGAGAATTGGAATAAATTAAACAAACCTCATTATGAGGAATTGGCTATCCAAAATGGGGATATGTGGAGAAATCACTTTGCAAACCTCTACTGCAATATAACAAAGAGCCCAGAACAAAAAGATATACAAGAAAAATTACAAATCCTTGAATCAGCAGTCAAAGACTATCAGAATCCTGTGGATACCCCAATTACAGAAGAAGAATTATTGGAAAAACTATGCACTCTCCAACCCAAAAAGGCCTGTTACGCTGATGGTATTTTAAATGAAATTATCAAATATACAGGCCACAAATTCAAATTGGCTATACTAAAACTCTTCAACATTATCCTCACTGCAGGTATTTTCCCCGATATTTGGAACAAGGGATTGATCACACCAATCTATAAAAATGGAGACAAATTTGACCCCAGTAATTACAGAGGAATTTGCGTTAACAGCAACTTGGGGAAAATTCTCTGCAGTATTATAAATAGCAGACTACATAATTTCCTTGACGAGCACAACGTCCTGAGCAGAAGCCAGATTGGATTTCTAAAAAATTATCGTACAACAGACCACATTTACACCTTCCACACTAATTGATAAACAAGTAAACCAAAACAAAGGCAAAATCTACTCGTGTTTTGTAGATTTCAAGAAAGCATTTGATTCAATTTGGCACGAAGGTCTGTTTTATAAACTAATAGAAAGTGGTATTGGAGGGAAAACATGATTTTATTAAATCAATGTACACTAAAAACAAATGTGCAGTTAAAATTGGCAACAAGCAAACAGACTTCTTCTCTCAGGAACGGGGAGTGAAACAGGGCTGTCCAATAAGTCCAGCACTATTTAACATCTACATTAATGAGTTAACAACAAGCAAACAGACTTCTTCTCTCAGGGACGGGGAGTGAAACAGGGCTGTCCAATAAGTCCAGCACTATTTAACATCTACATTAATGATTTGGCAAAAACATTAGAAGAATCGGCAGCACCTGGTATCACCCTACACAACACTGAAATCAAGTGTCTGCTGTACGCAGATGACCTGGTGCTGCTGTCTCCCACTAAAGAGGGGTTACAGCAGCACCTAGATCGTCTACACAGGTTCTGTCAGACCTGGGCTCTGACCGTTAACCTAAAAAAAACAAATATAATGATATTCCAAAAAAGGTCTGGAAATAAGGATGACAAATATAAATTCTATTTGGACACAGTTCTATTAGAACACACCAAAAACTACACATATCTAGAACTAAATATCAGCAACACAGGTAGCTTTCACATGGCTGTGAATGAGCTGAGAGACAAAGCAAGAAGAGCATTCTATGCCATTAGAAATTCCAATTAGAATCTGGTTCAAAATGTTTCAATCAGTTATAGAATCAATTGCTCTATATGGCAGTGAAGTATGGGGTCCAATCTCTAATAATGAATTTACCAAATGGGACAAACATCCAATCGAAATACTGCATGCAGAGTTTTGCAAGACTGTATTGCAAGTGCAAAGAAAAACTCCAAATAACGCATGTAGAGCAGAATTGGGCCAATACCCCCTCCTCATTCGAATAGAAAAAAGAGCCATCAAATTTTACAACCATCTAAAAACAACTGACCCCAAAACATTCCATCACACCGCTCTACAATGTCAAGAGATGAAAAAAGAGAAGAGTCCCCTCAGCCAGCTGGTTCTGAGGCTCAGTTCACCAACTCAAACCAACCCCATAGAGCCTCAGGACAACACTCAGAAAATCTGGCCCAACCAAATCATCACAAAACAAAAATTAAAATATATCACCTATTGGAAAGACACCACAAAAAAATGTAAGTATGGGGTAGGGTGGACAAGTGGAACACTCTGGATTTGGTAATCGAGAGGTACTCTCCATCCACCCACGCATGCGCTTCAGTGTCCCTGTCTGACTGTGTGGGAGGGGTGGGGGGGTGGACAAGGTGAATCCCTCCTTGAAACACCTGCTGGGCTTTATAAACCAGACTCTCCTCCTCTCCAGTGCTGCGTTGGGCTCCAGAAATCCATGTCACCTTTCATTAGCTACCGCTCCCTAATCCCCCGCGAGTTGTCATCCATTATTTATGAAGCCTCGTCCGAGGGCCAGAAACCTCCCCACCCCCACGTCTTCAGGCGTCATCCCCTCCATCGCAGACTTTGAAAAGTGCCTGGCAGTCATAACAGTCTGCTGTCCAGTAAAGGGGGCAGGGGGACATCTTCTTACCTGACTGTCTGGACTCTGGAGGAAAGGGATGTTTTTCCTGTTGAAATAACCCCAGGGCCAACAGAGCAGCATTGACATTAAAGCCAGAGATCGGCCCAAATAGGTAGCGTCAGGGGGAGTGTGGCGTTGTGTAGAAATGCTGCTTAGCACAGAGCTGGGGGATAGGCTGGGGGGGGATGTGGTGTAGTAAACAGCGGTGGCCACAGGGTGGCAGTGTGGACTAGTGAATTCGTCTCCATAGTCAATGAATGGAGGTGAGAAGAAGAGGGCTGATCTGGCAGAGCTTTGAGACGTCTGATCGGCTAAGATGTCGAAGCTCAACGCTAGCCGTGTGAATGTCTCCATACATAGATCTCTGTGCAATGTATCAAAAGGATAACTGCACCTGTGTATGGTTCCTCTCTCCCAGACTTCAGTGTAATGTAACTGAGAATGATGTAATGAAACGGAATGCACTTGTATGATTGCAGACTGTGTGTCGGATCTGTTTAGATCTCTATCTATTGTTAAACTAACATGATAAACACCTCCGAAATAGAAATGAAGTCGTCACCTTACCTTGCAATTGGGATTTGTTGCTGTTTTTGCAGGTGTAAAAAAGAAACATCTTCCACCTGCACTGGCCAGCCTCCCACCTCCCTCCCACCCCCCAAACAGACGAATCATCTGACAGAATAATTCCCTTTGAGTCAGCCAGCCTCGATCTAGTGCTTCCTCTCCACTCTTTCCCTTTCCTCTCTCTCGCTCTCTCGTTCTCACTCGTCTTTCTATCATTCTCTCTTATCTCTCTCTTTCTCTCGATCTCCCTCGTGCTCTCTCTGTCTCATAGTCTGATTGACTGACAGGCGTGTATGAGGCAGGGCTGCCGCCATGTTCCCCATTCAACAAGCAGCGTTAAATGTTAATGAGCGGGCTGAAGTGGGCCCCCGATGTGCACACCCTAACGTTTCTCTAATTGAGGATGTGCTGGCATAGCGGCACACCGGGGCACCTTGTTACGCTGGTGCCTGGCGGCCAGACACAGCCCGGAGAGCTACTGTCATCCCATGTCTTCCTTATTTTTCAGCAGCGAAGCGACGTGTGGGGTGGTGTTGCGGAGGTGAGCGAGTTGGCAGGCAGGAGGAGGGCTCTTTTGATGGTGACCTCCCCCACCCAGCCTCTGCAGTGGTACATCAGTGATGATAAGTTTAGAGAGAGATGACTACTGTACTGTAGCACGCGGCCTGGCTGCTGTCTCCAAAGAGTGCCCGGAATCAAAACCCCAATCTCCTACGGTGTTTCATGTGTTGAATGCGCGCAATTAGTTTCTCTCTCTACAGTCATGAAAAAAGGGAGAGGCGCTACAGTACACAGTGTCTAGCCTCGTGGGAATTGTAGGCTTGTTGTGCAACTGTTAGGCGAAACAGACTGGACAAAATGTTTTGGTTTCGCAAGCCGAAGAACAGAAATTATTTATGATGGCGTACAATGGTTCATGCTGTAGTTTGTTTATATACAGTTTTTAGATGCTTATCGTATGTTGTTTCTCTCCTCCCCCAGCCTCAAATACTACAGCCTTCCAGGCCATGGCCCAACAGCGTGCAGCAACCTCAACCCCAGGAAAGACTAACAAGCTCAGCCCACACCGAGGCCCCCCGAGACTCCTCCAACCCAGGCTGTGGGGACCCGGCCAAAATGATTCCTGCCCCTAGCCTCCCGCAGTCCCCCGGCTCTCTGAAAACAGCCTCCATCCCTAAAAGGCCACAGGAAGGCCCCATAACCAACTCCACCCAGGCGTCCATGGCAGGCTTCCCCAGGGTGGTGAGAGGAATCCAGTTTAGGAGCAGTCTCAGGCCGGGCTTCACAACTCCACAGTCCAGGCTGCTCCCACCTCTCTTCAGAGGTCTGCCCTGCTACAGCTCCACGAACCAGGCCTCTGCCTCCTCCCAGAGCCCTGCACTGTCGGCCTGCCCCCGGACCAAAGCACCCAGACAGACTCCAGGCCTCAGAGAACCAGAGATTGGCGGGCTCAAGGCCAGAGGTCTAGTCCATCCCAGCCTCTTACGACATCCCAAGCCAAAGAGCCACTGACTGCTATCTCTCAACTCTCAAACATTGCCATGTAGCAAGACCACTCAGCCCCACTTTCTACCCATTCAAACCCAAAAGATCTGACTTCTTCTAAAGGCTTCCAGGCCTCACCTCAGCAAGGTTACCGTGTCTACCCTGTAAGAATGGAAGACTTGTAGATTATATAACAAACTAGGTGGTTCAAGCCCTGAATGCTGATTGGCTGACAGCCGTGGTATATTAGACCGTATACCACAGGTATGACAAAACATTTGTTTTTACTGTTCTAATTACGTTGGTAACCAGTTTATAATAGCAATAAGGCACTTCGGGGGTTCGTGGTATATTTCCAATATACCACGGCTAAGGGCTGTGGACAGGCACCCCGTGTTAAATTGTGCTTAAGAACAACCCTTAGCCGTGGTATATTGGCCATATACCACACCTCCTCGGGCCTTATTGCGTAAATAAATATATGACCCCACAGACTATTTTAGCTAGCCTGCTGCGCTTCCAGTAAGGCTCACTCAAGGTCCGAAATAAAATTGACCCGTGTACATTTGGTATCTGCCTTATACAAAGGCGTCAAGCATAACACAATAATTGTTTTTCCCCTCCAAAAGCACGCTTCAGTACAATCTATCAAATCAAATCAAATTGTAGACCTTACCGTGAAATGCTTACTTACAAGCCCTGTACAGAGTGCAGTCTAGATCAGTTAAATGCACATATTGTTTGTGTGAAATGTTGTTTCAAAGTGTGAACTTTCAGGATGCTTGACACTTACAGTCCCTCCAGAACTTTTACTCTCTGGCCAAAACGTGTCCCAGATGATGGTTCCTCATGCATACGTACACCACAACATATCCCAGATGATGGTTCCTCATGCGTACGTACACCAAAACATATCCCAGATGATGGTTCCTCATGCGTACGTACACCAAAACATATCCCAGATGATGGTTCCTCATGCGTACGTACACCACAACATATCCCAGATGATGGTTCCTCATGCGTACGTACACCAAAACATATCCCAGATGATGGTTCCTCATGCATACGTACACCAAAACATATCCCAGATGATGGTTCCTCATGCATACGTACACCAAAACATATCCCAGATGATGGTTCCTCATGCATACGTACACCAAAACATATCCCAGATGATGGTTCTGTGTGCGTAGATACACCAAAACATATCCCAGATGATGGTTCTGCGTGCGTAGATACACCAAAACATATCCCAGATGATGGTTCCTCATGCATACGTACACCACAACATATCCCAGATGATGGTTCCTCATGCATACGTACACCAAAACATATCCCAGATGATGGTTCCCTCATGTACACCAAAACATATCCCAGATGATGGTTCCTCATGCCAAAACATATCCCAGATGATGGTTCCTCATGCGTACGTACACCAAAACATATCCCAGATGATGATTCCTCATGCGTACGTACACCAAAACATATCCCAGATGATGATTCCTCATGCGTACGTACACCAAAACATATCCCAGATGATGGTTCCTCATGCGTACGTACACCAAAACATATCCCAGATGATGATTCCTCATGCGTACGTACACCAAAACATATCCCAGATGATGATTCCTCATGCGTACGTACACCAAAACATATCCCAGATGATGATTCCTCATGCGTACGTACACCAAAACATATCCCAGATGATGATTCCTCATGCGTACGTACACCAAAACATATCCCAGATGATGATTCCTCATGCGTACGTACACCAAAACATGTCCCAGATGATGGTTCTGTGTGCGTAGGTACACCACAACATATCCCAGATGATGATTCCTCATGCATACGTACACCAAAACATATCCCAGATGATGATTCCTCATGCGTACGTACACCAAAACATATCCCAGATGATGATTCCTCATGCGTACGTACACCAAAACATGTCCCAGATGATGGTTCCTCATGCATACGTACACCAAAACATATCCCAGATGATGGTTCTGTGTGCATACGTACACCACAACATATCCCAGTTGATGGTTCCTCATGCGTACGTACACCACAACATATCCCAGATGATGGTTCCTCATGCGTACGTACACCACAACATGTCCCAGATGATGGTTCTGTGTGCGTAGGTACACCACAACATATCCCAGATGATGGTTCCTCATGCGTACGTACACCACAACATATCCCAGATGATGGTTCTGTGTGCGTACGTACACCAAAACATATCCTAGATGATGGTTCTGTGTGCGTAGGTACACCACAACATATCCCAGATGATGGTTCCTCATGCGTACGTACACCAAAACGTATCCCAGATGATGGTTCTGCGTGCGTAGGTACACCACAACATATCCTAGATGATGGTTCCTCATGCGTACGTACACCACAACATATCCCAGATGATGGTTCTGCGTGCGTAGGTACACCAAAACGTATCCCAGATGATGGTTCCTCATGCGTACGTACACCAAAACATATCCCAGATGATGGTTCCTCATGCGTACGTACACCAAAACGTATCCCAGATGATGGTTCTGCGTGCGTAGGTACACCGCAAGTACAACTATCTGACCTTAATATAGCATTTAGGTGCCCTAATACTAGTTGACTTACTGAACTACTACATGATACCTGTATGTAGTTGTTGCGCTTAGTATAGCTATTGACCTGATGTACTCTCTGAACAGTGTCCTAGATGAATGAAGACGATATTATAACACAGAAAAACGGTTACAGGAACAGAGAATCCCTTTTGACTTGAGCGGGGAACACTTTTAGAAGTGCAGATATTTTGGTTATATAGACTAGAGAATATAGTTACATCAGATATTGTCCCTCTGGCTAAACTGGGGAGATTCTAACAGTTGTGTTAGGTTCTAAAGTTCCCCTTGCCACTTCTCAGTATTACTTCTCTCTGGTTTCAAAACACCTGTATTCTTTCTGCCTTGCGTGTTTTGGTGCATTCTCAAATGTAGCTGTAGCGACCACTGTCTACCGACAGTCATTCAGTTAGTCTGTCTGTCTTGTCCGTTGCAGTTGGATTGAGACACAGGGATAGCAGGGATCCATCTAGAGGAGCCATCTTGTGCAGTTGGTGCTCTGACAGAGCTGTCTTTGTTTCCCCGTGCTTCCGTAATGAGAAGGTCTAGTTTGGTCTGTAGGAAGAGGCCTCCTACACGCTACTGTAATGACGCTGCAGAAGAGAAGAGCTCCGCTTCTAGATGTGCTTCAGGCCAGGGCCCTTAATAGAAGGGGACAGAAAGAAAGAAAAAAGAAAGAAAAGGTCCTAGCATGAAACAATATTGCTGTTATAGTGTGCAGGCTTGTGGTGACCATGTGATTCCGTAATGGTGTCGAGTCGGGTCCAGTTGGCATGGTTACGCGGCCGAGTGGCACAGCAGAGGGATGTGTTGATGTCAAGTGGTTGAAGCACATGCTCAGTGTGTCCCTGTCGACAGCAGGGCCAGACTCATTCCTACGGTATAACACCCACCCTCCATGTCTTCTACCACACCTTCTTCTCTCAGTCCTTCCCCCAAGGGTCCCATTGAGTGTGTCACAGTGGGCTAGCGTGTCAAGGAGGGTAGAGAGGGATTCCTCTTCTTCAAAGCCATAATGTCTAACTACTTCCTGGTCCGTCGCTATGTTTAGTCCTAGAGGGCTTTAAGTAGGAGCCTAATGGGTGCCATTTATACCCTTGACCGATCAGGTCCTTATTTCCCTTATGTCATAACTGACCTTTTGATCCCAAGTCTTCTGATTGGTTGGCTCAGCATACGTTGTAGAATGCTCTGAGAGGAACAACATCACCCAGTCAACACAGTCTCAAAGATAAGATTGAGAATGCCTCTTTCTGTAACTTAATTTGGTCATTCTTCTTCCCCCACTAAAGCTTCCCATGCTTTTCTATGCAACACAGTTGTGCCCTACTCATGGAAGATACGTCTCATTGGTACATAGTCACAGCACAGTGGACAATGTGCTGTTGGCCTTCATGTACCCCTCTCATTATGATCCTATGTTAAGCCAACTGTAGTGTACAAATGTACTTGATATCCCAAGCACTTGTCTTGCTGCCACACAGCTCTTGAAGTATTTGTCTTCCCATTTCTAAATGATTGAAAGCCATGCCCCGTAAAGGTCATGTACCCTTGTGTTATATTTGTCAAGCGTTTCGAAGTACATTCGGCAGCATTCCTATCCTGGTTCCAGATCTGTTTTTTTCTGACTCCATCGCTGTCATTGTCAAGCCAAACGTGTTTGGCATGATGATGAGTGTAAAGGAGTTGGCATGATACACAAACAGACTGGCAACAGCAACCCCACCAAGTATGTACATGACATCACTCCCAACAGTCCCGGGACATGAGAAATGTCACTCCAAATCAATTCTCCTATTTGCAAGGCTGCTTCCCCATCCCACCCAGAGAAGAACAACATACTTTTTATACATTTCATCTCTTCAAATGATAAACAAACAATAAATGAACTACTATTTGAGGACCTGTAGGGATGAGACAGAGATGAATTTAATCAATTCCTGTTTGACAGTGAGAGTCCTTGATTTAAAGGATTTAGAATATTCAGGGGTGGAAATGTTTTTTTAGATTAACGAGATCTTAACAGAAGCTCAACGTATTTACCTCTGAGAAGTTCTCACCCAAACCCCCCAAAAAATAGTGACCTAAAGTTATTGAAAAGGGTTGCGATTTATTAATAATGCATTATTATTTTCCGGTTGTCTAGCTTTGCCTTACCATAATATGGTATGTAGATTGAACAAAAAACTTGCCCTCGAATTGACTGTACGGTCAACAGGATATAATAAGGTCATGTAGCAGCAATACTCTTCTTGTGTATTACAAAAGTGCCTGCTTTTGTGACTTCAATTCTCGTGGTCCTGAACATTTGGTGTGATCTCCATCTCTTTGATTAAAGTAGGACCATATAGATAGTTGGGTATGTAGATGAGGGAGTGTTCCTCCTGGAGGAATGGAAGAGTACGGTAAGAGTGGGCCCAACTGTGTGTGCTGAGAGGAGAGAGTGAGTCTGCCTTGGGTTCACAGGTATATCCCTTTCTGTATCCCTCCGCCCCTCTACAGGGTTCAACACAGGGTTATGCGTTATGCCCGCGCAGCCTAGCAGATGTTAGAATGCCAGTCGCACTTAGTATTTACTGTCGCAGGCTCACTCTCAACACATTCTGATTGGGGAGGGCAAACCTGTTTGTGTCTCTTTCTCACTACAGTAGCATTCTCTGTAACACAGGCCAGGTTAGTGGAGCTACAGTACTGTATTTGAAAAAGCTCGCCAAGCTATGCTTCCAGTGCTGACAGCTCGCATGCTTTGATGCTCTCTGGTGTGTCTCCTCTTTCTTGTAAGCAGTCTTGAGGAGATTTGTCTCTGTGTTGCCGTCTCTTTCCGACTTCCCAAATCTTAGCTTTAAGGCTCTTTTTTACTAGCTTTTTTTAATTTATGCATTTTTATTGTATTTATATTTTAGAAATGCTGAAACTGTAGTTTCATTGATGAAATGACATTGTAAACAGCGGGATGTGTTTTCCGCTCATAACCATCTGTTCAGTTAATGTTCTTCATTATTTCATCAGGGTGGTCTTAAACACGGTCTGCTCCCCAAATGGCACCCTATGCCCTTTTATAGTGTTCTACTTTTGACCGGAGCCTTATGACGTTACCCCAGACGTTCCCAAAGTAGTGCACTATATAGGGATTAGGGTGCCGTGTGGAACGCGGAAACTATCGCACCAGGCAGCCAATGGTTGTGTCCGAAATCTGTTTCGCCTGCTACTTCCTAAAACGACATACTGCATACTAATCATTCTACAGTACATACTATTCAGAATGTACTGTTTAGTAAAAATGAACATTTTAGATAGTGAACAACACATATCTGAGAATGCGTCAAGGAATGCACACTTGTGTTTGTTAGTCTGTCCCCTTTTTCTGGTTATCTGCTGTTGTCAAAAACATGTGGCTCTGAAAAGACAATTCTCGTCCTCAATAGCATGCAGCTATTCATACTAGATTAAAAGGCAAAATTAATACAACATCCTGGCATGTAAAGCAAACAACATTTTCGAAATGTCGCATACCTAATCAGCCTGCTATTTAGAACGCAAGTACAAATATTCGGACACGGCCGATATGTCTCCTCGCTACCAGTAGAACCTCTACTGTAGAAGGACTACTGGTAGGATAATAGAAACATGAACCAGTTATCTTCTAGGTGGAAAGGGTTCCGTTTGGGCTCCATAATCCTTCGCTTTGTTGTAGTCTAATATTACTGCTGTAAACGTACAACTCCGTAACACGAGTATATTCAATATGCAGTACTGTATGACGTACTGTCCTGTTCAAGTCCTTCACCTCGCCAGCCACCACATTGACTGTACAGTAGAACTTGTTTTTCTCACCTGTGACAGGAAACTAAAAATGGAGAGAGTCTGCTCTGAGGATCGGTTTCCTCGTGCGTTTGTGTTAATCTTCCTGACAATTCTGTTTTACTTTCATGTTTGCTATACTGCTATTTAATTTGTGCAATACGATAACGATTGAAAACATACTGTTGTACACAATGCTAATTATTTATATGTATATGACATACATTATCTATATCTGTGTGTAATTGTCACGGAGTTCTTGAGCTTGTCAAAAAAAAAGAGAAGGCTCAATCTGAAATGCACTTTAAATGATTGTGTTGACTTGGAACAGGAAGTAATGAACTTGAAAACGTATTGAACTGCTTTCTGTTTAGATCTGGCTCCTTTTTGCTGTGATATCTGAGGCTACGGAGTGGCTGAGTGCTCAAATAAAGACTGCACCAAATCTACATTCTGGTGTGTGTCGCTCTCTCACTATGGGGTTGGTGGTTGTGACAGGATGGTATGAAATGATTGGATGAGGAGAGAGGGGCGTGTACAGTAAGAGAAGTGGTGGAACACGAGGGTGGTAAGAGATTGTGGGAATCGATAGGCTAGGGTGAGGTGAGAGGGGTAGAGATGATGGCATTCTTTCACCCAGGATTTGAGTAGTATAAAGTAGGACTCTGTGGTCAATATCAAAGACCCACCACCCTATTTTACAGTAGGTGGGGTTATTTTCTGCTCATGCATTCTCATTTTGACGCCAAACCCACCACTTGTGTGCGTGGCCAAAGAGCTCTATTTTCACGTCCTCCAACAAATGTAAACACCTGATTTGCTAAACGGCATTGGCACTTGGATTGGAACTGGTGCTTTGGTCAGATGACAGGAAAATGAAGCTCTTTGCCCACACACACCAGTGGTGGGTTTGACCTCAAAATGTTTTGGTGCTATTTTGTTTCCACTGGTCCTGGGGCCCTTGTTAAGGTCAATGGCATCATGAACTTGTACCAGGACATTTTTAGCCAAAAACCTAGTTGCCTCTTCCAGCAAGACAATAACACCAAGCAGACATAATCCACAAAGAAATGTTAATTGGCCTCAAAATCAACATTTTGGCCATCTCAGTCTCCGGACTTGGCCATCTCAGTCTCCGGACTTGGCCATCTCAGTCTCCGGACTTGGCCATCTCAGTCTCCGGACTTGGAACCTTTTGAAACTTGTGGTTTAACTCCAAGCATCTGGAAGGATTCTGTATGGAGGAATGGTCTATGATCCCTCCCGATGTGTTCTCCAACTCATACAACATTTTAGATAAAGGCTCAGTGCCGGAAGGTGAGGTATTGAAAAACAGGTGTCAATAAGTTGGACCCCTACCTTTTGAGGAAAAAATAATATTACTTGTTAAACCAAATATCTTTCGCAGAGAAATTCAAATACAATTTTATTGGTCACTTGCATATATTTTGCAGATGTTGCAGGTGTAGCAAAATGCTTGTTTTTAGCTCCAACAGTGCAGTAATACTTAACAATACACACAAATACAAAAAAAGGAATTATATCAGAATGATTGTCAGTCCGGAATATAAATGTATATTTATATGAAGGTGTGTATGGACAGTATATTATTAGAAAAGGTGTGTACAGCATTAGTTGTATAGGATGAGCGATGACTAGAATACAATATATACTGTTCACGGTGTACAAATCATTAGGAACACCTGCTCCTTCCATGGCGGACTGACCAGGGGAAAGCTATGATCTCTTATTGATGTCACTTGTTAAAACCATTTCAATCTGCGTAGATTAAGGGGAGGTTAAAGAATATTTTTTGAAGCCTTGAGACAATTGAGACATGGATTGTGTATGTGTTCCATTCAAAGGGTGAATTGGCAAGACAAAAGATTGAAGTGCCTTTGAACAAGGTATGGTAGTAGGGACCAAGGGCGCCAGTCTGAGTGCAACGCTGCACAGTTTCCCGTGTGTATCAAGAATGGTCCACCACCCAGAGGACATCCAGCTAAGTTGACACAACTGTGGGAAGCATTGGAGTCAACTAGCCAGCAACCCTGTGAAATGCTTTCGACACCTTGTATAGTCTATACCCCTACGAATTGAGGCTGTTCTGAAGGGCAAAAGGGGGTACAACTCAATTTTAGGAACATGTTCCTAATGTTTTGTACACTCTGTACATATGAACTGGGTTAAACAGTATGTTGACATTATTAAAGTCAATGATCAATGATTATGTACATAGGGCAGCAGTCTCTAAGGTGCTGGGTAGAGTAGCAGGCTAGTAACGGTGACTAAGTTCAAGGCAAGGTACTGGGCGGAGGCTGGCTAGTGGTGACTGTTTAACAGCCTGATGGCCTGGAGATGGAAGCTGTATTTCAGTCTCTCGGTCCCAGCTTTGATGCACCTGTATTGTCTCCGTCTTCTAGATGGTAGCAGGTTGAACATGCCGTGGTCTAAAATAATATAACTATCAAGGGTGTCAATCATTTCGGACCCAAATGTAGTTGTTTTGCATTCCTTACTAAGTCAGAAAGAGGGAAAATGTAATTATTGGAAGAAGGGGTCTAGAGTTTTACTGAGGTAAAAAGTGCATTTATATTTTCATGTGCCCTAAATGTGGCTCCAAGGCACAGTTTCAAGGAAGACATGGCTGTTATATATTTATTACCTCGGTATAAGAGGTAGTCATTGAAAGTCCTGCCCTCCTGCTCTCTTTCTTTCGATAGACTCTTGATTGACAGGTAGTCTTCCAACTGAATTGTTCTTAGCCAACTCTGTATTAAAATACACACAGCTCAGCTGTAGAGTTGAGTGACAGCTTCATTTCCCACAATTTATGTACACTCCTTTTCCACTTTCTCTATTCCCAGAAGTTCCCATGAGTGTGGTGTGCCAGTGGCGATCTCTTTTCACCACTCCACCACTTTTGGAAGTGACCAATAACTAGGTGTAAGGGCAGTAGCAATTAAATCTGGTTTACCCTCATGCAAAGCCTTCGGGCATCACATAGAGCAGTACAGGGGATATGCAGGAGGCCAAACTAAATGGAGAGATCTGAGAAATGAACCTACATAGTGCTCCCATTACTCACATCTGCTATGTGTCTCACCATGGGCCACAGCATAGCAGATGTGCTATGGGCCTTAAAAATATAGATTGACAACGAGAAACCACTTTGTATTTCCTGTTTGAACCCAAGGCGAACCGGTGTACCAAGAGTTTCACTTGAATTTCATGCTTTTTATATTTCAGTGGATTGGAGAAGCAGTCGAGAAGTCAGCAATGTTTTGATAATTGACTGTGCCACAGTAGTGTTAAGTGTCATGAGTGCTACTGGATTAGGATTTACTTTTTGTTTTGCTGTAGTTTTCAGATGAGCGGAAGCAAAATAGCCCCATAACATCAAAATATTCCACTGGTCTCTCTTTCTCTCTCTTTTTTTCTCTCTCTCTCTCGCTCAGCCAACTTGACACAACTGTGGGAAGCATTGGAGTCAACATGGGCCAGCATCCCTGTGGAATGCTTTTGACACCTTGTAGAGTCCATACACTGGTCTCTCTCTCTCTCTCTCTCTCTCTCTCTCTCTCTCTCTCTCTCTCTCTCTCTCTCTCTCTCTCTCTCTCTCTCTCTCTCAAAACCAACTACAGCTCTAATTAAATGACGTGCTGACTGAAACAGGCTGGGATATAAAATTAGATTATGTTTATATAGTTGTTTTGCGTTAAGGTCAATTCCTTACTAATTCTGAAAGGCACTTGTTGGAAGTAGGGGTCTAGAGTTTTACTGAGGTAAAAAGTGCATTTATATTTTCATGTGGCTCCAAGGCAAAGTTTTTCAAGGGAGAGTCAGCAGTTGTATATGAATTATCTCAGCATAAGAGAGGAAGTTCTAGTTGAAAGTCCTTTGTCTTTTTCTTTCAACAGACTTGATGGACAGATATTCTTCTAACTTTTGTGCCATTAAACCAAACAATTTCCATGATTGCAGCAAATCATGTGTTTCAGAGAGGCCAAGGCATATAGCCTCCTGTCCTCAGCATGACAGAGGGACTTGAGACACAAACACCCATAATTATCATTAGAGTCCCGGTGCAGTCAAACACGTGATTTTTGTGTGTTTCATACAGTGCATTTGGAAAGTATTCAGACCCCTTTACTTTTTTCACATTTTGTTACGTTACAGCCTTATTCTAAAATTGATTAACTTGTTTTTTCCTCATCAATCTTCACACAATACCCCATAATGACAAAGCAAAAACAGGTTTTTAGACATTTATGCAAATGTATATATTACAGAAAACTTTGTTGAAGCACCTTTGGCAGTGATTACAGCATTGAGTCTTCTTGGGTATGACGCTTCAAGCTTGGCACACATGTACTTGGGCAGTTTCTCCTATTTCTCCCTGCAGATCCTCTCAAGCTTTGTCAGGTTAGATGGGGAATGTTGCTGCACAGTTATTTTCAGGTCCATTTTCAGGTCCAGTAGGTCAGAAGCTTACAAACACTAAGTTGACTGTGCCTTTAAACAGCTTGGAAAAATCCAGTAAATGATGTAATGCATAAGCTTCTGATGGGCTAATTGACATCATTTGAGTCAATTGGAGGTGTGCCTGTGGATGTACTGTACCTGTTTCAATACACAGAGGCAATATCCCTGAACTTACCTGTTTCAATACGCAGAGGCAATATCCCTGATCTTACCTGTTTCAATATGCAGAGGCCATATCCCTGATCTTACCTGTTTCAATACGCAGAGGCCATATCCCTGATCTTACCTGTTTCAATACGCAGAGGCAATATCCCTGATCTTACCGGTTTCAATACGCAGAGGCAATATCCCTGATCTTACCTGTTTCAATACGCAGAGGCAATATCCCTGATCTTACCTGTTTCAATACGCAGAGGCAATATCCTTGATCTTACCTGTTTCAATACGCAGAGGCAATATCCCTGATCTTACCTGTTTCAATACGCAGAGGCAATATCCCTGATCTTACCTGTTTCAATACGCAGAGGCAATATCCCTGATCTTACCTGTTTCAATACGCAGAGGCAATATCCCTGATCTTACCTGTTTCAATACGCAGAGGCAATATCCCTGATCTTACCTGTTTCAATACGCAGAGGCAATATCCCTGATCTTACCTGTTTCAATACGCAGAGGCAATATCCCTGATCTTACCTGTTTCAATACGCAGAGGCAATATCCCTGATCTTACCTGTTTCAATACGCAGAGGCAATATCCCTGATCTTACCTGTTTCAATACGCAGAGGCAATATCCCTGATCTTACCTGTTTCAATACGCAGAGGCAATATCCCTGATCTTACCTGTTTCAATACGCAGAGGCAATATCCCTGATCTTACCTGTTTCAATACGCAGAGGCAATATCCCTGATCTTACCTGTTTCAATACGCAGAGGCAATATCCCTGATCTTACCTGTGCACATAGCAATCTCTTGTTTTTAGATAGGTTACACATAATATATCTCACACACAAACTCATCCTTAATTAAACAAAAGGTTCTCCATTTTGGTTTATGATTAATCTCCACCCATTTTTTCATAATCTATCAACAGTTTTTTTTCCATCATATCTATGTCTCCCTTAATTTGGTTTTCATGCAGATATTCACAGTCGGACTGTCAAACATTTCAGTTGCCCAGACTCCCCCTATGGATAGATCCCATTTAGAAACTTTACTAGCTATTCTGGCAGCCTATTCCAAATGCTCACCATGCATGCCTTCCATCTCACCTCACAGGGTTCCCAGCCCATGTCCCCAGTTATTGCAAGTATAGGTGCAAACTTGTGGACACCTAAAAAGTAACGTGCTGCTCTGTTATGAACATATTTTTAAAATACCTCTTAGCAGCCCACACTCCTGCTGAATAATCCAGAACAGGACACACGCATGTCTGATACAGTTGAATACGTGACATAACCAATATCTTCGAGTGGTTTTGTTTTTCTTATTTCTCCTCCAAGAGCTCTACTTGCTGAGTCGGCCATGGCAGATGTTGGCGCATAGAAAGGAAATATGTTCATCAATAAAAAATATTTATAAATGCTAGTAAACTCAAGAATGTCTTCAACAAAACTGAAAAACACTTATCTTAGTTGCTGGTTTTCTAAAAGTAATTATCTGTGTTTTTGTCTGGTTGATCATGAGTCTCCATCTTTTGCACCAATTGACTGCACATAATAACATGTTCTACAGGTCTTGTTCAGTTTCTGCCATCAAAATAATATCATCAGCATTTAAAAGGATACTTAGCATTTTGTCATCATATCTTACTCCAATATTTAACTGTTTAATTTATTTTGCTAAATCATTTATAAACACAGAAAACAAAGTCGGTGATAAGGCATCTCCTTGTTTTACACCCGAGGGTGTGGGAAACCAATCTGTACGATATTCATTAACACGCACACAAGCAATTGGTACTTTGACTGGGACTGGGTTGCTTGATAACATTT
Organism: Oncorhynchus tshawytscha; assembly: GCF_018296145.1. Lineage (NCBI taxonomy): Eukaryota > Metazoa > Chordata > Actinopteri > Salmoniformes > Salmonidae > Oncorhynchus > Oncorhynchus tshawytscha. Next base: position 19,807,671 of record NC_056452.1, on the reverse strand, counting down.
CCCATCAACCACTGTCTTTAACAAGCTAAAAGATCCCTATTTACAAAATCAACAACTTTCTGGAAATCAATTAAACATGCAAAAGTAGGATCCATTTCATGTAATCTATTTCTAATTATTGTAGAGACCGAGAAGATATGATCTATACAGTCTCTGAATTTACCAAAACCATTTTGTTCTTCCACCAGAATGTTTTGGTCCTCCAGAAATGTAATTAGCCTTTTGTTGAGGATGGATATGAACATAATTTATAAGCCGTACTTAATAAATGTATGCCTCTATAGTTCAGTGGCACTCTCGAGTCATTTAAAAAAAAAAAAGATTTTGGAATAGGATTCATAAATAAAAGAGAATGATCAGGAAGTCTACTTTTTTTCTCAAATTAAGTCAAAACATCCGCATTCTTAACCATCTGTGTAGGAGATAACACCTTCAATTCAAAACACGTTTCTAGACAGTCATGGAGGGTAACTATATAGTCCACAACAGCTTTCCTTTGCCAGATATGGATGTAAAGTTATCGCATAAGGGGCATATCCTTCCATTAATGATACACATTTTAGAGTCCCGAAAGGAATTCTAACAGGGTTTCCCCATGATGATTAACACAGTCATTCAAAGCAACACGCGATGGAATATCATCAATATCATTTATATAGTCATCTAAACTCCCAATTCCACTGTTAAGATCCCCACATATGTAAATAGCATCTGCTTCTGTAGATAGGTATACTTGACTTAACAAATGACTATAGAAGGAGGATGCATCTCTACCTCATTTGGACTGTTCAGATGGCAAATAGCATGAAAACACAACAAAACAATAATCTGACTCCCTATGCTCGACGCGCAAACCAATAATTCCTTCTATGGCTTTATCGATCATTTCAATTTTATATGCTTTCATCACATCAGACTTTACACATATTCCCACTCCCCCAGAGCCACTGGGGGCTTTCACATGAGTTGTTCTGTTGTGTCCACACCATACATACATACTCTTCCATATCAATAGCTTCTTGCCGACACAAATGCGTTTAATTTATTGAGATAATGTCTGGGTTTAAGGATTTCAGTATTATTATTAGTAATTTATTGTTCAATGTCGTTCCTATTAAAGGGAAATCAACACGTAAAAAAAAACAGACACTTCAATCTCTTCAAACCCTTCATTCTGGGTTGTACAATCCACTTAGTATGGTAATACTATAATCATTATAAAGGTTATACTTCTCTTAATAGGAGTGAGTATCAAAAGAATACACACATACAGAAGGGATCTGTAGGTTCAGAGGTGAATACATCTCTCAATGTTAACCATTGTTTCCATATTTCTTACCACAATTGCGTTGCATTGACCTATGTTGTCACTAACTGTCCCTGCGACATCAACTTAGTCAAAATATAAAATCCAGTTCTGCTAAGACCTTCAAAAGGTTGGTGCTGGCTCATCAGCTCAGTGTTCCACATGATGTAAAAATGTTAAGGGTTTAGATGACCTTGCCTTTTAACTTGTTAAAAGAAAACAACCTTCAATCATTACTCATCGTCCGTATCTACAGGGGGAAATGGGGGCTCATCCAGAGTGGGCATCTAACTCTTTCTCCGTCCTCTGGAGGAGCAGAAAACATGATAGCTGATGAAATCTTACCAGTCAAAAAGGTGCAGATTGCCTTACAGCATGTTAATAATGTTTCACAGGGAAGAGAAAGAGAGAACATGTTATAACAGTTTCACACCAACATTGCTAAGAATGAGATCGGGGAAAGGTTAGCCCAAGCTACAATCTAGTGTCTCTTCTCACATTTTTAGGGCATAGTTCTGTCTCTAGAAGCCTTCCCTTTCCAAATTATAAATATAACTATTGATACATTATCTAACCCAGATTTAGAATGACAGTCCTTAGTGCTTCAAGTTGGTCCTATTTAATAGCCTAACTTTTCTCATCACCTGTGGTAATGACAGATTGGTATTTCAATGCATTCTTAGTCTAAATTACTATACATTTCGCATTGTGCAGACCCCCACAGTCATCCTGATACCCCAAATAAACCATTTTGGATAAGCCTAAATCAATTACGGGCACGGTTGACCACCCTCACTTCACGACACTCATTCTTCCTTTCCTGGCGTTTCTTCATGTTCTTCTTCAGATAGTGTTTCAGTTTGTCATTTTAATGGCACATGTTCAAAGTGGATGGCCCTTGATAATGTCTCTCACCGCCTCTGTCCTTTACAGTCCATTATGTCTTGTCCATTTTCCTACCGGTACACCAGCAACATGAGAGAAGTTTGGACTGGATCTCTCTCCATGCTCACTCCACACGGACCCATGTCACACTCCTGAGAGAAAAAGCATGAGACAAAAGGCAGTTAATAGCTTCTAGATGCTGTGTACAGGTTGCTGGCCCGCACTCATGTCTCACAGTAGAAGTGGTGAAGGACCATACTGAACAACATTTTTTGCATTTTTTTTTTAGAATGGTTGTTGAGGTTCACACTGTTCTGCTCTCGGCCAAATTATCTTCCATGCATCTAGATACCATCTGTGGTCCCCTTCACCATAACCTTGAGAGAGAGGACAGACCAGAACAACAGTTTAGTTTAGGGCATTTGCAATTCAGGATGTCCATCCTTCTAAGACAAGTGTCTTAGAGAATAACAACACACAGTTGACTCCCCCAAAATTGGCTTAAACTCCCCTATAATCTTGGCAATCTCACTGCAGTTACAGGTCAGGTAGTCAGAGGGCTAATCCTTAGGGAGAAATCCGACCATCCAGCCGACCCAATCTGGTGAAATTTGTTATTGAAGCAAGACAAAAACAAACAAAACAAAACAACAGCAATACACATATATCACTCGAGGGAAAACTTCAATTCATTTAGAGTAACTGTCTACCATTACCAACATCTCTTTTTTTCCTTTTACAGGTAGATCAATTTGCATATTTACCAAAGGGCCCCAGAGGACTGGTGATTCCCCCTTTGGACACATGACTCACATCGTGATTCATGCATCCCACAATAACAACAACGGCGCAGGTTAAATAAAAAAATAAACACATTTGAATAAATCAAATAGAATTATCTCTCGATAACTCCATAAGGAAATAATTGTATTCCATACGGTAATGATAAAATAGAACAGAGACAGCTCTCTCTCTCTCTGTCCTTCTCGTGGTCCTAATCACACATTGGACTAATGACAAATTATAAACTTCTTCTTAATTAATTGTTTTTACATAGCCCATAAAAAACTGTCTGCTGTCTTTCTAGTGAGGGTGATCAGGCCTCATCAGGAAGTCAGAACAGAGGTCAGAGGTCAGTCAGCCCTATTAAGTGAGTGTTTGTTTTCCTGTACCTCAGACATTATTTAAAGATATTTCAAACATTTCAAACATTTTGTGTATCAGGTTTACATCGGGTTTTTCAGTACATTTCTTCTAATCAAGAGAATATACATGTGTGCAACCACAACGCTGACAATAGAAACATTAATTTGTGTACAGCATCATTTCTAAACTGTAAAAAAACCACTAAAACCAAATAAAGACCCCACACTTCTACATCAAACAGTATTAACCACTAATAAATATTCATTAATAGGTGGGTTGTGTGTGGGTGCTGGCATGTGTGTGGCAAACATCGTAGGGTAAACTTGGGAGATCCCTTAGCAGCTGGATCTGTGCACTTTTAAGTGCTCTCCTAAGGCACCTGCCTCAGGAACCCTTTCAAAGGGAGAGATACAGAATAATTGATCAACATGAAAAACTTGGTAGTGGACATTCCATCAGTCAGTCCTGGGAAAAAAAAGAAAATGAACATGTTCTTTGTTTTCACTATGTTTCATTTGAATCAGTCCTAAAAATTCTTAAGCATTAATTGAGTTTACTGCATCTTGGTCAGGAAGTCTCAATTATACTTCAGACATATCAGATGGTATGGTGTCCCATAAAGCTCAATTGGATCTTTATCTTTTTGACCTATTGCATTGACATACAATTCTGTACAAACTGTCCCAAATTTCCCCACTGTGTCTCTCACAGCCTGTTTTAGTTCAGTGTGTACTGGCGGCTATCTATTGTTCCACAGGAAGGTTCTCTCTAACCCAGACAACAGATTACTTAAACATGAGACCAGTGGACCAGGCCTTAAAAGGTGAGCAGCCTTTAATTTAATATCAGTCCGAATACTCAATCCCTCTGTTTCACTTTGTTACTTTCACTAGTCTCCATAATATGTTTCCTTCAACTGGGTTTCAGTTTCCTTCAACTGAAACCCTTCTACTCTTTCCAGTAGAAAAGAAAACATTCGCAATCACTACCCCTAATACACACGGATCACTCTCAAAAAAAATTCTGCTACTGTATTTATTTATTTATTTTGCTCCTTTGCACCCCATTTCTATCTCTACTTTGCACTTTCTTCCACTGCAAATCTACCATTCCAGTGTTTTACTTGCTATATTGTATTTACTTCGCCACCATGGCCTTTTTGTGCCTTTGCCTCCCTTATCTCACCTCATTTGCTCACATTGTATATAGACATATTTTTCTACTGTATTATTGACTGTGTTTGTTTTACTCCATGTGTTACTCTGTGTTGTTGTAGGTGTCGAACTGCTTTGCTTTATCTTGGCCAGGTCGCAATTGTAAATGAGAACTTGTTCTCAACTTATCAGGGTGGAGGAACATCATCAAATCTCCATCGTGAGCTTTTAAGTTCAGTTAACAGGTCTCATTGGTTAGGGTTAAGTCAAGTCCCATACAATGCTTTAACTTTATCATACAAATGATCCATAAAGGGACCACCTTGAACATAATACTTTTTACTCCACTTATGTACGTCTACGTGTGGGTGTGCTATTTGTATATTATTAGTATTTTTCTATTCTTACATCATAATAACCCATTATACATATATTACATTACTTTATCTCTCGTAACCCATTATGCATTTGTGTTACATCACAAAATCCTCCTCTACACCAGTGTTCTACTCATACGGGGGTTTAAATATTTACAGTAGCTTTATTTAACAGCATATTCGGAAATAGTTCTCTCTTCTTTCCTTTTTATGCGTTACCCGCCTTGATTTTATATCATTTTTTAAAAACATTTTTTCTACAGATTCATTTCAATTGACATACTGAAATCAGTTGCCGTTCCTCAAATGTTCATGGATGATGTCTCCTCCTGGGCAGTTCACAGCAAGAGTCTGTTCTGGACAGGTCCTCGTCCTCTTTTGGTCAGACGGGACTTTCCCTCACGCTTCATAAAATGCGCCAGCGGTTTTCCTCGCAGACCCCCACTGGAAAGCTCCCCAGGCAGAATCAATGATGCTGTTCGTTGATGCCAATTTGTAATGGAAAAACTTTTGACCATTTTAATTCAAAACAATCACAGTAAGGTACTTAATTGTTCCCCAGAAATGATTTTATATTCAGATAAAACGCCTGCATTGGATCTTTTAACTCAAGATTTCTAATTTCATGCATTTAAGCACTGTGCCAACTTCCAAGAAAGCTATTTGATTTGAATAATTTGGATTAAATCATACACCAGGGTATCATTAGTTTACTGAGAATCCCCCCCAATGTCCGCTCCACATTAAGTCCACGTACTGCACATACTGCCAAACGGCACCAACAAGAACTGTGTCGTCTACCACACGTTTACATTAAGCATTCCTCAGCCATCTGTCAATCAGTCTCCCTTTGGCCTCTAAGCTTTTGACATGAGCACGTACAAACCCCAGCCTTAATACCCACCCCTCCATACATTTCCCCTCCCCATTAGGGATGGCTATCGATCGCCACTACCGCACAGCCCCACATCTACTCCAATAGCTCTTGTGCCCTGCTGAGAGACAAGAGGAGACGAGCCGAGGAGATTGAGATGTCCTGGTGACGGCACTGACAGATTGAGATCGGTACGGGGAGTGGGCCTCCCTGCTCCCCTCCACCTCCCTCCCTCTCCACGGTGTGTCTAGGAGGCTCGAGAGGGCCCTATTACCTTCCATGGATCTCCCTCTGTCTTCAGTGTATTCCGTTATCCAGAGAGACTTACAGTAGTGAGGGCATACATTTTCGTACTTGTCCTCTGTGGGAATCAAACCTCTGTCTAGACATGCTGGTCATCCAACAACAACAAGGTACATCTCATGATGTCCCTAATATCTCACCTAATTCTGAAAAATGCCTCAATTTCGCTGTGACAGGTTAAGGATGACAAAAATAACAGTTCTGTGTCCTGACGCTCCATCTTGCTAGTGTCCTTGACAATGTTGACTGCAGAAACTTTCATCAACTAGAACTTAATCTCCAAAGTTTTTGAATAGAGTTGCAAAGCTACCGGTAATTTACGAAAGTAGTCGTGGTGATTTTGGTAATTAGCGTGTAATCTATGGAAATCTATGGTAACTTTGGTCATTTATACTTGAATAACTATGTATATATTGTACATTACTTCCTAGTGGATAGACCATATGGTTCAAGAGAAAACAGCCTAAATTGTGGGGGGAAAAGCATCTAATTATCCTTATTTTCACTCTGCAACTGTCTTCTTTCACAACTGCCACCAGTTTGTCCCAAAAACTTTTACAACAAAGACATACTGACATAATACAATAAAAAAAATGTAAAAAATATATAAAGAATATTTCATGCTGAAACCCTCAAACACCAATGGTATTCAATAAGTGTATGGTTTAGGTTTAGGTTTCTCAGCTTTGTCATTCTATTTATTATTATAAAATCATCTTATTACTTTTTTTGTCAAATATATTTTACATGTGATAAGGCCACACAGAGGCCCAGAGATCATTACAGACATCTGTGATAATCTGATGTACCCAAAAGTGTCACTAGATGTCATCTGATAAAATTCCATATATTCCTTGAAACTTTCCAAAATTCTGATTGTTTAATGGTAAGTTTCCAGTAATATACCCTCCCCCTTTGTAACCATAGTTTTGAACCACTTCCAGAACATCACAGCCAATCATTTACACACACACACAACCACTCACACTGTTGCCACGTAGTGATGTGCCCTTCCACATTATTCAGAACAACAACACTGAGCTGTCTAGAGGTTGTGCTCTCTTGGTCAATGTTTACCTAGCAAACTGCTGTGGCATTCACCCCCAGATGATGTACGACCTAGTACACTTGAACAAACGGTGTCAAGGTGTTTGCTAGGAAACTTTTTAAAAATGCTCTGAGACAAAGCAAAACATAAATAAAACAAATAACAGGAATCTTCCATACATCCTCCAAGATCACAACTACCAGCCCCCACCCAGAGAGACCAGCTCTACCCTTCACCAACAGGCCCCATCCAGAGAGGTCCGCTCCACCCCACTACCCCCCATACTAACAGGACCACACTCCAATCAGAATAGACCAACAGTGCAGCAAGACAACTATGCAGAAGCGGCACGAAGAATCTGCTTCACATAATCTGCTCAAAAAGCCATTCATTCCTTCTTTATTTTTTATCAGAAATATAATTATCTGTTTGTTATTAGAAATATAACGTATTATCATTCTGAGTTCAGTTTTAACTAAGCTACCCAGGAAAGGGTTAAAGTTAGCCCATATATGCTATATACAGTGGGGCAAAAAAGTATTTAGTCAGTCACCAATTGTGCAAGTTCTCCCACTTAAAAAGATGAGAGAGGCCTGTAATTTTCATCATAGGTACACTTCAACTATGACAGATGAAATGAGGGGAAAAAAATCAAGAAAATCACATTGTAGGATTTTTTTATGAATTTATTTGCAAATTATGGTGGTATACTGAAGATAGCCCTATTTGGTAAAATACCAAATCCATATTATGGCAAGAACAGCTCAAATAAGCAAAGAGAAACGACAGTCAATCATTACTTTAAGACATGAAGGTCAGTCAATACGGAACATTTCAAGAACTTTTAAAGTTTATTCATGTGCAGTTGCAAAAACCATCAAGCGTTATGATGAAACTGGCTCTCATGAGGACCGCCACAGGAAAGTAAGACCCAGAGTCACCTTGAGTTCACTGGAGTTACCAGCCTCAGCAATTGCAGCCCAAATAAATTCTTCACAGATTTCAATTAACAGACACATCTCAACATCAACTGTTCAGAGGACACTGTGTGAATCAGGCCTTCATGATCAAATTGCTGAAAAGAAACCACTACTAAAGGACAACAATAAGAAGAGACTTGCGTAGGCCAAGAAACACGAGCAATGGATATTAGACTGGTGGAAATCTGTTCTTTGGTCTGATGAGTCCAAATTTGCGATTTTTTTTGTTTTTTTGTTCCAACGGATGATCTCACCTCCACACCTCCAGGCTGTCTAAGGGCTATTTTACCAAGAAGGAGAGTGATGGAGTGCTGCATCAGATGACCTGGCCTCCACAATCACCTGACCTCAACCTAATTGAGATGGTTTGGGATGAGTTGGACCGCAGAGTGAAGGAAAAGCAGCCAGTAAGTGCTCAGCATATGTGGGAAGTCCTTCAAGACCCTTGGAAAAACATTCCAGGTGAAGCTGGTTGAGAGAATGACAAGAGTGCAAAGCTGTCATCAAGGCAAGGGGTGGCTACTTTGAAGAATCTCAAATGTAAAATATATTTTGATTTGTTTAATTTTAACACTTTTTTGGTTACCTTTTGATTCCATATGTGTTGTTTCATCGTTTTGATGTCTTCACTATTATTCTACAATGTAGAAAATAGTAAAAATAAAGATAAGCCCTTGAATGAATAGGTGTCTCCCCACTTGACTAGTACTGTATATAATTTATTTCCACAATTAAATAATAATATGCGTAACAATGTTGGCAGTTTATACGAAGGATTGTTCCCTATAACCAAAAATTACATTTTTGGCAAGCAATTATTATTTTGGCAAACAATTATTGTGATTCATCCTGTATTGTCCCTGACATCATTACACCATAGCAGCAGATGTGGGATACACACACACACACACACACACACACACACACACTCTCTCCCCACCCTTCCCCCACCACAAACAACCACAAGCTCAGAACAGTTATTCCATCCCTGAGTCCAACTCAAAGAGAAGACAAATGTGCAAATGCATATACAGTTGTAGCTGTTTGAGAAGGCAACCAACATTTAGCAAGAATGGGGAGATTTGATTAACCCATGTCAAGTCCTAGCTGATGGAGCTCACAAATACCCCTTTCCCCTGAAACACACACTGGTCCCTGTTGTGACCATTTTTCACCAAGCATCTTTGAGCAGTCAGACCTTCTGATTATTGTGTGCCGCCAGGGCCATTATAATGTGCCCCCTCTCTGATTGTCTGAGTGTGACCCCCTCTCCATGGGTTAATGCAGCTAGTGTTGCCAGCACTACCATTATCTGGGTGGGGGTATAGTTTTGAGAAATTCCTTGTATAATATGCTCACCCATCTGGGGGCTTTGGCTTTATTGGACCAACCCTGCCAGGCAGGCTGACTCTTGAGGGGGCAGTGCTGCTTTAGTGGGTCTCTGACCACGTTTACCTTTCTGTTTGACTGCATAGGCTAGAGGTTTTGCTGATCGTGAAACAAAGGTAATTGTAACGTGATAATTTACTCCCCAACCCTGGTGAAAACATAGCATAAATTGTCAGATGTAGCATATTGGAAGAGTGCTCATTCACCCAGTGAAACTCTGAAACAATCCATTAAGCTCATTGAGATGTTTTTCTTCTACAGAGCAGCTAATCAGTCTTCTAATCAGTCTACATTTATCTTAATGTGTTGGTAGGCCTAGTGGTTAGTGGCCAGGCCCATAACATTTCAGATGTGCATGGACGAACTCATCGTGTTATCAGGTTTTCCTGATAACAGGCAGGAGGGCTGAGGCAGGCAGGTAGTCCCATTCTGCTCTCCAGAGGAGTCATTCTCATAGGGGGCACAATGCTAGGTTGGACACTAGATATTCTAGTGCGTGCAGACAGCATTGTCAGTGGAGGAGGAGAGAGAGTGTAGACTAGAGTGACACACACAGCGTTTGATTTGATTTTAGCTGCCGGTGATGGGCAGGACACACAGGAAGTATGTTTGTAAATGAATTTGATCGAGCTACAGTATGTAGCCAATTGATTCCTTCTTGATTAATAAATTAAACAAAAAATGTTTTGTTGTTTCTCTGTAATACTAGCCACCTATACATTTTATGAAGTTGGATTTAGCTAGCCAGCTAGATAGGTTCCCAATCTCCCAACCTCATAACTAGCTACCTAGCCATTTCAGACAATCAATGGAGTTAGATTACACTACATTACCAAAGGTATGTGGACACCTGCTCGTTGAAAATCTCATTCCTAAATCATAGGCATTAATATGGAGTTGGTGCCCCTTTTGCTGCTATAACAGCCTCACTCTTTTGGGAAGGCTTTCCACTAGATGTTGTAACATTGCTGTGGGGACATGCTTCCATTCAGCATCAAGAGCATAAGTGGGGTTGGGCACTGATGTTGGGTCGATTAGGCGTGGCTAACAGTCGGCATTCCAATTAATCCCAAAGGTGTTCGATGGAGTTGAGGTCAGGGCTCTGTGCATGCCAGTCAAGTTCTTCCACACCGATCTCGTCAAACCATTTCTGTATGGACCTCACTTTGTGCACAGGGGGCATTGTCATGCTGAAACATGAAAGGGCCTTCCCCTTCCCCCAGACTAGAATGTCGTTGTATGCTGTAACGTTAAGATTTCCCTTCACTGGAACTATGGGGCCTAGCCTGAACCATGAAAAACTGCCCCAGACTATTTTTCCTCCTCCACCAAGCTTTACAGTTGGCACTATGCTTTTGGGCAGGTAGCGTTCTCCTGGCATTCGCCAAACTCGGATTCGTCCATTGAACGCGTTTCCACTGCTCAAAAGTTCAATGGTGGTGTCATGACGTTGCCCTGTTGGTGAAGTTTATGACCCCCATAAATAACCTTCCCCCCTTCTCTCTCTACTCTAAAGAATGGACTCTTGGAAAGCCCTTTGTTAACATAGATGGTAACATCAAAAGGATTGGAATAGAACAATATTTTGGTAATCCAACCAGTTGAAAGTATCTGTTGGTACTTAAAGAATATGTCAGATCAGTTGTCGTCTGAGACATGATTACTGATGATAGGACGACATAAATTGTATCTTGGAAAATCTACACATTCTAGGTATCAGTTTCACAGTGACGTGATACATCCTAGACGTCCTACAGCAGCAGCTGTAAACTTCCGTGGCCTAGGAAAGGACAGACAATCTCTTCAGAACGACAGGGTAATACAACGTATCCGTTCTACCACACGACGACAGGCTGCAACGTATCCACCCAGAAATATTCTTCAAAGGACAAGGAAGATCTCGGCTGGGCAACCCAGCCTCGACCAATCTATCTTCGACCAATCTATCGAAGCGCAGCTCAGAGTAAATATATTTCTTGCATTTTAATTTTCCGAATGGGTGGTTATTTAGAATGCATAAGATTCTGTATTTACAATAGCATAGCTTCATAAGGTCCGATAGAGACCCAATCCTTCTTCCCGCTCTTTCATTCAAACCCAAACCCCTTTCTTTGTGAAACCAGCCATCATATCGGTTTCGTCCGCTAGGGATGTTTTATTTTATGACATAATTAGTAATCCACGTATGATCCATCCTGTGTATATGTAATTCTGTGCGATTATTTAGGTATTTAGTAAATAAATAATTAAGCCAAATTTTGTATTGCTGATTCAACTTGTTAGCCAGGGTTCGTGAAGATAAGCAAGAATTTTACAATGTTCAGATGAGACTGAATAAGGTGACGATTAATAATTGACTGCTATTTATATAAAAGATTTCCAGATCTTTAAGAGTTTATTCGGAAGACAACAGCTCTATAAACATTCATCCGTGGTGCCCCCCGACTTCCAAGTTAATTAGTTTAATCAGGTAATATTAATTACATAGAATTGATTTGATAAAATAGCATGTCATATATCATTTAATCCATAGTAAAGACACGACAGTGGTGAGCGTTTTACAACTCCTGCCGAAGCTTGCCATTACGCATGGTGATTTTAGGATTCTGTGCGGTTGCTTGGCCATGGAAAACCATTTTATGAAGCTCCCGACGAACAGTTCTTGTGCTCACATTGCTTCCAGTGACAGTTTGGATCTCGGTAGTGAGTGTTGCAACCGAAGACAGACAATTTTTACGTGCTAGGTGCTTCAGCACTCGGCTGTCCGGTTCTATGAGCTTGTGTGTCCACCACTTCGCTGAGCCGTTGTTGCTCCTAGACGTTTCCACTTCTGAATAACAGCACTTACAGTTGACTGGGGCAGCTTTAGCAGGGCAGAAATGTTATGAACTGACTTGTTGGAAAGGTGGCATCCTATAACGGTGCCATGTTGAATGTACCTGAGCTCTTCAGTACGAGCCATTCTACTGATTATGTTTGTCTATGGAAATTGCATGGTTGTGTGCTACATTTTATAAACCTGTCAGCATCGACTGAAATAGCCAAATACACTAATTTGAAGGGGTGTCCACATACTCTTGACCAGGTATTGTACCTTGTCTAGCTATTTTAGATGGCATGCCTGCTGGCAAGGTTGCATACTTTAGAAAATACAAAAATTGCTTTGATTCTTGATACTATATACCAATGTGACAGTTGTACTAAACTCCATAAGGCATAAAAGTTCTTAAATAATCAATGTGCATCATTAATTAAAATTACAATTGAACCGTTCAAGAGATATGGTTAGATAACAGGAAAATATAGAATGCAGGAAAATATACATTATATATATATATATATATAAACATTTTTTTTTACATAGAATTAGGCATAATGATAATGGCTCTAGATTGCAGGAAAAAGCTGTTTCAGCTGTTTGAAATGATCAGAATTCCGGAGGGGACCAGCCACCCTCAGGACCATCCCCCCTCCATCCTCACGTACTTTGAGTCCGCTCTAAAATAACGGGAGCATGACGCCCCTGTTGCTCTACACCTGTGTTGACAGCCGTGGTGGCCTCTGAAGAACCCAGCGAGTGAGGCAGGGTCCATGCTCATCTTTTCCAAGGCTGTCAATGGTCGGCTGGACTGAAAGCCTGCACGTCACTGATCTGTGCTGCTGAGCACCAGTCTCAAGGCCTGGACAGGCACACACGTAGGTAAAGTAAGTACACATGCATGCATGCACATCAGTGGAGGCTGGTGAGGGGAGGACGGATCATCGTAATGGAGTGGATATAATAGAATGCGTCACATGGAAACGTATTTAATTTAATTCCATCCACTCCAGTTATAACTATGAGCCGTCCTCCCCTCACCAGCCTCCACTGATGTACATGCATGTGCACCGGATAGGTGTGCGCACACACACACACACACACACACACTACAGTCTATGCCACACACTGTAAGCCACGGTAAAGAATCTAAAGACTCCTACACCCATCTGTTCAGCATCACCTTGATTTATACCCAGGTTCTCTGTGCCTCTCTCCCAGCCTGACAAGCTGCGCCCTGCACTAATGAAGAACCCTGTTAATGACGCTTTCTATTCTCATCTCATAAGCTTGATTGTGTATAATTTGCCTCACCTCAGAAAGAATAGCATTAAGACTCCAGATCCGGAGGTAAAACTAAAGGTAAAATATGACCAATAGTAAAAACTACAGGGGGATCTATGTATATTCTGGAGTTCTATATTACAGGCTCAATATGGGCAAGGGACAGAGGAGCAGTGATCCAAATAGTGGACTCTCTCCAAGTCGTTAATGATTCCTTAATATTCAGTCCATATCTGCATTAAAAAAAACAGAGCCTGGACTAAAAATAGTTCCCTCCTGTCTGTGTTTCTCTAACGAGTCATTTACAATTTTCTCCCCTTGGAGTATCTCTGTGAATAGAAATGAATTTCATTAAATGTTTTAAATAGGTTATTATTGGTTGTTGGCAGTGGCTTTATCTAGTGGGTTTGAATAATGAATCACCTACAGTACATACAGCATCTGAGTATCAGTGTGATGTCTTGGGAGACGGCTGTGTGGCAGCTCCCGAAGATTCAGAGATTATAGAACGATATGAGAGCAGATGCCTGGATCTGCTGGGTGTTTGCGTGGATCCAGCACCCACGGCCAAACCCATTACATGAGGGGCTTGTAAGTAAGCATTTCACTGTAAGGTGTAGTGCGTGCAAACCTATCTAGCTTGCTACACCTGTTGTATTCGGCGCATGTGAGAAATACAATTTGATTTGATCATGATTAGATTAAAGTGATGGATGCGAAAACAGCCCCTCGTGTTCATGCTAGAAATCACACCTGAAATCTGTCAAATCAAATCAAATTGTATTTGTCACATACACATGGTTAGCGGATGTTAATGCGAGTGTAGCGAAATGCTTGTGCTTCTAGTTCCGACAGTGCAGTAATATCTAACAAGTAATCTAACAATCTCCGGCAACTACCTAATACACACAAATCTAAAAGGGTGAATGAGAATATGTACATGTAAGTATATGGATGAGCGATGGTTGAGTGGTATAGGGAAGGTGCAAAAGAAGGTATAAAATACAGTATATACATGTGATTTGAGTAATGTAAGACATGTAAACACTATTAAAGAGGCATTATTTAGATTGGCATTGTATAAAGTGACTAGTGATCCATTTATTAAAGTGGTCAGTGATTGGGTCACAATGTAGACAGCAGCCTCTCTGAGCTAGTGATGGCTGTTTAACAGTCTGATGGCCTTGAGATAGAAACAGTTTTTCAGTCTCTCGGTCCCAGCTTTGATGCACCTGTACTGACCTCGCCTTCTGGATGGTAACGGGGTAAACAGGCAGTGGCTTGGGTGGTTGATTGATGATATTTTTGGCCTTCTTGTGACATCGGGTGCTGTAGGTGTCATGGAAAGCAGGTAGTTTTCCCCCGGTGATGCATTGTGCAGACCGCACCACCCTCTGGAGAGCCTTGTGGTTGAGGGTGGTGCAGTTGCCGTACCAGGCTGTGATACAGCCCGACAGGATGCTCTCGATTGTTGATCTATAAAAGTTTGTCAGGGTTTTGGGTGACAAGCCAAATTTCTTCAGCCTCTTGTCGATGTGCCCTTGAGCAAGGCACTTAACCCTCAGTTACTCCAGGGGCACTGTACTACTATGGCTGACCCTGTTAAACAACACATTTCCCTACACCTATCCGGTGTATGTGACAAATAAACATTTTGTTTTAATGTTTCGTGGGGAATCATAGAATGAATGCAACTCTGTTCTCTGTGACCGAGCCTCACAGTCCGTTCCAGAGAGTTTGGGAACCCACTGCGGAAACAGGCCCCAACTCTTGTAATTCTGCTCTAATCAGCACCCTGGGTGCCAGATCGCTCTTCTTTCCCTGCTTATCGAACGGATAATCCGCTTGTTTATTTGGGAAAAAAACAAATAACGCCCTGGGAGATTTTCTGATACAAACAACACTTTTTTCTCCATGACTCTCTGATTGAACAAGCAATGCCTCTGATGCTTCCGTCAGACATCGGTCCCGATGGAAAACCATCAGGAATACCAAGTACCACACATGTACCATACACCACATGCACACACACACACACCATCTCCTTTCATCCCCATCAAGAACCCTCCATGGATACCAAGTGCTGATGTCTCTCCCAGTACCAGACCTGGGCGGCGGTGGGCATGGCGAGCACACAACCCCCACTCCTCCTTCTGATTGCCATCTTGGTGTGGCAGACACCAGCCAGACCCCTGAGGAGAGTGCCTCACATCCCTGATTGGGGGTGGGGGGGGGGGTCACGTGACTGTGTGCATTGATCAGGTGGAAGTCGTTGGCGCATAATGAAACATAATTATGGAGTGTAATTACACAGCTCGCAGTTCCGTACAATCAGATAAAGGAGTGTATAACTGCGGTGGCGCTAATGAGAGCAGGATTGAGATCGGGGGAATCAAGCCGTAAGGAATTAAAGGAACATTCAGAGACTCGTAAACTGGAACACACTGCACCGCATGTAACGCTAATTACTCTACTGTGGAGTAGGGGAGGAGATTCCCTCTACTATAGGAGAGTTCTCTAGCTGCACCGATATCTTGTTATAGTGGCTACATCATAAAGGACAGCATTCACTTGAGCTGGGGGATGGGGATGAAGGAGGGTTTTTATGGATGTGGTAACTTTCTCCTTTCACCTCAACAGCCTGAGGATACTTAACTATAGTCACTGTGATTTCCCAGTCAGGCTTCTTTGTTAGCAAACTTTTTTCTGCCTCTACAAAATGGCCTCCACACAGACACAATTCACTGTGGTCCTGACAAATGCCACAGAGCTCTATTTACTGGTGCCTCCTACTAATAATAGTTAAATGATGATACTTGCAATGTACTGGATGGTGGTCAACCTAAAAGAATAATAGAAAACTTACTCTTTAGACCTTAATTCAGAAGATATTTCCATCCCCACACGCCAAAACATCGGAATTAATTCAGCATCACACAAAACTAATCTTGTAATTTCAGGGTTTAAAGCCTCCCAGGCTGTGAAGTTAACTCAAATGCCTCTTATTCCTGCAGCTACAAACACTTCAATACACTTCAATCAGTGGTTCACAAGGTCCTGTAAAGTGTAAAATTGGAAAATGTCTTAATTGTCGACACACCGCAGTCTGACAGGAGTGTTGGACAGGCAGGGGAACTCTGGAATTTAATTAAAACTCCGCCCCACCCAGCATTGCCAGGTGACAGGCTCAGGGCAGTTCCTTTTGGAGAGAGGTGCTGAGATGATGTTCTTGGGTGGTTGAAAATGCCATATTATGCCATAGAATACTTCTTGATTTTCAACCCATCTCTATACAGTTCTCTTTACTGTTCAAGGGAGATAAGAAGGACGTTGCCTTGCCTTTACATGTCACAGTTCGATTTTGGGGGAATTCCGTTTGCATCACTATCGGATTACACAAGTAGTGTAACAAATTAGGATGTATTGCCTAGGCTTCTTTCAAAAAATCTTAGAGGTGTGGTAAAAATTTTGGGATGTTGGTGAGGCATGTCACCTATTCCCTTTGAAATAGCAGATACGTTCAGGCCGAGAGAACCACTTATTGTAGTCTGCTGTGAACAGAAGTTGGCATCAAAAGCTAAACCTATCTCACGTATTTCAGCATTGCCTGCAAGCCTTCCTTCCTTTCATCCCATTTGCACGATTATAAAAAGAGGAAATCAAATGGTATGAAATTGATTACTGGATTCCAAAGTGATTTCCTTACTAGGCTGTCAGAATTCATTACAAAAATTGTCAAGAAGGAAACTTTTAAAGTGGGACAGAATGGGATATACAGTGGGGAGAACAAGTATTTGATACACTGACGATTTTGCAGGTTTTCCTACTCACAAGCATGTAGAGGTCTGTAATTTTTATCATAGGTACACTTCAACTGTGAGAGACGGAATCTAAAACAAACGTCCAGAAAATCACATTGTATGATTTTAAGTAATTAATTAGCATTTTATTGCATGACATAGGTATTTGATACATCAGAAAAGCAGAACTTAATATTTGGTACAGAAACCTTTGTTTGAAATTACAGAGATCATACGTTTCCTGTAGTTCTTGACCAGGTTTGCATACCCTGCAGCAAGGATTTTGGCCCACTCCTCCATACAGACATTCTCCAGATCCTTCAGGTTTCGGGGCTGTCGCTGGGCAATACGGACTTTCAGCTCCCTCCAAAGATTTTCTATTGGGTTCAGGTCTTGAGACTGGCTAGGCCACTCCAGGACCTTTTAGAAGCTTCTTACGCATCCACTCCTTAGTTGCCCTGGCTGTGTTTTAGATTCTGTCTCTCACAGTTGAAGTGTACCTATGATACAAATTACAGACCTCTACATGCTTTGTAAGTAGGAAAACCTGCAAAATCGGTAGTGTATCAAATACTTGTTCTCCCCACTGTATATATTAATCAGGTGAGGGGAAGGCTCCGTGTACCTTCTGGCCAATGTTTATCCTACATTAACGAGGATGACAGATAATGATTTCCCACTCGTTATCCATTTTCTGGTCTTTCAAGTTGATCGAAATGGACAGAAATCAGCCTTTTTGTTCTCCGTTCTTCACTTCAGATATCGGAAGAAAACGGATAACGAGTGACAAAATCATTAGTCGTCATCCTGGTTAATTGTAGGATAACCATTAGCCAGAAGGTACACGGACTGGCAAGGTTATTAAGTGGGCACTTCAGAAAAGAAAATACAATGAATAAGATGTTTAACTATATTAGGTTCAAGTGGATGATAACAAGATCTACAGCAGCACTTTTTATTGTTGTGTATTCAGAGGAAGATTGTGCAGACGCATACTGTAAATACCTGTATGCTGACTTGCTTAGTTAAATAAAGGTTCAATACCATTTTAAAAAGTACTGTAGATACAGTGCCTTGCGAAAGTATTCGGCCCCCTTGAACTTTGCGACCTTTTGCCACATTTCAGGCTTCAAACATAAAGATATAAAACTGTATTTTTTTGTGAAGAATCAACAACAAGTGGGACACAATCATGAAGTGGAATGACATTTATTGGATATTTCAAACTTTTTTAACAAATCAAAAACTGAAAAATTGGGCGTGCAAAATTATTCAGCCCCTTTACTTTCAGTGCAGCAAACTCTCTCCAGAAGTTCAGTGAGGATCTCTGAATGATCCAATGTTGACCTAAATGACTAATGATGATAAATACAATCCACCTGTGTGTAATCAAGTCTCCGTATAAATGCACCTGCACTGTGATTGTCTCAGAGGTCCGTTAAAAGCGCAGAGAGCGTCATGAAGAACAAGGAACACACCAGGCAGGTCCAAGATACTGTTGTGAAGAAGTTTAAAGCCGGATTTGGATACAAAAAGATTTCCCAAGCTTTAAACATCCCAAGGAGCACTGTGCAAGCGATAATATTGAAATGGAAGGAGTATCAGACCACTGCAAATCTACCAAGACCTGGCCGCCCCTCTAAACTTTCAGCTCATACAAGGAGAAGATTGATCAGAGATGCAGCCAAGAGGCCCATGATCACTCTGGATGAACTGCAGATCTACATCTGAGGTGGGAGACTCTGTCCATAGGACAACAATCAGTCGTATATTGCACAAATCTGGCCTTTATGGAAGAGTGGCAGAAGAAAGCCATTTCATAAAGATATCCATAAAAAGTGTCGTTTAAAGTTTGCCACAAGACACCTGGGAGACACACCAAACATGTGGAAGAAGGTGCTCTGGTCAGATGAAACCAAAATTGAACTTTTTGGCAACAATGCAAAACGTTATGTTTGGCGTAAAAGCAACACAGCTCATCACCCTGAACACACCATCCCCACTGTCAAACATGGTGGTGGCAGCATCATGGTTTGGGCCAGCTTTTCTTCACCAAGGACAGGGAAGATGGTTAAAATTGATGGGAAGATGGATGGAGCCAAATACAGGACCATTCTGGAAGAAAACCTGATGGAGTCTGCAAAAGACCTGAGACTGGGACGGAGATTTGTTTTCCAACAAGACAATGATCCAAAACATAAAGCAAAATCTACAATGGAATGGTTCAAAAATAAACATATCCAGGTGTTAGAATGGCCAAGTCAAAGTCCAGACCTGAATCCAATCGAGAATCTGTGGAAAGAACTGAAAACTGCTGTTCACAAATGCTCTCCATCCAACCTCACTGAGCTCGAGCTGTTTTGCAAGGAGGAATGGGAAAAAATTTCAGTCTCTCGATGTGCAAAACTGATAGAGACATACCCCAAGCGACTTACAGCTGTAATCACAGCAAAAGGTGGCGCTACAAAGTATTAACTTAAAGGGGCTGAATAATTTTGCACACCCAATTTTTCAGTTTTTGATTTGTTAAAAAAGTTTGAAATATCCAATAAATGTCGTTCCACTTCATGATTGTGTCCCACTTGTTGTTGATTCTTCACAAAAAAATACAGTTTTATATCTTTATGTTTGAAGCCTGAAATGTGGCAAAAGGTCGCAAAGTTCAAGGGGGCCGAATACTTTCGCAAGGCACTGTACCTGTAGTAACAAACTGTAAGTCCACTCATTTACCCATGTAACTCATCATACCAACTGTAGCCAACTGTACTGACATGCTGTGGTTAACCCTAACTTTAAAATGGCAACCTAACCCTGAATTAAATCAAGATAGTATTTTTTACGATGACAGTCACATATCGAAGGTTCTAAGGTAGAAATAACATTCAAGTTAGTATCTGATGTTAAGATGGGTTGTGTTTCTGTTAATTGTAACACAGAGTATTTGAAGAAAAGTCAAGTTTACTGTTGCATTAAATAGCAGAGCCCTCACGGCTTTCTCAATCCAAGCTGCTCACTGCCTAAGCATGAAATGGGCCGTTCACTTTCACAAATTTACAGAGGAGTGTTGCCTGCTGCACATTTATCTGAAATTTGAATCAAGTTATGCTACAGTTCAATTAAATGAAAGAATCCTGAGATAAGAGAGACAATGCTCTAGAAAATCAAATCCGTGACCGAGATGAGAAATAATTTAGAAATGGTTATTTATTGTAAGAAATCTTAATTTTCCAGTTGTGGGAGACCTCGAGATCATTATTTTTAGGTCGCAATAATATTCCCCAAACCAGAACATCATTTCATGGTTATATTCCACTTAGATATACCTTTTTATGTGTATAGTAGATCATGAAGTTCACAGTTATATTCTGCATCACTTTCCACCTCACAAAATGATGTGTTCCACCATATTATCACCCATAGATAGAATTCAATAGAAAAATATGTAGTTTATTCAAAATATATAATTATACTGTATAAAACTCCTTTGCTGTCCGTGTTTCTCGTGGGCACTCTATTGTTCTTTTAAAGGGAAGAGTCTAGCAAAGATAATTTAATTGGCTTGTCTGAAAAGAAAGGGTATCGCTTGGATCTGTATGTTTGTCCTTAGAATTTGTCCCAAAACAATGACAGAAACGAGATGAGATATCACCACTGTGTATTGCTGCTATCTTCAAACGCCCGTCCTGTACCCCATAAAGAAGACTGAGTGAAGAAGATACTTTTACTACTCAGTACTTCTGAGAACCATAAAAGAGAGGCCCAAACCTCATTACAACGCTGTAGTAGAAAGAGCCCAGAAGATCCCTAGCCGCGTCCTCAGAGCATGCGCAGACCAGCTGGCTGGTGTGTTTACTGACATATTCAATCTCTTCCTATCCCAGTCTGCTGTCCCCACATGCTTCAAGATGTCTACCATTGTTCCTGTACCCAAGAAGGAAAAGGTAACTGAACTAAATGACTGTCGCCCCGTAGCACTACTTTCTGTCATCATAAAGTGCTTTGAGAGACTAGTCAAGGATCATATCACCTCCATCTTACCTGTCACCCTAGACCCACTTCAATTTGCTTACCGCCCCAATAGGTCCAGAGACGAAGCAATCGCCCTCACACTGGACACTGCCCTATCCCATTTGTACAAGAGGAATAGCAATGTAAGAATGCTGTTCATTGACTACAGCTCAGCATTCAACACCATAGTACCCTCCAAACTCATCATTAAGCTTGAGGCCCTGGGTCTCAACCCCACCCTGTGCAATTGGGTCCTGGACAATTGGGTCCGCCCCCAGGTGGTGAAGGTAGGAAAGAACATCTCCACTTCACTGATCCTCAACACTGGGGCCCCACAAGGATGCGTGCTCAGCCCCCTCCTGTACTCCCTGTTCGCCCATGACTGCGTGGTCATTCAGGCCTCCAGCTCAATCATCAAGTTTGCAGACGACACAACAGTAGTGGGCTTCATTACCAACAATGATGAGACAGCCTACAGGGAGGTGAGGGCACTTGGAGTGTGGTGTCAGGAAAACAATGATGATCGTGGACTTCAGGAAACAGCAGATGGAGCACTCCCCTATCCACATCGACAGGACAGCAGTGGAGAAGGTGCAAAGTTAAGTTCCTCAGCGTACACATCACGGACAAACTGAAATGGTCCAGCTACACAGACAGTGTGGTGAAGAAGGCGCAGCAGAATACATTTGGCTTGTCACCTAAAACCCTCACACACTTTTATAGATGCACAATTGAGAGCATCCTGTCGGGTTGTATCACCGCCTGGCATGGAAACTGCACCGGCCACAACCTCAAGGCTCTCCAGAGGGTGATGAGGTCTGCACAACGCATTACCGGGGGCAAACTACTACATCACCCGATGTCACTGCCTGTTCACCCCGCTACCATTCAGAAGGCAAGGTCAGTACAGGTGCATCAAAGCTGGGACCTGAGAGACTGAAAAACAGCTTCTATCTCAAGGCCATCAGACTGTTAAACAGAAATCACTAACACAGAGAGGCTGCTGCCTACATACAGACTTGAAATCATTGGCCACTTTAACAATGCAACTTTAATAATGTTTACATATCTTGTATTACTCATTTCATATGTATATACTGTATTTTATACCATCTATTGCATCTTGCCTATGCTGCTCTATCATTGCTCATCCAAGTATTCATATGTATATATTCTTATTCCATTCCTTGGCTTAGATTTGTGTGTATTAAGTAGTTGTTGTGGAATTGTTAGATTACATGTTAGACATTGCTGCACTGTCGGAACTAGAAGCACAAGCATTTGTATAATATATATATATACAAATGATATCTGCTAATCATGTCTATGTGACCAATAACATTTGATTTGATTTGACTAGTCATCAGTTATTGGTCAGCTCCAAATTAAGAGAAATAGAGACAACTGTGATCAAAGGGGCATGGATTTTTAAAAAAATGTTTGGTTGATTTAGTACATGACTTCATTAATATAGCAGAAAAGCATGAAAAATGTAGTCAAAAGAAATCACACTAGATTAAGTAGTGTCTAGGATACAAAGTGCCCTTTTCACTGTGTTATTGGGCTGTTCATTTACAATAACCAACATCTATTTTCCTTAATTAAACGTTATTGTAAACTGGGAGGTTTGAGCCCTGACTGCTGATTGGTTGACAGCCGTGGTATATCACGGGTATGCCAAAACATTTATTTTTAGTGCTCTAATTTCGTTGGTAAGCAGTTTATAATATATATAAGGCACCTCAGGGGTTTGTGGTATATGGCCAATATACCACGGCTAAGGGCTGTTCCTAAGTGTGACCAACACGGAGTGCCTGGATACAGCCCTTAGTCGTGGTATACTGGCCATATACCACAAACCCCTGAGGTGCCTTATATATATTATAAACTGCTTACCAACGAAATTAGAGAACTAAAAATAAATGTTTTGTCATACCCGTGATATACCACGGCTGTCAACCAATCAGCAGTCAGGGCTCAAACCTCCCAGTTTACAATAACGTTTAATTAAGGCTTATGGCTTAATTAAACCACACAATATTGCATGCAAAACTTTCAAATGGCTCCAAATGGAGATGTTATTACAGTAGGTGCAACTTTCAAAGGACGTTTAATCTGTCGCGAGACCTGATCTTTGCAGTCTCTCAGTGGCAGCCATATAAATAGAACCTTTGATGCCAGAAAAACTCCAATCCAACCTTGCAGACAATGTTTAGTCACAATGAGATGAGAAAATAGGAGGAGATTCCCCTATTCCCTTTAAATAGGACTTTTCTAATTAACACCAGAGCAAGTACTTTTTATCTTTCATCCCCCTTACTCAGTTAGCTAAGCTATTGTGTCAGGGGGGAACTGGGGTGAGCAGGGGGATCCTCTCTCCTCATTCTGACCCTTTGCGCCACACCCTTGGCAGATGGAGCTGGGAATTGTTGCCGATAAATTAAACTGTGCTGGCACGGTGCTACAGTATTTCTACTAACACACTAGCAGACAACAACAGATGCCAAGAAAACTCCAAGGGTGATTTCAGCACAGTGAAGGAATACTAAACCCAACCATGCAATGTCCTCCTATCTCTTAACAATATGGGGCGATTGAAATTATTTTGAGGGTAGGAGTCTTAGGATGGAAATGTGTGCTTCAGATAAAGCATGGGCAATTATTGCTCATTATAAAAGTTGTTTAGAATATTAGTGACCGGTCTTGTTTTCATAAAGTACTGTAACAACGGTTAATGTAATAACTCAATCCCAATCACTTTTCTTAAAGTAATAACTCTCTGTAGGGCTGTATGGCAACTGCACCGCCCACAACCGCAAGGCTCTCCAGAGGGTGGTGCGGGGGGTGCAAGCCTTCCGTTGTTACATACACCTGCACAGCTGAGGTAACCTTGTTTTTCGATCTGTCAGCAAGCTGGTACATGAACTGGCAATCTATTGATTCTGTTTAATTAAACATACCCTATTATCTTTTAAAGATGCACATTTCTATTTCACTGTGTGTAGGCTATGATTGACTAATTATACCTTGGCAATAACCAAGGTTTATACATTTTAATGAGATGAGAGACTACCTCACTCAGAGATGACAAGAACACTCCGCTTCAAAGGTGTGGAAATGTACAGTTTATCTTCTCTGGTGAGGCTGTGAGGCTAGCTGCTTTGACAGCTTCACACCTGCTCTGTGACAGATAAAATCCAGGTGGCAAAACATGAAAATGTGCTTATTGAGAAGAACACACATATAAACTTTGGTTACGTAGTCTCTGCTCAAGGTTTCCTTTTTTTTTTTGGGGGGGTAGCATGGTAATGTCACAGGTTTGAACTAATTACTAAACCTTACAGTGCCTTAAGAAAATATTCATACCTCTTGACTTATTCCACATTTTGTACTTTCCTAATTTCCTCAAAAATCTATACACAATAGTCCATAATGACAAAGCTAAAACAAGTTTTTAGATATTTTAGAACATTTATTGAAAATGAAATACAGAAATGTGTCATTTACATAAGTTAGAATCACCTTTGGCAGTGATTAGGGCTGTGAGTCTTTCTGGGTAAGTCTCTAAGAGCTTTGGACACCTGGATTGTACAATATTTGCCCAATATTATTAAAAAAATTATTCAAGGTCTGTCAAGTTGGTTGTCGATCACTGCTAGACAGACATTTTCAAGTCTTGCCATAGATTTTCAAGCCGAATTAAGTCAAAACTGTCTCTACACCACTCGGGAACATTCAATATCCTCTTGGTAAGCAATTCCAGTGTATATTTGGCCTTGTGTTTTAGGCTATTGTCCTGCTGAAAGGTGAATTTGTTTTCCAGTGTCTGGTGAAAAGCAGACTGAACCAGGTTTTCCAATAGGATTTTGCCTGTGCTTAGCTCTATTCTGTTTCTTTAAATCCCCCAAAAACTCCCTTGCCCTTGCTGATGACAAGCATATCCATAACATGATGCAACCACCACCATGCTTGAAAATATGAGAAGTGGTACAGTACTCAGTGATGTGTTGTGTTGTATTTGCCCCAAACATAACGATTTGTATTCAGGACATAACATTATACTTTAGTGCAAAAAGCATGCATTTTTTGGAATATTTGTATTCTGTACAGGCTTCCTTCTTTTCACTCATTTAAGTTAGTGTTGTGGAGTATTTTCTCCTATCGCAGCCATTAAACTCTAACCGATTTATAGTCACTATTGGCCTCATGGTGAAATCCCTGAGTGGTTTCCTTCCGCTCCGGCAACTGAGTTAGGAAGGACTCTTATATCTTTGTAGTGACTGGGTACATTGATACACCATCCAAAGTGTAATTAATAACGTCACCATACTCAAATGGATATTCCATGCTTTTTTTCCCCTTTTTGCCAAACTACCAATAGGTGTCTTTACGAGGCATTTGAAAACCTCCCTGTATTTGTGGTTGAAACTGTGTTTGAAATTGACTGCTCGTGTCACGACTTCCGCCGAAGGTGGTGCCTCTCCTTGTTCGGGCGGCGTTCGGCGGTCGGCGTCACCAGCTTTCTAGCCTCCACCGATCTACATTTCTTTTTCCATTTGTTTTGTCTGTATTGTACACACCTGGTTCCCATTACATTTGAATTATTTCCCTATTTAACACTCTGGAGCTATCATGGTTTTGTGTGTAAAGGAGTTGCAGCGGTATTTAGGTTTTGCCAACTACTACCAGAGGTTTATCCAGAGCTTTGGTCAGGTAGCAGCTCCCATGACCTCTTTGCTAAAGGGGGGTCCGGTGCGACTGCAGTGGTCAGCTGAGGCGGACAGGGCTTTTGGTCACCCGAAGGCTCTGTTTACCTCGGCTCCCGTGCTGGCTCATCCTGATCCCTCTTTGGCATTTATAGTAGAGGTGGACGCGTCCGAGGTTTTGGATAGGAGCTGTGCTGTGTCAGCGCTCGGGTACTCCACCAAAGCTCCACCCCTGTGCTTTTTTAAAAAGAAGCTCAGCCGGCGGAGCGAAACTATGATGTGGGGGATCGGGAGCTGTTGGCTGTTGTCAAGGATCTGAAGGGGTGGAGGCATTGGCTTGAGGGTGCTAAACACCCTTTCATCATTTGGACTGACCACCGCAATCTGGAGTACATTGGCGAGGAGACTGAACCCTCGTCAGGCAAGGCGGGCCATGCTTTCCTACAGACCAGGTTCCCAGAACGCTAAGGCAGACGCACTGTCCCGGATGTATGACACAGAGGAGCGGTCCACGGATCCCATTCCCATACTTCCGGCTTCTTGCCTGGTGGCACCGGTGTATAGGAGGTGGACGCGGACCTCGTGCGGGCGTTACGTACAGAGCCCACTCCCAACCCGTGTCCAGTTGGGCGTCTGTATGTTCCGTCTGATGTCCGCGATCGTTTGATCTGTTGGGCTCACATGTCACCCTCCTCTGGTCATCCTGGTGGATCTTCCTCTGTGACAGGGAAACACCACGATCCTGGTTGTTGTGGATCGGTTTTCTAAGTCCTGCCGTCTCCTTCCTTTGCCCGGTCTCCCTACGGCTCTACAGACTGCGGAGGCCCTGTTCACCCATGTCTTCCGGAACTACGGGGTGCCTCAGGATATTGTTTCTGATCGTAGTCCCCAGTTCACGTTTAGGGTCTGGAGGGCGTTTATGGAATGCCTGGGGTCTCGGTCAGCCTCATCTCAGGTTTTCACCCCGAGAGTAACGGGCAGGTGGAGAGAGTTACCCAGGATGTAGGTAGGTTTCTGCGGTCCGATTGCCAGGACCGGCCGGGGGAGTGGGCGGCTTTCATCCCCTGTGCCGAGATGGCCCAAAACTCCCTCCGCCACTCACCTATCTCCTTTTCAATGTGTACTAGGTTATCAGCCAGTCCTGGCACCGTTACATCAGAGCCAAATTGAAGCACCTTCGGTGGACGAATGGTTTCGGCGCTTGGAAGAAACATGGGATGCTGCCCATGTGCGCCTGCAACGGGCCATCAGGCGGGCAGAAGGCGAGCGCCGACCGCCACCATAGTGAGGCCCCGGTGTATGCACCGGGGCATCGCGTCTGGCTCTCGACCCGAAACCTACCCCATCGCCTGCCCAGCCGGAAGCTGGGTCTGTGGTTTGTGGAGCCATTTAAAGTGCTGAGGAGACTGAACGAGGTTTGTTATAGGTTACAGCTCCCTCGTGCTTACCGTATTAACCCCTTGTTCCATGTGTCTCTCCTCAGGCCGGTGGTGGCTGGTCAGCTCCAGCAGTCTGAGGTGCGGGAGGTTCCTCCACCCCCTCTGGACATCGAGGGGGCCTTGTAGTATACTGTGCGAGCCATTATGGACTCAAGGCATAAGGCGAGGGGCCTTTAGTACCTCGTGGAGTGGGAGGGGTACGGTCTGTAGGAGAGATGCTGGGTGCCGGTGGAGGAAATCCTGGACCCTTCCTTACAGCAGGAATTTCACCGTCTCCACCCAGATCGTCCTGCGCCTCCTCCTCTGGGTCGTCCCGAGGCCTGTGTTGGCGCGCTGCTGGAGTCGCGCGTCAAGTGGGGGGTACTGTCACGACTTCTGCCAAATTTGGTGCCTCTCCAGAATTTGGTGCCTCTCCGAAAGCCGGTCGCCGGCTTTCTAGCCTCCACCGATCTACATTTCTTTTTCCATTGGTTTTGTCTGTATTGTACACACCTGGTTCCCATTACATTTAAATTATTTCCCTTTTTATCCCTCTGGAGCCATCATGGTTTTGTGCGTGTTTATTGTTGTCAGTTGTCTCGTTTATGTGATTCTGGATTTTCGTTCTCCTTGTTGGAAGATTATTTTTGAGTAAAGTTACTATTATTACACATCTCTGTGTCCTGCGCCTGACTCCGCCTTACCCACATCACCTAGACTCTGACAGCTCGACTGAGGTACCTTACAGATAATTGTATGTGTGGGGTACAGAGATGATGTAGTCATTCAAAAATCATGTTAAACACTAGTGTTGTATACAGAGTCTGTGCAACTTATTATGTGACTTGTAAAGCTACTTTTTATTTATTTAGGTTTGCCATAACAAACGGATTGAATACTTATTGACTCCAGACATTTCAGCTTCCATTTTTAATTTATTTGTAAAAATGTCAAAAAAACATAATTCCACTTTGACATTATGGGGTATTGTATGTAGGCCAGTCACACAAAATCTCAATTTAATAAATGTTAAATTTAGGCTGTAACACAACAAAATGTGGAAAAAGTCAAGGGGTGTGAATACATTCTGAAGGCACAGTATTTCTTCCCTTACAGGTTATTGGAACCAGGGCCACACCCAGTTGATCAGAGGTAAGTACAAAATGACAATGGTTATTTTAAATACAAATTACAATAATAAAATATCCTTTAAAAACTTATTGGTGACAGGGGGCAGTATTGAGTAGCTTGGGATGAATAAGGTGCCCAGAGTAAACTGCCTGCTACTCTGTCCCAGATGCGAATATATGCATATTATTAGTAGTATTTGATAGAAAACACTTTGAAGTTTCTAAAACGATGTAGTTCTCAACCCCCAGAAGAGTATTTTTGTAATCAAATCAAATCAAATGTGTTTATATAGCCCATCGTATATCAGCTGATATCTCAAAGTGCTGTACAGAAACACAGCCTAAAACACCAAACAGCAAGCAATGCAGGTGTAGAAGCACAGTGGCTAGGAAAAACTCCCTAGAAAGGCCAAAACCTAGGAAGAAACCTAGAGAGGAACCAGGCTATGTGGGGTAGCCAGTCCTCTTCTGGCTGTGCTGGGTGGAGATTATAACAGAACATGGCCAAGATGTTCAAATGTTCATAAATGACCAGCATGGTCAAATAATAATAATCACAGGCAGAACAGTTGAAACTGGAGCAGCAGCACGGCCAGGTGGACTGGGGACAGCAAGGAGTCATCATGCCAGGTGGTCCTGAGGCATGGTCCTAGGGCTCAGGTCCTCAGAGAGAGAGAAAGAAAGAGAGAAATAGAGAATTAGAGAGAGTATACTTAAATTGACACAGGACACCGGATACGACAGGAGAAGTACTCCAGATATAACAAACTGACCCTAGCCCCCCGACACAAACTACTGCAGCATAAATACTGGAGGCTGAGACAGGAGGGGTCAGGAGACACTGTGGCCCCATCCGATGATACCCCCGGACAGGGCCAAACAGGAAGGATATAACCCCACCCACTTTGCCAAAGCACAGCCCCCACACCACTAGAGGGATATACTTCAACCACCAACTTACCATCCTGAGACAAGGCCGAGTATAGCCCACAAAGATCTCCGCCACGGCACAACCCAACCCAAGGGGGGGCGCCAACCCAGACAGGAAGATCACATCAGTGACTCAACCCACTCAAGTGACGCACCCCTCCTAGGGACGGCATGAAAGAGCACCAGTAAGCCAGTGACTCAGCCCCTGTAATAGCGTTAGAGGCAGAGAATCACAGTGGAAAGAGGGGAACCGGCCAGACAGAGACAGCAAGGGCGGTTCGTTGCTCCAGAGCCTTTCCGTTCACCTTCACACTCCTGGGCAAGACTACACTCAATCATATGACCCACTGAAGAGATGAGTCTTCAGTAAAGACTTAAAGGTTGAGACCGGGTTTGCGTCTCTCACATGGGTAGGCAGACCATTCCATAAAAATGGAGCTCTATAGGAGAAAGCCCTGCCTCCAGCTGTTTGCTTAGAAATTCTAGGGACAATTAGGAGACCTGCGGCTTGTGACCGTAGCGTACGTGTAGGTATGTACGGCAGGACCAAATCAGAGAGATAGGTAGGAGCAAGCCCATGTAATGCTTTGTAGGTTAGCAGTAAAACCTTGAAATCAGCCCTTGCCTTGACAGGAAGCCAGTGTAGGAAGGCTAGCACTGGAGTAATATGATCAATTTTTTTGGTTCTAGTCAGGATTCTAGCAGCCGTATTTAGCACTAACTGAAGTTTATTTAGTGCTTTATCCGGGTAGCCGGAAAGTAGAGCATTGCAGTAGTGGATACATTTTACAAAGTATGGATACATTTTTCTGCATCATTTTTGGACAGAAAGTTTCTGATTTTTGCAATGTTACGTAGATGGAATAGAGCTGTCCTTGAAACAGTCTTGATATGTTCGTCAAAAGAGAGATCAGGGTCCAGAGTAACGCCGAGGTCCTTCACAGTTTTATTTGAGACGACTGTACAACCATTAAGATTAATTGTCAGATTCAACAGAAGACCTCTTTGTTTCTTGGGACCTAGAACAAGCATCTCTGTTTTGTCCGAGTTTAAAAGTATAACGTTTGCAGCCATCCCCTTCCTTATGTCTGAAACACAGTTTTCTAGCGAGGGCAATTTTGGGGCTTCACCATGTTTCATTGAAATGTACAGCTGTGTGTCATCCGCATAGCAGTGAAAGTTAACATTATGTTTTCGAATGACATCCCCAAGAGGTCAAATATATAGTGAAAACTATAGTGGTCCTAAAACGGAACCTTGAGGAACACCGAAATTTACAGTTGATTTGTCAGAGGACAAACCATTCACAGAGACAAACTGATATTTTTCCGACAGATAAGATCTAAACCAGGCCAGAACTTGTCAGTGTAGACCAATTTGGGTTTCCAATCTCTCCAACATAATGTGGTGATGGATGGTATCAAAAGCAGCACAAAGGTCTAGGAGCACAAGGACAGATGCAGAGCCTCGGTCTGATGCCATTAAAAGGTAATTTACCACCTTCACAAGTGCAGTCTCAGTGCTATGATGGGGTCTAAAACCAGACTGAAGCATTTCGTATACATTGTTTGTCTTCAGGAAGACAGTGAGTTGCGGCACAGCAGCCTTTTCTAAATTTTTTGAGAGGAATGGAAGATTCGATATAGGCTGATAGTTTTTTATATTTTCTGGGTCAAGGTTTGTTTAAAAAAAAATGTTTTACCACTTTTTCTCCCGGTCACGGCCGGTTACGACAGAGTCTGGGCGCGAACCCAGAGTCTCTGGTGGCACAGCTGGCGCTGCAGTACAGCGCCATTAAACACTGCGCCACCCGGGAGGCCAAGGTTTGGCTTTTTCAAGAGAGGCTTTATTACTGCCACTTTTAGTGAGTGTTGTACACATCCGGTGGATAGGTGAGCCGTTTATTATGTTCAACATAGGAGGGCCAAGCACAGGAAGCAGCTCTTTCAGTAGTTTAGTTGGAATAGGGTCCAGTATGCAGCTTGAAGGTTTAGAGGCCATGATCTATGATAATCTATGATAGTTAGAAGCCGCTGCCACATTCGCTTTGTGTCCGACCCGCCGAATTGCTCCTCCACTTTGCGTAGGTTGTATTTGTACTGTTTAACCGTACAATTGTCCCGGTGACCAAGCCGTGTTTATTAACAGCATCTCTCTCCTTCAGTTTTCCGACAAGGCTGACATCAATCCATGGTTTTTGATCTAGGTCTGTTTTGAAAGACACGATCGGTATCACATCATCTATGCATTTTTCTATGAATCCGGTGACTGAGTTGGCGTATTCATTGATGTATCTGACCCAGAACATATTTCAGTCCACGTTATTACAACAGTCTTGGATTCTGATTTGTCATACCAGCGTTGTGCAGACCTGACCACCGGAACATCCCTCTTGAGTCTTTGTTTGTAGGAAGGAGCAAAGTGGAGTCATGGTCTAATTTGCCGAAAGGAGGACGGGAGAGGGCCTTATGCTAGTGTCGAAAAGGCGTGTAGCAGTGGTAAAGAGTGGAATTGTCAATGTGTTGATAGTAATTTGGGAACAGAGTCCTCAAATTACTTTTGTTAAATTCCGCCGTGACAGTCCAGTCACACCAAATTGTGTTTGATTATTTTTACTTCTATTTACACGAAGGAAGACAAGCTCATCACAAGCAGAAGAGTCCAAAACTTCCAGAGTCATTGGTTGTCTGAATCTGCTGGGCTGACAGGAGACGAGGACGCGCTGCTGCAGGAGGTGGCTGCCTGCCAGGTTTCCACCGCCGAATCTGAGAGCTTTCAGGTACGTCTGATAGTCTCTTTTAATAGGGCTGTAGGACTGGCGTTAGCAAATGGCTTTGCAGGTAGGTGATGCAGTGGGAGGTGTCATTAGGAAACAGTTTGATTCAATGTCCAACGAAAGTCATCACACTCGATCACGCAGTCAATAGAAA
This sequence comes from Oncorhynchus tshawytscha, assembly GCF_018296145.1. NCBI lineage: Eukaryota > Metazoa > Chordata > Actinopteri > Salmoniformes > Salmonidae > Oncorhynchus > Oncorhynchus tshawytscha. The sequence continues at coordinate 19,775,185 of NC_056452.1, read as the reverse complement.
TAAACAAGCCCACAGAAAATAGCACATTCAATATTAAATGTAGAATCATTTAAAAAAGCACATGCATGCAATATTAGATCAAATAAATATCAAAATGCTGTTCATTCCATTACAATTTTACTTTCTGTAACAAAACCTCAGACAGATCTTTACCTGGCTATATCACATATCTTTACAGATCTTTATATCCTCTGAAACCAAGCAGCACACAACAGGGAGATTTCCCCCCATCTTTAACCAATTAACACTGGTCATAGGGAAAGAGGCTCGTCAAATCACAAGCTTCCACAGGCTCTCCATTCTCCCGCCAAAGTTGATTGTTTGGGCGGCAGCTGGCCACGTTATTAGAGACCACAGGTTACTGTTGCTCTGCACAACATCCTCCTCCGGCCTCAGCAGTGCAGCGGCCCAGGTGTTTACTTACCCAGCTAGGTTGGCTGGCTTGCTGATGGCTTTACCTCCAGACTGGCTCGCCTCTGCCTTTCAAAACGGACATCTGCTCGTCCACCTTGGGCATCCAGGTTCGGAGAGTGTGATAATCATCACCGGCCAGCTCCCAAATGTCTCCCCTTCTCAATCAAGTGAGAACACCCCCCCTCCCTTTCTGTGCTAATGAGGATTATAATGTGGTACAACAGAAGCAGTGTTAATGGGCCTCTTTTGGCATTAAGCATCCAAATATGTGTTTGAGCGGTAGCCAAGTACCAGCAATGGTGTTGAGACGCTGTTGTGTTTGTACTTCAATGCTCTTCAGCATTTCGGTGTTAACCACAGTGATTGCTGGATGATGTACACGCATGATACATGCGTGTATTGTTTTGGTTGGGCGAATCGACAAGCTTAATTATTTTGTGTTCTACTAACCATCCAAACGCCCAAAAACACTTGAGAATGACCTTTCATGCCAAGAAGAACTACAGTATGAGTGTAAGAACGATGCCAAAAGGCAAAGGATGAAAGTTGGCCATTTGGAGTCAAAATGGATGTGTTTAGATTCTGTTTCAGATCTTTTGCCACTAATTGCTCTTTTGGCCGATCAGATCAGATATTTTGCCAATAATTGGGCAAAATATCAGAATTGGGCTGCTGTGCAAACAAAGCCAATGAGTCACCTTTAAATTAGCAGGGGGCAAGCCTGGGTGCTCATGGGTAATATAGACACAAACAGATGGTGTATAATAACACAAGTGAGTCACAAGCATCCAATATGCCCACCCTGCCTCATATACTGTATATGGGAATATCTCTAATATTGGCTGTTGCGGTGAATGCTCAAATGCTACATTTCTTATTTGATTTAGGACTTATTTATTTGAACTAGTTGATTTATTTAACTAGGAAAGTCAATTAAGAACAAATTAGTTACATTAACGGCATACCCTGGCCAAACCCAGACGACGCTGGGCCAATTGTGCACCGCCCTATGGGACTCCCAATCACGGCCGGTTGTGATACAGCCTGGATTCGAACCAGGGTGTCTGTAGTAACGCCTCAAACACTGAGATACAGTGCCTTAGACCACTGAGCCGCTCGGAGGCCCAATGACACAGTCTGGAATTGGAGTACACTTTTGTCTTTTGAAGGAGCTCAGCTGAACACATTTCCTATTTCTCCCTCTCACCCTGATCATCCCGTTGTGCACAGTACAGTATGTTGTTTATGTGTAGCTTTCCAATTGGCAATCCTATAACTGCAAACAGTAATTATATATGGATGCTTGCTTCGGTGTAAATCTTTTCAACATTCCATATGTTGCTGATTTGTAGAAGACACTGCAATTGAATTTCATCTTACCCTGTAATCTAATCCTTAAGTAATTTGTCAAGAAATATACATTTTCCTGAGTAGCTCAGCCAACAAATAAATGTTTTTCCATGGGCCTCTGTGAAAGATAAATCATTATTACTAGCAGCATAAACAGTGAATCACTGAGTGTCCACCATTTCTTTCAACAAGCCTGTGAGTCACCGGGGAGATTTAACGACATGTAAATAAACAGATTTCAGCCCTTCTGTACCATTGTCTGGAACCACCAAAGTGTCCCCTGTCAGATTTGTCAATGGAGACCGTGCCATCTGTGTGACAGTGTCAGGAGGAGGACAGATGTTGTTCCAAAGTCTGACAATCCTGGACATGGCGGCTAGGGAGGGTTCTATCTAGAATGTCAGCCTTTGCCCGAATGATGTGCTTTCCTGTCCTATCAGACTCTCTGGCCCTGTCTGTTTCTGTAATGATGTGTCTGTTCAGGTTAGAGCAAGATATGCTGCTTGGGAAACTGTCTCTCTCATGGCACCATAGTTACAGGTCATAAATACCTCTTCTCCCCTTTTTCCTCTCTCTACCCTACTGAGGTTACATTTGCAAAACCCTTGGTTAACATAGAGATTCTAGGAACATCAGAAGGTGGGGGGGAAATGAACTATATTCTGGCAATCCGATCAATTGAATATGCGGTGGTACTTAATGAATATGATGTCAGTTTGGTTGTCATCTGAGACCTTCTCATCAATGATAAGATGACATAAACTCTACAGTGGAAAGTCTACACATTAGAGTTATCAGATTCACATGGAATTGTTGTTCAATTTAAATGTTTGAATATGAAATTATTCGTGATGGGATGAAATGTGAATTTAGCTTCTAAAATGTGAGATTTGGGTCTTCATAAGATATGGCTCTGCTCAATCAGTGGCCCGCCCCTGTGAAGGAACATGGGCTATAACACTTTTCAAACACGCCCTCTTCTCCCTTCCTATATAAGCTCTTGACGACAATATAACTTCCTGTTCCAAAGGAGGACGACGGTCCTATGTCAGAATGGTTCAGATAATAACTACAGAACGAAGCCAACATCAGCGTGAGCTTTGTGAATGGTATGAACTTTGAACTCTTATTCAATACAGAAGTGATACCTCCTAGCCGTTGAGTTAGCAACAGCAGATGCAACGGGGTTAGGAAGGAACAGACAGAGTATCCCGTCTATCACCCAATGACGTTACTACAACATATCCAATTGACAACCAGAGACATTCTTCAAAGGACTCGGTTTGGCAACATGGCCTTCCATCTACCACCAACCTACCGAAGCGCAGCTCAGAGTAAATATTTATTGCATTTTCCTTTTCCAAATGGACGGTAATTTAGAATGCATCAGATACTGTATTTACGATAGCACAGCTTCTCCCTGTGTCCCTCAGTCTTCCTGCTCTTTCACTCAAACCCAGCCCTTTTCCATTGTGTAACAAGCTGTCATATCTGTTCCGCCCGCTAGGGACGTTTTCCTTTATGACGTCATTTGTAATCAAGTTATGATTTAATTATGTGTCTGTGTAATTCTGTGTGATTAGTTAGGTATTTAGTAAATAAATAATTAAACCCAATTTTGTATTACTGATTCAAATTGTTAGCCAGGGTTCGTGCAGATAACTAAGAATTTACAACTTTCCGATGAGACTGAATTAAGAGGACGATTAATATTGACTGCTATTGATGTCAAATATTACTAGGTCTTTAAGAGTTTATTCGGAAGATAACAGCTCTATAAATATTATTTTGTGGTGCCCGACTCTCAAGTTAATTGCATTTACATGATTAGCTCAATCAGGTGATATTAATTAAGGATAATTATTTTATAGAATAGCATGTCATATCACTTAATTCGGCATAGCCAAAGACACAACACTGTATATATTTTTTTTTGTTAGGTGGTGGATCAGCTTTATTGCAAATAGATTGTGGCTTCTATCAATGTAATTGTCTGCATCATTTCCAATCCATATATATATTTGTATTAATATATATTATTTGATATTGTCACGCCCTGATCTGTTTTGTCTGTCCTTGTGATTGTCTCCACCCCCTCCAGGTGTCGCTTATTTTCCCCAGTGTATTTATCCCTGTGTTTCCTGTCTCTCTGTGCCAGTTTGTCTTGTATGTTTCCAAGTTAACCAGCGCTTTTCCCGTTTCCTGATTTTTGCATTCTCATTTTTCTAGTCCTCCCGGTTTTGACCCTTGCCTGTTTCTGGATTTTGTACCCACCTGCCTGACCATTCTGCCTACCTTGACCACGAGCCTGTCTGCCACTCTGTACCTCCTGGACTCTGATCTGGTTTTGACCTTTTTGCCTGTCCACGACCATTCTCTTGCCTACCCCATTGGATTAATAAACATTGTAACACTCCAACCATCTGCCTCCTGTGTCTGCATTTGGGTTTCGCCTTGTGCCTTGATAGATATATACACTACCATTCAAAACTTTGTGGTCACTTAGAAATGTCCTTGTTTTTGAAAGAAAAACACTTTTTTGTCCATTAAAATAAAAATAAAAATGATCAGAAATACAGCATAGACAACGTTAATGTTGTAAATGACTATTGTAGCTCGAAACTGCAGATTTCTTTTAATGGAATATCTAACTCAGCAAAAAAAGAAACGTCCTCACTGTCAACTGCGTTTATTTTCAGCAAACTTAACAAGTGTAAATATTTGTATGATCATAACAAGATTCAACAACTGAGACATAAACTGACATGTGACTAACAGAAATGGAATAATGTGTCCCTGTACAATAAGGGGGTCAAAATCATAAGTAACAGTCAGTATCTGGTGTGGCCACCAGCTGTAGTAAGTACTGCAGTGCATCTCCTCCTCATGGACTGCACCAGATTTGCCAGTTCTTGCTGTAAGATGTTACCCCACTCTTTCACCAAGGCACCTGCAAGTTCCCAGACATATCTGGGGGGAATGGCCCTAGCCCTCACCCTCCAATCCAACAAGTCCCAGACATGCTCAATGGGATTGAGATCTGGTCTCTTTGCTGGCCATAGCAGAACACTGACATTCCTGTCTTACAGGAAATCATGCACAGAACGAGCAGTATGGCTGGTGGTAATGTCATGCTGGAGGGTCATGTCAGGATGAGCCTGCAGGAAGGGTACCACACGAGGAAAGAGGATGTCTTCCCTGTAACGCACAGCGTTGAGATTGCCTGCAATGACAACAAGCTCAGTCCCATCGGACATGTGACATACCGCCACAGACCATGACGGACCCTCCACCTCCAAATCGATCCCGCTCCAGAGTACAGGTCTCGGTGTCATGCTCATTCCTTCGACGATAAACGGGAATCCCTGGTGACACAAAACGGCGACTCATCAGTGAAGAGCACTTTTTGCCAGTCCTGTCTGGCCCAGCGAGGGTGGGTTTGTACCCATAGGCAACGTTATTTCCAATGATGTCTGGTGAGGACCTGCCTTACAACAGCCCTACAAGCGCTCAGTCCAGCTTCTCTCAGCCTATTGCGGTCAGTCTGAGCACTGATGGAGGGATTGTGCATTCCTGGTGTAACTCGGGAAGTTGTTTTTGCCATCCTGTACCCATTCCACAGGTGTGATGTTCGGATGTTCCGATCCTGTGCAGGTGTTGTTACATGTGGTCTGCCACTGCGAGGATGATCAGCTGTCCGTCCTGTCTCTCTGTCACGCTGTCTTAGGCATCTCACAGTAGACATTGCAATTTATTGCCCTGGCTACATCTGCAGTCCTTATGCCTCCTTGAAGCATGCCTAAGGCACGTTCATGCAGATGAGCAGGGACCCTGGTCATATTTCTTTCGGTATTTGTCAGAGTCAGTAGAAAGGCCTCTTTAGTGTCCTAAGTTTTCATAACTGTGACCTTAATTGCCTACCATCTGTAAGCTGTTAGTGTCTTAACGACCGTTCCACAGGTGCATGTTCATTAATTGTTTATGGTTCATTGAACAAGCATGGAAAATAGTGTTTACACCCTTTACAATGAAGATCTGTGAAGTTATTTGGATTTTTACGAATTATCTTTGAAAGACAGGGTCCTGAAAAAGGGTAATTTCTTTTTTGGCTGAGTTTACATAGGTGTACATAGGAGTGATGGTTGCTGATAAGGGGCCTATCTTCCAATGGGATGTTGTTTTAGCTAATCCAAGTTTTTAATTTTAAAAGGCTAAAATTAAGCTAACTAAAAAGCAGCGTTCCCCAAGAGAGGATGGCTTTCACTTCAACAGTAATAAATTCATGAACTTCTTTGAGGAAAAGGATCATGATTATTAGAAAGCAAATTACGGACTCCTCTTTAAATCTGTGTATTCCTTCAAAGCTCACTTGTCCTGAGTCTGCACAACTATGCCAGGACCTAGGATCAAGAGAGACACTCAAGTGTTTTAGTACTATATCTCTTGACACAATGATGAAAATAATCATGGCCTCTAAACCTTCAAGCTGCATACCGGACCCTATTCCAACTAAACTAATGAAAGAGCTGCTTCCTGTGCTTGGCCCTCCTATGTTGAACATAATAAATGGCTCTCTATCCACCGGATGTGTACCAAACACATTAAAAGTGGCAGTAATAAAGCCTCTCTTGAAAAAGCCAAACCTTGACCCAGAAAATATAAAAAACTATCAGCCTATATCGAATCTTCCATTCCTCTCAAAAATTTTAGAATAGGCTGTTGCACAGCAACTCGCTGCCTTCCTGAAGACAAAAAATGTATACGAAGTGCTTCAGTCTGGTTTTAGACCCCATCATAGCACTGAGACTGCACTTGTGAAGGTGGTAAATGACCTTTTAATGGCATCAGACCGAGGCTCTGCATCTGTCCTTGTGCTCGTAGACCTTAGTGCTGCTTTTGATACCATCGATCACCACATTCTTTTGGAGAGACTGGAAATCCAAATTGGTCTACACGGACAAGTTCTGGCCTGGTTTAGATCTTATCTGTCAGAAAGATATCAGTTTGTCTCTGTGAATGGTTTGTCCTCTGAAAAATCAACTGTAAATTTCGGTGTTCCTCAAGGTTCCGTTTTAGGACCACTATTGTTTTCACTATATATTTTACCTCTTAGGGAGGTCTTTCGAAAACATAATGTTAACTTTCACTGCTATGCAGATGACACACAGCTGTACATTTCAATGAAACATGGTCAATCCCCAAAATTGCCCACGCTAGAAGCCTGTGTTTCAGACATAAGGAAGTGGATGGCTGCAAACGTTCTACTTTTAAACTCGGACAAAACAGAGATGCTTGTTCTAGGTCCCAAGAAACAAAGAGATCTTCTGTTGAATCTGACAATTAATCTTGATGGTTGTACAGTCGTCTCAGATATAACTGAAGGACCTCGGCATTAATCTGGACCCTGATCTCTCTTTTGACGAACATATCAAGACTGTTTCAAGGACGGCTTTTTTCCATCTACGTAACATTGCAAAAATCTGAAACATTCTGTCTAAAAATGATGCAGAAAAATGTATCCATGCTTCCATGCTAGGTTATATTACTGCAATGCTCTAGTTTCCGGCTACCCGGATAAAGCACTAAATAAACTTCAGTTAGTGCTAAATACGGCTGCTAGAATACTGACTAGAACCAAAAAATTTGATCATATTACTCCAGTACTAGCCTCCCTACACTGGCTTCCTTTTAAGGCAAGGGCTGATTTCAAGGTTTTACTGCTAACCTACAGAGCATTACATGGGCTTGCTCCTACCTATCTTTTCGATTTGATCCTGCATACCTACACATACACTACGGTCACAAGACGCAGGCCTCTTAATTGTCCCTAGAATTTCTAAGCAAACAGCTGGAGGCAGGGCTTTCTCCTATAGAGATCCATTTTTATGGAATGGTCTGCCTACCCATGTGAGAGATGCAGACTCGGTCTCAACCTTTAAGCCTTTACTAAAGACTCATCTCTTCAGTAGGTCATATGATTGTGTATAGTCTGGCCCAGGATTGTGAAGGTGAACGGAAAGGCTCTGGAGCAACGAACCGACCTTGCTGTCTCTGCCTGGCCGGTTCCCCTCTCTCCACTGGGATTCTCTGCCTCTAACCTTATTACAGGGGCTGAGTCACTGGCTTACTGGTGCTCTTCCATGCCGTCCCTAGGAGGGGTGCGTCACTTGAGTGGGTTGAGTCACTGACGTGATCTTCCTGTCTGGGTTGTGCCGTGGCGGAGATCTTTGTGGGCTATACTCGGCCTTGTTTCAGGATGGTAAGTTGGTGGTTGAAGATATCCCTCTAGTGGTGTGGGGCTGTGCTTTGGCAAAGTGGGTGGGGTTATATCCTTCCTGTTTGGCCCTGTCCGGGGGTGTCATTGGATGGGGCCACAGTGTCTCCTGACCCCTCCTGTCTCAGCCTCCAGTATTTATGCTGCAGTAGTTTATGTGTCGGGGGGCTAGGGTCAGTTTGTTATATCTGGAGTACTTCTCCTGTCCTATCTGGTGTCCTGTGTGAATTTAAGTATGCTCTCTCTTATTCTCTCTTTCTCTCTCTCTCTCAGAGGACCTGAGCCCTAGGACCATGCCTCAGGACTACCTGGCATGATGGCTCCTTGCTGTCCCCAGTCCACCTGGCCATGCTGCTGCTCCAGTTTCAACTGTTCTGCCTGTGATTATTATTATTTGACCATGCTGGTCATTTATGAACATTTGAACATCTTGGCCATGTTCTGTTATAATCTCCACCCGGCACAGCCAGGAGGACTGGACATCCCACATAGCCTAGTTCCTCTCTAGGTTTCGTCCTAGGTTTTGGCCTTTCTAGGGAGATTTTCCAAGCCACCGTGCTTCTACACCTGCAGTGCTTGCTGTTTGGGGTTTTAGGCTGGGTTTCTGTACAGCACTTTGATATCAGCTGACGTACGAAGGGCTATATACATACATTTGATTAGAAAACCCTTTTGCAATTATGTTAGCACAGCTGAAAACTGTTGTACTGAGTAAAGAAGCAATAAAACTGGCCGTCATTAGACTAGTTGAGTATCTGGAGCATCAGCATTTGTGAGTTCGATTACAGGCTCAAAATGGCCAGAAACAAATAACTTCTTCTGAAACTCGTCAGTCTGTTCTTGTTCTGAGAAATGAGGGCTATTCCATGCGAGAAACTGCCAAGAAACTGAAGATCTCGTACAACGCTGTGTACTACTCCCTTCACAGAACAGTGCAAACTTGCTCTAACCAGAATAGAAAGAGGAGTGGGAGGCCTCGGTGCACAACTGAGAAAGACGACAAGTATATTAGAATGTCTAGTTTGAGAAACAGGCGCCTCACAAGTCCTCAACTGGCAGCTTCATGAAATAATACCCGCAAAACACCGGTCTCAATGTCAACATTGAATAGGCGACTCCGGGATGCTGGCCTTCTAGGCAGAGTTCCTCTGTCCAGTGTCTGTGTTCTTTTGCCCATCTTTTCTTTTTTTGTTGGCCAGTTTGATATATGTCTTTTTCTTTGCAACTCTGCCTAGAAGGTCAGCATCCTGGAGTAGCCTCTTCACTGATGGCGTTGAGACTGGTGTTTTGCGGGCACTATTTAATGAAGCTATCATTTGAAATAGATTTTATATTTGAGATTCTTCAAAGTAGCCACCCTTTACCTTGATGACAGCTATGCACACTCTTGGCATTCTCTCAACCATGGTTGCTGAAATTTTCCGCATATCTTACGTAATGATGGACTGTCGTTTCTCTTTGCTTACTAGAGCTGTTCTTGCCATAATATGGACTCAGCCCTATTTGGTAAAAGGCCATCTTTTGGATACAACGCCTACCTTGTCACAACACAACTGATTAGCTCAAGCGCATTAAGAAGGAAAGAAATTCCACAAATTGAACATTTGACCATTCACACCTGTTAATTGAAATGCATTCCAGGTGACTACCTAATGAAGCTGGTTGAGAGAATACCAAAAGTGTGCAAAGCTGTATCAAGCTGTATTTATATATATATTTTAATTATAAATAATATAAAATAAACACTTTTTGGTTACTACATGATTCTATATGTGTTATTTCATAGTTCTGATGTCTTCGCTATTATTCTACAATGTAGAAAATATTAAAAATAAAGAAACACACTTTAATGAGTGGGTGTGTCCAAACTTTTGTCTGGTACTGTAAATATTCCTTTATTACTTTCCCCTAACTGTACCAACCCTCGCCTAATTGGAGTAATCCCCAATGCAGAACTAAAATCAAATTGTATTGGTCACATACACATGGTTAGCAGATGTTATTGTGAGTTTAGCTAAATGCTTCTAGTTCCAACAGTGCAGCATTATCTAACATTTCATCTAACAATTCCACAACAACTACCTAATACACACAAATCTAAGTAAAGGAATGGAAAAATAATATATATATATATATATATATATATATATATGGATGGATGAGCAATGACAGAGCATCATAGACAAGATGCAATAGATGGTATAAAATACAGTATACACATATGAGATGAGTAATGCAAGATATGTAAACATTATTAAAGTTGTATTGTTAAAGTGACTTGTGATCCATTTATTAAAGTGGCCAATGATTTCAAGTACTGTATGTATGTAGGCAGCAGCCTTTCTGTGTTAGTGATGGCTGTTGAACAGTCTGATAGCCTTGAGATAGAAGCTGTTTTTCAGTCTCTCAGGTCCCAGCTTTGATGCACCTGTACTGACCTCGCTTTCTGGATGGTAGCGTTTGTGGGCAGTGCAGTTGCCGTTCCAGGCGCCGACAGCATGCTCTCCTTTGTGCATCTGTAAAATTGGTTAGGGTTTCAGGTGACAAGCCCAATTTCTTTAGCCTCCTGAGGTTGAAGAGGTGCTGTTGCGCCTTCTTCACCACACTGTCTGTGTGGCTGGACCATTTCAGTTTGCCTGTGATGTGTACGCTGAAGAACTTAAAACTTTTCACCTTCTCCACTGTTGTCCCGACAATGTGGATAGGGGGGTGCTTCCTCTGCTATTTCCTGAAGTCCACGATCGTTTCCTTTCTTTTGTTGATGTTGGGTGAGAGGTTGTTTTCCTGACACCACATCCGAGTGCCCTCACCTCCTCCCTACTAAGCCCACTACTGTTGTGTCGTCTGCAAACTTGATGATTGAGTTGGAGGCGCGCATGGCCACGCAGTTATGGGTGAACAGGAGTACAAGCGGGGGCTGAGTACGCACCCTTGTGGGGCCCCAGTGATGAGGATCAGCGAAGTGGAGGCTTTGTTTCCTACCTTCACCACCTGGGGGCGGCCCGTCAGGAAGTCCAGGACCCAATTGCACAAAGCGGGTTGAGACCCAGGGTCTCAAGCTTAATGATGAGCTTGGAGGATACTATGGTGTTGAGTGCTGAGCTATAGTCAATGAACAGCATTCTTACATAGGTATTCCTCTTGTCCAGATGGGATAGGGCAGTGTAGGATTTGTAGGATTTTTAATGAATTTATTTGCAAATTATGGTGGAAAATAAGTATTTGGTCACCTACAAACAACCAAGATTTCTGGCACTCACAGACCTGTAACTTCTTCTTTAAAACCTGTTATGGCAAGGTGATCCCCTAGGGGAATCCCCCCCATTCAGCTGAAAAGGTGGCGCAGGGAATTCAAAAATATTCTTTAGAAATATTTAACTTTCACACATTAACAAGTCCAATACAGCAAATGAAAGATAAACATCTTGTCCGATTTTGAAAATGTTTTACAGCGAAAACACAACGTACATTTATGTTAGACCACCACCAAATCAAACTGGGCTGCGTTCAGGAGATCTACGTGTTTGAGAGTGTAAGTTGGAAGCAGACGTTACACTGTGAGGCTTTCTGGGTAAGTCTCCAAGAGCTTTGCACACCTGGGTTGTACAAAACAGTACTTGCCCATTATTCTTTTTGAAATTCTTTCAATCAAATTTAAGTCAAAACTGTAACTTGGCCACTCAGGAACATTGACAGTATTTTTGGTAATCAACTGCAGGTATATTTGGCCTTGTGTTTTATTGTCCTGATGAAAGGTTAATTCATCTCCCAGTGTCTGGTGGAAAGCAGACTGAACCTGGTTTTCCTCTAGGATATTCCCTGTGCTTGGCTCCATTCCATACATTTTTTATCCTGAAAAACTCCCTGTTCTTTAATGATTTCAAGCATATCTATAAGAGGATGCAGCCACCATTATGCTGGCAAATATGGGGAGGGGGTACTCTTTAGTGTATTGGATTTGCCCCAAACATAACATTTTCTATTCAGGATAAAAAGTTATTTGCTTTGCCACATTTCTTGCAGTAATACTTTTAGTGCCTTGTTGCAAACAGAATGCATGTTTTTATATTTTTTGTATTTTGTACAGGCTTCGTCCTTTTCACTCTGTCAATTAGGTTAGTATTGTGGAGTAACTACAATGTTGTTGATTCATCCTCGGCTTTCTCCTATCACAGCCATTCAACTCTGTAACTGTTTTAGTCACCATTGGCCTCATGGTGAAATCCTTTGTAGTAATCAATCTTTGTAGTGATTGGGTGTATTGATACACCATCCAAAGTCTAATTAATAACTTCACCATGCTCAAAGGGATATTCAATGTCTGTTTTTGTATTACATTTTTACCGATCTCCAATTTGTGCCCTTCTTTGTGAGGTATTGGAAAACCTAATTTGTGGCCTTTGTGGTTCAATCTGTGTTAGAAATGTACTGCTCGACTGAGGGACCTTACAATTATATGTACACGACCGGTCAAAAGTTTTAAAAACTCATTCAAGGGTTTTTCTTTATTTGTACTATTTTCTACATTAGAACTATGAAATAACACATATGGAATCATGTAGTAACCAAAAAAGTGTTAAACATATCAAAATATATTTTATATTTGACATTCCTCAAATGGCCACCCTGTCACGTTCGCTGGAATAATTATCGGACCAACGTGCAGCGTGATCTGGGTTCCACATCTTTTTTATTTTAAGTAAGTGAACCACACAACAAAACAATAAATAATAAATGTGACAACAATGGAGTGCTAACATGCAACTACACATAAACAATATCCCACAAACACAGGTGGGAAAAGCAGCTACTTAAATATGACCCCCAATTAGAGACAACAATACCAGCTGCCTCTAATTGGGAATCATACAAATCACCAACATAGAAAATAAACTAGAACAACACATAGAAATAAATAAACTAGATCACCCCCAGCCACGCCCTGACCTATTTCACCATAGAGAAACAATGGCTTTCTATGGTCAGTGCGTGGCAGTGGGTGGCACACCCTGCCTTGATGACAGCTTTGCACACTCTTGGCATTCTCCCAACCAGCTTTTTTGAAAGAGTTCCCACATATGCTGTGCACTTGTTGACTGCTTTTCCTTCACTCTGCGGTCCGACTCATCCCAAACCATCTCAATTTGGTTGAGGTCGGGGGTTTGTGGAGGCCAGTCAATAGGTAGCTAGCTAGGTTGCTTGAATGCTAGCTAGCTTTGAGTAAAATTAGGAGGTGGCTGGCTGGCTAACTAACTAGCTATTTCATTGCAATGTGGACCCTGAAAGAAAAACTCTAGACATCTGGTTTATGGATTATTGTCATGAATAAATCCAAGCCCAAAACGTCAGTTCTGACCAACCATATCTAGAAAGACTGGAAAAATGTTTGATGCCTTGGGCCTGAGCGGGGATCAGATCGAGAAGCAAGTCAGAAGCTTCCTCCTGGGCTGTGAGGACGCAATGGATGTTTAATTTGTGAACTCACAGGAGGCCTAAACACCTTCCATCTTGTCTTTGAGTGTTTGTAAATGTTGCTGTTCACTGTCTTTCCCTCTTCTCCATTTTCCTTCTGTCTACCTCATCTCTCTGTGCATAGTCACACAAATCAGAGATTAGTGACTACACCAATCACTTATTCTTTTGAATTGGGTAAACTACTATTCACCAATCAGTATTCGAAGCAGAAATGCTTCACAGACCCCATCAGTCGTTCTTTCATCATGCCGAGGAGTGTGCCCTGGGCAGGGGGAGGACGGACACCTCCTCCTCACTCCTGACTGGTAATGTCATGTCCCTGCTCTGTGCTTCAAAGAGAAATAATTTTATGTAGCCTGTCAGGAGACCTGTGTGGCTTGACCTTCCTGTTGTGTGGGTTTGGGAAGCACAAGGGAAATGAATAACGGGTGATTAGGCGACTGACAGGCAGGATAACTGTGTCTCCATGGCAATGAGGTAGAGGTACAGCTGACGGAGACAGACAGACGGGTCTTAATACAGTGGCAGTACCACTCAGTAACCAGCGATCCATAGGAGGCCTCAAAGTCACAGGAGAGCAGCTCAACTGCAGATTGAGCCTCTTAAACTGGTCCCGTCAGGAAAGAACACGTTCAGAAGGTCTTTGAATGAGACTGTATGTTACATTATACAATGGGTGGGTTTAATGCTGATTGGTTAAAAACGCATTCCAACCCGTGTCTATTCCACAAGTTACCACCGGCTAAATCTAGGATGTTAAAATGCCTATTTACTCTGTTCCATCTGACTGTGCAATCCACTGTCTCATCAGCCCAGCTAGGCAATTTATTAACTTGATCTCAACTATAAAAAGCATTTAGACATTCTCACATTTATTTTAGACTAATATTTAGTTTAACAGCGGAGATTTGTATAAACCTTGCTGTCTGTCTTTCCGACATTTGCAACATTATTTCAATATTGCAATTCCATCTCCAGCTTTTCCACAGTAATGAATGTGTCCAGAGTCGGGATGAGACAGACAGCGTTTCTCAGCCAGTCGTAATCATGAATCAGCTGGTATCATTTTTTGGATATATACTAAGAAATGTAAATTGAAAAAAGGTTAATTGGGATAGGCGGGACGCAAATGTCTCAACTGGCCAATTGCCAGGGAAAATGCAGAGCGCCAGATTCAAATAAAATACTATAAAATTCAAACTTTCATTAAATCACACATGTAAGAAACTCAATTAAAGCCACACTCATTGTGAATCCAGCCAACATGTCAGATTTTAAAAATGCTGTTCGGCGAAAGCATAAGAAGCTATTATCTGATGATAGCACCAGCAGTAAACAAAGGGGTTAGCATATTTCAACCCTGCAGGCGCTACACAAAACACTGAAATAAAATATCAAACATGCATTACCTTTGACGAGCTTCTTGGCACTCCAATATGTCCCATAAACATCACAATTGGTCCTGTTGTCGAATAATTCCGCCCATATATATCCAAAATATCCATTTATAAAGCGCGTTTGATCCAGAAAAAAACAGCTTACAAAAAACGCAACGTCACTACAAAATATTTCAAAAGTTGCCTATAAAAACTTTGCCAAAATATTTCAAACTACTTTTGTAATACAACTTTAGGTATTTTTAAACGTTAATAATCGATCAAATTGTAGACGGGTCTTTCTGTGTTCAATACAGGAATGAAAACAAACCAGCGATACTTTTCACATCTTGCGCAACTCTCAACAGTGTACCCAGTTCCTAGTTGGCCTACTTCTTCATTGCACAAAGGAATAACCTCAATCAAATTCCAAAGACTGGCGACATCCAGTGGAAGCGGGAGGAACTGAAAACAGGTTCCGAAGAAATATCCCTGGGCAATAACAACCCAGGGAACAGAGAGAGGCAAAAAATACAAAATAATTCTGAACAGTTAGTCCTCGGGGTTTTGCCTGCTACATAAGTTCTGTTATACTCACAGACATGATTCGAACAGTTTTAGAAACTTCGGAGTGTTTTCTATCCAAATCTAATAATAATAATATGCATATCTAATAATCTAATAATATCTAATAATAATATCTAATATCTAATAATATGCATATCTTATATTCTTGGCATGAGTAGCAGGAAGTTGAAGTTGGGCACCCTATTTATCCAAAAGTGAAAATTCTGCCTCCTAGCCCCATTAAACGAAATGAAGTGCAGCTAGTTTGCGGTCTTTCCTGCTTCAGTTTGAAGTGATTGAGTTAGCTGTGTTGTTGGTTAGCTTCTCTGAACAGGGTCCTGACAAGAGAGCACATTTTCTATACCAGGCGAAATCGCACCTCATTAGTTCATTGTTATGGATGTGTCCAAATAAATGTCACTAGAATCCAGCTCATGCAAATTCAGCTGTTGTTGTAATTCTGGCTGCACTGTTTGATGTGACAGTAAGTTAGCCGTAGTTGGCTAGCTAGCAAGCAAGCAAGGGATAAGTATGGCAATGGAACATTTAGAATGAAAGACTGGGTCACGTCAATAGATACAGTACAAAAGGACTGACCAATTGGCAACCGAACCAATAGAATGAATGACCAGCCGGCTTGGGTACCCTAGATTTGTGTCGGGACTATATCTTGTGGAATGATGAAATAGTATGAATAAATTCATCCAAAAACGTTTTTAATGAAAATATGTCAATCATTATTTGAATATGTTGCTAACCCGTTGTATAAAAGTGATAATGCCCTCAAAGCCAGTGTTTGGAGGATATATTGGCACAGTTTGCAGGCCCTCGACTTTGACACGGGCATAATAACACCCGTGCCAATACAGCCTCCAAACATCGGCTTCTCTTGCATTATCACTTAAGTAGATACACATATTAAACTTTGCCTGCATGTGACTTTCTTGTGATGGGATGTACAACAAGCCTTACAACTGCCCTTTCAGTGCATGAGCATACTGTATCTATCAAATTGCTGCAATATCAATTCATTGTGCACTAGGTTGTTTTAGAGCCCCGTACACTCAGAAGTCAACGCTTAGTGGCAGTGGCAGATGGGTGCAGTCCAGCCCTCCAGTCCCCACCATGGTCACTGATTGGATAGGAGCTCTGTAGAGCCAACTGTGGGTTAGTGAGATTCAAGTTCAACTCTAACTCGAACTCTGAGCCTTGTGGCACACAAACCGCTATTTTCCCCACGGTACTGTGTGCTGTTGCCAGGCAACCCCTGTGGCCTGCAAAGGGAAGCAAAGTGAAGATTTAAGACTTTAGAGATATCTAAATGAAGGCGCCACGATGTTTCAGAGTCTTCTATACCTTTTGCTGAAGATGGTTCTGTAAGGATTTGTAAATGCAATCAATGACTTGAGTAGTGCTAAAAGATAACATTTAGCACTACTCAATTGTAGCAGTACTCAAGACAGAATTAATGGGCATTATGGGACGAATCCTAAGTTGAGATCTGCCTGCATAACTCTATGTAAATCAGCTTGTGATTTCACGCAAATCTCCCCTTGACATCAATGCAATGTTTGTGCATCTCAAGTTTGGTTGACATAACCAGCTGATCACAGGAGACTTTCCCCTGTCATTTGGCAAGGCTTTCCCTCTCTGTGTGACGCTAGCGTAACTCTACCTTTCTTTAGCTGTGTTGCTAATCCCCAGATTTTCTGCCCAACTCTGCTCAGCTTCGCTTTAGCCTCCCTCAGAGGGGAGCAACATCGGATGTTATAACCAATAACTCATGACTGAGTTGCCATGGAAACCACCAAGGGGGACCTGAACACCAGGCTCAGCTCAGCCTATTGAGCCAGTGAGCTAATTACAAAGTCAATGACATTTGGTAACGTTGCAAGTGGGGAAGCTTGGCTGTGAGACAGGACTTCAGGGATGATGCTGCAGTTTGGGCCAACCAACACCAGGGGGGAATAGAGTGTTGTGATGTGTGCGTTGGGAGTGGGTGTAGTACTTTTCAAATTCACTACACCACAATTTCACAAGTTGCTAACATAGCAAGCAACCATGCCATTATAGAAATGCTGTATATGTCTGAATTACTTGTATTAATATTATTTTGAGGTTGTACAGAATTATTCATGATCATTTTAACCTTGTTTTTATTGAACAATTACCTTCAGTAGAAGCAAGTGGAAATGGTCATTTTCAAAGTGGAGAGCAAGGGATAGAGATGTGCATCCGGAAGAGACGGACGTGGCACTGCAAAAGCAAACAGGAGGAGACATTGTGTCACGTTCAGCCCTTTGCCCAAAGACTCAGGCTTTTTTCCTTTGTCTCTTCAAACCAAGAGCCTGTACCATTAATTTAGAACAACCTTAGAGCACGTCAACAATGTGGCTGAATAGAACACAAGTTATTATTCTCCAGTCATGAAACATTGATTACAACAATAACCTTCCTATCTATTAACGAGTTCTATAACGTGACATACATCATCAGTCTTTTGAGGGTTGCCTGGTAGACTATTTCATATTTTTCCTTTGTGATATTATTCAATAGATAAAGCCCCTACCAGCCCCTGTAAAAAAAAAGAAAAGCTTTGCAACAACATTGTCAAATTGAGGGAGAGCAGACAGACAGTAAGTCAATATACATTATGAGATCAGCAGTTACATAACAAAGACTTTGTTTGGCATTGGGAGAGGTTTTTAATTAGTTCTCTTCTAAGCGATCAGCTATCCGTTTTAATAGTTTTGAAGCCCCCGTCACGGAATCTACAACTGCAGTAAAACTAGATGAAGCGCAACACAGAAATCAATATCAATTCAGTGTGCATACTAAGGCATTTGAGTTGACAGTACACTCTGCAAATGTGTATTCAGGGGGTGCGCTAAAAGTGATCATTTTATGCCACACAATTTAAAATTTAACTTTGTGACTGTGAATAGCACAGGAAGACAGGATTTAATTTGGTTGCAATTATAATGCCAATGTGAGGTTTGACCTAACCGAGTGCCTGGTACCTGTGCTGGTTTCTAATTCACTCTGTCTGCAGGACACTGATTGTGATTTTAGAGGACCACTGGGCCCTCCGGAGACTGAGGCTGGCATTTAAGTAAGGGCCTCCATCACCCTCCTTTAGGGGCCCCAGGGGCCCTTTCACAGCCACAGTTCCCATTGTTATCAAGCTGTTGCACTGTCTTTCTGGAGATAGCGTTGTCACTAATTTAGGACATGCTCTAGGGCATGGGTGTTCACAAATATATAGCCCGGGGAGTAAAAAATGATTAACAAGTATTTTTTTTTTGGGGGGGGACTAAAACCAAATCAATACTGTGTAGTAATGCTAATGGACCTACATTCCTACAGTGTCTTGACTCTGTCCAGATTGCTAATAATCACCTAAATAAAACCTAGACAGTCAGGGAGCTTCGGGAAATGCCCCAAAAATATAGAGGACTATTCAAAATATATATTTTTCTTGACAGTGAGGAAATATAAACCATTTTCAATTCGGCCTTGTCACAGTAAGTACTTAATTGTTACCCAGAAATTTTATTGAGATATAATGGCTGCATTGATTCTTTAAGGCCCACTTGAGAATAATGAAGTAAGCTAATAAGCACATCTAATAATGGATAGTAAACAATTGTAACTCATTACTGTATTAGACAATGCGGAAAAACCTTTAATGTTATTCCTTCATCTAGTGTAGACTGTGTCATCTAGCCTATTCCGTCGACTCAAAACATACTGTACATCCCATGGTATACAACCACCAGCTCACATTGGAAAGAAGACGACCAAAGCAAGAAGTGAAGTGCGGCGCTCCAAGTTCCCTTCTCCTCTAAACCAGTATGTCATCAGGTGCTCAGGCTCAGAAGGGTTGATCAGCCCCTCTGATCATGGCTCCCGCTCCGCTTTCCCCCCACACACTGTATATTCTGGGGGATTAGGGGGGCTAGTGAGCGACTTTGTCAGAAGGCGATAAGTGAGGTCGCCTGGGCCTCTGTAGTTCCATCATCCTGACAGTTTCTGAGGCGCTCATTGATCTCAGCTCTAACTGGGAGACAGGAGAGCCCTCTGGCAGAGCTGCACTGCTGAGAGACTCCATTTGGAGTGGCTGGAGATGCAGCTCCCCCAAGGGGCCTGGTCAAAAGAATTGCCTCGATTTGTCCACGCACAGGGAGCGTGTTCTTATGAAGAGATTCCTAGCTAGGTGTGTGTGTGTGTGTGTGTGTGTTATTGTGTGTGTGGTTGCCTGTGCACAATAATGTTCTTTGTTTGAGCATTTCCTGAGATCAAGTTTGTACAATGTATTAGCATGAACAGTGTAAGGACATGTAAACATACCACTCCTCTGAAAAGATTGTTTGCGTTCTCATGAGTTACACTATATACCCAGGCTTTCATACCATACTCAAAAAATGTCTTAGTTGGGTTTTCTTTAAGTTGTGCAAGGTTTGGTTAAGGATGCTAGGGTATTGATGTATTTATTTATTTTCATTTTACTAGGCAAGTCAGTTAAGAACAAATTCTTATTTTCAACAATGGCCTAGGAACAGTGGGTTAACTGCCTTGTTCAGGGGCAGAACAACAGATTTTTAACTACGATCTAGCAACCTTCTGGTTCCTAGTCCAACTCTCTAACCACTAGGCTACCTGCCACCCCGATATATGACACCGCGGGTCAGATCAGAAGGCTGGCAGTGTAGTTTAGTGTAGGTGCGTGGCTTTCAGATATTTATTTCTGGCCACCCGTGACAGTAAATGTCATTCCTGTTCATCTGTTCAGTTGTATAGTTATCACATTTAGATTGAAGCTACACAAATGTCAATGTTCAATAAGGTTTACAGAAGTGTGAGTTTCCTAAAAACCTATGCAAATCCCATTATTGGTATAGATGTAATAAACATGTAATAAATAATCTTAATATTCTAGAATGTGAAAAATGCAAAAATTAAATGTGAAATATGTAAACATGATGAATAGACATTTACTCTCACAGGTGGCCAATATGGAAGCCAAACCCCTAATAAGCCACACCTGGAAATAACCTAAAGATTGCATTCAAAAAGACCAAGCTGATACATGACAGTAAAAAATACCCAACTGATAGTTAAATTAACCCATGTTTGGGTAATCCCAACAACCAGGTTATTCAAGCAACCCAACTGGCTGGTTCAAAATAACCCAATATTTACCCAGCGCTGGGTTAGCAAAGAAGCAATTTTTTAGAGTGCATGACAAATTGTCATGCCATATATAACACACTTTCACTGTAAGTGTACAGAACCACGGTGTACCTGATTATGGTGTTCAGAGACTTAAAGCACAATGGACTGGTAGAATGGCCCAGTGCAGTCAAACTATTTTTGCTGCGTTTTGTATCATATTGTACAACAGCTGATGAAACGAACACTGTAAAAGTGTGACCAGATTTGATCTGAGTTATTTACTGATAGTTGCTGGTTGGAGATACAATCTACACAGGGCTTTCTAATTAGCAGGTTTGCATCGGCGGTAGTTTCGGCTTTCCATGGTGACATCACCATGCAAAACATTGGTTAATAGAGCAATAGCAAAGAACATTCCAAACCTCTCTACCAATAACAGCTAGTGTTTAGTTTCTCCCTCCCCACTCAGACCATTCTTGCTTGAAAAATTGTTTTTTGCTAAAAAGCCATTTTTAAAAAACAATTTTAATGGAAATCTATTACAGAAATGATTACGCAGAAATAATTTTATTGGTATTAAAACTGCAGGGCCTTCAATATTCAGAGGTGTTACCCATTGGGATGAGTATTCAGAGGTGGTACCCATTGGGATGAGTATTCAGAGGTGTTACCCATTGGGATGAGTATTCAGAGGGCGGGGAAGAAAAACATTGACACACTCCCAGAGTTGTTAATTATGAGGCCAAAACAAAAGTAATCAGGCGTTATAGTCGATTAAAGACATCTGTATCGATTGTGTCCAGGCCCAGCCGAGCAGACAGAGGACTTCACACCCGCGGGTGCCGCGGCAGGCAGACGGGGAGAGAAAACACTGTTTCACACAGGAAAGGTACAATCTTAAAAAAAGGGATCTAGAAGGTATTTAGATCCTTTCCTCTGTGGAAAGGATTCTACATTGACCCCAAAAGGGTTCTACCTGGAACCAAATGGGTTCTACCTGGAACCAAAAATGCTTCTTCAAAGAGTTCTGCTATGAGGACAGCTGAAAACCCCTTTTAGGTTCTAGATAGCATCTTCTTTTCTAAGACTGTATGACAAAGTGGATGGGTGAGGAGGTAGCCTGTTAGAAAATGAACACAAACAGATTCTCCTGTCTCAACAGGCTTTGTGGAGAGCTGTGAGGTGGCTAGCTTACTATATCTAGGGCGTTCCCTCGGCCCATGGTGGGCCCAGATGAGTGGTGCAGCAGACGCCGCAGGCGAGAGTGTTAGAATGCAGAGGGGTAAAATGAAGAGACACTCAAAGGTGTCGGACGGCATGATGATGCCTGTCAGAGGACGAGGAGGAGTGGGGGGTGGATGTCTCGGCCTCTAGAGCAGGGGGGTAGTGGGGACGCGGAATAGAAGCTGCATCTCAATCCACTGTCATCATAAAAGTTGGGGCAGCAATAAAGGGGCTGACACTTTTAAGAGGTTACAATTTTACTGCCTTTTGTCTTGGAGTCCTCTGCAGGTGCTCCAGTCTGCAGCTGTGTAGCCGGAGGGTCGTCGCTCAATCTGTCTCTGAATAGGAAGATTCAATTTGTTCTCTATTCACACGTTTCCCTGGAATACCTAAAGACATTTATGAATCCTCTGTGCCAGTTTACTGGCTGGTCTTGTATTCATTCCTCCTCTCATTGAGTAAAACATTAAGACATGTGAAGTCAGACAGCTGTTCCTAGAATTGCCTTCTTTCCAACTCCAACTGTACAGTTCCATAGAAAATCCTGTAATATCCCCACAAGCAATCTAAACACCAGTCTCTTCTTAATCAGCAGCACCAATCGTTTTCTTCATGTCGCTCTATGTCATGCAAAAGGATAATCTGTTGTTTTCTCTCTCTCTGTTAACCTATAATGGGATTTCAACATTACAACTCATTGACTCTCTGTACTACTTTCAGTGTAATGTGTGTGGTAACAAATACGCTGTAGACTCCTTTCTGTAGCCCTAAAGCTGGGCTCTCCCACTACCCCCTCTTCTAATCCTCCTCTGGTTGATTAGTGCAGTGCAGAAGTGATTCACAGCTGTTGATCTCCTGCTAATTACGTTCTGAGAGAGAGAGAATTAAATATAATTAATTTTTTTGATAAAACTATAGTCAACAAATACCTGATTAAAACACACCGTTTTGCAATGAAGTTCTACAGTAGTCTGAACAACACACTCTAGGCTAGCACCATGGTGAAGCCGGACCGGAGGACAGCTATTTCCTGTCCTCCTCTGGGTACATTGACTTCAATACAAAACCTAGGAGGCTCGTAGGCCTTACCCTCTTCCATAGACGTACATGGTCATTATGGCCACTTCCGGAGGACGTCCTCCAACCAAAGCTTTTTCAATATGAACTGACATGTTGTCCATCCAATCATAGAGTTGACAGTTTCAAGTTCCTTGGTGTCCACATCACCAACGAACTATCATGGTCCAAACATACCAAGACAGTCGTGAAGAGGGCACTACAAAACCTTTTCCCCCACAGGAGACTGAAAAGATTTGGCATGGGTCCCCAGATCCTCAAAAGGTTCTACAGCTGCACCATCGAGAGCATCCTGACCGGTTGCATCACCGCCTGGTATGGCAACTGCTCGGCATCTGACCGTAAAGCGCTGCAGAGGGTAGTGCGATTGGCCCAGTACATCACTGGGGCCAAGCTTCCTGCCATCCAGGACCTATATAATAGGCTGTGTCAGACAAAAGCCCATAAAATTGTCAGAGACTCCCGTCACCCACGTTATAGACTGTTTTCTCTGCTACCGCATGGCAAGCGGTACTGGAGGACCAAGTCTAGGACCGAAAGGCTCCTCAACAGCTTCTACAACCAAGCCATAAGACTGCTGAACAATTCATAAAAATCACCACTGGACAATTTACATTGATTTGGTTAATTCAATTTACACTGTTGGTTAAAGGCTTGTAAGTAAGCATTTCACGGTCAAGTCTACACTTGTTGTATTCGGCGCGTGTGGCAAATAAAGTTTGATTTGATTTGATCATAGGATTAGGATCAAGGAACAAACCTAGTATGGTATATTGGGGTTGTGCGACAGAGCATTATGGAGCATTATGTGTTGAGAAGCTTGGTGAGCATTTTTAGGATATTATTCAATTCAAATGAGTTTCTTCAAACTACAGGAGACAGAAGAGGTAGATTATACATTTTTTTCTTGGTTTCTGACTTTTTGTGTTGTGTTAGTGCAAACGATTTAAATTTGCATTGCTAACTTTAGTATCAAGTAGCTAGCTGACGTTAGCTTTACTTGCGGAGCATATGGAAGTACCTACGGTCTTTTCTGGGATGTTGCATCATCCATTAAAAGTGTGATTAAAAAGAGGTTGACACAGCACATTTTTTTGGGGTGCACTCAAGTAGGCTTTCCACTTTCCTCTAGTATTTATTTAGCAAAAGTCATAACATATAATCACTCTTGACAGACACAAGCAAAAACTATTTACATAAATGTTGCAGCGGCTTAGGCTACACCTAAACATTGGAGATCTGACATGTTGTATGGAATGAAAATTAGATGATTTTTCAGTCTGATCAACTGTAGGCCACTAATAATAGCAGCTGCATACAGCCTATGCACCCTGTCCATCTGGTCAGGATAAACTAATTGGTAACGTTGTGTGTTTCTAGGCAATTTGTTGAGAAAAATGGGAATGTGCTCAATTTTGGTTTATATTCAAACTTGGGTTGGATAGGCTGCCGATACCTTTTCAATTAAAAAATATTAACTTGAAGTAATCAGTCAACACTGTGAGTAAATGTAATTAGGTCCACAGTTTCATAGGCCTGAATGATGCAAACTGTGAGTTCTATGGTCCCTCAGATGTTGTCTCTGTGTCTGGGTAGAGGAAAGCCCCCTGTTATTCTAGTCTAAATATAATTGATATGAACAAGTATAAGGTTGCTGCAGTTTGACAGGGTTTTCATCCTCCCAAGGACCAGGAGTTTTTTTTTTTACCTCTACTGGATCGGTGTCCCCCCGCGGGGTGGTTGAGCTAACGTAGGCTAATGTGATTAGCATGAAGTTGTAAGCAACAAGAACATTTCCCAGGACATAGACATATCTGACATGGGCAGAAAGCTTAAATTTGGGCAGAAAGCTTGAACTTGAAAATGTATTAATAAACCAAATAGGCACATTTGGGCTGTCTTGATACAACATTTTGAACAGAAATGCAATGGTTCATTGAATCAGACATGGCGCCGACAGAGATGGTCGCCTCGGTTTGCGTTCTTAGGGAACTATGCAGTATATATATTTTTTAATGTATTATTTCTGACCATGACTCCATTTTGTTGCTCCCAGCCTATAGAAAGAAACTAAAACAGAAACGCCCGGGCTCAGGTCTGTTCAACGCTGGTCCGACCAATCGGATTCCACGCTTAAAGATTGCTTCGATCACGTGGACTGGGATAAGTTCCGGATAACCTCAGACAACAACATTGAAGTATACGCTGATTCGGTGAGTGAGTTTTGTGACTATTAAAACCTTCCCCAACCAGAAACCGTGGATTGATGTCAGCATTTGCTGAAAATAAAATAAAATAATAAAATAAATAAAATAAATAAAATAAATAAAATAAATAAAATTAAAATAAATCAAAAGGAAAACCAGCCCGTTGGGAACACCGACGTCTTGCTCCCAGACAAACTAAACAACTTCTTTGCTCGCTTTGAGGACCATACAGTGCCACTGACACAGCCCACTACCAAAACCTGTGGGCTCTCCTTCACGGCGACCAACGTTTCTAAAACATTTAAACGTGTTAACCCTCGCAAGGCTGCCGGCCCAGACGGCATCCCTAGCCACGTCCTCAGAGCATGCGCAGATGAGCTGGCTGGTGTGTTTATGGACATATTCAATCAATCCCTATCACAGTCTGCTGTTCCTACATGCTTCAAGAGGGCCACAATTGTTCCTGTTCCCAAGAAAGCTAAGGTAACTGAGCTGAATGACTTTCGCCCCGTAGCACTCACTTCTGTCATCAAGAAGTGCTCATCATATCACCTCCACCCTACCTGACACCCTAGACCCACTACAATTTGCTTACCGCCCCAATAGATCCACAGACGACGGAATCACAATCACACTGCACACTGCCCTATCCCATCTGGACAAGAGGAATACCTATGTAAGAATGCTGTTCATTGATTACAGCTTAGCATTTAACACCATAGAACCCTCCAAACCCGCTCTGTGGAACTGGGTCCTGGACTTTCTGACGGGCCGACCCCAGGTGGTGAGGGTAGGAAACAACATCTCCACCCCGCTAATTCTCAACACTGGGGCCCCACAAAGGCGTGTTCTCAGCCCTCTCTTGTACTCCCTGTTCACCCATAACTACGTGGCCATGCACGCCTCCAACTCAATCATCAAGTTTGCAGACGACACTACAGTGTTAGGCTTGATTACCAACAATGACGAGATGGCCTACAGGGAGGAGGTGAGGGAGTGTGGTGTCAGGAAAATAACCTCACACTCAACTTCAACAAAACAAAGGAGATGATCGTGAACTTCAGGAGACAGCAGAGGGAGCACCCCCCTATCCACATCGATGGGACAGTAGTGGAGAAGGTGGAACGTTCCTCAGCGTACACATCACAGACAAACTGAAATGGTCCACCCCAGAGGGTAGTGATGTCTGCACAACGCATCACCGAGGGCAAACTACTGCCCTCCAGGACACCTACACCACCCGATGTCACAGAAAGGTCAAAAAGATCATCAAGGACAACATCCACCCGAACCACTGCCTGTTCACCCCGCTATCATCCAGAAGGCGAGGTCAGTTCAGGTGCATCAAAGCTGGGACCGAGAGACTGAAAAACAGCTTCTATCTCAAGGCCTTCAGACTTTTAAACAGCCGTCACTAACATTGAGTGGTTGCTGCTAACATACTGACTCAAATCTCTAGCCACTTTAATAATAAAAAATTGGATGTAATAAATGGATCACTAGTCACTTTAAACAATGCCACTTTATATAATGTTTACATAGCCTACATTACTCATTTCATATGTATATACTGTACTCTATACCATCTACTGCATCTTGCCTATTCCGCACGGCTGTCGCTCATCCATATATTTATATGTACATACTCTTATTAATTCCTTTACACTTGTGTGTATAAGGTAGTTGTTGTGGAATTGTTAGATATTACTGCACGGTCGTAACTAGAAGCACAAGCATTTCGCTACACTCGCATTAACATCTGCTAACCATGTGTATGTGACCAATAAAATGAGATTTGATTTCTAAAACATACACTCCTGCCATCTAGTGACCCAAATCTAAATTGCGCCTAACTTGGAATATTACATTTAGTTTTTTTCACTTTCATTTCAAAGATGAAGGAACAAAAAATAGTGTTTTTTTGTTTTCTTCTTTGTATTATATTTGACCTTATCTAATGTATTATATTCTCCTTTAATTTCACATTTCCACAAACTTCAAAGTGTTTCATTTCAAATGGTATCATGAATATGCATATCCTTGCTTCAGGTCCTGAGCTACAGGCAGTTAGATTTGGATATGTAATTTTAGGGTCTGATCCTTAAACAATGTGACCTGATTTAAAAAAATTGGTCCCAGCCTGTATAAAACCTTTTTACAACTAATGAATCACTCCTCTCATACCCTATAGGCTCCGGAGTTTTCCTGCTTAGGTTCCAGATGAGGAAAAACTCTGGGCCCCAGGGGGAAGAAATTTCCCCACCACTTTGGGACCTATGGTGCCACCAGTCTGCTCTTACGCTTCGATCACACCGACAGAGTCATTGCATTTTGGTGACATTTTGGTGACATGACCAGAATGACATTCATTTCCAATGAAACGCTGCGTTTGCCTTGCAGCATTGCGTTGCAGAGGCAGTAGCAGTGCGTTGGGTGTGGTGCATACATTGGATGTATCTACCGTGTGCGTCAAACTGTATGACAGAAATGGTAGCAGAAGGTGAATGTTGAACTTTTGTTGCATACATATCCAGATGATGTTGTGTACTATTTTGTGCAATGACGCTGTCGGTGTGATCGAAGCGTGAGTTGTGGGTTATCGTCAGGTATGTGGATGATTCAGGAATGTGTCTTGGGCTACTTTGATATGTCCAGTGTGCGAGATGCGCAGTCTGTTTGACTTGAATTCTGAGACGTCTGAGTTTAACTTCATGGAGGAATTTGTTGCCCAAACCTACGATGACGCTGCTGTAATGGAATGTATCTGCTATTTGTATTTACAGCGAATTCCCTTCCTGTTCCCCAATTTAAGAGGTGACATCCACTATACTACCCTTGTCAACTTTCTCCTGACAAGAACTGAATCCACGTCGCATGTGCCCTCTCATCCACTGGTACATTGAATGTTTCCTCTCCAAGCACTGTGAGTAGGCATCTCGATTTTCTCTCATTGCTGTATGTAGGGCCAATCACATACACAAATACAATCACATTACTACACATCAGTGTTATTTTAATCCCTGCTCGTACTAACTCATTCTTAGCTCTTTTGTCTAACTGTGTTGAAGTGTTGAGCTCTTCTCCAACGCCATCAATGATGAACCTGTCGTGCACTGAAGCCTATGAAGAACTCAAACCCTGTCCTGCACTGAAATCAAGCCTCTGAACACATCAACTCAAGCCTCAAACCATTCAATCCCCCCTGTGATCCCTTCCCAACACTGTAAGTTGCCCTTTCCAATTTCTCATAATATTTGACTATGAATGTCTTTATTAAATGCTTTAGGTTAAAATAATTAGTCTGTGACGATTTTTGAAACACACTTTGTCATCTCTATACCATGGGTCTCACTTCCTCCTCAATTTTTTCAAGTCACCAGTCTCCACTGATTGTTTCTGAATATCTTTCTTCACCAGCTATTTTTGTTGGACAGTGCAGTTTAAATGTCGTAGATTTGTTTATAATTGGGTTGTTTCCAGCCAGGTTTATGGAAAAGTGTGGCCTGTAGAGCTAATCCATTTCCTACAATGGACCACAGACAAATGTGCTGCCCATACACCCTCCAGTCACCAATGAAGGGGTATTAGGAGACTCTCTGTCCAGCCAGCTTCCCCTCTCCAACCCTATTAATGCATTATGTGATGACAGATAGACAGCCAAGGCCTCTCGCTGGACATAAAGTGACAAGATCCCGGTGCTAATCAGCATCTAATGAGACCGAGTAGGCAGCCTAATTAATCTGGCTATGGCAGGGGAGGGAAGAGAGAGGGGAAAGTTGCCAAAGCTCTGGTTCTAGGGAAGCCTCTCCATCTCCGATCACCAGCCCATGTGGAGATGCTTGGAATGGGATGGACACCGAGCCAAAGTCAGGGCCATCATCACATTGAATATGTATCCTCACACAGTCTCTGATTGTGTTATGATGAAAGTACTAATACAGTGCAATTGTTCCACAAGTCAATAGCAATAACAAGCCAGACTAGACATGAGTTGTGGGGGGAGCATAATGAGGACTACAAACAGAAAATAGAGAGCAAGTTCAGAGAAAATGACCTGCGAAGTGCATGGCAGGGGGTGGACATGTTGCTGGACAGAGAGAATGGGGCATGAACAAATACAATTTCATGTGAAGACAACGCAACATTTGCAAATGAGCTGAATGAGTTTTATGCAAAATTTGACACTGAATTTGACACGGCCTTCTCAGCCTGAGCAGAATGTGCTGAACCAGTTGTTACAACAGGGCGAAACCCTTAACGGTCAGAGAGAAGGACATACTGTGGTAGTTGAAGATAATCAACATCAGGAAAGCAGCAGGCATTGATGGCCTATTGATAAATGGGTCGCCTGGCCAACATCAACAAGGGGTTTAACAAAACAGTGGACATTTTCAGTCCATCATTTACCGTAAGTTGATATGACTTGACACAGCGCTAAGACTTGATATAGATCAGATATGACGGCTAATATCATTGATGAGCAGACATGAGGGTTATGCATACATCCTGTCCCCTATACTGTCACT
This sequence comes from Oncorhynchus tshawytscha, assembly GCF_018296145.1. NCBI lineage: Eukaryota > Metazoa > Chordata > Actinopteri > Salmoniformes > Salmonidae > Oncorhynchus > Oncorhynchus tshawytscha. The sequence continues at coordinate 19,745,520 of NC_056452.1, read as the reverse complement.
CACCCTAGATCTGTCATTAACATTGTCTGCCTGTCTTGGTAATGTGACCAACACCTGTGTGTGTGTGTTTTTGGTTCTCAGTAGCTCAGATTGTAAGTGTCTTTGGATAAAATTGGCTGTTAAATTACATAATCTCAGCAAATAAGAAAAGTCCCTTTTTCAGGACCCTGTCTTTCAAAGATAATTTGTAAAAATCCAAATAACTTCACATATCTTCATTGTAAAGGGTTTAAACACTGTTTTCCATGCTTGTTCAATGAACCATAAACAATTAATGAACATGCACTTCTGGAATGGTCGTTAAGACACTAACAGCTTACAGACGGTAGGCAATTAAGGTCACAGTGATGAAAACTTAGAACACTAAAGATGTCTTTCTACTGACTCTGAAAAACACCAAAGGAAGGATACCCAGGGTCCCTGCTCATCTGTGTGAAAGTGCCTTAGGCATGCTGCAAGGAGGCATGAGGACTGCAGATGTGGCCAGGGCAATAAATTGCAGTGTCCGTACAGTGATATGCCTAAGACAGCTCTACAGGGAGACAGGACGGACAGCTGATCGTCCTCGCAGTGGCAGACCACGTGTAACACCTGCACAGGATCGGTACATCCGAACATCACACCTGCGGGACAGGTACAGGATGGGGCGATGTGTCACAGCATCATCAGACTGAGCTTGTTGTCATTGCAGGCAATGTCAACGCTGTGCGTTACAGGGAAGACATCTTCCCTCCTCATGTGGTACCCTTCCTGCAGGCTCATCCTGACATGACCCTCCAGCATGACAATACCAACAGCCATACTGCTCGTTCTGTGCATGATTTCCTGCAAGACAGGAATGTCAGTGTTCTGCCAAGGCCAGCAAAGAGCCCAGATCTTTCACAAACGTCTGTGAACTTGCAGGTGCCTTGGTGGAAGAGAGGGGTAACATCTCACAGCAAGAACTGGCAAATCTGGTGCAGTCCATGAGGAGGAGATGCACTGCAGTACTTAATGCAGCTGGTGGCCACACCAGATACTGACTGTTATTTTTTATTTTGACCCCCCCTTTGTTCAGGGACACATTATTCCATTTCTGTTAGTCACATGTCTGTGGAACTTGTTCAGTTTATGTTTCAGTTGTTGAATCTTTTTATGTTCATAAAAGTATTTACACATGTTAAGTTTGCTGAAAATAAACACAGTTGACAGTGAGAGGACGTTTCTTTTTTTGCTGAGTTTATATTTATTGTTATACATTATTTGCAATATAGTAACGTACAGTAACATATTGGAATGGGTACAGACAGAGCACATAGCTTGAGTTTCAAATAATTGATCTCAACTGTGACTTTGATGTGATTTCTTTTCTGAAGTCCTTGTCTAAGTCCTAATTAATCTGTATTGTTTGTGCTTAATTAGATGGGTTAATTTGTGTTTGTAGAGAGGAGATCACGCTGCTTGAATGAGAGCCCGCTGGGGCCTCATGTGCTTCCTACATTGAAGATGTGTCAACAACGGCAGTCTGATATAACACACAGCTTAAACTGTTCTTTTTGATTTGGTTAATGATGCCAGATAGATTAGCTTGTTTTGAGTGGGGAAACATGGGAACTAACACACATTCACACAAAGAAAACAGTAGCAACAAGAAGAGCTGCAACAGAGATTCATGATTTCTTTGTGCTTTGTAGCACAGAAAAAAACTTGACTTTGCTTTAAAACTCCACCGAGGAGTCAATTGAGACGTTTTTTTTCCAATGTAGTCATTACTGTTATCAGTTTTGTTTAGTTTCAGATGCTTTGTTTAATTGAAAGACTGACACAGCAAGCAGCATTCTACTTCTGTTCTCTGTCCCATTCTCTGTTTCTCTCACTCTCTCACTTTCTCTTTCAAGCTACAAGTCTTCAAAGGCTGGTTCTTGAGCAGCAATGAGAGCAGGACCATTTTATCCCAGTTTAGACCTTGGTTTGAGCAGCGAATCATACGCCCTGCTCCCTGCCCCACCCAATCCAACCTCCACACAGAAAATACCCACACAGATTAAGACCTCTTCAGGTTGCCACTAATTACCTCATCACATAAACCCCAGTCCTGTGACTAGCTAATTAGGGTGGATGAGAATTATGAGAGTGGATGGAATAGCAACACACCAATAAGGGAATATTCTGGGGAATTGTACTTTAAAGCCAGGTGCTCATAGCATTGACCTATACCAGGCAAGTGTGGGAAAGTGATGACAGTCAATGTAATATGTGGGAAATCACTGAGCTGATGGGCGCTGGCCAGGTTGCTGAAATAGACAAAGTACAGATCGAGAGAGCTTGGGAGGGACTATGGTTCTCTCTGTATTTTTATCAGAATTGATTTATGGTTATATCCTTGTTCTGTTCAATGTTCTCTAGCTACATAGTACTTAAATACCCAAATTCATGTTCAAAAGAATACAAGATAAAAAATTGCTGAAATCCAGTCCAGTCCAATGAGGGTTCGGAACATTAAAGCCAATTATCTCAGAATCATCTTTTTCCAGATAGAACCTTAGTCCCAAGCTGTTGAAATGCTGAGAGGTCCTCTCAGGTTAGAAAGTTGTAGGCAATTCACAGTATGAGTCATAGGATGATACTTTTGGTTATCATTAAACATTGAGAAAATATGGTATGATAAAAGTTTGTGATGAAGAAAAATAGAACGTGGTGAGAAGGATTTTCATGTGAAGGCCAAAGGAACATTCTACTTTCCTATGATAGCATTTTTATTTTTAAATAACAAGCATTTCCTTTCAAGGGCTAATATGTGTTGTCTTAACATAGAAATCACATGCTGTATAGATAGAAAACACCCCTTCTCTATGGTTTCCACTCATGCCTACCTGTTCTGTTTAGTAATGCATAAAGGAAAAGAGAATAAATTGTCGCCCTCAAAAATGTAATTTTCCAAGGAAGCTGATTTAAAACTTCTTCAGGATCGGTGGGTCCCCTGCGGGACGGTTGAGCTAATGTAGGCTAATGCGATTAGCTTGAGGTTGTAAGTAACAAGAACATTTCTCAGGACATAGACATATCTGAAATGGTCAGAAACCTTAATTATTGTGAATCTATCTGCGCTGTCCAATTTACAGTAGCTATTACAGTTAAAGAATAACATGCTATTGTTTGAGGAGAGTGCACAGTTTTGAACATGAAAAGTTATTAATAAATTAGGAAGATTTGAGTAGTCTTGATACAAGATTTTGAACAGACTAAAATTTGCACATACTCTGCTGCCATTTAGTGGCCAATATCTAAATTGCACCTGGGCTGGAATAATACATTATGGCCTTTCTCTTGCATTTCAAAGATGATGGTACAAAAAAGGTAGTTTTTTTCTTTGTATTATCTTTTCCCAGATCTAATTTGTTCTATTATCCTACATTCCTTTCACATTTCTACAAACGTCAAAGTGTTTCCTTTCAAATGGTACCAATAATATGCATATCTTTGCTTCAGGGCCTGAGCTACAGGCTGTTAGATTTGGGTATGTCATTTTAGGTGAAATTTGAAAAAAAAGGAGCCGATTCTTAAGAGGTATTTTAAGCATGAACACGTGTATGCAATTGAACAAATAATGGTATACACTCACAGACATGTATCTATTCATCTTCTACAGGCATGGTACCTACTTCAAAATGAGGAAAGCCAGCAGGTGACAAGATTTCAGTGTAAAGTGTATTTAAGATTATATTGGATATATTACATTATTACAACAAAACATTTTTGGCCCCAAAAAGTAGATAAAGTAGTAGTAGAAAAATGTGTTTTCAGTGGGGTTGACAAATTGTAAATCTCTTGTCATTAGATGGTAAAGACACTTGCTTTTTGTACAAAGTGTTTTCATTTAAATTCCTGCAAAAACAATTGCCGCATCAGGGTCATTCGGTCAGTTGAATGTTTTCTCCACCATTATCTGAAAAATGTGACCTAGGATAGAACTCAGTCTTTGACAATGCGTTTCTTCTGCTAATGCCACGGCTAATCAATTACCTTAACTGATGGTATTTTGTCTTGGTCACATTTTCAATTAGTGGCAGGCATTGAGAAAAACTCATTATGTTGTGTGATTGACGATAAAAGTAGCAATGGCTTTAAATGAATTATCTAGTCTTACAACTGAATTCAATCCAACTGCAGTTTCTATATCCTTCACTTGCTTTCTTCATGATGGGACTTTTTCATTAGTATCTATTATCATTGCTGACCTTTTACTTCGCCGTAGTAGTGTCCCGGGCATCATTTAAGGTTGTTTTGGTTGAATGAATGCCCATTATTGTGCTTAAGCCAAACAAATGGTCACAACTCACAAAGACAGAGGGAAAATCATCACTTATATAAAGTAGCTACCGTCTCTGTAGTCTGAAACAACGAGCTTCATTTAGAGTAATACAAAAAACAAGGTCATTTCGATTTTCTGGACGTGAAATATCTTAACTTGTGTATGCGAGCTGTGTGGGTTCTCTGTTTCTGTGCGAAACAGAGAATGTAGGAATGTGTTTAAATGTCAACAGCACAGAGTATCAAAGGGAGCGCTGGATGGGAGGACGGTTTGATGAGCCCGAATACAAGCTGCAGGATACTGGTAAAGCTATTGAAATAGGCCTGGAAAGCTTTGATAAAAGAGCTGCAGGATACTGGTAAAGCTATTGAAATAGGCCTGGAAAGCTTTGATAAAAGAGTGTGTGCGGGGAGCAATCTACCAAAACAGTGTCTGGAAAAGGAGCCGTCTGTCAAGAAAAAAGAGAAGCTCCGCTTCTGTAATCAGTGATTGAAGCTTTTTCATGTTCTGTTCTCCCCCTGACTCCTGCCCCAAACTGTTTACTTTTCTCCACTGGCATTGATGTACCCTAACTATTTTGGGGAGAAAGCATGACTTCATCTCATGTAATAACAGTGTAAAACTACTTTGGAGAGAAACAGAGGTAACCCGACCTCCATTGCATTCGGAAAGTATTCAGACCCCTTGACTTTTTCCATATTTTTTGTTACGTTACAGCCTTATTCTGAAATTGATTACATTTATTTTTCTTCCTCAGCAATCTACACACAATACCCCATAATGACAAAGCAAAAACAGGTTTTTAGAATTTTTGAAAATGTATTAAAAATAAAAAACAGAAATACCTTATTTACATAAGTATTCAGACCCTTTGTTTTCATTGATCAACCTTGAAATGTTTCTACAGCTTGATTGGAGTCCACCTGTGGTCAATTCAATTGATTGGACATGATTGGGAAAGGCACACACCTGTCTACATAAGGTCCCACAGTTGACAGTGCATGTCAGAGCAAAAACCAAGCCATGAAGTTGAAGGAATTGTCCGTAGAGCATCGAGACAGGATTGTGTCAGGGTACCAAGAACACATTGGCCCCCATCATTCTTAAATGGAAGAAGTTTGGAACCTCCAAGACTCATCCTAGAGTTGGCTGCCCGGCCAAACTGAGCAATCGGGGGAGACGGGCCTTGGTCAGGGAGGTGACCAAGAACCCGATGGCCACTCTGACAGAGCTTCAGAGTTGCTCTGGGGAGATAGGAGAACCTTTCAGAAGGACAATCATCTCTGCAGCACTCCACTAATCAGGTCTTTATGGTAGAGTGGCCAGACGGAAGCCACTCCTCAGTAAAAGGCATATGACAGCCCGCTAGCAGTTTGTCAAAAGGCGAAACAAGATTCTCTGGTCTGATGAAACCAAGATTGAAGTCTTTGGCCTAAATGCCAAGCGTCATGTCTGGAGGAAACCTGGCACCAGCCCTACGGTGAAGCATGGGGGTGGCAACATCATGCTGTGGGGATGTTTTTCAGCGGCAGGTAGTGGAAGACTAATCAGGATCGAGGGAAAGATGAACGGAGAGATCATTGAGTTGCAGAACAGCCGCAATTCGTCAGTGCATGGTCTCTACAAGGTGTCCAAAGCATTCCACAGGGATGCTGGCCCTTGTTTGTGTTAAGTTGGCTGGATGTTCTTTGGGTGGTGGACCATTCTTGATACACACGGTAAAATGTTGAGTGAATGTTGAATGTTGCAGTTCTTGACCCAATCCGGTGCGCCTGGCGCCTACTACCATGTCCCATTCACAGGCACTTAAATATTTTGTCTTGTCCATTTAACCTCTGAATGTACACATGTTCAAACCTTATTTAACCTGTCTCCTCCCATTCACCTACATGGATTGAAGTGTATTTAACAAGTGGCATCAGTAAGGGATCATAGCTTTCACCTGATCAGTCTATGTCATGGAAAGAGCAGGTGCCCTTAATGTTTTGTACACTCAGTGTATGAGAGGCATGAAGCTTAACATCAAGACATTATTACAGACACTCAGTGCACATTGTCACGCTGGAGAAGGAGCTGTTGGAGGAAATCAGTAAATCTTCTGAGGTGAATTAAGCACAATGTTTTGTGCTTCTTCCCACAGACGGATGAGAAGCAATCATTTATTTTTTTGAATTTTTTTTTACAGAATAGACACTTAAGAAGACTGTGGCACTGAACTCACAAATCCAGTGGTTCTCTCTAGCCCAGCAAGAATCCTCCCATACAGACAAAATGCAAAGCTTTGGTGCAACGAAGGGACGGAATAGAAGCCTGCCACAATCAATTTCCAGCTCTCAAATGTCCTATCAGGAGCTTGGCAGATGAGGTCGAGCCAGGTCTCGGGGACAAACTGTCACTGTGAGGGGTACCTTTGACTGAACCTAGCTGTCTCCGCAGGTTTGCCAGGTAACAAGAGCAGCATGACAGTGGTGCAAATCCCCACAGCATCTTGATTTAGGGCCCTGTCCATACTGCTTACCGCAGACTGGAGTTCAGTTAAGCCCCGGTGCTCCCTGTCCAAGCCTCAGCCTTCCTGTTGACCCGCTGTGCCTCTGGAGTCCTGTGTGGCCCCTGGGTGTTAGTGGCTCCTCCCTGTCTGTCTGGCTCGGTTAAGGCCCCGCGCCTAATGTGCGGAGACTACACTTCTCAGATGACTCTGTGCATTGAGGGGATGGATGGCAATTACACAGGGCAACCTGCCTGGTCAGGGTTTGGCTTCATTCCCTCATCCCTCCACATAGATCATCACGATTCTGCCAGAAAGACCAGGTTACAGCCATAGGTCTGAAATACTGCAGAAAACAGGCGGCATTAAAGTGCCATGGGATTTGAATCATAGTGTAGTTTGAGAGAGAAGGAGAGACTCCATTCAAATCATGCTTTTGAAAAACTAAGTGTACAGATTTCCCCCTTCAGCCCAGCGTGCTTGCTGAATTAGCTGCAAGGGTCACACAAGCATGCCAAGTAAAACATTGTGAGCTTGAGTTCACCAAGGTTACTCAGCTCTTATGTCTTACATGATAAAGGAGTCGGTTCCTTTCTCCCTGAATGAGCACAAGCAATCCATATTACATTAGATTTTTCCATTGTAGCTTGAGTGTTCAGCAGTCAGTAACCATATAGAGCTGACGAAGCTTCTGTCCACTCCAATCAGGCATGAGCAGCTAGCTGGATTGACACACCCACTATTGCAGTTTTATTCCCAGGTTTTGTTCCTGTCGCTCTCTTTATTCCTCTCAGGCACACAGAGCTCCAATGTTCTCTAAAAAGAGAACACATTCTTTTGAAACAAGATGAAACCCCATTTTTACCATTCAAGATGTACCAAAGTGCATGCAAACACTGCCACACTGAGAATAAAATACTACCTAAACACCTGCAGTGTGTGGAGCTGAAATAAAGTCAACACAGAAATATATATTTGTTTACTCCGTAAATGCTTGAAGCAGTGCTGCTTGACACATACAGTATGTATTTTAGCTGTGTTGTATATCCCTGTGGAAGACCAGTCACCGTCATCGTGGAAGCAGGTATCTCAAATGAAGGCAGGCTGTGCCCAAGTGGTTAATGAAGACTGTATTCCCAGCTAATTAAAAAGAACAGGTCATTACACCCGGTTCATTTCTGTGGATCCTGACGCGCCCTAGAGTTGGCATGCTGCTGTATAAGCCTCCCTCTGCAGAGAGAGACCAGCATCATGGCAGTACACTGCTGGCTTCAAACACACAGAAGACAGCAGCTGCTGTGGCGTGTTGCGGGATTGTCACAGATGTGATTTACTTTGATCTGAAAAAATATATGAGTGTAGTCAGTGGTGTCTCTTTTGGCCTCATCTCTCCTCACAATCAATCAAAACAACTTGTTTTTAGAAATGGATAAATAAAAAAAGTAGTCATGGATAATTCTGAGGTAAATCCAGTATGTAAGAATGTCTGGCTCGCCATCTGTGGCGACTTCACGCCATTTAGTGTAATGGCAAGCTGTGGTGTGGCCGTTCTGGAAACAAAAAAGCATCTGATGTTGCTAATTTTGAATCCACAATATTTCTAGATGAACAACTAAAAACAAGACAGAGGTGAAAGTGTTTCTGAATGATTTATTTTATGGAGGCCACATGCAAGTTCGCTACCATGATCCGGTTGGATAAACTGCAAAGCTCACTTAATAAGAAAATATTATTATTCAACAGCATTAATTCTGCCATTTGCCCCTACGGCTATGGCTGATTCTACAGGGATGAAAGCAGAACGACAGACTGAAAAAGCTACTCATCGAAGCTGCAAGCCCAGCCGGCAAGGGACACTAACCAAACTATTGACTGAGCAAAGGAGATATACAACCCACCAATGCAAGTATGAAGGAAAAGACTGAAGACCTGTCAACTATTCTGAGGTTTGTGCAGGAAATAAAGCTCTAACAGCTAAAGTTGAGAAGATTGGCAACGATGTCACAAGCATCAGACAAGATATAATTTCTATAAACAAAAAGCTAAAAGAAGAAACTAGTGGGTCAGAAAGAGGTGGACATTGCTTCTTTACTTAAAACAATTGAAAGGCACAAAGAAACATTCTCAGAACTAAAAGGAGAATAATAATAATAATTTGCTTTGAAACGGCAGATGGCTGTGACACGGCAGATGGCTGTGACACGGCAGATGGCTGTGACACGGCAGATGGCTGTGACACGGCAGATGGCTGTGACACGGCAGATGGCTGTGACACGGCAGATGGCTGTGACATGGCAGATGGCGCTGAAGTGTGTCTGGAGAATGCAATCGCTAAGATGGTGGGTGCCGAGAACATCAAAGACACATTCACCATTAAAGTCACCCATCAACTTGGCCCTAGACGTGAGTCAGGTGCCCGGCCAAGGGGCCTCATCATCTCGTCAAGGTTTCTGAGCTTCTGACAAAACAAGGACAATCTGACACTGGTGAGAAAAAAATGAAAACTTGGCCTATATACCCGGGCTACACTACTGAAGTGGAAGAAAACAGTAAAAGAGGCTAATCGTTTCATGGAAATTAGCTGACCCTTGAAGCAGGGACAAGCGTATGTTATGATTTCATGACAGACCCAGCCAATGGAATTTTATTTTATGGGAAAAGGCTTAGGGCAAGGAGATATATGAAATTAATTTGAATGTATGTTTTAGCATGATATTCCAAATGCCTGAATTGCAAGAATCAAGGTTTTATATAAAAAGGTTATTTCTCTAAATGTGCGCATAAACTTTCTGAGAAATATCCTTTTTGTGAGTATGGAACATTTCTGGGATATTTTATTTCAGCTCATGATACATGTTGTTTACATCCCTATTAGTGAGAATTTCTCCTTTGCCAAGATAATCCATCCACCTGACAGGTGTGGCATATCAAGAAGCTGATTAAACCGCATAATCATTACACAGATGTGACGTATGTTGGGGACAATAAAAGGCCACTCTAAAATGTGCAGTTATGTCACACAACACAATGCCACAGATGTCTCAAGTTTTGAGGGACCATGCATTTGGCATGCTGACTGCAATAATGTCTACCAGAGCTTTTGCCAGATCATTTAATGTTAATTTCTCTACCATTAACTGCCTCTAACGTTGTTTTAGAGAATTTGGCAGTACATCCAACCTGCCTCTCAACTGCAGACCACGTGTAACCACGCCAGCCCAGGATCTCCACATCTGGCTACTTCACCTGCAGGATCATCTGAGACCCGACTCAGACAGCTGATGAAACTGTGGGTTTGCACAACCGAAGAATTTCTGCACTGTCAGAGGGAAGGTCATCTGCGTGCTCGTCGTCCTCAGGGTCTTGACCTGACTGCAGTTCGCCGTTGTATCCAACTGGCATGTTGGAGAAGTGCTCTCTTCACGGATTAAACCAGGTTTCAATGGTACTGGGCAGATGGCAGACAGTGTGTATGGTACTGTGCTGGCGAGCGGTTTGCTGATTGTGAACAGTGCCCTATGGTGGCAGTGAGGTTAACCCATGAACAGCAAACACAATTGCATTTTATCGATGGCAATGTGAATGCACAGAGATATCGTGGGGAGATCCTGATACCCATTGTCATGCCATTCCCTCCCCGCCATCACGTTTCAGCATGATAATGCACGGCCCCATGTTGCAAGGATCTGTACACAATTCCTGGAAGCTAAATAAAAAATAACATACATTTGCAAAACAAAAAATATACATGTTTGCTTTGTCACTATGGGGTATTGCGTGAAAATACTATTTAACCCATAGAATAAGGCTGTAATGTAAGAAAATGTGAAAAGAGTGAAGGAGTCTGAATACTTTCTGAATGCTCTGTACTTTATCAAGGAAATGGTATTGAATTATGGGTAAACATCAATACAGGCGTTTTTACATACACTGGTCTAAATATGTCATGACAGGTACTTATACAATTTTTGACATGGAACGTGAGGGGAATTAATCGTAAATTAAAAAAAATAGTATTATGTCATTCAAAGTATAAAGTCAGTATTGTCTTGCCTTACTTTTGGGAGACAAGTTTCACTGAGTTTATTAACCAACAGTTGGATATTTCTATATTGACTAACATGGGCAATACTTTTTATATTGACTAACATAGGTCATAGTATTATATTGACTAGCATGGGTGAGTTATATTTTTATATTGGCTTCCTATTTAGCAACAAAGCATCCTTCACTCATGCTGCCAAACATACCCTTGTAAAACTGACCATCCTACCGATCCTCGACTTCGGCGATGTCATTTACAAAATAGCCTCCAATACCCTACTCAATAAATTGGATGCAGTCTATCACAGTGCCATCCGTTTGGTCACCAAAGCCCCATACACTACCCACCACTGCGACCTGTACGCTCTCGTTGGCTGGCCCTCGCTTCATACTCGTCAACAAACCCACTGGCTCCAGGTCATCTACAAGATAAAGTCCCCCCTTATCTCAGCTCGCTGTTCACCATAGCAGCACCCACCTGTAGCATGCGCTCCAGCAGGTATATCTCTCTGGTCACCCCCAAAACCAATTCTTCCTTTGGTCGCCTCTCCTTCCAGTTCTCTGCTGCCAATGACTGGAACGAACTACAAAAATCTCTGAAACTGGAAACACTTATCTCCCTCACTAGCTTTAAACACCAGCTGTCAGAGCAGCTCACATATTACTGCACCTGTACATAGCCCATCTATAATTTAGCCCAAACAACTACCCCTACTGTATGTATTTATTTATTTAGCTCCTTTGCACCCCATTATTTCTACTTCTACTTTGCACATTCTTCCACTGCAAATCTACCATTCCAGTGTTTTACACGCTATATTGTATTTACTTCGCCATCATGGCCTTTTTCTTGCCTTTACCTCCCTTATCTCACCTCATTTGCTCTCATCGTATACAGACTTATTTATAGACTGTATGTTCGTTTTACTCCATGTGTAACTCTGTGTTGTTGTATGTGTCGAACTGCTTTGCTTTATCTTGGCCAGGTCGCAATTGTAAATGAGAACTTGTTCTCAACTTGCCTACCTGGTTAAATAAAAATAAATGGACAAAACTGGGTGGGTGATATTATATTGACTAACATGGGGGATAATATGTGCCTACTTATTATCTGGGATACATTGAAAGCATTCCTTAGAGGGCATATATTGCATCATTTTCCACAGCAAAAAGAAAGGAAACAAGCAAGGAGCTGGACTTCCTGGAATTAGAAATGTAGAATCTAGAAAAACAGCATAGTCAAACAAAAGTCCAGATACCAATTGGACTTTCTCAAACTGAAATGCAACTCGATCAATACACAGTCAGTGGAAAGAGATATATTAAGATCCAAAAATCTGTATGTGGAACAAGGAGAAGATAACGCCATAACCCCATAGAAATCAACTCAGTCTTCAAAGCTTTTTATTACAATTGTACCAATCAGAAAAAGGTTCTAAGGAGGAGACTGAGATTTGTTTGATTAACATTGAGTTACCTACATTGTTAGATGATGAGACAAAATCACTAGAAAAAGCATAACAACTGATTCAATTCCTCAGGCTGTTAAATACCTACAAAGGACAAAATCAGCAGGCATGGATGGATTCCCAGTGTAATTCTATGACTATTTTGCAGAAAAGCTACTAAACCCGCTCAAGGCAATGATCACCAGAGAGTCCTTCCAGTGTCTCATCGCTGCAATGATCACATCATTTAAAAAAGATAAGGATCCTTTGCTATGTGGTTCGTATTGCCCTGTCTTCAGTAAACATAGACTATACAATTACTGTAGGTAATATTTCATTTTAACGGGTCCTTGTTACAGTGTAATTACACTGTAACAAATATTGTAATACATTTGAATAATTCATTGCCGTCTGTAATTACAGGGGTTTAACAATTCATTCTTGTAACCATGCTTGTTGCAAATGTAAACATTTCTGATAGCATCCGAGCACACCATAATCCCTGCACAAACCACATGATAAGTGTTATCCAATTGAACTCCGACCACCTCGTTGACACAGCTCTACAATAAAGGGCTCTGGTGTCTCATGCCCAGGCCCAATGGTTAAAATGGGTTCACAAACTGTTCACAACAAAAAAAATCAATTGTTAAACAATTTAATGGTGCATTTGACAATGGGTCAATTAATTTAACCATTAAACATTGTTTCTTAACTACTCTTTTTACAGACTCGAGTCATGATTAGTTTTTCTGAGTGACTCATCTACTTTAGTCGTTCGTTTAACCTGCTGGTGTTGGCCGCAATGAGCCCTACACCAGGATTAATACACGCTCTTCCGGCTCAGCGGTTCCAGAGCTCCAACCACAAACTGTCTGTCATATGAGTGCAGGAATATAGATCATGAGCATAAAGAAGAATAATACATGTTTAAAACTCGGAATTGATCACATGGTGCAAGAATGACTGCAATTCATTGATTATTGAATGTTATGATGGACACAGCTTTGTAGAACCAAAACATACAAACTCGAATTTGAGAATGAATCGTTTGAGGGGCTACAGTTTGCGAATTACTATGCTTATCATCACCGTCACGCAAGTCAAGCAATGCATTCCACCAAGAGTCGTTCACAATCTAGTCCGGTAGTGGCCACAGTTAGACCTCGTTTCAAATGTATCAAGAAATAATATTATTTGTATGCCTATATTGTTTAAAGCACACGTTTACAAGTCTGTCACAAATGACAGCTCCAATAAGCCCCCTATGGAGAATGACATGTGAACGAGAGGCTCGTAGAATCATGGCTCTCTCAAGTTTTCAGTTAATCTTTCACCGGTAGGGGATCCTGCATGCTCTGGGCATTACTGTAACGTTCGTCGTTAAGGGTAGACCAAGGCGCAGCGTGATTTGAGTTCATCATATTTTATTGAAATGTGAACCAGCAAAAAAACAAACAATACAATGAACAAAAAGCTTTGTCATGCAAAAATACATGCAACCAAACAAAGACAAGATCCCACAACAGAAGGTGGGAAAAAGGGCTGTATGATTCCAAATCTGAGACAACTGCCTCTGATTGGGAACCACTCAGCCAATGAAATGCAAACATAGATTTCCCACCCTAGTCACACCCTGACCTACCAAATAGAGAATTTAAAGGATCTATAAGGTCAGGGCGTTACAGTACCCCCCCCACCAAATAGAGAATTTAAAGGATCTACAAGGTCAGGGCGTTACTTGCGTTACTTCCCCCAGGGTGCGGACCCCTCGGCTGTAAACCTGAACCTATAGGGGAGGGTTCAGGTGGGCATCTACCCTCGGTGGCAGCTCCGGTGTGGGACTTAGCCCTCGCTCCCTATGCTGATCCCTCCGCTTCCGTGGAACCGGACCACGGATCGTCGCCGGAGACTCCGGACTGTGAATAGTTGACGGAGGTACCGGACCGTGGATCCTCGCCGGAGACTCTAAACTGGGAACCCTCGCCGGAGGCTCCGGACTGTGGACCTTCGCCGGAGGCTCCGGACTGGGGAGACATACTGGAAGCCTGGTGCGTGGAGCCTCCACAGGGCTTACCAGGCTGGGGAGACATACTGGAGGCCTGGTACGTGGAACCGGAACAGTGGGCCGTGGAGGCGCACTGGAGGTCTCGAGCGTAGGGCTGGCACAACCCGTCCTGGCTGGATGCCCACTTCCGCCCGGCAAATGCGGGGTGCTGGCACAGAGTGCACCGGCCTGTGAATGCTCACTGGAGACACCGTGCACATCACCGCATAATACGGTGCCTGACCAGTCACACGCTCCCCATGGTAAGCACGGGGAGTTGGCTCAGGTCTAAACCCTGACTCCGCTAATCTCCCTGTGTGTTTTTGGGGGGCTGCCTCTCGTGCTTGCTTCGTTGAGCTAAGTCCTCGTATCATCGCCGTTCCGCTTTCGCTGCCTCCATTTCCTCCTTCGGACGGCGATACTCCCGGCCCAGGGTCCTGCTCCCTCCAGGATTTCCTCCCAGGTCCAGTCCTCCTGACCAAGCTGCTTGGTCCGTTGGTGGTGAGATCTTCTGTAACGTTCGTCGTTATGGGTAGACCAAGGCGCAGCGTTATTTGAGTTCATCATATTTTAATGAAATGTGAACCAGAAAAAAAAAACAATACAACGAACAAAAAGCTTCGTTGTGCAAAAATACGTGCAACCAAACAAAGACAAGATCCCACAACAGAAGGTGGGAAAAAGGGCTGACTAAGTATGATCCCCAATCAGAGACAACGATAGACAGCTGCCTCTGATTGGGAACCATACTCGGGCAACAAAGAAATATAAACAGATGTTCCACCCTAATCAGCCCCTGACCTACCAAATTGAGAATTTAAAGGATATCTAAGGCCAGGGCGTGACAATTACTGACTCAAATTAACGAAATTAGTCTAAAGATGTGTTGTTTTAAAGGAACGAGTTGATAAGATCTGGGTCAGTAAAAAGAGCCAAACTTATCCTCAATAGTACAAAGATGGCACCAGAGGAATGACAGACAAACAAAAGCAAGAGAAATATGTTGCTGGAATGAACAAGAAGGCAGATCATTGGAATTTATACCATACACTTTTACAACATTCATTTCATTTCAATAATGTTGAAGTGCTGACTAACAATGTCACGTTCCTCAATGAAACTGATGAAGATTGTCTTTAAACGGGTGTCCTAACTCTGTGGTCACTAAAGATCCCATGGCACTTAATGCCAGAGTATCTAATGATGAGTACCATTTGATGTGTAATGTGTACAGTAGATCAAACTGTATCCCAGCATAATGTAATACTGTGTATAAAAGTACCATTTATGTAAAGTGTATGAATAATGTATATGTACCAACATATCTGTAACTTAAAGTTACTTTTGCCCTTCGAAGAGGGGGGTGGATGGGCCATTAAAATAAATCTAATTAGATTTATTACTGTAAGTATAAAATATAATATTCCATATTAGAGTGAACAGATTCACTGCTTCTAGAGCCTAAAATAAAACATCTGGTGGAAGGAGGTAGGGGTTCTGTACTGTAAGTGGGGTATGGGAGGTGAGGGGTTCCCCTTACACTTTAGGTAATAGCTTTAGGTGTCTAGAAAGGTGTAAGGGCTTTCTTCATCTGAAGGAGAGGCGGACCAAAGCGCAGCGTGGTTATTTTGAATCATGTTTTAATAAATCACTTCACATGAACAAACTAACAAACTAACAAACTAACAAACTAACAAAAACAAGAAACATGAAAACCCAAAACAGCCCTATTTGGTGCAAAACACAGAGACAGGAACAATCACCCACAAACACACAGTGACACCCAGGCTACCTAAGTATGATTCTCAATCAGAGACAACTAATGACACCTGCCTCTGATTGAGAACCATACTAGGCCGAAACATAGAAATACCCAAATCATAGAAAAACAAACATAGACTGCCCACCCAACTCACGCCCTGACCATACTAAATAATGACAAAACAAAGGAAATAAAGGTCAGAACGTGACAAAAGGTGCCATGTAAGTCCTATTATTATTATTATTATTAAATGTTTTTTCATCTTCCATAGCTTGAATACCATAACTTTGTATGGAGATGGTAACCGGTACAAAATACCAGAAAGGTGAACTCCAAGGCTATGTAAAGTTAAATAAATGACTATAGTAAGTGCCTAGGATGCCAAAGAAAATAACAGGGTTGAAGTTATTCTTAAATCAGACATAAAAAAAAAAACTTGTGTATTTTGAAAGTAAAAATCTAAAATAAAGACGTATCAATTTGTTTGTCTACATGCCATTTTAAAAACAATGCCGTAATAGAAGTAAACATATTTTAAGATAAGTAACTATGAGTAAGGGCAAACAGTTTGAATAAGACATCCAAGTACCACTTCACTTTCATATAGGTTGGTTTAATTATAGCTAATGAATAACCAAATCATTCATGGATCGCTAGATAAAATAAACGCATGTCGCTCATCTGATTCCCACAAGGTCTGACTCCAGGATGTTAAAATGCTTACAAGAAAGAAACCGATGAAGACGAGTTGTTCGTTTTCCATTGTTACTTATGTTACTTATCATGTTAAAAATAGAAGAAAAAATACAATAGCTATCTAGGCTACTCACCATACTATAGGCTACATATTTCAGTCACCACAAGATGATTATGATCTTATTTTTAGTTCTACAGTGCCTTCAGAAAGATTTACACCCCTTGACTTTTCCCACATTTTGTTGTTACAGCCTGAATATGAAAAAAAATGAAATAGAGATTGTGTCACTGGCCTATACACACTACCTCAATGTCAAAGTGGAACGATGTTTTCAGAAAATGTTATATATTAATAAAAAATGAAAAGCTGAAATGTCTTCAACCATTTTCTTATGGCAAGCCATATTTTCCAGCATGGTGTTGACTGCATCATGTTATTTATTTAACCTTTATTTAACTAGATAAGTCAGTTTAAGAACAAATTCTTATTTATGGCGGCTTACCCCAGCCAAACCATAACCCGGACGACGCTGGGCCAATTCCCTGTGGGACTCCCAATCACAACCAGTTGTTATACAGCCTGGAATTGATCCAGGGTTTGTAGTGACCCCTCTAGAACTGAGATGCAGTGCCTTGGACTGCTGCACCACTATGGGTATGCTGGTCATCAGCAAGGACCAGAGAGTTTTCTTTAGGATAAAAATAAATGGAATAGAGTTAAGCACAGGCAAAATCATTGAGGAAAACCTGCTTCAGTCTGCTATCTAGCAGACACTGGGAGACAAATTCACCTTTCAGCAGGACAATACCAAGACAACATTGAATGTTCCTGAGTGGCCTAAAGTTTAGATTTAAATTGGCTTGCAAATCTGGGCCTCCCGGGTGGCGCAGTGGTCTAAGGCACTGCCTTGCAGTCTAGTTGTGCAAAGCTAGAGACTTACCCACAAATAATGCACATCTGTAATCGCTGCCAAATGTAATTCTAACATGTATTGACTCAGGGGTGTGAATACTTTCATAAATGACATATTTCTGTATTTCATTTTCAATACATTTGCAAAAATGTCTAAAAACAGGTTTTTCACTTTCATTATGTGTTATTGTATGTAGATGCGTCAAGAAAAATAATGTAATCCCTTTCCAATTTAGGCTGTAACACAACAAAATGTGGAATAAATCAAGGGGTATGATTACTTTCTGAAGGCACTGTATACAGTAGCTTTGATAAATCTAATTAATCAAATTATTAATCTAACAATAAAAAATCTTATTTTGTAAGAAATGTAAGGATTTTTTACATGTTAGAGTTAAGTTGACTAAAGTAGAAGGTCACCTTTTGTTTGTTGGTCTTTTCACATGGTAATGTCATACATCCGGGACAGTGAGTCTGCCTTAGCGTTCTGGGAACCTGGTCTGTAGGAAAGGGTGAAAACAAAATGGGTGAAAAACGTGACCCACCTTGCCTGACGAGGGTTCAGTCTCCTCGCCGCCCAGATGTACTCCAGATTGCGGTGGTCAGTCCAAATGAGGAAAGGATGTTTAGCCCCCTCAAGCCAATGCCGCCATGCCTTCAGAGCCTTGACAACAGCCAACAGCTCCCGATCACCCACATCATAGTTTCGCTCCGCCGGGCTGAGCTTCTTCGAAAAAATAGCACAGGGGCGGAGCTTTGGTAGCGCACTGAGCGCTGAGACAGCACAGCTCCTATCCCAGCCTCGGACACGTCCACCTCTACTATAAATGCCAAAGAGGGATCAGGATGAACCAGCACGGGAGCCAAGGTGAACATAACCTTCAGGTGACCAAAAGCCCTGTCCGCCCCAGCTGACCACTGCAGTCGTACCGGTCCGCCCTTTATAAAAGAGGTAATGGGAGCCGCTACCTGACCAAAGCCCTGGATAAACCTCCGGTAGTAGTTGGCAAACCCTAAAAAACGCTGCACCTCCTTTACCGTGGTTGGAGTCGGCCAATTACACGCATGGCTGAAAAGCGATCCTTCTCCATCTCCACTCCCGTCGTGGACAGGCGGTACCCTAGGAAGGAGACGGACTGTTGGAAGAACAGACATTTCTCAGCCTTGACGTACAGGTCATGCTCTAACAGTCGACCAAGAACCTTGCGCACCAGGGACACATGCTCAGTGCGTGTAGCGGAGTATATTAGAATGTCATCTATATACAGTGCCTTGCGAAAGTATTCGGCCCCCTTGAACTTTGCGACCTTTTGCCACATTTCAGGCTTCAAACATAAAGATATAAAACTGTATTTTTTTGTGAAGAATCAACAACAAGTGGGACACAATCATGAAGTGGAACGACATTTATTGGATATTTCAAACTTTTTTAACAAATCAAAAACTGAAAAATTGGGCGTGCAAAATTATTCAGCCCCTTTACTTTCAGTGCAGCAAACTCTCTCCAGAAGTTCAGTGAGGATCTCTGAATGATCCAATGTTGACCTAAATGACTAATGATGATAAATACAATCCACCTGTGTGTAATCAAGTCTCCGTATAAATGCACCTGCACTGTGATAGTCTCAGAGGTCCGTTAAAAGCGCAGAGAGCATCATGAAGAACAAGGAACACACCAGGCAGGTCCGAGATACTGTTGTGAAGAAGTTTAAAGCCGGATTCGGATACAAAAAGATTTCCCAAGCTTTAAACATCCCAAGGAGCACTGTGCAAGCGATAATATTGAAATGGAAGGAGTATCAGACCACTGCAAATCTACCAAGACCTGGCCGTCCCTCTAAACTTTCAGCTCATACAAGGAGAAGACTGATCAGAGATGCAGCCAAGATGCCCATGATCACTCTGGATGAACTGCAGAGATCTACAGCTGAGGTGGGAGACTCTGTCCATAGGACAACAATCAGTCGTATATTGCACAAATCTGGCCTTTATGGAAGAGTGGCAAGAAGAAAGCCATTTCTTAAAGATATCCATAAAAAGTGTCATTTAAAAGTTTGCCACAAGCCACCTGGGAGACACACCAAACATGTGGAAGAAGGTGCTCTGGTCAGATGAAACCAAAATTGAACTTTTTGGCAACAATGCAAAACGTTATGTTTGGCGTAAAAGCAACACAGCCCATCACCCTGAACACACCATCCCCACTGTCAAACATGGTGGTGGCAGCATCATGGTTTGGGCCTGCTTTTCTTCAGCATGGACAGGGAAGGTGGTTAAAATTGATGGGAAGATGATGGAGCCAAATACAGGACCATTCTGGAAGAAAACCTGATGGAGTCTGCAAAAGACCTGAGACTGGGACAGAGATTTGTCTTCCAACAAGACAATGATCCAAAACATAAAGCAAAATCTACAATGGAATGGTTCAAAAATAAACATATCCAGGTGTTAGAATGGCCAAGTCAAAGTCCAGACCTGAATCCAATCGAGAATCTGTGGAAAGAACTGAA
This sequence comes from Oncorhynchus tshawytscha, assembly GCF_018296145.1. Classification (NCBI taxonomy): domain Eukaryota; kingdom Metazoa; phylum Chordata; class Actinopteri; order Salmoniformes; family Salmonidae; genus Oncorhynchus; species Oncorhynchus tshawytscha. The sequence goes on along the minus strand of NC_056452.1, from coordinate 19,725,324 downwards.
AACTGCTGTTCACAAATGCTCTCCATCCAACCTCACTGAGCTCGAGCTGTTTTCAAGGAGGAATGGGAAAATATTTCAGTCTCTCGATGTGCAAAACTGATAGAGACATACCCCAAGCGACTTACAGCTGTAATCGCAGCAAAAGGTGGCGCTACAAAGTATTAACTTAAGGGGGCTGAATAATTTTGCACGCCCAATTTTTCCGTTTTTGATATGTTAAAAAAGTTTGAAATATCCAATAAATGTCGTTCCACTTCATGATTGTGTCCCACTTGTTGTTGATTCTTCACAAAAAAATACAGTTTTATATCTTTATGTTTGAAGCCTGAAATGTGGCAAAAGGTCGCAAAGTTCAAGGGGGCTGAATACTTTCGCAAGGCACTGTACACCACTACACCCTGCCCGTGCAGGTCCTTGAAAATCTTGTCTACAAAGGATTGAAAGACTGATGGAGCATTCATCAACCCGTACGGCATGACAAGGTACTCATGGTGCCCAGAGGTGGTACTAAATACCGTCTTCCACTCATCCCCCTCCCGGAAACGCACCAGGTTTAAGAGATCCTGAGATCCAATTTTGTGAAGCAGCGCGGACCATGCAATAATTCTGTGACACTGGCTATGAGAGGCAGCGGGTAACTGTACTTCACTGTGATCTGATTTATACCTCGATAGTCAATACACGGGCGTAAACCTCCATCCTTCTTCTTCACAAAAAAGAACGTTGAGGAGGCAGGTGAAGTGGAAGGCCGAATGTATCCCTGTCCCAGAGATTTGGAGACATGAGTTTCCATAGCCGCCGTCTCCTCCTGTGACATTGGATAAACGTGATTCCTGGGAAGTGCTGCGTCTACCATGAGATTTATCGCACAATCCCGTCGTCGATGGGGTGGTAATTGAGTCGCCTTCTTTTTACAGAAGGCGAGAGCCAAATCGGTATATTCAGGGGGGATGTGCATGGTGGAGACCTGGTTTGGACTCTCCCCCGTAGTTGCACCTATGGAAACACCTACACACCTCCCTGATCACTGACATGACCATCCCTTGAGAGCCCTGTTTTCACAAAATAGTGGGGTCATGATTGGCCAACCAGGGACATCCCAACACCACAGGAAATGCAGGTGAATCGATCAGAAAGAGACTAATTCTCTCCATATGATCCCCCTGCGTTATCATGCATAGTGGAACTGTGACTTCCCTGATCAGTCACAACCCTAAAGGACGACTATCTAAGGCAGGATCCCTAATCTAATTGCAAATGAACGATCAATAAAGTTCCCAGCTGCACCTGAATCCACTAGCGCCTTTCTGCTGGGAATGCGGGGAAAACTGAGGAAATTGTGCGAAACAGGAATCTCTGGGTGAGTCGGGTGCCTACTCACCTGGGATGATCCACCCTGCCTGCTGTCTCGACTGCCTGGAGAACCTCCCCAACACCGACAAGCAGTGTGCCCTCTGCGGCCACAGGGGGTGCAGGGAATGGCCCCCACTCCACCTCATAGCAGCACCTCCTAGCTCCATCGGCGTCGGATCTGAGGTGCTGGGGGATGGAACTGACGGACCGCGATCCGGACATCTGCTGGAGCCCAACAGGTTATCCAGCCTGATGGATAGGTCCACCAGCTGGTCAAAGTTAAGGGTGGTGTCCCTGCAGGCTAGCTCCCTACGAACGTCCTCACGTAGACCACACCTGTAGTGGTCGATCAGGGCCCACTCATTCCATCCCGCGCCGGTGACCAGAGTTCGAAAGTACAGAGCGAAGTCTTGTGTGCTCCTCATCCCCTGTCTGAGATGATACAAGCTTTCCCCCGGAAGCGGCGGGTAAAATACTAATTCATAATTGTCCAACGTCGGTCCTTCCCTTCCCCAGACTGCTTTGGCCCATTCGAGTGCTCTACCAGTCAGACAGGAGATAAGGGCATTTACACTCTCGCATCCCGAAGGAGCTGGGAGAACAGTTGCCAGGTAGAGCCCCAGCTGGAGTAGGAACCCCTGGCACCCGGCAGCCGCTCCATCGTATAGCCTCGGGAGCGCGAGCCGAATCCCACTGGATCCAGGTTAAGGGGGGGTGGACAGTGGTGTGGGTTGTTGTGGGAGCTGGGGTGATGATGATGGGGTTGCTGGAAAACCCCCTCTCTCCCATCGTCCATGGTTTGCAGCACGCGTGCTGCTGGACGCACTCCTCCATAGGTAGAGGAGGGCTGTGTGCACCTGCTGACTCCATTGAAGGTTTGTGTTTCTGTCAGAGTCTAAGTGATGTGGGTAAGGCGGAGTAAGGCGCAGGACACAGAGATGAGTAGTAATAGTAACTACTCAAAGATAATCTTCCAACAAGGAGAACGAAAATCCAAAATCACAAACGAGACAACTGACAACAATAAACAGGCACAAAACCATGATGGCTCCAGAGGGTTAAATAGGGAAATAATTCAAACATAATGGGAACCAGGTGTGTACAATACAGACAAAACAAATGGAAAAAGAAATGTAGATCGGTGGAGGCTAGATAGCCGGTGACGTCGAACAAGGAGAGGCACCAACTTCGGTGGAAGTCGTGACAATGTTGTTATCCTTGGGGCTAAAAAAGGGAAAGTTATTACAAATAACCCTATACTCCTGAACTCCTTAGAGGGATGTAGCCCATAAATTATTGAAATGGGAACCCTCCCTTATAGCCTTAGCTCTCTATCTAAAGGAACCGATCTCTACCTACGATATTTAATGATGGTACAGTATGTTTAAGCCTTGGTATGATAGAGGCATCAAAGAAGTTCAACATCTCTTTTACAAAGAGACATTTCTTTCATTCAATGAACTACAGTCTATGTTCAACATCCCATCCTCAAATTTCTTGCATTTTTTTACAGGTAAGACATCCAATTCGGCAAGAAAACGAGCTAAGCACTTGTTTAAATCAGCTAGAATCAATTTATCTCCAAACAATGTATAAACAAATAATTTATGTCAAAACATTATTAATAGGACATTATGTCCTGTTTACACAGTTTAAAAATGAATAGCTTGTACAGGAAGAACTCCAAACAGCCTAGTAAGTGGCACACATTTTCCCGGTTACATGTCATTATAGATCTCAGGCCGTTTGCAAAGGCTTTATGACTCCTGAAATGGTCATATCTCTCTGTCCACCTACCCAGCAGAGTTTACAACCCGAAAGTTGACCTGCTGCCAAAAAAAGCTTTAGACGAGGTCTTTATTGATCTGTGAGGCTGAAGTTTGATTTACGCTAAACTCACACACACACACACACACACACACACACACATCACATCCTGTGGTTCCAGGAGCATTCAGAACCAGGTCTTCCTTCTTATACTTTGTTTCAAACATCATTAGCGGCAGTAGATCGCTTGCTTTTCATTCAGAGTGCAATTACCTTTCTGTTGTGTTCTCTGCTCATTCAGTACATTCAATAGGCAGGCAGTCAACGGGACAATGACCTGTGATAGGACCAGGGTACACTCAATTCCCTTTATGGTGTGAAGGGGCCTACTGAGATTCCAATATCTGAGTTGTTGGAAAGTCTGGCACGATGCCCTCCTGTATGTCTTTGAGTACAGTGACTGACTTAATCCTAGAGGACAGAATGGGGAAAAACGTGTTATATAGCACAAGGACAATTGTATATTGACCACAAAATGACAGAACTCTTGTATTGGAACACAGAAAGTCAGAACTCTTGTATTGGAACACAGAAAGTCAGAACTCTTGTATTGGAACACAGAAAGTCAGAACTCTTGTATTGGAACACAGAAAGACAGAACTCTTGTATTGGAACACAGAATGACAGAACTCTTGTATTGGAACACAGAATGACAGAACTGTTGTAATGGAACACAGAATGACAGAACTCTTGTATTGTATCTCTATGATGTGGACAATAATAGGTTAAAATATAAAACTTTCTACAAGATATTGGACAGGATGCGGGCGGTGAAAAACACATATTATCTTGTAGTGCCACCCTTCCAGGATGAAGTGTTCATTTACTCTCTGTCTGTCAGCCTGCCCGTTCCTGAGGACTGTTTGGCTCGCTCCTGATACCTGCCTCCATTTGGTGCCAAATCATGTTTTTAGGAGACACTGAAAAACAGTCAGTGACAACTTGATTATGCACAGCGAGTTGGAAGGCTAATGGAGAGGCATCTAATAGACATCCCCTGAGACAGAGGCACCATGCAACATATTGCCAGTGAGGTTTAGACAGAGACCCTGATCCACCACAATGAATATCTCTCTCAGGTTATTGTCATTTCTTAACATGTCACCATTCCTGAATGTCAATTATTATTGGAATAAGTGTTCCTGGGGTGGTTGGGTTGGTGCCATAAGCAGTGGAGCGATTGAGCGATCTTAGCTACGTCCTTCTGTTTGATCTGCCAGGCTTTGTGATCAGTATCAGACACACAAAGATCTCCAAGGTCATTTCAAATGGTTTGAAGTTCAGTTCCGATAAACGGCAAACACGCCGTTTCAGACAGACACTGCTTCTGTATTCATCCAGGGTGTTATCGTTGTCGTAAAAACATTTTGTCCTTGTGCCTTTCTCTGTCCCTTCGAGCTTGCACTATGGTGTCACCTCCCCGCCAGGAACAGGCGTTACAATCACATTGCAGCCATGACTACCAAACCGTTCTGGTAGCGCCATGATTACAATAATCATAAATGAACCTCTACGAGTTGCCAACGCCCACAAATTAACAGAACCGTGCAGGGCATTCATCTGAGGTGTGCAAATGTTACTTCTTTTTACTTTAGTCTTTATTTCACTTCCTCTGAATTTTACAGTTGTTTATCAAGACTCTTCCAGAATTCCATCTCTCCTGTATTCATGACAGAGTTGGAGGAGTGAACAGGGGCAGATGGTGCTAGGGGGGAAGCAGGGAGCATATAACTGGCTCCTGATGCCACTGACATTTAACAAGGCTCAAAGCGTTTCTTCAGGGTTATTTTGCTGTTTATGAGTGAGAATTGTTATGTTTCTTAATTTTCTATTTATTCACCATAGGTTGAAAACTTCAGATTCCTGGTGAGGATTTAGACTGTAATATACATGGCCAAAAGTATGTGGACGCACTATTTCAGCCACACCTGTTGCTGACAGGTGTATACAATGGAGCACACAGCCATGCAATCTCCGTAGACTGACCCGTACTGAAGAGCTCAGTGACTAGTCATAGGATGCCACCTTACCAACAAGTCAGCTTGTCAAATTGTGCAAAAAGTGCAAATCAATCCCAGAACAACAGCAAAAGACTGTGTGAAGATGCTGGAGGAAACATGTACAAACGTATCTATATCCACAGTAAAAACGAGTCCTATATCGACATAACCTGAAAGGCCGCTCAGCATGGAAGAAGCCACTGCTCCAAATCTGACATAAAAAAGCCAGACTGCGGTTTGCAACTGCACATGGAGACAAAGATCGTACATTTTGAGAAATGTCCTCTGGTCTGATGAAACAAAAATAGAACTGTATGGCTATAATGACCATTGTTATGTCTGGAGGATAAAGGGGAGGCTTGCAAGACGAAGAACACCATCCCAACCGTGAAGCACGGGGTGGCAGCATCATGTTGTGCGGGTGCTTTACTGCAGGAGGGACTGGTGCACTTCACAAAATAGATGGCGTCATGTGGATGGAATATTATGTGGATATATTGAAGCAACATCTCAAGACATCAGTCAGGAAGTTAAAGCTTGGTGGCAAATGGGGTTTCCAAATGGACAATGACCCCACAACAAAGTCAATGTATTGGAGTGGCCATCACAAAGCCCTGACCTCAATCCCATAGAAAATGTATGGGCAGAACTGAAAAAGCATGTGCGAGCGAGGAGGCCTACAAGCCTGCCTCAGTTACACCAGCTCTGTCAGGAGGAATGGGCCAAAATTCACCCTACTTATTGTGAGAAGCTTGTGGAATGCTACCCAAAACGTTTGACCCAAGTTAAACATTTTAAGGCAATGCTACCAAATACTAATTGAGCATATGTAAACTTCTGACCCACTGGGAATGTGATAAAATAAATAAAAGCTAAAATAAATCCTTCTCTCTGTCACGACTTCTGCCGAAGTCGTTGCCTCTCCTTGTTCGGGTGGTGCTCGGCGTTCGACGTCACCGGTCTTCTAGCCATCATTGATCCTTTTTTCATTTTCCATTGGTTTTGTCTTGTCTTCCCACACACCTGTTGTCAATCCCATTCATTACCTGTTGTGTATTTAACCCTCTGTTTCCCCTCATGTCTTTGTCAGAGATTGTTATTGTCAGTGTAGTGTTTGATTGTTTGTATAGGTGCGCGTCGGGTCCTCGTACCCATGTTTTGTGTTTATGTACATAGAGTGTTATGGAGCATACTCCGTGGACTTTATTAAAAGACTCCATTTTACACTCCATTTGACTCTCCTGCGCCTGACTTCCCTGCCACCTATTACACCTATGCATGACTCTATTATTCTGACATTTCTCATTCTTAAAATAAAGTGGTGATCCTAACTGACCTAAGACGAGGAATTTTTACTAGGATTAAATGTCAGGAATTGTGAAACAGTTTAAATGGATTTGGCTAAGATGTATGTACATTTCCGACTTCCAACTGTATGTACATACATATAAAATACATACTGTACCAATATCGACACAGCTACTCATTCAAGGGTTTTTATTTTTTTATTTTTTTATTATAGAATAGTGAAGACAAACACTATGAAATAACACACATGCAATCCTGAGGTAACCAAAAAAAAAGTGTTGAACAAATGAAAATATATTTTATAATTGAGATTCTTCAAATAACCACGCTCTGCCTTAATGACAGCTTTGCACAATCTTGGCATTCTCTCCACCAGCTTCACCTGGAATGCCTTTCCAACAGTCTTGAAGGATTTCCCACATATACTGAGCACTTGTTGGTTTGGGATGAGTCGGAAAAGCAGCCATCTCAATTTGGTTGAAGTCGGCGATTGTTGTGGCCAGATCATCTGATGCAGCACCCCATCACTCCTACTTGGTAAAATAGCCCTTACACAGCCTGGAGGTGTGTTGGGTCATTGTCCTGTTGAAAAACAAATGATAGTCCCACTAAACCCAAACCAGATGGGATAACATATTGCTGCAGAATGCTGTGGTAGCCATGCTGATTAGGTGTGCCTTGAATTCTAAATAAATCAGACAGTGTCACCAGAAAAGCACCACCACACCATAACACCTCCTCCTCCATGCTTTCCAGTGGGAAATAAACATGCAGAGATCATCCGTTCACCCACACTGCTTCTCACAAAGACACGGCAGTTGGAACCAAACATCTCCAATTTGCACTACAGACCAAAGGACAAATTTCCACCGGTCTAATGTCCATTGCTTGTGTTTCTTTGCCCAGCAAGTCTCTTCTTCTTATTGGTGTCCTTTAATAGTGGTTTCTTTGCAGCAATTGAAGGCCTGATTCACAGTCTCCTCTGAACAGTTGATATTGAGATGTGTCTGTTACTTGAACCCTGAAGCATTTATTTGGGCTGGTAACTCTAATGAACTTATCCTCTTCAGCAGAGGTAACTCTGGGTCTTCCATTCCTATGGCGGTCTTCATGAGAGCCAGCTTCATCATAGCGCTTGGTGGTTTTTGCAACTGCACTTGAAGAAATGTTTAACGTTTTTGAAATGTTCCGTATTGACTGACCTTCATGTCTTAAAGTAATGATGGACTGTCGTTTCTCTTTGATTATTTGAGCTGTTCTTGCCATAATATGGACTTGGCCTTTTACCAAATTGAGCTATCTTCTACCTTGTCACAACACAACTGATTGGCTCCACAAATTAACTTAAGAAGGCACACCTGTTAAGCATTCCAGGTGACTATCTCATGATGCTTTTTGAAAGAATGCCAAGAGTGTGTAAAGCTGTCATCAAGGCACAGGGTGGTCATTTGAAAAATCTCAAAGATTTGTTTAACATTTAATATTTTTAATATTCCATATATATTCCATATATGTTATTTAATAGTTTTGATGTCATCACTTTTGACCGGTAAGTGTACATTTTACAGATGCAGTATATTTTACATTAGTTATCTTTTTTGTTATTAGCTCCACTCAACCCCCCCCATCTATATCTTAACACCATCCATATTGGATTTCTATTTGCCATATATTTTTCAACTGTGCTGTGATGTTTCACGAAAGTTCTGAACCTTTCTAGTATCATAGTTTCTACAGATTGTAAATTAAAAGATACCATTTTTGCTATTATATTATTGATTGATTGACTTTGACTTTTCAAATCACCCAGTAGGGCTATCTGTAGAGTTAGCTCCAGGTAAATGTTGCAATTCTTCAGCCATTCCTGGACCTGCTACCAAAAACAAGCTACCTATGGACTTTCCAACTGTCTTAAACAAAGTTAATATATCTAAACAGACATTGTTTCTCGATATTTTATGACAAATACACAGATAGACAAGGTAGAGTGTACCCTTGAGCAGGTACTGGAAGCAGATCCCTTGATCGTGAATGTGACGGGGCACACTTGTTTTTACCCCTGCATACTTAAAATGCCTCTGCTTATGATGCAAGTTCTTAAAATAGATGTAAGTTCTTAAAATAGGCCTCATGATTTGTACTTTTTCTCAAATGTACAACTCCACTGGCAAATCAAGAGAGACCTCAGAAAAGTGCATTTTCACAGCTAAGGAGTCTAGCAAGGCATGTACTCTGCCGTCAACTACTGTTCATGGCTTTGTTCTTATTTCCTGAAAAGGCAAGACAAGTGTTTTCCTGGCGTCATGTAATATTGTGCATTCATGTAAAACAGACTTAAACAGTTTTTTCATTAGGAAATATACCATTTGAAACCATGCAGATCTTCTACTGTCATTCAGTGCAGGAATTCTACAGCTCCCTGTGACTGCATCATGTAACTGGATTTGGCATTGAGGGCAACACTACCCTCGCAAGAAACAACCGTGCCTATTATCTAAGAATAGCACACAGCCCTGTTGACAAGTAAGGTATTACCCCCGACTAGGGAAATTGGCTTTTGCCTACTAGATTCCCCAAGGGGGCATAGGGATTTCAAGTACCCTGTTGTCATTATGCTAATCGGGCATACAAATTGAGAACACCGCAATCAAATTTCAGTCACACCGCTTTTTGGACGTGTCATTGTACCATTCATTTGGCCACGGTGAGAGAGAAAGAGCGTTTGAAAATGGATAAGAGATTGCTCGCCTTCTGGGTTCCCAGGAGAGGAGTGTTGAAGGACCAGAAAGAGGGAGGTGGAATAATGGCCTGAAAAGACCTGGGAAGAGAAGAGACAGGAGGATCAAATAACTCCTCCACAGCTCTGAGAGATGTCTTCATCAGTGATAGAAGAGCCGATCACTTTCAAATCTAGATATCCTTTACCATAGGAAGAAGCTGCTAACTATTATGGCAAAGGTGGATAAGGAAACAGAATGGACCTCGGTCCTCAGAGAAAAACAGGAACGATAAGTCTAGTCCTCACAAATAGCAGTTGAAATCCGATTTTGACCATTTACAGCGGCTAACACAGGACATTATCATACATAGAAACTGCTTAAAGAGTGGCAAACAATTATTAAAGAAAATGGCTTGCAGTTAGATCATCAGGACGGGATAATAACACCTTGGATTTGGTCCAGGGAGAGCGTTTGTACATTGTGAAATGATTTTCCTGAAAGGACCAATTCAGCTTTTCTTCCTGCACCCCTGAGCTGAAAACAGAAAAGCACCATACAAGCATTCTCTCAGCCTTAATGGAGTAATTTGGTATAGTTTAGAAACTATCATTGTCATCAAAGTGAATCATTGATGCCCGCCAGGACATCATGTGAAAAGACAGGACGAGATACATAAAATACCCATCAAGTTCTCTTGTAAATACGTACAGCCAACAATTGTGTGGTTATGGGAACAAAAGCATGTTGACGTGGTGGGATAGTTTGGTTGGCACGATGAACAACGTGTAACCCCGGCTCGCCATTAAAAGTGACCTAATACGATCACTGACTATTTCTTATTGAGCTATATTAAAACCAAACCGCATCTCGATGATAAAACTCACTTTTCTGTTAATGACATACTGTTGTCTAGCATCTATAAGAATGTATTGTGGTAAGGCTGGAACATAACAAAATGTTGAAAAAGGGAAGGGGTCTGAATACTTTCTGAATGCACTGCATAAGAATGTATTGTGGTATGTTAATCCACAAAATGGTGGGATTTCTGAAAATCCAAGTGAGTGATGTTTTGTCACCTCAAACTTGAACAATCTGTGAATACTTCAACCTGAGCGGGAGCTGGGGAGTTCACAGCTACTGTTATGGCTTACAGTGCTGTCATATAGGTCTTTATTGTGTTTAGGAGGTAAATTGACTAGATATTATTTACCTTTACGCAATGGAATTTGGAGGAGGGCGCACTGCACTGAAATTGCAATTGTAAACTAAGTTTAAAATGGAGTAAATACATCCGTCTGACACTCCGTGACAGAGGAGAACAGAGCGAGCTGCTTTGGTCTGAAGGAAATGAGAAAAGAGGTGCCGAAGGGCACATGGACGAATGATGTTACCAGAGGATAGATTGCTTGATGATGAACACGATTATGCCTGTTCAAAGAAGCAGCAGCAGCAACCCTGAGCGTTTACCTTAGATTGCCATCCCTCTCTTACCTTACTAGAAATACCTATCCAAAGTGATTCTCATTGTTGGTAAAAACTTGATCTGCTAATGGTTAGTTAAAGTGGGAAGCATGTAGCTATGATGCCTTTTCATATTATACTTTCACAAGTTCTGTTTAACCGGCATTTCACATCTGTGTCAGTATTCGCTTAGAATGTACTTTTCATATGTAAACGGTCTGTGGTGACAGAGGTTGGAGAGGTTTGCAGATAAAGGGAAGTATTTCGTACCGGGAGAAATGGGACTCTGCTGACAATCCTCTGTCTGCCTCTGGGCCCCCCCAGCTCCGGGCCACGTTCTCCTGTCAGATGTGTGTCTGATAATGCAGAGAAGATGGGAGAAGTGTTACTCTCTCTACAACAATTTTCACTCCGATTCATGACAAACACCTTGCTCTCTGAGTATATAAATGTATCTTGAGGCAGATTAAAGTAGTGTGATTTCTTGTTCAAACATTTGAACTTTGCCGAAGTTTTGAGGAGATCGACGTTATGGTATAAGTTCTGTAAGGCATGTTATTTTCGAAATGTCTTTATTATGATTTGACAATATGAGTTCCAAATACAGCAGTTTATAATTGTAAGTCCACGTTTGCATTCCTACTACCAACCCTTACTGTTGTAGCAATTTGGACTTTTCAATTTCCATGAAATTACCCAACGTGTTGGAGCAGAGGTGTTGATAGCCCTCAGACATTCCACTTTCTCTTTTCCCTCACTAAAGGGATTAATCTTGCCTTCTGACTCCATTTCCGCCGAGTTTGTTTCCTGCTATCACCCAGACACCACACACCGTCTCCATTTTTCAGCCCCCTAGCAGATTAAGTTAACAAGCCGAGCGCCCTCATGGTGACACCCTGTTCTGTGGACGCCCACCTCTGCCTCTAAGATAAATGTGCTATCACCAACCACATGACCCATGACAAATGCAACCCAGCTGAAATAGAGCAGTTACTAGCTAACCTCCTGTCAACTGAGGGCGAGAATGTCTCTCCTTGGTCTTTTAATTTCCAGTTGTTTGGAATTTCCAGTCTGTTTTTGAAATAAGGTAAGTTTACCACATGGGCTAATGCTTCATTCATGACCAAGTGGGAAGGATGTAGTTATAGTACCAGTTGTGAAATCGGAATTGTAAGTACGAGTTGGGGTGCACTCACATGCTTTGAAGTGGGAAATACCATCAAGCACGGAGATCATTGGAAAGCTTGTGATTGTTTTGCTCTTTTTATATCTAGAACTGCTTTTACTTTCTGAATCAAAACTAAGATGAAATTAACCATATCATTGGCTAGCTGGCTACAGAACAGTTGTACCTACAGTATCAACAAAAAAACCTGTCACAGCTGTTAATTAACCTACATGCATGGCATGCACGAAATTCAATATAAGCATATGTTCAAAAGCTTAGAAATGCATTAATTTGTATTTTGTTCTTAACATTAAGAACAAGTTCTGAAGATACCGCCATGCTTGCTGTCTTTTTTTGTTGACATATGACGTCAGAGGGCTGCAAGTGGGAGCACAGGGATGACAGACGAGTTTCCCACTAGAAACTACACGTTGGAGGGGCGTTCAAGTGTATTTCTCGCAGTCGTTACTCATATTTACGAATTTACGACATGTCAAGAACGCCGCATAAAAGGTCAGTGATTCTCTCAAGAGAGCTCATTCAGCTGTGAGAATGATTCTCCTCCATGGTGTGAGAAAATTCCATCTTCCTGAGGCAGCTTTATTTGAGGAGTGAGTGTTCTAATTGCCTTTTGGCGTTTTGCAAACCATAACTGGAGGTTTTAGTATATATTTTATAAGGAGAAAACACATTTGAGAAGGAGAAAACACATTTTCAAAATGTTTTCCAAGAGAGAATAATGACCTCTAATGCTTTATAGTATTTTTACATTGCTGTATCAGAATTGTTCAGGTGTATAACCAGTAACAAAGACTCTATCACTCAACATTTCGAGATATTGGGACTATAAGGTTTAATCTGCAAGAAGATGATTCTGAGATATAATTGGCTTTAAACTTCCGAACCCTCATTGGTTTGAATGGTGTCATCATTTTGTATCTTGTATTCTTTTAAACTTAACATGAATAATCATAGATTATAACAAACTGAAAGGATGCCTATTACCTGCCAATCAAGTCAATGTCTCTTCCACATTGGTTCAACGTCATTTCATTAAAATGAGGTAGGAAACAATGTTGATTCAACCAGTATGGGCCCAGTGGAAAGTTTCAGTCATGGGATTTTTGTTCCGCTTTAACCCTTGTCAATACAGTAGGTCTCTATAGACCTATAGTAGTAGCCTACATCTGCATTTTTTAGGACATTACATTTTCTGTGGATTAATAATATGGCTACAAGCAGTAGGTATTATATTTAGAGTTAGCAATCTAGTTCATGTGTTTTAAGTTTCCACTTCCTCGGGAGTTGAACCCCAAATTAAATAGCCTATGGTATTAGTTTGAGCACATAAAGCTGTATGTAATTCATCTCTATTGAACAAATGTTGATACAACTACTGATAAAATGACAGGGCCAAATTATTGTCCCAGTCTGCCTCTGATTTGGGGTATTTAGAGTACGAAATAGATAGAGAACATTAAACAGAACAAGGCTGTCAATAACTACATTTTGACAAAAACGCAGATAAAACGTTATAGTCCCATGCTGTCAATTTGTACCTAGATGGGTCCTACTGTGGATGTTTACCAGTTTTCAAGCCGCTTCTCATACAGGCCATAGGTCAGGTATTGACACATACTTCTTATTTTGAAAATAGGAGGCATCTATCTGTGAAGGGAGTATACCTGGTTGGGTTTTTGGCAGAAGGTCTGGGTCAGTTATTGAATTGTTTACATCTTTCCTAGCTATGAGTGTCTGCATGAATATCAGCTCCAGAGAGCCTGTCAGAATGATGAGCTAGCTAGCCGTGCCAGAATGGGTAGATCTGTCTAGTCCAGCCAAACTGTAATGGGAAAAGGTGGCGTCCTGCTGTTGCACCGCACAAAGAGGGCTGGATGGTGAGATTGGAGATTACTCTTCCAACGGAGATCCTTGAAGGGAAGTGATACCGAATTCACATGCTTTGACCTGGCATGTATGTATCTATCAGAAATCTGCTATTGCTGACAGTTTTACAGTCCTTGTGCATTCATGAAAAACCCAGAAACACTAAGAAAATTATCATTGTGAATTGAATGCAAGGGACAAGATGGAAATACAAAAAATGATGCTTTACTTGCATTATACCGTACCTTTGTGAAATTAAGAATACTGGAGAACGTTGCCCTTTCTCCAACACAACTCTTCTCATTAAAAGTCAGCACCAGAGAAACAAATAAAACTGAAGAAAAAAGGTATCTTCAGGGCTAGTCTTAAAGTGGCAGATCTCTCTCCCATTTCTGCGTGTTTCTGCAACGCAATGTTTAATTCACACTGTTGAATTCTGTTGACCTTCAATCCCAATCCCTCCATACAGTGTGCTAGTTCGCTTCAGGCAATGAACAAGCCTCTAAATATTTAATCACGACTGAACACAACCATATGCCACTTTACAAATGACAGGGAACACATTGACACTGCCAATGTTGAGATGGGGGAACAGTTCGTTTTTTTTATTTTAGCACCAGCTGAAACAACATGATGTTCAAAGCGCAACTGTTTTGTTTTTTACACTAGAAATGAAACTGAGAAATTAACAAAACAACCTCATTATACTGGCATTCAGTTGTACTAAGTAATGACTCCCTATTACATTTTACTTGAAGAGAATGGCCACTTGAATTCGCATTAACTATACAGTGGGGCAAAAAAGTATTTAGTCAGCCACCAATTGTGCAAGTTCTCCCACTTAAAAAGATGAGAGGCCTGTAATTTTCATCATAGGTACACTTCAACAGGTAATGAAGAAGTAAAGAAGAAGTTACAGGTCTGTGAGAGCCAGAAATCTTGCTTGTTTGTAGGTGACCAAATACTTATTTTCCACCATAATCTGCAAATAAATTCATTAAAAATCCTACAACGTGATTTTCTGGGGGTTTTTTTTCTCATTTTGTCTGTCATAGTTGAAGTGTACCTATGATGAAAATTACAGGCCTCTCATCTTTTTAAGTGGGAGAACTTGCACAATTGGTGGCTGACTAAATACGTTTTTGCCCCACTGTATGAAAAAGCTACAATAGTGCATATGACACTTCAACACGACTAGTTTGACACTTTGACCGTTTTTTCTGTCATCTTACGTTACATTATTTCTTACCTCCTGGCCCTAGTCATAACAGCTATCGTGACCTTTTAGCCATAACATGACATCAGCTGTTATGATTCCTTATGTACGTCTTGTAGTAGGCCTATGTACACTTCATATATGCTTCTACACAGATGAGGGCATGTTAGGGATAACATAACAGGCTGAACTGTCTGCCACAGTACAGGTCAGAGGGACTCTGAGGGTTAACTGAGCCAGTCACGTCTGGTGAAATGCCCTGTTGGGCCTCTTAGGATGCCACTTTTAATTAAGATATAATTTCTCTCCATCTGCAGGTTGCTACAGGCACCTCGCCTAGGGATCCATGGCCAGGCAGCTGTAATATTTGGTCAGTGGGCTTAAATATATATTTTTTTTTACTAAATTGAGCTGCTGGTTACTGATATGGTGAGCATGATGCTTGCTTCAAACATCTCTCTGTTATCGACAGACCTGGGTTCAAATACTATTTCAAATATCTCAATTACTTTCAGATATTTTATTTGAGAAAAGTTGTTGAATATTGCAATGTATTTGAAATACACTTGGAAAGTATTGTCAGGATTTGAAAATGCATGTATTTGAACCCAGTTGTCAAATCAAATCTTATTGTGGTTATCTGTAAGGGTTTTCGTCTTCCTCCTCTAGCGAGGAGGAGTAGTAGGAAGGATCGGAGGACCAAGGCGCAGCATGGTAAGTGTTCATCCTTTTAATAAACTGAACACTAAATACAAAGTAACAAAAGAGAACAAACGAAACAGCTCCGTCAGGTGCAACACACACTAAACAGAAAATAATAACCCACGAAACACAATAGAAACCAGGCTACCTAAATATGGTTCTCAATCAGGGACAACGATTGACAGCTGCCTCTGATTGAGAACCATACCAGGCCAAACACAGAAATAGCAAATCATAGAAAAACTAACATAGACAACCCACCCAACTCACGCCCTGACCATACTAAAACAAAGACATAATAAAAGAACTAAGGTCAGAACGTGACATTATCGGGTTTCCCCCTATTGAAAGAATGAGTGTAAATTGTTGTGCTCAACATTAGGATATGGCTTTGGTTCCATTTCATCCTCATCTGTGCACCTGTGTATATATGGGTTTAGCAACAAAATAGAAGTGTGCACAACTAAGGAGCAAAACAGACATGGTTGGCTTAGATTGTTGACAACATGTAAACCTTACTTCATCTCCGATGTTTATTAAAAACATCAATACATTTGCACAATGAGTACTTGTTGTCTCTCAAATACATAGTTACAGTTGTTGGTTAGCTAGCAAATGTTAGCTACAGTTGAAGTCGGAAGTTTACATATACTTAGGTTGGAGTCATTAAAACTCATCTTTCAACCACTCCACAAATTTCTTGGTAACAAACTATAGTTTTGGCAAGTCGGTTAGGACATCTACTTTGTGCATAACACAAGTAATTTTTCCAACAATTGTTTACAGACAGATTGTTTCACTTATAATTCACTGTATCACAATTACAGTGGGTCAGAAGTTTACACACACTGAGTTGACTGTGCCTTTAAACAGCTTGGAAAATTCCAGAAAATTATGTCATGGCTTTAGAAGCTTCTGATAGGCTAATTGACATCATTTGAGTCAATTGGAGGTGTACCTGCGGATGTATTTCAAGGCCTACCTTCAAACTCAGTGCTTGACATCATGGGAAAATCAAAAGAAAATCAGCCAAGACCTCAGAAAAAAATTGTAGACCTCCACAAGTCTGGTTCATCCTTGGGAGCAATTTCCAAACACCTGAAGGTAGCACATTCATCTGTACAAACAATAGTACGCGAGTATAAACACTATGGCAGGACGCAGCTCAGGAACGAGACGCGTTCTGTCTCCTAGAGATGAACGTACTTTGATGCGAAAAGTGCAAATCAATCCCAGAACAACAGCAATGGACCTTGTGAAGATGCTGGAGGAAACAGGTACAAAAGTATCTATATCCACATTAAAAACGAGTCCTATATCGACATAACCTGAAAGGCCACTCAGTAAGGAAGAAGCCACTGCTCCAAAACCGCCATAAAAAAGCCAGACTATGGTTTGCAACTGTACATGGGGACAAGATCATACTTTTTGGAGAAATGTCCTCTGGTCTGATTAAACAAAAATAGAATGGTTTGGCCATAAAGACTATTGTTATGTTTGAAGGAAAAAGGGGGAGGCTTGCAAGCCGAAGAACACCATCCCAACCATGAAGCACGGGGGTGGAAGCATCATGTTGTGGGGGTGCTTTGCTGCAGGAGGGACTGGTGCACTTCACAAAATAGATGGCACCATGAGGAGGGAAAATTATGTAGATATATTGAAGCAACATCTCAAGATATCAGTCAGGAAGTTTAAGTCTTCCAAATGGACAATGACCCCAAGCATACTTTCAAAGTTGTGGCAAAATGTCTGAAGGACAACAAAGTCAAGGTATTGGAGTTGCCATCACAAAGCCCTGACCTCGATCCTATAGAAAATTTGTGGGCAGAACTGAAAAAGTGTGCGTGAGCTAGGAGGCCTACAAACCGGACTCAGTTACACCAGCTCTGTCAGGAGGAATGGGCCAAAATTCACCCAAATTATTGTGGGAAGCTTGTGGAAGGCTACCCAAACGTTTGACCCAAATTAAACAATTTTAAAGGAAATGTAACCAAATACTAATTGAGTGTATGTAAACTTCTGACCCACTGGGAATGTGATGAAAGAAATCAAAGCTGAAATAAATCACTCTACTATTATTCTGACATTTCACATTCTTAAAATAAAGTGATGATCCTAACTGACCTAAGACAGGGAGTTTTTACTAGGATTAAATGTCAGAAATTTAGAAAAACTGAGTTTAAATGTAATTGGCTAAGGTGTATGTAAACTTCCAACTTCCACTCTATATTAGAACAGCAGTGTTGACTGTTGAGCTGTGTGTGTGTGTGTGTGTGTGTGTGTGTGTGTGTGTGTGTGTGTGTGTGTGTGTGTTTTAATGGGCGTTTGTGTGCGTTTACCCTTTCCAGTCTTTTCAAATTACAGTATAATTCATGTACTGCCTATTATCCAAAGGACAAGACGGCCGTGCAATCCAAGTTTCAAGATAGCTACCAAGGGGGATCTAACAGCCCATTCCTGTTTTCTAGCGAGTTCATCTACTGGTCACCATTTAGAAATAAACCCCATCATCATCATTCTTATGGCTGTGTTGCACAGAGTTTCTTATCCACCAGCTGCCCCCTTGAAGCCTATCTGCCTCTACCCGCCTTAAACCTAGAATCGCAGGGTTGTGCAAAAATAAGTGCAAGCCTAATCCTAATGAGTTTAGATTGTTTGATCTCCATAAGAAAGAGGCTGAGCTCAGGGGAGACGGATGATGTTGCCAATCTGCGTGTTTCCACTGGTTTGAATCTCACTGGGTATGCAAGGCCTGTAAATTGCATGAATCACAGATGAAAGAGTAAGAGTTCTTCCCTGTGATCGTCAGAGGAAATTAGGGAATCCATGTTGAGATTGAATTTAAAGAATTATGTAATTAAGAGATGTAAATGGTTAGGCGTATCTTTTGATCATGAAAAACAATGCTGTGAGGTCAATGTGTCATTCACACAGGCTCCTGTCCCTCTAAAGCTTCTTGTAGAATCTCCTGACTCTTCAGTACAACAGCATATCATAGCTGTACTGTATTGAAATCAGCCAAAACATTGTCATGATTGTGCCATCATGCACTGTGTGAAAATGATGTGTTTTGAAATGAAAAGGGTTCCATTCAATATGTTGCAAGTTGTCATGATCACATCCAGAGATGTGTTATAACGATCGCATTTTGAGGTGTGAGATTCAGTTATATACTACATTCCTGTATAGTTACTAGTCAGTTATTATTTTCAAACAACTTTTTCATTCTGATTAATATTTGAGGGGTTGGAAGTTATTGTTTTCTAATACTACTAAATACAATGTAAACTACTCTCGCCTGCCTACCCATAGCATGCAGCAAATAACAACCTCATCACGTGGATAAACAGTTTTTACATTAATCTGGGGTGACAGCAGAGATGTAATGAGTCGCCAATACGTTTTCTTTTTAACAGCTGCTAAGCGTATAATCTTTATTGTTCTTAATGCATTGCATTACAGGTGGTAATTATTTAGAAGGCACCATATGGCTGTTTTTAATGATTAAAACAGCATGTTATAAATGAATGGATCTTTCATTTGGGCAAAACAAAAGGCCTCCCAAGACAGTCGAGCCAGTCCTGCATTCATCAGTGAAATACGAGGAGAGAGAGCGTACCTGCATGGCAGACTCTGAGTAACAATGGGATGCTGAATCTGTGGTGATATAAATGATCTAGAAGAAAAATCTTGTCTTGCCGTGTTCTAGATAGATGGGACATATTAGAATGAATTAATCTCCTCCAAATCTTCTAATACCAGACATTTTACGTGTGTCTGGTAACTTGTGAGTTGTCTTTTTTTTTTAAATTGGTCATTTAAATGGAGTCTTTGTAAACTGACAACTTGTGGGGGATAATTATTTTAACTGGTTACTTTTTCTAAACTGGGCATTTGTGGGGAGACTTTTTCTAAACTGGGCATTTGTGGGGAGACTTTTTCTAAACTGGCGATTTGTACGCTACAAGTCAGGAATCCTTTTCTCTCCTTCAGAGGCTCAGAAACAGGACTTATTGGAGGAAAGACACATTTGTAGATGGATCCCTTTGTTTCCCAAAAAAGTATAATAACTACAATTGATAGTCACCCTATCTCCGGCTCTCCTTTTTATTGAAAGCTTGTGAAGTGAGAAGCTGTATCTAACTCACATTGTCTGTGGAAAAGAGATTAGGACAGCCTCATTTGTCAGCTTTATCACATATCTTTAGTCCCCAAGGGTGTTAGAGCACCGGGAGCTCTTTCAACAACAAAAACATATTAGTCTTACATTTCCAAATGTGGATTTCACTGACATCAAACACAAATCAAAAGTGTAATGTGCGATATGTTAAGGCATCTGTGTTATTGGACAGGCTTAATACAGTATTGGTGAAAAATTCCAGTTAAAATCTGCTCTCATATCTTTGCTGATCTACCATACTGCCTGGATGTATTGTGTTTAAAATCTCTTGATTGAAATATTGAGGGAGCAAGATCAATTGACTATATCTTACTGATGTCCCCTAGATAGAATAACACCTTGAGGACTTTGACTGACTGAGAGAAGGTGGATGACAGCTAAAACTTCACTGCCTCCTACTGGGCCTGCTGTGGTCCAGAGCTCGTCTTACGATCAGCAAGAAGACAATCCTATACAACAATATGTTATTGAGAAGGAACAGGTTATTACATGGGAATGAGAGTAATTGTGGAGTGTTACTGAATATTCTTAAGACACTGGGAATGAAACAGTCAAGATTTCCAATAGATTTACCTTAGTAGGAAACAGGTATATTGTGTGGAAATGTGAATCCAACCCCTCTCTCCCTGACAATAATGAGATGGTTATGCTCTCTTTTTGGGGCCTCGGAATGTGAAATGACATGGCAAATTTCACGTTCTGCTCTGATATCTACTGCTCTCTCTTCATTTATCCCAAGCCATACAATGGATACGTCTTCCCTACAAACAGCTGATCTTTGCCCTGCATTTGCCCCTTTTGAGGTTGAAATTTTGGCCCACTCCTGCATGCAGAATGGCTTGCATGCAGAATGCAACTGCTCGTTTCAAATCCTGACACAACATATCAATTGGGATTAGGTCTGGACTTTGACTAGGCCGTTCCAAAACTTAACATTTGTTGCTTTTCAACAATTTTCATGTAGACCTGATTGTGTGTTTTTGATCATTGTCTTGCTGCATGACCCAGCTGCGTTTCAGCTTAATCTCACAGCAGTATGGCCTGACATTCGCCTGTAGAATTCTCTGTTACAGAGCAGAATTCATGGTTCCTTCTATTAAAGCAAGTCATCCAGGTCCTGAGGCAGCAAAGCATCCCCAAACCATCATACTACCACCACCATGCTGAACTGTTTTTATGAGGTTCTTTCTGTGGAATGCAGTGTTTGGTTTTTGCCAGACATAATGGGACCGATCTTGTCAAAAAACTTGACTCAAGTTTTCCAGAAAGTTTAAGGGGGGCAATTACTTTTTCATATAGGGGCATTGGGTGTTGCATAACTTTGTTTATGAAATAAATTATATAAGTGTTGTGTTATTTGTTCACTCAGTTTCCCTTTATCTAATATTAGGTTTTCGTAGAAGATCTGATAACGTTCGGTATAAAAAATATGCCAAAGTTGAGAAAATTAGAAAGGTGGAAAAGATTTTTCACGGCACTGTCGTGTGTTAGCACAGGTCCAGTGTACATTGTCTGTCCCCGGTTGCATCACTCACTATCACTCACTATTGAATTCCATGGCCGAGCAGCTGCACATGTTGTGCCTTAGAAACTAATGTGACCTTGTGGAAACTAATGTGACCTTGTGGAAACTAATGTGACCTTGTGGAAACTAAT
Organism: Oncorhynchus tshawytscha; assembly: GCF_018296145.1. NCBI lineage: Eukaryota > Metazoa > Chordata > Actinopteri > Salmoniformes > Salmonidae > Oncorhynchus > Oncorhynchus tshawytscha. Next base: position 19,703,846 of record NC_056452.1, on the reverse strand, counting down.
GTGACCTTGTGGAAACTAATGTGACCTTGTGGAAACTAATGTGACCTTGTGGAAACTAATGTGACCTTGTGGAAACTAATGTGACCTTGTGGAAACTAATGTGACCTTGTGGAAACTAATGTGACTCTGTAAAGACATATGTTATTATAAGAAGCAACAATTGTATTATAAGAAGATAAAATGTTGAGTCAAATACCTGTAAAAGTAATATTTTGGAGTATTGTGTTAATTCATTGTGAAAGCACCGTTTTCGTATTGGGATGTATAGCATTGGAAATTATACAATGTGTTTAAATTAAAAAAACAATGTTGAGAATGAGGTCATACAAGAGGTCAGTCAGTTCCATGATTGCTATCATATAAAACCTACACTACTAAAACAAAAAATTCAACTGAGCCTTAAAACTGAAAAAACGAAGACGGGCGGGTGCTGTCTGAGTAATTTCAAGGGTGTAAAACACACAAGCCTAAGATCCCCATGCGCAATGCCTAGCATCGGGTGGAGTCTGGAGCAGTGGAAAAGCGTTCTCTGGAGTGATGAATCACGCTTCACCATCTGGCAGTCCGACGGACTAATCTGGGTTTGACGGATGCCAGGAGAACGCTACCTACCCTAATGCATAGTGCCAACTGTAAAGTTTGGTGGAGGAGGAATAATGGTCTGGGGCTGTTTTTCATGGTTCGGGCTAGGCTCCTTAGTTCCAGTGAAATAAATCTCAATGCTACAGTATACAATGATATTTTAGACAATCCTGTACATCCAACTTTATGGCAACAGTTTGGGGAAGGCCCTTTCCTGTTTCAGCATGACAATGCCCCTGTGCACAAAGCGAGATCCATACAGAAATAGTTTGTTGAGATTGGTGTCAAAGAACTTGACTGGTCTGCACAGAGCCCCGACCTCAACCCCATCGAACACCTTTGGGATGAATTGGAATGCTGACTGCGAGCCAGGCCTGATCGGCCAACATCAGTGCCCGTCCTCAGTAATGCTCGTGGCTGAATGGAAGCAAGTCCCCCCAGCAATGTTCCAAAATCTAGTGGAAAGCCTTCCCAGAAGAGTGGAGGCTGTTATAGCAGCAAAGGGGGACCAACAGCATATTTAATGGCCATGATTTTGGAATGAGACAGACGAGCAGGTGTCCACATACACTACATGACCAAAAGTATGTTCTTCACATGTCATTGAGTACCATGGACCTCTGTCATTAGCATTGTCGTGTATAGATATGCACACAAACTTTATATTTACTGTACGTCTCACAGACATGCCCCTTCATCCGAAATTCGTGACTACAGTAGATGCAGCCGTCAGTCAGAGACATATAATTATCTTTTCTCTCCTCAAACATAAAGGCCATTCATTGGAGGGAACATGGCCATGGGGTTGAGGGTTATGTAAAGTCCTTGCTGTAAAGTTTCAACAGTAGGTGATTGCAAGGCAAAAATTTATCTACAGGTAACTGTCAAAATAAAAGGAAACACTTAAGTAAATGAAGGAGACAAAGTGTATTGAAAGAAGGTGCTTCCACACAGGTGTAGGTCCTGAGTTAATTAAGCAATTAACATCCCATCATGCTTAGGGTCATGTCTAAAAATTTCCCAGTGTTTTCCACCACCATCAACTAAACACTAAATTATTGAATTTATTGTGGAAGAATGGATTCCTCCAATAGAGTTCCAGACACTTGTAGAATCTATGCCAAGGCACATTGAAGCTGTTCTGGCATCTCGTGGTGGCCCAACGTCCTATTAAGACACTTTATGTTGGTGTTTCCTTTATTTTGGCAGTTACCTGTATTCTGTATAGGGGAAAGCACACGCAGAGAGCAGAAATATACTGTACATCCGTCATCATTCAGCCAGCACAATGTTAACAAACAAATAAACCAACAAACATGTAATTAATGATACCCTCGCTTTTTAATCAAGCTTTAGTTCTGCTACCTTTTAATCTCGGTGGGCAGCAGTGGGAATCAGCCTTGCCCACGATGTTCTACACTACAGTGGTAATTGGACCATTAACAGATGTTTTTATTTGTGTCTCCCAGGGTTATTGTTCAATTACTCCCTGAACTTCAGTTGATAGCACTTCGATCAGGCCAAGTGCAGAGTTTTTAACTTTGAGGCAAATAGTTCATACTGTTTCTAGCACTAATGATATTGTAACATAAACCTTTCAATGCAACAGGGAGGGAATTATCCAATTAAATAATAATCTACTCAACCAAAGGATTTTTTGATTCCTGATGTTTGCTACTGGCGTCAAACCTCAGTTTGTATTCAAGCACTCATTATTCTATTCTCACATATTTTACATGGATGTTATTTAGCACTAAATCAAATTCTATTGACTTTCAACTGGTCATTGTTCCTCTGTGAGCCAGCCAGTGTGCTGAATCCATTTTCCAGATAGAAAAACACATCTATTCTTGTTTTTAGTATAGGTGGCGAGCCGGTTCTGTTGCTATGGTCACGGCAAGCTTTACTACAGCTTCCTTAATTATGCTCCCAAGGAATAAATAGACCTTTCAGCCGGGTGGAGAGAACATTTTCATGGACAGCCTATACACCCCCGATCCTTAACTTAACTTGTCCTTTAGATCTCTACCACTGTGTACACCAGCCGGTAGCCTAGTGGTTAAAAGCGTTGGGCCAGTAAACAAAAGGTTGCTGGTTTAAATCGCTGAGCCGCATCATGCAGTGGGGATGTTTTTCAGAGGGAGGGACTGGGAGAATAGTCAGAATCTAGCGATAAATGAACGGAGAAAAGTACAGAGAGATCCTTGATGAAAGGTCCTGAGCGCTCTGGCGCAGGTTAAGACTGGGGCTAAGGGTCACCTTCCAACAGGACAACGACCCTAAGCACACAGCCAGGACAATGCATGAGTGGCTTCGGGCAAAGTCTCTGAATGTCCTTGAGTGGCCCAGCCAGAGCCCGGACTTGAACCCGATCTAATATATCTGGAGAGACCTAAAAATAGCTGTGCAGCGACGCTCCTCGTCCAACCTGACAGAGCTTGAGAGGATCTGCAGAGAAGAAATGGGAGAAATTCCCCAAATACAGGTGTGCCAAGCTTGTTGCGTCATACCCAAGAAGACTTGAGGCTGTAATCGCTGACAAAGGTGCTTCAACAAAGTACTGTAAAGGGTTTGGATACTTATTTTTTTTTAACTGTTTTTGACGGGGGGTAAAAACAATTTAATCAATTTTAGAATAAGGCTGTAACATAACACAATGTGGAAAAAGTAAAGGGGTCTGAATACTTTCCGAATATACTGTATGTAGCTGGTAAGTACGGGAGGGGTGTTGGAGTTCTCCTTTTGTCTTCTGCGACTTGATTTGAATTAAAACTAACTTTATTGGAAAATTGTATGTAAAGAAGATTAAAAGAGGGAGGATTGGGTAGGGTGTACGATCCCGGTTAAGGTTTAGCGGGTAGGGTTGGGAATAAAATAGGATACAGATCTGGTTTAGGGTAAGGGTTTGGTTCGGGGGAGGATTTCAATGTCTTTATTATACAAAAAAAATAGGGGATGGTCAACTTGCTCTTCAGGATGCTGGGAGGGCATGGTGCTTTGTCATTGTGAGTAGTTGGTTGAGTGGTTTTGGAGATTGTTTGTGTTTTTCCATTGTCCACCAGTAGCGGGCAGAGAGGATAAAGCACAGGTTTTCTCCAGAGCAGCAACACAGCAGGCATACGGTGGTTTGTATTCGGGTAAGTATTAGGTATAGGTTTTCCTGTTTAAGGCTCTTCTATGTAAGTATGCATGTTTTTCTTGGATTTTTTAAACATTTTTTTAAATAATAGGTCACTGCAGGTACGTATACATGTTTTAGAAGGCATACGTGTTTTAAAAGATTGTTTGAGAATCCACTCAAGGTCAGTATGCACGTATTAAAAGTCCAGGTAAGTACCATTTCATACATACAGCCACCTACCCTCTGCTCTGTGGTCATCATTAGTTACAGCCTGAAGAGAACGCAATATATGGCTGTGTACTTGGCATGTAGGTTTCTTACTCATGGGTGGCACATATTGGACTATGGGGGAGGGAAGGGGCGGGGTATGTGCTAATTAAATATGAGCACATCATATCATTACATAAAGGCAGTTAACCCACTAGGTCGTCATTGTAAATAAGAATTTGTTCTTAACTGACTTGCCTAGTTAAATAAACGTTATATATATATATATATATTTATTTATTTTTTTAAACAGTGTGTATTATAATATTCTACAGGATACTACAGTTGACTACAGTGTACTACAAAAGTATATAGTAAGTGCTATTACAGTAAAAAAAAACTAAATGTAAGGACAACTATCCAAATTTGCTGAATTATTGTTAATTACTTTCCTTTTATGCATATTTCAACAAACAATTTCATACACATCAAATGAAATATAATTCCTGATACATTTTATTTTATTTTTTAAAATAAGGACACTGTTTAGGGTTCATTCAACGGTATCATCACGATACAAAGGTTAGTTTGCTCATAATTTTGTGGACTTTCCATTGGCGCACAGAAACACAATATAAATAAGGAAAGGTGAATACAATGGAGGAACACAACTGATATGAATATACACTGAGTAAACAAAAAACATTAGGAACACCTTCCAAATATTGAGTTGCACCCCCCTTTGCCCTCAGAACAGCCTCAATTCATCGAGGCATGGACTACAAGGTGTCGAAAGCATTTCCCAGGGATGCTGGCCCATGTTGACTCCAATGCTTCCCACAGTTGTGTCAAGTTGGCTGGATGTCCATTCTTGATACACACGTGAAACTGTTGAGCGTGAAAAACCCAGCAGTCGTGGTTCTTCACAAACTCAAACAGGTACGCCTGGCACCTACTACCATACCCCGTTCAAAGGGACTTAAATCTGTTGTCTTGACCCCTGAATGGCATACACAATCCATGTCTCAATTGTCTCAAGGTCTTATCTCCTTCATCTACACGGATTGAAGTGGATTTAACAGGTGATATCAATAAGGGATCAGAGCTGTCACCTGGATTTACCTAGTCAGTCTATGTCATGGAAAGAGCAGGTGTTGCCAAAGTTTTGTACATGGTATGACATTAATGGGATGATTTAGAATGTTGTGCAGTAGTATTTCCTGATTGCCAGAGACAGTAAACACAACTGCACACATTTCTCGTCTGATGAAAACAATGTGTTCATATTCTATGAAAAAACAGTGATTTTTGTGTTCACTGATGAAATGTGTATTTAATGTTTAACTGACTAGTGGAGGCAGGGTAGAAATGTCTGGAGGTGGGGGGTAGGAATTCTGGAGGAGGGGGACAGGGGGAGCAGGTAGCTGACTAGTAGTGGGTATTCAGCAGCCTGATGGTCTGGGGGTTAAAGGTATTGGGCCAGTCTTACAGTTTTTTCCATGATGCTCCAATTCTGCCCACGTTTGAACCCTGAGAACGGGAAGAACAGACCATGGCTCAGGTGGCTGGGGTCCCTGATGACCTTCTTGGCCTTTCTGCAACACCTGGTGTTGTACTGTAGGTGTCATGGAGGGCAGTGGTATGCACCCAAGCGCCGTGTGGTCCACGCGGTGGTCGAGTTGAGGTACCTGCGATGTTCCCTCTAAACTGCGCGTGTGCACGGCCTTCCTCCAGGACTGCTGGGCATAATAAATGCCATGCTGCACTGAGACGCAAGAGATTGAACTTGACTGAGGTATTAATTTGCACAATATAGATCAACGTTTTTTCTGTGGTCAATCAATATTATATCAGACACGTTTAAATGCAATAAACCAAAACAATTATGTAAAAACGTTTTTAAAAGTCTCATGCAATGTCGGCCTGCATTGAACACCACATATAGGCTACGTCATAGAAATCAAAAGCTATTTCCATGTAAAAAAATATTTTCCTCCGTTGGTTTTGTTGTTAGGACTACATTATGCTCATATAGCCACAATAGCCTATTGGCTACTGTCTAAAACTGTAAGGGTACAGCCTCAGTGTTCACTATAAATGGGCACTGGAGGTTGCACAAAATTATATTCAAGTTTCCACCCATAAGACCTCAAATTTGCTCAGTGCACCAAAAAATTAGAGGGAACATTGCATACCAAGCTGTGACGCAGTCCGACAGATGCTCATGTAGAACTCCTTTCTTCACCATGGTGCCTGTGTGGTTTGACCATTTCAGGTCCTCAGAGATGTGTACGCAGAGGATCTTGAAGTTTTTACCAACCACATCAGATCATTTCACATCAGATCTTTGTCAGAGCTGATCTGATTGATCTAACAACCAATTAGAGGAAAAAAGATCAGCATTGGGCTGCCTGTGTAAACGCAGCCTTAAAGATCCAACATCAAAGTAGTAGGCCTATACGCATCCCAAAACAAAGCATTGGTCATAATCAATTAGGCAAACAGGTCACATAGCAAAAGGTTGAGTATGCTAGATTGGTTCAACATCTTTCCTAGTCAACACTGTCCTGGCTGTGTATGGCCCTATTCCCACGAGAGATGAAGGAGAGTCCGAGGAGCGGAGTGCCCAAAGAGATTTCTACTTTTCAATTCACATTGCATCTTTGCCTTACCTTTTATTGTTGCTGGAAACGGACATTCTTGGTCTGCAGCTCAAATTGACCATAAATATCACAGTAACCACTAGCGAGTAAGCACAAGCTATTCAACAATCCAAGCAACATTTCTTTTAAAATGTATTACTCTATTGAATAATGCAACCATACCATATTACACTCGAATAATGCGAAAGCATGTGCAGACAATTAAAGGATTTATTTTCTCATCTGTATACATTAAATTAGCTGACAATACACAGCTAACTCCTTCTAGCTAGCTAGCTATTGTTAGCTAGCTAAATAACAACATGCTTCATGATCAAGTAACGTTAGCATATCAATAATGAACGTTCTCCCTACCATAGGAATATAAAAGTACAGTAAAGTTATCGTACAGTGTCATTCATATTATAATATAGCTAGGTTACACAGCTAGGCAACATTAGCTAGTAAAATCATTTATGCATCCTTCTCACATCAACATGCTGACTGTTAGCTGAATGCTGACGTTTAGCTGAACCATAGCTGTTAGGCTTACGCTAGCATATTAAAGTTGACAATAGTGTCACCAGCAAAGTACACCCACATCATCACCCCTCTTCCATGCTTCACAGTGGGAACCACACTTGCAGAGATCTATTTACCACCACAAACCGATGCTGGCACTAAGAAGGCACTCAACGAGCTGTATAAGGCCATAAGCAAACAAGAAAATGCTCATCCAGAGGCGGCACTCCTAGTGGCCGGGGACTTTAATGCAGGGAAATTTAAATCCGTTTTTACCTAATTTCTACCAGCATGTTAAATGTGCAACCAGAGGGAAAATAACTCTACACCACCTTTACTCCACACACAGAGACATGTACAAAGCTCTTCCTCACCCTCCATTTGGCAAATCTGACCATAACTCTATCCTCCTGACAAGCTAAAACTAAAGCAAGATGTACCAGTGACTCACTCAATAAGGAAGTGGTCAGATGACACATATGCTAAGCTACAGGACTGTTTTGCTGGCACAAACTGGAAGATGTTCTGGGATTCTTCTGTAAGAATTGAGGAGTACACCACATCACTCACTGGCTTCATCAATAAGTGCATCAATGACATCATCCCCACAGTGACCGTACGTACATACCCCAACCAGAAGCAATGGAGATTACAGGCAACATCTGCACTGAGCTAAAGGGTAGAGCTGACGCTTTCAAGGAGCGGGACTCTAACCCGGGCGCTTTTACGAAATCCCTCCGACGAACCATCAAACAGGCAAAGCGTCAATACAGGACTAAGATTGAGTCGTACTACACCGACTCTGACACTCTTCCGATGTGACAGGGCTTGCAAACTTTATTCCTTGTGTCACTGGGTGAGCTACCCAGTGACACGAGCCCACCAGATGAGCTATATAACCTCTATGCTCACTTCGAAGCAAGCAACACTGAAGCATGCATGAATTTGTGATCATGCTCTCCGTAGCTGATGTGAGTAAGACTTTAAACAGGTCAACATTCACAAGACCGCAGGGCCAGACGGATTACCAGGACGTGTACTCAGAGCATGCGCTGACCAACTGGCAAGCGTCTTCACTGACATTTTCAACTTGTCCATGACCGAGTCTGTAATACCAACATGTTTCAAGCAGACCACTTGTGCCCAAGAACACCAAGGTAACCTGCCTAAATGACTACCGACACGTAACTCTCACGTCTGTAGCCGTGATGTGTCCCAGAAACCCTACTGTAGACACACTCAAATTTGCATAGCTCCCCAACAGATCCACAGATGATGCAATCTCTATTGCACTCAACACTGTCCTTTCCCACCTGGACAAAAGCAACACCTACGTGAGAATGCTGTTCATTGACTACAGCTCAGCGTTCAACACCATAGTACCCTCAAAGCTCATCACTAAGCTAAGGACCCTCTAACTAAACACTTTCTTCTGCAACTGGTTCCTGGACTTCCTGACGGGCCGCCCGCAGGTGGTAAGGGTAGGTAACAACACATCTGCCACACTGATTTTCAAAACGGGGAGCCCTCAGGGGTGCGTGCTCAGTCCCCTCCTGTACAACCCTGTTCACCCATGACTGCATGGCCCAGCACAACTCCAGTAGTGGAACAGGTTGAGAACTTCAAGTTCCTTGGTGTCCACATCACCAACAAACAATCATGGCCAAACACAATAAGACAGTCGTGAAGAGGGCACGACAACGCCTATTCCCACTCAGGAGATTGAAAAGATTTGGGTCCTCAGATCCTCAAAAAGTTCTACAGCTGCGCCATCGAGAGCATCCTGACTGGATGCATATCACTGCCTGGTATGGCAGCTGCTTGGCCTCCGACCGCAAGGCACTACAGAGGGTAGTGCGTACGGCCAAGTATATCACTGTGGCCAAGCTTTCTGCCATCCAGGACCTCTTGTAAACTGATTTGCATTTTAATGAGGGAAATAAGTATTTCACCCCCTCTCAATCAGAATGATTTCTGGCTCCCAGGTGTCTTTTAAACAGGTAATAAGCTGAGATTAGGAGCAAGATCTCACCTTGTGGAGTTGCAATGATCATGAGAAAGGCGAGGAATCAGCCCAGAACAAGGATCAAGGCAGCTGGGACCATAGTCACCAAGAATACAATTGGTAACACACTACAAGTTCCCCCTGCTCAAGAAAGCACATATACATGCCCATCTGAAGTTTGCCAATGAACATCTGAATGAATCAGAGGACAACTGGGTGAAAGTGTTGTGGTCAGATGAGACCAAAATTGAACTCTTTGGCATCAACTCAACTCGCCGTGTTTTGGAGGAGGAGGAATGCTTCCTATGACCCCAAGATTACCATCCCCACCCTCAAACATGGAGGTGGAAACATTATGCTTTTGGGGTGTTTTTCTGCTAAGGGGACAGGACAACTTCACCGCATCAAAGGGACGATGGACAGGGCCATGTACCGTCAAATCTTGAGTGAGAACCTCCTTCCCTCAGCCAGGGCATTGAAAATGGGTCGTGGATGGGTATTCCAGCATGACAATGACCCAAAACACACGGCCAAGGCAACAAAGGAGTGGCTCAAGAAGAATCACATTAAGGTCCTGGAGTGGCCTAGCTAGTCTCCAGACCTTAATCCCATAGAAAATCTGTGGAGGGAGCTGAAGGTTCGAGTTGAAAAAAACAGCCTTGAAACCTTAATGACTTGGAGAAGATCTGCAAAGAGAAGTGGGACAAAATCCCTCCTGAGATGTTGGCCACCAGGTTTGCACACTACAAGAAACGTCTGACCTCTGATTGCCAACAAGATTTTTTACACCAAGTGCTAAGTCATGTTTTGCAGAGGGGTCAAATACTTATTTCCCTCAATAAAATGCTAATCAATTTATAACATTTTTGACGTGCGTTTTTCTGGATTTTTTTTTTGTTATTCTGTCTCTCACTGTTCAAATAAACCTACCATTAAATATATAGACTGATAATTTATTTGTCAGTGGGCAAACGTACAAAATCAGCAGGGGATCAAATACTTTTTCCCCCTCACTGTACATATTACCTGAACTACCTCGACTAACCTGTGCCACCACATGTTGTCTCTGTACCGGTACCCCACGTATATAGCCTCGATACTGCCATTTTATTGTTGCTCCTTAATTATTTGTTATTTTTCTTATTTAGTTCTTATTTTTTATTTTTTTACTTCAGTTTATTTTAGTAAATACTTTCTAAACACTTTTTTCCTTAAAACTGCATTGTAGGTGAAGGGCTTAAGCATTTACGTACGTAAGCATTTCACTGTAAGTTCTACACCGGTTGTATTCTGCCTATGTGACAAATCAAATTTGATCAGATTTGATTTGATCATCCGTTCACATACTCTGCGTCTCACAAAGACATGGCGGTTGTAACCAAAAATCTAAAATTTGGACTCATCAGACCAATGGACATATTTCCACCCGTCTAATGTCCATTGCTCGAGTTTCTTGGCCCAAGCAAGTCTCATCTTCTCATTGGTGTCCTTTAGTAGTGGTTTCTTTTCAGCAGTTCGAGCATGAAGGCCTGATTCACGCAGTCTCCTCTGAAGAGTTGATGTTGAGATGTGTCTGTTATTTTAACTCCGAAGCATTTATTTGGGCTGGAATTTGTAAGGCTGGTAACTCTAATGATCTTATCCTCTGCAGCAGAGGTGACTCTGGGTCTTCCTTTCCTGTGGCGGTCCTCATGAAAGCCAGTTTCATCAAAGCGCTTGATGGTTTTTGCGACTGCACTTGAAGAAACTTTCAAAGTTTTTGAAATTTTCCTTATGAACTGACCCTCATGTCTTAAATGAATGATGGACTGTTGTTTCTCTTTGCTTATTTGAGCTGTTCTTGCCATAATATGGTCTTTTTAATATGGTCTTTTACCAAATACTGCTATCTTCTGTATACCACCCATACCTTGTCACAACACAACTGATTGGCTCAATCGCATTAAGAAGTAAAGAAATTCCACAATTTAACTTTTAACAAGGCACACCTGTTAATTGAAATGCATTCCAGGTGACTACCTCATGAAGCTGGTTGAGAGAATGTCAAGAGTGTGCAAAGCTGTCAAGGCAAAGGGTGGCTACTTTGAAGAATCTCAAATATAAAATATATTTAGATTTGTTTAAAACCTCTTGATTCTAGCCATCCCGGATCCGGGATCGTGAATACAGCCTCAAGCTCATTAGCATAACGCAACGTTAACTATTCATGAAAATCGCAAATGAAATGAAATAAATATGCTAGCTCTCAAGCTTAGCCTTTTGTTAACAACACTGTCATCTCAGATTTTCAAAATATGCTTTTCAACCATAGCAAAACAAGCATTTGTGTAACAGTATTGATAGCTAGCGTAGCATTTAGCGTAGCATTCAGCGGGCAACATTTTCACAAAAACATTTTCAAATAAAACCATTTACCTTTGAAGAACTTCGGTTGTTTTCAATGAGGAGACTCAGTTAGATAGCAAATGTTCAGTTTTTCCAAAAAGATTCTTTGTGTATGAGAAATCGCTCCGTTTTGTTCATCACGTTGGCTACCCAAAAAAAACGAAAATTCAGTCATCAAAACGCCGAACTTTTTTCCAAATTAACTCCATAATATCGACTGAAACATGGCAAACGTTGTTTAGAATCATTCCTCAAGGTGTTTTTCACATATCTCTTCGATGATATATCGTTCATGGAAGTCTGCTCTCTCTTCTGAATCACATGGAAGAATGCTTGCAGCTGAAGATTACGCACCAATTTCGACAAAGGACACCGGGCGGACACCTGGTAAATGTAGTCTCTTATGGCCAATCTTCCAATGATATGCCTACAAACATGTCACAATGCTGAAGACACCTTGGGAAAACGGCAGAAAGTGTAGGCTCGTTTAGGGCGCATTCACAGCCATATAAGGAGACATTGGAACACAGCGCCTTCAAAATCTGGGCCATTTCCTGTTTGAAATTCCATCTTGGTTTTGCCCCTAGCATCAGTTCTGTGGCACTCACAGATAATATCTTTGCAGTTTTGGAAACGTCAGAGTGTTTTCTTTCCAAAGCTGTCAATTATATGCATAGTTAAGCATCTTTTCATGACAAAATATCTTGTTTAAAACGGGAATGTTTTTTTATCCATAAATTAAAAGAGCGTCCCCTATATCCAAGAAGTTAACACTTTTTTGGTTACTACATGATTCCATATGTGATATTTCATTGTTTTGATGTCTTCATTATTATTCTACAATGTAGAAAACAGTAAAATTTAAGAAAAACCCTTGAATGAGTAGACGTGTCTAAACTTTTGCCTGGTACTGTATGTTGATTGTGACGTTAGTTTAGCTAATATTGTGACACCTACAGTACAGTTGAAGTCGGAAGTTTACATACACCGTTTACATACACCGTCAAATACATTTAAACTCAGTGTTTCACAATTCCTGGCATTTAGGTCAGTTAGGATCACCACTTTATTTTAAGAATGTGAAATGTAAGAATAATAGTAGAGAGAAGGATTTATTTCAGCTTTGATTTCTTTCATCACATTCCCAGTGGGTCAGAAGTTTACATACTAATTGAGTGTATTTGATAGCATTGTCTTTAAATTGTTTAAATTGGGTCAAATGTTTCGGGTAGCCTTCCACAAGCTTCCCACAATAATTTGGGTGAATTTTGGCCCATTCCTCCTGACAGAGCTGGTGTAACTGAGTCAGGTTTGAAGGCCTCCCTTGTACACGCTTTTTCAGTTCTGCCCACACATTTTCTAATGGGATTGAGGTCAGGGCTTTGTGATGGCCACTCCAATACCTTGACTTTGTTGTCCTTAAGCCATTTTGCCACAACTTTGGAAGTATGCTTGGGGTCATTGTCCATTTGGAAGACCCATTTGTGACCAAGCTTTAACTTCCTGACTGATGTCTTAAATGTTGCTTCAATATACCCACATAATTTTCCCTCCTCATGATGCCATCTATTTTGTGAAGTGCACCAGTCCCTCTTGCACCAAAGCACCACCACAACATGATGCTGCCACCCCCGTGGTTCACGGTTGGGATGGTGTTCTTGGGCTTGCAAGCAAATCAAATGTATTTATATAGCCCTTCGTACATCAGCTGATATCTCAAAGTGCTGTACAGAAACCCAGCCTAAAACCCCAAACAGCAAGCAATGCAGGTGTAGAAGCACGGTGGCTAGGAAAAACAAGCCTCCCCTTTTTTCCTCCAAACACATGGCCAAACAGTTCTATTTTTGTTTCATCAGACCAGAGGACATTTCTCCAAAAAGTATGATCTTTGTCCCCATGTGCAGTTGCAAACCATAGGTTGGCTTTTTTATGTCGGATTTGGAGCCGTGGCTTCTTCCTTGCTGAGCGGCCGTTCGGGTTGTGTCGATATAGGACTCGTTTTACTGTGGATATAGATACTTTGGACCCGTTTCCTCCAGCATCTTCACAAGGTCCTTTGCTGTAGTTCTGGGATTTGATTTGCACTTTTCGCACCTAAGTACATTAATCTCTAGGAGATGAGTCTCTTTCCTGAGCGGTATGACGGCTATGTGGTCCCATGGTGTTTATATTTGCGTACTATTATTTGTACAGATGAACGTGGTACTTTCAGGCATTTCGAAATTGCTCCCAAGGATGACCCAGAGTTGTGGAGGTCTACAATATTTTTCTGAGGTCTTGGCTAATTTTTTTGATTTTCCCATGATGTCAAGCAAAGAGGCACTGAGTTTGAAGGTTGGCCTTGAAATACATCCACTGGCACACCTCCAATTGACTCAAATTATGTCAATTAGCCTATCAGAAGCTTCTAAAGCCATGACATCATTTTCTGGATTTTTCCAAGCTGTTTAAAGGCACAGTCAAACTTCTGACCCACTGGAATTGTTATACAGTGAATTATAAGTGAAACAATCTGTCTGCAAACAGGCTCAGGTAGCATCAGACTTGAATTTTCATGCCGATCAACGTTCTAACCAAATACAGACATATTAATATGCTTTAAATGCTTTAGAATGACACTTACGGTTTTGGCGAGAAATACAGTGTTACCTGGGGAAAAAGTTATCGAAACCTGACAAGTTCACAAGTTTACAAGTTTACATTGAAGTAATATGTGTAGCAAAGGGTATTTTTCCCAGTGGCTAGTGTCGTGTCTTTGGCTATGCCGGATTAAGTGATATGACATGCTATTCTATAAAATCATATCTCAGTAATTAATATTACCTGATTGAGCTAATCATGTAAAATGTAATTAACTAGAGAGTCGGGCACCACAAAAATAATGTTTATAGAGCTGTTATCTTCCGAATAAACTCTTAAAGACCTAGTAATATTTTACATCAATAGCAGTCAATATTAATCCTCATCTTAATTCAGTCTCATCTGAAAGTTATAAATTCTTAGTTATCTGCACGAACCCTGGCTAACAAGTTGAATCAGCAATACAGAATTGGGTTTAATTATTTATTTACTAAATACCTAACTAAATCACACAGAATTACACATAATTAAATCATAACTTGATTACAAATTACGTCATAAAGGAAAACATCCCTAGCGGGCAGAACAGATATGACAGCTTGTTACACAAAAGAAAAGGGGCAGGGTTTGAGTGAAGGAGCGGGAAGACTGAGGAACAAAGGCGAAGCTGTGCTATCGTAAATACAGTATCTTATGCATTCTAAATTACCGCCCATTTGGAAAAGGAAAATGCAATAAATATTTACTCTGAGCTGCACTTCGGTAGGTTGGTGGTAGATGGAAGGCCGTGTTGCCAAACCGAGTCCTTGGAAGAATGTCTCTGGTTGTCAATTGGATATGTTGTAGTGATGTCGTTGAGTGATAGACGGGATACTCTGTCTGTTCCTTCCGAACCCTCGTTTGAATCTGCGGTTGCTAACTCAACGGCTAGGAGTTATCACTTCTGTAGTGAATAAGAGTTCAAAGTTCATACCATTCGCAACCAAAGCTCACGCTGATGTTGGCTTCGTTCCTTAGTTATTATCTGAACCATTCTGACATTGGACCGTCGTCCTAAATCCTCGGAACAGGAGGTTATATTGTCGTCAAGGGCTTATATAGGAAGGGAGAGGAGGGCGTGTTTGAAAAGTTTAGCCCATGTCCCTTCACAGGGGCGGGCCACTGATTGAGCAAAGCCCTGTCTTATAAAAACCCAAATCTCACATTTTAGAAGCTAAAATCACATTTCATCCCATCACGAATAATTTCATATTCAAACATTTAAATTGAACAACAATTCCATGTTAATCCGATAACTCTGATGTGTAGACTTTCCACTGTAGAGTTTGTCATCTTATCATTGATGAGAATGTCTCAGATGACAACCGAACTGACATCATATTCATTAAGTACCACCGCATATGTTCAATTGGTCGCATTACCAGAATATAGTTCATTTCCCCCCACCTTCTGATGTTCCCAGAATCTCTATGTTAACCAAGGGTTTTGCAAATGTAACCTCAGTAGGGTAGAGAGAGGAAAAGGGGGGGGAAAGAGGTATTTATGACTGTCATAAACCTACCCCCCAGGCCAACGTCATGACACTAGTCTAGCAACATTAATCTCCCTCATAGCTTCTCAACCACAACCTCATGTCTAACTTAGTTCACAACTACGTGACTTGAAAGTGGACATACCAGCGGAAAAAAATGCTGGAACAAAGCTAATAGACCTGTCACTGAGGCCACATATTAAAATAAAGTCTAATTAGTTCTGGGAATTATAATTATGTAACTTTGTTCAGAGTGATTTGCTCAACATTTTCCATGCCTAATTATGCCTCACTGTGAGGTTCGGCGAACTTGGGTTTTCAATACTTTGCTTCTTCTGGTGGAATTCATATATCAAATGGCACCACTTTAGGGCTGTAAGGGGATAATATACACAGCCGTCCCCGGAGGGCAGTTAGACACAATGAGCGATTCCACCACTGCATTGCATTCTATCTTGCTGCTTCACAGGGAGCTCCCATAGGACCGCGTCCGAACCAGATTGATTGTAGGTTTGAGGGACTCCATACTTGTGATCAAGGGAGAAAATTATTATCTATCTGTAGCAAAACATCATAAACTTTATAAACTTAGAATCTTAGAATCTTCTGATGCTTTGTGAAGGAATCCTTTAACCGCTGATAATCAATAATAACACCTCATCTGAATCTTCACCTCTTTAGCAGTGAATGGTTGACACTTACAATATACCATAATCTTCAGTGCATTTGGAAAGTATTCAGACCCCTTCACTTTTCCAAATTTTTTTATGTTACAGCCTTATTCTATAATGGATTACATTGATTGATGAGGGAAACAATCTCCACATAATACCTGTAATGGTTTTCTTCATCTGAAGGAGAGGCGGACCAAAATGCAGCGTGGTGGTTATTCATGTTTTTAATAAAGACAACTATACATGAAATAACTAACAAAACAAGAAATGTGAAAACTCAAAACAGTCCTCTGGTGCAAACACAGAGACAGGAACAATCACCCACCAACACACAGTGAAACCCAGGCTACCTAAATATGGTTCCCAATCAGAGACAATGACTAACACCTGCCTCTGATTGAGAACCATATCAGGCCAGACATAGAAATAGACAAACAAGACATCCAACATAGAATGCCCACTCAGACCAACCAAAACATAGAAACATACAAAGCAAACTATGGTCAGGGTGTGACAATACCCCATAATGACAAAGCAAAAACAGGTTAAGAGATTTTTGCAAATGCAATGAAAAAAACCACAGAAATACCTTATATACGTAAGTATTCAGACCGTTTACTATGACACTCGAAATTGAGCTCAGGTGCATCCTGTTTCCAGGATCATCCTTGAGATGTTTCTACAAGTTGATTGGAGTCCACCTGTGGCAAATTCAATTGATTAGACATGATTTGGAAAGGCACACACCTGTCTACATAAGGTCCCCACATTTGACAGTGCATGTCAGAGAGAAAATCAAGCCATGAGGTTGAAGGAATTGTCCGTAGAACTCTGAGACTGGATTGTGTCGAGGCACAGGTCTGAGGAAGGGTACCAAAAAAATGTATGCAGAATTGAAGGTCCCCAAGAACAGTGGCCTCCATCATTCTTAAATGGAAGAAGTTTGTAACCACCAAGACTCTTCCTAGAGCTGTCCGCCCGGCCAAACTGAGCAATCGGGGGAGATGGACCAAGCTTGGTCAGGCAGGTGACCAAGAACCCGAAGGTCACTCTGACAGAGCTCCAGACTTCCTCTGTGGAGATGGGAGAACCTTCCAGAAGGACAACCATCTCTGCAGCACTCCACCAATCAGGCCTTTAGGGTATAGTGGCCAGACGGAAGCCACTCCTCAGTAAAAGGCATGACAGCCCGCTTGGAGTTTAACAAAAGACACCCAAAGGACTCTCAGACCATGGGAAATGAGATTCTCTGCTCTGATGGAACCAAAATTGAAATCTTTGGCCTCAATGCCAAGCGTCACGTCTGGAGGAGGCCAGGCACCATACCTATGGTGAAGCATTGTGGTGGCAGCATCATAGTACAGAGAGATCCTTGATGAAAAGCGCTCTGGAGCAGGTTAGGACCTCAGCCTGGGGCAAAGGTTCACCTTCCAACAGCATAACGTCCCTAAGCACACAGCCAAGGCAATGCAGGATTGACTTCGGGACAAGTCTCTCGAGTGGCCCAGCCAGAGCCCGGACTTGAACACTATCGAACGTACCTGGAGAGACGTGAAAATAGCTGTACAGGGACGCTCCACCCTGACAGAGCTTCAGAGGATCTGTAGAGAAGAGTGGGAAACTCCCCAAATACAGGTGTGTCATACCGAAGAAGACTTAAGGCTGTTATTGATGCCAAAAGGTGCTTCAACAAAGTACTGAGTACAGGGTCTGAATACTTATGTAAATGTGATATCAGTTTTTTAAAATTTTATACATTTGCAAAAATGTCTTAACCTGTTTTTGCTTTGTCATGATAGGGTATTGTGGGTAGATTGAGGAGGGAAAAAACATGGAATCCATTTTAAAATAAGGCTGTAACGTAACAAAATGTGGAAAAAGTGAAAGGCTCTGAATATTTTCTGATTGCACTGTATCATTCAGTGTTCAGTAGTGCTGATTCTTTAGTGACATCTTTAGCAGGGCTATTGCAGGCTGCCCTATCATTTATTACTCTAATGACTACAATAGATCTCCCTATTGCTCCTCTTGGATTCTGGATCCTCAATGACACTCAATAATTGACGACAGCCCATTAGGGCGGCAGTGATTGGATTATTGGACCAGTTACTGGTTTGAGCCTAGAAGATGAAAAATATGTCAATGTGCTCTTGGGCAAGGCACTTAACCGTAATTTCATCCAGTGGTACCATACTACTATGGCTGACTCTGTAAAACAACACATTTTACCATAGCTGTGGAAAGTAGGGATGCTGAGGATGCTGATAAATAAAATACTTTTTTTCCCGTCGACAGCACCCTCAACCCAAAACATTGTCCCGCGGCCATGCATTTCATGGCACCTATCTGGTGTAAGTATTATTTTTTGTTTATCAACACAGCACTGTCTGCTCACCATAGTACGATGACACGCCCTAGAGAACTGGGCAGAATACATTTATTATTGGGAATATCTTTTTAGTAATCCTACGACAGAGACAACATGACCACTGTAAAATATTCAACAGTCAGGAAGTAATTACAATTACAGTACAATAAACCAGCCTCAGATTTTATGTTATGATCTGGTCCTACTCCAAGTCTTCTGCCCTGGTGCTGTACTTCCTGTCAGCTGCTGCAGTTGAAGTCTTATCCTCATTAAGGCTTTCTCCACCATTGGTTTTTATTTATATCCAGAATGTACATGGCCATAGCCAAAGGAAGTAGGGTGCGGAGGGTGCTTCAGCATCCACTGAAAAATCTGAATTAAAATAAAAAAATATATAACATGTTTTTTTTTTACAAAAGTAGTGCACTGGGCCTTTACTAGAGGACTGATATCTGTAGCACCGGCAAAAATAAATGAATACCCCCCAACCCCTCCAAACTACTTCCCGCGGCTATGTATATGGCTCTGCAGGACTGGAGTAATTGGGTTTCCTCAATGGCGATGTTAACACAGCCATTGGACATCACAAGACATTTTAACACCACACATTCTCCTACATTTTCTTACCTAATGAGCTGAAAGACAAAACACAAAAAAACTCAGTTATTTTCCATACCAGAGGACCCAGTGACTGTACAAGTAGGCCCCATGATACGTGCAGCCAATGAAAATCAATAGTGTAAAAGCAAGCTACCTTATAGGTGTTGGTGGGTGACCCCCCTGCACTGGTTTCCAGCTCCGTCTACTATAGAAAAGGTGACCTTCTGTACACACCCAGGGAACAAACTTTGACGCTGGAAGGAGCATCACTCACGGTTTGCCTCTGTCTCAAACCATCATAGGGATGAAATGTTTCCGTCAGAAGCAATGTTTCTAATTGCCTCAGGATACTTTCGTCGAACAACATTGAAAAAGAGCATAGTGGTTGAGTACCTGTCCTTTTGGCATAATACTAATTACAGGATTACAGCAGCTCCGAGGGAGAGAGACGTATCATATCGCCGTTGATAATGGCTGACGCTGGCCATGTACCAACTATCCGAGGGTGTCTCATGGGCAGTTGGGATATATAACTCATCAGTATGGGATATATAACTAACCATGTAAACAGGAATTAATTAGGAAGTCGGGGCATCAAGGAAAAGTTATAATTTTCTGAATATTTTAATATCTGATCAATTAGTCTTCTATTAATGAATTATTAATTGTTACTTCATTAGTCTCATTCCAAACATTGGTTATCTGCACAAAACCTAGTTTCCATAATGAATCAGCAATATACAAATTGCCTTAATTATTTATTTACTAACTAAATAATCACAGAAATACAGTGGGGCAAAAAAGTATTTAGTCAGCCACCAATTGTGCAAGTTCTCCCACTTAAAAAGATGAGAGGCCTGTAATTTTCATCATAGGTACACTTCAACTATGACAGACAAAATGAGAAAATCCAGAAAAATCACATTGTAGGATTTATGAATTTGCAAATTTTGCCCCACTGTATAGTGGTCCATCAGGGCCCTGTCATTCCACCCCGCGCCGGCGGCCAGGGTCCGGAACTCCAGCTCGAAATCTTGTGCACTCCTCGTCTTCTGCCTCAGATGCCCTCCGGTGGGTGGTCGAACACAGCCCGGAAGCAGCGGGTGAACTCTGGGTAATGGTCCCTCGCCGAGTCTGGACCCTCCCAGACCGTGTTGGCCCACTCCAGGGCTTTGCCCGAAAGGCACGAGATGAGGACGTTGACACTCTCCTCTCCCGAGGGAGTCAGGTGAACGGTCTCCAGCTGGAGCAGGAACCCCTGACACCCGGCAGCCGTCCCATCGTACTCCCTCGGGAGCGCGAGCCGAATCCCGCTGGGGCTGGACGCCGCCGGAGAAGGTGGTGGTGCAGGCTGGAGAGTGGCTGAAGACAGGGTTGGGAGGCCGCTCCTCTCCCATCTCTCCATTCGGTGTAGAATGGCTGTATGCTGGAGGACACGCTCCTCCATGGACGGGGAGGGCGCATCCGCTCCTGCTGACTCCATGATTACTGGTGCAAGATTCTGTCAGATTCTCCCTAGGAGAGGTGGATGTGGAGTCAGTCGCAGAAGAGTAAGAATTGCAAGAAGGGCGTTTTATAGAAGTCCATCAACAGAACAGGCACATGACCACAACAGCAGCCACTAAAAACCAGGAACGCAGTCCAGTCGAACATGGAGGAACACACTCCTCTGACTAAACTAACGTGCGGGAAAACAGTCCCATGAAAAAACCTGTTTAACAGAACAAACAAAACACAACCCAAACCAACGACAGACATACAAACAATTCCGCACAAAACCTAGCGGGTAGGGCGAGATGTAATACCGCACTGATTAACCTAAACTAGACACAGGTGAACACAAGTCAGACAAAACCAAACTAAAAAGAAAAGGGATCGGTGGCAGCTAGTAGACCTGCGACGACGAACGCCGAGCGCCACCCGAACAGAGAGAGGAGCCACCTTCGGTGGAAGTCGTGACACTTTGATAGTAAACGTGTGCGTGTTCATTCCAAGCTTGTTTGACAGTGTTAGCCAGGGAGCTATCGTGTTTGCGAGTCGCAGAACCACTAGTAGACTCTCAATACTGCATGGCAGTTTCTACCAGGTATTAATGACCTGTCGTAAAGTCATACAACTGTAGAGAGAGGGGGGCGCTATAATCCACACCCCAGAGGACATCATGACAGCAGTTTATAATAGCAATAAGGCACCCCGGGGGTTAGTGATATATGGCCAAAATACCACGGCTAAGAGCTGTGTCCAGGCACTCCGCGTCATGCATAAGAACAATTGTTAGCCGTGGTATATTGGCCAAATACCACACCTCCTCGGGCGTTATTGCTTAAATGACCTTAACAAACTATTTGTGCATACTGGCACCACCGGCAGGAAAAGGGAGATGATCATCTACACGTTGAAGTGACCTCTTCATATGGGACTCCTTAACCCACATCGTGAGCTGGTTACAGTATGTTCACACTGGCAGTGTATCTGTGTGCTCTATTCAATACAAGGCTTTCACAGAGACCACCTCTGGTAATCCATAGTACAATATGCTGTCTTAATCATCACATTTGTCTTTATTGTAGCGAACTGCGGGGCAGGGAATCGAACCCGGGTCACTAGTGTGAAAGGCAAACACCTTACGCACCTTGGTGGGATTGTTAATGTGGCTCATATAGCGAGGATGGCTACAGTATGTTAGAATGATACGCAGGGCAGAGAATGCCAGTACTCATGCATACACAATAGGAACATGCACATTCACACGGAACACATTCGCATGGAACGTGCGCATGTTACAGGCACACAAAGGAGGCGCTCATGTTGGAATCGATAGATTTGTACTTGTATCCCAGGGCTCACGTGTGGAACCGAATCAATCGTGCTTGGACAGAGATGGAGACTAATCAAAAGGAAAGTCACTGTAGCTTCTCTCAGCATTAGGTTTGTCTCCAATGTGATTTAACACAAGTTGATGGCTGTTATCACAACCATGTGGGATTGGATGACGTCAGAACCGTCTCCCTGTCTCATGGAGTAATCATCACACATGGACATTGGTCTTTTCACATCAACAAGCGCTCTCTTTCTCTCTCTGCAGAGAAAACAACTTGCACAATTAAGTACTTCAAGCCTATGTAGGATCTTAATTTCAGCCAATTTGCTAGGAAATGTGAATTATTATGTGGACTATAATTATTGGACATTTTTCTACAGGTTGATACATTTTCTGTGAGGGGAAAATCAAGTCTGAAATTTCAAAGTCGATTACTAATTTCAGAAGCCTTTTTAAGCCTCAAATACTCATGCTAAATGTCCTACATTGCAGGAAAGTTCTCCTGCAACAAAGTGATCAGATTAACATGCTACATCTGTATAATGTATGAACAAATCTTTTTCTGAGTTTCTAAGAGTGGAAAATAATACCAGAATATCTGTATCTGTCTTTCAAATGATTCCTTTTCATCACTCTTTTTTTCAGTGTATCTCCGCTTTAGTAATCTCTCATGAAACTTTCCATCAATAGTGCTGAAGTGGGCTCATCAAAGAACAATGCATGAGGGCCTGTGCTCAGACAAGCCTCGCAGTAAAGTAAATAAGAGTTTGATTTGCCTTTCTCTTCTTTGTATTTTTTTGTGTTGAAAAAAAATCTGACAATGTAGCCCTGAATGTTTGTGACAAAAGGCATCTGAAAAGTGTGCTTGCTGATGGGTTTGTGAAAAAAATGGAAAAAAATAAATAAATCGGCGAAGCAACGATTGTTCCTCGGATATATCTTCAAAGTGAGATCCATTCACCAGTTTGTGAGTTTTTGCTTTGTATTCAACACTTTACAAATAACCCTCGTTGCAGGGGGTCTCAGCTCAGCTTGACGTCAGCCTAGCTTGACAGCTATGTTTACGCTAAGAGGCTAGAGCAGTAACTAACTGCTTTTCACTTGAAACCAAGTGTAGACTTTGGCACATGTTCTTTTCTTTTGAGTTATTCTTCGTCGACCGATGCTGTCTTTATACTCACTGTGTAAGATCTTGAGCTGGGATCATCATATTGACTAGAGCCCCATTTATACCTGGTTCTAACATGCATCCTTTGTCCTGATCTTGTCCACATTCTGATCGCCCCCACATTTTCAGACAGTTGTAGACCGTCAGAATCAAAATCACCTTTATTCAACAAAACATTTAGATACAGCCGGGAATTTGATTTGGTGAGCTGGTGCTGCCACAGTTAACATAATACAGACTGAATGTATTGACAAAAAATGTCTGAATTCACACACACTATAAATAGCAACAACAAAAATATAGATGCAAGTATAAACCATTTGCAATTAAAAGACACATTGAGATATGTTCAGATCTTCCTGACAACCTCCAGAGGTAGTCAGGCACGCATCATGTCTGGATATCTTTTAAAAGTGTAGACAGATCATTATCCCACCCTCTAAAATCATTACAGGTGGCACCATTGACTTACACCATCAATATGTCTTTACTCAATGAGTAAATTAACACCAGGATTTCCCCTTAGGGGATAGCATGCCATCCACTTCTTAATAAGTGTTTTTATATTGGTTTTCTCACCCCATTGGCATAATTACATGTTATGAATTGTTGCTAGGCAGCAGGCCTCTGGTGATTAGGATTGAAGCAGATAACTACACTCTACAGGTAACACAGCAGGCTGTATTACATTGAACAAAAATATAAACACAACATGTAAAGTGTTGGTCCCATGTTTCATGAGCTGAAATAAAAGATCCCAGATATTTTCAATACGCACAAAAAGCTTATTTCTCATATTTTGGGCACAAATTTGTTTATATCCTTGTTAGTGAGCATTTCTCATTTACCAAGATAATCCATCCACCTGACAGGTGTGGCATATCAAGAAGCTGATTAAGCAGCATGATCATTACACAGGTAAGCCTTTGGGGGACAATAAAAGGCCACTCTAAAATGTGTAGTTTTGTCACACAACGCAATGCCACAGATGTCTCAAGTTGAGGGAGCACACAATTAGCATGCTGACTGCAGGAACGTCCACCAGACCTGTTGCCACAGGAAATGTCATGCTAATGGAACTGTGGGTTTGAACAACCAAAGAATTTCTGCACAAACTGTCAGAAACCACCTCAGGGAAGCTCATCCTCGTGCTCGTCATCCTCACCAGGGTCTTGACCTGACTACAGTCGACGTCGTAACCGACTTCAGTGGGCAAATTCTCACCTTTGATGGCCACTGGCAATCTTTAGAAGTGTGCTCTTCATTGATGAATCACGGTCTGCTGATGTCAACATTGTGAACAGAGTGACCCATGTGGTTATGGTATGGGCTGGCATTAGCTATTGACAACAAACACAATTGCATTTTATCAATGGCAATTTAAATGCACAGAGATACCGTGATGAGATCTTGAGGCCCATTGTCATGCCATTCATCTGCCGCCACCACCTCACAGCTCAGCACATAGAGGATTGGGACAACATGTCACAATCAACAGCCTGGTCAACTCTATGTGAAGGAGATGTGTTGCACTGCATGAGGCAAGTGGTGGTCACACCAGATACTGACTGGTTTTCTGATTCATGCCCCTACCTTTAAGGTATTTGTGACCAACAGATTTATATTCCTAGTCATTTGAAATCCATAGATTAAGGCCTAATTCATTTATACCAATTGACTGATTTCCTTATATGAACTGTTACTCAGGCTAATCTTTGAAATTGATGCATGTTGCGTTTATACAGTATTTTTGTTCAGTGTAGTTTGATTGTCAGCCTATAATCCAGAAATAACCAGTTAGAATGGAATTTGTTTATCTTACCCAACACATATTTAGATAAAGATGAATCCCTGGATCTATTTTCTGCACGGCCATCCCTGGCTTTGCAGGTAGCAGTGGTGGGGCCATGGAGGGATACGTCATGTGTTCCAGTACCTGGGATTCTGTCACTGTCAGTGTCTCCCCAAGAGGCTGGCTTTATCAGCCGGTCCACATGTCTGTGGACAGCCTGATAACATCTGTTGCCACCGTACCCTGCTTCTGGCAGCAGATCCCAGATCAGAGTTGGCTGGCTTGGTGAAACACTAGACATCTCAGCTGGAATTATGGTCATTCCTTCAGATGGGTCTGGAGCTGAATCTGGACAGCCATTTTGGCTTATGACTGGAGTTGTGTGTCTGAAGTTTTAGAAGATGAAGAAGATCGATATGTTTTCCACTGTTTCATAAAATACTCAATTTCAATACTTGGTTTGGTCAATGAAGTAAGGAAAATAATTGGTAGGATTACATTCTTCTGTTAGACCCATAATGTAAATTTGAAAATGTGCTGGGATGTCATTGAGTCACATGTTTCACGTGGGAACAGTGTTCTTCCTGGCTTTAATGATGGAGACATTCACAGTAACAATACCTGTTGCTTACAATATCGTTTCTTCAAAGTCCCTCAGATCACTTGGTGTAAAAACTCTAGCTTCAATAATGTGAATTTGCGGTAAAGATCTGGTTAAGAGCATGCACTGTGGAGGATTCATGATATTGTCTCTGTTCACAGGTAGTTTGTTTATGTTGCCTAGAGGTAGCCTATAGAACAAAGGGTTTCTACACATGAAACACACTTTCATTTCATCATCCATTACAACAGAACAGAAATACTGTGCTTTTCCACAACTTTCTGACCTCAGTATGTTCCGTTCACTGTTAACATTAAATGCTGCTTCTCAAGTGTGTATTGTTTAACCTGCATTTTAATATAAGGCAAGCAGTGTGATGTCTGTCTCTACAAATCCATTTTGAGATCCCGTGTTATGTAAAATAGCTCCTCTTCTCCAGGCGAAGGAAAATCGAGCTTGTGAGATTGGCTAAAGCCCAAGGGCTGGAGCTCTGGCCATCCAGCCGGCAAACGCAAAGCACCTTGCCCGTCTCCTTCTAAAGCCTCCCCCTGGGACGGAATTATCTTCTCCTGGAGGTTAACAAGAGAACAAACAGTCTCTCGTTGTCTACACTTCATTAGTTGCCTACTCTCCCACTCTTTCTCTCCTTCTATTAATCTCTCTCGCGCCCTCTTTCTCACTCTCCCCCTAAAAACACAGGGAATTTTACCTCAGCACCAGCGTGTGTCCTGACCTAGCAGGTTTGAATTAACGACTGTTGCTGTTGAGTTTTCAATCACGACCAATCCCAGTCAGCGATGTTGAGGAAGTGAGACAAACAGGTAGAAGTCACATCTAGTGCAGCCAACATAGGAAGGCATGATTTCGTGCTCTAGTGTTATCTGTTATCTGAGCAGCATGCTCCCTGCATTCAGAAATGTGCACATGGAGTCTTGTTGTTCAATGGGGGGGAACTCCACCATACCTATCTACAGTAGCTCTCTCTTGACAGAGCTGAACAAGGCTGGATATAGACAGCAGTGTAGCTAGGTTGACTGAGTCAATATAGGCTAGGTCCATTTCATTATTCAGACTAACTTCTGAAAGTGCAGAAAGTTGCAAAGTTTAACAGCAAACAATATGGGAAGAACATCAATTTTCTCACGCTGGAGGGGGGTTTTGGTCGAGGCACTGTTGCATCGCACAAACAGTACAGCTGGGACATCCATTTTCATGGTGTTTAATTGCGGGGCCGTCTCCTGCAGATCCACTCATTGCATCATAATCTGCGAGAGGTCACACAGGTCCATCTCTCAGGCGAGGGAGAGGAGAGAGAGAAGTGTCTGCCTGTCAGGCTGATACGCAGTCATCAATCTGCCAGACACCTGTTTGGGCTGGGGAAGAGGAGGAAGAGAGACACTGGTCCACTTACTTAGCTGCCTGATGACTCAGGATAATAAGAACTTCACCTTCAAGACAGGCTGCCTTAGTGTTAAGCTTTCCCATTAAAAGGTGCTATCCAAGGGTATTGCCAAATGTGCTATGGTGATCAATTATCAGTTCGATTCTGTTGACTTGAGACGCAGTACAGGTTGTCTGGAGAGTTTATAATTTTTGTCCACTTTTTGCATTAAAAGTTCTCATTCAGCGTGACAGTACATCAGATACTTCTGAAAATGTCATTTGTGTGCTCTTTAAGGTGCATCCTTTCTAAACTGTGAAGAACCTTCTAAAACCAAATTAAAAGACCCCACACAAGGAAGTCAGACACGGTATTAACACAGCTAACAAATATTCATAACAAGTGAGTTGTGTGTGCGTGCGCTGGTGTGTGTGGTAAAACGTAGGAAAAAAAAATCAAATGGCCAGGCCTTACTTATTTGGGAGCTCCCTTTACAGCCGGATCCGGGTAGCTTTATAATTCATATCTTGTATAATTTCACTAACTGCTCTCCCAAGACAACAGCCTCGGGAAACACCAGATTGGGGCTGATGTATGGTCAGGATTTCTCCTAAGGGTTAGCCCTCATTCCTTGACCCTGTAACTCTGTGGTGAGGTTGCGAGTATGATAAGGGAGTATAAGCCAATTTGCTAAATGGTTTCATCAGTGTGTTGTTACGCTCTTTGACATTTGTCTTAGAAATGTTGTATTTAGAAAATTGGGAATGTAATCATTTGTCATACGGTGAATAGTTTTTCTGGATTTCCTGAATCAGAACTGGTCTGGTCTGTCCTCTCTCGAAGTTATTGCTATAATGAAGGGATCATTTGACAGTGAGCAGTGTGAGCCTCACCCCCTCTAACCGGCTGAAGTAATGGCGACAATGGCGTTCACTATGGCCCTGTCCTGCACCACTTCTACCTGAGTCCGAGTCAGCAACCTGTGTACGGGCGGCGAGAGCGTGCATGTGGAGTGAGCATGGAGAGAGAGATCACGTCCAAACATGTTGCTGGTGCACTGGTGGGAAAATGGACAAGACAAAATGGACTGTACAGAATGGTGGTGGAGGCTCAGGTGAGAAATGGGTTTGCTTGGGAAAAATCAGGTTATACCCCAGATATTGAGGTTATACCCCAGGCATTATCAAAGGCCATCAACTTTGACAGGCATGAGTTACATGTGTGCCCTTGGGAGGATGAACTGTAAAGCTAACTGAAGAAGAAAAGGAAGAGAAGCCAGAAGAATGAATGAATGCCGGGAAGGAGCTGGGGGAGGTCAACTGTGCACGTAAATTGATTTAGGGTTTCCATAAACTCTTGCAAGACTGCTTTGACCCCCAAGGATGAGGGTGAAGGAGACTGGCATGGAGATTAGCATCCCATTGGCATAGAACTGAGCGGATGGACGGTCCTTGCCCCAGTCTCATTCTCGTCAAGGGTGGTATGAAATTATTGAACATGTATTCGCTCGTCAACGGTTTTTCTAGGTGGCTTGGAACAAGTGAGTGATCATTGTTCCAGACGAGGGATTGTTGAAAACTGACTAATTGACTTGAGCATGTTTTAGTATGTTTATAGCTATGAAAGTGCGCTAGCAGTAGTGACTAACGTGTTATGGCTTAGATGGAATGATTTATGTGCAAATGTATTTGTGGCCTGAGGCTCACCTGAGCCTCCACCACCATTGACACTGAATGTTAGTTAGGACCAACATCGGTGCATTCTATGGAGTAGAAAAACAAAACATGGCATTAACATTACAGGGAATTGGGAAAGCATAATTGAATATAACTGGGGCAGAGATTTGTGAGACTCAGATTAAGGAAGTGGGTAATAGAGTATCTGAGAAATGATACCACTTCTCTGTGTATGGTGATACCAGGGGATGGCTCATAGGAAAGGAAGGACAGCTAACTATGCAGAGTGTTGTATGGTTGTAGAGTTTTGTACAGCTAACTATGCAGACTCAGAGTTTTGTATGGCTGGATACTCTTCCAACTCCACTCATCTCTCCCCCATTCCTAACCGCCAGCATTGTGACCAAGTGATGGTAACAGGAAAGTGTCAATGTTGCTGCTTATCAACTGTTGGGACCCAAAGTTTCCACTGTAACGAGGGTTCTCACAAAGGGGTGGGGTGTAGATTGGCCTTGGGATGAGAGATGTGTACCTAACCTGAGCACAGTGAAGTATCATCAAAGTAGCAGAACATAGGATGTCATATAAGATGTTGGTGGCTGGAAAGTTGGGTAGGAGTTGGGAGACGGGTAGGGAGTATCTGAAAGATTCAGTCCTAGATCTATGGGTGAACGACAAGGGCAATAGAAGATCAGGAGCAGGAGACAGATTTAATGCAATAGCTATTCTCACGGCAGTTGCCGTAGGGACAGCAACAGAAGGACTCTATAGTAACAACGGCAAAAATGAGGGGTATTTTGAAGTACGTATCATGGGCAGTGTTAGTGGTAGCAGGGGTTACCTTGTTAGTATTGCTGGGATATTACCTTCTGAAGGCATTGATGTTGAAATGTATAGACAGTGCTGATTTACCTCAGGATGAGGTAAAGTTGATTAAGGCTACCGCACGTGTATGTCGGGTGGCCATGGAGGAAGAAGGAGGTAGGGAGGAAAGTGAAGATGATATGGAGTTGGAACATTTTTTTTTTTTAACCTGTTGCCTAACAGGGGAAGACTGGGTGAAAGCATTAGGATGTTGTTAGGGCCTTCGTTTTTGTGGATCCCAGTAGAACGGTATCCCGAAGGTATAGAGGCAGGCTAAGGGAGAGTGGGAATCGCCATGTTATCAAACGTTGGTTTTTCTTTGCATGTATAATTATGCATAGCTTATCGCATGATTAATACTTATGTTTTGTGTTTCCTTTTTGCTTTTCAAGTCTTGTGCTATCACTCTCTTGGGAATCAGAAGGATGAAAAGGAGAAAGTCCAAAGCTCCATCTGAAATGTCATTATCAGTTGTACGACGAGAGGGGGGGAATATGAGTGTGCAATAGTGTGATTATAGATCAGAGACCATACGTCTCAGAGGTGTAAACATACAAATAAACTGAGAATGTTAATCAGGTTTTATTTTCTGTTCATTTAATAAGTCATTTCAAAGTTTGTGTAATGTTGAACAGTGTGTTCAAAAAGGAGGGACTGTTGAATTCTAGCTTGAAATATATATTTATTCATGTGACTATAGTAGAACTACTTTACATATATCATGTTATTGTTAAATCTCATGGATACTATGGAGAGGGCCAAAGGGTAACAGTCTGGTTTCAGTCACTGATAAGGTTGGAGA
Source organism: Oncorhynchus tshawytscha (assembly GCF_018296145.1). Lineage (NCBI taxonomy): Eukaryota > Metazoa > Chordata > Actinopteri > Salmoniformes > Salmonidae > Oncorhynchus > Oncorhynchus tshawytscha. The sequence goes on along the minus strand of NC_056452.1, from coordinate 19,673,524 downwards.
GCCGCGGATTAGGGAGGAGTGAGGAATGTGGGCCGAAGTCAGGTCAGATGAAGTGACAAGGAACAGTTCTATTACACACACACACACACACAAGTTCCTACCTAGCAACAAAGATGTATTGGCTGTCTAGAGGTGCAAGGAGGAGAACCCGCCTAGTACGAGGTTATAAATACTTGTGCTGGTGGAAACATGTATGTGTCTTTGCAGCTGTTTGACAAGGTGGGGAATGCACTTTTGAGCTTTTCCTAGTCATCTGCTTGAGTTTAACTTTGTTTGTTTAGAACCCAACAAAGGGATTGGCAGTATGTTCATGAACCTCCACAGCCAGTATATTTTGCAACCATTTCAGCTCAACTGAAAAATGTTACATTTTGGTCATTTAGCAGACCCTCAATTTACAGGAGCAATTAGGGATAAGTGCCTTGCTCAAAGATTTCTCACTTAGTCGGCTCAGGTATTAGAACGAGTGACCTTTCCGTTACTAGCCCAACACTCTTAACTTCTGGGCTACCTGCCGCCCATAGTCTGATTGATGTGACACACTTACAAATAATCTAATATCATGTCTAAATTCCTATAATCCTTTTTCATGAGCCCACTAAGTCGACAGTTATCCAGGAATGAGAATTAACTTTTTCAATTATAAATGTATCTTATATATCATCTGAGGAAGCAATATCATTTTGTGCCATATTTTTGTTCTGAATATTTACATTTCCACTTCGAGAGAGGACACCCCTTGGAGTGATAGGTTCAACCATGGATATTAAAGGTTTATTACATAAAATGTGGGTTCTGTTCTTATCAGACTTCCTTTTATAGTGTTCAACTGTACAATCATGTAGCTTTAGGGAGCTATACGACCCCATAACATGATAAAACACATTGGGCAGTGGAGAGGGAGATTCTGATCTCTTGTTGCTTGTGCTACAAACTCATCGTTCCGATAGATGGAGATTGATCCATATGTTAGCACTTGATAGTTCTTTCACAGGCTGACGCAATGATGGATTTACTGCGCCATATCTCATTTGACCACCCAAGTAATACATTAGCATGTGTACTTGGAGCTGTGCTCTTCAGCAATGCATGAATGCATTTGGGTAATTACTGTTCGCGCATCTTACCCGCTTTGGCGGTACCCAGATATGATCAATGATCAGACAGCCATTTTTAAGCTCCGGCTAGCCCACTTAAAATACAGACCATGTCAAATGTATAGAAACAATAGTGTTAATATATATTTAAAAAACGGGTGAAAATGGACTTCTGTCCTGTAGTCAATTCTGATGATGGATGTCATTGATTGAACATGTATCAATAAAAATAAGTTATGCCCATGGTTAGGAGTGTTAATGGAGTATTATATCTAGTTAACTGTGCACTTACCAGTTAGGAATGCCATGTGTATAAATATGTCCCCTGTAAGATGAATAGTCCCTGATCAGTTTGCCTGGGAGGGAAACCCCTAGCTGCTCAGTAGGTCTGCCCTCGTAGAGATCAGTCAGCACTTTTCACCATGATGAATCTCACCCTTGGATATTAAAATGGAATCCATTTACCAAACCACATTGACTACCTGATTACCAATCTGTTTGAGATGCAGGAGGATGTTTTGCTATGCAATTTGATGAACTGGTAATAGAGCAGATGTTTCCAACCTTTTTCGGCTACTGTACCACCAACTGAATTTTGCTCTGCCCAGAGTACTCTTTAAGTACCTCATCATGTGTATTTTACCAGTAGGCCTATGGTCTCATGAGTCTTCTCAAGTGGATAGGTCAAGTACCCCCAGGGGCTTTTAGTACCCTTGGTTGGGAACAACTGAGATAGAGTACAGTATATATATATATATATATATATTTTGACTGTGTTGTGTACAAAATGCATAATTTTAAACAATTACATCCAATTTATTGACTGATGCAGTGTATCAGCTCCAATATAAATAACATGAGCAAGTCTAATTCTGATACGCTTCCCAATAAAGCATGAAAAACAATCAAGAAACCCAGAAAAGTGCTAAGAAATAGCCCACATTAACATATGTAGCCCAAGAAACAAGGTTCATGAAGTCAATCACTTGCTTGTAATAGATGACATTCATATTCTGACTATCTCTGAAACTCACTTAATAATGCCTTTGGTTATACAGTGGTTAACATTTACCGAAAAGACAGAAATGCCAACGGGGGCAGTGTTGCGGTCTATATTGAGAACCACATTCCTGTAAAGCTTAGAGTGGATCTCATGTTAAATACTGTTGAAGTAATATGGCTACAGGTTCATCTGCCTCACCTGAAGTCCATTCTTGTGGGAAGCTGCTATAGACCATCAAGTGCTAACAGTCAGTTTCTGGCTAATACTGTAACAAGTGCCTGTAACCTGGTTCAGGTCATCAGTCAACTTACCTGTCACGGTCGTCCTCCTCTTCATCTGAAGAGGAGAGGCGATAAGGATCGGAGGACCAAAATGCGGCGTGGTATGTGTTCGTCATGAATTTTAATAAAGAAAACACTGAACACTATACAAAAACAGTAAACAAAATAACAACCGTGAAGCTAATGCGAGCTGCGCTGAAACAAGCCATCAACATAGACAATCACCCACAAACAAACAGTGCAACCCAGGCTACCTAAGTATGATTCTCAATCAGAGACAACTAATGACACCTGCCTCTGATTGAGAACCATACTAGGCCGAAACATAGAAATCCCCAAATCATAGAAAAACAAACATAGACTGCCCACCCCAACTCACGCCCTGACCATACTAAATAATGACAAAACAAAGGAAATAAAAGGTCAGAACGTGACATTTCCAGGGTATTTACAAACAGTCCCGAAATTAAATTAACATGTATTGATCACATCTTTGCAAAAATGTGCTTTAAAGCAGTATCCAAATCCATCGGATGTAGTGATCACAATGTAGTAGCCATATCTAAGAAAACCAAAGTTCCAAAGGCGGGGCCTAATATAGTGTATATGAGGTCATACAATACGTTTTGTAGTGATTCTTATGATGTAGAGAATATTTGTTGGTCTTTCGTGTGTAATGAGGAGCAACCAGACGCTGCACTTGACACATTCATGAAATTGCTTATTCCAGTTACAAATAAGCCCAGACCCATTAAGAAAATGATTGTAAAACTGTTAAATCCCCTTGGATCGATGAGGAATTGAAAAATGGTACGGTTGAGAAGGATGATGCAAAAAGGTATGGCAAATAACTCTGGCAGCACAACCAATTGGCAAACCTATTGCAAATTGAGAAATCGTGTGACTAAACTAAATAAAAATAAAGAAACTATAATTTACTATGAAACCACCCCCAAAATGAGATAAAGAATGATAGTAAAAAGCTTTGGCGCACCTTAAATTACATTTTGGAGAAAAAAAAAGGCAAGCTCTGCTCCATCATTCATAGAATCAGATGGCTCATTCATCACATGAAAAGCCAATGTGTCTACATATGCGGATGACTCAACACTATACGTCAGCTACTACAGCAACTGAAATGACTGCAACACAAGGCAGGTCCTACAGGCCCTAATTTTGCTGCACCTGGACTACTGCCCAGCCTTTTGGAACTTTGGTTTTCTTAGATATGGCTACTATGGTGCCACAAAGGAAAATTACATTTGGCTCAGAACCGGACAACACAGCACAACTGGCCCTTAAGTATACGGAGAGCTAACATTAATGATATGCATGTCAATCTCTCATGGCTCAAAGTGGAAGAGAGATTGACTTCATCACTACTTATTTTTGTAAGAAGTGTTGACAAGCTTAATGTACCGAGGTGTCTGTTTAAACTACTAGCACACAGCTTGGACACACATGCATACCACACAAGACATGCTACCAGAGGTCTCTTCACAATCCCCAAGTCCAGAACAGACTATGGGAGGTGCACAGTACTCCATGGAAATCTATTCCACATCAGGCAACTGATGCAAGTAGTAGAATCAGATTTAAAAAACCCACCTTATGGAACAGAGGGGACTGTGAAGAGACATATAAAAAGGTACAGATGTAATGAATAATCAGGGAGAAAAAGGTGTAGATTCACACGCAGAGCGCAGCTGGTGTTCATTTCATCTTCGCAGAAGGCAGAAATCGTGGTCACAGGCAGGCAATGGTCATACACAGGTGGGCAAACAGGCAGGTGAATCAAAACTCGGACTGAAGGCTATAACTGGTTCTCACAAACGAGCTAGGAAAAGGCTGAGTAGAGTCAAAGGAACAATACCTCACAAAGGCACAACCAGAATGAACTGAACTCAGTAAGGAGCTGATGAGACCAGGTGAGTAACTAACCCAGGTGAAATCAATGAACAATAATGAAAGACAGGGCTACGTTCAAGAACACAACGAAACAGAACACAAGGTTGACAAATAAAATTAATACAGAACCTTACAACAGACACACGCATATGCACACAAGCGCTAGCACACGCACTCTAAACACACGTACATTATAATATTGTTGTATGGTGGTAATATGTATTTTGTATTATAGATATGTGGTGGTGTAATAATGTTATATATTGTACGGTTTTATCTTTTGTTTTATATGTGATGTAAGTGCCTTAATGTGTTTGGACCCCAGGAAGAGTAACTGCTTCCTTGGCAACAGCTAATGGGGATCACTAATAAATATAAATACAAATAATACATGTTTTACTGCAGGAACAAGAGCAGTGTAAAAACAACCTCAGGTCTTTTACTTAAAATGAAAGATTTATGCACATTAGTTAATGGCTTATGTGAAATTATACATGGCCCCTGGCAGACAAACCAAGCCCTAACAGTTTTATTGCAAATATTAATTGCCAAAAAAGGTGAACAAGTCTTTCAATTGCGCTACCTGTGTTAAATATTCCAGTGGAGTGGGTATAACAATTTACATTTAGCTTTAGGCATCTAATTCGAATATTTAAAAAATCTGTTTTCCAAGAATTTCACAGATGTGAAGTATTGGGGCCTGCGTTGCTTTACATGGTGAAAACTTGATATTTTTTTGGTCTGAAATAAAGTTTGATTCTAAAGTAGTGACTCTCCTGTAGAATGTTAGATTAAATTGATGCAATTTCCACAAGAGTGGGGATGAACACAGTAAAGGACATTGTGAAGCCATCTGAGGGCTCAGTAGGCTATCAACACTGGCAATGTGACAATGTACCAATTCAGTGATCCACTTCAATGTATTTCTTCACATGCTGAGCTCTGATCCGATGTGAGTGAGCATGCTGCACCTAGCCAGGGGGTCGGGTGTGCACTTTGGATGACTACCCCAGCGTCACTTTGACGATTAGATGATTGGACGAGGACATTTCCCACAGACTAGCTCCTATTGGTTGTCTCTCTGTTGGAGGGCTAAGTGCCAACTGTCCAATCAGGTGACAGTTCCAATAGGCAGATTCGCAAGAGATTAACAAATACATGGTTATAGGGAAAATTCTACTAGATAGTTGGGATGATGGCATTTGAATAATTTTCCATAATATCCAATCATCTAATCAAATGGCTAACCATACTACTTGCATTGCCCCCTCCGTTTACACTGCTGCTACTCTCTGTATATTATCTATGCATAGTCACTTTAAATTCTACCTACATGTACATATTCCCCCAATTACCTCAACTAATCTGTGCCCCCGCACACTTACTCTGTACAGGTACCCGCTGTATATAACTGTTATTGTACTGATGCTCTTTAATTATTTGTTATTTAAATTTTTTACTTATCTGTTTTTTACTTAACACTTATTTAAGTGTTTGTAAGTAAGCATTTCACTGTAAGGTTGTATTCGGTGCATGGGACAAATACGATCTGATATCACAAGCACTCATATCTGGAAGCATTTCCCTATTATCCTCCAAACCATCCACTGACAGTTTTGCAATTCCGTTTATTGTTTTATCCTGATAGAAATACTGCCAAATGATTTGATAAGCTACCGATACAAGGAGCTACAAAGTGACCAATGGCATCACAGTGTCACATCGGGCTGACGTGTCCGTGTCAGACCGTAGGGAACGACTGCTCCGTACATGCTGAATCTTGGCTGTTGCGTAACTCGACAGAAAGCTCTCCTCAACAGGTAACATCAACATGACACGAGTGCTTCTGACATCTGATTATACAGACCACATCGGACCATGACAGCAGACTGAATTGAGTCTAGCTTGCATTTCATTACTCTTTTATATGCTGTCGTCACGCGTAGACGACAGGGCAACGTACAGTAGTATTATGGGAACTGTGGGAACTGCCACATATCCACTGGCTGCTGAAGTTAAAGAGTGAATCAGCTTGGCTGCTTTTAGCAGTTAATATTAACACTCACTTTATAACACATTCATATTTTATAATTCATATACACAGTTGTATTTTTAATGCTGTTTATATTCTGTTTGGGTTAATAATGTAGGCTTATCCTTTTGAGACGGAGTGAGACTCAAATAGCGTTCATAATTTCATGCATCTAAAGCCTGATTTATTACGTTTGTGCAGCAGTGCGGTGCTAGGTCCAACCCTGTTATTGCCATAAGGGAACAGCATGAAAGGCACTTTATGTTAAAAGGTTGACAAAAGAGATTAAAAAGTTAATACAAATTTAACAAGGTCTTAAAACATAAATATTCTCCCCTGACAATAACAGGTGCAAACGTTACAAAACACATGATTCATCTCTTCTGGTAGTTTTTAAAGGTCTAACGCAACCATTTAAAAAAAATCTCAATATAAAATAATGTAGGTGTGTATGTGATTGTTTTCAATGAAAGTGGTCAAAAAGAAACAAAAATTAAGAGCCGTTTTTCAAGCAATCATTTTTCTAATACAGTCTTGGAGTGGTCTGGGTGGGAAAGGGACAACTGAAAACGACCTGTTATTGGCAGAGAGGTTTGGAACTCTTTCTTATTGGTCTATTAACTAAATTACTGCCTGATGAAGTCACCAGGCAGCCTAAAACTCCATCCTGCCAAAACAGGCTGACATTTCAGGCAGTCTTTTCAAACAGCTCTTGCACTAAAAGGGCGTTATCATAATTATCACAATTTCATAGTATTATTCCAACCTCATAGTGTGGATATATATACTGTATATAACACAGAAATATCATGTTTTTGACTGCAGCGATACTGCGCCTTTATATAAGTTCAGGAGCATCTGACACTTTCACACCCGTATCACTGAGATCAGGCTCAGACCTCTCTCCTCCCCTCTCCTCTCCCTTCCTCTCTCACTTCTCAACTTCCTCCCCTTCTGCCCCTAGATCATACACTGTCTGCTGGACCCAGTCAGGGGTCGCTTGTATCAAGTTTTTCAGAGTAAGAGGGCTGACTTAGAATCAGTTTAGCCTTTAAGAGCACAATGAATAAGATTACATGGACAAAGAGGAGGATCTAAACCTAGATCAGCACTCCTACTCTGAGACTCTTGATACATACAGCCCCAGGTCTTTCATAATAGCTATATCAGGGCCACTCGTCATCAACAACACCACACCACCAGCAACCAGCAGTCTGCCAGACAGGCAGGCGGCTCTCTCCCTCATCCTCACCTTCTCTCATTCCCCGTCTCTCCCCCCTCCAGCTTCCCTAACAAGGTGCTAAATGATTCCACCACGCCGCCACGCCACCAGGGAAGGGAGTGATTCCGCTTCCTCTGTAAACAAAGTGTCTGGACCACGCTGATCACCGCGTGACACCATAGAGAAAAAGAAGGCCAAGGCTATTAAAGGTTATATTCAAGCTGTATCGCTGAAGGGTTACAGATTGCGCAATATAAATGTGAAGGTAATATCCGATCGAGGAGGCAAATGCAGCGTTTGCAGTGAATGCAATCTCCGCTCACGCAGGAACATTGCCTTTAAATTTCAATCACGGTGTAATGCTGAACTTTTGCCATACAGATTTAATAGAACCCTAACACTGTGTTTAATGGTCAACAGCTACTGTTCGGCATCCCTTTAAGAGGCAACCCTTTAAGAGGCAACCCTTTAAGAAGCAACCCTTTAAGAAGCAACTGTCCCTGATGCATAGGGAGGTGAGTCACAGAGAATGGTAGAGGTGTTGGAGGGTTTAGGTACCACTAGGTACGCGGTGTCCAAGACATAGGCTACCATTCTGTGTAGGTAGGTTTCCTAATACGTCATGTTCTCTGACTTTCAGACTTTGCATGTCCTTGTCAAACAATCTCTAAAAATATTTCAATATAAAACTGTAAGATGACAGGTGCTCTGGAACTGTGGATATGTTCTCCTTCAAATGGACACTTCATTCCATATTTGCCTGTTATAAGGCACTCAGCCTATCCTTGTGACAAAGCTCTGACAAGGTGTTCTCCCCCTGTCCTAAGTCTGGAAACGCATTACTAATTCCAATTGTCCAAAATGGAACATTGAAAAGTTTTAAGGAAAAGTACCAATTAAGGACCATTTTACAGATAAGGAGATAATAGATAAATAATGCCCTAAAATAACTTACTGTATATTACTTACTGTACGTATGTGTTGTACAGTTCTTGGAAGTTCTTTTGAAGGGTAGCACAAAACGCATACCAAAGATCTAAAAACTTGAGCAAAAATAGAGAGCGCACTATAGCCTGCCTGACACAGAGAGCGATAGACTGCCTGCCTGACAGTGTGTGACACAGAGAGGGACAGACTGTCTGCCTGACACAGACAGGGATAGGCTGCCTGCCTGACACAGAGAGGGACAGACTGTCTACCTGACACAGAGAGGGACAGACTGTCTGCCTGACACAGAGAGGGACAGACTGTCTGCCTGACACAGAGAGGGATAGACTGTCTGCCTGACACAGAGAGGGAGAGACTACCTGCCTGACACAGAGAGGGACAGACTACCTGCCTGACACAGAGAGGGATAGACTATCTGCCTGACACAGAGAGGGAGAGACTGTCTGCCTGACACAGACAGGGACAGACTGTCTGCCTGACACAGAGAGGGACAGACTGTCTGCCTGACACAGAGAGGGACAGACTGTCTGCCTGACACAGAGAGGGATAGACTGCCTGCCTGACACAGAGAGGGATAGACTGCCTGCCTGACACAGAGAGGGATAGACTGCATGCCTGACACAGAGAGGGATAGACTGCATGCCTGACACAGAGAGGGATAGACTGCATGCCTGACACAGAGGGATAGACTGCCTGCCTGAGACAGAGAGGGATAGACTGCATGCCTGACACAGAGAGGGATAGACTGCATGCCTGACACAGAGAGGGATAGACTGCCTGCCTGAGACAGAGAGGGATAGACTGCATGCCTGAGACAGAGAGGGATAGACTGCATGCCTGAGACAGAGAGATAGACTGCATGCCTGAGACAGAGAGATAGACTGCATGCCTGACACAGAGAGATAGACTGCATGCCTGAGACAGAGAGGGATAGACTGCATGCCTGACACAGAGAGATAGACTGCATGCCTGACACAGAGAGATAGACTGCATGCCTGAGACAGAGAGGGATAGACTGCATGCCTGAGACAGAGAGGGATAGACTGCATGCCTGAGACAGAGAGGGATAGACTGCATGCCTGAGACAGAGAGGGATAGACTGCATGCCTGAGACAGAGAGGGATAGACTGCATGCCTGAGACAGAGAGGGATAGACTGCATGCCTGAGACAGAGAGGGATAGTGCAGGTGATAATGATTTCTTACCTCCAGCCCTGTGCCAGAGCTTCTGTGGAGAGTGCCATGAATATTTAATGGTTTGTCAGAATGCGGCATGTCTCCCCCTTTATATTATTGATAAAATACTCCCAGGTTGTTCAGAACACCACAAGGCCTGTTCCTATCCTACTGTGTGTATGGCCTCTCTCTCTCTCTCTACAAATTGGAATAATACACTTGAATTACATATTCCATTCACCCAGTTCAATGTAACAGCAATAGGTTGAGGCTACTACATGATACTCAAATATTCCCTATACCCATCACGAGGTTGCTACAACCTAGCCTATGAATGAATGAATGTTTACAACGTAGGTGTACACAGGTCGAGAGACAAATTTGAGGTGACAGACAGAGACACATGGAAAGACAGTAACATTCAATACCGCCTTGCACACTCTTGTCTGCATCTAGCTGATATTGGGTGTAATCATTAGTCCAACAGTTGCCAGCGAGAGTTTCTAGTGGACAAATTCAGCTATGTTTATTCCTGTTTTGTTCCGTTTGCTTACGTTTAAGAAACGTTTTTCAACAGAATCGTCAGAATGAATACACCCCTGATCACGTGTAAACCCAGTCCAGCAGTATGTGACCAGGCAAAAAAAACTTTCCAGGCCAAACCGCTACATACAGCCTACATATTGGCTAAAGTAACATCATAGTCAGAATAGCTAATAGAATTAATGCGTTAGTAAACCCACTACAATTATGAAGTAAAGTAAGCAGTTACACCGACGGGCCCCTGTGGCAATAAATTAGTAAAACCAAAAGCTTACCTTGACTTGGAAGAGTTCCAGTGTTGTGTTGTAAAGTCATAGCCAGCTAGCTAACATAGCATCCCTCTGTTTGAGCAGGGTGTTTCAGTAGGCTAAACTAGCTAGCTGCATTTGCTAGCTAAGTAAGTGAAAATGAAATTGAAAAAATGGACAAAACCTTACTCTCTATTTCTCTCTTGCTTCTCCATCATTTTGGAAGAAATTAATTTGTTCAAAACTGTCAACTACTCACCACATTTTATGCAGAGCAGTGCTATCTAGCTGTGGAGTACACTTTCAGTACTAGATTCATTCTCTGATCCTTTGATTGGGTGGACAACATGTCAGTTCATGCTGCAAGAGCTCAGATAGGTTGGACGACAACCTCTGGAAATTGTCATACTTACTGTGTAAGTCTATGGAAGGGGTTGAGAACCAAGAGCTTCCTAGGTTTTGTATTGAAGTCAATGTACCCAGAGGAGGAAGGAAGCTAACTGTACTCCGGCTATACCATGGTGCTACCCTACAGAGTGCTGTTGAGGCTACTGTAGACTTTCATTGCAAAATAGTGTGTTTTAAACAAATATTTAGTGACGTGATTGTATTTAGTATAGTTTTATCTAAAAAGGATAACCTTTTAAATGTTTTAAAAATATATTTTTTTAAATGAAATTCACTGAGGATGACGGTCCTCCCCTTCCTCTTCTGAGGAGCATCCACTGTTACAAGAATAAAGTCTTGGCACAGAATAAAGTCTTACCCCCCCCCCAGTCCTCCCGAAGCGCTCAGTGCAACATTCAATTGTCAGATATCTCCGACCTTATGGGAGAAGATCAAGGCAGTGGTGGAGTGGGTGGTCTGGGCTGGATATCATATGGAGGGCTTTGTGCTGTATAGCGCATTCATTCTGTATGAAGAGTTTTGAACTGGGGAGTCTATGACAGACAAAACTATGACAGACAACATGAGAAAAAAATCCAGAAAATCACATTGTAGGATTTTTTATGAATTTATTTGCAAATTATGGCGGAAAATAAGTATTTTGTCAATAACAAAAGTTTATCTCAATACTTTGTTATATACCCTTTGTTGGCAATGACAGAGGTCAAACGTTTTTTGTAAGTCTTCACAAGGTTTTCACACACTGTTGCTGGTATTTTGGCCCATTCCTCCATGCAGATCTCCTTTAGAGCAGTGATGTTTTGGGGCTGTTGCTGGGCAACACGTACTTTGAACTCCCTCCAAAGATTTTCTATGGGGTTGAGATCTGGAGACTGGCTAGGCCACTCCAGGACCTTGAAATGCTTCTTACGAAGCCACTCCTTCGTTCCCCGGGTGGTGTGTTTGGGATCATTGTCATGACGAAAGACCCAGCCACGTTTCATCTTCAAGATGAAACGTGGCTGGGTCTTTCAGCATGACAATGATCCCAAACACACCGCCCTTGCTGATGGAAGGAGGTTTTCACACAAAATCTCACGATACATGGCCCCATTCATTCATTTCCTTTACACGGATCAGTCGTCCTGGTCCCTTTGCAGAAAAACAGCCCCAAAGCATGATGTTTCCACCCCCATGCTTCACAGTAGGTATGGTGTTCTTTGGATAAAATTCAACATTCTTTGTCCTCCAAACACGACGAGTTGAGTTTTTACCAAAAAGTTATATTTTGGTTTCATCTGGCGGCATAGTGTGTTACTGATGGTAGGCTTTGTTACTTTGGTCCCAGCTCTCTGCAGGTCATTCACTAGGTCCCCCCGTGTGGTTCTGGGATTTTTGCTCACCGTTCTTGTGATCATATCTGCCTCCACGTGGCATCTCCAAATGAGGCTAATACTATACTATAGTCCCGAATGGAAGTAATCTATCGCTTAGTCCAGGGATGGGCAACTGGCAGCCCCCTTTTGCAATCCCGCGGATCAAATGTGTAGAATTGCAGGAAATTAAAAAAGGTTAGGTCTGGCTCTGACTTCATGTGTGGGTATGGATGTGGGTAAGCAGACCCGCGAGCCTCTGCGGACCCTCACGATGTGTTTAGATTTTTCTTGACCCCCATCAAAGTTGCTTAGTCAAACAATGATCTTTTATAATTTCTTATACCTTTGTATTCCTCAGTGCAAAGATTGATATGGAGTTTTATTGCCGTAATACGGTGAATTGATACAGAACCCCGGCGGGACACGTGCAAATATCTAATTGCACCTCTAATCTAAAACCTCATTTTCATTTTGAAGGTTGACCTCAATGTGCTGGGAGGGCAACAACTCATTGTGCTATTTGGAGATTAGTGGAATGGGCCAGGTCAGAGATAAAGCCTTAATAGGGAACACTCACAGGTTATGGCTGAAAACCTCCAATCACTGTGTGATTTCATTAAGGTATTGCATTAAGTGATTCGTGAGCTGAAAAAGTAAATTGTCAGCACTGGCTGGGTGTGCATGGATTGGAGGGGAGGAAACTCATTAACCAGCTCAATGGAAATTCAAATGTGTCAGAGGTAATTCAATAATTTGAATAAGATAAAGAGGGCCGCAGGCTGACAGTGTTTCATTGAGTCAAACGATTGTCTACGACATTGTCATCGCAAAAAGAGTGTCGAGCAAATGTTTTGTAATCTGTTTGGTAGATGGTTCCATAGACATGAACAAGACGAAGGATCTCTATGGCTGGTTCTATAGTACGAGCATTTAAAACCACTGTTGAATTTACAATAAAAAACAAGTGATTTTATAATGATAGCTTTTATAAAGCGTAACTTTCAAACGTATCCTCGTCTATTAAAATAACTGATTGAGAGTTGGATCTATCAGATTTTTTTGTCAAAATGTATTTACAGATATAGCCTTGTTCTTTCTGTTCATTGTTATTTAGCTATATAGTACTCTAAATACCCACAAGTCATGTTGTTAAGTTCAAAATAATACAAGATAAACAATTTGCTGACACTGTTCAAACCAATGAGGGTTCGGAAATGTAAAGCCAATTACCTCAGAATCGTCTTTTTGCAGATATAACCTTATAATCCCAAACTCTCGAGATATCTATATTGTCCTAATTCTACATCTAATCTCTTCCCATACTCCCAAATTCTGAGTTTAATCAGTTATATAACACCTTTACGCTATCGACACTCAAATCCAGCCTATACCACTCCTGCTCAAGTAAGCCGGGTATACTGAAGATCTCAGAGATTCTGATCTCACCCACAGGGCTAAAAGACTAGGGAAGGATAATTAATGATATGCTTAGTTTACAGGGCCCAGGCTGAGCATGCTGGGCAGCTGAGAGCAGCTCGCAGGGCTTTCATTTATCACCAGTGACAGGGCCATTTATCTGTCAACCTTTTCTGGAGCTCCTGTTCCTCTTTGACATGATCCAATAAAGAGGGCAAAGGAGCGGGAGGTCATTGATGAAAACATGGGATTACCGGTAGCCTTGATACCCCCTATATGGATCTGTATGGACTGGGTCCAATCTATGTGAGCTAAGAGTATATAGCCCAGTATGGAATACAAAGGTATTACAGTACAGATATAATTTGTTCACTCTTTTGTTGGTGACAATTTTCCTACACAGCAGGAAATGTAAACTTTTAGTGTTTGAGTTTTAAAAGTCTTCTAATGTTTGAGCTTTGACATTTTAGACTTGATTTACCCTAAATAAAAATGTATCAACCCATACAAAAACGTTCATTAATTATAATCCACAAAATAATTCACATGTCCTGTTGCTGCAGGATTATCTTCCTACGGCAGCAAACTGGATCAAATTAAGATCCTACATCTGTAGGCTTCAGTACAAAGATTATTTGTTTTAGAGGAAGGGCTTGGTCAGCTGTATACGCATCTCCCATCCATTATAAAGGTCAAGCCTGTAGTTACTCTATGTGCAAAAAGATGGAAAAATCCATTACCATGATGATATAAGCAATTGGCTAGAATGGTATTTTCGAAAGCTTTAATAGATCGTGGAGAAACCGACAGTAAATATGCGTTGGAGGGACAATTCTCTCGCCTGTAAATGAAATTCATAAATGTTGAATGCAACTCAATCTAGGCTGCTAGGCTGGCTAAGGCATTTCCATGGATGGCGAATCTGCATAGTGCATACATGAAAACATTAGCATATATTCCATGTTTTGCATTGTATACATTTTCCGTACACTGCACACACACTACATGACCAAAAGTTTGTGGGCACCTGCTTGTTGAACATCTCATTGCAAAATCATGGGCATTAATATTGCTGCGGGGACTTGCTTCCATTCAACCACAAGAACATTAGTAAGGTCGAACACTGATGTTGGGCGATTAGACCTGGCTTGCAGTTGACGTTCCAATTCATCGCAAAGGTGTTTGATGGGGTTAAGGTCAGGGCTCTGTGCAGACCAGTCAAGTTCTTCATCACCGATCTCGACAAACCAGTTCTGTATGGATCTCACTTTGTGCACGGGGGCATTGTCGTGCTGAAACAGGAAAGGGCCTTCCCCAAACTGTTACCACAAAGTTGGATGCACAGAATCGTGAAGCACCTTCACTGGAACAAAGGGACCTATCCCTAACCATGAAAAACAGCCCCTGACCATTATTTCTTCTTCACCAAACTTTACAGTTGGCACTATGCATTCGGGCAGGTTGCGTTCTCCTGGCCTCCGGCAAACCCAGATTAATCCGTCGGACTGCCAGGTGGTAAAGCGTGATACATGCTTCAGCACTCGGCCGTCTCATTCTGTGAGCTCGTGTGGACTACCTTCACAAAAGTTTACACTTCACAATAACAGCACTTACAGTTGACCGGGGCAGCTCTAGCAGGGCAGAAATTTGATAAACTGACTTGTTGAAAAGGTGACATCCTGTGATGGTGCCACATTGAATGTCACTAAGCTCTTCATTCTACCTCCAATGATTGTTTATGGAAATTGCATGGCTGTGTGTTCGATTGAATTACCTGTCAGCAACAGGGGTGGCTGAAACAGCTGAATCCACGAATTTGAAGGGGTGTCCACACACTTTTGTATATATAGTGTATGTGAATAGTAAATACCTTAATGGGATGATTCTTCTCCATGTTTCATGTACTGTTCTCCACATCCTGCAAACAGAGTAAAATGATACTCATACACCATAGTTCATTTTGTGGTAAATGGTGTTTAATTTAAGGAGCCTTTTGTATGAGTGCTATTGAAATTCACTAAATCTGTAAAACTCAGTCCACAAGCAGACTTTCCTTCCTCCTCACTCTTCAAACCTAGCAAATATTGATCCAACAAATTACTTCTCAAGGTCAGCACTTTGGGCACAGCTGTGTTGTCAGAGATAAGACAGAAGAGCAGGCAGGCACCGGTCTCCACAGTAGCTGTCTGGGGCTGGAGTTGGGGCTGACCTGCATAGCTAGGTGCAGTCTCTGCATACAGATGTAGGAAAATAATTTGATCTGACCTGATGCAGGAGAACTTCCTGCAATACATAAAATGTAAAACTTGAAGTGTATTTGAGGTTTAAAACGGCTTCTAAAGTTTGTCATTTCAGACTTCACTTTCCCTTAACAAAAATGTATCAAACCCTACAAAAATGTCCATTAATTATGATCAACATAATGCTTTTCCTGCTGTAGCAAACATGGCTCAAATTAAGATCCTACGTCTGTATCTGTGATTAGTTGGATAAGTTCGTAATTTCCACATATACAGACACGTATACAACATATCGATTGGAAAAGGCATTTTACTCTTGGCATGTAGTACAACTCATGGTGTCAGGATGGCACTGCATTGTGTGGTAGGATGAGGACGGCACTACGTTGTGTGGAAGCATGAGGATGGCACTACGTTGTGTGGAAGCATGAGGATGGCACTACATTGTGTGGAAGCATGAGGATGTCACTACATTGTGTGGAAGGATGAAGATGGCACTACATTGTGTGGAAGCATGAGGATGGCACTACATTGTGTGGTAGGATGATTTAGTAAATGTGATTATTATTTCTAGATTAGAGAGATCCTTGGGGTTTAACTTTAGTGCCAAATAAAGCTCTATTCAAGCCGTATCGCGGAAGTCAAAAGCCCAATTGAAATGTAATGGCAATGTTCAAATCAAATCGAATCAAATTGTATTAGTCACATGCGCCGAATATCACCTTACAGTGAAATGCTTACTTACAAGCCCGTAACCAACAATGCAGTTTAAAAAAATACAGATAAGAATAAGAAATAAGTCATTAAGTTATTAAAGAGCAGCAGTAAAATAACAATAACGAGACTATATACAGGGGGTACCGGTACAGAGTCAATGTGCGGGGCCACCAGTTAGTTGAGATAATATGTACATGTAGGTAGAGTTATTAAAGTGACTATGCATAGGTGATAACAACAGAGAGTAGCAGCGGTGTAAAAGAGGGGGGGGGGGGTCAATGCAAATAGTCTGGGTAGCCATTTGATTAGGTCTTCAGGAGTCCTACGGCTTAGGGGTGGAAGATGTTTCGAAGCCTCTTGGACCTAGACTTGGCGCCACCACTTGCTGTGCGGTTGCAGAGAGAACAGTCTATGACTACGTGGCTGGAGTCTTTGACAATTTTTAGTGCCTTTCTCTGACCCCGCCTGGTATAGGGGTCCTGGATGGCAGGAAGCTTGGCCCCAGTGATGTACTGGTTCCTTTTGTCTAGGTGGGAAAGGGCAGTGTGGAGTGCAATAGAGATTGCATCATCTGTGGATCTGTTGGGGCGGTATGCAAATTGGAGTGAGTCTAGGGTTTCTGGGATAATGGTGTTGATGTGAGCCATGACCAGCCTTTCAAAGCACTTCATTGCTATGGACGTGAGTGCTAAGGTTCGGTAGTCATTTAGGTAGGTTACCTTAGTGTTCTTGGGCACAGGCACTATGGTGGTCTGTTTAAAACATGTTGGTATTACAGACTCGGACAGGCAGAAGTTGGAAATGTCAGTGAAGACACTTGCCAGTTGGTCAGCGCATGCTTGCAGTACAAGTCCTGGTAATTCATCTGGCCCTGAGGCTAGAATGTTGACCTGTTTAAAGGTCTTACTCACATCAGCTGCGGAGAGGGTGATCACACAGTCTTCTGAAACAGCTGGTGCTCTCGTGCATGCTTCAGTTTTATTTGGCTCAAAGCGAGCATAGAAGTAGTTTAGCTCGTCTGGTTAGCTCGTGTCACATCCGACGATCGTCAGAGCCAGTGTAGTACGGTTCGATCTTAGTCCTGTATTGACACTTTGCCTGTTTGATGGTTCGTCGGAGGGCATAGCGAGATTTCTCCTAGTAGTCCCCTGCTACTAGGAGCGCCGCGTCTCTGTGAGTGTTTTCTAGTTTGCTTATGGCAGAATACAGCTCATTCAATGCTGTCTTAGTGCCAGCCTCTGACTGTGGTGGTATGTTAACAGCTAGTAAAAAACAGATGAAAACTCTCTAGGTAGTTAGTGTGTTCACACGTAGGCGGAGACTGCATTCACGGTAAACACTGCATTTAGTATGTCGGCTCAATCAGAAATTACTTTAAACAATTATTAATATATATATACCCCTTTTTCTCCCCAATTGGTAGTTACAGTCTTGTCCCATCACTGCAACTCCCATATGGACTCAGGACAGGCGACGGTTAAGAGCCATGCGTCCTCTGAAACTTAACCCTGCCAAGCCACACTGCTCGCTTAACCCGGAAGCAACCAGCACCAATTTGTCAGAAAGAAACACCGTACACCTGGCAACCGGAGTCAGTTGGCAGTCACCCGGCCTGCCTCAAGGAGTCGCTAGAGCGCAATGGGACAAGGACATCCCAGCCAGTCAAACTCTCCCCTAACTTGGGCGACGTAGGGCTAATTTTGGGTCTCCTGGTCACGGCCGGCTGTGACTCAGCCCGGGATTGAACCCAGGTCTGTAGTGACACCTCAAGCACTGCGATGCTGTGCCTTATACAGCTGCACCACCTGGGAGGCTACCTTTACATTTCTATCGCGCAATCTGTAGCACTTCAGATATACAGATTGAATAGAGCACTTGGACTTGCTAAGAGGTCAGAGATGCACACACTACCTAATGAATTCCTAAACCACCAGCAAAGTCATAAAAAAATGTCATTTGAGTGACACTCCGCTGAGTCATGATGAGGCGAGATTCTACAACTCTTGATTCATGACCAGCAGCACCCCGTGTGAGCCAATGACGGCAAATTACTCTGACACGTATTTATCTAGATGCCTCATCCTGAATTAAAATTCAACTCTCTCTCTCTCTCTTTCCACTGTCAGGGGCATTACAAACACTGGGTGTTACACAGCTCACAGGAGGAAGACATCACCCCTGTATATTCCAGGAAGAGTTGCTGCTGCCTTCGCAGCAGCTAATGCGGACCCTTAATAAATGGGTCAAAGACGAGATGTACATTTGGTGTCCTAAGGCCATTCATTTAACATAAAAAGATAAATATGTAGAAATACAATATTAAATCACTCAACCCTTACCCTTCTTTTGACCCAGAAATATTTGTGTTGTAAACTATTAAATTAAGGGAGTTATTGAGCTGTAAAGTGTCAACATGTCCTTCAGTGTAACTGTCCGGGTTAAAAATCTAATGACAAAAGTGTTTTTAAAATGTAGAAATTAATCCCCAAAATATAAATTAACACCCATGACATAATTGTGTTAGTGTTTGCAACAATATATACAATAATGGGCGACATACTGTATCCCAAAAAAAATCTAACTTTTGTCTGGACTTTTGCGCTTCATCAATGTCATTCAGTGTAACAAAGGTAAAAAAATACTTAATAGCATATCACGTGATGGTAATCGTGTGACAGTGTGTGACATCACAAAGAAGACCCATTGAAGACCATCTATCAATGTAATGAGGTGAGTAAATCTCTCTGAAATATTTGATCATTTCACTTTTTCACCCTCTAATAACAAAGATGCATGTCCTTCAGTACAACACAGAAAACATAATTTTAATGTTATTATTTTATAAAAAGCTATATTAAACATGAAAAGTAAGGATAATCTTTATAGGTCAAGGTCATAACTTTATATAGGTGGCCAAGGAACTGCCTGTTAAATATGTTTACGTATGAAATCTGTCCTTCAGTTTCACTCTTTTCAATTTGATTTGATTTGATTTGTTTATGTATGAAATCTGTCCTTCAGTATCACTCTTTTGTCCTTCAGCCTCAACAAGTTTAATGTTATACCACAATGTCACCTGTTATCCTGAATGACTGTAGCTTTGTTATCCCATGTTTTCAATAGTTTACAGCATTTAATCATGCATTTCATATTTACTTGTTGTATGAATACTGAATATTATAATTTTACACTATTTTATGGCATTTTAAGGTATTTCAAGGAGCATTATCTTTATACTGTAGATGCTGTTGTCTAATAAGGAGAAGGCTGCACGGCACGGACAAAAGATTAACACAGATCCAGTTGCTAGAGAGGAAAGACTAGCCAGAAGAAAAGCAAGGTATTGTTTTCATGGTTTCACGCTACTGTCAGCAACAGAATAGGATATAATAGGATATAAAGCTGGGTGGATAACACTTCAAATTAAGTTGCACTATTATACTGTACTTAATGTTTTATTGCACCGCAGTTAATGTATAACTGATGGATTATATTAGTTAATATAATATTACACACACACACACACAATTATGGATTAAAAATGGATTATGAATTATATTAGTTAATAGCTGCTTCACATTTGGGGCACTTAATGAAAAATCGAGACTGTACAAGTTTGAATTGAAGTAGTTTGATGGGCATTTTATGTAGCTATTTTGTGTAGGTTTCTTGAAATTGCATTGGTGTACCTGCATTGAATAGACATTTACCAGTTACAGTGTAACAATGCATAATTACAACATTAACTATCATGTAATAATTGTGTAAAAATGCAACTTAATGCAAACTTAAGTGTTGCCACAGGCTCAAATTAAAGTGATTATTATTAACATTAGCAATGAAATAGTAACAAAACATGTTGAGTGAGAAAGGGAGGGGGAGTTGATTTAACTTTTAAACTTTAAGTGTTATCATTGTATAGCCTACAATTGATATACTACTAATAACATTTAATGGATGCAAATCCTATTCTGCGCCAGTGTCATAACTATTACATTTGAGATTTTTAGCCATCAGGGAAGAAAGAAGGATGTCAAACCTGATCATCCACCGATCCATACAATGACACACTCTCTAGTGTGGAAGCAATCCAAGTTCAGCTAGCCTGCACATTTTAATAATCTTATCCTGTTTTTTACAGTTTTATAACTTAAAAAATAGCTAAAAGAAAAATACTGTTGCTGCTACTAGTAGTATTTCATAGGATCATTATTGTTATTGCTGAAGGAATCACATTTAATCAATATGTGTGGGCTGTAGTGATATTGGTCATCCAGGGTTACAAAATATTGTCATACAGTATAACATCAGTATTTTATATTAAATTACAATAAATATGTTTTGTTAACTCAGAGAGAAACACATCTCTCTCAAAGGATGAAGGATGAAGGATGAAGGATGAAGGATGAAGTGAACATCAAAATATGTTGTATTCAAAATAAAATAATGACATTTTCTCTGGGTAGTTATTTTTCAGCCAGCCTAAGCATGGATATATAAATTTGTGAGTATGAAAAATGGGCATAAATATATATAATTAAAAAAAAACACTTATACTGAATGACATTTTACTAGGCTACATTCATATGAATCACAATAAAAATGAATTATTGGCTTTATTCTTGAATATAACTAATATAAGGGCAAAGGTGACAGTCCAATGAACATAAAAAAGCATTTTAAGGAATTGTATTTGCTGTATTATTTTTTTGCTACTTTGAAATCCTTATACATCTTTGAACCAAATACAAATACAAATTCAGTGGGGGAAAAACAATAACATGGTAGTAGTAAAGCATTGTAGGTAATTATCTTGTCCCTTACACAACTTGAATGAGTTCAATAAAAGCCCAAAAGGTATAATTACAAGGGGTAACACTTTATTTTAAAGGTATGTCATTCAAAAACAGTATACTCACCATTTATGAATCATTACTCCCACATTTGTAAATGTTAGTAAGCTAGTTCTTCACACATGTATATATCTCAAATCAAATCAAAGTTATTTGTCAAGTGTGCCGAATACAACAGGTGTAGAGTAGACCTTACAGTGAAATGCTTACTTACAGGCTCTAACCAATAGTGCAAAAAAGGTATTAGGTGAACAATAGGTGAGTAAAGAAATAAAAACAACAGTAGAACGACAGTGAAAAACAGTAGCGAGGCTATATACAGTAGCGAGGCTATATACAGTAGCGAGGCTATATACAGTAGCGAGGCTTTATACAGTAGCGAGGCTTTATACAGTAGCGGGGCTATAAAAATAGCGAGGCTACATACATACATCGGTTAGTCAGGCTGATTGAGGTAGTATGTACATGTAGATATGGTTAAAGTGACTATGCATATATGATGAACAGAGAGTAGCAGTAGTGTAAAGAGGGGGTGGTGGGTGGCGGGTGGTTGGGACACAATGCAGATAGCCAAGGTTAGCCAATATGCGGGAGCACTGGTTGGTCGGGCCAATTGAGGTAGTATGTACATATGTACACAAATGTAGAGTTAAAGTGACTATGTATATATGATAAACAGAGAGTAGCAGCAGCGTAAAAGAGGGGTTGGGACACACACAATGCAAATAGTCCGGGTAGCCAATAGTCCGGGTAGCCATTTGATTACCTGTTCAGGAGTCTTATGGGAAGCCTTTTTGTACTAGACTTCGCACTGCGGTACCACTTGCCATGCGGTAGTAGAGAGAACAGTATGTGACTGGGGTGGCTGGGGTCTTTGACAATTTTTAGGGCCTACCTCTGACATCGCCTGGTGTAGAGGTCCTGGATGGCAGGCAGCTTATGCCTCATAAATGGTTTATTACAGACCCCTTAAAATAAAGTGTTACCTTATAATCCTATTTGTCCCATGTCATACTAGTCATTAAAATGGGTCAAATGTTTAACTGAACAGAAAGGCATTGTAACCATAATATTAACTACGAAGAGAAGGAAAGAGCATGAAAGAATGGAAGTGAAAATAATGGCGGTTGTGAATTGGGACCTGAAACACTGTTATTTTAGAGGTCGTAGGTGGTGCTGTGAGCCGAGGTGCTGTGAGCTGTAGTCATAATGAAAGAACTGTCTATCCAGTGGTGAAGCCCCCCCCACTCTGCCTCTGCTTGCTACTAATGGACAGAGGAGAAGACTGATTAGTCACTGAAAGCCCATCAGGCACAGCGTGTGGCCATTAAACACATGGTGACTCCACTGACTGGAACAAATATCAAAGGCTTTTGGCGAGTCCAAATGTGAGGAGCTTAGAGAACAAGAATAACATACATTACATCCTGTGGACTCCCCTCTTGTTGATTTTCACTCTCATGCTGTATGACTAAGTGTTATACTATGTGTGATTAACAACTCTTTTGGTGGGCTTAAAATACAGCTATTGTAGTGGGTACAAAGTTAATCCATCTTAATCACTTTCATTTGTCTTTCGCCATCGTCCTCCCATGGCAGCTGACACGGCATCTTCCTACTCTTATAGTAGGAGACCGTCAGGCTGCCAGACCTTGGTGAACAAATATCCGTTTTTGTTATACAAATGATTATTTGTTCTGCAGCGTTTCAGTAAACCCAGGTGCAAAATTCACCTGCGGAAGGGGATTTGAAATTCCAGAAAATTGCCAAGCAGTTTCTCTCTCTGATTGTACTCCAGCGGTGCACATCTGTGCCTTGGCGTTATGAATAGATGGCTGAGTGCTGAGGATGCAGGGTGTTCATCAGTCTGCGACACTCTTAGAAAAAAAGGTTCTTCAGCTGTCCTCATAGAATAACCCTTTTTATTTCCAGGTAGAACCCTTTTGGGAAAGGGTTCTTCATGGAACCCAAAATGGTTCTACCTGGAACCGAAAGAGTTCTACCTGGAACCAGAAAGGGTTCTTCAAATGGTTATCCTATTGGGATAGCCAAAAAAATCATTTTATGTTCTAGATAGCACCTGTTTTTCTAAGAATGTAGGGAGAAGGGGCGAGGTTTAGTCAGGTTGCAGGAACCGCAGGAAGAGAAACCCTTCCTCAGAAGCCTCCCAGTTGGGTGACTGCCAGTCTGCCTCCATCTAATCGCAGAGGGGGCACTCCAATTTAAAACCGTCCATATGATGTGTGCGAAGCCGGGTTTGTGAGGCAGCAATATTTTCTGTGTGTTTTTGGTCACTCCAGCAGCCCTGCTGTGGAGACAGTGGACTGTGACTCAAATTGCTTGTCTGGCTGACTGACTGACTCAGGGGATTCTTTTGTTTAAACTTAGTGAAAGGAGGAGGGTGTGGATGTGCTGCTGCTACTTGCGCTTTCTTCATCTCCTCCTCCCTTCTCCTGTCCTCTTCTCCTCCCGGCGTCAAACCCCTGTGTCAGGCTGTGCTGTGCCTCTATCTTCAGACTCACACGAACCACTTCTTTCAGATCAGACAGAAAGGTCCAGCCTCTGTCCTCTGTCCTTACCAGCCTCTATAGTACAGGGGAAGGAGTTTGGCTACAAAAAATAACCCCGCATTCATTGTTTTATGAAGATGACAAGATGTGATAGTAAATAAAGGGATCTAAAAGAATACATAGTGTTGAGACTGAAGATAATACAGTCTTGCAAGAAATATCACATTTTGGTTGTCAACTATTCCTGCCAAAGTCAAGTTAGAGCTCTATTCAGTCTGTACCACTAAATCGTTTTAAGGTTATTTCCTATTGAGCCAACATATGCAGAGTTTACCGTGAACGCCGTCTCCACTAACGCGGGAACATTGCCTTTAAATTTCAATCACTGTATCGCTGAATTTCCGCACCCACTAATATCCCTTCTCCAGGTGGGTGTCAAATCTAATGTCTCACCCAGTCAGCTGTCATGTAATGACCCATATTCCTCACAACTCTGCTAGGGAGAGATGAATTTACATTTTTATTTTATTTTTTACGAGGTACATCGTCTACAATAAACTCTGAGCCAGAGGCTGCAGGTGAATCTGTCAAATACCACTACTAATGTGTCCAAATGTGAAGATGTTTAAGGGTAACAAGCACTCAAGCCATATGTACACTGTAGCTTAGAACACTGGTATTACATATACTTTGGTCAAGTATTGCCCAACGGTTTAGGGCTGTACACCACTTTCCCAAGGAACAGATGAATACAACCCCCAGTGTTTTGAATGATGAAAGTCAGTGTCGACAACCTTTTAAATACTGAATAAAGAAAAACCTGGTGCCACAATCAGAGTGAATTATATATTTCTGGAGAGGTCTCCCTTGTAAAAAAGGTCTTCCAACCTCAACGGGACTTCATAGATAAATAAATGTTAAATAAAACTCCCATTCTCACCCACTATTACTAAGGTTGTGACACCGCTGTCAGCCATGCCCTCATTTACAGATAGCTGTGACCCCTGCGAAATCATCCTCTGAAAAGGCAGTAGATTTTTCCAGAGCATGTTCACCTGTGAAGGTAAGAACATGGACATGACTCAAATCTAAATTATTAGACATTTCTTGAGGGAAATCTACGAAACAGGTAGTGATCAAATGTGATGTGTTGTTTTCTTTTTTTCCTTTCCTGATGTTTATTTGGAGAGGTCTGAGCTACCAGTCGGGGAGATGTTAAATGGTTGAGATTAAACACAGAGGACGGCTGGCATCCTGCACCACCTGCTTAAATCGGCCCTAATTGACAGAGCAGGATATTGGAGAGGGAGAGAGGGGGAGAGAGGGGGAGAGAGAGGGAGAGAGGGAGAGATGTATATACACTGTGTACAAAACATTATGAACATCTGCTCTTTCCATGACATAGATTTACCAGGTGAATCCAGGTGAAAGCTATGATCCCTTATTGATGTCACTTGTTAAATTCACTTCAATCAGTGTAGATGAAGGGGAGGAGACAGGTTAAAGAAGGATTTTTAAGCCTTGAGAAAATTGAGACGTGGATTGTGTATGTGTGCCGTTCAGGGTGAACGGGCAAGACAACACATATGTAAGTGCCTTTAAACGAGGTATGGTAGTAGGTGTCAGGTGCACTGATTTGATTGTGTCAAGAACTGCAACACGGCTGGGTTTTTCCATGCTCAACAGTTTCCCGTGTGTATCAAGAATGGTCCCCAACCCAAAGGACATCCAACCAACTTGAATCAACTGTGGGAAGAATTGGAGTCAACATGGACCAGCATCCCTGTGGAATGCTTTCAACACCTAGTAGAGTCCATGCCCTGATGAATTGAGGCTGTTATGAGGGCAGAAGTGGGGGCAGGTCAATATTAAGAAGGTGTTCCTAATGTTTTGTGCACTCAGAGTATACAGGATGTATTCCAACATTGGTACTTGGGTCGTGTCAGCGGATGGCAGGCTTGGCCATGTGATTAAACACCTTCCTCACACCTGCTGAAAGGGGTAGGTACCAATAATGTGTATACCGACAGAAAGAGAACCACGGTACACAATGCATTCTAAAATGAATTATCGATTGGGTAAGGAGGTGGGTGAAATGTCCTCTATTGTGACCATTTGATAATAGAATAAGCTAATGGCTGAGCTTATAGAAAGCATTTAAGAGAAGGAAGCACAGTATCTTCTCTCACACTATTTATAATTAGGAAGACTCTATACAGTGCCTTATTCCAGTATTGTACACGATACATTGAAAATGTAAGGACATGTCATCTCTCCAAGTCTACAGTACACACACTGCATGCCAACGTCGACCTCCCCAGCTCTTATGACATCACTGTGTTTTATCTCTGGAACAATCCGATGTCACTGGGGTGGCGTCTATTAATAACATGCAGCCTGTTGAGATGTACAGGTTTAAGTAAAGGCCCTGTGGTGGTGAAGAGATACTGTACTTGTCGGTTGGACAATGCTCAGCTATCTGCTGGAGCACCACCTCAAAGGGATGATTTTTTAAGTTGAGAGCATTATTGTCAAGCAAATCAAGCAAGGCAGATGGGACTTCTATGGTATTGGTTGTTAGCACTGGAAATGGTTTGCAAAAGATCCAACTGAAGTGCTAATGTTTTCACAATGTTTAAAAAGAAATGAATATAGGACCAACAGTTTCTATAACAAATGTATAGTGTGTGCTATCTATCGTCACATGCCCTATGACTCGAAGAAACAAACATATGTAAACCAAATTTCTTTATTAAAGATTAAGAAACTCCAAGCAGCATATTCATAAATTAAATGAGTCTCCGTTGATGTACTGTTACAGACTGGATGATATGAGAGCTTTTTTTTTTAAACATTTTTTTCTTGAATCTTGTGGCGTGGGCATTGATACAGTAACGGGGGTACACAGTAAGGCAGTGAAACACTCTCAACCCTTACAGTAGTGTGGAACTTCCCTTTCACCACTGTTAGCGGATCATTGGCACAGGTTGTATGCAGAACACAGTGTAAAATGAGATCACTTTGGTTCACATTAGTATCTACTTGTACAACATATACAGGCTTACAACCTCTCCAATTTTGTTTGAAAACCAAGAGCGGGAAAACGGGTGACGCAAAACACTTTTGCGGGATGATATTTCGGTTTATTCTCATGACATCACTTCTTTCTCGTTCTTTGCTTTCCTTCAATGGCTCTGAGGGGTGATTTGTCACATTTTCCAAGAGGTGAGGACAAACCTTTTTATTGGTATGTGTATAGATCAGGTATCAGTATTCCTGGTACACAATGTGTTGTGCATATGAACAGTAACCACTGACATTCACTATCTCACTTCCTGGCAATGAGTTCTTCCGTATGATAGGCTAAAGGACATAAACAGAAAATATACTGCAGGACATACTTGCATTTTAATTGCACTTACGAAAGTCTTGGTAAAGTTTCGCAGTTCATCCTTAGTTGTAAATGTAATATGAACTGCTGCCCTGCAAAGTGCACAGGTTAATCGATGGGGAAATTCTGTTAATTTTATGAACAGAGTTCCATCAGCATTTAGACAGTAGGATATGTCACCTGTACTGCTATTACACTGTAATAGTTTCAAATTTTTATATCACTCCTTTATCTTCCATCTACCGTGGTGATAATTACTCCATTACAAATTATAAACATGAGACATTACAATATTATATATCTACTTTTCTCCATCTGCAGTTGAAATGACTTAACTACTCTGAAAGGAGACAAACTGTATACAACTTTTCAACAATAAATCCTTCAGTAAAAAATGAACACAGATTTATCGAATGAGCTTTTTTTGTTGTTAAAAATAACATTTTTCTGTTTTAAACATCCCTCCCACACAACTAAGGAAACATATGGTATACATCGTCAGGGACATGATTCAGTCAAGACATTTCCTTTGAACATTCTCCTAACGTAAGCCTAACTCTAAGGTCTGGCCTTAGCAACGTGAGACGTTTGACTGATGTTACGCTGTACACGGCACCCTTTTGTACCAGCTTTGTTTGGTGTTGGGAGCTGACTGACACTAAATCTCCCTATGTCTTTGACAACATAGGGCTGAAATTGAGCTCTATGAAATACCTTCCATTTCAAAAATATGTAGAACTCATAGGGGACAATTACTTCAGTTCCAGTCTTTATCAATGATTCTCTAAGACTTTAA
Organism: Oncorhynchus tshawytscha; assembly: GCF_018296145.1. NCBI lineage: Eukaryota > Metazoa > Chordata > Actinopteri > Salmoniformes > Salmonidae > Oncorhynchus > Oncorhynchus tshawytscha. Next base: position 19,645,381 of record NC_056452.1, on the reverse strand, counting down.
AGTAGGAAAACAAAAACACCTTGAAAAATGTATATGCCTTACAAACAAAATGAATCCCTCTATTGGGAATATTCTCCTCTGATACTGCTCTATAGATATGGTTGTTGTTACAGTGGTACATAACAGTTGGTGTTCTACATTATGTCTCTATGGTGCATGGCCATCTAAGAATGAACTGTGGAGAGACATCTTTTATTTCGGCACTTAGAAAACAATCACAATGAATTTGCGTCATTATTCATATAGAACAAAATTTACAAAGCCATTCAAACAGTCGTTTTTTTAATATCATTTTTTATCTTGTTTTTTTTATTTGTAACTCAACTTCAAAAATTGAGAATATTCAAAATACACTTTTACTTCACTTCGTTCTCTCAGTATTTACAAATATATACAAGTAAAATTTTCTGTTCTTTCGACGACGTTGGTTGTTCAACAGGTAATAAAAATCTCTTATTTTTCTCGTTTGTAGACTTTTCATATTTTTTTTCTTCATATATTTTTCAACAATCCCCCAGAATATCAGGTGAGGGGAAGGACATGTGACATTGAGATGGCACCATTAGATGGATGTACTGTGGGTGGACTCAATGGCTTCTGGGATGGGTCCTCCGGGAACTCCCTGATATGACATTGGCATGGGCGTCTTGGCGGGACTCTGTCGGAACAGGCCCCCGTTGGGAGCTCTGTGTTTGCACTGAATGGAGGGGATGGTGGAGCTGCTGAGGGGGTGGTGGGGGAGGGTGCTGCCAGGGCCCTGAGCTAGTGTCCGACCCAGGCCCCCCCCATGACCCTCCCCTGGGAGATAGGCGCTCACAGACAGGCCCGTGCCCGGGTAGTCCCGCACAGACTCCAGCTGCTGGCTGGGCTGCATGCTGCCGATGTCCAGCGCAGAGATCTCGATAGACGGGCCGGGGATCTGCTTGTGCGCCATGTCCTCGTCCATAAGACTGTTCATACGCCGATGCACCTGTTCCAGATTCACCTCCTTGTCCTAGAGTGTGAGAGAGAGAGACGGGGAGGGAGAGACACAGAGGCTGAGATGGGCTGTTCCACAGGCTTTTCACCAGCTCCAAACATTTACTTCCACTCTCCCTTCCTTAGTTTTTTTGAGGTGGTTTGTTTCCCAAGCCTCTTTGATTGTTTCACTCAACATGCTTGTAATGTTCGTTGTAAGTGCCCAATTGGAATTGAGGTGACTCAATTACAGTTGTATAGAATGTGCACCTTGAAATCAAACTTGGCCAGTGGACATAGACAGTTTGATGTTTAGTAAGGGGTGTCAAATCTTTGACAGACGACACCAATACTGGAGCCAAACCATATCCTGACCTCTACTGACTTTTCTAGGTTGCCATGCAACCTTAGGCTTCTGCAAACCCACTCAAGCATTTGTGGACAGGAAAAGTAACCTAAGGATATGAGTAATTTCTGAGGCTACGGTAAGTGCAATGTAACATATTACATGCCACATGAAGAGGGTTATAAAGGAACAACGCATTGCTGATACTACAGGAAATATAGTACAATGTCAAGTTGAAGTATTATATTCAGTGCCTTATTGAGATGGTCATACATGTACAACTAATTTCTGACGCTACAGTATATTGTTGCAAAGTTGAGGTAATATATTGGTGTCCCATTAAGATCGCCAAACATGTATACATGGGCTTCTACAGTGTTCTTTAAACAAATAAGTATATATTATTTGCTGACAAAATATGTTACATCGGCACATCTAGATGGACATCTAGGACAAGAAGCTTTATGGTAGCAGGAATCACTATTCAATCAGGAGAAGAATCCTTGCACTTGGTGGCTACATTAGGCTACTTTGTCGGCAGGTGCAGCTTGGCTCCAGTAGTGGTCTGACAAGACGTTTATATTAGTTCAATTACTGAATATGAAGACAACATCCACGTTGATCCCTATGTGCAGCACATATACAACACAATACATTGCAGAGGTTAAGCTTCTACATATGGAGGACAAGCGCAACCAATGAAAATAATACAGGTTTTGGAATGATGACATAATCAGAAATGTGAATCTACGATGATGGGTGATGACTTGTTATTCTATGCTCATCTACTACATGAGCTACACATGAAAAAAATATTTGATTATATTGCACACTGGGAAACGAAGAAGTCCTATATTTCAATCATCTTTATGTGATATTGGAGATTAGGAACAAGCCTACATGCAATTTTGGAGACTAACCTAATGCACTGGAAATACTATGCAATTATAATGGATGTTGTTTGCCAACATAGATGCAGAAATACTTAAAAAAAAACATTTACTCCTCTCATACTGCCAGACTGTATGTGTTGGAGTTGAATAATTTAAGACACGAACTTTCGATGAGATCAGTGTTGCGTCAAACAGCGTATCTTAAACGCCACTGTGATTCTACAGCGCATCGACTACTCTTCCTCTTGTCAATACCAACTGCCTGTCAGAAGCACATTCAACCACAGCCTCCCAACTCAAATAGAAAACAAAGTCTTCTAGAGGAGATCCTAAACATTACTAAACCACTTAATCCATCTTGACACATTAGATTCCAGACAACAACAGTGTTTCCCACATCAGTTTGAACCTTCCCGGAATGTACAAATATACTTTATCAACAGAGACGTCGATTATAGGAATTAATTTACGGCAGTATCAATCCAGTATCATAAAAAACTCCCAAAGCTAATTAAAACATCTCAGCCAAGGCTATTGTTTTAGCAGACTGGCTCCTCATTAAAATATGTTTATAATCTCGCTGCATTGGCGGCACGCCTAAACAAATAGCTGCCTCAAATTAAACCATCGCACCGGTCTTTTAATAAGAGTGTGTTGATTTAAATTGAGAGGAAATAACACCATGCTCTACGGTGTGAAAGCTTTGGTAATGCAGAAACAACTCTTATAACAAAACTATAAAACCACTCTCTCCATCCATGGTGAGCCTGACATTGTTTGAATTACTTATCTAGGCTTGAGTAAGCTGTTTTCAAAATGTCCTCCGTAGGTCCTGTATTGTGGTTGTTTGTATTGTGGTATTGTGGCTGATCTCTGTATCTGTAACACATTCTATACACCAACTTCGTCAAACTTTACGAACACATTTAGAGATATGTATGCATTTACAAAGGCCGTTATCCGAGTCCTGCACTGCTTATAACAACTGTTATAATGCACTGTCTATAGTATAAGGCACAATAAAGCGTCATAATGAGGTAGTTCATAGAAAATGTCACTGAATTAAATTTCTCTTATTCCCCATACAATGTTTCTAGGTGAGGCCCTCGTCATGCATCCAACCATTACGAAAAAAACTAACCAAAAAAGGAGAAGGAACAGAATAAGAAAATAGGAGGATTGCCAATGATGGGAAAGATGGTGTTGTGGAGTTTTAGATCAAGATGGCCCCCCAAGCCCAGTCAGACAGAGCAGAGTGCCCCTTTAATGCAGCAGCACAAATCAGATCTTAGGAGCTCTATTCTGACCTGTGTCAATAGCTTCTGCTTCATCCCAGTCTCTTTCTCTCTCTGTCCAAATGTCCTTCCTCCCTTCCGATGAAGCAGTGGTAATCTCATTATATGTCAATGGACCAGAAACCCTTGCCAGTCTGTAATCCTTAGTAACCTGCACGAGATCATAGAACAGTCAAGAATAAGAACGGATGGATGTCCACATTGACATATAATAGCAATAAGATGTCACACAGTGAATTACTAGGGATTATAAACTGGGTGGTTCGCGCCCTGAATGCTGATTGGATGAAAGCCATGGTATATCAGACCGTATACTACGGGTATGACAAAACATTATTTTTACTGTTCTAATTACGTTGGTAACCAGTTTACAATAGCAATAAGGCACCTCAGGGGTTTGTGGTATATGGCCAATATACCACGGCTAAGGGCTGTATCCAGGCACTCCGTGTTGTGTCGCGCGGAAGAACGGACCTTTGCCGTGTTATATTGGCCAAATACCACACCCCCCCTGTGCCTTATTGCTTAATTATGGACTGGGTTGGACAGATACAGTGGCTCTTATTGCTGTGGGGTGACGCATGCAAGCGTCCAGTTTCTGCTCAAACTTTAGTTTAGAGATCCATGTCAAGCCTTAACTTGTCTCATGTTATATGCACTGGAGAGTCACTCATGCGAGAGGTCTTGATAGACATAGAATTAGAATAGTAATTTAATAAGATCTCTATGTTGGTATACATCATGTTGACATCATCGCAGTAACTTGAGTGGATTAAACTCATAAGAAAGGCTTAAAGTGAACTGGCATTGATGCATAAGGTGTAATCAGTGTAAATCAGCTTAGCAGGCACTTATCTGGTGAAAGTGTAACGAGAATCAATGAAAAGTGTTCTCTGTGGTAGGCAGTGTGAATGTGTTTACAGTTCAGGGTAAGGAAGCTGTCTTGGTAATCAATGGGTTTTGATTATTTCAGGAATACTAATTTTACAGGGAACTTAAAACAAAATCGATACTGACGTCTTCTCAGAAACGTGTTATCCTGAAGGCAGCTAAAGGGTTTATTGATGTGATTAACATCCATCAATGAATATATTCAAATTCAAAGAGTTTTGAAAAATACCAATAATCCAGATGGAAATATTAGAGTAAGAAAATGATAAAGGGGATTTGTCTTCATCTGTGAGCTGTGTGAGGTACGTATGCCATACAAAAACAGATGGATTTGGTTTCAGAGAATGGGAAGGTGATAGATAGGGGGGGACCAAATTGTATTTCAATCTGAGCACAATCTACAACTGTGTGTTCAGTAGCTCCACTAAATGGTGGTCTGCAGCTACTGTAGATCCTTAAAGTAGAGTGCGGTAGTGTCCTCCCCCTGTTGCCCTGTCCTCCGGGCTCTGTGCTCGGTCACCTCTTTGGGCTGCTCTTGACCGCAGCGGTTGCTGTTCCACCACATCTCCAGGCCAGCAACCAGGCAGGCCAGCAGCAGTCCTGCAGCCAGGACGCAGAAAACCCCTGCGAAGCTGTGTAGTTTCAGGGACCGCCCGTCGGGCGTGGCGTTGGAATGGCTGTTGAGGTCGCAGCGGCCCATACGAGGCCACCACTTCTGCTTCAGGATGTCCAGGTCTCCTTTCTCCTGCAGCTCCAGGATCCTGCATTGAGGGGAAATATCTGGGTGTAAGAGGGTGCTAAAGTCCTCATTTTTAAAATCCTTTCTGTAACAGCCTTCAAACTTAGTACAACAACAGAGGAAGCTTTCCTGAAAACAGGCTGTTGTACTAAGTTTGAAGGCTGCTAAACAAAGGATTATAGGAATAAGGACTCTGGGACCCTAGTTGCATTATAATTACCATTTGTATGCTATCATGTCACTAAAGTAACAATGAAAAATAGACCTGCTGTATCTTCTGCAGATTAAAGCATTAATTTGTGACCATTCCCACAGCATAGTGTTTTAGTGATTTGTTGAATTATGCTTGCGCAGTGAATTAAACCCCCACAGTAAACTTCATTAAATGTCAGCTTTTGTAGTCCTTCACTGGCACAAATTAAATCCAAAATAAAACAAGAATGAAGAACTGCTTAATTAAAAGAAAAGGAGCCGTGGCGAGGAGGGAAAGACCATTATCAGAGTACCGCCCCTCTGGGCAAACAGTCATTTCTGAGATGAAAAGGAGCACATGGCGAATTTGTAAGGTTATGGATGGACGAGGGCGCTGAGGGAGGGATGGAGGGAGGAGAATGGATGATGATGATGATGGGACAAGGGACGGTAGCAAGTAAGATGAATCCGTCTCTGTAGAGGAGATGACATCCTGGTTCAGCCCGTTATTACCCCCTAAGCATCCCAGCTGTCCTCAAAGCACATTACCATCCCACCACCACCACCACCACTATTTCTGTTAGCCCAGGATTTCCCAGGCGGATATTCAGCCAGGCCATTATGAGTAGAGACAGGGGGACAGTGTTCAGTTCAGTGGGGATAAGCATTATAGGAGATCTTCCATGGAAGGACCTCATTGCTTAAGCTCTGACCCCGGTCTTCCCCTGCTATGGCCCTGCATACTAAGTGTGCACTCCAAAGGGCCCTGATGAAGAACACCTCGGAAAGATTGGAGAGGATTTAAGTGTTCCAACACATTGACCTCTGGTGATTTATCAAATGTGTGGCTTCCATGAGCCCCAGATCAAACCTGATCTAAGCATGACTAGCTGGCTGACACTGGTTCTGCTTTGTAGAAAGATCATTGTCCCTATCCTAAGCGTTTTAGTCACTAGAACGGCAGATCTTTCTGGTTGTGAAGTTGGGATAGCACTCAAACAACAGAAACGGTTTATTTTCACTGAGTTCAACAGAGTTGGATTTCTTAACTAAAAGATAGTGTGACTAAACATTTTCGGTTGTTTTCACGAAACTGTTATATGTGAGAAGAATCAATACAAGATATGTGGGAATGTAGTCAAGACTCAGGGATTTTGGGATTCATTTTGGGGATATGCTTGGCCAATATCCTTGGCCAATACACAGTCCTAATTAGTTACATGTGATTATGGAGAGATTTAGACAACCAGCATGTAAAATCTGCCGGCTTCTGTTATCTTCGCAATGGGATCAATTTGCAATGGATAATACAAAGGAGAAAAAACTGCAACTAAAAGACCAAAGATTTTCAAATATTGTTAAGATTTGAAGACATTGCCTAGGTATTTCGTTCAAATATGACTCATTAACTATTTTCATGGAAATAATTAGCAGAATCATGTTAACTCATATTGAATAATTCCTCTAACTCGTGTTAAAACGTGTTCATGACTGTAACCCAGACTTATAGTAAAAATAGTAAAAGTAACCCAGACTTATAGTAAAAATAACCCAGACTTATAGTAAAAAAGTTCAACTTTCCTTTAAGGATAAGTTGCAGTGATCCCCTACTCTGTAAATCAAACACATCACGTGGCTCCTCAAGGGTGGTTTAGTGAGAAGTAATAAAAAAGAATAGCATTATATGACCACATTCTAACTGTGCTGCAATGTATACATCTGGTAATATATAATTTCATGGGGAAACAGCATTAGAAGGGCATTAAAATCGTGCATTAAGTATCTGTGAATGACAGAACTGTAGGAACTCCCCAGCTAACACATTCGGTTCCATGGAAGTTGCTGGAAAGTATGTTTTTGGTTTCAACCTTCGTTGTGGGAACAAAGCCATACGTTTCCTGATGGGTAAACTGATGAATTTTTAAAAGGTCCTGACAACAGAAAGCCAAGCAAAGCCAAGCAACTATTCTGCACCATTCCAATAAAGTTGCAGTAAGGTTGTATGCAGAATATCCATAGGACAACCAAGCTCTAAGAAGCATATGTTTCTCAGAACATTATGTGCTAGCTGGGTCCTAACCTTTATTAAAAGCATTTTGACTAGTGTTTTTACTACAAAGTGAATTTATAAAAACATTGTCTTAGTGGGCCTTTCATTTCCTCATCAAACTCCCCCTAAAATGGATGAGTATAACCACCGAATGACCTCTCAGCCAATTACGGCCTTCAATTACCTCAGGCGCTGTCAACCATCAGTGATTATGTTTATGACTTTTATGAAGCAGAGAAAGTAATTAGGAATCAAAGTAGGTGTGCGTTAAACCATATGCACTTAAGACTTATTTATTTCCAAAAAGGGGTGGAAGGAAGAGATGAGGTGATGAAAGGAGAGGGAGAGGTGAAGAGGAGAAGATACTGAATACTGAACTGATGATAAAGCGTTGGTATGTCATTAATGCATAAACATTGTAATGAAACGAGGGAGTAGCACGAGGTTTCGAGGCCAGAATCGATTTTCCAAAGCTGGACATGTTACCTATGCTCTAAGAAAGCCTAGTTCCCTTTGGGGTAGTAATAATAATGCTTATCAACGCCAGGGTCGTTACAATATAGATGGTGTATAATGAGGTTGGTGGTGTTGCTCACTTCTGGGAGAAGAGGTCTCTGTAGGGACTCCCATGCTGCATGGCGATGCCGTAGCCTTTGCTGCTCATGCTGTTTCCTGTGACGGTGATGGTGCAGTCATCGTCCGTCAGCGCGGCATACTCCACCACAGCCATGTCCCACAGGAAGGCATACGGGCCCTTCTTCGCCTGAAGAGGAATGACAATCAATGACCCTGCTAATGATCCAGATGCTATACATGCTGCCTATACAATAACATTGTTTTCCATGATAGAACCTAAAGGATGATAAATGTCAATGTGATGTCTGGAGAAGGCTGATACAGTGCCTTCGGAAAGGTAATCAGATCCCTTGACTTTTTCCACATTTTGTTAGGTTACAGCTTTATTCTAAAATGAATGAATTCAATTCAATTCCCCCCCCCTCATCCATCTACACACAATGCCCCATAATGACAAAGAAAAAACAGGTTTTTAGAATTGTTCGCAAATGTATTAAATATAAAACTCAGAAATATTTGATTCAGACCCTTTACTCAATACTTTGTTGAAGCACATTTGGCAGCGATTCCAGCCATGAGTCTTCTTGGGTATGATGCTACAGGCTTGGCACACCTGTATTTGGGGAGTTTCTCCCATTGGATGGGGAACTTCGCTCGGGTTCGATTAAAGTCTTGGCTCTGGCTGGGCCACTCAAGGACATTCAGAGAAGCTGCCACTCCTGCATTGTCTTGGCTGTGTGCTTAGGGTCGTTGTCCTGATGGAAGGTGAACCTTCACCCGGGTCTGAGGTCCTGAGCGCTCTGGAGCAGGTTTTCATCAAGGATCTCTCTGTACTTTATCTTTCCTTGATCCTGACTAGTCTCCCAGTCCCATGAAAAACATCCCCACAGCATGATTCTGCCACCACCAGGCTTAACTTCTTGGATATAGGGGGCGCTCTTTTAATTTATGGATAAAAAAACGTTCCCGTTTTAAACAAGATATTTTGTCACGGAAAGATGCTCGACTATGCATATAATTGACAGCTTTGGAAAGAAAACACTCTGACGTTTCCAAAACTGCAAAGATATTGTCTGTGAGTGCCACAGAACTAATGCTACAGGCGAAACCAAGATGAAATTTCATACAGAAAGTGCCCCAGATTTTGAATGCGCTGTGTTCCAATGTCTCCTTATATGGCTGTGTATGGGTAACGAATGAGCTTAGACTTTCTGTCGTTTCCCCAAGGTGTCGATAGCATTGTGACGTATTTGTAGGCAAATCATTGGAAGATTGACCTTAAGAGACTACATCTACCAGGTGGCCGCTTGGTGTCCTCCGTTGCAATTATTGCGTAATCTCCAGCTGCGTGTATTCTTCGAGGAGAAACACAGCTGCCACGAATGATTTATCATCGAATAGATATGTGAAAAACAACTTGAGGATTGATTCTAAACAACTTTTGCCATGTTTCTGTCGATATAATGGAGTTCATTTGGTAAAAAGTTTGGCGTTGTAGAGACTGCATTTTCTGATTTTTTTAATAATCTTTTTGGAAATAATGAACATTTGCTATCTAACTGAGAGTCTCCTCATTGAAAACATCCGAAGTTCTTCAAAAGTAAATGATTTTATTTGAATGCTTTTCTTGTTTTTGTGAAAATGTTGCCTGCTGAATGCTAGGCTTAATGCTATGCTAGCTATCAATACTCTTACACAAATGCTTGTGTAGCTATGGTTGAAAAGCATATTTTGAAAATCTGAGATGACAGTGTTGTTAACAAAAGGCTAAGCTTGTGAGTGAATATATTTCTTTCATTTCATTTGCGATTTTCATGAATAGTTAACGTTGCGTTATGGTAATGAGCTTGAGGCTATAATTACGCTCCCGGATACGGGATTGCTCGACGCTAGAGGTTAACCATAGGGATGGTTCCAGGTTTCTTTCAGACTTGACTCTTGGCATTCAGGCCAAATAGTTCAATCTTGATTTCTTCAGGCCAGAGCATCTTGTTTCTTATGGTTTGAGAGTCTTCAGGTGCCTTTTGGAAAACTCCAAGCGGGCTGTCATGTGCCTTTTACAGAGGAGTGGCTTAATTCTACCATAAAGGCCTTATTGTTGGAGTGCTATAGAGATGGTTGTCCTTCTGGAAGGTTCTCCCATCTCCACAGAAGAACTGGAGTTCTGTCAGAGTGACCATCGGGTTCTTGGTTGCCTCCCTGACCAAGGCCCTTCACCCCTGATTGAACAGTTTGATCAGTCGACCAGCTCTTGGAAGAGTCTTGGTGTTTCCAAACTCCTTATTTTAAGAATGATGGAGGCCACTGTGTTCTTGGGAACCTTCAATGCTGTAGAAATGTTTTGGTACCCTTCCCCAGATCTGTGCCTCAACACAATCCTGTATCAGAGCTCTACAGACAATTCCTTTGCCCTCATGGCTTGGTTTTTGCTCTGACATGCACTGTCAACTGTGGGACATTATATAGACAGGTGTGTGCCTTTCCAAATCATGTCCAGCCATTTGAATTTAACACAGGTGGACTCTAATGAAGTTGTAGAAACATCTCAAGGATGATCAATGGAAACAGGATGCATCTGAGTCTCATGGCAAAAGGTCTGAAACCTTATGTAAATTAATTATTTCTGCTTTAATACATATGCAACAAAAATCTAAAAACCTGTTTTCACTTCGTCATTTTGGGCTATTGTGTGTAGATTGATGAGGAAAAACATGATTTTTAATACATTTTTAGACTAAGCCTGTAATGTAAAACAATTTGGGAAAAGGTAAGGGTTCTTAACACTTTCCGAATGTATTTTATGTAGGAACGACTGTGAACATCCCAATTCCATGAAGGTGTAGGACTCTAATGAATATGCAGTACCTTGGTAAAACAGACGCACTTCAATCCATTTACTGTATAGGTTTCTTTTCTAGGTTGATTCCCGTTGTAGACTGGGCTATTTGTTAACTTGCGCTTTTGATACAAAAACCTTTTAACTCAGAAACAGAAGGTGATGTGTGTTTTGATGTTGTCTCCACATAATCGCTACCTCTTACAGCACTCTCTTCTTTTGTGAGTCCTCAATGGACTGACCCAGAAACATACTGCTACAAAGGCAGACATTGTCTGTTGACAAACACAAATACATCTGCCGTGCTGCTAAAAGGCTCAGTTGGCTGAGTTTGAGAAAAAAAAGTCTTTGTTCTGCAGTATAAAGACTAAATGTCTTTATACAGCACCTCTGTTTCCCTCCTCTACATTGTCAGAATAGCTGCTGGTAGCTAATTGAAATTGACTTGCATTGGAGAAAAGAAAAGACAATGCAAGAATGCTAATTCAAATGTGAACACAGACCGAATTCGAAGACATATATGTCATAGTACTTCCCAGCATATGGGTAGGCAAAGTGCTAGTGCTGTTCTTCCTTAGCTATTTATTACAGGCAGTTTATGAGATTAACCAGTGTAATTGGTACAAATGCCACAAAACAGCACTTGCAGTTTTTCCAGACTGACAGATCGTCAAAGACAATGTTGAATTTGCCTATCTAATTGGTTTGAAATATTGTGGAACTACAGGCGCAGTATTGAGCGGGAACAGTGTGACTCCATACTGTGAAATGACAATGAAACGACAATATTATACTGTTTTCTCTTTTCGTCGAAATCCACAGTAGCTAAGCAAAACGACCTAAATTGATTGCCAGCCTGTACTCAGGAATCCTCTCTGTATTGGCATATACCTGCCTTGTCTTTGTCAACCTACCTTGCGGATGCCCTCTGAGGGACTGGACACAGAGTAATCATGGCCGTTGTTCTTACTGATGGTCCTCCACAGCTCTGCGAATGTGCTGTCCTGCTCCAGAGGGTTGGTCCCCTTGTTCTTGAAGTAGTCGTAGACGGCTGAGTCTCTCACGGTGCCGTAGGACACGTCCATCTGCCTGGACAGGTCCTGGAATGTCCTGTAGAGACATAGAGGGAAGAACACAGAGAAATACATCAAGTCAAATGTATAACAAGACAGATATTGTGTGTACAGTAAAGTACACTGTTAAGTGTACTTTGGGTACTTTTTACATGGGTGTAATTTGTACATGCGTGTAATTTGTACATGGGTTCAATTTAGAAAGATGAGTTACTCTACTCAAAATGTTACCAATGTAATAGTAGATTTTGTCAACTTAACTTGATTTCCTGAATTGACATATTTTAACTTATTGACAATTGACATATTTTAACTTAACTTAAGGCAATAGCAAACATGGCATACCTCACGAATGATGGAGTGCCCCCCATTGGGCTATTGAGATATGTATTTTACAAATTTCTGTTATCGCGTGACCACAGATTATACATTATATTGACCAGATCTTCAAGTGGCCGCTCTAACAATGAAAATAAATGTCTTAAAAAAATGGAAGACAGTTAGCCTGGGTACCAGTCTCTTAGCTAATCCACTCCCTGTACTCCATATCACTTGCCAAAGACTCTTTGGCAATGACAAAGAGTAGCAAAGAGTGGAATGTTAGGTAAAGATAATGGTACTCAGACTGCAAGGCAGTCGGAGTAGGCAAGATAAATGAGTGGGCAAATACGCTTGTGAACAACAGGCACAATTCCGATATAGTGTTTTTTCTGAAAGTTGCCGGGATGTCACGTGTCCTATTTATGTCAGTACACTTGTAATAACCTAATCATTCTGAAACGTACATTAGATCTGATGTTGGAGTGGTCCTGGAAATGATGACTATGAAGTAGAACATTTTTGAACATTTACTTCATCCAAATTTTATACTTTCTCATTGACCTTCATACAAAAACTCCTTGCTCGGTGAGCGGGCCAATCAGTGTAATTTTGTAAATGCCGGATCTGTATGGCAAGACACATCATTCACCCAAGTTTCATCAAAATTGGGCCAGTGCTGTCTGAGATATCGCATATGACTATAATACAAACAAACAGACAGATGGAGACCGATCCACAGTCTCTCCCCGATTTTATCATGGGGACAACAAATCTATTTTGTAACAGTGTAAATTGAGGATAGGCTTATATGGATGTCAGATGTATGCTCACTATGAGACAGCTCCAAACTGGCAGGTGGGCCAGCTGTTACATAGCAGTGCTCTGTTTAGACACTCACTGTGTCATAACGTATAAACAGTCCAGGGGGGAAAAAGGGCACAGTTTTTTATGTACATCTCTAGACAGGAAATAATGATGCTGATGAGTTGTTTGCTTATTAGTTAGTTAACACCAGAGGAAGCACAGGAAATAATTGAAGAGGAGAAGTAAAGGGACATTGTTTTAACATTAACATTAAAGGTGGGGAAGTCGGACTTTTAATCAAAACCTACTCTTAAAGAAATGAATCACTTTTGCGCTGGATCAGATCAGTGTATCAGAAAAAAGCAACAAACAATTTACACACAGCTCAGTTCTGAAAACGAGTGAGAAAAACAGCTTTATGTAATGAAGAAATGAGCAACACTAAACTTACAGAACAATCAAGGAGTGTCTAGAACTTGAATTAGCTTACTGTCACACCCTAATCTGTTTCACGTCTTTCTGCTCGTCTCCACCCCCCTCCAGTTGTCACCCATCTTCCCCATTATCCCCAGTGTACTTATTCACCAGAATACCACCCTGCATACCACTGCTGGCTTGCTTCTGAAGCTAAGCAGGGTTAGTCCTGGTCACTCCCTGGAGGGGAGACCAGGTGGTGTTGGAAGGCCAGTAGGAGGCACTCTTTCTTCTGGTCTAAGAAAATATCCCAATGCCCCAGGGCAGTGATTGGGGATGGTGCTTTCTTTCAGATGGGATGTTAAATGGGTGTCCTGGCTCTCTGAGGTCATTAAAGATCCCATGGCACTTGTCGTAAGAGTAGGGATGTTAACCCTGGTGTCCTGGCTAAATTCCTAATCTGTCCCTCAAACCGTAACCTAATAATCCCCAGTTTACATTTGGCTCATTCCTCTCCCCTGTAACTATTCCCCAGGTTGTTGATGTAAATGAGAACGTGTTCTCAGTCAACATCTGGTAAAATAACGGATAAATTAAATTTCTGTTTGTACTCGTCTTTTCCCAGCCTCTCTTTTTCTCGCCCTACTGGTTTTTGACCCTTGCTTGTCCTGACCCTTAACCCGCCTGCCTGACAACTCTGCCTGCCCCTGACTTTGAGCCTTTGCCCCATCTGTATTTCCGACCTCTGCCTGACCTGACCCTGAGCCTGCTTGCCGTCCTGTACCTTTGCCTCTGTTGCTGTAATATACATTGTTACTTTGACACGGTCTGGGTCTTACTTTATCCTGATACTTACATTATCCTGTAGAGCAACCCACACCTTTCTTATAGTTGCTTTTCTATAAGGTGACAGGCAATGTCAAAACATACTTCATAATCAGTTTTTATAAAAGAGTGCTAACAATTCTAAATTAATTTGTCAACCAAAGGGAGTATTCACTGAGCTCGCAAGGAGATTGGACATAACTCGAAGCCTTGTGAGAAGCATTGTGATGCCTTGAAAGGTGTCTGATTTGAGTGTGTGATTTACTATGCCTTTAGAAAGTATTCAGACCCCTAGACTTATTTCACATTTTGTTACGTTACAGACTTATTATAATATAATAATAATAATCAATCTACACACAATAACCCATAATGACAAAGCATAAAAATAAAAATATTTTGCAAATGACAAATTACAAATAAAAAACAGAAATACCTTAGTTACATAAGTATTCTGACCCTTTGCTATGGGACTCTAAATTGAGCTCAGGTGCATCCTGTTTCCATTGATCATCCTTGTGGTATTTCAACAACTTGATTTGCATCCACCTGTGTTAATTTCAATTGATTGGACATGATTTGGAAAGGCACACAACTGTCTATATAAGGTCCCACAGTTGACAGTGTATGTCAGAGCAAAAACCAAGCAATGAGGTTGAAGTAATTCAAGGCACAGCTCTGGCTGTGGCTACCAAAATATTTCTGCAGCATTGAAGTTCCCCAAGAACACAGTGGCCTCCATCATTCTTAAATGGATGAAGTTTGGAACCACCAAGACTCTTCCTAGAGCTGGCCGCCCAGCCAAACTGAGCAATCAGGGTATAAGGGCCTTGGTCAGGGAGGTTAGCAAGAACCAGATGGTCACTCTGACAGAGCTCTAGAGTTCCTCTGTGGAGATGGGAGAACCTTTCAGAAGGACAACCATCTCTGCAGCACTCCACCAATCAAGCCTTTATGGTAGAGTGGCCAGACGGAAGCCACTCCTCAGTTAAAGGCACATGACAGCCCGCTCGGAATTAGCCAAAAGGCACCTGAAGACTCTCAGACAATGAGCAACAAGATTTTCTAGTCTGATGAAACCAAGATTGAACTCTGTGACCTGAATGTCAAGCGTCACGTCTGGAGGAAACCTGGCACCAACCCTACTGTGAATTATGGTTGTGGCAGCATCATGTTGTGGGGATGTTTTTCAAAGTTAGGGACTGAGACACTAGTCAGGATCAAGGCAAAGATGAACGTCCTGAATGTCCTTGAGTGGACTAGCCAGAGCCCAGACTTGAACCCGATCGAACATCTCTAGCGAGACCTGAAAATACCTGTGCAGCAACACTCCTCATCCAACCTGACAGAGCTTGAAAGGATCTGCAGAGAAGAATGGGAGAAACTCCCCAAATACTGGTTTGCCAAGCTTGTAGCGACATACTCAAGAATACTCGATGCCGAATGTAAATGTAATATGTCCGGGGGGGGTTATATAAGTTTATATGAATTAGAAAAAATGTCTGTTTTAAAACAAGGCTGCAACATGTGGAAAAGGTCAAGGGGTCTGAATACTTTCCAAAGGCACTGTAAATTAAGCTATTCATTGCCAGCAACTGTTTAGATCATATTCTTTGTTACATCGTTTCCTAACACGTTCTAGAGTAATGAAAAGCTGGTGGCATGGCGAATGAATTGTACTTCGGTTCAAGGATATGTCAGCAATGACGCATGGCTATCTCTGGGACAGTCACCACAGCACTCAGCAGTCTATCTATGTAATGACAAGTTCCCAGTGAGCAGTGCATACAATCACAGTTTAGCAAACTGCCTGTACTGTATGTCTGAAAAATGCTCAAAGTGAAATGGTTTTAGAGTGCATCTCTGCCGCAACCTTCACCTGTTGCCTACAATACCCTGGTTTTAAAAAAACTATTATTGCCAACTTGTGATAAAAAGGTTATGTATTTCACACACTACACCGGTTTTAATAAGGTGTCTGCACTGGCTGCCTGTGAGTTTTAGAATGAATTGTTTTTTTGTTTTGTTAATCAATCCATGATTGTGCACCCCAATACATGTCAGATGTTTTTAAGTTATGTACCCAGTAGGTCCCTCAGGTCCTCTGGCACTGGCATTTTAATTATCCTAAAGCCTAGGACCAAGATGCACGGAGAGGCATCCATTAGTTATTATGCCCCCAGCCTCAGGAACAGCCTGCCAGAGAACCTGAGGGGGGCCAAACCCATGGACATATTTAAAAGATAACTTTAAAACACATTTTTTAGCTTTAATTTTCCTTAGGGTGCTTTTCAGTTGTTCAATTTGTTTTTTTATCTTATGTTTGCTGTGTAGTAAATATTTCAGCTTTTATTATTTTATTATTATTTTTCCTGTAAAGAACATTGCATTGCATTCCATGTCTGAAATGTGCTCTATAAATAAAGCTTGATTTGATTTGATTGATAGCTATATCATACCTGATTAAATCCTGTTATGGCTAGACGTTCCGCTATTGGAAGGTTTTGACAACATCCGGTGAAATTGCAGAGCGCAAAATTCAAATTAAATTATTAGAAATATTTAACTTTCATAAAATCACAAGTTCAATACACCAAAATAAAGCTTAACTTCTTGTTAATCCAGCCACCGTGTCAGATTTCCAAAACACTTTACGGCGAAAGCAAACCATGTGATTATCTGAGGACAGCGCCCCATCATACAAACACATGAAAATCATATTTCAACCAAGCAGGTGCGACATGAAAGTCAGAAATAACGATATAATTCATGCCTTACCTTTGAAAATCATGTTCTGTTGGCATTCCAATATGTCCCAGAAACATCACAAATGGTAATTTTGTTTGATAAATTCCTTCTTTATATCCCCAAAATGTCCATTCATTTGGCGCGTTTGATTCAGAAATACACCGTTTCCAACTTGCCCAACATGACTACAAATGATCTAATAAGTTACCTGTAAACTTGGTCCAAACATTTCAAGCAACTTTCCTAATCCAACTTTAGGTATCCTAAAATGTAAATAATCAATCAAATTTAAGACGGAAAATACTGTGTTCAATAGTGGATAAAATCAACGTGGAGCAAGCTATTTTAACAGTTTTAGAAACTTTAGAGTGTTTTCTATCCAAATCTACCAATTATATGCATATCCTAGCTTCTGGGCCTGAATAGCAGTCAGTTTACTTTGGGCACGCTTTTCATCCGGACGTGAAAATACTGCTACCTATCCCAAACAGGTTAAAGCCACATGCTTGGTTTCCATTTTGGTCAGCTTTAATTGAGGTAGATCATAACTGACGGACGCTTCAAGGGATTCAGTGGCAACCATTAGATGTGTTAAATAGAGAGCATTTGTGGTGAGTGGATTCACGATAGGTTTAAATTAAACACTTCTATTTGACTATTTTCATTCAAGCGAATTAAAGCTAATAGCACATGTCAGGTTGTCTATTGAAATATGCTCTTTGACCTTTCCTGTCAGTCTCTGTATATGAGTAGATATTTACTTGAAAATCTGAATCTTCCTAAATACTAAACCCTGTTATGTGTGTTACAGTATTCCAGAACTATAAATATTAAAGTCTCATATAATGAATGACTGTAAAGTATTTAAATGGTTATGCATTATATGGACAGAACATTAGGTCAAACATTAAATTATTTAAGATTACCTCAATGGAAACTTGAAATGCTGTATCTTTTTACCACACTGCCCTGGCCTCAATGGGACTGTAAGAACAGTTTAATTTTCACCAACTCAATTGAGGGACAATGTGGAGGAATAGGGTAAAGTTACTTTAATGCACTTGCCCAATAGCAGATGACAGAAACACACACCCCATAACGCCCATTCAAGAAGTAAGTAACAAAAACTAAAGGTCACCTCCTGATTTTACTCTGTTATCCAGAACCGTGTACTTTGCTTGATTTATTCCAGTGTTCATGTCTGGGTCATTTGAAGCTCAGTGAAAATAAAAAAGATAATCGCTAAATAAAGCAGTGTGATAGTAGCTGTAGCTGTAGCTGTTATGTGTGAATATGGGATAGTGTTATAAAAGCATAATAACCCTGTGGATTAGAGATCAATTCCAATCACTATCACTGATTGCTCTCATTTGGCCAAATCAATACATCCTTTTATGCTATGGTCAATATGTGTGCTTTTTCATAGAATTGGTGGTAGAGAATAATAGCAGCATGATGACTGCTTAGAGGAAGGCAATAGCACCCAGGTTTTGTCAGTGTAGAATACAGAGAGATGTACAGTTCCTTCAGAAAGTATTCATACGCCTTGATATTTTCCACATTTTCTTGTGTTACAGCCTGAAATTGATTAAATATATATATTTTTCTCTGACCCATCTACACACAATACCCCATAATGACAAAAGTGAAAACATGTTTTTTTATAAATGTATAGAAGTTGATTGAAAATGAAATACAGAAATATCTCATTTATATTAATATTCACACCCCTGAGTCAATACTTTGAAGAAACACCTTCGGCAGCAAGAGTCTTTCTGGGTAAGTCTGTCAAAGCTTTCCACACCTGGATTGTGCAACATTTGCCCATTATTATAAAATTCTTCAAGCTCTGTTAAATTGGTTGTTGATCATTGCGAGACAATCATTTTCAGGTCTTGCCATAGGTCTTGCCATAGATTTTCGCATAGATTTAAGTCAAAACTGTAACTCTGCCACTCAGTAACTTTGCCACTCAGAATTCACTGTCTTCTTGTGTTGTATCGGATTTGCCCAAACAACACTTTATATTCCACATTTTTTGCAGTATTACTTTTGTGACTTGTTGCAAACAGGATGCATATTTTGGAATACTTGTTTTTGTACAGGCTTTCTTCTTTTCATTTTGTCAATTAGATCTTCAGTTTTCTCCTATCACAGCCATTAAACTCTGCATCTGTTTTAAAGTCACGATTGGCCTTATGGTGAAAACCCTGAGCGGTGTTCTTCCTCTCCGGCAACTGAGTTAGGAAGGACGCCTGTATCTTTATAGTGAGTTGGTGTACATTTAATGTCAGCTTCTTCTTTTTACCCATCTACCAATTCTTTGCGAGGCACTGGAAAACCTCCCAGGTCCTTGTGGTTGAATCTGTGTTTGAATTTCACTGCTCGACTGAGGGACCTTACTTGTGTGGGGTATGGAGATTAGGTACTGTAGTGATTTAAAAAATCATGTTAGACACAATTATTGAACACAGAGTTAGTCCATGCAACTTATTATGTGACTTAAGCACATTCCTATTCCTGAAATAATTTAACCCTCTAGAGTCTAAGCCCTGTCTAAGCCGGGGGAGGGGGGTTCTAAGCTAACATATGAAATTGTTTTAAGATGGCCATACCAAGGATAATTTAGCTATTTGATTTTTGAATTTTAAGACCCCTTAACATATCTCAAAAATATATTTTAAAAGTATTTGATGCAACATTGAATTTGGCATTAATGCTATTAGCCAAAAGAAACACATTGAATAACATATTTACTACATGAAACAACAAAATTAAAAGGAAGTTTGTTCTGAAGTGTCTGTTCTATATCTGAGAGATATAAGAAAGATCAGGAGGCTGTTTAAAATTGTTTTTACATGTATTTATCTCCTTATTTTAGGCACTAAACTATCTCCATATATACTTCCATAATTTTCTAAAACTGGGAACTTCAGACGAGTCTTGAGAGGCTTGTGGGCGTCCTAGAGCAAAACAGAGAACACCATCCTGTTCGTGGAAGTCTCCGCTTTCAAACTCTTCGGACACTACAGATGTTTTCGTCATGAGAAGACCGATTTTCAGGATGTCTCATGGCCTGACAAACACTGCTCTAGCTCTGACACCTTTCACTGCAGATACGGAAGGGTGATATTATTTATTAATTTGTAAAAAATTATTCCACTTTGACATTTTAGAGTATTGTGTGTAGGCCAGTGACAAAAAGAAATCTTAATTTAATCCATTTTAAATTCAGGCTGCAACAAAATGCAACAAAACACAACAAAATGTGGAAAAAGTCAAGGGGTCTGAATACTTTCTGAAGGTACTGTATGTTGCTCATGGCTTTTTGAAGAGGCCTTCAACTAGGGTTTCCCATTTTGGAGAATATTCAGAAGTGGAAACTTTCCGTGGGAATTAACGGGAATATATGGGAATTAACGGAAATATATGCAAATTAATATTAATACCATTTAAATGTTTTTGCATTGGATATATTTACCATAACATATGGAGACAGAAACATAAACCTTTTACCAAATGGTTAAATCCATCCAATAGCAATTTTAAAAAACTATTTAGTTACAAATTGAACTTTAATTAAGTGAGTTGACTCTTCACATTTCACTGAATTCCAAAATAAAGGGAATATTGAATGATCCCCAATGATCCATTGCATCTCCGGATGGCCACCAATTTTTCAACTCTTGTATTGGTCAGCCTGTTGCGTGCTTTTGGTATGTGTGTTCCCAAACAAGGACCAGTTGTGCTCTGAGGCAGCTGATGTTTGTCACACCCTGATCTGTTTCACCTGTCCTTGTTATTGTCTCCACCCCCTCCAGGTGTCGCTTGTTTTCCCCAGTGTATTTATCCCTGTGTTTCCTGTCTCTCTGTGCTAGTTTGGAATCAGGTGAATTAACACACCTCATTTAGCAGGCTCAAGCAAGCTAAAACCCACATGGTGTCAAAAACTAACTAGCAGAACATGTTAACAAGTTAGAAATGATTTAAACACACTTTGCCGTAGGGTTTGAACATTTACTAGTTAACAAAAAAATAATGTATGCCATTAAAATATATTCAGTATTGTAATCAAAACTTACCAGAAAGCATGTAGTCCTTGGCTCAGACAGTGTAGTAGTGTGGGATCAATATCTTCTCATTAGTGTCTAAGATCTTGACAATCAGCTGTACATGTGATGGAAGAGTGCACTGCACATGTGATGGAAGAGCACACTGTGCATGCAGAGGGTTGCAATTCCATTGAATTGGGGATAGTTTAACCAAAAACAGGCCACAAGACCTAGAATTGCCTTGTGTGTATCCCACAAAAAAGGGTTCACTGTTATAAGATAACTTTTCTGATAAATTTAAGCTACATTTCCTACGTTTCTGGGGCTTAACTTCCCATGGAAAACTTTGGGTAAAATTCTGGAAATTTACCGGAAAGTTTCCATCCCTTTGCAACCCTACCTCCAACATTCATGAATATACAGTATTGTTCATGGGTGTACTTTGGATATCTTCTGTATGTGTTTACTAGAATAAATAAAGTAATTTATTTTGCAACACAAGAATGCATTGAAGATGAACTGATGGAAATGTCATCTTGGATTAGATTTTCTGGAATATAGTTAAAAGAAGCAGCTAGGGAAATTGGCATGTCACCATAGTGTTCAAACAGTCAGTGATCTCTGATGTGACACGCTTGATGACATACTCTATTCACTAGCAGATACTAAAGAAAACATTTGATGTACAATCAAAAGGCCCTCCATCTTCCAACCTCAGATTTCAGAAATAAAAACATTCCAGACTGTAACCTTGCCGTAATATTAAATCATTTCATATTAAGAACATGACTGACGTCATACTTCTGTGTGATTGCCAATGAGCGACTCTAGATGAGGCGCTTTCTCAACATATATATATTTATTTTTTCTCCCAGATTTTGATAATCTTACCTCAAAAGGACATTATCAACATAAATATTTAATTTATTCATTGTTATGAACATGATAAGGGGAATAATAGGCACTTTGTCTAAGAAAATATTGCTTATTTCTAAAAAAGTAGCCATTTTCATCCGCTATAGAAATGCTAAGGATATGGGATTTGCAAGTGCCAACATCCCTCTCGAAAAAGTTGACAATCCCAAAATGTACACATTCATTAATGCCAGTGAAATGACCAAATCTTCCTCTAGTGGCATCATGGGTCGAATGTCATTAGTATTTTTTTCATAATTAACTTTTTTTTTGCTGACAATCCGGTGTTTCTATGTGAAACATTTTTTTATATTTCAGTCTTCTGTGATGTATAATGTTTAGTATTGGGATGCAAACTCAAGATTGAATACATTTCAACTCTATATCTGACATGGTAAAGGTGTTTTTTTTAAGCCCATAACCATTTTTGAGGTGTATACTTTTATTTCAAAGTAGATTTATTTCAAAGTAGATTTGTTTAAGTCTATCAATAAAAACTCTGTGTGACCCTGATTTAGACCACCGCAGTAAATGGTTAACACACTGGGGCACAGTCTAGTCAAAAAAACTGAAAGCATTTCCATAATAACGGGCGAATCCACTGACACACAAGACCATTATGTTCTTCATATTTTGTAGGAGAGGTGGGTGAAGACGTTAAAGTTGTTCTGGCTGACACAATATTTAAAGGCAGTGAGCTATTCAATAGTGTCAGAATGTCATTCAGAGTACATGCACTTTTACTTGCATTTTGTGGAGGTCGAGAAGCGTATCTCTCCAAATACTAACAGAATTGGAAAAGTTGTTGGGTTGTTAGACTAGCCATTTATGTTCTGTAAATAGTCTACATTTCCCCCTATATATTTTCTGAGATAAAAATGTCTAACATACCCATATGTTAAGAACGGGCTATGAATACTTTGTGAAATATTTTGGTTGATTGATGTTGTCTTGTTATGTAAGGAGACTTTTTCATTAAATCCTCCACAACCTTCTCGGTACTGTAGAAGCATTCTGCTGAGATAGTGTCATGTGTTGTTGTTATTTCAGTTGGCTGTCTATTCTGTCTTTCCATATATAATCTAATGCTAAATTTCAGGTTTTGAAGAATATATTGTCTGCAAGGAGCATCCAAACGGGGTATTGGCGCACTCTTTTTCAACCGATATTCAGATTTTTTATTTTGTATATTTTCTGGTTGGATTCAGTCCCTCCCCTTTAACTGTCCTAATTGCACCATTTTTATCAACTCTGATGATCAGGGATTGAGTTTGTTGGAGAGGATCAGTTTGAGTAAAGTGAGGTGTAGAATCACTGATCTACAAATTGTATTCCTTGCCAAATAATAGGCTTTGTGCAATTAAGATTTGTATGCTACGCCTCCCCTGGTTTAGGCGATCCCCGATCACCAAACACTCACGCATAACCAAATCCAGTGGATAATGCTAGAAATACCGGTCAACCCAAAAAAACAACAACAACCCAAACACATGTCATAGTAATAGTAAATTAATACATATACAGGAATTATTTGTTTTTTGCCAAATATCACACCATGGAGGAAATAAAAGCCCCCTTCTCCCTCTCCCCATGTTTCAAATTATTAACACATGCATTCAAAATCTGAATAAGAAATACACTGTGGGCTGCCAAACAAATTACCCAGTGGATATTGTGAGTGTCTTTCTGGGCGCTGCCCAGTCTGTGAATACAATAATTAGGTTTAAACAAGGTTGGTTAGATTTACATAATCGCCTGATCAAGGATAGAGATGGAACAGAGAGAAAAAAAATGTCACAAAATCAGGATGAAAAGATAATTATGACTTTGAGGCCTCGCCAGGTTTTGTTTTTTGGATGTCAAAAATGTTTTCGTTTAATCTTTTGCCTCCACCACTTGACACCTTCTCAAAAATATTCTGCCCATTTCACAGAACTTGCAAGCACGTATTTCCCGCATTTCAATAAATGGTAAACAAAATGTAAATTAATTGATAGGTATATTACTCAAAGTTTGGACTAACAATGAAACCCTCTCAAATGATGTAGGTCACAAAATTCACACACTGTCAATGTAATCGCATGTGGTATGCATGAGTGCTCACTTGTGTGTGTGTTTGAGCATAAGTGGGGGCTCCTCATGATATCACTGGCTAATGCACATCACCATTAACACCTGGCACTGGCTGTAAATGGTGTGATGGGAGACCCTTCAGAAAGAGGTTCATTGTGACCTCTGGGTTCAGGGGGAGTATGGGATGGAAAACACGTGTCTAATGTACTTTCCACTACCTATCCACTACCTACCATTTCCATTAGCTAACGTAACCACTATGCTGATGTAAAGAATGTCAAACTGCTTGCTTAGCGAGTGCCACGTCCTCCTGATTCGGCTCACACCGTGGCTCAAACCCAGGACCTTTGCATCGCTAGCACACATGACCGCCCTCCTGAAGCATCTTACCAGTCGGTGCCAAGCGAAAAGCTATCTACTCGCTGATGCAACTCTGAGGAGTATGTTTCAGACATTCCCATGCGCTCCAATGACATAAATGTAAAGAGACATTTGAAAGAACCCAGTGTCTGATTCAGCCATGGTTTCCACTAACAGGAGTGGGATGAATCATCCAGAATGGCTATAAATAAAGAACCTCTCCAAGCAGTGGCAGAATCAACAGAATGGCTAGAGCTCTGTCTCTATAACCTAATGTACCGAGAATACAAATCTAAACAAGAAGGACACTGCGTCACAGTAGTGAAAAGCACACTCCAGTCCGTACTCCTAACGTGGCAGAAATCTGCCAGGAAGGTCTGCTTCAGATATGTTTGATTATGACAATTGGTACTCAGGTGGAATATATAAATATGTACATGGAATAAAAATATAACTTGTAAAGTGTTGGTCCCATATTTCATGAGCTGAAATCACCATTTGCCGAAACAATCTTTCCACCTGACAGGTTTGGCAAATCAAGAAACTGATTAAACAGCATGATTGTTACACAGGTGCACCTTGTGCTGGGCAATGAAAGACCACTCTAAAATGTGCAGTTGTCACACAACACAATGCCACAGATGTCTCAAGTTTTGAGGGAGCATGCAATACACATGTTGACTGCAGGAAAGTTCACCAAAGCTTTGCCAGAGAATTGAATGTTCATTTCCCTACCATAAGCCGCCTCTCCAACATAGTTTTAGAGAATTTGGCAGTACGTCCAACCGGCCTCACAACCGCAGACCACGTGTATTGTGTAGTGTGGGCGAGCGGTGTGCTGATGTCAGCGTTGTAAACAGAGTGTCCCATGGTGGCGGTGGGGTTATGGTATGTTCAGGCATCAGCTACAGACAACAAACAGAATTGCATTTTATCGATGGCAATTTACCGTAACAAGATCCTGAGGCCCATTGTCATGCCATTCATTTGCCTCATCACCTCATGTTTCAGCATGACAATGCACAGCCCCATATTGCAAGGATCTGTACACAATTTTTGGAAGCTGAAAATGTCCCAGATCTTCCATGGCCTGCATACTCACCTGACATGTCACCCACTGAGCTGTTTGGGATGCGCTGTATGACAGCATGTTCCAGTTTCAGACAATATCCAGCAACTTCGCACAGCAATTGAAGTGGAGTGGGACAACATTCTGAAGACCGGAATCAACAGCCTGATCAACTCTATATAAAGGAGATGTGTTGCGCTGCATGAGGCAAATGGTGGTCAAACTAGATATGGACTGTTTTTCTGATCCACACCCCTATTTAAAAAAAAAAGATATCTTGGACCAATAGATGCATATCTGTATTCCCAGTCTTGTGAAATACATAGATAAGGGCCTAATTTATTTATTTAAATTGATTTCCTTATATGAATTGTAACTCAGTAAAAAAAATCTATTGTTGCATGTTGCATTTATTTTTTTGTTCAGTATATATATTTTTCAAGCTGACGTGACAAACATAATACTATAATACTAGTAGATTATATGGTACATGTAGCATAATAAAAACCTGCTGTGAGGAAAAGCAGGGGAATTGGAGGAGCAATGATATGAAAAGCTTGAGCTTGACACCTTGATAAACTAATTTCCTGATGATGGCAAACCAATCATCGTACTGGGCGACTTCAACCTCCTGATGCCGGACTTCATTTCAGTTCTTTGACGTCACCCTTTCCCAGTCCCCTCCCACTCACAAGGCAGGCAATGTGCTTGATCTCATCTTTACTAGAAGATGTTTGCTTGGTAATGTCACTGCAACCCCCCTACATGTCTCTGATCACTACTTTGTTGCTTTTCTCTCCCTCTCTCCTCCAAACGTAACCACTCAGCCACTACTCAGATACGCTATCACAATCTTCACTCTCTATCTTTCCCACTACCCCTCCTCTTCTATCCTATCATCTCTCCCTTCTGCTAAATCCTTCTCCCTCCTGTCTCCTCACTCTGCCTCCTCGACCCTAATCTCCTTCCTTTTCGCAACACAGCCTGTCCCCTTTCCTCCCAGCTGGCTTGACCCTCCCCTCCCGCTCCATGGCTGAGTGACTCACTGCGTGCTAGAGTCCTCCATCGGGTCTGATACCAACAGTTCCCCATGGGTGACCCACAAAAAAAATCAGCTTGCAGGTGGAATGAAAACGTTCTTTGAACAATTATATTAAGGGCTGGAAACATTTGAAATCAGGCTCACAATCACAATATTTTTACAAAACCCAGGAGCTTGTGGTGTTGTGAATTCCATTATGTGAGCAGGGAAGCAGACATATAGGCTACCAGCCACGCACGCAGTGAGAGAGTGTGGAGCAGGGAACTGTCAACATTATTTGTGTGGTGCTGAAACATTTTAATTTGTCCATGTGCAGAGCTTATGTTCTGTCCCTCCATGTGAGAATACATAGCCAGGTTGACTTTCCCTGGCTAGCCAGGCTATACTCAGCCTTGTCTCAGGATGGTAAGTTGGTGGTTGAAGATATCCCTCTAGTGGTGTGGGGGCTGTGCTTTGGCAAAGTGGGTGGGGTTATATCCTTCCTGTTTGGCCCTGTCCGGGGGTGTCCTCGGATGGGGCCACAGTGTCTCCTGACCCCTCCTGTCTCAGCCTCCAGTATTTATGCTGCAGTAGTTTATGTGTCGGGGGGCTAGGGTCAGTTTGTTATATCTGGAGTACTTCTCCTGTCCTATTCGGTGTCCTGTGTGAATCTAAGTGTGCGTTCTCTAATTCTCTCCTTCTCTCTTTCTTTCTCTCTCTCTCGGAGGACCTGAGCCCTATGACCATGCCCCAGGACTACCTGACATGATGACTCCTTGCTGTCCCCAGTCCACCTGGCCGTGCTGCTGCTCCAGTTTCAACTGACCTGAGCCCTAGGACCATGCCCCAGGACTACCTGACATGATGACTCCTTGCTGTCCCCAGTCCATCTGACCGTGCTGCTGCTCCAGTTTCAACTGTTCTGCCTTATTATTATACGACCATGCTGGTCAATTACGAAAATTTGAACATCTTGGCCATGTTCTGTTATAATCTCCACCCAGCACAGCCAGAAGACGACTGGCCACCCCACATAGCCTGGTTCCTCTCTAGGTTTCTTCCTAGGTTTTGGCCTTTCTAGGGAGTTTTTCCTAGCCACCGTGCTTCTACACCTGCATTGCTTGCTGTTTGGGGTTTTAGGCTGGGTTTCTGTACAGCACATTGAGATATCAGCTGATGTACGAAGGGCTATATAAATAAATTTGATTTGATTTGATTAGCCGAGCTCACGCAAAAATGGCTAACGTAACCATAGAAATAAAAAGAAATGTTAAGATGGGGGAATACAAAATTGTGGATACAGGTCCCGCGTGAGTGAAATCCCTGGTTTGTAAGGATTTTGCAATTATTGTGGACGAGGACAAAAACACGGTAGATGGATAGACTACACAGCCTTCAAAAAGTGCAAGCAGGTTCTGTTAATTATCAGTTAATAATTATTACATTAATGTAGGCTTTCGCAATTTTTTTTTACTTTATGAAGGACATATAAAGTTATAATCAGTACAGCTGGTAAAAGTTTGAGTAGGGTCTATTAGCCAACTAAATATATTTATTTTTGCAGCCTACATTCAATTCTAGGAATTGTTCATTTAAGTTTCAATGAAACAATTTTATTACTGTCACGCCCTGACCTTAGAGAGCTGTTTTATTTCTCTATTTGGTTAGGTCAGGGTGTGATGTGGGGTGGGCATTCTATGTTTTGTATTTCTGTGTGTTTGGCCGAGTGTGGTTCCCAATCAGAGGCAGCTGTCTATCGTTGTCTCTGATTGGGAATCATACTTAGGCAGCCTGTTTTGGCACCTTAGTTGTGGGTAGTTGTCTTTGTTAGTGGCCTGTATAGCCCTAGTAAGCTTCACGGACGTCGTCGGTTCTTGTTTTGTTGGCGACATTTAAAGAAATAAAGAGAAAAGGTACGCTCACCACGCTTCACCTTGGTCAGATCATTTTCAAGACAGCGATCGTGACAATTATTTTAAGGGTCTCGTTTTGTTATCTCAGCTATAGGTTTTCATTAGGTAAGAAGGTTAATAAGAAAGCCATTTTTTCCAAAGCGATTTGAGTTGTCAATGTGCTGCATCACATTATGAAAAATATATATATATTGTTCTTAATTCATGTCATGGTTTCTGTTTATCCAAATGTTCAAAGAATATCTTAAATAACACATTGTTCTTACAACCCCCCCCACACACGCCCCCACACACACAAATAACCTTCCACTTGTCTTTTCCCACTAGCACTGACTTTGCTGACAACTTATTTATTGAGGAAAAAGGTACGTACTACGACTGCGATATGTGGTTGTCTCACCTAACTATCTTATTAGGCTGGATGACCTTCCTGCAATCCCCTCCCTCCTCCAACCTTGAAACACACCATTTGCACAACATCAGCATAATCAAATACAATCAGACGTCAAAGCCACAGCGCCTGAGCAAATACGCATCGTGCCGGGATAAGCGGTGGATAACATTTGCAGATCCGAAGGCCAACAGAGAGGGGATGATAATCTTTAAAGATCCAACATCATGCCTCCATGTGTGAGGTCCATGTACATATACATGTGTCTGTGTGTGTCTGTGAGCAGGGATGCAGGCATATGATTATTCAAAATGGATTCTACTGGACGATGCCATGATGTATGTCTGGCATTTCAAACAGTCGGCACATACCAGCGTAGCGAAATATCACCTTCAGAAGGAAGACACCATATTAGATAATACGAACGCTGCAATCAAGCATTAGAGATGTCAATTCATTTTCAGTTAAAATGTTGTGGATGACACTGTGGAGATTTGTGGAATATGCTCTGGAGCCCATGTTCCGATAGGATGAATGGCAAAAGTACTGCATGGTCGAGCTGTGATATTAAAATAATGATCCTGTACATCCTGAATGTCATATTTCATATAAATCTATTAAAAACTTTAGAGGATCTTTTGCATTATTCAATATATCACCATAGTTGTGTATCAGTCCATTGTGAGGCTTCAAGAAGATCTGATGTACACACATGGTTTGAAGCCATTCCATTTGCCCTGTTAAAGCCATTATTATGAGCCGTCCTCCCCTGAGCAGCCTACACACTGCAGTGCATACTACCTTGACCACTCACAAAACTTGATCCCTGTATAAACCACAGACTGACAAGACTTGTGGTGAACACCTCATTCATATTCTACTGCAGACAATAAAAAACAGTGAACTTCTGGATGGTCTTTCTTGGTCTCCCCTTGTGATGACAGATCATTAGACAGTCCAACAGCGGGGTAAGCCAAGGGTCGTCATTCATGACTTGTTCACCCGGGTTAACAATACCTTGACACCATTATTGAGGAAGGGATAAAACAGAGTCAGAGGGGCAGGAGCAACCTACCGTACGGTGGTGTCCATGCGGGAGACGGTGAGGTAGGCTGCCAGGTTGGCCGTGTAGGAGGAACATACAATGAGGGTGAAGAGCCACCAGCTGCCCATGACGATCCTCAGGGCCACAGAGCTCACCACGCTATCCCCTCCTATAGAGGGGGAGAAAGGACATGTCACTATCCAGGCTGGGTAGAAAGCAACTACAGTTATCAAGGGGTTGAGGATGAACAAGTAGTTGGTAAAGTGGGTGGATGTACAGTACCAGTCAAAAGTTTAGACACCCCTACTCATTCAAGGGTTTTCTTTATTTTTTACTATTTTCTACATTGTAGAATAATAGTGAAGACAACATAACTATGAAATAACACATATGGAATCATGTAGTAACCAGAAAAGTGTTCAACAAATCTAAATAGATTTTAGATTTTAGATTCTAGATTCTTCAAAGTAGCCACCTTTTGCCTTGATGACAGCTTTGTACACTTTTGGCATTCTCTCAACCAGCGTCACCTGGAATGCTTTCCAACCATCTTGAAGGAGTTCCCACATATGCTGAGCACTTGTTGGCTGCTTTTCCTTCACTCTGTGGTCCAACTCATCCCAAACCATCTCAATTGGGTTGAGGTCGGGTGATTGTGGAGGCCAGGTCATCTGATGCAGCACTCCATCAATATCCTTCTTGGTCAAATAGCCCTTACACAGCCTGGAGGTGTGTTGGGTCATTGTCCTGTTGAAAAACAAATGATAGTCCCACTAAGCGTAAACCAGATGGCGTATTGCTGCAGAATGCTGTGGTAGCCATGATGGTTAAGTGTGCATTGAATTCTAAATAATTATAAATAAGTAACTGACAATGTCACCAGCAAAGCACCCCCACATCATCACACCTCCTCCCCCATGCTTCACGGTGGGAACCACACATGCAGAGATCATCCGGCAGCAGGGTAGCCAAGTGGTTAGAGTGTTGGACTAGTAACCGGAAGGTTGCAAGTTCAAAACCCGACCTGACAAGGTACAAAACTGTCGTTCTGCCCCTGAACAGGCAGTTAACCCACTGTTCCTAGGCCGTCATTGAAAATAAGAATTTGTTCTTAACTGACTTGCCTAGTTAAATAAAGGTCAAATTAAAAATTAAAAAAAAAAAATCTGGTCACCTACTCTGCGTCTCACAAAGACATGGTGGTTGGAACCAAAAGGTTGGATTTAACAGACCAAAAGACAGATTTCCACCGGTCTAATGTCAATTACTCGTGTTTCTTGGCCCAAGCAAGTCTCTTCTTATTATTGGTGTCCTTCAGTAGTGGTTTCTTTGCAGCAATTCGACCTTGAAGGCCTAATTCACGCAGTCTCGTCTGAACAGTTTATATAGAGATGTGTTTGGGCTGCAATTTCTGAGGCTGGTAATTCTAATGAAGTTATCCTCTGCAGCAGAGGTAATTCTGGGTCTTCCTTTACTGTGGTGGTCCTCATGAGAGCCAGTTTCATCATACCGCTTTTTGGTTTTTGCGACTGCACTTGAAGAAACGTTCAAAGTTCTTGAAATTTTCCAGATTGACTCACCTTTATGTCGTTCTGCCCCTGAACAGGCAGTTAACCCACTGTTCCTAGGCCATCATTGAAAATAAGAATTTGTTCTTAATATTTTTAGCTGACTTGCCTAGTTAAATAAAGGTAAAATTAAAAAATTAAAGTAATGATGGACTGTCGTTTCGCTTGGCTTATTTGAGATGTTCTTGTCATAATAAGTACTTTTTCTTTTACCAAATAGGGCTATCCTATATATACCACAATTTATTGGCTCAAGCGCATTAAGAAGGAATCTAATTCCACAAATTAACTTTTAACAGGGCACCCCTGTCAGTTGCAATGCTTCCAGGTGACTACCTCATGAATCTGGTTGAGAGAATGCCAAGAGTGTTCAAAGCTGTCATCAAGGAAAAGGTTGGCTACTTTGAAAAATCTCAAATATAAAATACACTTGTTAGGTTACTACATGATTCCATATGTGTTATTTCATAGTGTTGATTTCTTCACTATTATTCTACAATGTAGAAAATAGTCAAAATAAAGAAAAACCCTTGACTGAGTAGGTGTGTCCAAACTTGTGACTGACACTGTATATCAGAGGAGACTGGTGGGAGGAACTATAGGAGGACACATTTTCAGTTGAGGCTGGTTATCGGAAGACAGGCTCATTGTAATGTATTGAATGGAATAAATGGAACGGTATCAAGACATCAAACATATGGAAACCACATGATCGACTCCATTCAATTTCTTACTTTCCAGATAATAGAATGAGCCCATTCTCCTATAGCCCCTCCCACCAGCCCCCACTGATGTATATAGAAGATGCTGTGACAGAAATGGTTATATAAGGATCACTGAAGGGCTGAAGTCTGTTCACCGTCCCATAACACAATTGGTTGACAATATGCTGTACTAAAAAAATCTATCCAGATTAGAGTGATTCACTTCAAAGGTTCCATAACTTTCAATGAAAAATGTGTTATGACGGACCACTGTTTTCCCATACAGATAAAGAAGTGTCCACTTGAAATAGTGGGCAGTTGCAAAGAACTAACAGGACAGAGGCTCCCCATGTTTAATCCTTGGCTGTTAGGCTTAAAATGGTTCAACAGGCTCTCTGGCAGGAGGTAATTATAGATGCAGCTGAGGTTCAACAGGACTTGCTGACACACTCATTTATTTCCCTTTGCCAGTCTTGGATCCCAACCAACATATCATTTTCTTCATTCAAAGGCACCTTTACTGTGCTCTTGTGAGCTTAACAAGCTTGTAATGCAATCACTATGTTATATGGACTGTATACAGCACACGTGTCCATGAGACATGTACGAGACAGCAACATAGGTGCAGAAACAGCTGTGTGGCCTTTTCCACTTCACATGCAACTTTATGGATGGTATTGTAACGCATAGGATCACTTTCATTACCTAAATCGGCTTACTGTTCATCTGACCATTAGAAAGTATCAACATCTTATCATAAATAGTTTGTAAATAATCACCGGATATTTGAATGAATCATACATTTTTACAATGTAATCGACAAACACATTTCAGCACATGAAAATGGTATGTTTCCCATAAAATATTTGAAACATACAAATGATACATTTGTTTTTTACTGTAAAATGGCCTGGGTTGCTTTAGATAAAATCTAAATGAGTATATAGGAGAGTCCTCTGTACCTTGCTGTACAAAGGCTCCATAGACTATCCAGATAGCACTGTGCAGGGAGTTGGACGCCTGGTTGGCGGGCTGCTGGTGTGGCACTGGAGGATTCTGGGTCCTCAGTGACTGCATCCTGCTCAGCAGGAAAATGAGAACTCCAACCACGGGGATGGCTGCAGCGATACACCCCCACACGGCCAGGTCAAACGGAGCGAACAGCGAGAAGATGTTGATCTTCTCCTCCGGTTTCTTCAGCAGGATCCCCACTGAGTAGTCCATGTAGCGCTTACTGAAGTCCACCACGCTTTCCCGCTCCGGAGTGATAGTAATAGCAGACATGGCCAGGTCAGCCCTCTGTGGAGACAGACAGAGAATAAGTATAGCTAACGTCCCCTGGTCAGTCAGGGATGAGCGGGGACTGAATTCAAGTGGAAACCGTAATGGTCTCAAATGGCATTCTCTTCCGAGGGGGTAACACAGCAGGTTGGTAGGTTTCACGGGTATTACAGAAAAGCTCACCTTGTTTATGAGCTCGCCGATCATTCCATTCCAGGAGCCGTTGGGCAGCTGCGAGCCGTACTTGCTGTCCGCCACCTGGTAGATCTCGTACTTGAAGCCCAGGATCTTGGCCAAGGCGTCGAGCACATCGATGGAGAATCCTTTGTACCGCTTAGGCTGACCAAGGATGTTTTCAGCAACCATGACAAATGGATCCTCCTACAAAATCAAACACAACATCAGATAGGAATGCTCGCAACATGAATTCAGGTGCAGTCAATGGTTATGTTTTAAGCAGCTGTGTTCGACACATTGTTTTCAAGCTGAACAACATGGATACTATTTCCAATTCACAGCACATGGATGGTAACACAGTCTCACAGTGTCAACAAGATGTTCCTTACCAGTAGTGTTACTACTTTGACCGTCACTCCTTGCATGCCGTTCTCAATGCGACTCTCTTTCAGGCTTCCATTTAGACCATGGACTGAGTCCCATGTAGCCAGCTAAAAGAGATTAAAAAGAGAGAGAGAGAGAGACACTTTCATTAAAAAAAGTTTAACCATGTTTTTAGCAAAAAATAGACCAATCTTTCAGGCTTCCAATCAGACAGAATGAACCCCCAAAATCTCCACCAGACACCTTTCGATATTCCAAACAAAGAAAAGCTGATACTTAAGGCTTCCTAAAGCTTCTTAAACTCTAGAGTAATTCATTTAGGAACATGAAAAAGGCGTTGAAGATCACTCATTCCACCCATTTACATGTTTAGTGAAGGTGATAGATGGAATGGAACATGACAGTCATCTAGGTAAGAGCTGACTGAGGCAGTGCCGTGCTAATGCACAGAGGAATAGTTCAAAGCAAAAGAAAAAAAATAATTAAACATATTTCCCTCTTGATCTCCTCAAACGCTATAGTGTGTGTGTGTGTGTGTGTGTGTGTGTGTGTGTGTGTGTGTGTGTGTGTGTGTGTGTGTGTGTGTGTGTGTGTGTGTGTCTCATGCAACCATGTTTGATACTGGTGAGAAATCTGAAATCTGCTTTGCTCATGTAACATGCTGATTCATTGATTACTTGATATGACATGTGTTTTCTGACTGCATTGCCAGTAGACTAGTCCTCTGGCTGAAATTAAATGCAAGCAGGGAGGGTTGGGCTCACTGGTCAAGCTGTTCTGGCAGTTGAAACTATACAGAACACCACTATATGTGTGTCATGGATACCAGATACTCTTATCTGGGATTACATACAGTATAAAGAAGTCCATTCACAGGCTGTGTGTGTGTGTGTGTGTGTGTGTGTGTGTGTGTGTGTGTGTGTGTGTGTGTGTGTGTGTGTGTGTGTGTGTGTGTGTGTGTGTGTGTGTGTGTGTGTGTGTGTGTGTGTGTGTGTGTGTGTGTGTGTGTGTGTGTGTGTGTGTGTGTGAGTGTGTGTGAGTGTGTGTGTGTGTGTGTGTGACCCATCATCACCCCAGCAATAACGGTTGATTAAACTCATATCATTTTATGAACAATTTCACACACTTATTCAAAAAACAGATTAATTTACTCCGGGTAACAATGTGAAGTTAATAACCAACATAATCTTCAGCCTAATGTCATAATTATGCTATTTAACGTACCATGTAGGATAATTGTTATTTTACAGCACTCCCATGCAAAGAGGCATGCAGTATACAAACATAAACAAGCATAGGGAGATATACAAATGCACAAACACTCAGATATTAACCCTACAGATGTACAATCTGTTGCAGGAGAACTTTCCTGCAATGCAGGAAATGTAAACGTGTAATGTATATGAAGTTTAAAAAGGCTTCTGAAGTTTGTCATTTCCAATTTGACATTTCAGACTTGATTTTCCCTTACGAAAATTGTATTCATGTAATATAATCCACATAATAATTCAAATGTCCTGTTGTTGCTTGATTATGTTCCTGCTGTAGGAAACTGGCTCAAATTAAGATCCTACATCTGTACACATCCCATCACCCTAGAGATGTTTACTGAACTATGTTACAGCACAATATCAATTACCATCAATATCAACAGCCAGTGAAAACATCACTGTGTGTATCATCATCATGGTAACCATCTTACATGCAAAGGGTACCGTGATTTCTTTCTATACTTACAGTATGTAATCCTTTTCAGCAGGATGAATGTGGATGAGCTAGCCTCACAGGCCCATAAAGAAAGGCTAACTGGAAAAACATGGCTTCCCCATGAGCAGCCTGAGGCCAGAGGGAATACCATTTTTCTGAAGCAGCCGTCTTCTTGATGATCTCTAAATCGTTAGGGATTTCTTCATTATGTACATTAGGGCATATAGCACTACGGAATTATTAAGGCCACATTTTTATGTTTTAGCTCTCCTCTCGGAGGTGGACAATACTAATGAAACTGGTTGTGACTATGATTATTATTATTTTATTTATTTCATTAATTGAATCAATTAACCCTCTAAGCCAGAGGCACAGGGAAAATGATACATTTTAAATTAAATCAGCTGCCCTTTAAAGTGTATCACAATTTCAGTGATTCACTTTAAATTATATTATTGGCGTCAAGCCAAATTTATTCTGTCATGCATGCCCTGCAGTCACATTGCAAGCTGCAACTTATTCATCGAAAGGAAGTGAGTTTTCTTGAAGGAAAAAGACATGGTTCTCAGTAGACTGAAACAGCTAAAAATGGCTATGGAAAGCAGGGTCCTGAACCATAGAGAAATCAGTGGCTCTGTAGCCTATTGCTTTAAACCCATGACAGTCTCACTTCATAAAGTCAATATTTATTCCAACCCCAGTGACAAGGTCAGGCCTTAACAACAAAGAAGGCCTCATAATAATGGTGGTAAGGAAACGGCATCAATCATCAAATGATGGATCACTTGTCAATGGAGTTTTATATGTGGCTTTTATTGTGACCCACCATGTTGAACTTTATAATCTTTATCGACCCGGGTACATGTCAATCTGCACATGAATGGCTGCTTCTGGTTTTTCCCTCCGAAGGGAACTCTACTGTGGCCCTGTGATGTTGTGTCAGACTAGGGTTCTAACAGCTGTTTGAAAAGAAATCATGATGAACTCTGTGCACATAGAATCTCAGAAATGTGCAAAGGACAGAATATCATTTCATGTTTTAAGAGGAAAGTCACTTGTGCTTGGTTTTCGCGTGGCAATCGTCATAATTAACCCCTAGCATTGTACTGCACACCACTGACATTCAGTTGGGCCATGATAGTGCTATTTCCTGTTCTACTGGAAGACCAAAATCCTTCTTTATGGGAGCGTTCTTTTTCTTTTTTTAAGGAGTGACATTTTATTGGATAAAACTGAGGTTGAGGGGCACGATAGAGGAGAGAGTGTGCTGAAATAGCAATGGTCCGGATTCAAACCCATGCTCCAGCTGTGATCCGGAAGCAACGGCTTAGACCGCTAGACCACCCCTAGGCCACAGGGAAGGCTCTTTCTGAGCAGCAGTCAGGCCAGACAAATCTGTGTCTGTACAGCATCCTGTCCTCAAGGTGGATGGATCAATGGTGGGTCAACGCGTCGTCAGTCGTGCGCTTCCATGCATCCCTCTTCCCTTTGTAAAAATGTCAGGCCTCTCAGTCAACTGTGGCGTTGCTTTGAGTGGGTGGGGGAGCTAAATGCCACCGCTTGACACCTGCTGTGTCCATCCCCAATACATGTCCTTTCACAGAGATGATCTAAAAACTGCTCGAGGCTGAGAGGGTACTGGTGTGACTATCTGTCAGGACAGCTGTATTGCATGTCAATGTATCACACTCATGCCTGCTGGCAAATGTTTCACGGGCGATCAAAATGACATTGATGTTTTGATGGATTACGGCGATGACAGAGAAGGTAGTTGCCTGGATTAATGTACATGATTCGATAATGATTTAATAACATGCTAGGGGGAATTAGGAATATATTTGTCATTCTTGAAGAAATAAAATCACTAAATGTTTTAGTAATGGTTAATGGAAATAGACAGGCTTTGTCAGTGTTGGTTATATCATGTTTGTTTACAAGAGGCTAACCTATAGTGAATGATTAAATGCCTCCCTTAGCCACATGGCAGCGCTGCTTAAGTTAGCATCAGGTACAATGTAGCTCAATCCTTCTCTAACAATGCAGCAGGAAATCAGTCAGCGGGCCTTCATTTCCAGCTATAAAACGCATGGAGCTTAAAAAAAACGCATGGAGCATCCTCGGAAAGCCCCCAGTAAAAAAATACAAATATTCTGTTGACGCATGGTTGGTGAATCCTCTCCTGTGTATGTCATTATTAGACTGTCTGCCTCTGATGTTTGAATCTCCACAGAAAGTATTTTCTCTAGAGACAGTTCAAAGAAAACCATCTCTAACTAAGTAATTAGTGTATGGCAAGGATTTAAATGATTAGAACGCCTGGTGGTTCTTTGTTCGTTTAAATGCAGGCGGGGGAGGAAAAATAACAATACTGCTACCATCAATAGACGTGGCCTAAATGCGTTGTTTATTTCTTCCTCATTAGCGCAAATGCAAATGATTGCAAATTTAAATTTGAATTGATCAGGGACGTTGAATATCACATGTATTATGGTGAATTTAAACGAATTATTGGGTGTTCATTTAATTCTAAAGTACCACAAGCCAATCCTGGTCACAATGTTCAGACCTAGCTCAACTCATCAAGAAAAAACACACAATATCATTAGAGACTAATAGCGAAAAGCAAAATCTACAGTATCCCATGTCATTATTTTCGTATACTTATTACTTTGGGTTTCTGAATAGCAAATTGTTATTGCGAGGGATTGAAATTATCATGAAAGCCCTGCTTTTTCATCTCTTTTGTAATGGATTCATTTCAGAAGGACTTCTATTCAGCCGAATCCCTTTATGTTCCAAATGACTGTCTGTGTAATTCAGCTCCGCTCCAGCTCCGCTCCAGCTCCTCTCCAGCTCTGCTTGCTTGTTAGTGGGCAGAGCCGCCACTGTAACAAGCCTAACAGGCACAAGAGAGCCAGGAGGATCCCTGTCTACCTTATCAAAGCCGTGCTACAAGCCGATAAGCCCCCTTCGTCTTTCAAATGGCCCACTGCTGGATCTCTATCTCTGTATTTCTCAATTGATAGACCAACAAAACACCTCTGTACAGAGACCGTCTGACACACTGGTGTCTCCCATGTCCCAGCCACCCTCTCCTTTAACCCCCATCACAAACTTTATCACTGTGTCAAACCAAAGGAGATTACACCTCTCTGTCCTGGTCGAGATCTAATCACCAGGCCTAAAACCACTGGTGGGATCCATTCTTGATCTGTGGCTGAGTGAGCCATGTTGTGCTGTACTATCTCTCCCAGTCGGGAGTCCCCGCATTGCAGACATGAGGCAACACTGGCCTGTCTGCTCGTCACAGCTCTACTACACCACACTGCGTGGTACTTGCTATCCATCTTCGTCTCTACAAAGCCAGTCATTGCGTGATGTGAATGCTACTTGCAGGACTTAAAGCCACAATCACTTTGGCTGCACTCGGTACTAGTCTCACACTGTGAGGAACAGTTCACTGGTTACACCAGTGACGTCATAGCTTAATTTTTCAATGGATAAATATCGACTGATAAATAGAATTGAAGAGCTATCCAACTTTTGCGTAGCACGGCTTGGTTTGTTCATAACGGCGGTGCCAATCCTTGTATTGAATCGTCGTTATTGTTCTGAATATATGGCTCAGTTTTTCAAGGGGATAAAAAAGGGATAAGCATTATTGCGCGTTACTTAGGTAAATGAGAACGCATCGTTAGCGAGTGTCGTAACTTTTACAGATACAAGATAAATGATTCTAATTATCAGTCAGCTCATTAACCCCTCTTAGTCTTCTGTCCTAATGGCCTTGTCGCAATCCCGAAAGGTCAATGGCAGTAAGGAGAGGATGTTGTAGGGACGTTCTACTATTTAACCAGTTTTTGCCAAGCTTGGGCCAAGTACTGGGGATTACTAAGCATAGATAAGCAGATGCTGTGGGTGTAAACATGTACTGTTGTGAACAATGTGCATTGTGACGCATCATCCTTTCTAATGTTTCTAATGCTCTGAAAATGCATGTGTATATTGATGTGTATATTGATGTGTATACTGTATATTGATGTGTATATTGATGTGTATAGTGTATATTGATGTGTATATTGATGTGTATAGTGTATATTGATGTGTATAGTGTGTATTGATGTGTATAGTGTATATTGATGTGTATATTGATGTGTATAGTGTATATTGATGTGTATAGTGTATATTGATGTGTATATTGATGTGTATAGTGTATATTGATGTGTATAGTGTATAGTGTGTATTGATGTATAGTGTATAGTGTATATTGATGAGTATAGTGTATATTAGTGTATATTGATGTGTATAGTGTATATTGATGAGTATAGTGTATAGTGTATATTGATGTGTATAGTGTATATTGATGTGTATAGTGTATATTGATGTGTATACTGTATATTGATGTGTATAGTGTATATTGATGTGTATATTGATGTGTATAGTGTATATTGATGTGTATAGTGTGTATTGAGTGTATAGTGTATTGATGTGTATAGTGTATATTGTGTGTATATTGATGTGTATAGTGTATATTGATGTGTATAGTGTGTATATTGTATAGTGTATATTGATGTGTATAGTGTATATTGATGTGTATAGTGTATATTGATGTGTATATGTATGTGTATAGTGTATATTGATGTGTATAGTGTATATTGATGTGTATAGTGTATATTGATGTGTATAGTGTATATTGATGTGTATATGTATGTGTATAGTGTATATTGATGTGTATAGTGTATATTGATGTGTATAGTGTATATTGCTGTGTATATTGATATGTTGTGTATATTCATGTGTATATTGATTTGTATATTGATGTGTATATGTATGTCTATAGTGTATATTGATGTGTCTAGTGTATATTGATTTGTACAGTGTATATTAATGTGTATTGTTTATATTGATGTGCATATTGATGTGTATAGTGTATATTGATGTGGATATGGATGTGTATATTGATGTGTATAGTGAATATTGATGTGTATAGTGTATATTGATGTTGATATTGCTGTGTATACTGATGTGTATATCAATGTGTATAGTGTATATTGATGTGTATATCAATGTGTATAGTGTATATTGATGTGTATGTTGATATGTGGTGTATATTAATGTGTATATTGATATGTATATTGATGTGTATATGTATGTGCATAGTGTATATTGATGTATATAGTGTATATTGATGTGTACAGCGTATATTGATGTATATTGTTTATATTGATGTGCATATTGATGTGTAAAGTCTATATTGATGTGTATATTGATGTGTATAGTGTATATTGATGTGTATATTGATATATAGTTTATATTGGTGTATATTGATGTGTATAGTGTATATTGATGTGGATATTGCTGTGTATACTGGTGTGTATATTGATGTGTATAGTGCATATTGATGTGTATAGTGTATATTGATGTGTATAGTGTATATTGATGTGTATAGTGTATATTGATGTGTATAGTGTATATTGATGTGTATATTGATATATAGTTTATATTGGTGTATATTGATGTGTATAGTGTATATTGATGTGGATATTGCTGTGTATACTGGTGTGTATATTGATGTGTATAGTGCATATTGATGTGTTTAGATGTGTATACAGGGTCATCTGTGAAATGGTTAACTAAAACAATTGATGATTAACACATACATAGGCTTTCACTTCCATGTCTTTGACCTCTTTCCTTCCCCCACCCAACTGTGGCGAGCTTGAACTGTAATGCTTTACTTAATTCTGGGGATTACTAAGAATATACAGTATCTACAGTGCATTCGGAAACTATTCAGACCTCTTGACTTTATCCACATTTTGTTACATTTCAGCCTTATTCTAAAATGGAAGCAATATATTTTTTTCCCATCAATCTACACACAATACCCCATAACGACAAAGCAGAAACAGGTCTTTAGAAATGTTTGCAAATGTATACAGAAAAAAACAGCGATACCTTAATTAAATAAGTATACAGATCTTTTGCTATGACACTCGAAATTGAGCTCAGGTGCATCCTGTTTCCATTTATCATCCTTGAGATGTTTCTACAACTGGATTGGAGTCCACCTGTGGTAAATTCAATTGATTAGACATGATTTGGAAAGGCACACACCAGCCTATATAAGGCCCCACAGTTGACATGGCAGAGCAAAAACCAAGCCATGAGGTCGAAGGAAATGTCCGCAGAGCTCCAAGACAGGATTGTGTCGAGGCACAGATCTGGGGAAGGGTACCAAAACATGTCTGCAGCATGGAAGATCCCCATGAACACAGTGGCCTCCATCATTCTTAAATGGAAGAAGTTAGGAACCACCAAGACTCGTCCTAGAGCTGGCCGACCAGAAGGGCCTTTGTCAGGGAGGTGACCAAGAACCTGATGGTCACTCTGACAGAGCTCCAGAGTTCCTCTGTAGAGATGGGAGAACCACTAAGCAAGTCTTAGTGGTTCCAAACTTCTTCTAATTAAAAATGATGGAGGCCACTGTGTTCATGGGGACCTTCAATGGTGCAGAAATGTTTTGGTACCCTTCCACATATCTGTGCCTCGACACGATCCTGTCTTGGAGCTCTACGGACAATTCCTTCGACCTCATGGCTTGGTTTTTGCTCTGACATGCACTGTCAACTGTGGGACCTTATATAAACAGGTGTGTGCCTTTCCAAGTCATGTCCAATCAATTGAATTTACCACAGGTGGACTCCTTCCAGTTGTAGAAACATCTCAAGGATGATCAATGGAAACAGGATGCACCTGAACTCTATTTCGAGTCTGATAGCATAGAGTATTTCCATTTTTTATAAATTACCAAACATTTCTGAAAACCTGTTTTCACTTTGTCATTATGGAGTCTTGTGTGTAGATTGATGAGGATTTTAAAAAATGTAATGCATTTTACAATAAGCCTGTAATGTAACCAAATGTGAAAAAAGTGAAGGTGTCTGAATAGTTTAAGAATGTACAGTACATTAATCTCTTCTCAGGGGCCTAGCTTGTTGGAAAAGGGTGGAGCCCAGCAATAATGAACCACAACAGGACTGAGTGCACTTGCAATACTTTGTTATTGTTGATGTTGTAATTTAGCATATACTCTTATCCAAAGCAATTTACAATAGTGATTGCATATATTTTCATACTTTGTTCATACTGGACAACCTCATGGAGTAAACCCACAAACCTGGCATTGCAAACGTCATGCTCTACCAATTGAGCCACACAGGACCATTAGCTGTCGTGTCCTTTCATTGCATGTAATACATGCCCATGGTATTAAGGGGAGCTAACGTAGCATGATGTGCGTACGTGGGTCCGTGATTGGTTGCATGCATGTGTATGGGTGTGCGCCAGTGGAGGCTCCTCAGAGGAATTTCTGAAAATGTTAAATAGTGAAACATTTTTAAAAAATAACATCCTCAGTGTATTTCTGAAAAATGTTAATAGTGAAACATTAAAAAAAGACCATCGTCGGTGAATTTCCCAAAAATGTATACAATTATCCTTTTTAGATATAACCATACTAAATATATTCAATGTCATCAAATAATTGATTAAAACACACTGTTTTGCAATGAAGGTTTACAGTAGCCTCAACAGCACTCTCTGGGGTAGTGTAACGGTTCTCTTGTGGTGAAGGAGAGTCGGACCAAAATGCGGCGTGTAGATTGCGATCCATGTTTAATAAACAAACGTAAAACACTAATCAATACAAACACTACAAAAACAAAGAACGTAATGAACGTAACGAAAACCGAAACAGCCCTATCTGGTGCAAACACAGAGACAGGAACAATCACCCACAAACACACAGTGAAACCCAGGCTACCTAAATATGGTTCCCAATCAGAGACAATG
Source organism: Oncorhynchus tshawytscha (assembly GCF_018296145.1). Lineage (NCBI taxonomy): Eukaryota > Metazoa > Chordata > Actinopteri > Salmoniformes > Salmonidae > Oncorhynchus > Oncorhynchus tshawytscha. The sequence goes on along the minus strand of NC_056452.1, from coordinate 19,601,907 downwards.
ACTAACACCTGCCTCTGATTGAGAGCCATATCAGGCCAGACATAGAAATAGACAAACTAGACAATGAAACATAGAATGCCCACTCAGCTCACACCCTGACCAACCAAAACATAGAAATATACAAAGTAAACTATGGTCAGGGTGTGACAGTACCCCCCCCCCCAAGGTGCGGACTCCGGCCGCAAAACCTGAACCTATAGGGGAGGGTCTGGGTGGGCATCTGTCCGCGGTGGCGGCTCTGGTGCTGGACGTGGCCCCCACTTCACCGTAGTCTTCCCCCACCTTGTCCACTTCCGTGACCTCCTAGCCACGGCAACCCTACTTAATAACACGGGACAGAGGGGCAGCTCGGGACAGAGGGGCAGCTCGGGACAGAGGGGCAGCTCGAGGCAGAGGGGCAGCTCGGGACAGAGGGGCTCTTCAGACTCCGGCAGCACAGGAGAGGAGGAAGGCTCTGGCAGATCCTGGCTGACTGGCGGATCTGGAAGAGTCTGGCTGACTGGCGGATCTGGAAGAGTCTGGCTGACTGGCGGATCTGGAAGAGTCTGGCTGACTGGCGGATCTGGAAGAGTCTGGCTGACTGGCGGATCTGGAAGAGTCTGGCAGACTGGCGCATCTGGAAGAGTCTGGCAGACTGGCGGATCTGGAAGAGTCTGGCTGACTGGCGGATCTGGAAGAGTCTGGCTGACTGGCGGATCTGGAAGAGTCTGGCAGACTGGCAGATCTAGAAGAGTCTGGCAGACTGGCAGATCTAGAAGAGTCTGGCTGACTGGCGGATCCTGGCTGACTGACAGATCTGGAAGAGTCTGGCTGACTGGCGGATCCTGGCTGACTGGCAGATCTGGAAGAGTCTGGCTGACTGGCGGATCTGGAAGAGTCTGGCTGACTGGCAGATCTGGAAGAGTCTGGCAGACTGGCGGATCTGGAAGAGTCTGGCTGACTGGCGGATCTGGAAGAGTCTGGCTGACTGGCGGATCCTGGCAGACTGACGGCTCTGGCTGCTCCATGCTGACTGGCGGCTCTGGCTGCTCCATGCTGACTGGCGGCTCTGGCTGCTCCATGCAGACTGACAGCTCTGGCGGCTTCTTGCAGACTGGCAGCTCTGGCTGCTCCATGCAGACTGGCAGCTCCTTGCAGACTGGCAGCTCCTTGCAGACTGGCAGCTCTGGCTGCTCCATGCAGACTGGCAGCTCTGGCTGCTCCATGCAGACTGGCAGCTCTGGCGGCTCCATGCAGGCTGGCAGCTCTGGCTGCGCTAAACAGGCAGGAGACTCCGGCAATGCTGTAGAGGCGGAAGGCTCTGGCAGCGCTAAACAGGCAGGAGACTCCGGCAGCGCAGGAGAGGAGGAAGGTTCTGGCAGCGCTGGAGAGGCGAGGCGCACTGTAGGCCTGATGCGTGGTGCTGGCACTGATGGTACTGGACCGAGAACACGCACAGGAAGCCTGGTGCGGGGAGCTGCTACCGGAGGGCTGGGGTGTGGAGGTGGTACTGGATAGACCGGACCGTGCAGGCGTACTGGAGCTCTTGAGCACCAAGCCTGCCCAACCTTACCCGGTTGAATGGTCCCGGTCGCCCTGTCATTGCGTTGAGGTGGAATAGCCCGCACTGGGCTATGCAGGCGAACCGGGGACACTGTGCGCAAGGCTGGTGCCATGTAAGCCGGCCCAAGGAGACGCACTGGGGACCAGATGCGTAGAGCCGGCTTCATAGCATTTGGCTCGACGCTCAATCTAGCCCGGCCGATACGCGGAGCTGGAATATACCGCACCGGGCTATGCACCTGCACTGGGGACACCGTGCGCACCACTGCATAACACGGTGCCTGCCCGGTCTCTCTAGCCCCGGTAAGCACAGGGAGTTTGCGCAGGTCTCCTACCTGGCATAGCCATACTCCCTGTGAGCTCCCCCAATAATTTTTGGGGCTGACTCTCGGGCTTCCATCCGCTTCGCCGTGCTGCCTCCTCATACCTGCGCCTCTCAGCTTTCGCCGCCTCCAGTTCTTCTTTGGGGCGGCGATATTCTCCAGGCTGAGCCCAGGGTCCTTCACCGTCCAATTCGTCCTCCAATGTCCAGTCCTTCTCTCGCTGCACCTTGGGGCGGCTACACTCCCCTGGTTTAGCCCAGGGTCCTCTCCCGTCTAGGATTTCCTCCCAAGTCCAGAAATTCTTGTCGCGTTGCTCCTGCTGCTGCTGTTGCCTGTTACCACGCCACTTGGTCCTGTTGTGGTGGGTGATTCTGTAACGGTTCTCTTGTGGTGTAGGAGAGTCGGACCAAAATGCGGCGTGTAGATTGCGATCCATGTTTAATAAACAAACGTAAAACACTAATCAATACAAACACTACAAAAACAAAGAACGTAATGAACGTAACGAAAACCGAAACAGCCCTATCTGGTGCAAACACAGAGACAGGAACAATCACCCACAAACACACAGTGAAACCCAGGCTACCTAAATATGGTTCCCAATCAGAGACAATGACTAACACCTGCCTCTGATTGAGAACCATATCAGGCCAGACATAGAAATAGACAAACTAGACAATGAAACATAGAATGCCCACTCAGCTCACACCCTGACCAACCAAAACATAGAAATATACAAAGTAAACTATGGTCAGGGTGTGACAGGTAGCACCATGGTGTAGCCGGAGGACAGATAGTTTCCGTCCTCCTCTGGGTACATTGACTTCAATACAAAACCTTGGAGGCTCATGGTTCTCACCCCCTTCCATAGACTCACACAGTAATTATGACAACTTCCAGAGGACGTCCTGCAACCTATCAGAGCTCTTGCAACATGAACTGACATGTTGTCCACTCAATCAAAGGATCAGAGAATTAATCTAGTTCTGAAAGCTAAAGCTAGCTAGCACTGCAGTGGATAAAATGTGGTGAGTAGTTGACTCAAAGAGAGAGACTAATTTGAACTAACAGTTTTGAACTAATAAAAAAATGTACATGAAGGAGAAGGCAGAGAGAGAGCTATCTGTCATTGAATTTAATTGTTTCACTTTCACTTACTTAGCTAGAGAATGCAGCTAGCTAGTTTAGCCTAATTCAACACCTGGCTCAAACAGAGAGGGATGCTATGTTAGCTAGCTGGTTATCGCTATCCAACACTGGAACTCTTCCAAGTCAAGATAAGCTTTTGGTTGTATTAATAAATTGCCACCGGTGTAACTGCTAAATTGCTTGCTGTACACTGTACTGCATCTTTGTAGCAGATTTACTAATGCATTAGTTCTAGTATCTAGTTCTAGTGACTATGACGTTAGCTAATATGGTGACAACGATGTAGGCTGTGTGTTGCAGTTAGCGGTTATGATACGAAGGTTTGGCTTGGAACGTTTTTTTGCCTGGTCATAGACAGCTGTTGTGATTTGCACAATTCCAGAAGCGAAGGGCGAAGGTGAAATGAGCAGAGCGCGTAGATGCGAGAAGGAATTATACAACAAGCAAAGTGATCATGCTGTTTGTATGTGGCTGCTATAAAAGTGAACTGTGTTTGCGGATGATCAAGGGTATATTAATTCAGCTAATTCTGTTGAAAAATGTTTCTTAAATGGAAGCAAATGGAATGAAACAGGGATAAACATACCTGAATTTGTCCAATAGAAACTCTTGTTTGCAACTGTTGATGTAATGATTACACCCTAGCTCAGATAGATGCAGGCAAGCGTGTGCAAGGCGGTATTGAATGTGGCACTGTCTGTCACCTTGATTACTAAAACAATTCTCTAGACCTGTACACGTACATTTTAAACATTCATTTGTAGGCTACGTTGTAGCAACCTCATGATGGGTATAGGGAAAATTCAAATATCATCTAGGAGCCTAAACCTATCGATGTTACACTGAGGTGGGTAAAGGGAATATGAATGATAGTCATCCAATATGTTAAGGCCAATATGTTAAGGCAACGTCACTGGAGTGCATGTGTATGTGTGGCTGATGGCTGTGGAACCTAATGGCCATAATGTGATACATTGGTTTCATAATTCGAGTTGGGATGCTGGGTGATTCAATCGGCATTACCATTGGTTTGCCTCGTTCCGCTTCCCTGTAATTTACATTACTCCTTATTCTCCGACAAAAAAACAGTTGCACGAACCAAACAATGCGAAAACCCTATAAAACACATGTGAAACACAAAGACCGCAGGCAGAATCCGGACCATGACGCATTTCTATCTAGGCGCTGCAACGATTTGGGTTTTCAATACATTTTGGCCCGCTTTCATCACTGCAAGTCACAGCAAGCACTGCCAACATGCTGCACGCCAAATGGAAGTGCCTTGCCACACATCCACCCCTCTCCCAGACCCACACACACACCCACACATAAGCACACACACACCCACACATGAGCCAGCCAGTGCACTGTATAATATAATCACTAATGGCATGGACTAAATCTTCTACCGGACCTAAAGTTTAAGCCGGTTGTAGGCCCTTGCCAAGTTTTGGTTGCAACAGGTCATTGCTGCAGAAAATGTCATACAGGTTGTCAACATGTTATAAGATACGGATTCACGTGCGGGTATAAATGACTAATAAAGGACAATACGACACACAAGCGAGTCTAAATGAGTCAACAGTTGAGTCATTTACTTAATGAAATTACAGCCTGATGCACTCACATCTGTGAATTCAACTTCAATTGTGCTACTTTCGTGTGTCCCGTTTATCGCAAGCAGCGGAGGGAAAGTGTACAGACACAGACACAAGACCTAGCTAGGCTACTAAAATGTTGCAGTGTGGCATCAGTTTTTAAAGCTTGATAATGAATAACCAAGGAGAAACAAACATAATACTCTATGTCTGGCCCGCAAATTCATTGTGTTTTTTCAATATGGCCCTTGCGCTGATAGAGTTTGACACCCCTGCTATAAAACGCTATGAAATTTTAAAAATATGAGTCAATAAAGCACTTGATAAGCAGGCTTTGACACTTTCCTCCTAAAAATTCAGCCTTAGGCAATGGCTGACATTTCTCCCAATCATGGAGCATGTCCCTGGTATGTGGGGCGTCGTATGGAGACTTTCACATCTGATAGGCTTCCTCCATTTTAATGATGTCTATCTTCTCCTCAGCGCGCACCAGTGAAAGCATCATAGAAGGAGAGTGTATCAACAGCAGAATACACTCTACCCAGCAAACCGGCAACATTCCCAGAACATTGTTAAGATTCCCATTAAGTTCCAGTTAGGATGATAACAAAATATTTTATTTTCCAATTTAATGTTTTTTTTTATATTCTTGGAATGTTGTCCTAACATTCACTTAAATGTTGTGCACAATATCTTTATAAACCATCACAGAACATTCCCCAAAAGTTTTCATACATTTTCAGGTAAGGTGATGTACCAGTAATGATTTCCCAGCAAACCAAAACTGGTTCTGTGAAAGTTTCCAGAACATCTGTTAGGTTGCGTCAAAAACTGACCATTCGTGGTGATGATTATAGAATGTTTGTATAAAATGTTCCCAGAACACATTTCTTCTGTTCTTTAATGGTTCCCAGAATCTTTCATTAGATTGTGGGAACAGCCTGCTGGGAACATTGTGGGGAAATCACAAAATATGCGTTCTCAAAACGTGCTGACATTAAGATAATGTTTGTATTAAGGTGCACAACAAGTGGTGCGACAGGGGAAGCATATAGGAAATTGTAAGCTTCTGCTCTCCTGACTTGGAATACTTGGTCATCAATTGTCCCCCTTTTTACATTCTGTGAGAGTTCTCAGGGATTATCGCCATGGCTGTGTACATCCCGCCCCAAGCCAACACCAAAAATGCTCTCAAAGATCTTCATTGGACTGTGAACCAACTGGAGGCTGCATACCCAGAGGCAGTGTTCATTGTCGCGGGGGACTTCAACAAAAGTAATTTGAGGGTAGTGCTCCCAAATTATTATCAACATATCAACTGTCCAACTCGCGCAAATTCCACGCTTGCCCACTGCTAAACACCTTTAGACATCGGTATAAGGCCCTCTCCCATCCTACTTTCCTCAAATCTGACCATGACTCCATTTTGCTCCTCCCCGCTTACAAACAAATACTCAAGAGCAAAGTTCCGCTGGTCAGGTCTGTACAGCGCTGGTCCGACCAATCAGATTCCAAGACTGTTTTGAACACGTGGACTGGAATATCATCTGGGTCACCTCTGGGATAAAATCAATGACTAATGCATAGATGACGTGATACCGATGGTGTCTTTCAAAACTTAAAGTGCCGTTATTTTAAGTGCCTAGTGAAACCTTCATTAAATCCATTTATTAAACATATTAACTGATTTAAAAAATGTGGATTGTTGGCAGCCTTGATGGAAAACTGAAGGAGAGAGATACTGCTTATAAACACGGCAAGGTGACCGGGGACAATTGTATGGTTAAGCAGTACAAATACAACCAACGCAGATCGATCAAGATTGCGAAACACAAATATAGGGAGAAAGTGGAGGAGCAATTCAGTGGGTTGGACACGAGGCGTTTGTGGCAGGGGCTTCTAACGATCACGGATTACAAAAAAACTCAGTCACATCGCGGACACCAACGTCACCCTACTGGACGAGCTAAAAACCTTTTTCTAACACTTCAAGTCTAACAACTCTGAGCTGCTGAGGAGAGCCCCTGAGGACAACGAGGGAAACAAGCTTACAGTCTACAAGGAGGATGTATGTATGTCGCTCAAATGTGTTAACCCTCGCAAGGCAGTCGGCCTTAGCCACACCCTCAGAGCATGTACAGACCAGCTAGCTGTTGTATTTTCAGACATCTCTCTCTAGCTCAGGCCGTTATCCCCATCTGCTTCACGATGTCCATTATCATCCAGTGCCCAAGAAAGGGAAAGAACTGAACTGAATGGCTACTGACCCGTAGAACTCACTTTAGTCATGATGAAGTGCGTCGAGAGGCTGGTCAAAGACCACATCACCACCTCCTTCCCTGGCACACTAGACCCTCTCCAATTCGCCTACTGCCCGACAGATCCACAGACAACGCACACTGCCCTCACCCACCTGGACAAAAGGAATGCATATGTGGGGATGCTGTTCATCGACTACAGCTTGGCCCCTCAATACCATAGTGCCATTTAAGCTCACCACAATGTTTACAGCCCTGGGACTGAACTCCTGCCTATGCAACTGGCTCCTGGACTTCCTGACGGGCTGTCCCCAGGTGGTGAAGGCAGGCAACATTACCTTCTCCACACTGATCCTCAACACAGGGGTCCAACAAAGGTGCATCCTCAGTCCCATCCTGTACTCCCTGTATACCCACGACTGTGTGGCCTCACACAGGTCCAACTCCATCATTAAGTTCACTGACGACACGACAATTGTAGGCCTGATTACCAGCAACTACGAGATGGCCTACAGGAAGGAGGTAGGCGCACTGATGGCATAGTGCCAGGTTAACAACCTCTCCCTCAACGTCAGCAAAACAAAGAAGCTGATTGTGTATTTCAGGAGGAACCAGGCTGGGCAAGCCCCCATCCTCATCTAAAGGGCCACTGTGAAGATGGTCAAAAATGTCAAGTTCCTCAGTATCCACATCGCCGAGGAGCTGAACTAGTCTAACCACACAGAAAACGTAAAATCAAAACAAATCAAATGGTATTGGTCACATACACATGGTTAGCAGATGTTAATGCGAGTGTAGCGAAATGCTTGTGCTTCTAGTTCTGACAGTGCAGTGCAGCAATGTGCAGTACCATAATGTGGTGAAGAAGTCAAGAGGCTGAATAAATTTGGCCTGTCCCTCGAGGGCCCTCACAATGTTCTACAGGAGCACCATCAAGAGCATACTGTCGAGTAGTATATGAGCATCATGGCAAAAAGTGAAAGACTGGTCAGTAGCTTCTACCCCAAACCATCAGGCTGCTGAATAGCCACCACTAGTCAGTATTATTATTTTTGTCTGGTTTTGGGAAATACAGTTTAAGTCTTCATTGTCCGAGACAGAGTCAAGACCAAGTAAATATGTATCCGACATAAAACAGATACACTCAATATGTGGTCTCGAGACTGGACTTGAGTACTATAACCCTGGTTCCCATCAGACTGTTCCCAAAACCTACTGAAACATTCTAGAAACATTTAAAGAACAAACAAAATGTTTATGGGAAAGTTCTTGTAATATCAGGTGAATGTTTTTGCTCCCTAAAAGAAACATTGTAGAATCATCTGCCCAACTGGACAGTTTTTGTGCTTTGCGAACATATCTTTTGTGATGTCCCCACATTGTTCTCAACAGACTGTTCCCACAACCTAATGAAGAATTCTGGGAACCTTTAATAAATCCTCTTGAAACTAAGGGGCACTATTTTCATTTTTGGAAAAATAACGTTCCCAAAGTAAATGGGATATTTTGTCAGGACAAGATGCTAGAATATGCATATAATTGACAGCTTGGGATAGACAACACTCTAAAGTTTCCAAAACTGTAAAAATATTTTCTGTGAGTATAACAGAACTGATATTGCAGGCGAAAGCCTGAGAAAAATCCAATCCGGAAGGGACTCTTATTTAGAAAGCTCTGCGTTCCTATGCGTCCCTATTGAGCAGTGAATGAGATATCAACCAGATTCCTTTTTCTATGGCTTCCCTAATGTGTCTAGTGTCACAATACATAGTTTCAGGCTTTTATTCTGAAAAATGAGCCTGAACGTCAACATTGCGTCAGTGGTCAGCTGGAGTCTCTCAGAGTGTTTTGTGCATAATAGACAAATGCGGCCATTGTTTCTCTCTTTCCTACTAAGAAGCCACCTGTCCCGGTTGATATATTATCGAATAGATATTTGAAAAACACCTTGAGGATTGATTATAAACAACGTTTGCCATGTTTCTGTCGATATTATGGAGCTAATTTGGAATATTTTTCGGCGTTGTCGTGACCGCAATTTCCGGTCGAATTCTCAGCCAAACGTGAAGAACTAACGGAGTTACTTCAGCTACAAAAAATAATATTTTTGGAAAAAAGGAACATTTGCTATCTAACTGGGAGTCTTGTGAGTGAAAACATCCGAAGCTCATCAAAGGTAAACGATTTAATTTGATTACTTTTCTGATTTTCGTGACCAGGTTGCCTGCTGCTAGCTAGGCATAATGCTATGCTAGGCTATCGATAAACTTACACAAATGCTTGTCTTGCTTTGGCTGTAAAGCCTATTTTCAAAATCTGAGATGACAGGGTGATTAACAAAAGGCTAAGCTGTGTTTCAATACATTTCACTTGTGATTTCATAAATATGAATATTTTCTAGTAATATTTATGTCCTTTGCGTTATGCTAATTCGTGTCAGTTGATGACAACGCTGCCGGATCCGGGATGGGTAGTTACAAGAGGTTTTAAAGAACAGATTAAATGTGTTCTAGGAACGTTCTTGAGTCATCAGACAAATGTTTTATACAAAAATTCTATAATCATCACCACGACTGGACAGTTTTTGTGTTATAAGAACATTTCCCGCGACCTAACGATAGTTCTGGGAACTTTCACAGAAACCAATTTTGGTTTGCTGGGTAGTCAGTGAGGAGAAACAGAGCTGGTCTCTTCACTATGGGACAGAGGAGTACACAGTATCCCGTAATAGTGCTCTTCTTTTGAATCTACTGAGGGAACCAAATAGGGCGCTGGTGGAAGGTAATGCACAATATGGGAAATATAGAGCATTATATGACGCAACAGCATACAGTGTGTGTTGCCATGGCCACATACAAAGCTTTGTTGACAGTGGCCCTGTAGCTGCTTGTCCTACAGTCGTTATTACAGGATGCTTGGCATGTTCTCCCTCAGCCACTACTGACTGGTGTTTGATCAGGCCACTCATGTTAGGGAGCAGGAAATTATAGGCTGGCAAAAGCACTACATTAGCTGAAATAATGTGTGTGATTGAAATACAGTAATAGCTTAGCGGTATAGTAGCATGTTACTGTATGGTAGCCTCATAGAAATAGAAGTAATTCATATCTAATTTCTATGGGTAGCCTACTCATTTTGAGTTTTTATGTCTTAAGATGTCGTGCTGAAGCACTTTACAGTCATTCATGTCATTCATGTCCTTCATGTTGTTTATGTCATTCATGTCATTCATGTCCTATGGTGTTTTCTACTAATGGTTTCTTCTAATGGTCTCATGCCTTCAACACAAATGCATACTAAACCAATTAACTAGTTGGTTGTTATTTCCAGTATGTTCCTGTTGAATATAACACCCTGTATGTATTTCACTAGGACATATTCATGAAAATGAATAGTTAAGAAAAACATATCTTAGCACTTGACAATTAGCATTACAGAATACAGGGAATTTAGGTAATGTCGGTTGACCTTGTTTTTTCATATATCAATAAATAACCTAGCTAGATATTGTAGAGTATATGACATTTCTTAGTACAATTTAAACAGATAACTGACAGTATTCTGGCAGGTTCTCGTGTATGCTTTGCCTCAAGGACTGCAGTATGTTCCACAGGGTGGTTTCCACACTCTGATTTCTGTGTGCTAAGAAACCCACCCCAAGACACCTCAGAAATTGCTGCCAGCAATTTATGGGCCATAACCTCCACTGTTTTAAAGAAAAAGTTTACTGACTATCTCGTCGAGGCTTGCTGTGCTGCAATACCACTGGGTAGTGCCACAGAGGTCGTAGCTTCAGAACTGTAAACTCAAAAACATCTATCAGACTTACAGCCATCTTGAGACAAAGAGGAGTGACCACCAGCAGCAGAATCATCATACTCACCCTTTTCACGTCTTTTCCAAACGTCTCACTGAAGCTGGTGCCCAGTATTTCAAACTGGACGTGAGAATTGGATCCGTTCGCTTTGAAATCCATCGTTCCTGTAAGGCCTGTGATATGTCCCTGTGATGGGAGGGAGATAGAAAGAGAGAGAGAATATAGGATGAATTTCATAGAAAGAGTGAGATCTCACAGAACCACGACAAGACCACCTGTCCAGTTCCAAGCCCTTTAGTATCAAGACCATAACGAAACTGCGTTCCCAAAGCCAGTTTAATATTGTGGTTGAATCAGTTTGAACCTGTGACACTGTGATAGGGACAGGCCGAGATCTCTGAGACAAAAGATATCTATCCCATGTCCCCCCAGGGATAGATTAGACTCTAACCACAGCTCTCTGTGGCTCATAGAACATTAAATGAGCATGAAATTGAAGTGCACACACACACACACATGCACACACACACACACACACACACACACACACACACACACACACACACACACACACACACACACACACACACACACACACACACACACACACACACACCTGCCAATACTGCTCTAAAGACATCATTGGGAAAATGGACCCCAAAACCCATAAGCGCCACTGCAGAGGAGATCTAGTACGTAGCTCCTTTTAGTGCTGAAGATATTACATCTGGAGAATGGCAATAGAATGGCAACCATCTTCATCTCCCACAGCTGAGCATCTCCAGTTGTAACGCAAGTAGAGTGAATTAGATTCAAGGACTGTTTCTTTTACTCTTTTCTGCTTCTGACTTTATTCAAGGCCTTGTGCCCTTCTGCTTTAGAAAAACATTGGATTCACAACCTATGTTCCTTAAAAAACATTTAAAGTATTCAGCATGATGAACGTCAATCAATCACAATCACAATAAATAAAATATATCTCTGTTTCACTGCAATGACTAGGAAAATCAGAAAAAGGTTCATATTCACGTTCTGAACTAAAGTTTACCATCTGGATGTTCTCCAGCATGGACCAGCCTCCATTCCAAGGCTTGGTGGACTTCTTGATGCAGTTCAGACTGGCCATGCTGTGCCACTTCCTGTCCACCAATTTCCTCTGGAAGGCGTTAGCCAGTGCCAGCACACTATCATACAGGTACAAGTTGGACACCTGGAATACAGAGGAAGGAGGAGGGAGAAAACACCATATAATTAGACATTGGACCCTAGAATGGGCATTAGCATCCTAGTAACGTGCCTAACAATCGTCCATCTTGGTCAAGAAAATGTCCATTCTAGAAACTGATTACATACAGTATCGTGAAATGTTCTATCAAACAATACATTTCTAAGGTCTCTGTTGGAAACACAGACTACAGTGATTAGAGACCACAGAAACCAGTTAAACATGATTAGATCATTGTTGATGCACAACAGTAAAATTTAAGCTGCACCATAATGGTTGATGTGTTTGATAGGACCATGGTTTCCAATGGGTATTGTCTCTTTGTGTGTCATGACGACATGGAAAACTACTGCAAAATACACATGCATGCACACTCACACTCACACCCCCGTCTACCACACTCCCCTATCAAAGTGACACACAGCATGACAGCCCCCTTGAGCAGATGTGAGTGCAGTACCAGAGTCGAACCAGAGCCATGGAGCAGAAACGAAATGCACAGTGACAAATAAACAGCGGAGCAGTCCAACTGTTTCAGCTATGAAGGACGCAGGACATCACACTGGGCTGGGATAATGTCATAACCTGCACTGACAATTCATGCCATCTCCATTCTCCAGCATGTTAGAATAACAACATCAAGCAATACCGAGCTGCATCTGCATTATAATGCTATAGGCTACCTCATACATCCACCCCTCATCATGATATGCTTGTGATAACACACATATCTGTTGTAATTATTATTCCTTTTGTCATTTTAGAGTGTGAACCCACAATCAGGACCAGGCCCGTAATGTGCAGGCCTACTAGAGGCTTGTAATTCACGCAGTAAAGCTGTCTGCACTAGTTTGTGGCCAGATAAGAAGCCTCAAGAACAGCTATGAGCCAGGCTGGGCTTGGCTAACTGAGTCCAGGAAGGGCTAACTGAGGCTGGACTAAGACTGGGTAGTCTGGAAAACCCGACCCTAGGGTCAAAGGGTGTCTGGTTTGAATGATGGACTCTTTAGGCATAGAGGAACTACGTCACTGCCTTCATCGATAACGAAAAACTCCCAACAAATTACGAGGCAAACCAAAGTTTGCAGGCAAAACCTTAGCAGTGGTTCATATGATGCAAAATGCAGCTTCATGCAAAATGCTTCATACGGGGATGATTTCTGTATTTTGAAGGGTACATAAAGTAATGGCGTAGACACTGACATAGTTCCCCTATGACAAAAGCGTCCATCATTCAAACCAGACCCGAGTCACTGCGTTTATGAGACTAAGGCTGAGCTGGGTGAACTAAGTCTAGGCAGGGCCGTTGATAGTCCATCTGCCGGGGTAGTGTGTAGCTGAAGAACTGGGAGAGTGACACTGGCTACAACGTCCCCATCACTCCCAACCCCCACGACCTAAATCTCTCCACCAGTGAAACGTAGAGACGGCAAGAAAAGCAACAAATGAAATAAAATGTTATTTGTCACATGCGCCAAATACAACAAGTGTAGACCTTACCATGAAATGCTTACTGACAAGTGCTTATCCAACAATGCAGTTATTTTTAAGTAAACAAGAAAAAATAAATATATTTAGTACCAGTCAAAAGTTACTCATTCAACGGTTTTTCTTTATTTTTTACTATTTTCTACATTGTAAAATAATAGTTGAAGACATCAAAACTATGAAATGACACATGAAATCATGTAATAACCAAAGAAATGTTAAACAAATCAGAATATATTTAGTATTTTTGTTTCCACCCGTTAGCCACCTGTTGCCTTGATGGCAGCTTTCACACTCTTGGCATTCTCTCAACCAGCTTCACCTGGAATGCTTTTCCAACAGTCTTGAAGGAGTTCCCACATATGCTGAGCACTTGTTGGCTGATTTTTCTTCACCCTGTGGTCCGACTCATCTCAAACCATCTCAAATAGGTTGAGGTCAGGTGATTGTGGAGGCCAGGTCATCTGATGCAGCACTCCATCACTCTCCTTCTTGGTCAAATAGCCCTTACACAGCCTGGAGGTGTGATGGGCCATTGTCCTGTTGAAAAACAAATGATTCTCCCACTAAGCGCGAACCAAATGGGATCGTGTGTAGCTGCAGAATGATGTGTTAGCAATTCTCATTACGTTTGCCTTGAATTCTAAAAAAAAAAATTGACAGTGTTACCAGCAAAGCACCCCCACACCATCACACTTCCTCCTCCATGCGTCACGGTGGGAACCACACATGAAGAGATCATCCGGTCACCTACTCTGTGTCTCACAAAGACAAAAAAAAAAGACAAAAAAAACAAAAATCTCCAATTTGGACTCAACAGACCAAAGGACAGATTTTGACCAGTCTAATGTCCATTGCTTGTGTTTCTTGGCCCAAGCTAGTCTCCTCTTCTTAATGGTGCCCTTTAGTAGTGGTTTCTTTGCAGAAAATCAACTATGAAGGCTTGATTCATGCAGTCTCCTCTGAACAGTTGATGCTGAGATGTGTCTGTTACTTGAACTCCATGAAGCATGTATTTTATGCTGCAATTTCTGATGGTGGTAACTCTAATGAACTTATCCTCTGCAGCAAAGGTAACTTTGGGTCTTCCTTTCCTGTGGCGGTCCTCATGAGAGCGAGTTTCATCATAGCGCTTTATGGTTTTTGCGACTGTACTTGAAGAAAGACATTTTCCGAATTGACTGACCTTCATATCTTAAAGTAATGATGGACTGTCATTTCTCTTTGCTTATTGAGCTGTTCATGCCATAATACGGACGTGGTCTTTTACCAAATAGGGCTGTCTTCTGTATACCATCCCTTCCTTGTCACAATACAACTGATTGGCTCAAATGCATTAAGAAGGAAATAAATTCCACACATTAACTTTAAACAAGTCACACCAGTTAATTGAAATACCTTCCAGGTGACTACCTCAAGAAGCTGGTTGAGAGAATGCCAAGAGTGTGCAAAGCTGTCATCAAGGTAAAGGGTGGCTACTTTGAAGATTCTCAAATACAAAATACACTTGGATTTGATAAACACTTTTTTGGTTACGACATGATTCCGTATGTGGTATTTCATAGTGTTGATGTCTTCACTATTCTTGTAGAAAATAATAAAAATAAAGAACAAACCTTGAAAGAGTAGATGTGTCCAAACGTTTGACTGACACTATATATATAATAAAATAATAAAATGAAGTAAGCTAAAGTGAAAAAAAGTAAAGAAATAAAATAACAATAACGACGCTATATACATGCAGGGGGTACCGGTACCGAGTCAATGTGCAGGGAAATAGGTTCGTCGATGTAATTCAGGTATAATATGTACATGTAGGTAGGGGTAAAGTGACTATACATAGATAATAAACAGCGAGAATCAGCAACATAAAAAAGGGGGTGAATGTAAATAGTCCGGATAGCCATTTGATTAACTGTTTAGCAGTCTTATGGCTTGGGGGTATAAGGTGTAAGGAGCCTTTTGGACTTAGACTTGGCGCTCTGGTACTGCTTGCCGTGCGGTAGTAGAGGGAACAGTCTATGACCAGGGTGGCTGAAGGCCCAATTTTTAGAACCATCCTCTGATACCGCCTGGTATAGAGGTCCTGGATGGCAGGAAGCTTGGCAACAGTGATGTACTGGGCCGGATTTACTACCCTCTGTAGCGCCTTGCGGTCAGATGCCGAGCAGAGCGAGGCCAAGCAATGATGCAACCAGACAGGATGCTCTTGCAGCTGTAGAACTTTTTGAGGATCTGAGGACCCATGCCAAATCTTTTCAGTCTCCTGAGGGGGAATAGGCTTTGTCGTGCCCTCTTCACGACTGTCTTGGTGTGTTTGGAGCATGATAGTTTGTTAGTGATGTGGACACCAAGGAACTTGAAGATCTTGACCCGCTCCATTACAGCCCCGTTGATGTGAAGGGGGCGTGCTTGACCCTCCTTTTCCTGTAGTCCACGATCATCTCCTTTGTCTTGATCACGTCGAGGGAGAGGTTGTTGTCGTGGCACCACAATGCCAGGTTTCTGACCTCCTCCTTAAAGGCTGTCTCATCGTTGTCTGTGGGGAGGCTTACCACCGTTGTGTCATTGACAAACTTACTGATGGAGTTGTATTTATGTGTGACCATGCAATCATGGGTGAACAGGGAGTACAGGAGGGGACTAACCACGCACCCCTGAGGGGCCCCTGTGATGAGGATCAGCGTGGCAGATGTGTTGTTGCCTACCCTTACCACCTGGTGCCATCCCATCAGGAAGTTCAGGATCAATTTGCAGGGGGAGGTGTTTAGTCCCAGTGTTTTAACTCAGTGATGAGCTGTGAGGGCACTACCGTGTTGAAAGCTGAGCTATAGTCAATGAACAGCATTCTCACATAGGGGATTCCTTTTGTTTGTCCAGGTGGAAAAGGGCAGTATGGAGTGCAATAGAGATTGCATCATCTGTGGATCTGTTGGTGCGGTGTGCGAATTGGAGTGGGTCTAGAGTTTCTGGGATGATGGTGTTGGTGTGAGTCATGACGAGCCTTTCAATGCACTTCATGGCTGCAGACGTGAGTGCTATGGGTGGTAGTCATTTAGGTCGTTACCTTAGCATTCTTGGGCACAGGGACTGTGGTGGCCTACTTGAAACGTGGGTATCACAGACTCAGTCAGGGAGAGGTTAAAAATGCTCTGAGTAAGATAATCTGTCGGGCCCTGCAGTCTTGTGAAGGTTGAGCTGTTTAAAGGTCTTATTCACATCGTCTACTGAGAGCGTAATCACACAGTCGTCCATAACAGCTTGTGTGCTCATGCATTGTTCAGTGTTGCATGCCTCGAAGCTAGCATAGAAGCATTTAGCTCATCTGGTAGGCTTAAGTCACTGGGCAGCTTGCTACTAGGTTTCCATTTGTAGTTCATAAAAGTTAGCAAGCACTACCACATCCGACGAGCGTCAGAGCCGGTGTAGTAGGATTCAGTCTTAATCCTGTATTGATGCTTTGCCTGTTTGAATATTCTTCAGAGGGCATTGCGGGATTTCTTATAATCGGCCAGATTAGTGTCCAGCTCCCTAAAAGCGGCAGCCCTTTATCTCAGTGCAGATGTTGCCTGTACTACATGGCTTCTGGTTGGGATATGTACGTACGGTCTCTGTAGGGACGACGTCATCGATGCACTTATTGATGAAGCCGGTGACTGATGTGGTATACTCCTCAAAATCCATCGGATGAATCCCAAAACATATTCCAGTCTGTGCTAGCAAAACATTCCTGTTGCTTAGCATCCACATCATCTGACCACGTTCCATGTTGAGCGAGTCACTGGTACTTCCTGGTTGAGTTTTTGCTTGTAATCAGGAATCAGGAGGATAGAATTGTGATCAGATTTGCCAAATGGAGGGCGAGGGAGAGCTTTGCACGCATCTCTGTGTGTGGAGTAAAGGTTGTTGTTAGTTGTTGTTAGTTGTTGTTAGTTGTGTCCTTTCCTGTTTCTGTGTTTTGATGATAACCTTCTTATTACTTCACTATCACAACATGTTCAACCAGAGATCAACAACAAGTGACCCCGTTAGAAACTCTCCATCGAGAGTTCTGTGATCGGCTATCTCAGTCACGCTCATCCCACCCATAGAAGTGGAGTGAATCAATATATTATGGAGGTGATTTGCTGTGTGCCAGTATACCGACAGAGTGAAGAAATGCATGTGGCTAATTTGTTAATACATGGATAATTTACAGCTTTCCAGGGTGTGAGAACGAGATACAGTAGTGATAAAAGTGCAAATTCAGCGACAGACTGCTGATGGGGTTTCGCCGGCACCATGAACCAGCATTTTCCTTGTCATGAGGGTGATTTAACATCAAAGAGTGTTTAACCCTCTTTTGCATTAATTATTGAGATAAGAGCCCCTGGAGGATTTGGGCCATCTGTTAACGGTTAGCGATAGCGAGAGTTCAGGTGGGTTCAAGGAGGTTTTCAGTCAGAGACACCTCTGGTTACATAAAGGTGGAACAGAGGGGAGGGATGTCAGAGAGCAGCATCCATGTGATCTCGTTGAGTGGTTTGACTGAGAATGTCTAGCTGCTATCTAGCTGCCATATCAAAGAGGTATCTTTGATAACTTTGTCATCATATAGTACTTGTGTTGCTTCCTCTACTGTTACTATTAAAGGGGTAACATACTCTTGACATAAACTGCAGGCAGTGATTAAACAGTGTTTACTCCATGTTTACGAGAATCTCAGATAACTATTTGTTGGATTCTTAGCAATGAAGTGTAGGTTGCTTGGATGAGTAAACCGAAATAACTAAAATGAATGGTAAGTTCAGTCTGAAATAGTGTTAGGAGACTCAGGGGACTGAAAGCAAAACAACTAATGAGTCAATAGGAATCACAGGTCTAACTTCTCTCTAGCATCCTGGTCATCTCAACCATAGAAATATAATCTCTAGAATTGGAATCCCCATTCAATGAGTCTAAGTCCCTTCTAGTGATTATATATCTATGCTCTCAACCAACTCTTCCTTATCTGTCCTACATGCCTCCAAAAGCTATCACTGTATCCCGCCACATGTCAATGGCACAGCCTTGTGGAACATCTCATCATCCATTATCACTCAATGGGAGATACATTTTAGGTGCTGTTGACCTTCAGAGGCCCACAGGTCACATGCTCAGTGATACTGTAAACAGACATTCTGGGGCTGTCCCTGACGTGACATGTGATAGGAGTCACTGACCTAACCCCCAGAGGCAGCATCAGATAACAGCAAAAGTAGACATGGCTACAGCGCTAACATTTCTTCGAAATACATAATTGTTGTTTCTTGTGTATTTGTTATGATCGACCTTGAAGATATTAGTAAAGAGCAAATGTAATTTGGGTCTGAATATGATATGTGGGGACTGACAATTTTTCCTGACCAAATCTCCTGACAGGAATAACTCGGGACTCGGGCCCCTGGTCAGGTTACAGGGCCAGGAAAGATGCTTGACCCTAGGGATATAAGACCACTGGCCTTGATGTGAAGGCTCCCTGTTGAACTGACCTCAAGTGACTGTAA
This sequence comes from Oncorhynchus tshawytscha, assembly GCF_018296145.1. Lineage (NCBI taxonomy): Eukaryota > Metazoa > Chordata > Actinopteri > Salmoniformes > Salmonidae > Oncorhynchus > Oncorhynchus tshawytscha. Next base: position 19,582,982 of record NC_056452.1, on the reverse strand, counting down.
GTATCCTTCCTGGGGGTCACAGAGTAAGGAGGAGATGCGGTGGTTGTTCCTCATGCAGCGCACGCTGCTGTCCCTCCACAGCGGGAAGATCTGACGAATCACTGTCATCCGCCCCAATGCACTGTGGGCCAGCTCCATGATCTCAGTGTCACTGATCTCCTACAGACAGAAGGGGAAAGAAGGGAAGAGGAGGGGAGAGAAGGGGAGAGGAGGTGAGAGGGGGAGAGAGGGGGAGAGAAGGGGAGAAGAAGGGAGAGAGGGAGAGAAGGGGTGAGAAGAGGAAAGGGTAGAGAAGAGGAGAGGGGGAGAGAAGGAGAGAGGAGGAGAGCGGAGGAGAAGGGGAGAGGGGTAGATGAGGGGAGAGGGGGAGAGAAGGGGAGAGGAGGAGAGGGGAAGAGAAGGGGAGAAGGAGAGACAAGAGGAAAGGAGGGGGAGGGGGAGAGAAGGGGAGAAGGAGAGACACGAGGAAAGGAGGGGAGAGGGGGAGAGAAGGGGAGACATGTTACAGCATAAAAAAAGGTGAAACAAAAACTGTCCTGCCTGTTACTACAGACTACCAACTGTGACAAGGTGGACAGAGTCCCTGTGTACGGTGACCATATTAAGAAATCTCTCCGATGAGTATGAATATGGATGCTTTGCTGCGTGGTGAAAGAGCTTATTCCTTCACAACCTATTTCCTTGGGTCTGCTTGCTGTTTACATCATAGTGCTCACTCAGCCTGCAGGCAAACTCTGAGCTCCTGCCTGGGAGACCCACCCGGTCCAAGGCCCCATCACCTCACCTGCCGCATCCACCCCCTGGTTATGTGCTAGTCAGCCACTGCAAGCCCCTGGCCCCCGGCTCCCTGCTCACCCCACCACCACAGCTGTTGGCTTGTCTTCTCAGACTTTGTTTGTTTTTATCGTATTTTCTGCTGGCTTGGGCTTCCCTTAGCCCTGTGGGACTGGGAAATGAACCCAGGCGGGCTTGCACAATTCCAGTCTGCACTTTGCCTGGCATGGCATGTCCATACTCCTGATTCCTGACACTGTCAGGCACACCTCAACGACGGTTTCCTGGATACAGATTAAGCCTAAAAAGCAAACTTAATGGTGAATCTCAATTGAAAAGTATTTTTGGGGCTTAATCTGTATCCCGGGATACCACCCCATTTTTGTCTGAAGCAGCAGGGAAGCCTATGGTTCTGTATCACTTCCACGTCAATCAGAGAGAGGATTCTCGCATGACATGATAATAATAACAGACACATCTGGTACTGACCATTTGGCAGTGATGCATGGTTAATTTACCCCACAACTATAACGTGATATGGAGGAAATAAATGCTGGTCACAGCTTTAAAAAATAATATCTCATCACAAAACTCTGAGCTGACAAATTATTCAATGGCAGATGCTCTGATAAAAATAATAAATTGAAGCAGTGTGGGTAATGTTTTACTCATCATCACGTTGGTATTTTGTCCATATATATAAAGATGACAGTTTTACACACAGATTTCTTGTTAAATCTGGAGACATATTATTTTTTCGTTGTAGTTTTCACCCTGTCATAGGTAATAGGGTATATGGTGTACAGTATGCAACATTTGCTTTCATAGGATAACCAGAGGCAAAGTCATTAAAACATTAATGAGCTACATCGGGTGATTGGTTAAGTCTTTTTGGGTGTGTGACATCACACAGATTTTTCCTTTCCACAAACTGCCTGTTGCTTGATATGAGCAAGTTTGCCCAAATGTATCAAATCCACAATTACTTGGCTAGTAGTGGCTACTGCCTTTAGTGTTCTAGCTAGCTACATTTCAGTAATTTAGCTAGCCTCCTAAATGCAGTGGTCAGTGGATAAACTACAGTAAATATGAGTTGAACATATTTGTCTGAAAAACGAATTAGTCACCAGTTATTGTTGTCCATGGTGTTATCATGTCTAACCAGTGGGCTCCTGAGTCTAGCTAGCGGAGTCATTTGGCATCCACGATTAGCTAACTGTGATAGTTAGCAATTGGTTTCTGCTTGGCCAATGTGAGCCAGCATGCTAGCTAGCTACTTTTCAGTCAGTGGATATCCTTCTAAATGCGGTGGTCACTGGATAAACTAGCTATGAGTTTAACATATTTTGGTGAAAACAAACTAGTAGCCAGATGTTGTTGCCCATGGTTGAATAATATCTAACCAGCTGGCTCCTGAAACCTATGTGACATGTCTAGTACTGTATATGCCTATTAGGTTCCGAGTCCAGGCGCAGTTTAGCTAATGTTAGCTAGCTAGCATTGCTAGCTGAGCTTTTATAGAAAACGGCTAAGATGATTCAAACTCTGTGGCTAGCTAACAAGCCCTTCTCGGCAACAATGTTATTCAACAATATTATTGGGGTACGGTACAATTAGATGTATTTTAATTTTAAAGTAACTGTCATGAAAGGTGGGGGTTAGTACTGGTTTTAGGGTTGTCACTAGTTACCACAGACAAAGGCAAGTTCCGAGGGAGAGATACTTTTGAGGATATAGGACACTCCATTGGAAATGAACGCCCATTGTGAATTTTGCCCATGCATCATCAATGAGCCGCATGGTGCTTTCTGGGCGCTTCTGGGACAAGGAGAGCTTTCCTTCAAGGATTGATTGGGAGTCAATTGGGAGTCAAAAACACAAAATTAGTATGAATTTCGTTACAGAATTTCATTACAGGAAGTACAACATCTCTCACAAGAGATGTGAGATAATTAACTTGTTCTATGTAATATCGTATAGCTTTGGAATCGTGGCGTTACATACACTACATGACCAAAGGTATGTGGACACCTGCTCGTTGAACATCTCATTCCAAAATCATGGGAAGGCTTTCCACTAGATGTTGGAACATTGCTGAGGGGACTTGCTTCAATTCAGCCACAAGACCATTAGTGAGGTCGGGCACTGATATTTGGCGATTAGACCTGGCTCGCAGTCGGCGTTCCAATTCCCAAAGGTTTTCGATAGGGTTAAGGTCCGGGCTCTGTGCAGGCCAGTAAAGTTCTTCCACACCAGTCTCGACAAACAACTTCTGTGTGGACCTCGCTTTGTGCATGGGGGAATTTTCATGCTGAAACAGGAAAGGGCTTTCCCCAAAATGTTGCCACAAAGTTGTATGCACTGACTAGTCTAGAATGTCATTGTATGCCTTGGCATTAAGATTTCCATTCAATCAAACTAAGGGGCCTAGACCGAACATATAAAAACAAACCCAGACCATTATTCCTCATCCACCAAACTTTACAGTTGGCACTATGCATTGGGGCAAGTAACGTTCTCTTGGCATCCGTCAAACACAGATTTCTCCAAATGGTGAAAAGTGATTCATCACTCCAGGGAACGTGTTTCCACTGTTCCAGAGGCCAATGTCGGCAAGCTTTACACCACTTCAGAGTCTTGGCATTGTGCATGGTGATCTTACGCTTGTGTGCGGCTGCTCGGCCATGGAAGCCCATTTCATTAAGCTCCAGACAAACAATTCTTGTGCTGATGTTGCTTCCAGAGGCCGTTTGGAACTCAAATCAAATCAAATGTTATTGGTCACATGTGTTTAGCAGATATTATTGCGGGTGTAATGAAATGCTCGGTAGTGAGTGTTGCAACCAAAAACATACTTTTTTTTACATGCTAGACGCTTCAGCACTTGGCGGTTCTGTTCTGTGAGCTTGTGTGGTCTACCACTTCGAGGCTGAGCACTTACAGTTGATGGGGGCAGTTCTAGCAGGGCAGAAATTTGACAAACTGACTTGTTGGAAAGTTGGCATCCTACGACGGTGCCATGCTGAAAGTCACTGAGCTCTTCAGTAAAGGCATTCTACTGCCAATTTTTGTCTATGGAGAATGCATGTATGTGTGCTTAAATTTATACACTAGTCAGCAACGGGTGTGGCTAAAATAGCCATATTTTTGTATATACTCTATAGTGTACGTTAAAAGAAAATAGGAACGTTTCTTGACTAATGCCACGTTCACGTGCTAGTTGGAACTAGGAAACTCGAAAATGTCCGACTTGCTAACTGGTTGTAATTATACACGTGCCGCTTTCAACCAGTTAACTTGTCAAAAATGTGTGAGTTTGTTAATCCTAGCACGTGAACACGGCACATACCCTGACTTGGAGAAGTGTGATGATTAGCTTAGCAACCGCATGATGCAGCATGACAACTTGAACACATTTGGTTGACAGTCTACTGGGTGATGTTCCCTCTGTTCATTACCCATTGGGATTCCTATCTCTTACTTTCTCTAATATCTCTGTCCGAGGGGAGAGAAATTGTCCGCCATTGTTTTGTGTTTTGCTAGGGGCTCGAAGTGATGACCCCAATAAGGATCAACCAGTCACCCGATGGATAACAATGACTTTGCCTCCGTCTATCCCCCAAAGAAAAGTTGACGTACAGCAGCGCAGTACAGAGCATCCTACTGGATGTGTCAACTGTGAACATGTTTTTCCCATTAAATTGAATTGTTTCTTTCCCACATCATTGCAGATCTGGGCGGGCTGGGGGTTAGTGTTAGCACTCTCTTCTCCTGGCCTCACATGCCCCTCCTGATTTCACACTCTGATGTGTCCAACATCTTCAGGTGCTGTACAGGCTGGGCCTCTATCCTGCCGACCCCCAGGACAGACCATCTGGTCATCCAACAGTCCCGAAGATTGGAGCCGACCTACTCTAGAATCTCAAGCTCCAGACAGGAGTGTGGCCCAGGAGATGGATGATGGAGATAGACTATGGACTTATAACAGAAGGATATTTTGATGGAGTACACAACTGTTTAACCCCTGGCCGGTCTTCCATAAAGACTCATGTTTATGTAGACAGAGTAGTGTTGATCTTGGCCTGGGCCTCTAAACTCTCTGTATCAGATTAATAATTAAGGTGAAGCTACAGTAGTGTTCAGGAGGATCTGTCTGATAAAACAACACCAAGGTTAGAGTGTACCAGCTAGGAAAAGCTAGCTACATACTGTAGGGTGAGAGTGCAGTATGGTTGTACTAGAGCCATAACATGCAATACATTATGAAGTAAACATATTTTCTGGTTCTGACGGAAAAACTATTAATAGTTTTGAAAAAGCAGCCTCAAAAGAAACATAGTTATTGAAGATAAATGAACAGTGCACGCTACTCACAGTACATGTTTCTACACAACTCTGGAAAAACTTCTGATCTACAGTAATCTCTCTTCGAAGAAAATCAATATCATAAGACTTTGAAATGTATATTTAGAATCATTTTTCTTATTCTGTTTGACTGATACGAAATGTAATTAAACAACAACAAAAAAGATCTGAAGGTAAAAAATAATAATTATATATATATATATATATATATATATATATATATATATATATATATATACAGTACCAGTCAAAAGTTTGGACATACCTACTCATTCCATGGTTGTTCTTTATTTTTACTACTTTCACCATTGTAGAATAATAGTGAAAACATCAAAACTATGAAATAACACATGGAATCATGGAGTAACCAAAAAATTGTTAAACAAAAAATATATTTTATATTTGAAATTCTTCAAAGTAGTCACCCTTTGCCTTGATGACAGCATTGCACACTCTTGGCATTCCCTCAACCAGCTTTGCTTTTCCATAAGTCTTGAAAGAATTCCCTCATATGCTGAGCAGTTGTTGGCTGCTTTTCCTTCACTCTGTGGTCCAACTCATCCCAAACCATCTCAATTGGGTTGAGGTTGGATGATTGTGGAGGCCATGTCATCTGATGCAGCACTTCATCACTTCACTTCTTGGTCAAATAGCCCTAACACAGCCTGGTGTGTTTGGTCATTGTCCTGTTGAAATACAAATGATAGTCCCACTAGGCTCAAACCAGATGGTATGGCGTATTGCTGCATGAATGCTGTGGTAACCATGCTGGTTAAGTGTGCCTTGAATTCTAAATAAATCACTGACAGTGTCACCAACAAAGCACCCCCACACCGTCACACCTCCTCCATGCTTCATGGTGGGAACCACACATGCAGAGATCATCTGTTCACCTACTCTGCGTTTCACAAAGGCATGGTGGTTGGAACCAAAACTCTCAAATTTGGACTCATCAGACCAAAGGACAGATTTCCACCAGTCTAATGTCCATTGCTTGTGTTTCTTGGTCCAAGCAATTCTCTTCTTCTTATTGGTGTCCTTTAGTACTGCTTTCTTTGCAGCAAATCAACCATGAAGGTCTGATTCACGCAGTCTCATCTGAACAGTTGATGTTGAGATGTGTCTGTTACTTGAAGTCTGTGAATATATAAAATATATAACACTTGTTAGGTTACTACATGATTCCATATGTGTTATTTCATAGTGTTGATTTCTTCACTATTATTCTACAATGTAGAAAATAGTCAAAATAAAGAAAAACCCTTGAATGAGTAGGTGTGTCCAAACTGTGGACTGTTATTGTATATCGACCGACACTGAACAAGAATTGTATTATCTTTCTCTTTAACATTGACGTGTATGTGGGGTTTCAAAGAGCAGGAATATCCATTCTAGACTGCAGACATAGTTGGTACTTATATAAGTAAAATGCCCCTGGATTCATCTTCCAACACATTTCATGTAAAGGAATATTTCACAAAGAGAAGAGAGATAAGACCAACAAAATAAAATATAATTTTCATGTGTTCATTAAATTATTCATGAACTTGGATTGTTACCTTGAAAATATCTTTGAGTTGATAAAAAGCACAGAAAGACTTCCTCCTCGTTATGTTTTCAGATTATGTACAGAAGACGGTTCACCCATTTCTGATGCGGGCTCACAATGACAATAACTGGAGTATACTAACATACACAAATTAGCTTAATGGAAACACAACATAACACTGTATAATATACCATGCCATGTGTAGACCTAAGTGACAGCCAAATCACTCAGCAACACAAACCAGCACGACGTCTTCCTTCGTTTTATACACTGGCAACACAAACACAAAATCGATTAAAACACCATCTGCCGCTGCGTCACCCCCCCATTCCCACTTTCCCGGCATCAGCGAACATTAGGAACACTCATAATAATAAATAAGACTTATCTCTGGTAGGCTGTGACATCACAACAACCACGGCTCTCTGCCCGCCATTGGGCAGTCTGGGCGAGGCAGCTCCAGCTCCACAGGAGGCCAGTACACCTGCAGCTACAGTACTCTCAAACCCTCATCAACTCTCTCTACTCCTGCCTGGCTGCATTCTGAGCAGACCCTGCTACTTTTAATTGGCCTCCAATGAACAGGCTGGATTAAAGGGCAGGGTTGTTTACATCAGCACAGTGTTAGAGCAGACATACTGAGACCTGGGTAGATGTCTTTGAGACGTTGGCCGCATCCGAATACTAATGCTAGTGTACTACATTCTTAAACTGCATACTAATTTCAGTGTTTGATCTAGTAGAATTCACTCATCTTTTCTGACTCTGATAATCTGATAATCAGATATATTGGCATGCTCTACCAAAATAAACGAATGGCGAGAGTCAACGCAATCGCGCATTAAATAATGCATTTGGAGTACTACTTTCAAAATTTCACACACTACAAAATGTTACTTTTTCGCATACTATTTAGTAAACTAGTATGGCTATTGGGACAGGACCACTGTCTGACTCTGCTTCAGGCACAGTTACTGCTGAACTAAGTGTGGCGTCCTAGTGGTACAGAGACCCAGACTATGTCTATGGCTAAGAACTAGGGTTGAGTCCCAAATGGCACCCTAATCCCTGTTGAGTACTATTTTTGACCTGGACCCAGGGCCCATAGGCCTCTGGTCAAAAGTAGTACACAATATAGGGAAAACACTGCCATTTTGGATGCAGTCATAGGAGCAAAATTAGAAAATTGGTTAAGAGATGACAGTTTGCCATTTATCATTTATAAAATGAGAAGTGTTTTTACAAAACTGCAAATGCTTAAAAGATGTCTGAAGTGGATGTGGGAGACTCAGGCATATTGAAATTGAAACAACAGAGAGGAAACTTTTAGGGATTCTTAGCCAGTTGGCAACGCTTGTAATGAGAGAACACGTAAGTACAATTATAGTTGAGTCCAGAGAGAAATCTATGATGTGGAAATCGATCAAGGAAATTATGAACTAAATTGGAACTGTCATGTCTCTTTCTTATTAGGGAGTTTCAAATGCCATTTTTTCCACATCTTCATAATGGTGGAGGAGTTTTGTTGTATCAAACAATGAGTACATATTTTGTTAGAGCTCTATCAGTGTGCAGAGTGACTGAAGGATGTGAGACACACGCAATGCAAGGTGCTGTAGAACTGTGAGCGACTACTGATCTACTCAATGCGTCAAGCAGTTCCCTTGATCGTCAACTCACTGTTATTGGCATCGCGCAGTTGTTGTGGGTATATACACTGAGTGTACAAAACATTAGGAACACCTTATTAATATGGAGTTGCACCCCCTTTTGCCCTCAGGACAGGATCAATTCGTCAGGGCATGGACTCAACAAGGTGTCGAACGCGTTCCACAGGGATGCTGGCCCATGTTGACTCCAATGCTTCCCACAGTTGTGTCAAGTTGTCTGGATGTCCTTTGGGTGTTGGACCATTCTATTGAGTGTGAAAAACACAGCAGCATTGGAGTTCTTGATACACTCAAACCGGTGAGCCTCACTCCTACAACCATATCCAGTTCAAAGACACTTACATATTTTGTCTTGCCCATTCACCCTCTGATTGTCTCAAGGTTTAAAAATCATTATTTAACCTGTCTCCTCCTCTTCATCTACACCGATTGAAGTGGATTTAACAAGTGACATCAATAAGGGATCACAGCTTTCACCTGGATTCACCTGGTCAGTCTACGTAATGGAAAGAGCAGGTTCTCCTAATGTTTTCTATACTCAGTGTAGAGGAAATGCAAAGATAGGAGTTAGGAGAAAGAGAAAAGAAGCGAGAGAGAGAGAGAGATTTATCAGCAGCATCAACATAAATACTCTCATCTTCGCTTACCTCATTGACAAATACCCAGTGACTGTCCTTGGAAGCCAGGTTGGTTTCAACAGCCTGCAAAGAAAGAGAGAGAAATAAAGAGGTTACCATAGTGACAGATAAGACTGTGGAGGGAAAAGGCAAATTGAGTCCAGAAGACTTGGATGTATTGCTGCTTTTTCTATCCAACAGGACCCATGTAAAATCGTCTACAGTCTTGTCAATTATCCAATTATTCAAGGAGCAAACATAAGACCCATGTGGCTTGGAAAACCATGATGGACAAACAGCATTGGATCCATGCAAGCCTCACAGCTACAGACACTCTAAAATACACTGGACGGTAGTTCAAAATGACCGTCCAATCATTTGTCACGGAGACCATTTTTGTTCAAATTTGTCAAATAAATTGTATAGTACGTTCACACAAAACACCTCAGCTGTGAAAATAGTGTTTGTACAATTCCTTCCGTTTTTCTCTTTTGTTGTTCTCATGGTGGTACTGTCTTTCCCACAGGCCATTGTGTTGGCAGCCAGTTCTAACAGAAGTGTAAGTGTACTATAACGTCCAAACCACAAGCCTTTTTTATGCCTTAGTGGTGCAGCATAGGTAGTGCCAAATTGTTCAGCACCTAACATCTTTGCATTTTGGAAAATGATAATTGCTCAGCGTAAGCGTACATTTTTTTATGACCGTGCTTGCTTGGGCCTATGCCATATATCATAATCGCATCAGCAACTATCTTGTACTTTACAATAAAAACGAACATTTACACTGCCATTTGCAGAAAGAAAGGTCTGTACATGGTATAACCCAGTAAGAAAGGTCTGTACATGGTATAACCCAGTAAGAAAGGCCTGTACATGGTATAACCCAGTAAGAAAGGTCTGTACATGGTATAACCCAGTAAGAAAGGTCTGTACATGGTATAACCCAGTAAGAAAGGCCTGCACATGGTATAACCCAGTAAGAAAGGTCTGTACATGGTATAACCCAGTAAGAAAGGTCTGTACATGTTATAACCCAGTAAGAAAGGTCTGTACATGGTATAACCCAGTAAGAAAGGTCTGTACATGGTATAATCCAGTAAGAAAGGTCTGTACATGGTATAACCCAGTAAGAAAGGTCTGTACATGGTATAACCCAGTAAGAAAGGTCTGTACATGGTATAACCCAGAAAGAAAGGTCTGTACATGGTATAACCCAGTAAGAAAGGTCTGTACATGGTATAACCCAGTAAGAAAGGTCTGTACATGGTATAACCCAGAAAGGCCTATTATTTGATCTTTATTTAACTAGGCAAGTCAGTTCAGAACAAATTATTTTCAATGACAGCCTAGGAACAGTGGGTTAACTGCCTTGTTGAGGGGCAGAACAACAGATTTTTACTTTGTCAGCTCAGGGATTTGATCTTGCGGATACTAGTTCAACACTCGAACCACTAGGCTACCTGCCGCCCCATAGTATAACGGCCTGCACATGGTATAACCCAGTAAGAAAGGCCTGTACATGATATAACCCAGTAAGGCCTGTACATGGCATAACCCGCATCATCCCATTCTGTATTCATGTACTCACGTATAAAACATTCTGGTTGTATGGTGTCCATATTGGAACAGCCTAGCACATTTCTGTTGAGATACATGTACAGCATCTGCCAGTTGAGGGGCCCAATACAGAAGCTATGGATCGCCCCATGTGATTCTCCTGTCCTCAAGCTAATTAGGCCTGACAGATGTTCTCAAACGGCTCCTCATTTGCCTGCCTTACCATGAAGAAGGCTGTTACATATGTAAACACTTCTGTGGGTTCATGTTGACCATAAATATTCACAGATATATCCTGTCACAGAATTTCACAATGTAGGCTATACTGCATGGATAATTGTACTGACTGCTTTAATGTGGGTAGTTTGTAATCCTTTCGCTCCCCAACACACAGAGGTGGGATGCACACTCTTAGAAAAAAAGTTTCCAAAAAGGGTTCTTCAGCTGTCCCAATAGGAGAACCCTTTTTGGTTCCATGTAGGTAGTTCCATGTAGAACTCTCTGTGGGAAGGGCTCTTCTACCAGAAACCAAAAGGGTTCTACCTGGAACCAAAAAGGTTTCTTCAAAGGGTTCTCCTATGGGGACATTCAAAGAACCCTTTCAGGCAGAGTTGCAAAAAAAAGCCATATCTCAGTCTGGCCAAAAAATGTAAGATTAAAATGGGCAAAAGAACAGACACTGGACAGAGGAACTCTGCTGAGAAGGCCAGCATCCCGGAGTCGCCTCTTCACTGTTGACGTTGAGAATGGTGTTTTACAGGTACTATTTAATGAAGCTGCCAGTTGAGGATTGTGAGGCTTCTGTTTCTCAAACTAGACACTCTAATGTACTTGTCCTCTTGCTCAGGTGTGTACCGGGGCCTCCTACTCTTCTTTCTATTCTGGTTAGAGACAGTTTGCGCTGTTCTGTTAAGGGAGTAGTACACAGCGTTGTATGAGATCTTCAGTTTCTTTACAATTTCCCACATGGAATAGCCTTAAATTCTCACGTATATATAGACTGACGAGTTTCAGAAGAAAGTGCTTTGTTTCTGGCCATTTTGTTCCTGTAATCGAACCCACAAATGCTGATGCTCCAGATACTCAACTAGTCTAAAGAAGGCCAGTTTTATTCCTTCTTTAATCAGAACAACAGTTTTCAGCTCTGCTAACATAATTGCAAAATGATTTTTTAATGATCAATTAGCCTTTTAAAATGATAAACTTGGATTAGTTAACACAACGTGCCATTGGAACACAGGAGTGATGTTTGCTGATAATGGGCCTCTGTACGCCTATGTAGATATTCTATTAAAAATCAGCCGTTTCAGCTACAATACCCATTTACAATATTAACAATGTCTACACTGTATTTCTGATCAATTTGATGTTATTTTAATGGAGAGAAAATGTGCTTTTCTTCCAAAAACAAGGACATTTATAAGTGACCCGAAACTTTTGAACGATAGTGTATATAGGATATGTATATTATTACATTTGTTTTGCTGAGAAAACTTGGGGGGGGAACAAAATCCGCGGAACAAAATCGGCACACGGGCCGCCATTTGGGGAACCCTGCTATAGCCTATAGTCTAGCTGCATATCATGCCACATTTCATGTATGCAAGATCATCGCACATGTCCCCAGAAAGCAGATGATATTTATGTGTGGCCCGTCCCCTCTGTCCGTTGTGTGATGTGGTTTGAGGTGGTTTGCGGGGAGGTGAAGTGGTTTGCGGGGACGTGAGGAGTAATCTCGGAGGCTGCTGATGACTCTGAGCCTGCTTGGTCATTCTTCTCCTTGACCGAGCTACTGAGTTATAACAGTGATGTAACACTACACACTATATTTACCAGCCTACAGCAACAAGATAAAGGATACTACTGTGTTGTTTAAGGACTGTGCTGCATGAAGAGAACATACTTTAAATGTGGCTGACCGAAATAAGTGTACATAAAAATGTATTTGCGTCAAAATCACTGTGAAATTTGTAGCATCATTCAAATACTATGAAATATGTATACTGTATCTGGAGAAACCAAATAAGCAAAAAGTACAACACCTCATAATTCAAAATAAAGAAGAGGGATTTAAGCCTCCCTGCTCTGTCCAATCCTGCATCCCAATGGAACCCTATTCCCTATATTGTGCTCTGTCCCTACAGGGCTCTGGTCAAAAGTAGTGCAACATGTAGGAAGTAGGGTGCCATTTGGAACGCATTCCTGAGATTTCCAGCACGGTGTTCTCAATAGTGGCACTGGGAAATGTGGATGTTTGCATTGCTGGCCACCACTTGGGCAGTATCAGTTGTGGCCCTTTGTGGCTCAGTTGGTAGAGTGTGGTGCTTGTAATGCTAGGTTAGTGGGTTCAAGGTCTGAGGTCACCCATATGTAAAATGTATGCATGAGTGGCTGTAAGTGGTGATGGAGAGTGTGTTATAGAAGGCCTTAAGGGGGGTTGGTGGAGGGAATGGTTTGGGTATATCTGTCAGCCTTTAACCAGGGAGGGACTAAGGGGGAGACCACTGAGTGGAGGTACTGGGGAGAAACTACTCTTTACACTACAGTGACAAGTGTCTGACCATAGAAGACCTATAATTACATAAAGAACCTATAATGCCATAGAGAACCTATAATTTCATGTTATTCTATGGTTCTGACTGGGTCAATTAGACAGAGAGGCTACTCTATTCAGTTCGAGCTAGTCATTTTCTCTACACAAATTAAAAGTACATAGATAGACTACCGGTATTTAAAGCAATAATGTGCACTTAGCCTTGCTGCTATCTGGAACATTAGGACGTTATGCACAATGTGTAATCAATTCAGTAATAAAATATTGAAACATGTTGAACACATTCCAAAATCCCTTTTTATTTAATATTCTATTTGTCCATTTTTTCATGCTAAATAAATACATGCAAGGTTTGCATGGCCTCAAACTAAAAACACACAAGTCTACCTTAGTGAGAATATTATATGCAGATTCCCTGATGGGTTGTCCCCCACTAGCTTTCAACTTCCACCACCCACACACACACTGTTTGCATAAGGAACATTTGCACAATGTCTTGATTGTCCCCCTGACCTGACATGTTTAAAATAAAAAAGCACGTTTGAACTCTGAATTAAATCAATGTGTCGTGGCAACCGCCTCACCAGGAATACAAAACAGCCTTCTTCTATTAAAAAAGAAACACATCCTAATTGTAATTTAAATCATAAAAAGTAATTAAGACATTTTTTTTAATGAGGATGGAATCTGGTTGCATATTATATAGGCTACATGTGAAGAACACACAGCTGTTATCTTCCTTTTAATATAGTCAGGTAACTGAAGGTCCACCTTATATATGATATATGCCATTTAGCAGACGCTGTTCTCCAATCGACTTACAGTCATACGTGTATACCCGGTGGCAGGAAGCCTAGCGTTTAAGAGCGTTGGACCAGTAAGTAAAAGGTTGCTGGTTTGAATCCCCAAGCAGACTAGGTGAAAGCTCTGTTGACGTGCCCTTGAGCAAGGCACTTAACTTGTATGTCGCTCTGGATAAGAGTGTCTGCTAAATGAACAAAAAAGTCAAAATACATTTTACGTGTGGTTGGAATCGAACCCACGTTTCTTGGCATTGCAACTGCCGTGCTCTACCGACTCAGCTACAACGAACCTTATCACCATCATCACATTACAGTATGTGGTATGTTGCTGGACCCCAGGAAGTGTAATGAGGATCCATAATAAATACACATTATCTGATACAGAATAAGCAACCAAAATAACCCTGTTACCACAAAGAAAACATGGAGGTAACTGTACCTCATGTTCTGTAATGATGGGTTAGGGTTAGGGTTAGGGCAAAACCAGCACAGGAGGTTGCTGGCACATTAACTGGGGAGGACGGGCTCGTGGTAAAGGCTGGAGCGGAATGGGTGGAACGTTATCAAATAAATCAAACGCATGGTTTCCATGTGTTGGATGCCATTTCACTTGCTTCATTCCAGACATTATTATGAACCGTCCTCCTGTCAGCGGCCTCCTGGAAAAAACAGCTCGCTTTGGCCTTGTATGACTGAACCTGTCCGTGTTGCTCTTCATGCCTCCCTGTGTCTGCAAACATAACCAAGCACATCGGATGTGTGAAATCAAAACGTGCCACAGCATGCATTACCATGCATCATTTTAATTTAGAACAAAGAATAAAGCAATATCACCAACGCTTTCCATATGTTCCCTAATTAATCATGCATATGCATACCAGACATCTCACTTAGAATGGAAACTACCAAAAATGGTGGATGAACATCTGTTTTGCATCAAGATGAATTCATGCATTATTTTAGGTCATTCGGGTCTACACTATTGAGACACTGTTTTTTTTAAACTCAGTTTATTACACGCTAATGAATGCTTCTGTTTAACATATGACTGGTTGTGGTTTGACTTCTGGTCTCCTGCGCGCCACACAACTATGTTAGCCCACTGAGCAGAAGCCTAGGCACTGGCTCGGGAGCTAACACAAGTCTTCAGAAGGGTACTGAATAATCATGGCATTGCATGTAGATCTGGAGAGAGTGGCACTGAGAAAACCAAAACAATAGCATCACTTATCCTCTTGTAGCATTCCATTTTCTAACTCTGTGGTTTGCAGTTTTTTGCTCAGAGGAAGTTTTCAAAGATTATTAACAAAACCCACTGATAGCATAATGGACTGACCAGACAAACATTGAGGCATAGAAAAATACCTAATTTCAGACAAACCGATTCCAAATGGATTTTGCTCGCTACGTATTTGCCGAAAGCTGCCGAGGGCCCTGAGAAACCATCAGCAGGACCTTGTAATGTTCTATGTCGTGTAACTATGGTTACGGTCTCCACAGCTGCATTTAAGATGCATTTTGAGCATTAATGATGTTCATAGCTCTTTCTTTTTGGACTTGAGTGGAATAATATCCATGGAAGTCAAACTAAAACATACAGTAAAGGGCCTGAATACAACATTTTAGGGGGTCTCATACAGAGAGCTGGCTTCCCAGACACAGATTATGCCTAATCCTGGATTAAAAAGGTGTTTCCATGGAGAATCAATATTGATGCTTTTTAGTCCTTATTAGTGTCTGGTGAACCTATCCAGAACTGTATGCTTAGTTTGGTTTCCTGTTCTGCAAATGATTTCTAGATGTATCTGTGACAGAGGCACATATATAGAGAGAGATCCATATATATTGACATCTATATAGTGAAAGATTCATATATATTGAGATATATATAGAGAGAGATCAATATATAGAGGCTCTGTACAATGACTATGATATTAAAGTGCAGACTGTTAGCTTTAATTTGAGGGTAATTTCATCTATAGCAAGTTTAGAAATTACAGCACTTTTTGTACATATTCCCACTATTTTAGGGGACCAAAGGTATTGGAACAAATTCATTTATACAGTATGTGTATTAAAGGAGCCAAAAGTGTAGTATTTGGTCCCATATTCCTAGCACGCAATGATTAAATCAAGCATGGTCTCAGGGTCCTTAGCTTAGTGATGAGCTTTGGGGGCACTATGGTGTTGAACGCTGAGCTGTAGTCAATGAATATCATTCTCACATACTTGTTCCTTTTGTCCAGGTGGGAAAGGGTGGTGTGGAGTGCAATAGAGATTGTATCATCTGTGGATCTGTTGGGGCGGTATGCAAATTGGAGTGGGTCTAGAGTTTCTGGGATAATGGTGTTGTGTGAGCCATGACCAGCCTTTCAAAGCACTTCATGGCTACAGAAGTGAGTGGTAGTCATTTAGGCAGGTTACCTTAGTGTTCTTGGGCACAGGGACTTTGGTGGTCTGCTTGAAACATGTTAGTATTGTTAGTATTGCAAACTCAGTCAGGAACATGTTGAAAATGTCAGTGATGACACTTGCCAGTTGCCAGTTACCACATCCTGGTAATCCATCTGGCCCCGTGGAATGTTACAGAGAGCGTGATCACGCAGTCATCCGGAACAGCTGATGCTCTCATGCATGTTTCAGAGTTTCTTGCCTCGAAGCAAGCTTAGAAGTAATTTGTCTTTCATTTAAAAAAAAATTATTTCACCTTTATTTAACCAGGTAGGCTAGTTGGGAACAAGTTCTCATTTACAACTGCGACCTGGCCAAGATAAAGCATAGCAGTGTGAACAGACAACAACACAGAGTTACACATGGAGTAAACAATTAACAAGTCAATAACACAGTAGAAAAAGAAAAAAAAGAGTCTATATACATTGTGTGCAAAAGGCATGAGGAGGTAGGCGAATAATTACAATTTTGCAGATTAACACTGGAGTGATAAATGATCAGATGGTCATGTGCAGGTAGAGATACTGGTGTGCAAAAGAGCAGAAAAGTAAATAAATATAAACAGTATGGGGATGAGGTAGGTAAATTGGGTGGGCTATTTACTCGATAGACTATGTACAGCTGCAGCGATCGGTTAGCTGCTCAGATAGCAGATGTTTGAAGTTGGTGAGGGAGATAAAAGTCTCTAACTTCAGCGATTTTTGCAATTCGTCCCAGTCACAGGCAGCAGAGAACTGGAACGAAAGGCGACCAAATGAGGTGTTGGCTTTAGGGATGATCAGTGAGATACACCTGCTGGAGCGCGTGCTACGGGTGGGTGTTGCCATCGTGACCAGTGAACTGAGATAAGGCAGAGCTTTACCTAGCATGGACTTGTAGATGACCTGGAGACAGTGGGTCTGGCGACGAATATGTAGCGAGGGCCAGCCGACTAGAGCATACAGGTCGCAGTGGTGGGTGGTATAAGGTGCTTTAGTAACAAAACGGATGGCACTGTGATAAACTGCATCCAGTTTGCTGAGTAGAGTATTGGAAGCTATTTTGTAGATGACATCGCCGAAGTCGAGGATCGGTAGGATAGTCAGTTTTACTAGGGTAAGTTTGGCGGCGTGAGTGAAGGAGGCTTTGTTGCCGAATAGAAAGCCGACTCTAGATTTGATTTTAGATTGGAGATGTTTGTGATGAGTCTGGAAGGAGAGTTTACAGTCTAGCCAGACACCTAGGTACTTATAGATGTCCACATATTCTAGGTCGGAACCATCCAGGGTGGTGATGCTAGTTGGGCGTGCGGGTGCATGCAGCGAACGGTTGAAAAGCATGCATTTGGTTTTACTAGCGTTTAAGAGCAGTTGGAGGACACGGAAGGAGTGTTGTATGGCATTGAAGCTCGTTTGGAGGTTAGATAGCACAGTGTCCAAGGAAGGGCCGGAAGTATACAGAATGGTGTCGTCTGCGTAGAGGTGGATCAGGGAATCGCCCACAGCAAGAGCAACATCATTGATATATACAGAGAAAAGAGTCAGTCCGAGAATTGAACCCTGTGGCACCCCCATAGAGACTGCCAGAGGACCGGACAACATGCTCTCCGATTTGACACACTGAACTCTGTCTGCAAAGTAGTTGGTGAACCAGGCAAAGCAGTCATTAGAAAAACCGAGGCTACTGAGTCTGCCGATAAGAATATGGTGATTGACAGAGTCGAAAGCCTTGGCCAGGTCGATGAAGACGGCTGCACAATACTGTCTTTTATCGATGGCGGTTATGATATCGTTTAGTACCTTGAGCGTGGCTGAGGTGCACCCGTGACCGGCTCGGAAACCAGATTGCACAGCGGAGAAAGTACGGTGGGATTCGAGATGGTCAGTGACCTGTTTGTTGACTTGGCTTTCGAAGACCTTAGATAGGCAGGGCAGGATGGATATAGATCTGTAACAGTTTGGGTCCAGGGTGTCTCCCCCTTTGAAGAGGGGTATGACTGTGGCAGCTTTCCAATCCTTGCGGATCTCAGACGATATGAAAGAGAGGTTGAACAGGCTGGTAATAGGGGTTGTGACAATGGCGGCGGATAGTTTCAGAAATAGAGGGTCCAGATTGTCAAGCCCTGCTGATTTGTACGGGTCCAGGTTTCGCAGCTCTTTCAGAACATCTGCTATCTGCATTTGGGTAAAGGAGAACCTGGAGAGGCTTGGGCGAGTAGCTGCGGGGGGGGGGCGGAGCTGTTGGCCGAGGTTGGAGTAGCCAGGAGGAAGGCATGGCCAGTCGTTGAGAAATGCTTGTTGAAGTTTTCGATAATCATGGATTTATCGGTGGTGACCGTGTTACCTAGCCTCAGTGCAGTGGGCAGCTGGGAGGAGGTGCTCTTGTTCTCCATGGACTTTAGTGTCCCAGAACTTTTTGGAGTTAGAGCTACAGGATGCAAATTTCTGCCTGAAGAAGCTGGCCTTTGCTTTCCTGACTGACTGCGTGTATTGGTTCCTGACTTCCCTGAACAGTTGCATATCGCGGGGACTATTCAATGCTATTGCAGTCCGCCACAGGATGATTTTGTGCTGGTCGAGGGCAGTCAGGTCTGGAGTGAACCAAGGGCTATATCTGTTCTTAGTTCTGCATTTTTTGAACGGAGCATGCTTATCTAAAATGGTGAGGAAGTTACTTTTAAAGACTGACCAGGCATCCTCAACTGACGGGATGAGGTCAATATCCTTCCAGGATACCCGGGCCAGGTCGATTAGAAAGGCCTGCTCGCAGAGTTGTTTTAGGGAGCGTTTGACAGTGATGAGGGGTGGTCGTTTGACTGTGGATCCATAGCGGATACAGGCAATGAGGTGGGCCCGGGTCACTGGGCAGCTCTCGTCTGTGCTTCCCTTTGTAGTCTGTAATAGTTTGCAAGCCCTGCCGCATCCGATGAGTAACGGAGCCGGTGCAGTATGATTCAGTCTTCGTCCTTTATTGATGCTTTGCCTGTTTGATGGTTCGTCAGAGGGCATAGTGGGATTTCTTATAAGCTTCTGGGTTAAAGTCCCGCTCCTTGAAAGCGGCAGCTCTACCCTTTAGTTCAGTGCAGATGTTTCCTGTAAGCCATGGCTTCTGGTTGGGGTATGTACATGCAGTCGCTGTGGGGATGACATTGTCAATGCACTTATTGATGAAGCCAGTGTACTCATCAATGCATTCGGAAGAAATCACCAAGCGCAACATAGCTTCAGCCTGTAAATCAGCTAGAAAGATGTGTCAGCATCGAAGAACTGTCTCTGGCCACCTCCCAGTTAGGGGGAGTGATGAGATCTACAGCAGAGTCTCACAACTCAATCGTTGATTGAAAACTGTTTTCTGCCCCTCCCAAAAGATAGAATTTGTAGATAATTGGCCCTCTTTGTGGGACTCACCTACAAACAGGACCAAGCCTGGCCTGCTGAGGAGTGACGTACTCCATCCTAGCTGGAGGGGTGCTCTCATCTTATCCACCAACATAGACAGGGCTCTAACTCCCCTAGCTTCACAATCAAATAGGGTGCAGGCCAGGCAGCAGGCTGTTAGCCAGCCTGCCAGCTTAGTGGAGTCTGCCACTAGCACAGTCAGTGTAGTCAGCTCGGCTATCCCCATTAAGACCGTGTCTGTGCCTCGACCTAGGTGTGCCTCGACCTAGGTTGGGCAAAACTAAACATGGCGGTGTTTGCCTTAGCAATCTCACTAGGATAAAGACCTCCACTATTCCTGCCATTATTGAAAGAGATTGTGATACCTGACATCTCAAAATAGGGCTACTTAATGTTAGATCCCTCACTTCAAAGGCAGTTATAGTCAATGAACTAATCACTGATCATAATCTTGATGTGATTGGCCTGACTGAAACATGGCTTAAGCCTGATGAATTTACTGTGTTAAATGAGGCCTCACCTTCTGGTTACACTAGTGACCATATCCCCCATGCAACCCACAAAGGCGGAGGTGTTGCTAACATTTACGATAGCAAATTTAAATTTACAAAAAAAAAAAAAAATCGTCTTTTGAGCTTCTAATCATGAAATCTATGCAGCCTACTCAATCACTTTTTATAGCTACTGTGTACAGGCCTCCTGGGCCATATACAGCGTTCCTCACTGAGTTCCCTGAATTCCTACGGGGCTTGTAGTCATAGCAGATAATATTCACATTTTTAGTGATTTTAATATTCACATGGAAAAGTCCACAGACCCACTCCAAAAGGCTTTCGGAGCCATCATCGCCTCAGTGGGTTTTGTCCAACATGTCTCTGGACCTACTCAATGTCAGTCATACTCTGGACCTAGTTTTGTCCCATGGAATAAATGTTGTGGATCTTAATGTTTTTCCTCATAATCCTGGACTATCGGACCACCATTTTATTACGTTTGCAATTGCAACAAATAATCTGCTCAGACCCCAACCAAGGAGCATCAAAAGTCGTGCTATAAATTCTCAGACAACGCAAAGATTCCTTGATGCCCTTCCAGACTCCCTCTGCCTACCCAAGATGTCAGAGGACAAAAATCAGTTAACCACCTAACTGAGGAACTCAATTTAACCTTGCGCAATACCCTAGATGCAGTTGCACCCCTAAAAACTAAAAACATTTGTCATAAGAAACTAGCTCCCTGGTATACCGAAAATACCCGAGCTATGAAGCAAGCTTTCAGAAAATTGGAACGGAAATGGCGCCACACCAAACTGGAAGTCTTCCGACTAGCTTGGAAAGACAGTACCTTGCAGTATCGAAGAGCCCTCACTGCTGCTCGATCATCCTATTTTTCCAACTTAATTGAGGAAAATAAGAACAATCCAAAATGTATTTTTGATACTGTCGCAAAGCTAACTGAAAAGCAGCATTCCCCAAGTGAGGATGGCTTTCACTTCAGCAGTAATAAATTCATGAACTTTTTTGAGGAAAAGATCATGATCATTAGAAAGCAAATTACGGACTCCTCTTTAAATCTGCGTATTCCTTCAAAGCTCAGTTGTCCTGAGTCTGCACAACTCTGCCAGGACCAAGGATCAAGAGAGACACTCAAGTGTTTTAGTACTATATCTCTTGACACAATGATGAAAATAGTCATGGCCTCTAAACCATCAAGCTGCATACTGGACCCTATTCCAACCAAACTACTGAAATTATTGCTTCCTGTGCTTGGCTCTCCTATGTTGAACATACTAAACGGCTCTCTATCCACCGGATGTGTACCAAACTCACTAAAAGTGGCAGTAATAAAGCCTCTCTTGAAAAAGTCAAACCTTGACCCAGAAAATATAAAAAACTATTGGCCTATATCGAATCTTCCTCTCTCTCTCTCAAAAAAAACTGTTTTGCTGGATCCTTACAAGGCACCCAGATCTACGTCCCCGATATCTCTGTCTCTTTCTCCTGCGAATTGACGGGGAGATGAGTGCCTTGTCGGGTGTCTGGAGTAAATCCTCCGCGTCCAACTCGTATGAAGAAAAAATATTCTTCCAATACGGGGCAAGTAATTTCTGTCCTGATATCTAGAAGCTTTTTTCAGTCATAAGAGACGGTCGCAGAAACATTATGGCCAAATTAGTTACAAATAACGCAGAAAACAACACATACAATAGCACAAATGGTTAGGGGACTGTAAATGGCACCATCTCCTCTGGCGCCATTATTCACTTATTTACATAAGGTTTCAGACCCTTTTCTATGAGACTCGAAATTGAACTCAGGAGCATCCTGTTTCTATTGATGATCCTTGAGATGTTTCTACAACTTGATTGGAGTCCACCTGTGGTAAATTGATTGGATATGGAATGGCACACACCTGTCTATATAAGGTCCCACAGTTGACAGTGCATGTCAGAGCAAAAACCAAGCCATTAGGTCAAAGGAGTAGTCCGCAGAGCTCAGAGGCAGGATTATGTCGAGGCACAGATCTGTGGAAATCTACAAAAAAATGTCTGTAGTATTGAAGGTCCCCAAGAACACAGTGGCCTCCATCATTCTTAAATGGAAGAAGTTTGGAACCACCAAGACTCTTCCTAGAGCTGGCCGCCCGGCCAAACTAAGCAATCGGGGGAGATGGGACTTGGTCAGACAGGTGACCAAGAACCTGATGGTCACTCTGACAGAGCTCTAGAGTTCCTCTGTGGAGATGGGAGAACCTTCCAGAAGGACAACTATCTCTGCAGCACTCCACCAATCAGGCCTTTAAGGAGAAATGGCCAGAGGAAAGCCACTCCTCTCAAGATTCTCTGGTCTGAGGAAACCAAGATTGTTGATATCACTTTTTAAATCAACTTCAATCATTATAGACGAAGTGGAGTTAAATTAGGATTTTTTAAGCTTTGAGATAACTAAGACATGGATTGTGTATGTGCATCATTCAGAGGGTGAATGGGCAAGACAAAATATTAAAATGGCTTTAAATGGGGTATGCTAGTAGGTGCCAGGTTCACCGGTTTGTGCCAAGAACTGCAACGCTGCTGGGATTTTCACACTCAACAGTTTCTTGTGTGTATCAAGAATTGTCCACCACCAAAAGGACATCGAGCCGACTTGACACAACTGTGGGAAGCATTGTAGCCAACATGGACCAGCATCCCTGTGGAATTCATTGACACCTTGTATAGTCCATATATATTCCATGCCCTGATGAATTGAGGCTCTTCTTAGTGCAAAAGGGGTTTGCAACTCAATATAAGGAATGTGTTCATAATGTTTGGTATACTCAGAGAAAGATCTCTTTGGCTCTGATTTGTGAAACAAAGTATGAACAACTCCTCTCTAAAGGCCCAGTGCAGTCAACAACCTCATTTTCCTGTGTTTTACATATATTTCCACACTATGAGGTTGGAATAATATTGTCAAATTATGTAAATGATGCCCTTTTAGGTTAAGAGGTGTTTAAAAAGGCTGCCTGAAATTTCAGTCCATTCCTAGACAGTCCTAGCAAAATTCTTGCTTGAGAAATTGTTCCTCGCTAAGAAGCCTTTTTTAATTATTGTTTGGTCATTGACCATTTGAATTGAAAGCAATCAAAGTAAGTTACTATAATTGTTGCCCAGAAATGATTTAATATTTAGATTAAAATGGCTGCATTGGACCTTTAAAGGTGCTGTACATTTCTTCTAGCTTACATCTAGCATACCACATCTCCTCTGAAAAAATATTTTTAATGGTGATAGATCCCAAGTGATAGATCCCAAGTGATAGATCCAATGTCTGACAATATGATGACTTGATTGTTCCATTGTCTGTGACCTTCCCCTGTCCTGTTTGTTCAGATACCTTCATTGAAATTTCACACATACACACATGCACACACAGAGCTGATATTAGTTTCTTAATGGAGCGACATGTCCATCTGCCACAAGAGCAAGTTAATGACTTTCCATCCTAAGAATAAAATCGGGAGACAATAGCTGCAGGGTCTTGCTCTACATAACCACCAGGCAATACAGAGAGTAGGAAAGGGCTTATAAATAGCTACACACTAGAACACTCTATTTCTATTCATCAGTGGATCAGGTAAAGTGGCACTTGAACAAAGTCAAAAACACAACAAAACCACTTGACATGTTGGGAATATGGTTGAATACAAAAATCAGTACAGAGACAAAGTGGAGTCGCAATTCAACGGCTCAGACATGAGACGTATGTGGCTGGGACTCCAGACAATCACGGATTACAAAGGGAAAAGCAGCCATGTTGCGGACAAAGACGAGCTAAACACATTCTTTGCCCGCTTTGAGAATGACCCAGTGCCACCGATGAGGGCTGCTCTGGAGGACTGTGGGCTCTTGTTCTCCGCGGCCGACGTGATTGAGACATCCCTAGCCGTGTCCCCAGTGCATGCGCGCACAAGCTGGCTGGAGTGTTTATGGACATATTCAATCTCTCCCTATCCATCTGCTGTCCCCCACTTGCTTCACGATGTCCACCATTGTTCCACTATCCAAGAAAGCAAAGGTAACTGAACTAAATGACTATCGCCCCTTAGCACTCACTACTGTCATCATGAAGTGCTTTGAGAGGGTAGTTACCTCCACCTTACACGACACCCTAGACCCACGTCTATTTGCATACCGCCCCAATAGATCCATAGACGATGCAATCACCATCGCACTGTACACTGCTGTATCCCACCTGGACAAGAGGAATACCTATGTAAGAAAGTGGTTCATCAACTACAGCTCAGTCTTCAACACCATGGTACTCTCCAAGCTCGTCATTATGCCTGGGGCCCTGGGTCTGAACCCCGCCTTGTGCAAATGGGTCCTGGACTTCTTGATGGGCCGCCCCCAGATGGTGAAGCTAAGAAACAACACCTCCACTACACTGAACCTCAACACAAAGGTCAGCCCCCTCCTGTACACCCTGTTCACCCGTGACTGCGTGACCACACACGCCTCCAACTCAATCCTCAAGTTTCCAGACGACACAACAGTGGTAGGCCTGATTACCAACAATGACTAGACAACCTACATGGAGGAGGTGAGGGCCCTGGCGGAGTGGTACCAGGAAAATAATCTCTCCCTCAATGTCAACAAAATGAAGGAGCTGATCGTGGACTTCAGGATCCACAAGATGGAGCATGCCCCCATCCACATCCACGGGCTGCAGTTGAGAAGGTGAAAAGCTTCAAGTTCCTTGTCGTTCAGTACACTTCACTGACAATCTGAAATGGTCCACCCACACAGACAGTGTGGTGAAGAAGGCACAACAGCGCCTCTTCAACCTCAGGAGGCTGAAGAAATTTGGCTTTGCTCCTAAGACCCTCACAAAGATGTGCCATTGAGAGCACCCTGTCTGGCTGTACCACCGCCTGGTACAGCAACTGCACCGCCCACAACCGCAGGGCTCTCCAGAGGGTGGTACAGCACCCGATGTCACAGGAAGGCCAAAAAGATCATCAAGGACATCAACCACCCGAGCCATGGCCTGTTCACCCCGTTATCATCCAGAAGGCGAGGTCCATACAGGTGCATCAAAGCTGGGACCGAGAGACTGAAAAGCACTTCTATCTCAAGGCCATTATACTATTAAATAGCCTGCACAAGCCGGTACCCTGCCCTGAACTTAGTCAATGTCACTATTCGGCTACCATCCAGTTACTCAACCCTGCACCTTAGATACTGCTGCCCTATGTCCATAGACATGAAAGCACTGGTCACTTTAATGTTTACATACTGTTTTACTAATTTCATATGTATATACGATATTCAAGTCAATGTCATTCTATTCATCTATTGCTGTATATACTATTCTATGCAATGTATTCTAAATATTCTATCCACATAATGTCTATACAACACACACACACACACACACACACACACACCCTTAAACCACAGTACCAGTCAAAAGTTTGGACACACCTAATCATTCCAGGTTTTTTCTTAATTTGTACTATTTTCTACATTGTAGAATAATAGTGAAGACATCAAAACTATGAAATAACACATGGAATAATGTAGTAACCAAAAAAGTGTTAAACAAATCCAAATATATTTTTGATTCGACAAAGTAGCCACACTTTGCCTTGATGACAGCTTTGGCATTCTCTCAGTCAGCTTCATGAGGTTGTCACCAGGAATGCATTTCAATCAACAGGTATTGGCGTCTGAGACAGCCCTAGAGACTTTCATTGTGTCTTATAATTTCATGATTGTGTCACTGTTAAAAGAGGTGTGTTGTCTGTGGTTCTCTGAAGAAGCTTGAATTGTTTACCATGTGCTGTCGTTTCCTGAGTGAGTTTCCGAGACTTAGTGTTTTTTTTTTCAAGTGTACCGTTATCATGTGGCTACCATATCTCAGTAAAGTATTAAGCTTATCCTTAACCACCAATGTCTGGTCTCTTCTCTGCACCTGGGTCCAACCTTACCATGTCACAGGTAAGCCTTGTTAAAAGATCATTTGTGGAATTTCTTTCCTTCTTAATGCGTTTGAGCCAATCAGTTGTTGTGACAAGGTAGGGGTGGGACGCACAGTAGGTGAACGGATGATCTCTGCATGTGTGTTTTCCACCGTGAAGCATGGAGGAGGAGGTGTGATGGTGTGTGGGTGCTTTGCTGTCTGTGATTTGTTTAGAATTCAAGGCACACTTAAGCAGAATGGCTACCTCAGGATTCTGCAGTGACACGCCATCCCATCTGATTTGCGCTTAGTGGGACTACCAATTGTTTTTCAACAGAACAATGACCCAACACACCTCCAGGCTGTGTAAGGGCTATTGTACCAAGAAGGAGAGTGATGGAGTGCTGCATCAGATTACCTGGCTTCCACAATCACCCGACCTCAACCCAGTTGAGATGGTTTGGGATGAGTTGGACCCCAGAGTGAAGGAAAAGCAATCAAGTGCTCAGCATATGTGGGAACTCCTTAAAGACTGTTGGTAGAAGCATTCCTGGTGAAGCTGGTTGAGCGAATGCCAAGAGTGTGCAAATCTGTCATCAAGCCAAAGTGTGGCTACTTTAAAGATTCTAAAATCTAAATTTGTTTAACAATTTGTTGGTTGCTACTTGGTTCCATATGTGTTATTTCATAGGTTGGATGTCTTCACTATTATTCTACAATGCAGAAAAAAAAGAAAAACAACTTTTAAAAAACACTAAGGTTGGAGTCATTAAAACTCGTTTGTAAACCACTCCCCAAATTTCTTGTTAACAAACTATTGTTTTGGCAAGTCGGTTAGGACATCTACTTTGTGCATGACACAAAGTAATTTTCCCAACAATTGTTTACAGACAGATTATTTCACTTACAGTATAATTCACTGTATCACAATTCCAGTGGGTCAGAAGTTGACTGTGCATTTAAACAGCTTGGAAAAGTCCAGAAAATGATATCATTGCCTTAGAAGCTTTTGATAGCCTAATTGACATAATTTGAGTCAATTTGGGGTGTACCTGTGGATGTATTTCAAGGCCCACCTTCAAACTCAGTGCCTCTTTGCTTGACATCATGGGAAAATCATAAGAAATCAGTCTACAAAATTGTAGACCTCCACAAGGCTGGTTCATCCTTTGGAGCAATTTCCAAACGCCTGAAGATACCACGTTCATCTGTACAAACAATAGTACGGAAATATAAACACCATGGGACCACGCAGCCGTCATACCGCTCAGGAAGGAGACGCGTTCTGTCTCCTAGAGATGAACGTATTTCGGTGCGAAAAGTGCAAATCAATCCCAGAACAACAGCAAAGGACCTTGTGAAGATGCTGGAGGAAACCAGTACAAAATTATCTATATCCATAGTAAAATGAGTCCTATATTGACATAACCTGAAAAGGCAGCTCAGCAAGGAAGAAGCCACTGCTCCAAAACTGCCATAAAAATGACAGACTACGGTTTGCAACTGCACATGGAGACAAAGATCGTACTTTTTGGAGAAATGTCCTCTGGTCTGATGAAACAAAAAAAGAACTGTTTGGCCATAATGACCATTGTTATGTTAGGGGGAAAAGGGGGAGGCTTGAATGCTGAAGAACACCATCCCAACCATAATGCACGGGGATGGCAGCATCATGTTGTGGGGGTGCTTTGCTGCAGGAGGGACTGGTGCACTTCACAAAATAGATGGCATCATGTGGGAGGAAAACTATGTGGATATATTGAAGCAACATCTCAAGATGGTGTCAGGAAGTTAAACCTTGGTTGCAAATGGGTCATCCAAATGGACAATGACCCCAAGCATACTTCCAAAGTTGTGGCAAAATGGCTTAAGGACAACAAAGTCAAGGTATTGAACTTCTGACCCACTGGAAATGTGATGAAAGAAATAAAAGGTGAAATAAATAATTCTCTCTACTATTATTCTGACATTTCACATTCTTAAAATAAAGTGGTGATCCTAAATGACAGGGAGTTTAAATGTATTTGGCTAAGGTGTATGTCAACTTCCGACTTTAACTGTATATATACAGTGCCTCGCGAAAGTATTCGGCCCCCTTGAACTTTGCGACCTTTTGCCACATTTCAGGCTTCAAACATAAAGATATAAAACTGTATTTTTTTGTGAAGAATCAACAACAAGTGGGACACAATCATGAAGTGGAACGACATTTATTGGATATTTCAAACTTTTTTAACAAATCAAAAACTGAAAAATTGGGCGTGCAAAATTATTCAGCCCCCTTAAGTTAATACTTTGTAGCGCCACCTTTTGCTGCGATTACAGCTGTAAGTCGCTTGGGGTATGTCTCTATCAGTTTTGCACATCGAGAGACTGACATTTTTTCCCATTCCTCCTTGCAAAACAGCTCGAGCTCAGTGAGGTTGGATGGAGAGCATTTGTGAACAGCAGTTTTCAGTTCTTTCCACAGATTCTCGATTGGATTCAGGTCTGGACTTTGACTTGGCCACTCTAACACCTGGATATGTTTATTTTTGAACCATTCCATTGTAGATTTTGCTTTATGTTTTGGATCATTGTCTTGTTGGAAGACAAATCTCCGTCCCAGTCTCAGGTCTTTTGCAGACTCCATCAGGTTTTCTTCCAGAATGGTCCTGTATTTGGCTCCATCCATCTTCCCATCAATTTTAACCATCTTCCCTGTCCCTGCTGAAGAAAAGCAGGCCCAAACCATGATACTGCCACCACCATGTTTGACAGTGGGGATGGTGTGTTTTCAGGGTGATGAGCTGTGTTGCTTTTACGCCAAACATAACGTTTTGCATTGTTGCCAAAAAGTTCAATTTTGGTTTCATCTGACCAGAGCACCTTCTTCCACATGTTTGGTGTGTGTCCCAGGTGGCTTGTGGCAAACTTTAAACAACACTTTTTATGGATATCTTTAAGAAATGGCTTTCTTCTTGCCACTCTTCCATAAAGGCCAGATTTGTGCAATATACGACTGATTGTTGTCCTATGGACAGAGTCTCCCACCTCAGCTGTAGATCTCTGCAGTTCATCCAGAGTGATCATGGGCCTCTTGGCTGCATCTCTGATCAGTCTTCTCCTTGTATGAGCTGAAAGTTTAGAGGGACGGCCAGGTCTTGGTAGATTTGCAGTGGTCTGATACTCCTTCCATTTCAATATTATCGCTTGCACAGTGCTCCTTGGGATGTTTAAAGCTTGGGAAATCTTTTTGTATCCAAATCCGGCTTCAAACTTCTTCACAACAGTATCTCGGACCTGCCTGGTGTGTTCCTTGTTCTTCATGATGCTCTCTGCGCTTTTAACGGACCTCTGAGACTATCACAGTGCAGGTGCATTTTTACGGAGACTTGATTACACACAGGTGGATTGTATTTATCATCATTAGTCATTTAGGTCAACAATGGATCATTCAGAGATCCTCACTGAACTTCTGGAGAGAGTTTGCTGCACTGAAAGTAAAGGGGCTGAATAATTTTGCGCGCCCAATTTTTCAGTTTTTGATTTGTTAAAAAAGTTTGAAATATCCAATAAATGTTGTTCCACTTCATGATTGTGTCCCACTTGTTGTTGATTCTTCACAAAAAATACAGTTTTATATCTTTATGTTTGAAGCCTGAAATGTGGCAAAAGGTCGCAAAGTTCAAGGGGGCCGAATACTTTCGCAAGGCACTGTATATATATATGTGTGAATGAATGAATGAATGAATGAGTGTGTGTGTGTGTGTGTGTGTGTGTGTGTGTGTGTGTGTGTGTGTGTGTGTGTGTGTGTGTGTGTGTGTGTGTGTGTGTGTGTGTGTGCGTGCGTGCGTGCGTGCGTGCGTGCGTGCGTGCGTGCGTGCGTGTGTGTGTGTGTGTGTGCGCATATACACACACATATATTAACACTCCAGACTACACACACATATATTAATACTTAAGACTTCGACATTGCTCGTCTTAATATTTCATATATTTCTTAATTACATTCTTTTACTTTTAGATTTGCCTGTATTGTTAGATAGTCCTGCACTGTTTGAGCTAGGAACAGAAGCATTTCACTACAGTCACAATAACATCTGGTAAATATGTGTATGCAACCAATACAATTTGACTTGGAGATGCCAATCATGGCCGGTGTCTGGTAGATGAGAGGGACAGGAACACAAGTCCTAGTACTGACGCCCTGCAGCCAGCCAGTGCTAATGATGACTCATAGCTTGACAGACTACGGTGCAGTGATATGTCACTCATTTCTTTTTTCCATTATCACTGTGCATAGGCACTGAGGAGGAAGGTGATTGCGATACTTGGAAAAAGCCCTTTAGTAGTGGTTCTGTTCTTGATAACGAGTGCTTTCGAGCACTGTCATGAATCTAGCTACCTACCACCAAGAGAGGGAAATTAAATGGTAACTCAACACAATATTCTCAACTTTCTGGCATAAATAATTAATCTGACCTTCAGTTCAAATTTTAAGACTATATTAAGAAGATACACAGAGAGTTAATATTCAGATTAGTAATTTCTTGTGTTTGCAGGAGAAATGATAATGTAACCAAATCAAACCAAGCACTCACATTGACTTGCAAAGGTCGAATGGTTCAATTCAATCAAGCTCACAGTATTTAAGCTGTCAGCATGTATGTATTTTGATATGGAAAGGGGTGAGTACTGTGACAACAACAGGTAGACTCCACTGATAGGCAGGCTAGACACTTCCATTTCTCAGAATAAGACATGAGTGTGCAATGTGTACAGACTATAGATTTTGCAACTCAAACTTTTGCAAAAACATTAGCCTTTCAAGTTTGATTGATTCAGACCTTGACGTTTTTAATGCAGTTTCTAGAATGCAGGTGTGTGTAACAATGCTTTATGGGAGTTATTCCACATTCATCTATTGCACACAATGCACTGGTATTTCACAGAGATGATGTACCTTGATATGAAAAGCTTAGTTCATACTAGTTTCAGTGAAACTTCCAATAAAAACAATAACAAATGGACCCAATATATTTCTCTCTTGGGGTCTTGTTACAGAGTACCAAGAAAAATTGGATGCTTACAGAAGAACCCTTTGTCTGAGAAAACAGACAATAAACCACTGTCCCACTAAATCGCAGTCTATTTATATGTCTACCTCGCTCTCTCACACATAAACCGCACACAAACAAGCATGCTCACTCTACACACAGATACACATGCAGAACAGGACAAACTGTCCACATGTTATACCCTACATGCTTAATTTTGCTTGTGTCGCAGCAATTATATCTGATGATAGGAGGGAAGCTCTGTCCACCATCATGAGAGAAATTCTGTCAACTTCACTAAGTTGATTTAACTTATACCATGGCTAAGTGCTGTGTCCATGCACTCCACGTTGCATCGTGACTAAGAACAGCCCTTAGCTGTGGTATATTGGCCATATACCACACCCCCTCGGGCCTAAATGCTTTAGTAGATCATTAAAAAGGCACAAAGCAAGGCCTACTTTTCATATGATGCTGAATTTACAATCACATACTGTACATTATACGTGAAACAACTATATTTTAATCTGGCTGCACATCAAAGATGCAGATTTAAAATGATAAATTAACAAGCCTTTTGAACAGAATATTAATTTCATATACACCAAAATATGCATTGGGTCAGTAATGTAAAGATGATTTTGCTGTACACTGAATATTAATCAGTGACTGCTTTCACAAAAGTGCTTACACACACACACACACACACTCTTTCCTTGCTTCTCTCCTAAACAGGTCATGACAGCAAAGTCAAACAATTTATGCTGCAGTAGTTTATGTGTAGTTTATGTGTCGGGGGGCTAGGGTCAGTCTGTTATATCTGGAGTACTTCTCCTGTCCTATCCGGTGTCCTGTGTGAATTTAAGTATGCTTTCTCTAATTCTCTCTTTCTCTCTTTCTCTCTCTCGGAGGACCTGAGCCATAGGACCATGCCTCAGGACTACCTGACATGATGACTCCTTGCTGTCCCCAGTCCACCTGGCCGTGCTGCTGCTCCAGTTTC
The DNA here is from genome assembly GCF_018296145.1 of Oncorhynchus tshawytscha. Taxonomy (NCBI): domain Eukaryota; kingdom Metazoa; phylum Chordata; class Actinopteri; order Salmoniformes; family Salmonidae; genus Oncorhynchus; species Oncorhynchus tshawytscha. The sequence goes on along the minus strand of NC_056452.1, from coordinate 19,550,777 downwards.
AACTGTTCTACCTGCGGCTATGGAACCCTGACCTGTTCACCGGACGTGCTACCTGTCCCAGACCTGCTGTTTTCAACTCTCTAGAGACAGCAGGAGTGGTAGAGATACTCTTAATGATCGGCTATGAAAAGCCAATTGACATTTACTCCTGAGGTGCTGACTTGCTGCAGCCTCGACAACTACTGTGATTATTATTATTTGACCATGCTGGTCATTTATGAACATTTGAACATCTTGGCCATGTTCTGTTATAATCTCCACCCGGCACAACCAGAAGAGGACTGGCCACCCCACATAGCCTGGTTCCTCTCTAGGTTTCTTCCTAGGTTTTGGCCTTTCTAGGGAGTTTTTCTTTGCCACCGTGCTTCTACACCTGCATTGCTTGCTGTTTGGGGTTTTAGGCTGGGTTTCTGTACAGCACTTTGAGATATCAACTGATGTAAGAAGGGCTATATAAATACATTTGATTTGATTTGAAATGAACAACTACTGATTTCACATACTTCGCAAGCGTTATGATATTGGGGGCAAGGTTAGTGTTGGGACATCCTGTAGACAAACACTATCCAGGATACATTTCTACTCTCCATCCCCCAGGGGGCAGCAGCAACCTTGTCCAAGTGCTGAGCCTGATTTAAAAGTTTAGTTTTGAGTCTTTAGTTTAGGCATGCCTGTTTGCAATTTCCATTTTGTGTGTTTATTTTCTGAACAACTAATAATCTGCTTGGTCTGTCCAACCAAGAGGTCAAGACGGAGCTGAACCTGAATCTGTAAGTTGCTGTCTCCTGGGCACATCCAACACGGACTTCAAATGCTGATTTCTCACATGAATGCACAGATTCATCCAGGTTACAGACCATGCAACTAGGCCTAGGACCCCTATACATAACGATTTCAGAACAATCAGTAGGCTAGTTAATGGGTTTTGTAACACAAGCCACATACAACAATGTAAAAAGTCAGATTTCTTCCCATATATATATTTTTTTACCCATGTATCTTTCTATTGGTTCATTTTATTCCTTCCCTAATCCTACATCAGTGGAGGCTGCTGACAGGAGGACAGCTCATAATAGTGTCTGGATCAGAGCGAATGGAATGGCATCAAACACCTGGAAACCATGTCTTTGATGTATTTGATACCATTCCACCGATTCCGCTCCAGCCATTACCACGAGCCCATCCTCCCCAAAGAAGGTGCTACCAACCTCCTGTGTCCTACACCTAAAATAGGTTTGCTCTTATGTTGTTGTTGCAAATGTGTTGGAGCTCAAAGCTAAGTTAAGAACTGAAGAGAGAAGAATGGTGGAAAATATTAAAGACAGACATGTTTAATTAAGCCACTACCACAAGGATAAAATGGGTATGAGATTGTGAAAACCGCATCTTCCTAGGCCTTGGCAAGGCTCGACACACACAGTATAATCTCAATGTATTTTTGTCCTCTGTTATTCAGCCTGTTTTTCGAATGACTAGGCTGGATGTTTTTGTTTGTTTCCTTAGGGAAGTATTTTTTTTTTACCCTTGTGGGTGTATTGGTGCTATTTGAAACCTGGACATTTAAGACTTGAATTTCTAGAACGTTTTAAGCAGCTCTTTTGTATGTGTGTGTATGTGGGGGGTGCAAATTTAGGCTGCATTGCATGCATTTCTTATCTCCTATCGGAACAAACCCGCAAACCAGCTCTTCAAAGGTCTGACATTATCCTAATGCAGGAGAGATGTGCTCTGCACTTAAACCGGTTCGGAGAAGGGAACATAGTATTCAGAGAAAGAGTAATTGAGCAGAACAGTCTTTTAGTCCCATCTAATAACCCTGGGAAATAACTGCTCGGATACAAAGTGACTTCAGAGGGACAAAAAAAAAAGAAAAAAAAGAAGAAGATATAAATATATAAATATAAATATATAAATGAAATATATATATATATATATATATATATATATAATGGATAAATGTGGTCATCACTGTCTTTGCTCTGCTGCCTGTGGAGCAAAGAAGATAATACACTTCATTTCATGAAGGGGTTTATACAACAGATAAGCACCTATCACGGTGCTACAAGGCCGATGACAAGGCTGTACATTATACACCATTGTAACCAATAATCCAATCTTGGTCCGACAGGGCTGCTGAATAGCTAGACTATAATGAAAGGGTTGGAGTGAGAGGATGATGAACATGGCTCAGACAAAAGCATCTACTGGGGCTTTGAAATAGATGATGGCTCCTCCATTGTCTGACTGTTGAAAATGAGGCATTTGTGCACTGATTATAGACTACAGTCATAGGTAGATGTAGGGTTGCAAAGGAAGGGTATATTATTAGAAACTTTCAAAGATTTTATGTCATTTATCACAAGACATCTAGTGGCTTTTGTGGGCCCTCTGTGTGGCCTTGTCTCATGTAAAGTATATTAAAAAAAATCTAATTAGATAATTTGGAAAGAATGACAAAACTGTAAAACATTATCCTAAATACAAACCATGAACTTAGTGAATACCATCGGTGTTTGACATTGGCGGATTTAGGAATGGGAGACATGGGCAGCCTCCCAGGACGGAATCTTGCCACGGACGGCACAGGGCGCCCGCACCCCAAATTTTTGAATGGTGACATTTGCACGATCGGCTTTCTATTGCTCATTTGCACAGCACGTCAATAATATCATGTCACCGTGTGGGACTGTGGGTCAATTAACCTTGTCGGAGTGGGCACCCTGATTCTAGTTTGTGAGCTAGGAAGGCTACTGCCTGGGAAGGTCTCCCACTCAGAAGTACGAGATGGGGGGGGGGTTGACCTCATGTCTCCCCACTGGAAGCCCGAGGTAGGGGGAGTGGGGGAATCTATCAAATAGCGCACCTCTAACTATGTACAGTACTAATGCAATTAGTAAAATCAGTCACACTACGAAATGCTACCAATTAAACCACAATTCATTCATAGTATTGTGAATATATAGTTTCTCAGACATATTGTTGCATTTATATACTGTATTTCAATGCACATTCAGGGGCACTTCTGAAATATTTTGGAGCACCCTCTGGAACTGGCCAGGATGAGGAGTAATCTACCTCCTCAGCCACACAGGCCACTTCAGAAAGGATCTCAGAGCCTGAGGATGAGGATGAAGACCCATTTTCTTCCATCTCTCCCCAGCAGGATTCTTCAGATGTGATTGTGCGCACGAGCACGTGTGTGTGTGTGGGGACACTCACATGCTTTTATGTGTTCATCCCTGCATAACATAAACAAAATAAATAATTTCCCTTTTGTGAAGTTGTAAGATTCGATATTGTAGGTAACAATGTTGATTTTATTATTACAGGGTATGTATGTGGGATGTTCCACCACTATAAATGCTGTGAATAACGTGTGTAAACTAATGCCCATGTGCTCTCTGTTAGAAATGCCTGTAGCAGCATCCTCACCAAATCCTGCTGCTGAGGATGAACCACTGTCTACAGACCCTGCTGACTGGCCTTAAGTTCGGATTGACAGAATCCGGACACAACTAGTTTGCAGAGGACCAAGTGAGGAAGAAGTTGCCACCACCAGTATTTCAGGAAGACCTTGGTGAGTGGTGAAAAAATCCCTTGAAATTAGGTTGGTGTATTCTGAAAGAAACAACAGCCTCTTCTGCTTCTGCTGCACACTTTTTTCTAAGAAGAAAATGTATTTAGCAAACCCAGGACTGACAGACTGGAAACATGCACGTTCTTTGCTGACTTCACACGACAGCAGTCCAGAACACCAAAACTGCATGAAAACATGGAAAGAACTGGCAATAAGGAGCAAAAAAAAGGGAAACAATTGATAAGCATGAGATGCCCTGAAGAAGCCGGGGGGGACATTTTTCAATGTCATTGTTGATGCTGCAACCTCAGCCTTTCAGGAAAGATTTTCCACATTAGAAAATGTGGGAGAGAAGTTTGGATTCTTTCAACCTTCCAAAGTCTCTCAAATGAGGAGCTGACAGAACAAGGTGAGGTCCTTAGGATGAAACTGCACTATAAAGAACACTCAGACTTGGATGGCAGAGAGCTTGCACAGGACCTGAAGAACTTGCCTGAATTGCCATTGAAGACCATGACCCTGCTTGAGCTGCTGATATTTATACACAAAAGGGAGCTCCCAGAAATGTATCCCAAATTTGTGGACTGCTCTCAGAATTAGTCTTACTCTTCCAGTGACCGTAGCTGAAGCAGGGAGGATCTTTTCAAAGCTGAAGCTCATCAAATCCTACCACCATGTCACAGGAACACCTTAGTGGCCTTGCTGTCATCAGTATTAACCATGCAGTAGCTGGGCAGATTTCTTATGATGATGTAATTGATGACTTTGCATTAAGGAAGGCAAAAAGGTCAGGGTTTAGATGGGAGTTGTGCAGTTTAGTTTGTGTGTTTCTTGATTGAAGTGCAGTAGTGTAATAATCAGGTTCTCTTCTTTATAAGTGTGTTATTCTAGTTGTGTATTTGTGTGATGTTTAATTTGTGCAATTTAGTTTTATTTGTTTTTGTTAGTAATAGGGTGATAGTGTAATAATTTGATTCTCTTTTTTATTTGTATTTATATACTACAATTTGTTTCTATTTTGTCTTTGTTACTTCTTTTTCATATTTATGAGTCTTATTTTTGAATATATTTTATGTTTATAGTTTTAAATGTTATGATTATTTATTTGTGTTGTTCCAAATGTCTGAATAAAAATGACAATGGAGGGTTGGCCCAGGGAGCCATACAAGCTAGAATCACCACTGGTGTTTAATATGAGGGTTTCAGCATGAAATACATATTTTTACACACTTTTATTTATGTTACTATGTCAAAATTCTAAAGTTGGAAGAATAGCAGGGTTAATTGAAAATTATGCCAATGTTGATTAGATATTTTTTTCATTAATTAGGTTATTTTATCTTTAATCACATGGTCTGTCACTAAGAAAGTGATGGACAATAAATGAATATATATCTATATATATAAACTAAATTTCACAAAACCCTGTCTTTGAAAGATAATTCATAAAAATCCACAGATCTTCATTGTAAAGGGTTTAAACACTGTTTCCCATGCTTGTTCAATGAACCATGAACAATTAATGAACATACACCTGTGGAACGGTCGTTAAGACACTGACAGCTTACAGACGGTCACAGTTATGAAAACTTAGGACACTAAAGAGGCCTTCCTACTGATTCTGAAAAACACAAAAAGAAAGATGCGCAGGGTCCCTGCTCATCTGCGTGAACGTACCTTAGGCATGCTGTAAGGAGGCATGAGGACTGCAGATGTGGCCAGGGTAATAAATTGCAATGTGAGCTCTTCACTGACAAGTCTCGATTTTTTTCTCACCGTGCTGATGGTTGGATTCGCGTTTATCGTCGAAGGGATGATTGTTACACAGAGACCTGTACTTTGGAGTGGGATCAATTTGGAGGTGGAGGGTCCGTCATGGTTTGGGGCGGAGTGTCACAGCATCATCGTACTGAGCTTATTGTCATTGCAGGCAATCTCAACGCTGTGCGTTACAGGGAAGATATCCTCCTCGCTCATGTGGTAACCTTCCTGCAGGCTCATCCTGACATGACCCTCCAGCATGACAATGCCACCAGCCATACCGCTCGTTCTGTGCTTGATTTCATTCAAGACAGGAATGTCATTGTTCTGCCATGGCCAGCAGAAGAGCCTGGATCTTAATCCTATTGAGCATGTCTGGGACCTGTTGGATTGGAGGGTGAGGGCTAGGGCCATTCCCCCCAGAAATGTCTGGGAACTTGCAGGTGCCTTGGTGGAAGAGTGGGGTAACATCTCACAGCAATAACTGGCAAATCTGGTGCAGTCCTTAATATTTACACATATTAAGTTTGCTGAAAATAAACGCAGTTGCCAGTGAGAGGACGTTTATATATTATATATTTAAGTACGTTATTCAAGTATAAATTATAAAAGTTATCCTCTAGATTGTCATATGCTTCCTGTATATTACCAAAATTTCATTTGATTTTGGTAATTTTGGTAAATTACTATTAGTTTTGCAACCCTAAGTAGATGTGATACTCTGAATCATCCATTTTGTCCACAGTGATTCACTTAGTGGGGAATGTGTATGAGCTATAACTTAATCAATATAATGTGTTCCTGCAGAAGATAATTCCATTAAACAAACAACGCCATACTTTGACCCGACTAATATTTAATAGTTAAGATTTCAAATGTAGGGTAATAACATTGGCCATAATCCAATTGACTAGTATATGCAGAAAACTCCATACCCTACTACATGACAATCCCAATCTTCCCGTTCTGAAAGACAAGACCTAAATGCCAGCTGCAGATGTTTCAGTATTGTTGCAAAGCTTACTATTGCACTGCAGTCTACTTGTTTCTCTTCTAACTGAATCCATCCTGTATCTGCTCCCTGTTTCCCTGCTCACCAGGCATCCAGACTGACAGCTAAGGCATGAAGCCTTCATGATACTGCAGCATTCTGTGCGGTGGCTGCCTTCCTTTCCAGGAGGGCATCACAGCTGAGGCACCCTGTCACTCCCAGAGCACATCATCTCCGCTGAGGGAGGGAACACTTCCCAGCAACCTCACAATAAGCACTGCCATTCCCTACCCCCCTCCCTCCTCCCTCCTTCCTTCCCCCTATTTCCTCATCACTTCTCAAACAGTCCACGACGAGCTGGGTGACTATGACAGAATCCAAGCTCGATAGTCAGGGTTTTTCTCGAGTGCTGGATTAGAGGAAAAAGGGGACAATGTTACAGACAAAATGACAGTAGTGACAGCTGCCTCAGACAATAATGTGTCAATGCTCTAGTCCTCCAAATCAAATCAAATTGTTTTTCTCATGTACACTGTGTCCTCCAGTCTGGATGACAGGATGGCGCTGCGGAGATGGACAGCTGCCGTCCTGACCAATTCTGCTATTCCGTTTTTTACGGGGGGTTTTTCTCATAATTTTACTGCCATTATTTACTATGACCGAAAACAGCTTCTGAACATCAGAAGCCTGAGGGGCCAGACGGATTACCAGGACACGTACTCAGAGCCTGCGCTGACCAGCTGGTGACCAGAAGTGTCTTCACTGACATTTCAAGCTCTCCCTGACACAGTCTGTAACATCTATGCTGAACAGAAATATAAAGACAACATGTAAAGTGTTGGTCCCATGTTTCATGAGCTGAAGTGAAAGATCCCAGAAATGTTCCATACAGGCAAAAAGCTTATTTCTCTCACAAAATTTGTTTACATCCCTGTTAGTGAGCATTTCTCCTTTGCCAAGATAATCCATCCATCTGGCAAGTGTGGTATATCATGAAGCTGATTAAAAGCATGATCATTACACAGGTGCAACTTGTGCTGGGGACAATAATAGGCCACTCTAAAATGTACAGTTTTGTCAAACAACACAATGACACAGATGTCTCAAGTTTTGAGGGAGAGTGCAAATGGCCTCACAACTCCACCTGTGGGATTGTCTGAGGAAGTGGAGGGGGTGCTGAGGAGTATTTCTGTCTGTAATAAAGCCCTTTTGTGGCAAAAACAACTAATTCGGATTGGCTGAGCCTGGTTCCCCAGTGGGTGGACCTGGCTCCCAAGTGGGTGGGCCTATGCCCTCCCAGGCCCACCTATGGCTGCACCCCTGCCCAGTCATGTGTAATCCATAGAGTAGGGCCTAATTCATTTTTTTTCAATAAGTAAGCATTTCACTGTAAGGTTTACACCTGTTGTATTCGGCGCATGTGACTAATAAAATTAGATTTGATTTTGATTTGCCTCAGTAATATCTTTGAAATTGTTCCATGTTGCATTTATATTGTGTCTAAATGACTATCGCCCCGTAGCACTCACATCTGTAGCCATGAAATGCTTTGAAAGGCTGGTCATGGCTCATGTCGACACCATCATCCCAGACACTCTGAACCCACTCCAATTCTCATACCGCCCCAACAGATCCACAGATGACGCAATCTCTATTGCACTCCACACGGTCCTCTCCAACCTGGACAACACCTACTTGAGAATGCTGTTCATTGACTACAGCTCAGTGTTCAACACCGTAGTGCCCTCCAATCTCATCACTAAGCTCAGGACCCTGGGACTGAACAACTCCCTCTGCAACTGCATCCTGGACTTCCTGACGGGCCGCCCCCAGGTGGTGAGGGTAGGCGACAACACATCTGCCACGCTGACCCTCAACACATGGGCCCCTTAGGGATTCATACTTAGTTTCCTCCTGCACTCCCTGTTCACCCACAACTGCGTGGCCGCTCACAACTCCAACACCATCATTAGGTTTGCTGACGACACAACGGTGGTTGGCCTGATCGCTGACGACGATGAGACAGCCTATAGGGAGGTGGTCAGTGACCTGGCGGTGTGGTGCCAGGACAACAACCTCTCCCGCAACGTAAGCAAGACAAAGGAGCTGATCGTGGACTGTAGGAAATGGAGGCCCGAGCACGCCCCCATCCACATTGACGTGGCTGTAGTGGAGTGGGTCGAGAGCTTCAACTTCCTTGGTGTCCACATCACTAAGGAATTATTAAGGTCCACATACACCAACACAGTCGTGAAGAAGGCATGACAACGCCTCTTTCCCCTCAGGAGGCTAAAAGGATTTGGCATGGGCCCTATGATCTTCAAAAGGTTCTACAGCTGCAACATTGAGAGCATCTTGGCTGGTTGCATCACTACCTGGTATATATCAACTGCTTGGCATCCGACTACAAGGCGCTACAGAGAGTCGTGCATACGGTCCAGTACAGTACATCACTGGGGCCAAGCTGCCTGCCATCCAGGACCTCTATACCTGGCGGTGTCAGAGGAAGGCCCTAAAAATTGTCATAGTCTTCACCCAGTGTATAGACTCTCTGCTACCGCACAGCAAGTGGTTCCCGAAGCAACACGTCTGCAACCAGCAGGACCCTGAACAGCTTCTACCCCTAAGCCATAAGACTGCTAAATAGTTTCATAGTTAACCGAATAGCTACCCGGACTATTTGAATTGACCCTTTTTGCACTAACTATTTGGACTCACCACATACGCTGCTGCTACTGTATATTATCTATCCTGTCCCTACCTATATTTACATATCTACCTCAATTACCTTGTACCCCTGCCCATCGACTCAGTGCTGGTACCCCTTTTATATCGCCAAGTTATCGTTACTCATTGTGTATATATTCCTTGTGTTGTTATTTCTATTTTTTCTCTCTGCATTGTCGTGAAGGTTAAGTAAGCATTTCATTTTCAGTCTACACCTGTTGCTTATTAAGCATGTCACAAATAACATTGGATTTGTATGAGCCTGGCCAGCTGGTGAGGAGGCACAGCAGCTCTTGTTGTTAGACAGACTCTTGTCTGTCTGCTCAGATTCTTATTAAGATATCAGATCTGGGGTTATGTGTCTGTGTGTGGCAGGGCTGAAAATCTCATTATGATTATAAGTGTCGGCTCGGCCATGATAATGGCTTTGTAAATGTCCCTGTGACTGGTGATTGGACATTCTTGCTCAAATCTATATAGCTATTTCTCTGAACGTGTTGATGTTTCATTGGAATTACGGTGCTTAAAGGGGTAGTTCACGCCAACATATTATATTACTATGTTGATTGTCGTAGACAAAATATAACTAAACTGCATTCTCATTGTGGAGAAGGAATGAAAAATAAAACAAGATGTTTTATTGACACATACACCATATAGGTGCAGTGAAATGTGTTGTTTTACAGGTTCAACCACAGTAGTACGCCGCCCCTGGATCGAATTAGGGTTAAGTGCCTTGCTCAAGGGCACATCAACCATTTTTTAAAATATATGATACTGGATTCTTCCTAGGCTTGATTAAATGCAGTCTGCCTGTAGTTTGTTGCTCCTTAGACGTTGAAGATGAGATCCCACTGATTGTAGATAATAATGAAATGGCATCGAGGCAATTTCCAATGTAAAGACCTTGTTTTCGTCATCATATCCTTCGTAGGAGTTTGACATAGGTGAGTATATGAGATATAAAAAATATCAATTTAGAATCATTAATATGCCAGTCAAATGCAGATCTGTCACATAATGAGGAGTAGGAGGAGTGCATTCTTGGCGATTGAATTGCCACAACAATAGTGTTGCAATGGCAAACGTAAGACCCACCTGGGCTAAGACTGAAGAGGAGAGAGGCTATAATTGACTTCAATTATAGTTCAATCTAGTGAAGGCTTAACTGAATGAACAAGAGGGACTGAATGAACAACAGAGACTGGATGAACAAACGGGAAAGTTTATTCAAATACATTTTGGGGATGACCACCAGAGCCATACACCACCGGGATGGCAGTTAGCCCTTTGATGGACAGCTGGCATCAGACTGAACTAGCGCTTCACTACATTATGCAGATAGGAGAGTCTTGGAGAGGAGAGAGCAGAGGCAGAGGAGAGAGAGGAGAGGAGAGGAGAGGAGAGGAGAGGGAGAGAGGAGAGGAGAGGAGAGGAGAGGAGAGGAGAGGAGAGGAGAGGAGAGGAGAGGAGAGGAGAGGAGAGGAGAGGAGAGGAGAGGAGAGGAGAGGAGAGGAGAGGAGAGGAGAGGAGAGGAGAGGAGAGGAGAGGAGAGGAGAGGAGAGGAGAGGAGATCAGGAGGATGAAATGGCCCTCTTTAGCTTAGAATCCCTTCAGAAAGAAGGATGAAAGACACCGTGCCTTTAAAGTCCTGATGCTATGACTCCCACATGTAAATGTACATAACACTGTAACTTGTAGCAGATACACATATTTTCAATATGTGTGGCGCACATGGGAACAAACACACAGCCATGATGTCTTAAGAACCATGCTCCTACCAACTGAGTCCTAAGCCATGATGTCTTAAGAACCATGCTCCTACCAACTGAGTCCTAAGCCATGATGTCAAGCACTTGATTTGGCTTAGGGAACAGTATGTTGGTAGGTATGCAAATAGACATGTAGGCTACTACAGTATCACAATACTGTCGCCCACTTTGAGTTAAAGTATCAAACCATAACATTGAACAAACTCATTCAGTGACCTCTACAAAACACACAGGGCACATGACACTCATTTACAATCAATAAGGCAGACACTTCCAGACACATTTCAAATTCAGAGCAATGTTCCCTTTTTTGTTGGGAAATATCCATGATGTACTTTTCATACTGAAACAGACAGAAAATTGCAGAGAGGCACATTTGCCCAGTCATTTACGTTTTAGTAATTTAGCAGAAGCTCTTAAACAGAGCTACTTACAGGAGCAATTAGGGTTAAGTGCCTTGCTCAAGGGAACATCGCCAGATTTTTCACATAGTCAGCTTGGGGATTTGAACCAGTGACCCATAGCTTACTGGCCCAATGCTCTTAACTGCTAGGCTACCTGCTGCGCGGAGAGATACAGTTATGCTACAGTAAAGTACAGTATGTGTCTATTTCCTAAGGCAATTAACTCATACACAGAAAACCAGAGGCAGGGAATTAAAATTAAGTGGTTTGTGTGTGTGTGTGTGTGTGTGTGTGTGTCTGTCTGTGTGTGCCTTTGACCCTTGACCCTTTACAATGTCTCACTAAGGCAGGGCGTTATAATACGCATGACTGGGAGCAAGACTCAATTATTTCTCGCAGCATGTGATGTGAGACGCATATAAAACCCACCTGCCACCGTGATTAGGATATAACATCTTTACACTCCCTTTATTTTTCAGTGATAATCAATCACATTGATAAATACTAGCTTGGTTGAGACTGGGCCACCCATCATCACATTACTGAGAATGTGAGCCCAGTGGGCGCGGGTGCCTAAAACTACTGTTCCACAAACACCGCCATTACGGGGCCTGAGAGGCTGATTACCACCCCAGACACAAAATGGGAGGGGGAATAATGCCTCATTGATTCTTACTACTGCTATCCCAGATCACACGGTGTCATATTACAAGACTGAACCAATTGGCTGCTTTGTTTCTTATGTACAATCAATCAGTGATTTGGAATTAGTTAAAATACAGAAAAATTATATGCTTTCGTAATTGTCCAAAAGGGTGATTAAATCTTGCAATGGCCCCCTTTCGCCCACGTTCTTAATTGGATAGCCAGCCGGAGACCACATTATGATGTTCTGTGTTCTTAGAAACCTGGAAGCAGAGCAGCAGCCTCATCAGGGACCACAACAACGCCTACACTTGGATCCTCTAATCCTGTAATAAAAGGCATAAACCATCTTAAATAAATGACTTAATACACAGGTGAGGTGTCTGACTATCCACTGGAGGACTCCAATCACAGCGCTCTCTCTCTCTCTCTCCATCTCCATCTCAGACAGGTCAGTGACTGTGTGTTGTGTTGTCCACAGCTGCTGTAGGAGCCTGGGAGCAGTGGGGGTGTGGCCTGGCCAGGACAGCCACTCTCCAGGAGAGATGGAAAGAAAGGGCCATGGAATAATACTCATTAAGAATCGAATTGTAATGATAGATTAAAGGCCCCCAACGAGCAACAGCTTTGTTTGGGGCAGCATCGCCCGGGTCCAGCTAATCCTCCCGTGTTTCATTTTTGTGAAACCAGGAATGAGGGAAGGAGGGAAGGAAGAAGATGGGTTGCAGCAGGGCACTAAACGTGGAGGAAAGGAAAACCAGTACGAAAAGCTTCAGAGTCTCTAATGACAAACACTGCATTCCTTTGCACCTTGAGGTGTGCTTTTGGTCTTATCAATACAATAGCATTCACCTCCGCTTACGTTTCAGGCAGTCAACAATATCTCTCTGTATGTCAACCAATCAATCAATGAATCAAATCACAGCGTGTTAGGCCATCAATATATGTCTTTAGTCTATACGGAGCCGTTGGAGATTTTTTTTTTAAGAAGAAAATAGCTTGAATGACGGTGGCACAGGAAAACATGATTAAAACCTATATCTCAAATCACTTACTTCTCCATTAGTATGATTAATGGGACTGGCTAGGGCCTCAGACAGAGGCAGGGCTTGAAAAATGATGCAATTACCTGCGTGTGAATAGGGAAGGGGAAACCCTACTCTACTCAGGATGGTATGGACAGAGATTCTTTCGGGGTATGGAGACTAGTGGGGACGGAGAATGGCCTCTATTTCTATGGTCATTCACCTGAGCTGGAAGAATAGTAGTAGATATATTAGTAGGGTTGCAGATAGAGCCACTGTCCCAATGCTGCTCCACAACAACCCCAGCCAAAGTATCTAAACATCTGTAGAATACAACCAGACACTCCAGTCGCCTACTAGATAACAGGGCAATGGGTGATGTCCACTCCAAGGTTGGGATCAATTCCATTTCAATCCCAATCAATTTAGAAAGGAAACCAAAAATTCTATTTCTAATTTACCCCATTGAAAAACATTGGAGAGAATTGGAATTTCAGTCTACTTCCTGAATTGGCTGTAATTGAAATGGGATTGACACCGACCCTGTTCTACTCTACACTGACCAACACCAAGATCAATAAAAACAACATGATTGTTTGTGTGAATGAGACTAGTATTGAATTCCACATTTGGTATTTTTGGTATTTTATTAGGGTCCCCATTAGCTGTTTCAAAAGCAGCAGCTACTCTTCCTGTGGTCCACACAAAACATGGAACATAATACAGAATGACATAATACAGAACATCGTTAGACAAGAACAGTTCAAGGACAGAACTACATACATTTTTAAAAAGGCACACGTAGCCTACATATCAATGCATACACACAAACTATCTAGGTCAAATGGGGAGAGGCGTTGTGCCGCGAGGTGTTGCTTTATCTCTTTTTTGAAATCAGGTTTGGTGTTTATTTGAGTAATATGAGATGGAAGGAAGTTCCATGCAATAAGGGCCCTGAATAATACTGTACACTTTCTTGAATTTGTTCTGGATTTGGGGATTGTGAAAAGACCCCTGGTGGCATGTCTGGTGGGGTAAGTGTGTGTGTCAGAGCTGTGTATAAGTTGCCTATGCAAACCATTTGTGATTTTCAACACATTAATGTTTCTTATAAAAAGAAGAAGTGATGCAGTCAGTCTTTCCTCAACTCTTAGCCAAGAGAGACTGGCATGTATAGTATCAATATTAGCCCCCTGATTACAATGAAGAGCAAAATGTGCCGCTCTGTCCTGGGCCAGCTGCAGCTTAACTAGGTCTTTCCTTGCAGCACTGCACCACACGACTGGACAATAATCAAGATAAGACTAAACTAGAGCCTGCTGGACTTGCTTTTTGGAGTGTGGTGTCAAAAAAGCAGAGCATCTCTTTATTACGGCTAAATCTATCCCCATCTTTACAACCACTGAATCTATATTTTTTGACCATGACAGTTTACAATCTAAGGAAACGGCAAGTAATTTACTCTCCTCAACTTGTTCAACAGCCAAACCATTCATTACCAGATTCAGATGAGGTCTAGTACTTAAGGAATGATTTGTACCAAATACAATGCTCTTAGTTTTAGAGATGTTTAGGACCAGTTTATTACTGACCACCCTTTCCAAAACAGATTGCAACTCTTTGGTAAGGGTTTCATTGACTTCATTAGCTGTGGTTGCTGATGCGTATATGGTTGAATCATTAGCATACATGGACACACATGTATTCATACAGTTGAAGTCAGAAGTTTACATACACCTTAGCCAAATACATTTAAACTCAGTTGTTCACAATTCCTGACATTTAATCCTAGTAAAAATTCCCTGTCTTAGGTCAGTTAGGTTCACCACTTCATTTTAAGAATGTGAAATGTCAGAATAATAGTGGAGAGAATGATTTATTTCAGTTTGATTTCTTTCATCACATTCCCAGTGGGTCAGAAGTTTACATACACTCAATTAGTATTTGGTAGCATTGCCTTTAAATTGTTTAACTTGGGTCAAACGTTTTGGGTAGCCTTCCACAAGCTTCCCACAATAAGTTGGGTGAATTTTGGCCCATTCCTCCTGACAGAGCTGGTGTAACTGAGTCAGGTTTGTAGGCCTCCTTATTCGCACACACTTTTTCAGTTCTTCCCACAAATGTTCTATAGGATTGAGGTTTGGGCTTTGTGATGGCCACTCCAATACCTTGACTTTGCTGTCCTTAAAATATGCTTGGGGTTATTGTCCATTTAGAAGACCCATTTGCGACCAAGCTTTAACTTCCTGACTGAGATGTTGCTTCAATATATCCACATAATTTTCCTGCCTCATGGTGCCATCTATTTTGTGAAGTGTACCAGTCCCTCCTGCAGCAAAGCACCCCCACAACATGATGCTGCCAGCCGCTTGCTTGATGGTTGGGATGGTGTTCTTGAGCTTGCAAGCCTCCCCTTTGTCCTCCAAACATAACAATGGTCATTATGACCAAACAGTTCTATTTTTGTTTCATCAGACCAGAGGACACTTCTCCAAAAAGTATGATCTTTGTCCCCATGTGCAGTTGCAAACTGTAGTCTGTCTTTTTATGGCAGTTTTCGGAGCAGTGTCTTCTTCCTTGCTGAGTGGCCTTTCAGGTTATGTCGATATAGGACTCGTTTTACTGTGGAAATAGATACTTTTGTACCGGTTTCCTCCAGCATCTTCACAAGGTCCTTTGCTGTTCTGGGATTGATTTTCACTTTTTGCACCAAAGTACGTTCATCTCTAGGAGATAGAAAGCATCTCCTTCCTGAGCGGTATGACGGCTGCGTGGTCCCAGGGTTTTTATACTTCCGTACTATTGTTTGTACAGATGAATGTGGTACCTTCAAGCGTTTGGAAATTGCTCCCAAGGATGAACCAGACTTGTGGAGGTCTACAATCTTTTCTGAGGTCTTGGCTGATTTCTTTACATTTTCCCATGATGTTTGCATGATGTAATATTTTACACGTACAACAAAGATGGTATTGAGTGATATTTTTTGATTGTCCCATGATGTCAAGCAAAGAGGCACTGAGTTTGAAGGTAGGCCTCAAACAGTTGGGACTTTAGAGATGTTTTTGGGAAGACTCCTGGTCTCAGAACCAGTTCAACTCACGGACCCATGATGGAGAAGAGAACATAGAACTGATGAAGTTAATTTGTGTTTTTTCAGCACCTCATCATGGCATTGGGTTGATCAATGACGGACATGTATTTGTTTTGTTTTTATGAATCAATACAATAATATGAGGTCTGTTTGTAAAATATTTACATTTGACATCTTAGTCATTTAGCAGATGCTCTTATCCAAAGTAATTTACAGTTAGTTCATTTCTGTTAAGCTCGATAGGTGAGACCACCACATTCCACAGTCAAATATAAACAAACAAACAAAGAATAAATATAGCGTTTTGCAACAACATTTATTTTAAAATCAATGAATAAAAAAATCAGAGAAAAGTAATTTTTCCACTTACAACAAAGATGGTATTAAGTGATATTTTTTGATGAAAAAACACAAATGTGTGGCTAAAAAGTTTTGTAACAAAACTGAGAGTAACTGTACCCCTTTATTTTGATAGGTCGTATGTACAGGCTCAGCAAAATAGAAAGACAAACACAGTAGCACATTACCTGCATCTGTTGACTTGCAAAGCACATGCACTTTACATTGGGTTATTTACATTGGCTACGCAATGTGATGTACTACTGCAGATTAAATGCAGTCAATTGAAAGCGGAGCAAATTGAAAACAGAGATGGGTAAACATCCGAACATCATGCAGCCAGTCCAGTCTCTCTCTGCACTACCACTTTTCATCCTCTGAATATTTCTGTGATTGCATCAGAGATAAGGGAGAAGAACAGATAGAGAGAGAGAGAGAGAGAGAGAGAGAGAGAGAGAGAGAGAGAGGAGAAGGAACAGAGTGAGAGGAGAAAGGAGAGAGAGAGAAAGAGCGCTATAGGAGAAGGAACAGAGAGAGACAGATAGGATGAGGGAAGAGAGAGAGAGAGAGTGAGAGAGGAACAGAGAGAGACAGAGAGGATGAGGGAAGAGAGAGAGAAACAGAGAGAGAAATGGAGAGAGAAACAGAGAGAGACAGAGAGGATGAGGGAAGACAGAGAGAGAGAGAGAGAGAGAGAGAGGGGAGAGAGAGAAGGCGAGAGAGAGAGAGAAGGAGAGAGGGAGAGGGAGAGAGAGGAGAGAGAAAGAGATAAGGAGAGAGAGGAGAGAGAGAAGGAGAGAGAGAGAGAGAGAGAGAAGGAGAGAGAGAAGGAGAGAGTGTGAGAAGGAGAGAGGGAGAGGGAGAGAGAGAAGGAGAGAGAGGAGAGAGAGAAGGTGAGAGAGAGAGAGAGAGAGATCAGTGCTCTGCCCAGTGGAGCATGCAGCAAGGCAGGGTCGACCAGGAAATAGGGTCCTCGCTGAATTAATTGTGTGAGACACTGCAGGGGCGTTGGAGTGGGACGAGTGTTGAGGGAGTGGGGGGACTGGCAGGGATGTGTGGAGGGAAGGGGGTTGAGAGTGGGAGAAGAAGAGGAGGCGTGCATTAATTGTTAGTGGGTTGGCTGGTCCTGCTGGAGTGGAATAAAGCTACTTCAGTACAATGACGGTTTGTTCAGTCTCACAGTCCCCCCTGTTCTCCTCCACTTCCCCAGACTGCCCCAGGGCAGGGGGTCGATCAGGGCGCTGTGGTGAACGCCGGACCACCCTATCTGTCCTTGTCGCATTTCTGCCCACGTGTTTCCACGTCCCATTCTCCCCCGCTAAGCAGGTTGACCATCTTCGTGAGCCTCTGTGTGAAAGTGATTACATTCCAGTGGCTCTACCACCCTGTTATCTTTGGTATGCACGGCTCATGCTGTTCACTGCTTGGGGCTGGGTGGTAGTTGTCTTTCCACTGAATGTACGAAGTCAGCAATATGCTCCCATCTCTCAGATGGATCGACAAATCTAATGATTGGAGTACTGGTAATATCAGAAAATGAACAGTGACTCGGTTTTTAGGAGAGCTTTTTCGGGAGGGCTTTGGCCAAGTAATGGTAAAGCCTCTCAGAAGGCACGATTCCTTAAATCCTATACAGGACGCTAAACCTCGACAGGAGATTGGGAATATTAATGGTTGCCAGCCTATTTAATGAATCCTTTGGCGTCTTTATCGACGTAGATGCTATTGAGTGATATTTCTTTCCTCTGGGTAGACTACCTTACTTCCTGAAATGATTTAATGGAGCTGGAGCCCGGAGGGTGGAATAGGATGGGATGAGAAGTCTGGAGCTACAGATATCACAACACTTCATATCTTCTTCCTCAGAGATTGAGATCAAATCTATGGAATGGGCCAGTATATAAAAGTAAAGCTGCTCAACTTAACTCCGTTCCGAAACCCCACGCAAAAGTGATTACCTCCGCCGGAGGAAATGATCGAGATGCTACCAGGCCGCAATGAAAATGACCACAGACATCCTGCAGGGTCGACGAGAAAATGTGATTGCATCCTCCTCCTAAACCATTCTCCTAAACTCATGATCGAGTTCATTACAAAAAGCCTCCATCCAAAAGCCCATCTGGATAGAGGCAGTGAGGGTAGAGCCTGTTTAAAGGCAAGGTACATTATGAATAAACATGACTGAGGATTGACAGCTGAGGGTGGCGGAGCCCCCTCAACCTCTCTGTGCCATGCAGGCCAAAATCCTCCAGATAATCCCAGATGATCCCTAGAAAGCTGTAAACACAGGGTTTAACTGACAATGCCATTCAGAGGGGAGGTGTGTGTGTACGCGCGCGAGTGTGTATATGCGTATGTGGGTGGGTGTGTGTGGGTGGGTGTTATGGAAGGGAGTGGGTGTCATTGCCCCCATGATAGTGTGCAGGGGGGGTAGCGTTTGGGATTGAAATGTGTGGAGATTGCTATACAGTATTTAGAACCCCCTGTGTATCTGGCGCTGCATATGGAACAATTTGATACAGTTATCAGAACATTCTGATTGTGTGGAATTCAGTCTGCATACATGCATCATGTGCTGTGTGTCAAATCAAATCAAATCAAATCTGCTTGCTGTGTAGCCAATGCCAAACTGTAGTTTGTATTTGTATTTATCATGGATCCCCATTAGCCAAGGCAGCAGCAACTCTTCCTGGGGTCCAGCAAAATTAAGGCAGTTTATACAATTTTCACAATACAATGTTGCCCTCAGGCCCCTACTCCACTACTACCACATATCTACAGTACTAAATCCATGTGTATGTATGGTTGGTATGTTATCATATGTGTGTGTGTGTTTGTTGGTGTGTATGCATGTGTCTGTGCCAATGTTTGTGTTGCTTCACAGTCCCCGCTGTTCCATAAGGTGTTTTTTTAATCTGTTTTTAAAAATCTAATTTCACTGCTTGCGTCAGTAATGAGCAATGGAACAGTTTCCCTCTTGAAGGGCAATACATGTCCTAATCAAACTCTATAAGCCCTACCCGCGTCATTCTGACAGAGATCAAATGACAAATGAAAAGGGCAACGTTTCCAAATGATTAGACCTGATAAATATACAGGGAGAAACAAAAGCTCCTCGGCGATAACTGTTGGCTTTTAGTGCCGCGTGTCCACTGACTCCTGTACCAATGCCAAGTCTGCCATGCCAGCCAGTACAGGGCTGTACAGGGTGATGAGTTCATTGTTTAGTCTTCTTTCTTTATCCACTCTCCCTTTCCATCCCCCCCTTTCTCTTTCCCTTCCCCCCCTCTCTCTATTGCCCCTCTCCCTCACTTCTCTCTCTGTTCCCCCTCTCTTTTCCCTTCCCACTCTCCCTCTCTTGACTGTGGGCTAGTTGAAAGTGAAAGCGACTGACTTCACAGATTCCCCTGGTGTCACCTTGTCTGTGCATGTTGTGTCATCAGCGAGTGCCACGGGGTCTGTACCTCCAATGGGAAGAGCCAGTCCAGTAGGTGCATGATTGGCTGATTGATTAGCTGACTCCTCCCACCTAAAGTACCCAACACAATTGTATTGCTAATGAACACTACAGGTACTTGTAACTAAAAGAAAGAAATTCCAACCCCTCAAAAAAAACAAAAAAACTCCCAAACCCCAATGAGACTACAGAGGTCACAATATGTAGATCAAGGATGAGTTAATCTGAGAATTGACATTTCTAAGGTCGGAAAGAGAACAAAAATCGAGGCCAGCAACAATAAGAGTTTCTCTTAGACAGACAATCACCAGGTCCTGATACGTTTGGGCTTTCTTCTCAGTGCCAGGGGATATTCAGGCTGCAGCAGGCTACCTCATATAAAACCTCAGACAATCTTCTCAGAACGATGCCAGACATGGCTCGTCTCTTTCTCCCTCTTTCTCCTTCTCTCTCTCCCCCACTCTATCTCTCTCTCCCTCTCTCTGCCTTCTCTCCCCTTAATCAACAACACGAGAGGGTTACAGAGAGGCAGAGTGAGAGAAGGAACTTTCTTTGTGACAAGGACAAGTGGTAAATTGGTACTAGACACCAAGAGTCCCAGAGAGTCCCCTCCATCCAAGGAGGTTAAGGTCTGTCCAATCCAACTCTTAAAACAACCTCTAGCTTCAGTCTTTCACTTTCAAACAGACTGTGTCTGAGGAGCACCATTTCTAAGGGCTTCAGAGAACTCAGAAAGACTGAGTGAATTTCCATGTGAGCTTATTTAAGGTTGTTTGTGTCCTGGGTACTGTCTAAGTAGTAACCTCACATCATTGATGCAGAAATCCTGCTATGAATTAGTCTGGTCAGAGTCTGACAATTTCTGACAGACATCTCAATGGGGGTTCTCAAGAATCCTATTCAACCACGGATTCAAATCAATTTAGCATTTAATCAAGTATCACATGAATGGCCCCAATCAATATTTTCCTTTAAACAGTATGACACAGAATACCTCATATAACCACAAGCCTGCGTCATCTGGACAGATTACTGCACATTATAAACTGTGTGGTTCGAGTCCTGAATGTGGATTGACTGAAAGACGTGGAATATCAGACAGTATACCACGGGTATTATTTGTACTCTTCTAATGACATTGGTAATCAGTTTATAATAGCAATAAGGCACCTCGAGGGTTTGTGGTATATGACCATACAGTAAAGATCTTGCTCTATTAAATGGTTATATTAAGAATCAAGGCCCGAGGGGGTGTGTTATATGACCAATATACCACGGCTAAGGGATGTGTCCAGGCACTCCGTGTTGCGTCGTGCATAAGAACAGCCCTTAGCCGTGGTATATTGTCCATATATAACACACCCCCTCAGGCCTTATTTCTTAATTTAACCATTTAATAGAGCAAGATCTTTACTGTATGTTTTTTATTATTATTTAGAAGTCACTGCTTTGAAGGCTATAAATATGTAAAACGGTTTGATTTCCACTTGATGTAAAATTAAGTGGCTGTGTGTGTACGTGTATGTTTGTCAGTGTATGAGTGTGTGTGTGTGTGTGTGTGCGTGTGCGTGTGCGTGTGCATGTGCGTCATTCTACTACAATCAGTGCCCCCAGGGGACGACTGCCTGATTGGTGTAAATATCCCCAAAACATGAACACGGGCATGAAATTGAGACACATGTCCGGCACCATTCAGTGAACAAAGGTTGACTGTGTGTAAAGACAATCTCCTACTACAATCCTATTCCATTACTTTGTGTTGCATGTCCTAGGGGCTAGGGAAATTCAATAGCGTGCTTTTACACCATAGTAATACGTTATTGCTCCTACAGCTGACACAGTAGCTATACGATACAGTGGTCTTTTTTTTCTCTCTCTCTCTCTCTCTCTCTCTCTCTCTCTCTCTCTCTCTCTCTCTCTCTCTCTCTCTCTCTCTCTCTCTCTCTCTCTCTCTCTCTCTCCCTCTCTCTCCCTCTCTCTCTCCACTATAGGCTTCTACACTATATTTTACAGTCAAACCTATTTCACACACACACAGTCATGAGGTGTTGATGGACTGTATGTCCTGTAATATCCACTGTGAATCTCTATAATAACCCAACAAATCATATTTTAGATGTATGTATGCGTGTTCCATGTGATTGAAGAGTAGGCAGGATGAATACTAGGGTGAGAGAGGTAATGTGTTTGTCCTGGTTTGTACGGCAGGCAGCCGAGGCAGTGCACACTGACTGCATCCAAGTACAGATGCAGATGTATGATCTTAATTTGAGACAGTTTGCTACAGCAGGGACATAAACCTGCAGACAGTAGGACATGTGAATGATTATGCGGGTAATTATAATTAATGGAGATTTTTGTAGGGTTTGATACATTTTTGTGATGGGAAAGTCAAGTCTGACAATTCTAAGTGGAAATGACAAACTTTAGAATATTTTTTAAAACCTCAAATACACTACAAGTGTTACTTCACCTGCAACTAGGTGATACAATTAAGATTCTACATCTGTAGATAGTCTCAGTATCTGCAGACTGAGCTCCACATATTTCCACATTCCTATTGACTGCAATACCACTGAGATGTAACTGCTAGCTAATGCACCAGCATAGTTCCTAGCATTTAATATACAGCTTTATTATACTTTTTTATTAAGTGTGTGTGTTTGTGTGTTTGTGTGCACGTGCGTGCCTGCAGCGTAACGTCCGAGCCCGGCTGCACAGCCAGGAGAAGGTGGAGCCTCAGTCCCAGAACTTGGCACGGAGAAGAGAAGAGAAGAGAGGAGAGCAGAGCAGAGGAGAGGCAGGTCAGAGCAGCAGGATAAATGGTGATTTATCTGAGAGATGTTCTGTAAACGTCCTTGGCCCACAGAGACCAGGCCAGCACAGGCTGGAGATAGGCTGGATGGCACAGCCCCCCCAGGGACAGAGATAGATGGAGAGGAGGGAGGAAAGCTTTGGGGGAGAGGGAGGGAGAGGAGTGAGATGAAGGGGGGGAAGAAACAGGGGAGATGGAGGGAGAGGAGTCTGAGGAGAGATGAGATGGGGAGAGAGATGAGAGGGAGAGAGATGGAGAGGAGGAGAGAAAGGCCAGGGGCTGTGGCTGGTTTGGTAGACATACAGTAACAATAGATGTTTTGCTTTGACACCCCTCTGCTCTGTGCAAGGCTGAATTTAGCCTTGTAGTGCAATGGACAACACACTACTTTGAGTAGCTATATGCTAAGAATAAACAGGGAGCTACATGCCTTGGTTAATCTCACTTTACTCATTACAGATATGAAATCCTAATAATAGTAAGTCAGCACATTAGATGATTAACATAATAAACAACACATTGAATAATGTGTTGCTTTAGGCTTCTACAACCACTTGGAGAATTTGCTTGATAGCACGTAGTTCTACTACCTGGTGCCTGAATAACACTGTCTCTGCTGGCTGCAGCCCTGGATCTGCAGAGTGAGAAAACGAACAGGTCACTTTCAAGGTTGTCCTCAACAAACCTTTCTCCCACCTCACTCTCTGTGTCTCTCTGTCTCTTTCCCTGTGTCTCTCTCTGTGTCTCTCTCTGTGTCTCTCTGTGTCTCTCTGTGTCTCTCTCTGTGATTCTCTCTGTGTCTGTGTCTCTCTCTGTGTCTCTCTGTGTCTCTCTCTGTGTTTCTCCCTGTGTCTCTCTCTGTGTCTCTCTCTGTGTCTCTCTCTGTGTCTCTCTCTGTGTCTCTCTCTGTGTCTCTCTGTGTCTCTCTGTGTCTCTCTCTGTGTCTCTCTCTTTCTGTCTCTCTCTATGTCTCTCTGTGTCTCTCTCTGTGTCTCTCTCTGTGATTCTCTCTGTGATTCTCTCTGTGTCTCTCTCTGTGTCTCTCTCTGTGTCTCTCTCTGTGTCTCTCTCTGTGATTCTCTCTGTGATTCTCTGTGTCTCTCTGTGTCTCTCTCTGTGTCTCTCTCTGTGTCGCTCTGTGTCTCTCTCTCTGTGTCTCTCTGTGGTTCTCTCGGTGTCTCTCTCTGTGTCTCTCTCTGTGTCTCTCTCTGTGTCTCTCTGTGTCTCTCTCTGTGTGTCTCTCTCTGTGTCTCTCTGTGTCTCTCTCTGTGATTCTCTCTGTGATTCTCTCTGTGTCTCTCTCTGTGTCTCTCTCTGTGTCTCTCTGTGTCTCTCTCTCTCTGTGTCTCTCTGTGGTTCTCTCTGTGTCTCTCTCCGTGTCTCTCTCTGTGATTCTCTCTGTCTCCCTGTGGGGCTGTATGCATGTCTCTCTCTGTCTCTCTCTCTCTTCCCCTCTGTCTTTCTTCCTCTCCTCGTGCTTTCCTCTCCTCCTTCACTTCAGATCTACCAGAGTCGTCCCTGATGCTCACCAGAGGCGATGGGGACACATTTTGAGGTCTCCCACTGTAGGCACAGGGGTCATTAGAGTATGTATCTCTCATCTTTCCAAGAACACAATATATGCCAACTCCGATCAGTGCTCCACCGAGCCTCTGTACCTGGCCCAGCATGCCCGGCGGCTGAAGCCAGGGGAAATGTGCTGAAGCGAGGCTCTCCTGCCCCAGAAATGCTGACGCCGTGGAGAGAGAACACTGATGTTTCACTGGGTGACACAGATGAAGTGGATGTCAGAGACGTGGACCAGCGTGCTGTGTCCCTACCCAGAATCACCACACTAGTAGAGAATCCCAAATGACACCCTATTCACAATTTAGTGCACTACTTCTGTGCACTATATAGGGAATAGTAGTGAAATATAAAGGGAGAAGGGTGCACTATACAGTTGAAGTTGGAAGTTTACATACACCTTAGCCAAATACATTTAAACTCAGTTTTTCACAATTCCTGACATTTAATCCTAGTAAAAATTCCCTGTTTTAGGTCAGTTAGGATCACCACTTTTACATTTAAGAATGTGAAATGCCAGAATAATAGTAGAGGGAATGATTTATTTCAGCTTTTATATATTTCATCACTTTCCCAGTGGGTCAGAAGTTTACATACACTCAATTAGTATTTGGTAGCATTGCCTTTAAATTGTTTAAGTTGGGTCAAATGTTTCGGGTAGCCTTCCACAAGCTTCCCACAATACGTTGAGTGAATTTTGGCCCATTTCTCCTGACCGAGCTTGTGTAACTGAGTCAGGTTTGTAGGCCTCCTTGCTCGCCCACGCTTTTTCAGTTCTGCCCACAAATATTCTATAGAATTGAGGTCAGGGCTTTGTGATGGCCACTCCAATAGCGTGACTTTGTTGTCCTTAAGCCATTTTGCCACAACTTTGGAAGTATGCTTGGGGTCATTGTCCATTTGGAAGACCAAATGAACCAAGTTTTAACTTCCTGACTGATGTCTTGAGATGTTGCTTCAATATATCCACACAATGTTCCTTCCTCGTGATGCCATCTATTTTGTGAAGTGCCCCAGTCCCTCCTGCAGCAAAGCACCCCCACAACATGATGATGCCACCATCGTGCTTCACTGTTGGGATTCTGTTCTTCGGCTTGCAAGCCTCCCCCTTTTTCCTCCAAACATAACGATGGTCATTATGGCCAAGCAGTTCTATTTTTGTTTCATCAGACCAGAGGACATTTCTCCAAAAAGTATGATCTTTGTCTCCATGTGCAGTTACAAACTGTAGTTTTTCTTTTTATTGCGGTTTTGGAGCCGTGGCTTCTTCCTTGCTGAGCGGCCTTTCAGGTTATGTCAATATAGGACTCGTTTTACTGTGGATATAGATACTTTTGTACCGGTTTCCTCCAGCATCGTCACAAGGTCCTTTGCTGATATTCTGGAATTGATTTTCACTTTTTGCACCAAAGTACGTTCATCTCTAGGAGACAGAACGCGTCTCCTTCCTGAGCGGTATGACAGCTGCGTGGTCCCATGGTGTTCATACTTGCGTACTATTGTTTGTACAGATGAACGTGGTACCTTCAGGCATTTGGAAATTGCTCCCAAGGATGAACCAGACTTGTGGAGGTCTACAATTTTTTGCTGAAGTCTTGGCTGATTTCTTTAGATTTCCCCATGATGTCAAGCAAAGAGGCGCTGATTTTGAAGGTAGGCTGTGAAATACATCCACAGGTACACCTCCAATTGACTCAAATTATGTCAATTAGCCTATCAGAATCTTCTAAATCCATTACATCTTTTTCTGGAATTTTCCAAGCTGTTTAAAGGCACAGTCAAGATAGTGTATGTAATTGTGATACAATTCTGGAATTGTGAAATAATCTGTAAACTGTAAACAATTGTTGTAAAAATGACTTGTGTCATGTGCACAGTAGATGTCCTAACCAATTGCCAAAAGTATAGTTTGTTAACAAGAAATTTGTGGAGTGGTTGAAAAACAAGTTTTAATGACTCCAACCTAAGTGTATGTAAACCTCCGACTTCAACTGTACATCGAAAAACTATTAAACCATAATACCTACAGTACATTTGATGTAAACCATAGTATTTATGGTGTCAGAAGAAGTGGGAAGCATGCGCAGTGTGGTTGAACATCTCCTAACAAAGTGATTGATTCCCAGAACTCAACCCTCACCTCTATCCCTCATCTCTCCATTCATTTCCCATCTTGAGATGTTCCGAATGAGCTGAGGCCAGGACTCCCAATCAGCTCTACAGGGGGCCAAGCAGGATGAGATTTGTATATTTGTGTGTGGAGAGGGGTCTTGCCTTGTGACTACAGAACCCTACGGTGATGCATCACTCCAACCCCCATAGCACCACACTGTGCCGCAGCCCAACACCACCCACCTCTGGCATCTGTTGACGACTATAGCAGGAGCAATCACCTCTCCAGTAGAGAAATTCTCAAAAACTCTTAACTGAAAAACACGCAAGTACAGAAAGTTGAGTAGTAAACTTTAAGTGTTGCTGGGAGAATTTCTTACTGTCAGGACCTCAGTTGCTGGTTCATAAAAAAATACCATAAAGCACCAACTAGAACATTCCTGCATTCTCTCACTCTAAATCTCATTTGTGTGAACTTCTGTTTTGAAGGAAGTCTCGCCTTTCTCAAGCCTCTCGTAACACTTGCCTGAGTCTGAAAAGGTTCTTGTGGGTAGACAATAGGCCTACGCAGTGTGACCATTGATCCACAATATCCCCTGTTGAATCCTATTAATTCCTGCTAGACAGGCTGGTAGGAATCTATGCCAGACGCACTGCTGTGCTCCGTAGAGACCCAACCTTCTCCAACAGGATCCGGTTCTATCCTGGACTGCGTGCCAAATGACACCCTTTTCCCTACTGTATGTAGTGCACTGCTTTTGACCAGGGTCTATAGGGACTCAGGGACCTATATAGGGAATAGAGTGCCATTTGGGACACAACCTGTGGTGACCCCTGGGAAGATCTGCCCTTCCGGACATTCAGTGTCTGACTGAGTGAGAGAGAAAGTGGCAGCCAGACCCGGGGCTGGGGAAGACGTCAGCCACCCTGCAGTGTTTTGTCCTCAGCCTCACAATGCAGGGGGACTGCCACCGGACACTGGCAGTCTGGCCCTCCACCAAACAGCTTCCAGCATCCCTTTCCTGTTGTCAATCTTCTGTTTGGGGCTGTTGGAGACTCTACTTGAACGTTTGGGTGTTTAGGGCTGTATTATACGCGGGCGGAGGGTGGGAGGCGGAGGGTGGGAGGCGGAGGGTGGGAGGTGGAGGGGAGATGACACAGGGATGTGGGGATCTCTGGAGGATGTTCTTTCAGCACCTGCAGGTGGGTTTCTGGGTGTTTCTGTGCATATTTAAGTTCGGTTCCACACGCTGCATTCCATACTGTACTCAGTCTAAACAGTCTACCCGATCTACAGTTATTCTTCCCTCGTGTTGAAATCCCATTAGGAAAATACATCTTCATATATGATAGTCAATGACATCGGCAAGAATTCCCTCAAATAAGTTGACATTTGTCCTTGAGGAGAAATGGACATGATTGAATGTTTATAAGTCTGCAGCTACATTGGTACTATGGCACGTACATGTTTAGTCAGATCATACCCCTGTCACTCAGTCTGAAGTGATCTGGAAACTTCATTTGAGTTAATGCACTCTGCCAATGAAACAAATTATTTATGCACGTGTGAGTGAGTGTGAGTGTGTGTTCTCTCTCTATATATATATATATTCTTTCTGCATCGCTCAGTGTCACGCTCTCAGAAGTCTCCTCCTGTCATCTCCCCAGACACTTACAACCACAACACATAAATGAACTGCAAACAAAGTGAACGTCAGACACACACACACACACACACACACACACACACACACACACACACACACACACACACACACACACACACACACACACACACACACACACACACACACACACACACACACACACACACACACACACACACACACACACACACACACACACACACACACACACACACACACACACACTGAGGGCAGCCCTCTCCATTAGGACTGACATGCTTAGTGGATGGAACATATAAATCCTGATGAAGTGTCTGCTAACAATAGGGACTGATTTATACATAACAGCACTGTGAGGGGGTGACCTTGAGAGAGAGAGAGAGAGAGAGAGAGAGAGAGAGAGAGAGAGAGAGAGAGGAGACAGAGATGGAGGCACCATGTCTGTCTACTCTCTCCCTCATCTCTTTTCCCTCCTCTTTCTCTCTCTCTCTCTCCCTTACTTCCATCCCTCTCCCTTTCTCTCCCTTTCATCTCCTCTTTCTCTTTCCCTTCTCTCTCTCTCTCTCCCCTCCTCTCCCTTTCTCTCTCTCTGTAGAGTTCTCCTAGTGGCCACTCCACACACGCAGTACCACTGTACGACCTGCAGGTGCCAGTAGTGAGCAAATATTCACAGAGTGTAACCTTTCATGGCCTGTAGTCAGCCAATGTGCTAAATCAGCTGTAACGCTTGACACATTGTACCATTGTTTTATCTTCAGAGTCCATTAAAACCCGAGAGCAAAAAAGTAACAACCAAAATAAATAGTTCCATGAGTCCAAATTCACACAGAGATGAATTTCTATGATAAGAATCTTCAGAGAGAGAAAAGGGTATGAGGTAGAACAGTATGAGTCAAGAACAAATAAGGTCTCCATTCTCTGCATAAACAAAATCATCTCATATAAACGTTGTTCCCTGAGGAAAGAGAGACGGGTCTTTCAAGCAAACCGTGTTTTATCTGGAGAGATTTTAAAAGGGCAATTTATTTACGCCGATACGTCTTGCATGCTTTCGTCTGGCAAACGCTTCATACAAGCCAGAGTAATGATAATCAATTTCCTCAAGAGCCTGTCAACAGCAACCTTTTTACTCTTAAATACCAACATTTGAATCAAGAGACTCTTTCTCTGCCACCAGTGAAATATGTTTGCCTCAAATCAATACAGAAATGTTAGGTTTCCTTCCTTCCCATTTTCCCCTGATGCAAATCACTGAGTTTCCAGGACTTTCCCCTCCATCCACTTCTGCCCTGAGATGCAGCTTTTCACTGTCTCTAATATAATACCAAGGTAAAATGTGTGCTCAGCATTCAGCAATAGCTCTCTCAGATTTTGATGAACATTATCACACAACACGCCAGTCGCACAGATGTCAGCGAGCAGATGCTCCTTCAGCCATTTGATACATTGAGACTGTGACAGACTGTCTTGGCCGTGGAGAGAATTGCAAACACACATGAAGAGCCTTGCAGTGCTCTATCACTCTGTCCTGTTCCGTTCTGCTACAGGCCGGGACCTGTCACACTGAAGACCTGCTACAATCGGGACCGATCACACTGAAGGCATGCTACAGGCCAGGACCTGTCAAACTGAAGGCCTGTCCTGTCACACTGATGACCTGCTACAGGCCTTGGTGTCCACATCAACAACAAACTAGAATGGTCCAAACACACCAAGACAGTCGGGAAGAGGGCACGACAAAGCCTATTCCCCCTCAGGAAACTAAAAAGATTTGGCATGGGTCCTGAGATCCTCAAAAGGTTCTACAGCTGCAACATCGAGTCCATCCTGACTGGTTGCATCACTGCCTGGTACGGCAATTGCTCGGCCTCTGACCGCAAGGCACTACAGAGGGTGGTGCGTCTGGCCCAGTACATCACTGGGGCTAAGCTGCCTGCTATCCAGGACCTCCACACCAGGCCGCCCCAGTCATAGACTGTTCCCTCTACTACCGCATGGCAAGCGGTACCGGAGTGCCAAGTCTCGGACAAAAAGGCTTCTCAACAGTTTTTTTTACCCCCAAGCCATAAGACTACTGAACAGGTAATCAAATGGCTACCCAGACTATTTGCATTGTGTGACCCCCCAACCCCTCCCCCCAGCCCCTCTTTGTACACTGCTGCTACTCTCTGTTTATCATATATGCATAGTCACGTTAACTATACATTCATGTACATACTGCCTCAATTGGCCCGAACAACCAGTGCTCCTGCACATTGGCTAACTGGGCCATCCACCACCCGCCAACCCCTCTTTCACGCTGCTGTTACTCTCTGTTCATCATATATGCATAGTCACTTTAACCATATCTACATGTACATACTACCTCAATCAGCCTGACTAACCGGTGTCTGTCTGTAGCCTCGCTACTTTTACAGCCTCGCTACTGTATAAAGCCTCGCTACTGTTATTTTTCACTATCTTTTTACTGTTGTATTTATTTCTTTACTTACCCATTGTTCACCTAATACCTTTTTTGCACTATTGGTTAGAGCCTGTAAGTAAGCATTTCTCTGTAAGGTCTATCTATACCTACTGTATTCGGCGCACGTGACAAATAAACTTCGATTTGATTTGACTTGTCACAATGATGGCCTGCTACAGGCCGGGACCAGTCACACTGAAGGCCTGCTACAGGCCGGGACCAGTCACACTGACGACCTGCTACAGGCCGGGACCTGTCACACTGAAGGCCTGCTACAGGCCGGGACCAGTCACACTGACGGCCTGCTACAGGCCGGGACCTGTCACACTGACCACCTGCTACAGGCCGGGACCTGTCACACTGACGGCCTGCTACAGGCCGGGACCTGTCACACTGAAGGCCTGCTACAGGCCGGGACCTGTCACACTGACGGCCTGCTACAGGCTGGGACCTGTCACACTGACGGCCTGCTACAGGCTGGGACCTGTCACACTGAAGAGCAAAGAGCAAGGAAGTGAGACAGTGAGAGAGGGGAAGAAAGTGCCAGAGTGAGAGAGAGAGAGAGAGAGAGAGAGAGAGAGAGAGAGAGAGAGAGAGAACGAGAGAGAGAGAACAAGGGGTGAGCGACAGTGGAAACGGGGAAGATGAGGCTCCAGACAGAGATAGATGATCCATTGGCAGCTGTGATTTTCCCAGAGAAGACAGTGGAATAAAGAAACAAAGGAGCTCCATAATGAGGTAGAGGAGAAGAGGGCCAGCTGAGGGGCCCTCGGGACAGGGGCCTGATAAGAGCAGACAGCTAGCTAGATAAACTCTCCATGCAGCAGAAAAACACATTCCTCATAACACAGCTGGCCTTGAGCACTGCCTGTCTCTTAACCCACACCGTGGCAGTCACACTATGGTCCCTATACACATCCACCATGCCATAGGGGCCAAACAGCCACCCTCACACCCAGCTAGCAGACTCCGATCCTGGGTGACAGAGGGGACAGAGGGGGTCCTGCTTGTGGTCTCTCCAGCAGTACACCTGTATGTATTGTCTTTGTGTGGCTCCAGAGCCCCAGTCAGGGGTAAACTGAGATAAGCTGAGGTGATACTGAGAACTGTGCTTCGTGAAGTCTGTCGTGCTTACTCAGCAAACCGCTGTCCCATAGCTGGTGTGCTTTACCCATAAAGTACTTCCACATGACTACAAATAAATTGTCTCTGGCATCATCATCATCATCATTAACACCATCATCCTCCTCCTCATCTTCAATGTCATCATCATCTTCAACATCATCACCATCCTCCTCCTCATCATAATCTTCAACATCATCATCATCGCCATCCTCCTCCTCTTCCTCCTCCTCTACATCATCATCATCTTTAACATCCTCCTCATCGATGTCATCCTCTTCTTCCTCTTCAACGTCATCATCCTTCTACTCATCCTCATAATCCTCCTCCTCGTCCACCACCTCCTCCTCCTCATCATCATCATCCTCCTCCTCAACATCCACCACCTCCTCATCATCATCCTCCTCCTCCTCGTCCACCACCTCCTCCTCCACCTCGAACATCTGTATAACTCTGTCTCTGTCTGTCATCTGGATGACTATTTAAGAGGATGACATTGGATCACTTGTTTGGCGCTCGTTCAAACCAAACTTCCACTTTCACAGACTTGCTTTTGTCTTTCTCAGCATTTCAAAGTGTGGGGCCCCCAGACAATGCCAGCTTCTGAACAGTGACACCACCTGTCTCAAGGCTGTCCTTGCAAGTGCGGCAACACAGGAAATGGAGGCCATCTCTTGTCAGGCACAGCTCAGGTATTCACAGGGACACACACACACTGCGGAGAACAGCCTAGAGGTAACCTGCGCACTGTTTTCCCGTGTCATTGCCCCCAGCGGGACACAATGAGCCCTCCTTGGATAATGACATTCAGATTGATGTAATCAGAGTGTGAGGGAAGGCCATTAGCAAGCTGTCCTGATCTAATGGAACCTCCTATCTTTTTTTCATTCACAGTAGGGGGAGAGTTTTCTCTGTGTTTAAAATTTCACTAGGAAAACGCTATCGGACGTGCATAATTATTCCTGGCCCAGCTCATTTTCTCCCGCAAGGGAAAGTGTCAGTGATGGATACTGGTGGTGGTAGGTGGGTGGGTAGTGGGGGAGGAGGGGAGGGTGTCAGTGATGGATACTGGTGGTGGTAGGTGGGTGGGTAGTGGGGGAGGAGGGGAGGGTGTCAGTGATGGATACTGGTGGTGGTAGGTAAGGGGAGGGGGGCAGCAACAGGCAAGATTGACCCAGGGAAAGGCGCTTCTCCCTCCTCCCCAGAGGGAGTGATGACTTGGGCTATGTGAGTCACACTTAGCTGGGTGGATATTGCTGGTTCCCATTTCTCACCTAAGACACTGGGTTTGAGGTGGATGGTTGGAGTACTTACTCAGTCCTACCAAGGCATGGCTCTGTACTGGCCATAAGGATGAGGAGCGAGAAGCGGAGGGAAGAAGCAGTGGAGAGGGAGTGGTTCTGTATAGTGTTGGTTGGAGGAACCCCTGCGTCTCTTCCAGGGTGACCCTATGTGATTAATACAGCCTTGTCAGGACTGTCAGTCCTGGGAGGTGCCCAACTTTCTACTGCTGCTAATAAGCCCCATCCCCTCCCAGTTCAATCCTAGCTCCCTCCTAGCCATAAACTCTCCCATGATGGGCAGTGAACCAACGATCCTCCCTCTGTCCTGGCCCTGTCACACCCCATCTCCCCATCTCGTCCTGGGGGAGTGGCTATCGGGTGCTCCACCTCGCTACCCATCCAGGCCCATTGGGAGTAGACAGATGATAGGGATTTAATGGTGATGTGCTCCTCCTCTCTTCTGCTCTGCCTCAGCCCAGAGAGGGGCTGTGAAAACATGATCTCATGTGAAATAAATGTGACAACATGGTGATGCAAAATGTCAATATGTTATACCATGAAACTATACCTGTGAGACAACATTTTAAAGTTTTTCACATGTAAAACTGCAAATTTGATTTTCACGTGAATGTTTTTCACATGTGAAAATGTAATTCCACTTGTGAGAGTTAGATTTTCACATGTGAATGTTTCTTACATGTGGAACTGCAAATTAGATTTCCATCTGCAATTCACGTGAGGTGAAAACATTCTCCTCACCTGAAACAGTGGTGATAACATGTTATTCTCCTCACATGTGAAACGGTGGTGAAAACATGTTATTCTCCTCACATGTGAAACGGTGGTGAAAACATGTTATTCTCCTCACATGTGAAACGGTGGTGAAAACATGTTATTCTCCTCACATGTGAAACGGTGGTGAAAACATGTTATTCTCCACACATGTGAAACGGTGGTGAAAACATGTTATTCTCCTCACATGTGAAACGGTGGTGATAACATGTTATTCTCCTCACATGTGAAACGGTGGTGAAAACATGTTATTCTCCTCACATGTGAAACGGTGGTGAAAACATGTTATTCTCCTCACATGTGAAACGGTGGTGAAAACATGTTATTCTCCACACATGTGAAACGGTGGTGATAACCTTATATAAATCTTCTTCGGGATCGGTGTCCCTTCCACGGGATGGTTGAGCTAACGTAGGCTAATGTGATTAGCATGAGGTTGTAAGTAAACATGAACATTTCCCAGGGCATAAAAATATCTGATGTTGGCAGAAAGCTTAAATTCTTGTTAATCTAACTGCACTATATAATTTATAGTAGCTATGACAGTGAAAGAATATCATGCTATTGTTTGAAGAGAGTGCACCATTTTGAACATGAAAAGTTATTAATAAACACATTTTGTACATTTGGGCAGTCCTGATACAACATTTTGAAATGAAATGCAATGGTTCATTAGCTCAGTCTAAAACTTTGCACATACACTGCTGCCATCCAGTGGCCAAAATCTAAATTGCAGCTGGGCTGGAATAATACATTATGGCCTTTCTCTTGCATTTCAAAGATGGTAAAAAAAAAAGAATGTTTTTTTTCTCTTTGTATTATCTTTAACCAGATCTATTGTTATATTCTCCAACATTCCCTACAAACTTCAAAGTGTTTCCTTTCAAATGGTACCAAGAATATGCATATCCTTGCTTCAGGGCCTGAGCTACAGGCAGTAGGAATATGGATATGTCAAAATCACATTTTGCACATGTGAAATTTCAT
Source organism: Oncorhynchus tshawytscha (assembly GCF_018296145.1). Classification (NCBI taxonomy): domain Eukaryota; kingdom Metazoa; phylum Chordata; class Actinopteri; order Salmoniformes; family Salmonidae; genus Oncorhynchus; species Oncorhynchus tshawytscha. Next base: position 19,516,201 of record NC_056452.1, on the reverse strand, counting down.
GTGAAACCATGTGGTTTTGGAACACTTACCATGGGATGATAATTTCACATGAAATTTCACTTGATCACATAACCTTTACCTTGTGAAACCATGTGGTTTTGGAACACATCATGTGTATTTTACATAATCTTTGACATGTGCATTCAACTTTTTACAAGTTAATATTTTTTACATCAGTTGTTCACATGTATTAGATTTAGAATTCACATGTTATCACCACCATTTCACATGTGAGGAGAATAAAATGTTATCACCACCGTTTCACATGTGAGGATATTATTAATATTTTTCATTTATAAACACTATTTCAAAAACCCGCCGAAAATCCAGTGTTTCTATGTCAAGCGACTATATTTTGTGATGTATATAAAGTGTGTATATATTGCTCCATTTGTATATTCTGTGATGCATATAAGTGTAATATTGGGATGCAAACTCAAAATGGAATACTTTTCAACTCTCTGTATGACATGGTCCAGGTCTCTTCTTTTTGTTTAGCCCATAAACATGTGTGTGAGGTGTATACTTTTGTTTCAAAGTAGATTTGTTTATGACTACCCAGAAACACTGTGACCCCGAACTAACCCACTGCAGTAAAAAGGTTAAGGAGTCTAACGGTTTTTTTCCTCCTCTTCCGAGGAGGAGTAGGAAGGATCGGACCAATGCGCAGCGTGGTAAGTGTCCATAATATCATTTTAATGAAATATAACTGAACACAGAAAACAAAAGAATACGAGATTAAATGGAAACTGCCACAGTCCCGTATGGAGTAAACATTGACATGAAAATAATCACCCACAACCAAAATGGGGAAAACAGGCTACCTAAGTATGATTCTCAATCAGAGACAACGTTTGACAGCTGCCTCTGATTGAGAACCATACCAGGCCAAACACAGAAATACAACATAGAAAAAAGAACATAGACTACCCACCCCAACTCACGCCCTGACCAAACTAACACAAAGACATAATAAAGGAACTAAGGTCAGAACGTGACAGAGTCATCTAATCCCGCTCTGTTTACAAGGTGATCATGTCTTGTCCCAGCCCAGTCCTTATCAATTCTTCTAATGAGCCCTGCTTACTGTAGCTCAAATGTGATTTACTTCATGGCTTGTACACTGCAGGATAAAGCTGAAGTGGTTTAATGAGCTGAATGGCAAACAGATAGGACAAGTTATTGCTCCATTTCTATAGGTTGAATTTAAACAGGAAGGGGAATAATAAACCACTTGAATTACTTTTCCAAGTGAAAATAGTTTTGTTGTGCAGCCACTGATAAAATACATTGTTGTTACACTATGTCACTCACTGACCTGACAAGATGAATCTTAAACCTTAGTCATTGTCCCTACATCACAAACACCATGCATGGGCATGCCAAGGCGCACGCACACACACACACACACACACACACACACACACACACACACACACACACACACACACACAGGCTCTGTTTCCATTCGTTTTAAGGCAAGTCTGTATGAATCTTCTGTTCCTTGCTGTGTGTCGATCTCTGCATCCCTACGAGTGCTTGTCAACTCACTTAACTGTCTAATAAAAAGCAAGATGGCAGAGTACGCGATGACTGCTGCAGCTGGCTTGAACACAGAGGAGGATGCCACCAGGCTTAAAACTCAAATCCAAAACTTGAGTGCTGACAAAATGAAATGCCAAACTAGCTACAGTTCGGTAGGCCCTCGTACCTCCACAACATGAAAGTCTATCTGACACAGCAACACAAGGGAATAGAGTAACAGCAAACAGCTTTACTCTCTCAGTTTAGTAAGAACATGCATTTGAAATGGAAAATGTCAACATGTTAAGAGGAAATGTGTCACTATTAACTCTAGAATTATTTATCCAATACCCTCAATCCCCATTGTGTAACAGTACATTGTTCTCTAAGGCAGGGTGTTACTCACAGTTTCATGTCTCATGCGTGCTGGTCTTAATCATTGTTAATCACCGGGATTTGTCTCCCATCAAATAAGTCCTTGCTGCCACAGTAAGACAGCACAACTAATGAGGCAGGTAATATGTGAGGGAAAAGGGAGAGAGAGAGAGAGAGAGAGAGAGAGAAAGGAAGGAAGGAAGAAAGAAGGAAGGAAGGAAGGAAGGAAGGAAGGAAGGAAGGAAGGAAGGAAGGAAGGAAGGAAGGAAGGAAGGAAGGAAGGAAGGAAGAAGGAAGGAAGGAAGGAAGGAAGGAAGGAAGGAAGGAAGAGAGAGACAGAGAGAGAGAGAGACGGGAGAGAGAGAGAGAGAGAGAGAGACCGAGAGAGAGAGAGAGAGAGAGAGAGTAGAGACAGAGACGGAGGCACTGAGAGTACATTTTTTATGGTTTATTTCACTTTTGTTTATTATCTATTTCACTTGCTTTGGCAATGTAAACATATGTTTCTCATGCCAATAAAGCCCTCAAATTGAATTGAATTGAGATAGAGAGAGAGAGAGAGAGAGAGAGAGAGAGAGAGAGAGAGAGAGAGAGAGAGAGAGAGAGAGAAAAAGGCTTCTAACTTTTATAACTGGATTAATAATTCACATTTCCTGTTCTTGCAGGATTATTTTCCTGCTGTAGCAAGCTGGGTCAAATTAAGATCCAACATATGTACAACAGCAATGAAACAAGAATCTCCATTAGCGTCACGACATCTTGGCAAGATAGTGCAAACCTAAATCAATATACACCTCGTGTACAAAACCTTAGGAACAGCTCTTTCCTTGACATAGACTGACCAGGTGAGTCCAGGAGAAATCTGTGATCCCTTGTTGATGTCACCTGTTAAATCCACTTCAATCAATGTCGATGTAGGGGAGGAGACAGGTTAATAAAGAAGGCTTCTTGAGCCTTGAGACAATTGAGACATGAATTGTGTGTATGTGTGCCATTCAGTGGGTGAACGGGAAAGGCAAAGATTTAAGCTGTGGTGTAAAGTACTTGAGTAGAACTGAACTACTTAAGTAGTTGTTTGTGGTATCTGTACTTTACTTCACTATTTACACTACCGGTCAACAGCTACTCATTCAAGGGTTTTTCTTTATTTTTTAAAACTATTTTCTATATTGTAGAATAATAGTGAAGACATCAAAACTATGAAATAACACACGTGGAATCGAAAGTGTTAAACGATTGAAAATATAGAGCTTCTTCAAAGTAGCCACCCTTTTTGCCTTGATGACAGCTTTGCCCACTCTAGGCATTCTCAACTTCACACCGTTTTACTTTGACTTCACTACATTCCTAAAGAATGTGTATGTGTCAAGAACTGCAACGCGGCCGGGTTTTTCACGCTCAACAGTTTCACTTGTGTATCAAGAATGGTCCACCACCCCAAAGGACATCCAGCCAACTTGACACAACGGTGGAAAGCATTGGAGTCAACATCCAAGGGAAATGCTTTTGACACTATAGATAGCTAAATGTGTGCATTCAGTGTACATTCAATTGGGCACGACTATAAACTCTTTATTCCAGAAAGAGCATAATTGCATGTGAGTGATAGATGTTAATGGTACTTGAAATGCAATAATTTGATCTATTCTCCAAATGTCTCCCCCGGATAACCTATTGTCTGATAGCAGGACATTAGAGGCCTGTTGTGGTAGATGTTCAAGGTTAATGGAATACAGGGCTGCTTTAGTCACTGTGTTGTTCAAGACTGACAAATGACTCAACCTTTTTGACAAACCAAAAATGAAATGTCAATCATGGAGTTGTATCATTATTTTGGAAAACTAACTTCCCAGCTTTAATCCCATTGGGGACTTTGGGTCTATTACACGTAGGCCAAGGTATCAGGATTCAACCAAATGCAAAGTTGCATAAGACGAATTTGAGATGCAATTGGCTTGAAAATGCTTTTTTATCATCCAACTCCAGCTGCGAGCCCGACATGAAGTCTAACCAGAATTAATGAACTCCCTTGACAAAAAGATTGAACCTTACAAACTAAAAAACTGAAGGCAAATGTGTTTGTGTTGTTTGATGTTTGTGTGTGTGTGTGTGTGTGTGTGTGTGTGTGTGTGTGTGTGTGTGTGTGTGTGTGTGTGTATATGTGTGTATATGTGTGTATGTGTGTGAGTGTTAGGTGTGTGTGTGTGTGTGTGTGTGTGTGTGTGTGTGTGTGTGTGTGTGTGTGTGTGTGTGTGTGTGTGTGTGTGTGTGTGTGTGTGTGTGTGTGTGTGTTTGAGTCACAGCTACACCTCTCTCATACCAACCCCTGTTCTCTCTCCTCCTGCTGGTGGGTTGGCTAATGAGAAACCTGCCGTCCTGTCATTCACTGTGAACACATACACACACAACCTTCCACCCCCATTCCTCACCCACACACACACAACCTTCCACCCCCCCTTCCTCACCCACAGACACACCCTCTCCACAGGAGGTGGAAGATTGTCCAACACGTGTCATCAATCATCTCCTGGGCTGCCTGATGGACGATGCCACTCAATCTGTCTTTCCCTAGCCACGACAGTCCCGGCCCAGCCTCCCTCTCTCCTCGGCGGGCAGAAAAAACATGGACAAGGCTGGCAGAATGAGGATTGATGGAACACCCTGACTGAGTCCCAAATGGCACCCTCTTCCCCATAGGAAGAGGGCTGCCAAAGGCTGCTCAAAAGTAGTGTACTACACAGGGATAGGGACTCACACCCTGACTGACTGGCTAGGGTCTGGCACAGCCCCACCAGGGAACAGTGCTGTTGGGAACAGATTAGAAGGGGTGTCACTTCACAATCTGGGGCCTTGGTAAGACCGGTAGCAGCAGTGTTGTGGTGAGCTGAGCATCTGTACTTCTCTCCACCCTTCAATTGATCTGTCCATCAATCTTTCCATTGATCTTTCCGTCAGTCTTTCCATCAATCTCCCATACATTTTCCAAAATTTTCCATAAATCTCTTTGCATCAATCTTTCCATCAGTCAATCCATCTATCATCAACTTGAGCCCTTAAACAGCAGCTGTGTAACAGTTCTGCAGAGAGACTGGCGAATGAGTTTCTCTGCAACCAGTAAATTGTGTAAGCCATATTCTTGCCAGCTCAAAGGATATAACGCCTCTCAAACAATCTTGGATGTCTCTGTTGAAGACCTACACACAGATGCGGATTGTCATGTACCGTTGCCTTGACTTGAGGAAAAGTGATGCAACGCGAGATTAATGCTTGTAATGCAAGTTCTATATGACTCTGTACAGGAGAACACACCGAGCTCGTAACACCCCAGAACATTATTCTATGACCATCTATTATTCAGCTGTAGTTCCATTTGGGATTCCACTGTGTCTGAACAGGTAACACACTCCCACATCAAAGATGCCAAAACAGCATCCACTAGCTACCACATCCAGCAGCTGGCAAACAGAAACCATTCATATTGCAGTGCCAAACGATTAAAGTCACTTAGTCCTTTTCATCTTTGTTAAAGCAAGTAAAGAAGGTCAAAGTGTATGTCCTCTCCTCTGGAGTGGGAAAGAAAGAGAAAACAAGGAGAAAAGTGGGTAGTGAATGCTAAAACTGTAGCTGATGGGCCTTACACAGTGAAGCTGGTGATTCTCTTCAACACTGCTGTTGAAGACTCTCCACTGAGTGTTAGAACTGGAAGCCTGAGCGTGTGTGTGTGTGTGTGTGTGTGTGTGTGTGTGTGTGTGTGTGTGTGTGTGTGTGTGTGTGTGTGTGTGTGTGTGTGTGTGTGTGTGTGTGTGTGTGTGTGTGTGTGTGTGTGTGTGTGTGTGTGTGTGTGTGTGTGTGTGTGTGTGAAGGAGCAGAGCAGCCTGCGGGGGCTAGTGTGTGGGTGCTCGCTGAGCCTCTAACAGACGCTCTGCGTTTAGTCACCGCGTTTACCGCTCACAAAAGGGACAGCAAAGGCACAGGAGATAAAGGAGCGGCACAAATGATTTCTCTCATCCAACCAACACCACGGTAATCCAAGCCGCCCGAGCCAACCTGTTTTCTACCATTAGAGAATGACAGTGGGAATTGACGGCACCACAGCGCACCACACTAAAGGCTGTATGTTGGTATCTCTCTCCCCCTCTCTGTCTCTGTCTCTGTCTCTGCCTCTGTCTCTGCCTCTGTCTCTCTCTCTCTCTCCCCCCTCTTTCTGTCTGTCTCATACTCAACCTCTTTCTCTCAAATTCTCTCTCTTGCAATCTCTCTTTCTCCCCCCCTCTCTCATTCTCCCTCTCTCTTTCTCTCTCTCTCCCCACTCTCTCTCCCTCTCTCTCTCTCTCTCTCTCTCCCCCATTCTCCCGCATCTCTGTCTTGCCACCCCCCTCTCGCTCTCTCCCTCTCTCAAAAGGGAAGAAAGAAAAGAGAGATCAGACAGATAGATTTACGACACAACTCTCCTCCCAGCCACTCTAGATTTAATAAGAGACTCAGCGAGGTAGGCTGTGTGAGACACTGCTCTCATAAGTGCATTCACTCCCTGTGTCCTGCAGCTTAGGCTATGGATTGCTTACAAAATGGCTACTAAGCATGAGTGTGGAGTGTTTGGGTAGGGGATCATCAGAGTGAAGCATCATTATATTTCACAGCAGCTATCACGGATTGTATTCTGGAATCATAGTTTATTGAATCACAAGTGGATATGCGATGAGCATTTACGCTTGAAAACACTTTCTTGTCACATCTCAATACATTTTCATAAAGGGGCTATTCACCCTGTGCTTTTACTAATGAACATGGTGAGTAAGCCATGTCATCTTACCCTAGCCTGTCGGTGAGTGCTCATTTGACGTAGTCACGGGAGGGAACAAAAGACCCCAGACATGGAAAACAGAATCAATCATCAAAGCCTGGCTATTCCTGTACACAGTGGTTCACCACCCCACCACGTCTATGCATAGATTTCCTCTCAGTAGCACTGAACGCCAAGCCATTCTTTGTGCTTGCTTACTGGGTGACGACCAAATGCTTGATCATTTCCATTATTATTTGTGGGATACAACCTCTAAATCAAACATAACGTTCCGTGTGCCGTCCTCAATCAAAATGAGATAAAATGTCAAAGATTTTCCTTGCATTAGCGTTAGTGTGTGTGTTTGTGTGTGTGTGTGTGCGTGCATGCGTGCGTGTGCGTGTACGTGCGTGCGTGTGTGTGTGTGTGTTTGTGTGTTTGTGTGCGTGCATGCGTGCGTGCGTGTATGTGTGTCGAGAGGGAGAGTTAAGTGTGTGTGTGTGTGTGTGTGTGTGTGTGTGTGTGTGTGTGTGTGTGTGTGTGTGTGTGTGTGTGTGGAGAGGGAAAGTTAAGTGTGTGTGTATGTGTTACTGTGTTATAAATATGTGTTTATACTCTCCTTCGATGCTCAACCACTGATTCTCAGACGGAGCTACTGCGGGATCAGGACCAGGCCGTCAGGGTGTTTCTTGTCCTCAAGCTAAACATCCGACTGCCCAATGGCGGCGGCGTGGGATTGCGGAAAGAAACGCTGGAAGGTCTCTTTACGAAAGACCTTGAGTTTTGTCTCATAGCTCACCAAGGAAAAATGCTCACTAGGTCTGTGGCTGTCACGAAATTGTGTCAGCCGGTGATTGTCAAGCAAATAACTAACAGTCTCATGGTAATTGACCGTTAATTAACATAAAAACATTTAGCATCTCCTGGCTTCCGCACAGAGCCTACAAGCCATATTTAAAAGTCTTATAAATCCATGCAATATGGCCTACACCTTCACAGTAAATCCATGCAATATGGCCTACACCTTCACAGTAAATCCATGCAATATGGCCTACACCTTCACAGTAAATCCATGCAATATGGCCTACACCTTCACAGTAAATCCATGCAATATGGCCTACACCTTCACAGTAAATCCATCATTTATTTTAGACAGGTCTAAAGAAGCATGATATGAAGAAAAGAAGAGCATACTCTGAGTTGTCCTCCATAAGATGGAGCCAGAGAGGATGGCTGTAAGGGTTTTCCTCCTCCTCTTCTGAGGAGGTGTAGCAAGGATCGGACCAAGAGGCGGGGTGGTAAGTGTCCATGTTTTTAATATGAAAAAACTCAACATGAACACTAATACAAAAACAATTAACGTGAACAAAACCGAAACAGAACCGTGTGGCGAACAAACACAGACACGGAAACAATCACCCACAAAACAACAGTGAAACCCAGGCTACTTAAGTATGATTCTCAATCAGAGACAAATAACGACACCTGCCTCTGATTGAGAACCATACTAGGCCGAACACAGAAAACCAACCTAGAAACACAAAACATAGAATGCCCACCCAACTCACGTCCTGACCAACTAAAACAAACAAATAACACAAGAACTAGGGTCAGAACGTGACAATGGCAGATGTTTTAGGTGCCCCAGGCCGATTGTGTTTTTTGTTAGTTTATGTGTGTTGTTTGTAACTTATTTTTGTACTTATTTTGTACATAATGTTGCCGCTACCATCTCTTATGACCGAAAATAACTTCTAGACATCAGGACTGCGATTACTCACCATGGAATAGCAGAATCCTCTATTTCCTTTCACGACTCTGACGAGTCAGACGCGAAGGATACACTTATTCCTCGGGAACAGGCCCCCGATCCCCATGATCTGCATGAAGTGGAGGCAAAGGTCGGGCTGCCTTCTGAGAATTTGTAGGCGATCATAAGCCATAAGCAAACAGGAAAACGCTCACCCAGAGGCGGTGCTCCTAGTAGGGACTTTAATGCAGGGAAACTTAAATCCATTTTACATTTGTTAAATGTGCAACCAGAGGAATAAAAACTCTGGACCACCTATACTCAGACACAGAGACACATACAAAGCTCTCCCTCGCCCTCCATTTGGCCAATCTGACCATAATTCTATCCTCTTGATTCCTGCTTACAAGCTAAACTTAAAGCAGGAAGCACCAGTGACTCGATCAATAAAAAAGTGGTCAGAGGAAGCAGATGCTAAGCTACAGGAATGTTTTGCTATCACAGAATCGAATATGTTCCGATGGCATTGAGGAGGACACCACATCAGTCATTGGCTTCATCAATAAATGCATTGAGGACGTCGTCCCACAGTGACTGTACATACATACCCCAACCAGAAGCCATGGATTACAGGAGGCATACACTCTGAGCTAAAGGCTAGAGCTGCCGCTTTCAAGGAGCGGGACTCTAACCCGGAAGCTTATAAGAAATCCCGCTATGCCCTCCAACGAACCATCAAACAGGCAAAGCATCAATACAGGACTAAGATCGAATCGTACTACACTGGCTCTGATGCTTGTCGGATGTGGCAGGGCTTGCAAACCATTACAGAATACAAACGGAAGCACAGCCGAGAGCTGCCCAGTGACACAAGCCTACCAGATGAGCTAAACTACTTCTATGACCGTATCGAGGCAAATAATACTGAAACATACATGAGAGCACCAGCTGTTCCGGAAGACTGTGTGATCACGCTCTCCACAGCCGATGTGAGTAAGACCTTTAAACAGGTCAACATTCACGAGTCCGCTGGGCCAGATGGATCACCAGGATGTGTACTGCATGCATGCGCTGACCAACTGGCAAGTGTCTTCACTGACATTTTCGACCACTCCCTATCCGAGTCTGTAATACCAGCATGTTTTAAGAAGACCACCATAGTCCCTGACTCTGCTGCACAAGCTCTGTCAGGAGAAATGGGCCATAATACACCCAATTTATTGTGGGAAGAATTTTTACGAGGATTAAATGTCAGGAATTGTGAAAAACTGAGTTGAAATGTATTTGGCTAAGGTGTATGTAAACTTCCGACTTCAACTGTAATTTGCAAGGGATAGGATGATATTTTCACCCATCAGATTATTCTTGATTTAATCTTGTCTTTTTTTAATTAAATGTTTTTATTGAATATCCGAAACATACAATATACTTGCAGTGAAGCCACTCAACAACTACATCATACCAGTCATCCAACAGACTCCCATTCAGAGCGACACACAGAAGCATCCAGGGTCAATGCCCTGCTCAAGGGCTCGTTAACAGATCTCCCACCAGACTAAAACACAGGAACCAGAACCCTCCAAGATCCCCCACAGTACCCCAATAGCTGTCCCTCAACCATTCGAGATAAAAAATACAATTAATTCCATTCCCCATCCCCAAGAACCCCCCAATGCACCAACAACCAGGATAATGAACTAAAGAAAAAACAGAAAAAACAGCAAATAACAAGGCAAAAAAGGACATCAAGGACAACTAAAATCATAACAGCAATGCCAACTGTTTGGGTGAATGTCTGGCACTATTACATGTACAGTATGTGTGTGTTCTTGTATGCGTTTATTTGAATGAGAGTGTGTGTATATGCATGTATACAAACACCTGCACAACATCAGCCTCAGGCAAACCGGCATTAATTGTAAAAACACTGCCCCTCGGTATCATTCAAACATACGTTTGATTATGTTTATTTTAACCCTGTCTTTACAGATACTACATAATATATTTGTGACATTAGTTTTGATATAGAATGGACCATTATCATGCACCTGTATCGAAACAGGGGCATGCAGGAAAAAATACATGTAATTTATGCACTTAAATAGCGAACGAAGAATGTTTTTTCCCGTGGTTTATTTTCATGACGGCCAGGTAGGCTCTATTCTTGTTGTAAATATAAGCAATGTGCTTAATATTAGGAAAGTTGAGAAATAAATATAGTAGTTCTATAGAAAGCTGATAGGATCCTCCTCTTTTTATTAGAAGCCATCACTCTGTTTTCTCCCGCAATTGCATAGCCTATAGAAATGTTGCGCAACATGAGCTCATGGGCTCTCATGAAGTGTTTGATTGGATTTTCGAATACATTTGCATTGATGTCAGAGTGATTAGAGGGACAATAGAGTGCTGAGTCTCTGTCAGTTAGCAAGTTTGATAGGCTACTAAATGATCAGCAGCAGAATCAGAGCTTGGAGAACCTAATTACTGTGACTAAACGGTCATGTGGAATTTGACTGCTCTCATGACTCGTGACCACCGGTGTGGCTGTAATATGTTCACTGCAACAGCCCTAGTGCTCACATGTCACAACAAGACAGGTGTCTGCGTCATTTCATTTCTCAAACGGCATAAAGACTGCATCTTGCCCACCAGCACCCCGGCTATACATATGAACTACCTATGCACTGGCTGAATAGGAACACAACATATGCACTTAGAATAAAATAGCCTTGCTCAAGGGCACAACAGCAGGAGATGGGAGTTCAGTTCCATTTTTGTGTTGCCCTGGCCCAGGGCTTGAACCAGCAACCTTCTGGCTGCTGGTCCACCTCTCCATGGCTCCTGCTTCACTGTAAGGGGTTAAAGGCCATAAAGCAAGCATAACAGCATGCCATGAAGTCACAGGAGAAGGAAGAAGAAGAATTCCAAATAACACACCTGGTTGACAGAGCTGCTAACTACAGCCAGGTCTAGACAACTTGGGAATCAGAGAGGATCAAGAGGCCTTAACCCGCCAAGTTGAAGGGAAAGTCACTTGTCAAACCATTGCAAAGCCAGTGGTGCAGCATTTAACACTCGTCATTAACCAAGGAGTCTAATTCTCCCCTTTAACCAAAAGAACACACCAACTTAAAGACAGACAGTCTGTATGTCTGTCTATCTGTCTGGATGCTGGACAGAACAGATGTAAGTACAGCAGACTCTGTCCAGACAAACGGACGGACAGACAGACAGACAGTGTTATTTTGCTGTATGATCGAGGAACAACGTGTCTGTTTTAAAGAGCAGTACAGCTAATTAAAATATTCAGAAACATTTCTCGGGAGAGGCAGAGTAGCGTTGGGAGTCGGAGTACGATGAAGCATTAAAGCAACTAGCTGCCATCCAGCGGCCAGTTCGATGCAGCTGCCGACTCAGAGAGAGGTGCCACGGTTACTCCTTCCCCTCTGATTGGCTGCTAAAATTAAGACTTCTAAAAATACAGCCTGCCTTGGCTGAGGCTTGGAGAACTGACACATCCATATGCATGAGAACCGTGTTCCGTCTCCACTCTGTCTGTTAGCCGTGGACAGGCCATCTGCTCTGCTCTGCGGTGCTGAGCCTGAGTCCCAGGACACATCTCCGGGACACGTGACAGACTGAGCTATAAGGAGTCATGCGTACTATCTAATGATAGGCAATGCCCCCATGCCATATGGTGGCCTGGTCCAGTGGGGGAATACCAATATGATCACAATCGTCTTGAAGAACAAGAGGCCATGTCCTCCTATAATCTCTACCCAGCACAGCCAGAAGAGGACTGGCCACTTAACAGAGTCTGGTTCCTCTCTACGTTTCTTCCTAGGCTCCTGCTTGTTTATGGAGTTTTTCCTAGCTACTGTGCTTCTGCATCTGCAATATGCTTGCTCTTTCGGGTTTTTAGGCTGGGTGTCTGTACAGCACTCTGTGAAAACCTCTGTTGTAAAAAGGGCTTTAAAAAATAAACGTGATTGATTAATTGACTGACAGTGTGTCATGGAGGTCAATACTACTTGTCTTACAAGTACTGTGTGTGTGGGCAACTTGGTGTATGGCTATGTGTGTATGTGTGTTTCTGGTTTCTGTTTGTATGCACAGAGCAGGTAAACTACATGTGTGTATGTGTGCTCAGACATACCTGCGTGTGTGTGTGTGTGTGTGTGTGTGTGTGTGTGTGTGTGTGTGTGTGTGTGTGTGTGTGTGTGTGTGTGTGTGTGTGTGTGTGTGTGTGTGTGTGTGTTTGTGGACCCACGAGCATATGTGTGTGGCTATATCTAGGCCTAAATGCTGCCACGTACCTGTTGGATGAAGACCTGAGCTCCTCGGGGGCTGAGCAGTAGGATGGCCCGTCTCAGTGTGTCCCTGTAGCGGTTGAGCTCCTCTGTCCTCATGGTGTTGAAGAGGTTCGAGAAGACCTTACTGATGTTCCTGTCCACTCTCTGTAGAGATACGTCCAGCCCCTGCCGAGACGTCTGGTCCAGGAAACCCTGTAGGCCGCGGATATCTGAGGGGAGGGAGGAGAGGCGGATGAGTGGGGTTGGACTGACTGGACTCACTGACTCTGAACCCACTGACTCTGAACTCAGAAACCCCTCCATCCTCCTGCAGATCCCTATGAGAAATTGAAGCTTAATGTATAATTAGGCATCCATTGCACTTTCCACTCAGATTTCACTCAGATTCCCCTTTCAATAGCATATTACAAATCAAAGTGTATTTGTCACGTGCGCTGAATGTGAAATGATTACATACAGGCCCTAACCAACAGTGAGATTTTCAAGTAAAAAATAGGTATAGGTATTAGGTGAACAATAGCTAAGTAGATAAATAAATACAACAGTAAAAATACAGTGAAAAATAACACCTAGCGAGGCTATATACAGTAGCGAGGCAATATACAGGCAACGGTTAGTCGGGCTAATTGAGGTAGTATGTACATGTACTGTAAGTATGGTTAAAGTGACTGCATATATGATAAACAGAGAGTAGCAGTGGCGTAAAAGAGGGGTTGGCGGGTGGCGGGTGGAGGGTGGCGTGACACAATGCAGACAGTCCAGGTAGCCAATATGCGGGGGCACCAGTTATTTGGGCTAATTGAGGTAGAATGTACATGAATGTATAGTTCAAGTGACTATGCATATATGATAAACAGAGAGTAGCAGAGTAAAAGAGGGGTTGGGGGGGCAATGGAAATAGTCTGGGTTGCTATTTGATTACTTGTTCAAGAGTCTTATGGCTTGGGGGTAAATACTGTTGAGAAGCCTTTTGGTCCTAGACTTGGCACTCCGGTACCGCTTGACATGCGGTAGTAGAGAGAACAGTCTATGATTGAGGTGGCTGGGGTCTTTGACAATTTTTAAGGCCTTCCTCTGACACCGCCTGGTGTAGAGGTCCTGGATTGCAGGCAGCTTAGCCTCAGTGATGTACTGGGCCATGCGCACTACTCTCTGTAGTGCCTTGCGGTCAGAGGCCGAGCAGTTGCCGCACCAAGCAGTGATGCAACCAGTCAGGGTGCCAGAGATGTTGTAGTTGTAGAACCTTTTGAGGATCTGAGGACCCATGCCAAATAATTTAGTTTCCTGAGGGGGAATATACTTTGTCGTGCCCTCTCCACAACGGTCTTGGTGTGTTTGGACCATTCTAGTTTGTTGGTGATGTGGACACCAAGGAACTTGAAACTGTCAACCTGCTCCACTACAGCCCTGTCGATGAGAATGGGGGCATGCTCGGTCCTCGCTTTCCTGTAATCCATAATCATCTCCTTTGTCTTGATCATGTTGAGGGATAGGTTGTTATTCTGGTACCACCAGGCCAGGTCTCTGACCTCCTCCCTATAGGCTGTCTCGTTGTTGTCGGTGATCAGGCCTACCACTGTTGTATCATCTGCAAACTTTATGATGGTGTTGGAGTTGTGCCTGGCCATGCAGTCGTGGGTGAACAGGGAGTACAGAAGGGAACTGAGCACACACCCCTGAGGGGCTCCAGTGTTGAGGCTCAGCGTGGTGGATGTGTTGCTATCTACCCTCACCACGTGGGGGCGGCCCGTCAGGAAGTCCAGGATCCAGTTGCAGAGGGAGGTGTTTAGTCCCAGGTTCCTTAGCTTAGTGATGAGCTTTAAGGGTACTATGGTGTTGAACGCTGAGCTGTAGTCAATAAATAGCATTCTCACATAGGTGCTCCTTTTGTCCAGGTGGGAAAGGGCAGTGTGGAGTGCAAAAGAGATTGCACCATCTCTGAATCTGTTTGGGTGGTATGTAAATTGGAGTGGGTCGAGGGTTTCTAGGATAATGGTGTTAATGTGAGCCATTACCAGCCATTCAAAGCACTATGGTGGTCTGCTTAAAAAATGTTGGTATTACAGACTCAATCAGGGACATGTTGAAAATATCAGTGAAGACACCTGCCAGTTGGTGAGCACATGCCCGGAGCACACGTCCTGGTAATCTGTCTGGCCCCGCGGCCTTGTAAATGTTGACCTGTTTAAAGGTCTTACTCACGTCTGCTGCGGAGAACGTGATCACACAGTCGTCCGGAACAGCTGATGCTCTCATGCATGCCTCAGTGTTGCTTGACTCGAAGCGAGCATAGAAGTGATTTAGCTCGTCAGGTAGGCTTGTGTCATTGTGCAGCTCGCGGCTGTGCTTCCCTTCGTAGTCTGTAATAGTTTGCAAGCCCTGCCACATAAGACGAGCGTCGGAGCCGGTGTAGTACGATTCAATCTTAGCCCTGTATTGGCGCTTTGCCTGTTTGATGGTTTGTCTGATGTATACAGCTGGCTGAGTGCAGTGGCTGACTGGTGATAAATAAACAGCCACGAAAGGTATGGATGAAAACTCTCTTGGCACATAGTGTGGTCTACACCTTATCATAAGATACTCTACTTCAGGTGAGCAAAATCCAGAGACTTAGACTTAGATTTCATGCACCAGCTGATCTTTACAAATATGCAAAGACCGCCACCCCTTGTCTTACCGGAGTGTGCTGTTCTATCTAGCCGGTGCAGCGTATATCCGGCTAGCTGAATATCCTTGTCGTCATTCAGCCACGATTCCGTGAAACATAAGATGTTACAGTTTCTGATGTCACGTTGGTAGGATATTCGTGATCGTAACTCGTCTAATTTATTGTCCAATGATTGCACGTTGGCAAGTAATATTGACGGTAACGGCAGCTTTCCCAGTCGCCTTCTGCGTATCCTTACGAGGCACCCCGCTAAATGACCTCTGTACCTGCGTCTCTTTCTCTTGCCAGTGATGGGGATGTTGGCCTTGTCGGGTGTTTGAAGTACGTACTGTGCGTCCTGCTTGTTGAACAAAAAATCGTAGTCTAATCTGAGGTGAGTGATCACTGTCCTGATATCCAGAAGCTCTTTTCTGCTGTAAGATACGGTTGCAGAAACATTATGTAAAAAATAAGTTACAAATAACGCAAAGAAAACCCACATAATAGCACAATTGGTTAGGCGCCCGTAAAACTGCTGCCACATCTTCCGGCGCCATTTTACAATATTTTGACTAAATGTAAAAGTAAATGTAATCTTGTCACTGTGATCGTTACAACATGGTACTTCTATTGTTAACCCATGACTAGAATACAAAAATAATGCATTCTCTACATGCTGACAAGGACTGTAATGTACATAAATGCACACAAAAAACACCATGCTTTGAACTTTTGCAGTGTTTTGGCTTGAATAACAGCAGAACAGAACATAGCAACCCTGATCCCACACTGTGGAGTAAATTGCCTGCCTGCCCATCTCCGCTGTAGGCAGTTCAGTGAGTGTTCAGCTGAGGGAGAGTTGTGGAGGAGGCCTGGGTAAATCAATGCTTACTTTATTGTTTTCTCGGGGCTTCTTACTCACAGTCCTAGCCTATCCTGTGGGCTCTTGTAGCTAGCACCAAGGCCCCCTATATACAAGTCATCTTCCTTTGTCTGGAGCGGTTTCATTGCTAGAATTACATCTTATTTGCATCATGTTGAATGCTCTTCTTGGTGTTATAACTTCTTCAGCTATCACCCAAGTGAGAAGTTTGAAATGTCTGGGAAAGAGAGTTGTGTGGTGACAGGTGGGTTATTTCAAAAAAATCTCTCCTTCTCCTCTTATCTATTTGGATTGACATGTGCCTTGTGGTGAGTTATGTTTGGCTCTCTACCGTACTCATATGCTGCTTCCTCTCTCCGGAGTGGCAAAAACTCGGCTTAGTCTATGTTTCCATGGTGAAAAAGGAGACAATACCAGGTCTTCTCACCAATGCCGGTTGTTATAGTCTCTACAAAACAACAACAACAAACTACAAACATGTCTCTCGCAATTACCTGTTGTTGATTCATCATCAAGGGTACAGTTAGCAGTTCCTTGTGTGGGACGCATTCCTCGTCAGAGAGAACCTGGAAATGATCTGTATTAATCAAGATGCTAGCACCACTTCTTGGCTTGAGGAGGAGATTACTATGTCATACATATGACTGCTAATGTCTAATCCCTTTTCTTCCTGTAACCCCTGCAGGTATAGCACTTCATGCCTTGCTGTGAAACTCATTACACCGTGCAGTTTGCATGTTTTTTCCCCTGTTATTTTTATACCGTATGGATATTGTGAGACTTAAGGTGTTCTCTTATATTTCACGTGTAGGTCATATCCAACAGGACTGAAGTACTGTAACTCAACACCTGCAAATATAGAGTGATACATACTTTATGGTGGACCAGAATCGGGGGGAAACCCCAGAAACTGCTCTGTATCATTCAAAGCCTAACTGCTGGTGGGATCGAGAAATCCTTGTTTATGAAAATTTGAGATTAGTATTTTCCTCACTTTCCCTCAACTAATCCCTACAGATTACAGCCCAAATCTTTTGTTGGCTGCTCAGAGAGTGGCAGCAATGGGCTCCACAAAGCTCCCTCGCCTCGCCTCAAGGACTTCAGCAACAGCTGCTGTGGTCCCAGTGAAATTTAACTGAGACACATGGGGGAGGGGGGGGGATCATAACAAGTAGCATAAGAGATAACCATAGAGGAGCTGGGGAGAAAATCCCATCAAAGAGGGCCCATCTCCAGTCATCTCTCCACTGGCGGGTAACAAATTAGATTTTACAGGGGATTTTATTCTCTCTCTCTCTCTCTCTCTCTCTCTCTCTCTCTCTCTTTTGTGATGTTATTAAAAACTGTATAGACCAAATACTGTAACTTGGAAAGGATACCCCTTTATCTGTCAAGTTTTCATCAAATATGATGTGAATACTATATAAAAAGTGATGAAGCTATTTGTGTTAAGATAGGAATGTGATTTTAGTTTTCTAATGAGATAATAGTTTTTGATAACCTTTGCATATTAAGTAGCCACACCACGAGTGAGGTCAGAGAACTGGTCAGCATGATGGAACGTCCCTTTTGAACAAGAGTGCATAAAGGCTTAGAAGAGTAATCAACCTTTAGACCAGGAAACGTGAGGCAGAGAGCTGCATGTTTGGAATGGTTGACGCTTTGAAACTCAACAAAGAAATTAACTCACCTTCCTTTGGACCAGAGAGACATAGAGCTGCAGCTCATGTCCATTGTGGTCTGAGTCCTGAATACCAACACGAGGAGGAAGTGGCAAGAAGCTCACCTCAGAATATCACTGGTACTACTAAGTAGCTGTTTTGAGGAATGAACAACCCATGGAGACTGGACAACTAAGAAGAAGGACATTGTGACCTCTGGTGGACAATCAGAGCATGTACAAGTGGGCCTCGGAAAGGCCCCACAAACATTCCAAGAAGGCTTAGTTCCGACAGAGAAACAGCGAACGGCATTCAACACGTAAATACATTCATTATTTCTTATTCCAAACTGGCGGTGGACCATGTGCAAGGTATATGATTAATGTGAAGACAGTTCTAGAATGTATCCACGATAAGTGTCCTGTTTCAGTCTCTCTCTTCCCCCCTCTCCATCTGTTGTAACAAGCTGTCATATCTTGTCAGTCCACTAGGGACCTTTGTCTCGTGTAAGTATGTATGTGTGTGTGTGATTTCTGTGTTATTATTTAGTTAGCTAGTAAATAAATTATTAAACCAATTTGTGTACTACTGAATAATGCACAGGCTGGGGTTTTTGCAGATCCAAGAAGGTTACAATCGTTCAGAATGAGTATTTGATAAGAGGTAATGATTAATAAGATGACTGTTTATCGATGAAATAGGTAAAGACCTTATAGAGTTTAATTTGGGAGATGGTGGCTCTCTTAACAACTTCTTCTGTGGTGCCCCAAATCCTAATGAGCTAATTGTTACATGATTAATTATAATCGGGTAACATTTAAACATAGTTTATTGGTTAAATAAATAACAGTCATCAGATTAATGAAAGTAAAGTCACGACACATTCTAGTTTGCTCTGCTTTTTTGTAAATTCTTTCCAATGTGTCAAGTAATTAACTTTTTGGTTTCTCATGTTTTGGTTGGATCTAATTGTGTTGCTGGCATGGTGCTCTGTGGGGTCTGTTTGTGTTTGTGAACCGAGCCCCAGGATCAGCTTGCTTAGGGAACTCTTCTCCAGGTTAATTTCTCTGTAGGTGATGGCTTTGTTATGGAAGGTTTTGGAATCGCTTCCTTTTAGGTGTCAGTAGAATTGAACAGCTCTTTTCTGGATTTTGATAACTAGTGGGTATCGGCCTAATTCTGCTCTGCATGCATTATTTGTTTTTTTTACACGTAGGATATTTTTTCAGAATTCTGCATGCAGTCTCAATTTGGTGTTAGTCCCATTTTGTGAATTCTTTAATTCATTATACACTCTCTAATAGCTAGCCAGTCCTCTCCTCTCTCTCTCTCTCTTTCTGTTTCTTTCTCATTCTCTCTGCTATCCCTCTCTCATCTCCCTCTCTCCTGCTCCTATGATGTGAGTCATCATGAAGGCTGCTACTACCACGTGAGGAGAGCACACACACACATCCACCAGCATGCACAGGAACACGCACACTAACCCCAGCCACACACACAGAGACCTCCTAGGTGATGAGAGGTGCTGTGTGATACAAGCTGACAGCCCAAATATGGGCTTTTGTGTAACAGTGCTGCTGCCAAAGCAATGGATCGAGACAAAAGCATGCATGAGAGGCGACTATGTGACGTCCTATTGCAATCATCCATCCCTCCTCTCAACACTGCATGACATAGTCAAATGAGTCAGATGATGTCAGTGGATGGGTTGTATATGTAATCATAACAGTGCTACAATAGAACAAGGAAACAACCAAACATTCCATCACACAATCATCAAACTCTGCATGGAGATGTGCAAGACAGAGGAAGTCATAGCATTGCAAAACGAGGCTTCACATTCGAGGAGGGGATATGTTGCGTCATTCTTTGCCACTGGCAGCCTAGAGGAACTTCAGGCTGACCCCAGGCACAAAGGCGTCAGAGGAGGGATGGAGAGATGAAAGGATAGAGGGATAGAGAGATGGAAGGATAAAGGGGTGGAGAGATGGAAGGATAGAGGGATAGAGATATGGAAGGATAAAGGGGTGGAGAGATGGAAGGATAAAGGGGTGGAGAGATGGAAGGATAGAGGGATGGAGGGAGGAAAGGATAGAGGGATAGAGAGATGGAAGGATAAAGGGGTGGAGAGATGGAAGGATAGAGGGATAGAGAGATGGAAGGATAAAGGGATGGAGAGATGAAAGGATAGAGGGATAGAGAGATGGAAGGATAAAGGGGTGGAGAGATGGAAGGATAGAGGGATAGAGAGATGGAAGGATAAAGGGGTGGAGAGATCAAACTAGTAAGGGAAACAGAACAGCTCATAGGATGATATCACAAGCTGTAGTTGATGTAGGGTTTAATCTGTTAGAGGTTACATCACACCTCGTGATTTATGAGTGGGGCGTGGCATGAGGTGATAAAATGAGGCTATAAGATATACAAATATAACAAATATTGTAACTGTGGGATCCATGATCTGATTGATTTGATCTGGAAGGGTTGGTGTGTGTGTCTGTCTTTCATGAATGTGTGAGGGGGGGTTGTTAGTCGGATTAGTTTAGGCAATCAAGGCTGAGAGTGTCACGTTCTGACCTTAGTTCCTTTGTTATGTCTTTGTTTTAGTATGGTCAGGGTGTGAGTTGGGGTTGGTAGTCTATGTTCTTTTTTTCTATGTTGTGGTTTTGTGTTTGGCCTGGTATGGTTCTCAATCAGAGGCAGGTGTCGTTCGTTGTCTCTGATTGAGAATCATCCTTAGGTACCCTTTTCCCCCACCTGTTTTGTGGGAAGTTAACTTTGTCTTTGTTCAGGGCACAGAGCCCAAAGCTTCACGGTTTGGTTTTTGTTCTTCATTTTGTCGGCGTCATTTTTGAAAAAAGAGGAAATGTACGCTTACCATGCTGCACTTTGGTCCAGTCCTTCAGCCAGCCGTGACAGAGAGGCTGTATCCATTGATAGGATGTCCTGCTCTTTGTGTCATGCACTTTGATCAGACAAATGTTCAGACTTGATGGTTGTAACAGCAGAAAGACAATAGGGTAGGTGTCTGGGGAGGAATTTTGGGGTGGGTGTGTTGATTCTATATATTTTTTTTCGTCCTATTTCAACAATGTTTCATTTACTAGCAAAATATGTGCATTTTTTTTACAAGTATGTGGAACATTTCCACACCTCTAAGCACAAAAATGTAATCAGGTCATCAAAATGCTCATGTTTCAAAACTATACGGATATTTTCAATTGACTGAGTACAACAAAGAAATACACAAAGTCATTTGCTCACTGCTCCAAATCCAAATCTGCTTTTCAAAATGCAATATTCACTTCACTTTCGATTGGATTTTCTTGTCATTTGTTAACAATATAATTAACTATCACTTAATCAAACTTCTCAGATCTGCTAACTTCAGAGACAAAATTATGTAGTGCCTAGTGAATGTACACTACATGACCAAAAGTATGTGGACACCTGCTCGTCGAACATCTCATTACAATATCATTGGCATTAATATGGAGTTTGTCAACCCTTTGATGCTATAACAGCCTCCACTCTTCTGGGAACATTGCTGGAACATTGCACAGGGAACTTGGTTCCATTCAGCCACAACAGCATTGGTGAGGTCGGGCACTGGCTCGCAGTCAGCGTTCCAATTCATCCCAAAGGTGTTAGATGGGGTTGAGGTCAAGGCTCTGTGCAGGCCAGTCAAGTTCTTCCACACTGATCTGGACAAACCATTTCTGTATGGACCTCGCTTTGTGCATGATGGCATTGTCATGCTTAAACAGGTAACAGGTATATTTCACTGGTCATCCCCAAAGCCAACACCTCCTTTGGCCGCCTTTCCTTCCAGTTCTCTACTGCAAATGACTGGAACGAATTGCAAAAATCACTGAAGCTGGAGTCTTATATCTCCCTCACTAACTTTAAGCATCATCTGTCAGAGCAGCTTACCGATCACTGTACCTGTACAACACCAATCTGTAAATAGCACACCAAACTACCTCATCCCCATATTGTTATTTACCCTCTTGCTCTTTTGCACCCCAGTATCTCTACTTGCACATCAATCACTCCAGTGTTAATGCTAAATTGTAATTATTTCGCCTCTATGGCCTATTTATTGCCTTACCTCCCTACTCTTCTACATTTGCACACTGTACATAGATTTTTCTATTGTGTTATTGACTGTACGTTTGTTTATGTGTAACTCTGTACTGTTGTTTTTGTTGCAATGAATTGATTTATCTTGGCCAGGACGCAGTTGTAAATGAGAACTTGTTCTCAACTGGCCTACCTGGTTAAATAAAGGTGAAACAAAAATAAAAAATAAATTTAATAAACAGGAAAGGCCTTCTCCAAACTGTTGCCACAAAGTTGGAAGCACAGAATGAATTATCTAGAATGTCATTGAACGCTGTAGCGTTAAGAGTTCCCTGAAACTAAGGGGCCTAGCCCGAACCATGAAAAACAGCCTCAGACCATTATTTCTCTTCCACCCAACTTTAGAGTTGGCACTATGCATTGGTGCAGGTAGCGTTCTCCTGGCATCCTCCAAACCCAGATTCATCCGTCGGACTGCCAGATGGTGAAGTGTGATTCATCACTTCAGCCGACGTGTGGCATTGCACACGGTGATCTTAGGCTTGTGTGCAGCTGCTTGGCCATGGAAACCCATTTTATGAAGCTCCAGTTCTTGTGCTGACGTTGCTTCCAGAGGCAGTTTGGAATTCGGTAGTGAGTGTTGCAACTAAGGACAGACGATTTTTGCTTCAGCACTCGGCTGTCCCGTTCTATGAGCTTGTGTGGCCTACCACTTCGCTTAGCCGTTGCTGCTCCTGGACGTTTCCACTTCATAATAACAGCACTTACAGTTGACCAGGGCAGCTCTAACAGGGTAGAAATTTGACGAACTGACCTGTTGGAAAGGTAGTCACTGAGCTCTTTAGAAATGGCCTTTACCGAGAAAGGTGCAACAAACCAAAATCATCTAGTCAGCAGCAGTCCTGTGGGCGAAACCAGCTTGTTGATGAGAGGTCGAAGGTGAATGGCAAGAATTGTGCAAGCTAACAGGAGGGGCACAAACAGACAAATAATGGAGCAGTACATCAGTGGTGAGCGGACCGGCACCTCGGAACACACAACTCGTCAGTCTTTGTGGTGTATTTCAGCAGTTTACCACACCGGGTTCCACTCCTGTCAGCTGATAACCAAAAGAAGCAGCTCCAATGGGGACGCGATCACCAGCACCGGACAATTGAGGGGTGTAAAACGTTGCCTGGTCCGAATAATCCCAGTTCCTGCTGCGTCATTCCTGATGGCGGAGAGGATTTGGCGTAAGCAGCATGAGTCCATGGACCCATCCTCCCTGGTGTCAAAGGTACAAGCTGATGGCAATGGTGTAATGGTGTGGGGAATATTTTCCTGGCACACAATTGTCCCTTGATACCAATTGTGCTAAATGTGACAAAAAATTCCTTGGTCAATTGTGAGACAAAGATGTGTTATGCCCTTCATCAGTGGTAGTGTATTAGGATATTTGAGGAGCACAAATCAAATTAAATGATGTAGTTGATGTTTTTTAAGGCCCTTTACAACACTGCTGAATTCCCTACTACTGAATAATACTTCAGACAAAACACTGAAGTTGGAACACAATCTGTATTCAAGTTATTCCATACAGCGAATAAGCATATACACTTTCTGAAAGATTTAGCTGATGTGATTATATTTATTTGTGTTTTTCCATAATCGGTTGTTTATAGATATGGATTTCGTTTGTAGCATGTGTTACAATTGCATAATCTTTTTTTGGGGGGGGGGGATATGTTTTGAGCATGCTTACATTTCTATATACCTTTTTAAAATGTTCAGTCACAGGATGCGTGTCAATAAGAAGTAATATAACTGTGTCGTATGACTTTACAATGTGCAGTTACACTACACCACATAGCTTTATAGGAATCAGTTCCTAATCTACATAAACTTCTTCATGTTGGCCAAGTTTTTGTATTTCAACATTGTAACATATTCCCCAGTGTTCTCCATATCACATCTTGGGGAACATTTTTACCCACCCTTGGTTTTTGATGGATACAACATGAGAATACATTGGCTATTATAGCAGCCCCAATTCACATGTTTATACTCCAAAAGTACGTTTTTACATGGGAGTGAAAATTTGTTTATATGTTAAACTGTTGAGAAAAAACCCTATGGTGAAGCAGAGAGACTGATGTTTTATAAAACACATATCCAGAAGTCTTGTTCTGGCAATAACCAAGTACTTTTAAAGGATGTTACAATATATATTTTTGTTGTCAAGATACGTCAGTACTGTACTACTACACTAATACTATATTGTAACATACTACTATCGAAGATGGTTGAAAATGGCAGATTTGGGCACTGATAAGCACCTAAACTGGATCGCAGTAGCTGTACAGTACCATGATATAAATGACATCAGAGCTCAGGCTCTGCACTTCACAGCACTTTATGGGTTTTGATTGATAGCTGTTCTGAATTTGAGCACTGCACGTGACAGAAGTTGGAGGGAGGGGGGAAACTTCTTGTCACGTGTGGTGCTCAAGTTCAGAGCGGCTGTCAATCAAAAGACGTACAGTGCTGTGAAGTGCATAGCTTGCCGAGTGCTGGGATGAGTGCACATTTTGCTCCAATCCCCACAAAGGACAACGATTTTAATTATGCCACAATGATACTCACAATTGTTGTTTTTTATGTGTAGATGCATTTTATTTTCTATATCCTGCTGTTTTGAAGAAAAATTGTGACTTATACATTTTTATCTCTGCTGACAGGTGTGACATTTTGCCTTTAGGAGACATATTTTTCTCTTTGTGGATGAGAGATTTCTGCTATTGAATATCCATAAAAACACCTGGTATGACCTTTCAGATAGCTGTGAGTAATGAGCAGAGATTGGACCGGAGGAAGTCGGAAGGCAGATGATGGAATTCAACAGAATAGAAGCCGCCATACAAAGCCACCAATGTTGATGCTGTGTTGTCATTGACAAACCACTGTGTCACGTTCGTCGTATGAATCGGACCAAGGCGCAGCGTGGTATGTGTACATTCTTTAATATTATAAGAATGAACACTGAACAAACTAACCAAAATAACAAAACGACACGTGAAGCTATACAAAGGAATGCTGACAGGTAACTACACACAGACAAGAACCCACAAACACCAAAGGGAAAATGGCTACCTAAATATGATCCCCAATCAGAGACAACAATAAACAGCTGCCTCTGATTAGGAACCATATCAGGCCACCATAGACATACAAATGACATAGACTTACAAAACCCCAAGACAATACAAAACTAGCATAGCCACCCACATCACACCCTGACCTAACCAAAATATATAGAAAACAGAGATATCTAAGGTCAGAGCGTGACACACTGCCCGTACACTTGCACACACACACACACACACACACACACACACACACACACACACACACACACACGGTTCTTATTCTAAAACTGGAAGGAACTAGCTAGCCTGAGTGCCAGTCTGTTTGTGCTACCATGCCAACTCCTTGTCACTCGTTGTCACGCCAATCATTTTAGTTTTGCTTGACAATGACAGCATATAGGCAAGAGCACAAGCAGATCTGGGACCAGGCTACAGAAGGAGACAACAGATCTGGGACCGGGCTATAGAAGGAGACAACAGATCTGGAACAGGCTAGGAATAATCTACCTGTGAGGGGTCTACCTGTGAAGCGCTATTTATTAGTGGTCCTTTGTAACTCAGTTGGTAGCGCATGGCCCTTGTTATGCCAGGGTTGTGGGTTCGATTCCAGGGACCACCCATATGTAAAAAGTACATATGTACACATGACATCTGCTAAATGGCATATATTATTACTTAATAATCTATTTTTTCTCTCTCCTTTTTTAAAGCCATTCTGTTATTGTGCATGACCATAGAAAAAGGAGCTGCACGCGTTTCAATGTATTTCGAGTGAGAACAGTTTCTCTCTGGGCTCAGCTCAGTCTCTTCACAGTGTTGAAGTATGAGGCTCTGCTGGAGAGAGCAGCTAGCAAACTCTGTCCTGGTCCTGCACTCTCCAATCTGTCACCACCATCTGCCCTCAGGGCAGAGAGAAGAACCTTGGAGACAAGGGTTGTCATCTCTCTGTGATGTCATCCGTCTGTCTACACGCCTCGCACTTCACCGGCCAACTGAGGAGAGAAAGAGGGAAGAATCGCTCGCCATAAAAAAGTGAAGAGAAAAGATGAGGGAAAAAAAGAAAGGAAGCACCTTGGACAGCCAATTACCTCGTGTTGGAGAAATACTACAGAAATGCTACCTTTTACGAAAGCCATTCTCACACCTCCTGGAAAACAATTACACTCACAAGAGCCATGGCAGTAATGTGATGAGCATGTTCTGGAATGGTGGGATTTAATTTTGTGATTGTATAAGTTAACAGTGTGTTCTCTCCTTTGACTAAACAAGCATTAAATGCAAAATTGCTCACACTGTCACATTGTATAATGGTAGAAGACAGGAGCAGGAATACGTAATAGGGTGTTTAATTTCGCCACCCAAAATAAATTACGTCATGAAAACGACGGGGACGAAGCCCAAAACAAACACGTGTCTGTATAACACAGGGATGCAACCCAAACAAAAGAGCGAGGTGTACCTGTAAATAATACACGGGACGAGACCCGTAATAACAAGTGCGCAACAGAACACAGGTACTCACAAGACCAACAGACATGGAGACAACAATCGACAAGGACAATGGGGAACAGAGGGCACATATATACACATACTAATCAGGGGGAATGGGAACCAGGTGTGCGTAATAAGACAAGACAAGACAAGTTTGGTGGTAATGAATACAATCCAGTGATGCCTAGAAGGCCCGTGACATAGACCTCCGGGGCTGGTGAACGGAATGAATAGCAGTACCGGGGGGATCTGTGACAGTACCCCCCACTGACGTGCTGCACCAGCAGCGGGACGACCACAGAGATGCGGTGCGGGTAGGTCAGGGCGTCGATGGTGAAAATCCCTGGTCAGCGAAGTGCCCAGGATGTCCACCGCAGAAACCCGGCACCGCTCCTCTGGGCCAAATCCCTCCCAGTCGATGAGGTACTGGAGACGTCCCGCCCGACCCTCTCGATTCCAGAACTTCATGGACCGAGTACGCCGGACCTCCCTTGATGTCCAGAGGAGGAGGTGGGGCGTCACTGGGTCTGGCCTCGGCGAGGGGAACAGGCACCACTGGCCTGAGGAGAGACACATGAAAAGTTGGGTTCATGCGGTAATCAGCAGGGAGACGCAAACGGTAAGTTACCTCATTAACCCTCCTCAGGACTTTAAACGGCCCCACAAATCGTGGGCTCAGCTTCCGGCAGGGCAGGCGGAGGGGCAGGTTCCGGGTGGAGAACCAGACTCAGACACCTGGAGAGAAAACAGGTGCCGGGTGGCCTGTTCTCCGTGCTGATGCAAGGCCCGCTGGAGATGAGTGTGCGCAGCATTCCAGGACTCCTCAGCTCGCTGAAAACACTCGTCAACGGTAGGGGTCTGGCTTGGATGCCAAGGTGCCAGGGTCGGCTGATACCCCAAAACACACTGGAAAGGAGTGAGGTTAGTGTAGGAGTGGCAGCAGGACTGCTGCGCGTACTCAGCCCAAGGTAGAAAATCCGCCCACTACCCTGGCCAGTCCTGACAGTAACACCTCAGGAGCCTGCACAATTGCTGATTGATCCTCCCCACCTGCCCATTAGCTTGAGGATGGTACCCGGAGGTGAGGCGAACTGAGGTGAACTGAGAGCCACGGTCTGACACAATGTCCTCCGAGATCCTGTAGTGCCGGAAGACTTTCGTAAAAAGAGCCTCCGTGGTTTGCATGGCCAGGGTCATTGTGGAACCGGCAGGGGAAGGAGCTTTCCACAAGGGAGGTGTCTGGTTGTCTTTGACTGGGCACAGATGGAGCAGGAAGAGACGCAAACCCCAGCATCCCTAGCCAAGGTGGGACACCAGTACTTCAGACAGTATGTGCCCAGGTAAGGATGTGGTTCCGCACACCCGTGTGCACGTAGGCGCTGTTCTCCGGGCACAGTGCAGGTGTGGGTTCCTTGCGCAGGTCCTGGCGTATGTCGGCATCTACGTCCCACACCACTGGTGCGATGATACGGGACAGAGGGATGATGGGGGTCTCCTATCCCTGCCTCTCCTCTGCGTCATAGAGGCAAGACAGGGCGTCTGCATTCACGTTCTTCGAGCCTGGCTTATAGGAAATTGTGAATTGGAACCTGGCCTGTCTCAGGTTTAGCCTCTTCACTGCCTTTATGTACTCCAGGTTGCAGTGGTCCGTCCACACCAGGAAAGGGTGTTTGGACCCCTCCAGCCAGTGCCTCCACACTTCAGAGCATTCATGACCGCCAAGAGTTCCCGGTCCCCTGCGTCATAGTTCCTCTGGGCGTGGCTCAGCTGTTTGGAGTAGAAGGCGCAGGGCCGCAGCTTTGGAGGTCTTCTAGAGCACTTGGACAGAACTGGCCCGACTCCTACTTCGGAGGCATCCACCTTGACAAAGAAGGGGAGTGAGGTATCAGGATGTGTCAGCACAGGAGCAGGGGTGTAGCACGCCTTCAGTGTCTCGAACGCCCTCTCCGCCTCCGCCATTCAACAAATCCGCTGGGGACCTCCTCTCAGCAGGGAGGTAAGAGGCGTGACTCCCGTGTTGAAGTCCCGGATGAACCTCCAGAAATAGTTGGACTGCTTTCACAGAGTTTGGGATGAACAATTACCTGACTGTGCTGACGCGTCGCTCCTCCATCTCGTAGGACTCGACCTGTGGCACCCCAGTCCTGGGCCCTTCCGGTCTGTTTTAAGATGACGGTGGCAACCCTTTCTCTCCCGGAGACAGACTCTGCGTGGTGAGTGAAGTACAGGTTGCATTGCAGAAGGAATCCCTTGCATCTCGCTGGCGCGCCGTCAATGCGCTGCGGGAGGGACAGGGATATTCCGCTGTCCGGCTCAGATGGGACAGAGGCAGGTAAGGTGGTGTGGCGGCTGGTGCCGGAACAACTCTCCAAACGCAGCATGGTTGCCAACACGCTGTCCATGGCGCTGCCGAGTCTGGAGTGATGGTCCTCGTGATGCTGGACTGTCTCTACGATGGTCGCCAGATCGGCCTTTCCCTTTGTCTCCATTTAGATGGGTCGATTATTCTGTCACATTGTATAATGATAGGAGACAGGCGCAGGAGTACGTAATAGTTTTTTTTATTTCTCCTCCCAAAATAAAAGATGTCATTAAAACAATTGGGACGAAGCCCAAAACAAACACAGGGTTGCACCCCCTTTTACCCTCAGAACAGCCTCAATTCTTTGGGGCATGGACTCTACAAGGTGTCGACAGGGTGCTGTCCGCATGTTGACTCCAATGCTCCAAGTTGGCTGGATATCCTTTGGGTGGTGGACCATTCACACAGCATGAAAAACCCAGCAGCGGTGCAGTTCTTGACACACTCAAACCGGTGCGCCTGGCACCTACTACCATACCCCCTTCAAATACACTGAAATATCATGTCCATTTACCCTCTGAATGATACACATACACATTCCATGTCCCAATTGTCTCAAGGCTTAACAATCATTCTTTAATTAACTTGTCTCCTTTTCTTCATTTACACTGATTGAAGCAGATTTAACAATCAGCCATGATTTAACAAACAATCAGAGATCATAGCTTTCACCTGGATTCACCTGGTCGGTCTGTCATGGAAAGAGCAGGTGTTTCTAATGTTTTGTACACTTAGTGTATATTTTCCCTCTACATAAACAACCCTTGAGACTGTAAACACCCAGATACCATGTAAGCGTCTTAATGTTTTCCAGTTATGAAGAGGGGAAGCTAGTTATGCTACTGTAAGTGTGGCTTTCCACGAGGTCATAAACAAAACTAACACAACTTTAAAAAGTTGGAGGTCCAAAGCAGTTTAAAAAAAATCTCAATATCAAATAATTTAAATTAAATACCTTAGTGTGATTGTTTTCAATTAAAATGGCAAAAAATCAACTAAAATAGCTTCATAGCAAAGAGCAATTTCTCAAGCAAGAATTTTGCTAGAACTGTCTGGGAGTGGTCTGAGAGGGGAGGAGAAAACTAGCTGTTATTGGCAGAGAGGTTTGAAACTGTCTTTATTATTGGTCTAACCACTAATTTACAGCCTAATGATGTCACCAGGCAGGCCAAAACTCCTTTCCACCAAAACAGGAAGAAATTTTAGGCGATCTTTTCAAACAGCTCTTACACTAAAAGAGCATTACCATCATTTTCACAAATTCACAGTATTCTTCCAACCGCATAGTGTGAATGTATACACTCAGTGGCCAGTTTAATAGGTACACCCCTGTTCACCAAAAGTTCCCTTGGTACCAATTGAGCAAAGTTTCCATGCTCCGGAGAATTCAGGCTGTTCTGGAGGAAAAGGGGGATCCAACTAATAAACTGGCCATTGAGTGTATATTAAACATAGGAAAATCTAGTTTTTGACTGCACTGGGCCTTTAATGAAAAATAGCCAAATAATCATGCAATACCAACCAGGTCAACTGACCCATGAGACCGTAGGCTAACTGTTTCCAGTGTCAGATAGAGGATAAGGGGAGAACAGCACCGTTTGTTTGTTCCTCTGATGACCCAGAGGGCGTGTATTGCCCTGCTTCCCGCATATCAAAAACAGCCAGGCCAGTAGATCCAGCAGGCCTCATGTAACCAGATTAACTGCATTAATATGTCAACTCTGGACAATCCCACGGACACTGGGTTTTCTGAAAGACAGCTTAATGACCCCTGAGGCTGGGTCTATGGAGACCCCTCTGAAGGCCTCTAAATGTGGGCCTGGGAATATAGGCTAGTGTGTGTCTGTTTATTTATTTGTTTATTTGGATGCAGAAGCAGCAGCTACTCTTCCTTAGGTCCACAAAACCCACAAAACAATGACAAGTAACAAAACACTGACACACTGATAGACAAGAAAACTCACAATTAAAAATCAATCAATATATAAACAATGCAACAATGCCAAAATCATTTGTGTTAGATTGTGTCTGTGTGTGCATGTGTTTGTGTGTGTGTACCATCACAGTACCCATTGTTCCATGAGTTGTTTTAAAAAAAAAAAAATGTACCCCCTAAGGTAGATGTCCGGGACCCTGCGGAAATCAAATTAGCATAATACAAAAATCTGTCAGTGTAAGCATCTCAATTCACCACGTCCGCCTTTGTCGCACTTCCACATCTGCGGTGAAAGGTGACAGAGCTAGAGAGGTGTTTGTCAGACCAATCGTTCTTCTCACTGACGTGACCCCTCTGTGCAAAGGTGAGACTCTCGAACACGTACATGTTGGTTGTTTTGCACAGAGACGCCCCACGGGCCTCACAAGACTAGTCTGAAGGTCACCCGGTACCAGTTGAAGAAATGATTGGAAGTACAGTATAAAGACTGTTTAGTGCCAAAAAGAACGTGTTAAATGCATGTTAAAAAAATACATATATAAATCCTGATCTTTCTTATATCTCTCAGATATAGGACAGACACTTCAGAACAAACTTCCTATAGATTTTATTGGGAATAGCTGTTGGTCCATGTGGTGGATCTGTTATTCAATGCGTTTGTATGGGCTAAGGCAAAAACATTATTTTCATCAAATATTATTTCTATATATTTTTTTTTTGATAATTCAAGGGGTCTTACAATTGCAAATCAAACTGGAAAATTATCCTTGGTATGACCATCTTAAAACAATTCCATATAGCTTAGTAGAGAATGTTTTGAAGCAAATACAATGCTTTTAGTTTTAGCTGCATTGAAGACAAATGTATCATTAATCACCCATTGTGATACTGACTGTAAGTCCTTAATGTCAGTGAGCTCACTGGCTTTGGGTGCTGACCTGTAGAGAGTGGCATCATCCACACACATAGTCATTCTAGCTTCGTGTAAGACCAGTGGCAAATCATTTGTACAAATAAAGAGTAACAGCCCAAGACAACTGCCGTGAGTGACACTGCACTGTACACATCTGATGTTAGAGAAGCTTGAATTGAAGAACACTCTCTGAGTTATATTGGATAAATAACTCTCCGACCATGTGATGGCAGGTGATGTAAAGATGTAGCAAGTGAGATTTTTCAATAACAATGTATGATTAATAACATGAAAGGCTGCACTGAAATCTAACAAAACAGCTCAAACTATCATATTTGTATCCATTTCTTTAAACAAATCATCAGTCATCTGAGTCAGTGCAGTACAGGCTGAGTGCCCTTCTCCATATGCATGCTGAAAGTCAGTAGTTAACCTGTTCTCTGACAAATAGCATTGTATTTGGTCAAACACAATCATCTCCATCAGTTTACTAAGAACAGGCAGCAAACTAATAGGGCAGTTGTTAGAGCCAGCAAAGGGTGCTTTAGGCAGTGGAATTACTTAGCTTCCTTCCACGCCTGTAGACACACACACACTCCTTTAGGCTCTGGTTAAATATATAACACATAGGGGTGGCAATAGACTCTGCCTCCAATACAGTCTGTGGTATCGAACTGTAAGAGTTGTCTTCTTCTAGCCAGGCGACAGCTATTGTGTCTGACTTGCCCTTTGCACTTGAGTGACGTCATTGAAAGGTATGGCTGTCTCTACTGATATCTATTCCTGTCCCTGCACAATGCCCTTTAGAACGTAACAATCACCAATGGGGGAGAGAGGGGAGGTGGGGAGATGTGGGTGCCGTGGAGGATAGAGGGAGGTGGGAGTTTGAAGGGGGTTAGTGGCTGGTTCTGTTTATTTCATTATATGCTAGCAGCTCTCTGCAGCTTCAATTGCATCTTTGGGATGACTCACTCACTGACTGTTGTGCCCAATAACATCAGTCCCTCTTTTTCTCAGAGCACGTCAAGACCAGACTCAGTATAACTGGGGGATACAGAGAGGTACCAAGAGACCAGAAGAGATCAATACAAAGCTGGATATTGCTTAGAAAAAATATGAATGTTTGTGATTGGATGGCACTTAGAGACAGGCCTATATTTCAAGTGAGTTTTGTTTTGTTTTTATTGATTATCTTTTAAACATGAACTGTAAAGCCACATAGAAACAAAAGAGGAAGGGTCTGATTGCCTGATCTTCCATCTGATGTTTTGTGAATGCGTGCGTATTGGAAGAGTAGAGATGTGGTGCCTTCATAAAGTATTCATACCACTTGACTTATTCCACATTTAGTTGTGTTACAGCCTGAATGGATTAATATAGATTTTTATAGAATATAGATTTTTTTTTCTCACCCAACACACAATACCCCATAAATACAAAGTGAAAACATGTTTTTAGGAATTTTAGCACATTTATTGAAAATGAAATAAAAATATCTCATTTACATAAGTAAATAAGTGCTACAACGCCTTTGGCGTTGATTACAGTTTGAGTCATCTTGGGTATGTCTGTATCAGCTTTGCACATCTGGATTTTTGGATTTTCTTCCATTCTTCCTTGCAGATTTTGGTGAACAGCAATCTTCATGTCTTTCCACATATTTTCAATGGGATTCAAGTCGGGGCTTTGGCTTGGCCACTAACGGACTTTCACATTCTTGTTCTGAAGCCATTCCAGCTTTGCTTTGGCTGTATGCTTGAGGTTATTGTCCAGTTGGAACATACATTTTTGCCCCAGTTTAAGGTTGTTGGCACTCTGAAGCAGGTTCTCATCATATTTGTCTCCATTCATTGTATCCTCTATCCTTACCAATATCCCAGTTCCTGCCGCTGAAAAGCATCCCCATAGCATGATGCTGCCACCAACATGCTTTACGGTAGGGATGTGTTAGACGGGTGATGAGCAGTGCCTGGTTTTCTCGACACATAGCGTTTTGCATTCTGGCAAGAGTTACATTTTTGCCTCATCAGAGTCTTTCAGGTGCCTTTTTCTCAGGAGTGGCTTTGTTTGGCCACTCTCCCATAAAGCCCAGATGGTGAAGTACTTAGGAGACTGTTGTCCTTCTGTCAGGTTCTCCCATCTCAGCCAAGGAACTCTGTAGTTCTGTCAGAGTAGTCATTGGGTTTTGGGTCACCTCACTGACCAAGGTTCTTCTTGCCCGTTTGCTCAGTTTGGTCGGACGGCCAGCTCTGGGTAGTTATATCTTTTTTACATTTCCCAATGATGGAGACCACTGGGCTCTTGGAAACTTTCAACACTCTAGAAATAGTTTAATACCCTTCCCCAGATATATACCTCATCATAATTCTATCTCGGAGATCGACAGACAGTTCCTTGGACTTCATGGTATAGATCTGCTCTGACATGCACAGTCAACTGTGGGACCTTATATAGACTGGTGTGTTTCATTCCAAATCATGTCCAAACAATTTAATTGGCCACAGGTCAAATCAAATCAAATTGTATTGGTCACATACACATGGTTAGCACATGTTAATGCGAGTGTAGCGAAATGCTTGTGCTTCTAGTTCCGACCATGCAGTAATATCTAACAAGTAATCTAACAAGTTCACAACAACTACCATATACACACAGGTGGAAAGGAATGAATAAGAATATGTACATATAAATATATGGATGAGCGATGGCCGTGCGGCATAGGGTGGAGACGTACAGCTCGTCATTATATACAGATCTCTGGTGTAAATGGGGAAGGTACACACAGCACAGAGGAGCAAAGGAGAGGAGACCAAAAATACAACATGAAAACAACCGGATATAAACGCTAAAAAAAAACGAAAAATAACAAAAAATGTGATTCTTGCGATACAAGCATTTGGAATATCGTGCAAAAACATACATTTGAATTAATCTAATGAATTCGATATATCGCCCAGCCCTAGCTGTAACACAACAAAATGTGGAATAAGTCAAGGGGTACGAATACTATCTGAAGACACTGTTATATAGACATATTGCTTTAAGAAATGAGTCAATGAAAGACATGGTAAGGATTGCAACAATAGAAATGGCATCACAGGAGGCCATTAGTGAACCGTATGATTATACCGTATGAGTCCTGTATGATGTCAGATTGAGGTAAAGAGAGGCTAAAGACAGGCTGCATAGAGTTGGCTACATACATCTCTGTCCTTATTAACAAGATGTAAAAATCCTCTCACTATCTTCTACTTGTAATTCTTCTTTGGCTCATTGAGCGGCTTCTCAGAAATGCACAAAGGCAAGTAAGGGCCTAAGGAAAGGGCCTAAGGAAAGACTGAAAACTGAGAACTCTTCTGAGGAGAAAAAATGATGATAAAGAGAAACACTAGAAGTTCCACCTTCTTTTCATACATTCTGTGTGTGTCTGTGTGTGTGTGCGTGTGCGTGTGCTTGTGCGTGTGGGTGTGTGGACCGCTCGCCAAAACCTTGCCTTACAAGATCTGTTCTTTGGCACCACCTGGGACTCAATCTGGCATGCAATATGCTCTCCCTGCAACCATCTGAGGCCAATGGCTGCTGTATCCTCCACAAAAAGAATGATGTGGGCAAATCCTTTGAACAATTGTCTCTCTATACGGCAGGTTGATCCCAAGGTATTCTGTCAATTGACAGGTGAGAGAGACACCACACACCTTCAAATCCATGCAGCAATGTATGTATTTGATTTAATTTTAAATAACAAAACTTTTCCCACCTCAGAATCACGACCTCCATCCAATATGCCACAGGCAGGTTGGGAGGCAGAGCAACATCAAGCCTTGAAGGGCTAGCTAAGCCCAACATCCATTATGCATGCTAAACCTATCTGATCCAGCTCAGTGAGTAGGAGCGTTTCATAAGGGCAACGTTTGCAGTGAGAAGCCCAACCCGAGGGGCTGAGGGCTTTATCCTTAACAGCAGCCGGTAGAGTACGAGCCTAGCAGCAATGGAGCTCTTCTCAGTTTATGTGGCATGAAGCAGCCACCAGACAAAACAAGTTAAGACTCCAGGAAAAGATGTCTGTCCATTGCCGGACCATTAACCCAATCAATCTAGGTAATGCGAAGTGCCAGACAAGCAGGCAGAGAAAAGCAAAGGGAGAGAGTGAAGCAGTTTAAATAGTTGTTTGAGGTACTTGCTGCCTGGAGGTGTCTGTACCAGAAATGTGGCCAGTGACTTCTACCTCATATTTTGTTCATTCAAATACAATTGACCTCTTGAGTAACTCAACCTTGTGTATGTGTGTTTGTTTGTGCATACGTGTGCACGTGCATTCAAGTGTGTAGAGGAAAAGCCTGACTGACTAGTTTCATATGTGTGTGTGTGTGTGTGTGTGTGTGTGTGTGTGTGTGTGTGTGTGTGTGTGTGTGTGTGTGTGTGTGTGTGTGTGTGTGTGTGTGTGTTTGTGATGAATGTGATGAATGTGCGGCTGTGGCGGCTTATTGGCTTGAAGCAGTGTTTTTAACTGAGGATGAGCTCGTAATGAGTCCATCCCTCAGGACCTCTGTCTGTCTGATGCTAGCATTGCTATCCGCTGCTGGGAGCTCTCAACCATTCCCTCCATACCGCCACTTTACACCACCACAGCCCAGACTGCATCAGGACATGCACCAGCACAGGCGCAATTGCCCACGCTGTCCTCTCGCCTCTTGATGGACCAAATTGCCAAATCAACAGGCAGCTAGCTCGGCACCACTGCAGGGGTGAGGAGAAGCCAGATTGCACTCCATTAATCGTAGGGAAATAGGGAGGTGTTTGTTATGTCAAGGAGGCTTGCAAGATAAATTGTGCTTAAGATTATGGAAAATTGTTTCATAAAAATGTTATTACCCTGGATAATATTTTTTCTGGTAAGGCTTGAATACACTGGGAAAAGACAATTAGCAGTAAGAAATCTGTTTCAGAATCAAATGTAAGGTTATGATTCTTAAATATGCAGGTGTGTCAGTTCAGAGATCAACAAATTGTTTGCGTAAGTTCATTTCAGCGATCTCTAGACGATCTCTACTGCTAACGATCATCAACAACACATTGTTGTTAGCACAGAACCACAACGGACATAAATTGTCGATAAATTGTCATATCTTAAAAATCCCCTCCAATGTCTGCAGTGTTTATGCAGATCCTCACATCTCAAAAGACAGTGCCATAGGGACAGATATACTACCATCCTACTACTGTAGATAAATGTTAATATCACCATGTTTCTCATCAAACATTTTTCTGGAATTAATCAGAGGCAAAACATGTCATTTTCTCACATAAGAGAAAATGGCTAATTGGGGTTCTGCCGCACTACAGTACAGCAATCAGTCAGTTCAAACACAAACATCCATACTGTAAAGCCAGTATGCCATGGGCTGCATTATGAAAAGTGTTGCCCTCTCACAATCTAAGAGCTCTATTTTAACAAACCTAACGCAATGATAAATCTAAACGCTGCCATGCTAGTGTTAATGGCAGAAACTAAAACAGAAATGCCCATGCTTAGGTCTATCTAACGCTGGTCTGACCAATCGGAATCTACACTTCCAGATTGCTTGGACTGGGATATGTTCCGGGTAGCCTCAGACAATAACATTGACGTATACGCTGATTCGGTGAGCGAGCTTATCAGGAAATGTATTGGTGATGTTGTACCCACTGTGACTATTAAAACCTTCCCTAACCAGAAACCGTGGGTTGATGTCAGTATTTGTGCAATACTGAAAGCACGTTCAACCGCATTTAATCATGGCAAGGCGACTGGAAACATGACAGAATACAAACAGTGTAACAGTGTAAGGCAATCAGATATGCAAGGCGTCAGTACAGAGACAAAGTGGAGTCGCAATTCAATGGCTCAAACACGAGAAGTAAGTGGCAGGGTCTACAGACAATCATGGATTACAAAAAGAAAACCAGCCCGGTCGCGGACATCGATGTATTGCTCCCAGGCAAACTAAAAAACTTCTTTGCGCGCTTTGAGGACAATACAGTACCACCGACACGGCCTGCTACCAAAGACTGTGGGCTCTCCTTCTCCGTGGCTGATGTCAGTAAAACATTTAACACAGCATCCCTAGGAGCATCCCTAGGAGCGTCCTCAGAACATGCGCAGACCAGCTGGCTGGTGTGTTTACGGACATATTCAATCAATCCCTATCCCAGTCTGCTGTCCCCACATGCTTCAAGATGGACACCATTGTTCCTGTCAGCAAAACAAAATAGATGGTCGTGGACTTCAGGAAACAACAAAGGGAGCAAATATGAAAAAATATGGCTTGTCACCTAAAACCCTCAATAACTTTTACAGGTGCACAATTGAGATCATCCTGTCGGGCTGTATCACCGCCTGGTACGGCAACTGCACCACCCACAACCGCAGGGCTCTTCAGAGGGTTGTGCGGTCTTCACAACACATCACTGGGGGCAAACTACCTGCCCTCCAGGACACCTACAGCACCCGATGTCTTCTAGGAAGGCAAAACAGATCATCAAGGACAACAACAACCCAAGCCACTACCTGTTCACTCCGCTTCCATCCAGAAGGTGAGGTCAGTACAGGTGCATCAAAGCTGGGTCAGAGAGATTGGAAAACAGCTTCTATCTCAAGACCGTCAGATTGCTAAACAGCCACCACTAGCACAGAGAGGCGGAGTGTTTTTGGTGACAAGCCAAATTTCTTCAGCCTCCTTAGGTTGAAGAGGCGATGTTGTGCCTTCTTCACCACACTGTCTGTGTGGGTGGACCATTTCAGTTTGTCTGTGATGTGTCAATAAACGTTGTCAATAAGCAAGATTAAACTCACTATTGATAAGCTATATAAAGATAGATCATCTTTCCAATCATATTCCAATAAAACATGAACTTGTTTTAAATAGGCTCTGTCTAAATACAGTAGCAGGCACCGTCATTTCTCCCGGTGGGCATAGACTACTAGGCCTAAAACAACGCCAACTATGGAGGGTTTTAGGCACATCCAAACTTTTCACATGACCTGAAAAATATCTTAATATAAAGAGAGGGGTTGAATGTTCACCGTTAGTGCTTCCAAATATATACAGTATATAGCTAAAGCCTATCATCACTATTGAAATGGCCAGCAGTGACTTTGTCACTTGAAAGGTAAAGGAACAAACAGGCAAAAATAGCCTACAAGCGGATTCAGCACCACGGACAGCGATGATTGGAATTCCCACAATTTGACAGTTAAATCAAACAGAGGAAAGTGGAAGATGCATTAATTGACAAAATGATTAATGATAAACAATCAATCTTTTAAAATAATAATTTGGTGTATTGCACTTGTGAATGTATGAAAGTTAAATATTTAAAAAAAAAAAAAATGATTTCACACTCTGCCTTTTCAGCGGATGATGTCGAGGGGCTAGCGGAACCCATAGCCCTAACAAGTTTTAATGTTCCTAAACAGGCTTCCTACAGCCACTGAAGGCTGCTCACAGAAGCCGCTGCTAATCACAAGGATCTGTCCGTCTCCCCTTTTTTGCCCGGCCGCCGAATGATTTATCTCTCTCCTTTCACTGTTGCTCCCCATTTCAGCAATGTTGTTGCTGAGTTTTAGAGGCAGCTTCTGAAGGACGTTTCTATTCTCAGACTGATTTGGGCATTGTGCCCGTCCGTGCCCGGTTTAGAGCCCAAGACAATTAAGCTAAATTTCTTCTCATTCTACCCTCTTCACATCACAACAAAGCTTTCTGGTTTACCACAGCAACACTGATTACCATTAGCAACAATACTCAATCTATTCTGCATAGCCCAACCTAGTTTCATACCGTATATTTCATATTGAGATGTTCTAATGAAAATGTATGCTCTTCTTCATCGATCATTTATCAAGGTTTAATCAAGATATAGCCTATCTCGGCGTATTCCCTTATCAAAGCCAGCTTAAACATGGGAAATGTGATCAATTTGATTCTAATGCAGTCAGATGTTTGCTGAATCAATGAATTATTGAATATAGCAGTAAATTACAACTGCACGAGAGCTAAGGAAAACCCTCAAGCCTCTTTTTTTACTCATCATTCCTGTAAGACATCTCAGATATTCAGGCACTCTTGTACTGTAGTCTGTAGGACAGTGGAAGTTGAATCAAAAAGTATTATTTTAGGACCAAAAGCCAAAGCGTATTATTTTTACATAGTTGGGATTATTTATTGGTTGGACTGTGTGTTAATGACAGTATAGCGACAATATAATGAGAGTATAGTGACAGTGTCAAGACAGTATAGCGATAGTATAGCGACACTATATTGAGAGTATAGAGGCAGTATAGAGAAAGTATAGGGACAGTATAGAAACAGTATAGAGACAGTATAGGGATGGTATAAAAACAGTATAGAGACAGTATAGTGACAGTAAAGAGCCAGTATAGCGACAGTATAGTGACAGGTAAAGAGACAGTATAGCGACAGGATAGAGACAGTATAGTGACAGTATAGTGACAGTATAGTGACAGTATAGTGACAGCATCCTCAGCACGCCAGTCCTTTATATCAGAGCAGTGAAACTCCATTGGTGATCCATAACCCCTTCTTTATGAGTCCTCTGTCCCCCGGCTCGTGCATCAGGTGCATCAGGGAGAAGGTCACAAGATGGTTCCCCAGTTGCTGAGGGGTTACACTGTGGCTGAGCACTCTGGGAGGAAACTGGGAGAAAACTGTCCATCACGGGACTGACAGTAACTAAAACAGAGTGGGTGTCCTATGTGGCAACACAGCCAGGAAGCTACTGTACTGTGAGGAACAACCATAGGTTAAGCGAAGAGATCAAAGCTGATGGGAGTCAGATAGGAATCCGACTCCAAATGGGATTCAGTATAGTCAGGCTAAAACAGAACTTCTTCCACTGTGTATCGTTCCTTCTACGACAGTAAAGCATTATTGCTTTTTTGTTATTTCCCTACTGTGGTTTGTAAGGTCATACCTACCCCCTACCGGCAACACATGACACAACAGAGGATATCTATTAGAGGAATTCAGAATTGTCAGGAGGCATTTTTCACAAGTCCCCTCTGAAGAGAGTTGCAATACAATGCGATGTATCACCTTGTGAGACAGTCTGTCCAATGGAAGCACAAGCACAGGGCCAGGGGACCTGTCCGGCAGCGGCAATCTAAACAACTCCTATTATTTGGTGGTTTCGCCTCTGTTCAGGTTGCAACTACATTACCCAAGACACAGTGGGGCAGTGCTGGGGAGGTGTGACTGACTAGATCAGACATGCAGCATAAAAGCCAATGAGATCCTGCTCACCTTTCAGACTGCATCACATTTCCCCATCTCGCTGATAAAACACAGCTGGGAGGAAGTTTTCAGGCCTGTCAACAGTCGGAAGGGGAATATCTTTTGGCAGCCTACAAGGTCCAGATAAACTCAGTGTCACGTTAGAGAATTCGAGATGCACGGGAGAAGACAAATCACTTTGAGGCATATGTGTTGAAGCCTCTATATATAGACAGCAGGATGGAAGTCAGGGCAATGAGGGGACCCTCAACCTCTGTCATCGTAGCGTGAAGAGGCTCCAACAATTATCTGTCTGGCTGCTCGCCTCAATGGTGCTTCTGGATAATCACACAGCCTCAGAATAGACTATTAACACCCTTGTATAAGTCCATGTGAAATACAGCTAGCTAGATAACT
Source organism: Oncorhynchus tshawytscha (assembly GCF_018296145.1). Taxonomy (NCBI): domain Eukaryota; kingdom Metazoa; phylum Chordata; class Actinopteri; order Salmoniformes; family Salmonidae; genus Oncorhynchus; species Oncorhynchus tshawytscha. The sequence continues at coordinate 19,474,669 of NC_056452.1, read as the reverse complement.
GTCATTTGTTTGTGTTGGCTATCCTGAGACTTGTCGGTGATGATTTAGACTGGCTTGATTTGTCACAGCTCTCAGCAAAGGTGACACCCTACAAGAGAGGATTCGTGATATGACACCCTACTATCATGGGTGCTAATGACACAAAGTGACAAAAACAACATGTTTTGAGCAAAGTCGCATTATGTTTAGTCCACTTACGGTGTCCATATTAGGACAGCTTCAGTCTCAGCATGACTTCTTTCAATCCACCTATTATGGACAGACTGGCAATCATCCTCCCAAATACTTTAGTCCATAAAAGTGCTCCTTATCTGCAAGGTGATTATTCCAGCATACAGTTCCTTCAGAAAGTTGTCACACCCTGATCTGTTTCACATGTCTTTGTGATTGTCTCCACCCCCTCCAGGTGTCACACATCTTCCCCATTATCCCCTGTGTATTTATACCTGTGTTCTCTGTTTGTCTGAGGTTTGCACAACTGGATTGTACAGTATCTGTACATTATAATAACATTTTTTTAAAGCTCTGTTAAGTTGGTTGTTGATCATTGCTAGACAGCCATTTTCAAATTTTGCGATAGATTTTCAAGGCAATTTAAGTCAAAACTGTAACTAGGCCACTCAAGAACATTCAATGTCATCTTGGTAAGCAACTCCAGGGTAGATTTGGTTTTGGTGGTTTTGGTTATTTTCCTGCTGAAAGGGGAATTTTTCTCCCAGTGCCAGTTAGAAAACAGATGTTAACCAGGGTTTCCTCTAGGACTTGGCACTGTGCTAAGCTCTAATTCGGTTTCTTTTTATCCTAAAAAAACAGATGACAAGCATACTCATAACATGATGCAGCCTCCACCATGCTTGAAAATCTGAAGAGTTTTCAAGCATGGACTCAGTAATGTTTTGTATTGGATTTACCCCAAACATTAAGCTTTGTATTCAGGACATAAAGTTAATTTCTTTGTCACATTTTTTGCAGTTTTATTTTAGTGCCTAATTGCAAACAGGATGCATGTTTTACAATATTTGTATACTGCACAGGTCTTCCTTCTTTCCACTCTGTCATTTAGGTTAGTATTGTGGAGTAACTACAATGTTGTTGATCCATGCTCACTTTTCATGAGTGGATGGTCGGGGGGCTGGAAGATGCAGGGTCGGCATATAGCCTAAAGGTTATGAGAGGCACCCTGCCTGTAATCAGAAGGTCACTGGTGTGAATCCGCAAGCTGACTAAAAATCTGTAGATGTGCCCCTGAGCAAGGCACTTAAACCCTTGTTGCTCATGTAAGTCGCTCTGGATAAGAATGTCTGCTAAAATGTAAACATAATGACAAATCATTTGTAGACTGAAAATTGACTGCAAGAAACACAAACAAAAATCATGTTTGACTAACACATATTCATTTCAAACCTTGTTTACATTTGTATATGATCACGTGTCTCTCAATTATACTTGGGAACATATTAAATTAAAATCATTTGGAGATGTTTTCCTGGTGTTTTTACAGTCTATTATGTCCAACAATAAAAAATTGAATAAAATAATAAAAAAGTGAATGTATTTTTTATTTGTTTTAACTTAATTCTCAGTGCTTCTCTTTCTTTCACATGGCTGGTCAGGCAAACTGGTTCTTGATCTGGGGTTTGAGCTCTACAATCTGAACTAGGATCAAAGTTTTATGGCGCAGGTTGCATGGGAGCCTCAAACAGATCAGCTACTGGAGAGAAGTTGCTTTGGATTTTTTTTAACCTATATTTAACTAGGCAAGTCAGTTCAGAACAAATTCTTATTTTCAACGACGGACTTGGAAAAGTGGGTTAAGTGCCTTGTTCAGGAATAGAACGACAGATTTGTACCTTGTCAGCTCAGGGATTTGATCTTGCAACCTTTTGGTTACTAGTCCAACACTCTAACCACTAGGCTACCCTGCCACCCCAATGATGAACCCTAGATCAGGAATCAAACATGGTGAGCCAAATCGTAGATCATAGCTACTCCACTTTCTCCATGGGACAGAAGTAACACTATTCCATCCAGAGTAAACAGGAATAACAGGATCCACAGAGGGTACTGTTTGAGAATACCTGTGTAGAGAATTATCCAATTAAGTGGAAGGGAAACTAAAAGAAGCTAGCATCCCTTTTATCTGTGCATTATAGTGCATCAGGTAAGAGAGAGAAGAGAGAAGGAGAGGAAAGGAGGAGAGAGGGGGAAAGAAGGCTAATGCTATGCTAATGAGCGTGAGCGGTGTTTTGGTTAAGCAGATGCTAGGCTGTCTGTTTATGAATAAGACCACAGGGAAGGACGAGGGTGTCCGTGCTTAATTTACGGCGGGTATTTAGTGATTTAAAAACACAACCTTGAGCGTGCAGACATACCCACTTCAACCAACCTCTCTCAAGCCTAGACATTGGACCATGGGGCTGTATCTAGTGTCTCAGAGAAGAAGTGCTGATTTGGAATCAGTATTGTATGTTTGACCACAATGAAGAAGATTACATGGATGAGGGGGACCTGCTCCTAGATCAGCATGTAAAATGCATTTAGTACATTAATATAGGACCTATCATAACGGGTACAATTATTACCAGATTTTCTTTTAGTACTAATACATATTGCTTAAATTCAAGTAGTGGCTGAGTGATTTATTGATTTTAACTGATCTGACAGTGAAGCTAAGAGATGGCTTTAAAGAGATTTTAATATGAGTATAACTTTAACATCTGTCAACTGGACTGATTAGAGCTTTTACATGTCTACGCTCCAATAAGTTATCTGCTGTAACCACGGTAACAATGGACCAAAAAGTGTAACTGTCAAGGACCACAGATTATTATTTTTGTAACGGTTTTCTTCCGTTGAAGGCAAAGAGGACCAAAATGAGTTCATCATGTTTAATAAAGGCCATACACGAGAACACCACAAAATACAAAACAACAAATGTGAAAACCGAAACCGTCCTATCTGGTGCAATGACACAAAGACAGAAGACAACCACCCACAAAGTACCCACAGAATATGGCTGCCTAAATATGGTTCCCAATCAAAGACAACGATAGACAGCTGCCTCTAATTGAGAACCAATCTAGGCAACCATAGACATACAAACTACCTAGAACGGACCAGCCCCATAAACATACAAAAACACCTAGACCAGGAAAAACACATAATTCCCCCATGTCACACCCTGACCTAACCAAAATAATAAAGAAAACAAAGATAACTAAGGTCAGGGCGTGACAATTTTCTAACTTGTGTATTTCAAATAACTATCTTTTCAAATGAAAATGAACTCAGTCAAGGCAATGTTTTCGGACACATCATACTTTGTTTAGAAGTACAAATGTTCACACACAAAAAATAACTCTTCACCAGTCATATAAAGTCTGCATATCACTATAGTGTTGACAAAATTCAAAACATGTTAAATACTGCATGTACTTTTCAAATAATATTGCTGTTTTCCAAGAAAACACACCATTCTGGTCTTGAATGTTTAAAGGTCCAATGCAGCCGTTTTTAGAAACAATTCTCAAATCAGATAATTTCTTTGTAAAAAAAAATCAAGTACCATACTGTGACTGTTTTCAATTAAAATGGTCAAAAAGAAACACAAACAGCTTGTTAGCAAAGAGCAATTTCTCAAGCAAGACTTTAGCAAGGACTCTCTGGGAGTGGTCTGAGTGGGGAGGGGAAAACTGAAAACTAGCTGTTATTGGTAGAGAGGTTTAGAACTCTCTTTATGATTGGCCAATTAAGTAATAACTCCATCACACCAAAACAGGTAGACATGTCACAGTCTTTTCCAACAGCTCTTAAACTAAAAGGGCATTATCATAATGTTCACAATTACACAGTATAATTCTAAGCTCATAGTGTGGAAATATATATATAAAGCACAGTAAATTATGTTTTTGATTGCACTGGGCCTTTAACGGTTCACCAGAGAGGTGTGAAATAAATACACTTCATGACCAACCCTTTGTGACTCCAAGTACAAGGGTGAGAAAGCAGCTACTATAATCACTTAGAGCCATATGTACCACAGATCTGGAGAGAGATGAACAAACATCTCATTAAAATAGGTAAAAATCAAATCAAATCAAATGTTAATGGTCACCGACACATGGCTAGCAGATGTTATTGCGAGTGTAGCGAAATGCTTGTGTGATCTCTCCCACTGTGACACCAGTTAGCACTCAGGTACAGTGTGGGTAAGTGTGGGTAGTGACCAGCGACGGAGCATAGGAGACCATTAACTACACAACATCCTCAGTTCATCACAGCTTGAGTAGAAAATCGAACTCATTATGTATCTTCCTCCCTGGGCTCCATTTTGTTTCCCAGCAATTCCCTCTGGTGAACAACAGACCAGTTACAATGACTTACTATGGTTTCAATGGAAACTGCTGGAAATGGAGGTTCATGTGATGGCAGCCATGTTCCCAGGATGGACTCCTGCAATGTGCAATGCATGGAAATTTGTCATCCACACTGTCGTCTGTGCTAGAAGAAGGGAATATCCATTTCTCTGGAACTGCATCACAAAATACCTATTTCAGGAGAGCGATTTGAAAACCATTCTACAATCAAATTCCTAACTGCTACAGCTATCGTTCTTTTTTGCATTGTAAAACCTTTCTGCATGTTTTCTTCTCATGGCTCATGGATTGGTGACTGAAACATATATCCTTTCTATAAAATGCAGTATATGTATTCCCCTTGAGATCCTACCACTGATACTTGTCTCCAGGGACAGGGACCAGCAGTCAACATCTCACACTCTGGGGGGGCAACAGGGACAGGGGCCAGCAGTTAACATCTCCCACTCTGGGGGCCAACAGGGGCAGGGACTGTGAGTGGAGGAGAGGAGATGAGCAGATGGGAGGGGGGACTTTGATGCCAAAGACCATCACATGGACCAGTGAGCCAGCAGCAGGCCATCTGCTGAACGGCAGTGTGTTCAGGACCATGGACAGGCACCAGAGTGGGCTGACTATCAGCTCAAAGACACTGGCCCTGTTCAAATACTTCAGAAATGCATCCTTCCTTCCTAGCTTCCTTGAAGTAATCACAGACCTGGATTGGTTGGATTGGTGGAAGTAATACGTTGGTAACCTTGTTTCCACCTATCCACTCACTTATCGATCAGTGCTTATCTCAAGAAGGGCAGGAAGGAAGGATGCATTTCTGAAGTATTCGAACAACTGAGCTTAGTGAGGATGAGAGGAGGTGGAGAGGGGAACCAGAAGAAGGACAAATGACAGGTACAGTTATTCTTAGAGCAGCCTGATAGAATGCCACCTATAACATGACATGATCAGCATCTCAAAGAGTTCATAGCTGAGCTGAGGTATTTCAAACCCCCATGGTTGGATGTCAATCCACAATCCTCTGGATGTAGAGGTGAGGTCACTTTTCCTCCCTGCTGCTGTTAGTTCTGGCCTGTATAGAGCGGGGCCAGGCCAGGATGTCCTAGGTAGGTGTGCGGATGGCTAGCCAGCCAGTTAATAACTTTCCTAGTCCCAAAGACTGGAGATATTTGACATTCACTTCATTTGCCTAGAGCACTGGCGACAAATCACCTCCGCTTCTCACCTCGAGGAGATAATCTCCACGCTCATCCCTCCTCCAGGCTATATACTCCACAGTATGGAGAGGAGGAGAGGATGGGACCGGTATAGCTTCTTTTTCTTCTATCATTATCCATCTCTTCAAAATATCCCTTCGTTAATCTCATGACATGAAGTACCTTTCCAGGATTTTACAGCATCTGCTGAGATGAACATTACAAGTATACTGCTGAAACACACTTCAGTCTCAACTGATTCACTGGCCGATCATATCATGCAATGTAAGCCTGATGGAATTGTCGCAAATCCCGATTGTACAACCACTTCACAAATAAGACCTACGAATTTTCACAGTGTCTTGGTAAGCACATCTCAGAAGGACGCACGAGACGGCGGCTGCTTTCAAATGACTTCTCACCCCCACAGTTTCACGCAGCGCTTAAGTGAAGGCGTCAAAGGAGGCAGATGGAAAAAAGAACTCAAGCTTCAGAGTAAAGAGCGAAAAGCAATCGTGCATCTAATCGTGCAGTCTAATTTCCTGGCCCCTACCAATGAGCACATGGAGAAGCTCAGCATAATCTGCCCATTCTCCCCCAAGAGCATTGTGATGGGATTGGCTGAAAAACACACCTCGTTGTCAAAGGCAAATGTCTGGATCCTCAGGAACTAGGGGAGCAAAGAGAGAAGTGTCATTTATCATGGCCACTGCTGGTGCTGCTGGTGCTGTTAGTGCCTTCCCCCTCCATCCGCATTCCTGTCTGAAGTGAGACAGAAGAGAAGAGACTGAAGGGTTATAGGCTGCTGTCAAAGCTGAGCTCACCGTTCAGACGCTACTCTATTAGCAGCAAAGGCACAGTTCCTTTGATGCAGAGTGATTACCCAAAGAGCAAGGGGTCAGTATGATATGTTGAGATCACAGGAGGTTGGTGGCACCTTAATTGGGGAGGAAGGGCACGTGGTAATGGCTGGAGTGGAGATAAGTGGAAAGGTATCAACAATATCAAACATGGTTTCCATTATTATGAGCCGTCCTCGCCTCAGCAGCCTCCACTGGTTGAGATGTACACTGTGTGTACAAAACATTAGGAACACCATCCTTATATTGAGTTGCACTCCCTTTTGCCCTCAAAAAAGTCTCAATTCGTCAAGGGATGGACTCCAGAAGGTGTCGAAAGTGTTCCATAGGGATACTGGTCCAATGTTGACTCTATTGCTTCCCACAGTAGATGTCAAGTAGGCTGGATATCCTTTTGTTGGTGGCACATTCTTGAAGCACACAGGAAAGTGTTGAGTGTGAAAAACCTAGTAGTGTTGCAGTTCTTGACATATACAAACCATACCCCATTCAAAGGCACTTAAATATTTTGTCTTGTCCATTCGCCCTCTGAATGGCACACGTACACAGTTCAAGTCTCAATCGTCTCAAGGCTTAAAAATAATTTTACCCTGGCTGATATTTGTTACCAGGTTCTTACAGCAGGACACTAATCCTGCAACAGGAAATGTGAATTATTGTGTGGATTATAATTAATGGAACATTATCTAGGTGTTGACACATTTTTAGTTAGGTCAAATCAAGTCTGAGATTTTTAAGTGGACATTACAAACTTTAGAAGCCTTTTTAAAACTCCTTTGGTATAGGGGGCGGTATTTTGACGTCCGGATGAAAAGTGTGCCCAAGTAAACTGTTTCAGGCTGGTTTTTGGAGAAATTAGGGAGAATTTGTAGTTTTTCTAAGTGGCTCCCATTTTGGCTGTAGTTTCCAAGCGCATGGCAGAGACAGCGAGTTCTTTTTGTTTATCTCCGGTAAAGACAACGATTCTCTGTTTTAAATTGTATTCTTTATTTGCGTATTAGGGTACCTAAGGATTGATTATATACGTTGATTGACTTGTTTGGATAAATTTATTGGTAACGTTTGGGATTCACTTTGTATGCATTTTGAAAGAGGGAAACCGAGTGGATTATTGACTGAAGCGTGCCAGCTAAACTGGGAACAAAAGGACCATTTTTAATGTAACAGGGACATTTTGGAGTGCCAACAGAAGAAGATCTTCAAAGGTAAGGCATATATTATATCGCTATTTCTGACTTTTGTATCGCAACTCCCTGGTCGAAAATGATTTGTCATGCATTTGTGTGCTGGACACTGTCCTCAGCATGGTTTGCTTTCGCTGTAAAGCCTTTTTGAAGTCTGACACCTTGGCTGGATTAACAACAAGTTAAACTATATTTTGATTTATTGCACTTGTGATTTCATGAAAGTTTCATATTTATAGTAATTTAATTTGAATTTCGCGCTCTGCAATTTCACCGGATGTTGGCCAGGTGAGACGCTAATGTCCCACCTATCCCAAAGACGTTTTAATAAACATTGACGATACCACAAGTTTGCATTTCCTGCTGTACATGGTATCAAGTTAAGATCCCACATCTGTACATTAGATGCAATCTGAATAGTTTGGACCTGGGGTGCATACCTGAACACTCCAATGACGCTTTATCTTGATCATATTTATTGGCCATGCGGGATAGGTCATGAAAAGACAGACATTGCAAGGAATCTGCCCAATTCATAGAGGAGAAAATAACACCACAACACAACAACAGTTAATGAAGACAAATGTCAAAGTGTGTTTCGCTCCCGGCCCGATTTTCCGCTCAACTTTTTATGGCTGTGGAGTGTCTGCAGAGCAGCAGAACAGACCAAGGGCCGACGGACAGGGGTGCAGGGGGATCAATCATAGCAATGTCGTCATCTACCCCAGGTCCAGCCAGGCAAAAATAGCCTTCCTATCATATCTGATCATATTATATCACACCTTTGATGGAACAAAGATGTTTAAGATCACAGTCCCAGTTCTAAAAGAAGAGATAGAGAAGATAAGGATGTCAGAGCCTAGCAACAGACCCCTTGGGATTTGAAGAGACAGAGAGAGAGATTGAAAGGTAGAGGAGGGAGGGAGGGAGGTAGGATGGAATGAGAGAGGAAAATAACAAATGAAAGTGAGATGAATGGTGATCCCTCTTTCTCTTTCCCCCTCTCTCCAGTTACCCCATCTCTTTCTACCCCTCTCTCTACCTCCCCAATCTCTCTCTCTCTTCCTCCCCATATCTACATCTCTATCACTCTCTCATAGCACTCCCATCGCCCTCGCAAACCCCAGTCTCCCAGACCGACCACATCACACGGTGAGGGCCCCAGGTGAGTCGGTGGGTAGAGATTAAGAAGGGGACGTAGTCATTAACACACAACGTCTCACCGAGTCCCTACCCCCACTGCATCCACTTCCCTTAGTGAAGATTACTGGCCAATTAAGGACGTTAATTGGAGGCAACATCAAAGCATCAATCATAAGAAAGAAAATAAAAAAGTCAAAATATTGGAGCTGCTGCAGGTGTCTAGACAATGTCACTCGTAGGCCCAGTTGAATGCTTAATTAGCGACAACAAATTGGCGCCGCAAATCCGACGACCATGAAGGCTCTTCTCAATGACATCCCCCAAGGATTCATCATCAGCTTGCCTTGTGTGAAGTCCGAGCACTGATGAGGAGCTACACTGAAACACGGTGTAGAAGTTGTCATCATGATTCCCTTTGTCTCAAAGGCAAAGATGGTCAAAGAAAAAGATGCATTGAATACAATTGGCAGAAGGAAGCCGGTGACGCCGTTGACTCTTCTAACAGTACAGCTTTGACTGAAGCGGAGCTATTTAAGTACAAAATGTACCATTTAGGCTATTGTATGTCTTTGTCAAGTAAATGTCTTTACTGTGCCTCCTAAAGAATGAACAAACTCAGCAAAAAAATAAACGTCCTCTCACTGTCAACTGTGTTTATTTTCAGCAAACTTAACATGTGTAAATATTTGTATGACCATAACAAGATTCAACAACAGACATAAACTGAACAAGTTCCACAGACATGTGACTAACAGAAATTGAATAATGTGTCCCTGAACAAAGGGGGGGGGGGTCAAAATCAAAAGTAACAGTTAGTATCTGGTGTGGCCACCAGCTGCATTAAGTACTGCAGTGCATCTCCTCCTCATAGACTGCACCAGATTTGCCCGTTCTTGCTGTGAGATGTTACTCCATTCTTCCACCAATTCACCTGCAAGTTCCTAGACCTTTCTGGGGGGAATGAACCTAGCCCCCACCCTCCAATCCAACAGGTCCCAGACGTGCTCAATGGGATCGAGATCCGGGCTCTTTGCTGTCCATGGCAGAACACTGATGTTCCTGTCTTGACGGAAATCATGCACAGAACGAGCAGTATGGCTGGTGGCATTGTCATGTCAGGATGAGCCTGCAGGAAGGGTACCACATGAGGGAGGAGGATGTCTTCCCTGTAATGCACAGCGTTGAGACAACAAGCTCAGTCCGATGATGCTGTGACACACCGCCCCAGACCATGACGGGCCATCCACCTCCAAATTGATCCCACTCCAGAGTACAGGCCTCGGTGTAAAGCTCATTGCTTTGACGATAAATGCAAATCCGAGACTCGTCAGTGAAGAGCACTTTTTGCCAGTCCAGTCTGGTCCAGTGACGGTGGGTTTGTGCCCATAGGCAACGTTGTTTCCGGTGATGTCTGGTGAGGACATGCCTTACAACTGGCCTACAAGCCCTCAGTCCAGCCTCTCTCAGCCTATTGCGGACAGTCTGAGCACTGATGGAGGGATTGTGCGTTCCTGGTGTAACTCGGGCAGTTGTTGTTGCCATTCTGTACCTGTCCCGCAGGTGTGATGTTCAGATGTACCGATCCTGTGCAGGTGTTGTTACACGTGGTCTGCCACTGCGAGGACAATCAGCTGTCCGTCCTGTCTCCCTGTAGCTCTGTCTTAGGCATCTCACAGTAAGAACATTGCAATTTATTGCCCTTGACACATCTGCAGTCCTCATGCCTCCTTGCAGCATGCCTAAGGCACGTCCACACAGATGAGCAGGGACCCTGGGCATCTTTCTTTTGGTGATTTTCAGAGTCAGTAGAAAGGCCTCTTTAGTGTCCTAAGTTTTCATAACTGTGACCTTAATTGCCTACCGTCTGTAAGCTGTTAGTATCTTAATGACCTTTCCACAGGTGCATGTTCATTAATTGTTTATGGTTCATTGAACAAGCATGCGAAACAGTGTTTAAACCCTTTACAATGAAGATCTGTGAAGTTATTTGGATTTTTACAAATTATCTTTCAAAGAAAGGGTCATGAAAAAGGGAGGTTTTTTTTGCAGAGTTTACAATACTGGTACATTGAACAACAAGACTCAGACATTGTAAGACAGGAACATAATTACCAGACTGGCATTTTCTGCTGGCTCACTGTGACTGTGATTTTGTTGTCTGGCAATGGCTTAGTGTAAATGAGGCCGTGTTAACGTTTATGTCTCAGTTAATGCAGCCCTGAATACACTATATATATAAAAGTAAGTGGACACTCCTTCAAATTAGTGGATTGGTCTATTTCAGCCACACCCTTTGGTGACAGGTGTGTAAACTCTAGCACACAGCCATGCTGTGGCAGTCGAATGGCCTTACTGAAGAACTCAGACTTCCAAAGTGGCACCGTCATAGGATGCCACCTTTCCAACAAGTCAGTTCATCAAATTTCTGCCCTGCTAGAGCTGCCCCAGTCAACTGTACTTGTTGTTAATGTGAAGTGGAAACATCTAGGAGCAACAACAACTCAGCCGCAAAGTGGTAGGCAACACAAACTCACAGAATAGGAGTGCTGAAGAATGTAGCATGTAAAAATCGTCTATCCTCGGTTGCAACACGCACTACCGAGTTCCAAACTTCCTCTGGAAGCAATGTCAGTACAATAACTTTTAGTCGGGAGCTTCATGAAATGGGTTTCCATGGCTGAGCAGCCGCACACAAGCCTAAGATCACCATGAGCAATGCCAAGCATCGGCTAGAGTGGTGTAAAGCTCTCCGCCATTGGACCCTGGAGCAGTGGAAACGCGGTCTCTGGAGTGATGAATCACGTTTCACCATCTGGCAGTCCGATGGACGAATCTGGGTTTTGTGGATGCCTGGAGAACTTTAGCTGACCGAATGCATAGTGCAAACTGTAAAGTTTTGTGGCGTATGAAAAATGGCCTGGGGCTGTTTTTCTTGGTTCGATCTAGGCCCCTTAGTTCCAGTGAAGGGAAATCTTAACGCCACAGCATACAATGACATTCTAGAGGATTCTGTGCTTCCAACTATGTTGCAACAGTTTGGGGAAGGCCTTTTCCTGGTTCAGCATGACAATGCCCCCGTGCACAAAGCAAGGTCCATACATTAATTGTTTGTCAAGATTGGTGTGGAAGAACTTGACTGCCCTGGACATAGCCCTGATCTCAACCCCATCGAACACCTTTGGGATGAATTGGAATGCCCGACTGCAAGCCAGGCCTAATCGCCCAACATCAGTACCCAACCACACTAATGCTCTTGTGGCTGAATGGAAGAAAGTCCCCGCAGCAATGTTCCAACATCTAGTGGAAAGCCTTCCCAGAAGAGTGGAGGCTGTTATAGTAGAAAAGGGGGGACCAACTCCATATTAATGCCCATGATTTTGGAATGAGATGTTCGACGAGCAGGTGTCCACATACTTTTGGTCATGTAGTATAGGTATATGTCATCATACAATTTTAAGTGGATTCTCAAAATAACTTAATTCCTATTAAGTATCTAACATGATGAGGAATGAGCGCTGTCTCCTTACAAAAATGTACCATGTTACTACTATGGTACTTTCACTTATACCATGATATATTTGGAATCATAGAAATGTATCATGGTTTTAACCTTAAAGTATAATTTGTACTACCACGATACTGCGATTGTACCTAAATATTACTATAGCATTGCATACTTTATACCATGGTATAGGTGAGGATCGTGGAAATACCATGGTTTTTTAACCTGCATTCCACATTCTACCATGGTAATGCACAATTATGATAATTGGTACCAAAAATGATCATATCATACCATCTTGTGAGTTACTATGGTACAATAGCAGTATAATGCATTAAACAAATAAACCCCCCAAAGTAAAAAAAAATAAATAAAGGGTTGGTTGGTATTAGATTGATGCAATTACAGTATATACCAGTATGGGCAAGGTTCTGATAAAGTCAGAGGCATTATGCTATTATTGTTGTTCCTAGTTTGTCTGTAACATCAAATAAAAAGGGAAATAGTTGCTGTCAAAAAGGAGGAATACTTGCTGTAGTAGTACGACAGTTTTTTTGTACATCTTTGGGTTCCCTGTGTCTCCAACCAGAAATGTGGGAGAATGTACCAGTCAAAAGACACACCTACTCATTCAAGGGTGTTTCTTTATTTTAATTGAGCAGTTTTTTCACCCGTGTACTTAAGTACACATAGAAGCAGATACTTTTAGTCTTTTACTCAAGTAACATTTTACTGGGTGACTTTCACATTCATTTGAGTCATTTTCCATTAAGGTATCTTTACTCGTACTCAAGTATGACCATTGAGTACTTTTTCCTTGACTGTTCAATTTTTTAAAACTTAACCTTTATTTAACTAGGCACATCAGATAAGAACAAATTCTTAATTACAATGACGGTCTAGAAACAGTGGGTTAACTGCCTTGTTCAGGGGCAGAACAACAGATATTTATCTTGTCAGCTCGGGGATTCAATCTAGCAACCTTTCAGTTACTGGCCCAACGCTCTAACCACTAGGCTACCTGCCGCCCACTATTAAGTAAGTCAAAATTACTGACACTTTTCATAAACAGCTGGCAGTAAAAATAATGTACATTCAGTCTGGCTGGCTGAAATCAGAATGAGCTTTTTCAGGAAGCTCTGTTATACAGATGACAGATGAGCGGTATTAAATCAATGCAAACAGCCCTACACTACAAACAATGGAAAAAACAACACAAAAGCACCCGCCGCCATAGGCACATCTGTAATGTGGCATCTGACTATTGATGATAATCAACCTCCTTTTGATCCACCACTTCCTCTCTTCTCCTCTGTTCCCCCAACGGTTCACACCATTCCCAGAGTTAATCCACTATGTTATGTACATTTACAAAATCGTCAGATGATCCAAATGTGGCGCCATGCTAGAGCGGCACTAACGCAGGCGGCGCTCCCTGTGATCCCACACAGGTGTCGGCTAATCTGCCTTCCAGAGGCGAGGGGCTTGCAGGCTTTTTTTGGAGCTGCTGGAGGATAGCCTGGAACTGTGATGTGAGGTGCCTTCTGTTGGCCTCTCCTGGAGCGACCTGTCTCAGAGCATCAAGCAGCTCCGGGAATTACTCAGCATTATATAAAGCCCGCAGAGACTCAGCCGAAGTCACGCAGGGATTTACAAAACATCCAGTTTAAATGAGCCTCCTCTATCTCCCTCCAACTCCCCATCCTTCACATGCACGTTCAAAGTCCTTGACTGAACTGATGGCGTTTATCAGGAGTCTAGGCAAGTAAAGCCACAAGCAAATACAGCCAAGTGGGCGAGTTTAAGATGATAGGCCACAGTAGCCATTTATTTAAGCACTAATGCTCTGTAAATATGGGACTCTTTCTTGTTTTAAGCGTTCTCGCCCGGCTTACGCTCACTGCCTTTAAATAAGCCATCACGGAGTTCACTTGTTTAACTGAACGTTGTTGAATATCGCAGACAGGAACTACAAGATGGAACTTAGTAATTGATAACACTTTATTACATGTCTCGGGCGCATAGTAAGAGTGACTGATTTGTGAGTGGAGTTGTCCTCAGTTGCTCCACTCTGAAAGCCTAGCCCTGCACTCCTGGGGGAACTGTTTGTGTAAATAAATCTGCCTGGGCTCATGAGGCTCCTGTATTCTGGAGGGTGTCTCGATAATATCATCACACCATTTGAATGACACAGTGAGTGGTAAGGGTGCTGTAAAAGTAATAGAAGCTTTTTGAATGAGGAGTTCCTGGGAGTGACTCAGCTGATTTCGGGCCACACATAAATGAAATCACTTCCGCAGGCTGATATTGGTTTATTTATACTAAGGCTGGCATTAATATCATGACAGTGGGCATAAAAAAGTGGGACAGTAATCAACCACCCTCACTTTATGGCTTGTGATTTTGTAAAGCTACACCACTAAATATAATGAAATTGCTGCGGACCAAATGCCTAGACTGGGAAAATACATGTATAAACAAAATGATGAAGGTCAGAAAGAAATTAATGGCTTAAGCTAGCGCTAAGAGGCTAAGTGAGCAGATCAGGTCAGCCACAGGGGGCGTTGAACTGGTGTTCAACTTGAATGCCCTGCATTCAAGGCAGTGTCCAGTGTCAGTATAGGCTAATGCATGTTAACTCTGATAGTGATTATGAAAATTTTATTGTGGCGAACCCTGACCCTGGGTATCCACTCAAGCAATTAACTCTGACCCCCTATAAATGACCCCTCACCAACATAATAATATATTAAATACTATTGAAATGCCCCTGTATAACCCAAACCTAATGATATGGCTACTGCAGTATGTTAGCTCACAACAGCATTGGAAAGGAATGCAGCAACCCATGTGTAGCAATGTGTAGTCACGTCAGAACCCTGTGAGTCAACACAAAATCATTCAGCCCTCGTTGCTTCTCACCTCATACTCCCTTTTACATTATATATTTTTTTACAAAAATCAGGAGGCTTTCATTCCAGCTGGCTGGCAGGTGGCTCTTATTGTTGCAGGTGAAAACAGGAGGTCCCAGGATGCATCCTAAGTGGAACACTACTCCAAAAGTAGTGCACTACTTTTGACCAAAGCCCTATGGACCCTGGTCTAAAGTAGTGCACTATACATGGGGTAGGGCGTTATTTGGGACACCATCCCAGTCAACACTGGAGCCAGTCCAGCTCCAACCCTGTCTGTGATTGGGAGTCCATATTTGATGTGGCCCAACTGTTGTCTCATGCTTGGCGGAACATTCGGCGGAGCACTGTGTGACAGACGGAGCAGATCAATGTACCCGGCAAATCAATTCAGTGGACTATAGCTGTGGTGTGTGTGTGTGTGTGTGCCCCCCCCCCACCTCGTCACATCTCTTCATTCTATAGAGACCCGTCGTCTAAATCCTGAGTCTCAACACCTCCAACAGTATAATGGCATTCCATAGCCCAGGCAATGACCCTGTAGTCAGATAGGAGTAGGGGAAAGAAGTGCCACATTCCTGGGTGAAGCTGGAGAGCTGAGAAGTTGAGAGATGGGGAGGCAGAGTGGGGAATGTTTGTTAATTCATTCATTCATTTCTAACGAGGTTATTTTGCACAAGGCTGTTGAGAGCAGTGCTATGTAGCAAGTCTCGTGTGTGGTATAACCAAAAAGGTTTCACAGTCAGCTATGATGGCGATAGCAGAGCAGTAAACATTGTTTCAGCAGTTTACCAACCATGTGCCAACCAAAAACAGTCTACTCCACACTGTTTGTGGGACTGAACTTTTTTTTAAATAACTGAAATGCTATTTCTGCATTTCCAGCAGCATCAGTATACATATCTCTAAAACGGGTAGAGGGATTTGCCCTTTTGTCCTTTTGTAAGCAAACCAGCAAAGAGGGAATTGTCTGTACTTTATGAGGCGAAACAGGGTTTCCATGACGAAGTGACTGAGAAAGAGAATGAGAGAGAGAGTATGACAGCAAAACAAACACAGAGGAAGATAAACACACACAGACAGAAAGCAAATTACAGTGGAAGGCGAAGAGAGAGAGGGGATGAAAGACAGACAGAATGAAAGGGAAAATGAGCACGGAGGTTGAGAGAGGGGCTGGGGAGGCAAGGGAGGCAGGGGGGAGACAGGATGGAAGCAGCAATGCAATCCAAGGTTTCTCCTTAATCATCATCACTCAGCTGTCAGGCCTGGGCCATGCTGGAGCCAGGCCTAGACACCCAAACCCAGACCCCATCTGCTCCTAATAAACTTAAAGGACTTAATTTGAATAAATGTGCTTTCTTCGTCTCCCCTCACTTATTTAATGCATTTGCTCATCAAAGGGAGTGATATTGGGAGTGATATTGTTGAGGCTGGGGCTGGATAGAGTGATGGGGAGGAAAAAGCTGGCTTGTACATGCCTGTGTGTGCTGAAAATCATTTGTTGAGTCAGATGGTTTGTTGACAACCATCTATTGTGCTCTGTTATGATTTTACCTTGTGAAGTATAGTGTTGTGCAATTTCCTTTCATAATGTCCACCTGAATGTTTGTTTTCCTGAAGAACAGGAAGTTGAACTCTTCTTCAAATAGACAGAGTGCAACGTCAGTAAGTTCATGATAAATAACGGAATAACAGCCAGAAACGTTAATATCTTACCCTCACCGTAACCTTTGCCACAAACATATGCACTGCAATCTGCTATACTGTTCCGAGAATCCACATCCCCCAGTTTCTATTGAAACACATCCTCAAGTTTCAACAGCTATAGAAAAGCAGTCGAATATGGCGGTATGCAGTCATCCGACAATATTGAAACAACTGGGTTATGCTGATAAAGACCCTGATTCAAGGGCATCACTGAAGCAAACCACACATAGACAGGTTGAACTTCTGACCTTTCCTGATACCGCTCTACACCTTCACAAATATAGACTCATATAGTGGAACAATAAAAAAATATAGAAAAGCATTGAGCTGAAAGGAACATGCTGTGAAATCTTGGATCCTACCATGAAGCTGCTGTACAGTACATTTCATCATACTAAAATCAGACTAATTTGATCCTGATTAACATGATTTGTTAAGTATCAGGAACAGGTGGTTTGTTGATGAGTAAGACAGCCTCTCTCCCACTTCTCACAGCGAGAGCCTCCCATGTGACAGTGAGTAAGCTCTATTTCCTCCATCCGATCACTCAACTCTGAGAGGCTTCATTGATTGGAGCACTTTTGTCGTCGGGGACAGACCATCCTGCAGCCCTCGCCACCTCACCCCCTCACCTCTCGTCATCAACCTCCTTCCACAATACTCTAGAATCTTTTTAGTGCCAGCCTTGAAGTATGTTCACTAGCCAGCCACTCCACACTCCACACTTACCATACTCGTTGTCATAGAAGACGATGAACTTCTGCCAGCGCAGCTCGCCGACCAGGGTGAGCATGACGTCGTTGAGACGGACGGGCGGGCGTGCCGCCAGGGTGTAGCGTTGGCCGTCGGGGCTGGGGTTGAGCTGGCAGGTGGTGCGTGGCGAGCCCTCGCCACTGCGCTGGACATACACGTGTGGGATGTGCATTGCGTCAGTCAGGGATTGGAGGGCGCTGGCCGAGGCACAGCCGGTAGAGGTGACCAGAGCCAGGATGCCCTGGGTCATCAACTCGCAGGCTAGAAAGAGAAGAAAGAGGAGAAAGAGGAGAGAGAGAGAGAGAGAGAGAGAGAGAGATAGCAGATTAGCACAGTGAAGTCAGCAGCACACTCATCTAACTATAAAACACATTGCCATAAGAAGACAA
The DNA here is from genome assembly GCF_018296145.1 of Oncorhynchus tshawytscha. Lineage (NCBI taxonomy): Eukaryota > Metazoa > Chordata > Actinopteri > Salmoniformes > Salmonidae > Oncorhynchus > Oncorhynchus tshawytscha. Next base: position 19,456,656 of record NC_056452.1, on the reverse strand, counting down.
GGAGTTTGAAATGTAAAATATGAAATCAAATTCTAGTCTTCAGTGAATACTAATGCTCACATTTACAGCTCTGAATGCATTGCCTTGGTCAACATGAGATCATTATTAAGAGGAAAATTACAGTTATTATAGAGTGACCGAGTCCATTGCTTTGTGCAATCCCTCTGTTTTGATACACAACCACTGCTTGTAATAGTGAAAATAGGCTTTGACAGTGCTACAGTCAACAGCTGACACGCTGCATTACAGTAACTATACAAGGATCTGAGTCCCAATACCCTGTAAAATCTCCACTCTCTCTCGCCTTGATTAGTATGACCTTTCCCCAAATCTTCTCCATTATTTAGCTCTCACACTCTCTCTCAGACTTGGCAACCTCGACTGCTCTTTGTCTGAGATTTCCTACAGAGTTGGGGCTAATTATTTCCGGTTGAGGGATTTCTAAAGTTTCTCTAAAGGTCATTAAAAAATGAAGCACAGAGGCCTTTGAGTGATCTCAAGCCCGTCCGTGCACTGCACCGCCAGTCCGCGACAAAGGAGAAAAGTCACTCTCACACTAACACTCTCCCACTGCAAAGGGCTTATGTTATGTTATCCGCCACAGTTTGAGTAGGACCTCCAGAGACAAGGGCTGCATCTAAAATGGCACCCTATTCCCTACATACTTTAGTGCACTACTTTTCACCAGCACCCTATGGGACTTGGTCAAAAGAAGCGCACTATATTGGGTGCCATTGTGGACCGAACCCTAGGCTTGGACTGGGTGAATCTACAGAGTATAATAGCAACGCTTTGGCTTTTCAACAAATACTGCTAATGAGGAAGTAATTAGAGCACAGCACTCTTCACAGACCCAAAGCATGATTGATCTGCTTCACTTCCTATGTCTTTAAAAATAATGTATTTAAGGGAAAATCCCTCCTGTTCCTTTCCCTTGTTTCCCTGGTGACCGACACATCCCAGGACGAAAACCCCCCCGGCCCAGTCCCCTTACCGCCACATCTGCCAACGTAATGGGTCCGCCAATTGGATTTCCTTGGCAGTGTCACTGTTTTAAAGCTACTCAAATGGAGTCAAATGAAAATGAAATTAAAAGTGCCTCTGTAAAACCTGCTGGGATCGATACATGGTTGGGGCAAAATAGCGAGCGAAAGAAAGCAAAATAAAAGGGGTGAGTGGGAACAGGGTGGGGAGAGGAGGAGGATTCATCGAATGAATCGCTGACACAAGACAAAGGGACGGCTCATTGTGTGGCTGGCTATTACTCAAGGTCAATTGAGTTTTAATTCCTGTTACACTGAATTAAAAGCTCTGCATTGGTGGTAGGTCTTCATCAATAGGACCTCTGCTCACTGTCTATGTGCCCTCTGATCCTCCTATAGACAGGCTTTCACACACACACACACACACACACACACACACACACACACACACACACACACACACACACACACACACACACACACACACACACACACACATCACATACACAGCTTCAGGATCTGGCCCCTAAATAGTTCAATAGACACCTATTATTAGTGTATTATTAGTGTGGAATCAATTGTCCAGACTCCAGACAAACCACTAATGTCCTTTTGGAGGAGTTCTAATTGCTCATGAGTTTTCCCCTGAAAATCGCTGAAGTGAGCAACAAAACAAGTTCTATTTATAAAGTAACCATCTTTCACACCACCACCAGTCTGTGTGCGGGATATGTCCTTCCTCAAAACAAATTGAACTACAGCAAAGCTGTTTCTGAGCATTGATTTGCTGTCATTCAAATTCAATATTATTGATATGAATGCAACTGGATGGTAGATGCACAAAATAGTCGACCACAAGAAATGCTATGGAGAACGGGGAGAACGGTAGCGCACAGGAAAGAGAATCGTCTTGAGGGCTAAGGGCATATATCCAAATGTCATTTTCCATTTTCGTCCTCCGTGCTCAGGGACAATAAATCAGGCCAGGAAATGAACATGATTCAAGAGACTAGTTAATGTGACATTCAGGAAGATATCACCGGAGTCACAGAAGAGGGCTACACCAGACTGCTGTAAATTGAACACATGCTTCACCGGATTATGGTGAGTGGGTTTCATCTGCTCTACATCAATTGGGTCCCAGAACAGAGCAGAGAGTGAAACAACATCCCTAAGGAAACGCAACCTGAAATCTCAGGTGTCTGCAATCTCCCATATTGCTTATTCAAAAAATAAGATGACCCTGTATCCCACCAATCTAAAGTTTGCATGCTGTTCTATATTCAATCATTGAATGCCCTACTCCGACTTCAGTGGGCCCCTGGGCCTTCACTGTATGTAGACGATCAGCTTCATCTCATTTTAGTGCCAGTTCACTTAAGAAGGGGCACCAATGGGTTGGAATTCTAATCAACAGCTCAAATGTGTGTGTGTGTGTGTGTGTGTGTGTGTGTGTGTGTGTGTGTGTTCATTTTTGCACCTCTGTGCGTCTCCCGTCAATTCGCCAATCTTTCTTTGGTTCATTAGCGAAATGTTACAGGCGGATTGTGTGCGGCATTAAGCCTCAGCTTTGATGAGTATTTTACAGATGACACAAGCTGCAACACTGTGCTGGGACAGCCACCGGTGGATGGGAGCATCATTGGTAAGCAGTAACGATCTATTAACGGTTGGAGGAGACATTAAGACATGCCAGAGGCCCCCATCCATCACCCATAGACATCTCAGGGACAATGCCATTTCTCACCAGTAAAACAGGAGGTTGGTTTGGGGGAAATTCAGACTGATGACGAGTGTTCCTACGTAGCGCACTACTTTTGCCCAAAGACCTCTGGCTCTGGCTAAATGTAGTGCACTATCTAAAGTAGCATCCTGTTGTTTACTGTGTTCTCTAATTGAAATGATGCAGTAATAATTTGAATCTGGTCGGTCTCTAAGCCCACCGTCAGAGTCTCTGGAACCATCTGTTGAGTGGATTTGGGTAATTTAACATCAACAGCATTGTCTCTCACGATTAATCCCACTCACTTGAACCACATTAATACATTCAAGAAGAACACGAATTAGGTTCAAAGCAGACGCTTCATTCATTGACTTATAAACGTCTGGTTTTAGTTCAAAGATATAACCATGAAACAAACATAAAGTATTCCTATGCTAGAGGGCTTTTGGATGCCTCATGGAACAATCTGAATTCTCCTAGACTGGTGGTCCAGTCTATTCGTGCCTCTTTGCATTCGTTCATTGACATGCCAAACAAATATGTAATGGATAACAATGATAATTGGCTACAGCACATACAGAATACAACCAGGTTAGAATCCTCAATGATAGTTGGCTACGGCACATACAGAATACAACCAGGTTAGAATCCTTAGTGATGGTTGGCTACAGCACATACAGAACAGGACCAGGCTAGAGTTAAAAATTCTCAGACCTGTCAAGTGTCTTTGAGAACACACAGACAGAGCCAGTCTCTCCAAGGGCAACAGTGTGTCTCTCAGAGCAGAGAGAGGGTGGAGGTGAACTTCAGGCCCCGGCAGGAGAGGGCTGTCGGGGGAATAAGAAGACTTACATGGAGGCCTCACATCAAGGGCACATTCATTTCTCCTCTCTGTCCTCTTTTTCTTCCAGAAACTCCAACAGCGGAAGGATGGAGACGCTTATTGACTTCACAGTACCTCAGACATGGACATCACCAGGAACTGGCTTTCTGAGCTTTCGCCCCAAATGATTTTGCGTCAGCCCCGAATCGTTGCGCTTGTAGTCAACTGTCAACTGAATGCGGCACTTAGTTCATAGAGCTGTGGTTACATGAAACGTTATAATCAGGTGTGTAGTGCTGAGCGTGGTCTGCCACTTCTCAGAATGGTGCCATGTCTTGCAAGATCACTTAACTTCTTCGAGATAGGGGGCGCTCTTTTAATGTTTGGATAAAAAACGTTCCCGTTTTAAACAAGATATTTTGTCACGAAAAGATGCTCGACTATGCATGTAATTGACAGCTTTGGAAAGAAAAAACTCTGACGTTTCCAAAACTGCAAAGATATTATCTGTGAGTGCCCCAGAACTAATGCTACAGGCGAAACCAAGATGAAATTTCATACAGGAAATGCCCCAGATTCTGAAGGTGCTGTGTTCCAATGTCTCCTTAATGGCTGTGAATGCGCCAGGAATGAGCCTGCACTTTCTGTCGTTTCCCCAAGGTGTCTGCAGCATTGTGACGTATTTGCAGGCATATCATTGGAAGATTGACCATAAGAGACTACATTTACCAGGTGTCCACCCGGTGTCCTGCGTCGAAATTATTGGGTAATCTCCAGGTCCATGGGCATTCCATTACTTCAGAGGAGAAACCAAACTGCCACGAATGATTTATCATCGATAGATATGTGAAAAACACCTTGAGGATTGATTCTAAACAACGTTTGCCATGTTTCTGTTGATATTATGGAGTTAATTTGGAAAAAAGTTTGCGTTGTAATGACTTAATTTTCAGGTTTTTTCTTACCCAAACGTGATGAACAAAACGGAGCGATTTGTCCTACACAAATAATATTTTTGGAAAAACTGAACATTTGCTATCTGACTGAGAGTCTCCTCATTGAAAACATCTGAAGTTCTTCAAAGGTAAATGATTTTATTTGAATGCTTTTCTTGTTTTTGTGAAAATGTTGCATTCTGAATGCCAGGCTTAATGCTATGCTAGCTATCAATACTCTTACACAAATGCTTGTTTAGCTATGGTTCAAAAGCATATTTTGAAAATCTGAGATGACAGTGTTGTTAACAAAAGGCTAAGCTTGAGAGCTAATATATTTATTTCATTTCATTTGCGATTTTCATGAATAGTTAACGTTGCGTTATGCTAATGAGCTTGCGGAGATAATGGCACTCCTGGATACAGGTTTTTTTCTTACCCAAACGTGATGAACAAAACGGAGCGATTTGTCCTACACAAATAATATTTTTGGAAAAACTGAACATTTGCTATCTGACAGAGTCTCCTCATTGAAAACATCTGAAGTTCTTCAAAGGTAAATGATTTTATTTGAATGCTTTTCTTGTTTTTGTGAAAATGTTGCATGCTGAATGCCAGGCTTAATGCTATGCTAGGCTATCAATACTCTTACACAAATGCTTGTTTAGCTATGGTTCAAAAGCATATTTTGAAAATCTGAGATGACAGTGTTGTTAACAAAAGGCTAAGCTTGAGAGCAAATATATTTATTTCATTTCATTTGCGATTTTCATGAATAGTTAACGTTGCGTTATGGTAATGAGCTTGAGGCTATAAATAGGATCCCGGATACGGGATTGCTCGTCGCAACAGGTTAATGATTAATTAGTATTGTACACAACAAACCCAGTATAATAGCATGATAATGTCAGGCTACTGTTATACCAAAAACACCAGGTCATTTCTTACGACGACTGTGCTGAAGTGTTTAACTCCATCTGCTCTGAAATGTGATTAGTTTGGCCGTTTAGCCACTCTGACATCGTTCAATAAGGTCTAAATACATATTCCCATGAAACTGATTGAGATCAAATGGTTTGCATGCATGCAGCATGGACGTTTCACTGGTAAAACGTGAAGAATTTACGATTGACAGTGATGATGGCCTAATTTATAATAAGGTTGGCCTAATTTGGTGTTTTAGGATTTAAAAAATATAACGTTTTCCTTTGGCCACTTACAGTACAGTATGTGTAGGCAATCATGTCATTTGGATGATGCATTCTATGTACAGTATGTAACAGTTGTTAAAATATGTCATGAATTTCACCAGGTTCATATATTATGCATCCTAGGAATAGGGGAGCTTGTACTTGCGTTTTGCCCTGCGTGCTCCTGCTCAAATAATTCTGATGCACAATGAGGTAGACAAACTTTCTGTCTTAAGGATCTGACCCTTTTTTTCAATTTTCGCCTAAAATAACATACCCAAATTTAACTGCCTGTAGCTCAGGACCTGAAGTAAGGATATGCATATTCTTGATACCATTTGAAAGAACACACTTTGAAGTTTGTGGAAATGTGAAATGAATGTAGGAGAATATAACACATTAGATCAGGTAAAAGATAATACAAAAGAAAAAAACATTCCATTTTTTTTGTACCATCTTTTAAATTAAAGAGAAATGCTATATTGTATTATTCCAGCCGAGGCGCAATTTAGATTTTGGCCACTAGATGGCCGTGTATGTGCAAAGTTTTAGACTGATCCAATGAACCATTGTATATCTGTTCAAAGTGTTGTATCAAGACTGCCCAAATGTGCCTAAATGGTTTATTAATACATTTTCAAGTTCATAACTGTGCACTCTCCTCAAACAATAGCATGATATTCTTTCACTGTAATAGCTACAGTAAATTGGACTGTGCAGTTAGATTAACAAGAATTTAAGCTTTCTGCCCATATCAGATATTTTTATGTTTTTTTTGTTACTTACAACTTCATGCTAATCACAGGGGGGTGGGGGGCGATCCCATAGAGGTTTAAGCACAAAGTCATGACACACAGTGTGTTGTTCATGAGTAATGAGTAATGTTGTATATTTAGAGTTCACTCATAAGTGTTTTGTAATGTCAATATGCAATTGTAATTGTACATTTTAGGATGATATAACCATTCTGAATCCACATGTGGTTACTAGCCAGCTAAGATATTGCATGTGCGAACGATGGCTATCTTCTCGACTGATCCCAGTCCTTTGCATTCTGCATCTACGTTGTTGACAGAGGGGACTATTGGCAGAACATACTTGTTCTGTACAAATGTTTTGTCTTTTCTTTTGGATGCAGAGAGAGAACTCTGATTCATTAAAACAAACTGATCTCCGAAGTCCACGTCTATAGTCTCAATCAATCACACACAACGCAGAGCTACATCTGTGCAGTACAGCACCGGTAACATGTATATTCTAAAATCATTTTATACAATAGGCTTCATGTCGGTACCAACATTCATTCAGAAATGATGGCTTAATAATTTTTTTAAATGGTGTTCCGGTAGGCTACCTACATTTAAAAAAAAGCAATCGCCATGTGTGGGCAACTGATATTTCCAGCACGGTTTTGATTGGGACAGTGTCATTGCGCTGCTTTGAGTCAAGAATGGGATCTAATCGTGATAAATCAATCAATGTCCGATTTTACTAGGGTACATTCATATGAATCACAATACAAATTAATGATGGGCTTTATTCTTGAATATAACTAATATAAGGGCATAAGTGTAATTGTAATTGCTGTTTTATTTTTTTCAGAGTAATTTGACATATGTTTTTATTGTTTAAAAATGTCATAAGAGCTACATCGTTTCAATAACAATGTACTTTAGCTGAACCCACTATTGGCTTCATTGATTTACTGAATTTATTATCGTAATTGTAGGCTAGGCTACTTGCTGATAGTGTCACACCCTCATCTGGTTCACCTGTCTTTGTGATTGTCTCCACCCCACTCCAGGTGTCGCCCATCTTCCCCATTATCACCTGTGTATTTTTCCCGTGAGCTCTGTTTGTCTGTTGTCGGTTTGTCTTGTTTTGTCAAGCCAACCAGCATGTTTGTTCTCAGCTCCTGTTTTTCCCAGTCACTCTTTTTCTCGCCTTCTTGATTTTGACCATTGCCTGTCCTGACTCAGGCCGCCTTCCTGACCACTCTGCCTGCCCCTGACCCTTAGCCTGCCTGCCGACCTGTACCTTTTCCCACCTCTGGATTGTTTGACCTCTGCCTACCCTGACCCTGAGCCTACCTGCAGTCCGGTACCGTTGCCCCACCACCTCTGGTTTACTGACCCCTGCCTTCCTTGACCTGTCTATTGCCTGCCCCTGTTGGAATATTAAACCATTGTCAATTCGACGTGTCTGCATCTGGGTCTTAACTTGATTCCTGATAGACTATTTTAAATATTATTGTAAAAGTAGGCCTAGCTACACAATAACCTCATATGCGGTTATTGACCGAAATCAATTGAATTAATAATAAGAAGTATTGATTCATTTATTTGGCCTTCGGGAGAGTAGGAGAGCGGAATGGAAGAAAACATGGAAGCGGTGCTGGAAGTGCTGCAGATAAATTGAAATAAATGAGCCAACTTTTATAATTACTCCTGTTTCCATAAATAAATGAAATCATTGAAAATACTACGCCCGCATAATTTAGCCACAGAGGATCAATAGCTTTAAAAAAAAATAGCTGTAGATTGTGTTTTGTCACATCCTGAGCGCATAGGCCTAGTTCGTCTACAGTCGGGAATCCCGCAATTAGGCAGCCAGTGCAGCAAATATAAAACAGCTGATTGTTGAGTTGTGGCTGTCAATGAACAGCAGGCAGCAGACCTGCCCAGAAAGGGTCAAAGAGACTATATTTCATTGTTATAGGTAGGAAGGGGAGGAATCTGACAATAATGTATTGACAAAGGACCATCAATTACCATATGATCAAGACATTGTTTGATCTATATGATTTGAAGTTTAAATCGTGGTCGTTGCTGCATCACCCCCATGTCACTATCAATCTTCTTAGATGAGGGTTAATAAGAATAAAGAAAACACAGATTATTTCTCAAAACAAGACAATACTTCATTACGTATACTGTAGGTCAGGAAAATCTATTTCCCATTGAGCAAAACAAAGCTGATGGCTGACCCCTTCTCAGCTGTGTCAATTCAATGCCCTGTTTTTCCCTTTCATGCATGACCACAGCAATGCATTTTTTAAATTCCTTTTTGGGATTCTGAGAACCTAGAAGGTCAGAGCAGCATTTTGTGTGAAATGATATGCTCGGATTACATCACTTGTTGACTGCTGTATTCACATCTCCTTCACGGAACACTTGCCATCCAGGCAGAAAAGCATGCAGATTGTTGCGAGAGTGAATGGCCATTTGAATACTCATCACAATCATACAATACAAGAAGCCTTGGTGTGATAATCACAGAAAAGCTTTTTCCAATCGCCAATGTTCCTCGATGCCTTACAAACAACATACAAGTTTAATGAGACAGTAACACCTGCACATCTAGATCAAAGAGATGAGCACCGCATGCTACTGTGCACTGCATGGAGTAGAGGCCTTTCTGACTGCCTCCTCCTCACCCTCGCTTAAATTTGATTTATATTCAACTTCTGCTCCTCCAAACTGCAAATAATTAGAAACTCGACAATTAACATGGTCAAGGGGATATGAAATAATCCAAAACAAACCGGCTAGGAAGACTACAAAGTCCCTGCTGTTGAGTCTGAACTCATCACAGGACAACATAATGATGGCGACACTAACATGACAATGGCGATGCTAACGGTAGCCTAGCTGAAATGGCTAGCATGGCTAACCCTGACTCGGAGCCTTCTGCCGGCTGACATTCCGGCAGCTATCAAGAAAATGGTGGAGGATATGAAAACTCGATTTTAAAATCTGGACTCATCCGTACAATCAGTCCAAACCTCCCTGGCTGACCACACAACATGAATTATTGACCTGGAATGAAGCAGGTGACCATGAGACCTGCATCAAATCAAATCAAATGTAATTTGTCACATACACATGGTTAGCAGATGTTAATGCGAGTGTAGCGAAATGCGTGTGCTTCTAGTTCCGACCATGCAGTAATATCTAACAAGTAATCTAACATTTTCACAACAACTACCTTATACACACATAAGTGTAAAAATATATGGATGAGCGATGGCCGTGCGGCATAGGCAAGATGCAGTAGATGGTATAGAGTACAGTATATAAATATGAGATGAGTAATGTAGGGTATGTAAACATTATATAAAGTGGCAATGTTTAAAGTGGCTAGTGATACATTTATTACATCCAATTATTAATTATTAAAGTGGCTAGAGATTTGAGTCAGCATGTTGGCAGCAGCAACTCAATGTTCGTGATGGCTGTTTAACAGTCTGATGGCCTTGAGATAGAAACTGTTTTTCAGTCTCTCGGTCCCAGCTTTGATGCACCTGTACTGACCTCGCCTTCTGGGTGAACAGGCAGAGGCCCGGGTGGTTGTTGTCCTTGATGATCTTTTTGGCCTCCCTGTGACATTGGGTGGTGTAGGTGTCCTGGAAGGCAGGTAGTTTGCCCCCGGTGATGCATTGTGCAGACCTCACTACCCTCAGGAGAGCCTTACGGTTGTGGGCGGAGCAGTTGCCATACCAGGCGGTGATACAGCCGGACAGGATGCTCTCGATTGTGCATCTTTAAATGTGTGTGAGTGTTTTTGGTGACAAGCTGAATTTATTCGACCTCCTGAAGTTGAAGAGGCGCTCCTGCACCTTCTTCACCACGCTGTCTGTGTGGGTAGACCATTTCAGTTTTTCCGTGACGTGTACGCCAAGGAACTTAAAACGTTCCACCTTCTACACTACTGTCCCATCGATATGGATAGGGGGCTGCTCCCTCTGCTGTTTCCTGAAGTCCACGATCATCTCCTTTGTTTTGTTGACATTAGGTGTGAGGTTATTTTCCTGACACCACACTCCGAGGGCCCTCACCTCCTCCCTGTAGGCCACCTTGTCGATGTTGGTAATCAAGCCTACCACTGCCTACCAGTGTTGTCTGCAAACTTGAATATTTGAGTTGGAGGCGTGCATGGCCACGCAGACATGGGTGAACAGGAGTACAGGAGAGGGCTGAGATAGCACCCTTGTGGGGCCCCAGTGTTGAGGATCAGCGGGGTGGATAAGTTGTTTCCTACCCTCACCACCTGGGGGTGGCCCATCAGGAAGTCCAGGACCCAGTTGCACAGGGCGGGGTCGAGACCCAGGGTCTCGAGTTTAATGACAAGTTTGGAGGGTACTATGGTGTTAAATGCTGAGCTGTAGTCGATGAACAGCATTTTTACATAGGTATTCCTCATGTCCATATGGGTTAGGGCAGTGTGCAGTGTGATTGCGATTGCGTCGTCTGCGAACCTATTGGGGCGGTAAGCCAATTGGAGTGGGTCTAATCAAATCAAAGTTTATTTGTCACGTTGCGCCAAATACAACAGGTATAAACCTTACAGTGAAATGCTTACTTAATCCATGGCTTCTGGTTGGGGTGTGTACGTACAGTCACTGTGGGGACGACGTCCTCAATGCACTTATTGATAAAGCCAGTGACTGATGTGGTGTACTCCTCAATGTCATCGGAAGAATCCCGGAACATGTTCCAGTGTGTGATAGCAAAGCAGTCCTGTAGTTTAGCATCTGCCTCATCGACCATTTTTTTATAGACCGAGTCACTGGTGCTTCCTACTTTAATTTTTGCTTGTAAGCAGGAATCAGGAGGATAGAGTTGTGGTCGGATTTACCAAATGGAGGGCGAGGGAGAGCTTTGTAATCGTCTCTGTGTGTGGAGGTGATCTAGACTTGTTTTTCCTCTGGTTGCACATTTAACATGTTGATAGAGATTTGGTAGAACTGATTTAAGTTTCCCTACATTAAAGTCTCCGGCCACTAGGAGTGCCACCTCTGGGTCAGTGGTTTCCTGTTTGCTTATTTCCTTACACAGCTGACTCAGTGCGGTCTTAGTGCCAGCATCTGTCTGTGGTGGCAAATAAACAGCCACGAAAAGTATAGCTGAGAACTCTCTAGGCAAGTAGTGTGGCCTGGAGTTTATCACAATATACTCAACTTCAGGCAAGCAAAATCTAGAGATTTCCTGAGATTTTGTGCACCAGCTGTTGTTTACAAATATGCACAGAGTGTGCTGTTCTATCCTGCCGGTGAAGCGTGTATCCCGCTAGCTGAATATCCATGTCGTCATTCAGCCACGATTCCGTGAAGCATAGGATATTACCGTTTTTTATGTCCCGTTGGTAGGATATTCATGATCTTACCTCGTCTAGTTTATTGTCCAATGATTGCACGTTGGCGAGTAATATTGACGGTAATGGCAGCTTTCCTAGTTGTCTTCTGCGGGTCCGGACGAGGCATCTGGCTCTTCGTCCTCAGCCAGCTGGTCTGCGCATGCTCTGAGGATGCGGCTAGGGATGCCATCTGGGCCGGGAGCCTTGCGAGGCTAAACAGGTTTACTGCAGTGAAGGAGAGCACGCAGGTTTTGGTAGCGGGCCGTGTCCTCAAAGCGAGCAAAGAAGTTGTTCAGTTTGTCTGACAGCAAGACATCGTGGTCCGCGATTGGGCTGGTTTTGTTTTTGTAGTCCGTGATTGACTGTAGACCCTGCCACATACCTCACCACCCTTGAAGAGCTACTAACAGTAAACAAAGCTATGAAACTCAAGATAATTGACCTCAAGGAGTTCAAATATTAAAATCACTGGCTTGGAAGAAAATATTTAGAAAGGCTAACCAACACAATTCGTGGCAGAACTCATAGCAAAACTGTTGGGGAATGAACATTTCCCCCAACGCCTAAAAGTGGAACGAGCGCACCTCATCGGAAGGCTCTTAACTACACTGCCCCGCGTCATGATTGCCAAAATCGGCCAGGACCCTGTAAACTAAAATATTCTGTGCCTGTCCTGCCAGCAATCCCGCCAGTAATTCCCCCTGTCCTTCAACTGTGCTCAGATTTACCCAGACTACACTGTCGAGGTAACAAAGTAACGCCAGAGCTTCGATGGAGCAAGGAAGAAACTGAGAGACATGGTAGTCAGACACGGCCTCCTTTTCCCAACAAGGCTGAGTTTTACCCATGTTACGGTTAGAGAAGATGTTTGAGAAGCCACAGGATGCCAGGGCTTGTATTGAAAGGATTATTGGTACAGACACCAATTCATAGGACCATAATACTGCCCTGAGTAGCTGTTGTACTTCGGCAGAGATATTCCTGATTACCCCGCCGTTTTTGGATTTGACATTGCTGTCATAGTCCCACACAGGCGGGTTGGACTGCGCCTGGCCAGTTTCCCTGTTTCGATATTAACCTATTGATTAAGAGCATTCGTTACGGAAACGAGGGTGGATCTAGTCGGACCACCTGAAGGTACGCTAATATTTTTAAATTACAAATTGGTTAGTTAGGCTACATCTCCTTGTAGATTCCAGCAGTTCCACAGTGTTTATGGGGGGATTTGTATTGTACTTAATTTGGTAAAGTGGATGGGGGAAGGGGGGGTGAATGTGTTTTTCATTTGTTCTTCGCTCTTTTCATATTGCACCAGCGCTGCTGATATTACGTCACTGTATCCGAAGGGAAAATCATTGTGTATCATAGCTACTGGTAACTCCATCACTTCACCGCCGGGTGGCAACATTACTCTTTTCTCTTGGAACATAAAAGGTTTGAGAACGAATTTGAAAAGAGGCAAGATTTTTTCCCATTTGAACTCTTATCTCTTATTCATTTGTAGTTGGCTATCACATGATTATCAAGCAACTTTTTCATTCAAGGCTAGAGGTGTAGCCTTAATATTTAGAAAAACTGTCCCATTCAAACATACACTATACAGTGGGGCAAAAAGTATTTAGTCAGCCACCAATTGTGCAAGTTCTCCAACTTAAAAATATGAGAGAGGCCTGTAATTTTCATCATAGGTACACTTCAACTATGACAGTCAAAATGAGGGAAAAAAATCCAGAAAATCACATTGTAGGATTTTTAATGAATTTATTTGCAAATTATGGTGGAAAATAAGTATTTGGTCAATAACAAAAGTTTATCTCAATATTTTGTTACTTGCACAAAAATACTTTTTGCCCCACTGTATATATAAGTATGTGGACCCCTTCACATTAGTGGATTCGGCTATTTCAGACACAGCCGTTGTTGACGTGTATACAGTGCAACTTCAGAAAATCTTTGCAAATTTACAATAAATAAATAAATAATCAAATACCTTATTTACATAAGTATTCAGACCATTTGCTATGAGACTTGAAATTGAGCTCAGGTACATCTTCTTTCCATGTATCATAATTGAGATGTTTCCACAACTTGATTGGAGTCCACCTGTGGTAAATTCAATTGATTGGACATGATCTGGAAAAGCACAAACATGTCTATATAAGGTCCCGAAGTTGACAGTGCATATCAGAGCAAAAACCAAGCCATGGGGTATAAGGAATTATCCATAGAGCTTTGGGACAAGATTATGTAGAGGCAAAGATCTGGGGAAGGGTACCAAAACATTTTGACAGCATTGAATGTCCCCAAGAACACAGTGGCCTCCATCAATCTTAAATGGAAGGAGTTTGGAACCACCAAGACCCTTCCTAGAGCTGGCCGCCCAGCCAAACTGAGCAATCGGGGGAGAAGGGCCTTGGTCAGAGAGGTGACCAAGAACCTTACGGTCACTCTGACAGAGCTCCAGAGTTCTTCTTCTCCTTCCAGAAGGACAACCATCTCTGTAGCACTCCACCAGTCAGGCCTTTATGGTAGAGTGGTCAGCCAGAAGCCACTCCTCAGTAAAAGACACATGACAGCCCACTTGGAGATTGCCAAAAGGCATCTAAAGGACTGTCAGACCATGAGAAACAAGATTCTCTGGTCTGATGAAACCAAGATTGAATGTCACGTTTAGAGGAAACCTGGCACCCTCCCCACGGTGAAGCATGGTGGTGGCAGAATCGTAATGTTGGGATGTTTTTCAGCGGCAGGGACTAAGAGACTAGTCAAGATCGAGGGAAAGATGAATGGAGCAAAGTACAGAGAGATCCTTGATGAAAACCTGCTTTAGAGCACTCAGGGCCTCAGACTGGTGCAACGACCCTAAGCACACAGCCAAAACAATGCAGGAGTGGCTTCGGGACAAGTCTTTGAACGTCCTTGAGTGGCCCAGCCAGAGCCTGGACTTGAGTCCAATCGAACATCTCTAGAGAGACCTGAAAATAGCTGTGCAGTGACTCTCCCCATCCAACCCAACAGAGCTTGAGAGGATCTGCAAAGAATGGGAGAAACTCCCCAAAAACAGGTGTACCAAGCTTGTAGCGACATACCCAAGAAGACTTGAGGCTGCAATTGCTGCCAAAGGTACTTCAAAAAGTACATTTTTAAAAGATTTGCAAAAATTTATAAAAACTGTTTGTGCTTTGTCATTTATGGTATTGTGTGTCGATTGCTGAGAAATTTTTCAACACCTCTGGGATGAATTGGAATGCCGAACATCCGTGCCCGACCTCACTAATGGTTTAGTGGCTGAAAGGAAGGAAGTCCCTGCAGAAATGTTCCAAATTCTAGTGGTAAGCCTTCCGAGAAGTGTGGAGGCTGTTATAGTAGCAAAGGGGTGACCAACTCCATATTAATGCCCTTGATTTTGGAATGAGATGTTTGACGAGCAGGTGTCCACATACTCTTGGTCATGTAGTGAATTTAAACTCTATACGACCCTAATGGCAGCTATGTCATAGGCCATATTATATCATCACATGTAACGTTTATAATCTTTGTGCACCGAATTTAGATGAATGTTTTCAATCTCTTACCAGACTCATCGACCACACATCCAATTGACTCCATTGAACAATTAAAGTAGATACATTAATTTGTTGATATTTGGATATTACACAATTTAACGGATAAGGATGACTCTTTCTTCTCACATGTGCTTAAAAAAATACGAAAGAATTGACTTTGCCAAATCAAAGCCTCAATTCAACTGGCGATTTAATCCAACATTAGTCAATGATGAACAATTTCGCCAACAAACAGACAATTTAATTACGGACTATATGTCCCAGAATGATACCGCTGATGCATCCGAATCCACTTTGTGGGAGGCTGTGTGTTATGTGTGGGAATAATATCATATGGGGCTACCATGAAAAAAAATCGAGGCACAGCTCCCGGTGCTTGAGAGAGATTATATGGAGAATTCTTTATCTTCCAAGTTGAATGACAATGAAACTCAAGTATGAATACAATAATATTCTTTATAACGATGTAAACACAATGCTATTACAGATTAAACAAAAACATTTTGAGTTTGGTGGCAAGCCGGATAAACTACTGGAGTGCCAGCTGAGAGATGGTTGTGTGTGTGTTGGTGTTAGAGAGATACAGGCCAATGGAGCGATTCATAACATTAAGTCTAGGACAGGAACTGTTACTACGGACCCCCCAAAAATGTATGAATGTTCACAAAGTTTTATCAAGAAGACGTTAACACACCAAGGACCACTGTAGCTGCAGAACAAATTTCTGATTTCCTCCATCCTCTTTCCCTACCTAAACGATGAGTCCGCTCAAAAGGAATTAAATGCTTTAGAAGAAGTTGCCTCTGTAGAATGCTCCTTCCCTAACCGGAAAGTGGCTGGCCCTGACTGCTTTGGTACAGACTTTCACAAAGCACATTCAGAAACGGTTACTCCCCGTATGTTGAGGAAGTTTACACATTATATTGCAACTCTCAGACTCTCAGAGTCTTTACATTCAACCAATATCTCCATAAGATTGAAGAAAGATAAAGATGAAACAGATGCATCTTCCTATCGTCTGTGCTATAACCCTCATCGGATGCGATCTCACAGTGTTTATTCAAATACTAAATAACTGCATTTTGACAATAATTAATCATGATCAAACTGGTTTCATCCCGGGCCGATTTTCCTTTTCCAATGTTTGGAATACATGATTTTCATCAGTTGCCTAACATGAAAAAGATTCCAAAATGTGCATTATAGCTTAACTTGAAACCTTTCAAATCAAATCACATGCCCGGAATACAACAGGTGTAGACCTTACAGTGAAATGCTTACTTACAAGCCCTTAACCAACAATGCAGTTTTAAGAAAATACACAAAAAAAGTAGGAGATAAGAATAACAAATAATGAAGTGGAATGGAATTCTGACAGTAATGAAGGAGTTTGGTTTAGGGAAGAGATTCACATTTAAATAATTTAGCAGACACAGTGACTTACAGCAACAATTAGGGTTAAGTGCCTTGCTCAAGGGGGCACAGACAGATTTGTTTTTACCTAGTTGGCTCAGGGATTTGAACCAGTGAACTTTCCATTACTAGCCAAATACTTTTAACCGCTAGGCTACCTGCCTTTTGGGTTGAAATGCTGTATACGTGCCTGACGGCTTCAGTTCTCACTAATTAAGCCAGGTTGCAGTTGTAAATGAGAACTTGTTCTCAACTGGCCTACCTGGTAAAATAAAGGTGAAATCAAATAAAAAAATTATACTGAACAAAAAAATAAACGTAACATGTAAAGTGTTAGTCCCATGTTCCATGAGCTGAAATAAAAGATCCCAGAAATGTGCAATATGCACAAAAAGCTTATTTCTCTTAAATTTTGAGCACAAATTTGTTTACATCTCTATTAGTGAGTATGTCTCATTTGCCAAGATAATCCATCCACCTGACAGGTGTGGCATATCAAGAAGTTGATTAAAAATCATGACATTTACGCAGGTGCTGGGGACAACAAAAGGCCACTCTAAAATGTGCAGTTTTATCCCACAACACAATGCCAATGACGTCTCAAGTTTTGAGGGAGCGTGCAATTGGCATGCTGACTGCAGGAATGTCCACCAGAGCTGTTGCCAGAGAATTAAATATTCATTTCTCTACCATAAGCCACCTCCAACATAGTTTCTGAGAATTAGGCAGTACATCCGACCGGCCTCACAACAGCAGACCAAGTGTAACCACGCCAGCCCAGGATCTCCAAATCAGGCTTCTTCTCCTGCGGGATCGTCTGAGACCAGCCACCCAGACAGCTAATGAAACCGAGGAGTAATTCTGTCTGTAATTAATCCCTTTTGTAGGGAAAAACTAAATCTGATTGGCTGGGCCTAGCTCCCCCCCCTTTTCACTTCAACATTCCTGCTGCCAAGGGTGCCCCTTGAGCCCATTGTTACAGTATAGTCCATTTCTATGGAACCCTTAGCTATTAGTATCAGGAACCATCCTGTCATTGCCGTGCTAAACATGGGAAAGGTTGATCGCCGCATCTCACTCTATGAAGTGACCTTAAACAAAAACATCCTTAGGAATATACCTTTTAGAATCACAAAAGAAAAAAAATGTAATTTTGGGGTTTTGTTATCCCCTAAATTGAACTATCTCGACATGATAGAGAAGCTGAAACACAACATTGAGATCTGCAGCGTGCTGCCTCTATGATCGGCTGTGTTAACGCTATTAAAAAGGTTTCTGTATCTCTTTCAGAATCTGCCTAGATTTTTAACTAAAGCTTTTTTTTTAAATCCTAACATCCTGCCTTTTGTGTGGGGATAAAAATACACCTCATCTCTAAAAAACACAATCAAGCCCAAAGACATAGGGGGTCTGAGCCTGCCATATTTTCAGCATTACTATTGGGCAGCAAATGCTAGAGCATTGGTTTACTGGCAGGGTGCATATCCTGGTGTGGGGAATTCCTTTACCCTTTCATGTTTTGCTATTTAGTAAGATATTCACAATACCTCTCTTCCCGCACTCTTTCTCTCATCAACCAAATGATGGTTAATGAGAACAGAAGTGCCGCACTGTATGTGACAAACTGAGGGTGCTAAATGACTAAATGAGGTGGGTTATTATCAAAATAATTGTTTTCCATTGGCGGAATATCTCCTACAGTTCCTCAGTTCATGCACCTTAGTTGAACTGTACAGTACAGTACGTGACAACCTACCCGAGTTAAATGTTAGGTAAAAGTAATTTAAAGAACACATTGCACCAATCACTCAACAATGGTGTGTGTGATTAGAGTGTTATATTAAGTGCATGTGTAAAATGAGAAGTATGAGATTCAGAAAGGCTGTTGAAACACCCAACCACCGCTTTAGTGCGAAAGTATTCAGCCCAAAGTGCAGTAATCGTCTGCCTTTGTAATCCGTTAGGACTTTCAAAATTCTGTTTATCCTATTAGAAATATAGGGAATACATTTCACTATTTTTTGACACAAACACTTTCGAAGTGTGACCTGAAAGAGTGGTGATGACATGAAAGAGTGGTGTGTGACCTGAAAGAGTGGTGTGTGACCTGAAAGAGTGGTGTGTGACCTGAAAGAGTGGTGTGTGACCTGAAAGAGTGGTGTGTGACCTGAAAGAGTGGTGATGACATGAAGTGTGACCTGAAAGAGTGGTGTGTGACCTGAAAGAGTGGTGTGTGACCTGAAAGAGTGGTGATGACATGAAGTGTTGACAGACTTAAAGAAAACATCCAGGTTATAAAGAAACTCCAAATGAACAGAGGAGAAAAGAGGACAGCTCACAGGGTAAATATAGACACAGGGTCGTTTTAGAAATGTCACAGTCAATGCTGGCATTGTGCGTGTCTCAAAACGCCAATCTAGTCAAAAGTATATTATAGATCCCATAGGTGATGATTGAAGTCTTCAGAATCACACCAAATATCCTGTTCCTATCTCTGCCTATCTATCTTCACTGGCACTAACTGTGTCCGAAATGGACATGAATGGAGTAGGCCTGTCTCTCCATCTGTCTTGGAGGACCTGTCCTCCCTATCTGATGACCATTTTGAGCAGAAACTCCGGGCACTCTCTCTCAAAAGAGGTTCGTCCAGTCTGCCTGGCCAGATAAGAGGCGTCCAGGTCAGAGGAAACCTGGAGACAAAGCCTCTCATGTCAGCAACAAGACGATAGCACTGGCCTTAACTGAAGCAAAACTCAATTTTGTGATGCCAAGTCTAGAGAGAGTCTATAGAGACACCCACCCACACACACCCACACGTACGTATGCGCACACATTGTTTCTATCATACCTGCTGTTCTTTAGAGAGTGGAGCCTGGGGCATCATCTTCATGTCTTGGTGGGGTTTGTTTTCTCCTCTCTCTATGTTTATCTTCTTAAAGTTACTGGTTTATCCACTCACATGCCAGTTGAGCTTGTGACTGCAGAAGTCCAAGACATGTCAAATAGTTAGCAACGCCGAGCCTCTGTCGACTCTTGCTTCCACCCTGAAGTAGGCTGGACAATAACGTCAATGGTGCCACAGTGCTCAATGTAACTAATAGGCCTGTTTTTTTTTTTACTTCAAAACTACGGCAAGCAGCTGGGACATATGGTAATATTATTTAACTGGGCTCCATAGCAGATGTAATTAATTAGTTTTTTTTCCGAAAGAAAGTGTTGTTAAGAATGTAATGTGTCCAGAGATAATAAAAAAAGACACTACCTTTCAACCGGTCCGAGCGCCAGGCCAGGCTCTGGGACAAATTAGCTCGGCAGCATTTGGCTGACGTATTTCAATCACCGTAGAATGTCAGCATCCCCTTTTAATAACGTGCTCTTTTTAAATTGGTCAAATGTGTTGGAGCCTGATAAAGCTTGGTTCCCTTAATAGACCCTGTGCGAAGAATGCAAACCCCTTTGGGTATACCCAGAAGGTTCCAGGAATCAATTTGAACATAATATCTTAGGGCAGCAGTTCAAATGACCACATTCATGATGGCTTTAAATGACAGGTGATTTCCAAGGGCTTAGACAATGGATATACTGTAGATGTTTCTGCTTGAAATGGAATTCTGCCAATAATAGTTATTGTTTTACTGTTAAATTTTTAATGGAACGGGGCAACATTGACCTTTTGTGAAGACAACAAAATAAACAGTTGAATTGGTGCAGATAAACTAGACAGTGAAATAGTATTTTCCGTGTAGTTTACTTTGGAAAGAAGACATTCTCTCCCCACAGCACAGCAAACCCATGCTTGTCCCAACACACCAACTCAATATGCACAGTGCATCACACTTTAATGCCCCTTACCTCCCCCTGAATATGCAGCAGCCAAACAAACAGTGTCATTCCTCATTTTAATACCTGGCTTAAATTACAGGACGTTTCATTGTGTTTTTTTACTGGGGCTTTTATGGGTATGTTCAATCCATGTTATCACCTTGAATAATCCTGATGCCCTCTGAGACTCAATGTGTACCCGGCACAGTCAGCTGCCTAGTTTCCTCTGAAATTGTACATCATGGTAGGTAGGGTAAGAGAAAGGTATGAGTTCTGGGAGGTTTTCAGGAGTTTCATCTATCTTGAACATAATTTGGCTTCATGGTTAGGCCAAGGAGACCTTTTCCTTGTATGCTAGCTCAAGCTAAATGGGCAACCTGTTGCAAGAGCTAAGGTAGTAAATGATTCCATTGTCTAGTGGTCGATGTAACCTTTTCAGCTGCAAAAACAGTGCTGTCACCATCACTACATCCCACACCAACAGCCCGTCCAATAGAATAATACAGTAATTAATAGTTCTGACAATATTGGATCTCATGTCAGCCAGTAAGATGGGCTTTTTGAGGCTCATCTCTAGGCTCTGAGAAAAAAATCATTTGCATTCATTATTGAGCAGGGTATTCGTATTCACTGCAAACGTCATTTGGCTCCATTCAATTCCAAATAGATTGAAACAGAGAAATGGATTTGATTGATAGATTTTTTTTAATGCAAATCCTTTAGAAAACTAAATTGAGCTGGACCCTTCCATGAATATTTTCAGAGGAACATACTGCGTAATTCAACCTGTCATGCCTACTCTGAAACGGAGTAGCACTATTCACTGACCACGACTTCCTGTCAGATAGCGAGACTGGAATATGTCTGTAATGATAAATATTCAAGTAACATAGATCATTTTGCCCCAAAGGCCAGTTCAAGGAAGACACCAAAAAATATCATTCTGTGACACTATTTTGAAAGTTCTATATCTTGAAATCTTGATTTCTGTCATGCAGAACATTTTGGGACTGTATCAACAGTGGATTAATGAAACAAATACCAAAATATTTTTTGGAGTGAAATTGACCTTTACTTTCAGAAGCCAAACCACAGACTGTTCTCTAATCGTTATTCTTAAGCTTCCAGAATATATATTGGCTTCATATAAAAAAAATATTTAAAAAATGTCACCAAACAGTGTTCTTAGTTTTGGTGCAAACTAAATTTTCATCAAAAATAAGTAGCCGTTGCTTAGAGGTTCTAGAAATACGTATGCTGGTAGATACAGTACAGGTCAGGCTTTGTTCATTGAGGTCTGTGGTGTCTGCTAAGAGTGGTGACGATGACAAAGTCTGAATAAGAATAGAGAAAGGTTTAATAAGACCAGCCGAAGTCAGAAGCATTGTGACACCCAGACCCAGACTCGGACATTGAGATATTGATTAAAGGATATAAAAGCAGCTGACATTTGAATTTAATTTGGCCTGTATTTTTTTTCAGAGAGCTGTTGAGAATAAGCAGGTGCATAGGCAGTTTGTGACATTTGTTAAGTCAACTTCCCCTTTTCATGTGGCTTCGCTCGGAATCTTAAACGCTCAGGCATAAATTTTTTTGTGGTCCAGGGTCCAAGGTGCAATGAGAGCTAAGCTCTCCCCTGGGCTGAGTACAGAGGCTGATTTGGAAATGAATAGAGCCAGCGCTTTTTCTCTGTTAATATCGCTCTCTGGGCTCCATTGTTGATTACAATGGAGGCCAATGCAAGGGCAAAGAGGTGAGAGCTTTTAATGAATTCCCAATTAGATTGGTCTATTTCATTACTTCAAGCCCACTGCTCACATTTTGAAGGAATTTTGTGGAAGGTTGAATCTTTCCAGTTATTACTCGAATTATGAATAAAACCGGTTTAAAAAACACGCCTGTGTATTGGCTATCATCACATTAAGCACGTTTTTTTTGTTCAACACAAATGTTTATAATATTGGATTTCTGCACTGCAGTCCAGAGCAACACTGAAAATACTTTACTTTTGACTGAGCTTAATTTAGCGAGTCATTGGCGTGTGATTTCATATTGATGCAGCCTAAACAAAACACAGCACTTAATTTGCTAAAGAGCATGCTGCATATGCATCGGAACAACGCACTTGCCTCACTTCTGATTGTCAGCTCACGCAGAAAAACGACTGGAGTTAAACCATAGATTTTAGAATCCCTAGTTCCCTGCTCTACACTTGTGCAAAAAAATAAGCAGCAGACGATGTTTAAAGGCTATGAGTGTCTGTGAGTATCCCCTTTCCCTACAGTGAGTAGACGATCAAGGCTTCCTTTTCCCCCGCAGAGAAGACCAGTGTGTGTGTGTGTGTGATTGTGTGTGTGTGTGTGTGTGTCTGGTGTTGAAAACCAACTACTACTTTTTGTCCCCACCAGGCAGTGTGTCCAGGGGCTACAGCCAGTCAGTACAAAGACAGAGACCGAGAGGAGTGTGGGTGAGACGTGTGGAGATGTGGAGGCAGAAGTCATTACAAGTGACCTTGGCTAGGCGCCATTTAATATCGCCCACCAGCCGTCTCTCTCTCTGTCGAGAAGTCTGATTTCACAGCCCCTCAGAACGGGACACCGGTTTTTATTGGCTGATCTCCCAGTCCATCACCATCTACCACCTACCGCTCTTTGTGGATTTCAAATGGAGAGCATCGTAAGTAATGGGCTAAACAAGGAAGTAAATTTGGGAAATTGAAAAGTATGCATCTAAGAAATAGTTTTCACATATAGACTTTAAATGCCGAACTCAGAGTCAAATGGGCTCTCCAAAAATAATATGGTCGCTGTGATAGAACATTTAGTTTGATTGCCGATGTTCAGCATATTTTAAAGGCCAATCTTATACAGCTGTAGCAGGCTCGCTCCCTCTTCCGCCTCAATTTTAACCAAACCCTTTTCATGTCCCAATTTGTTGAACAGTGTTATACCAGGCCCTATGTACCACCAATTTGAGCCTGGGGACGATGTTAGGCACCATTGGTCTGTGGGCCGGAGTGTGTGAGCACAAACAACCGGCAATTAAATGAATGGGTGGTAGAACACTCCCGTGTCACAAACATGTAAAGTACTTCATAGTCTCACACCTACAATATAGCTCACACCATTAGTGGCTAGAGGGGATACTGTGGTTGGAGTACAAGGAGTTGATTGGCAGGCCTATAAAGTAAGTTAAAAGGTTAGATGCAACAACAACGAGAACAACAACAGCAACACAAATATCAGTGCCAGTTGTAAGTGAATGTCTGTAGGTTGAAAACTCCTTCCATTAAGCTAGCTACATTCCTCTTAGTGTACGAGGTGTGATTCTCACCCGATTAAAAAAAGAAGAAATAAAACAAAAATATCAGGCTGAGTAAGGATGCAGCTGTCATGATACTGCAGATAGCTGATCTCCTGGGCTGCGGGAGTAAGTTGCTCTTCACATTTCAAGTCTGCACCGTGTAAGCTGATAAACACCGCCTGCCATGAAAGGCAGGCACAGGTATCAGGGAATCATGCGCCGAAAACAAAAGGCATCAGGAAATCCATCCAAGCACACTGCTGCATTGGTATGTATGGTTGCTCGGTAGCCCTGTTTCGTGGCTGCTGTCGGGAAAAATGTGTAGGGAGATAAACATGTTGTTCAGGTTGGATTAGACATCAAGGACCCTGTGTTGATATTAGCAAGGGGCTGTGTAAGAGTTGGGCCCTGTGCTTCTATTCTCATCCATAATGAGTGTGTCCTTGGTGTGAACGCCTTGCCCATATTTAGTCATCATTACCGCTCCACTGATTCCCAAAGGCCCTGGGTTGACTGAATGCTAATGACAAAGGGGATTTGTCTATGCGGAACCTTTACACACTCACAGATGCACTCCCAAACTCACCAGAATACGGACACATGCATGCACTCACAGACGCAGCAACGCACACACACACACACACGCACACACGCACACAAATATACACTCGTACCCATTCTCTAAAATGTCCTAATGCACCTGTCACAACAGTCATCGTTATAAATGTGTGCTTTCAGGGAGCATTCTGCTATTGTGAATCTCTCATAACAATAACATGCAAGACATTAGAGCCTGTTGGTAAATGCTGGTATGCCAAATTAACTTTGTCATAACACTGTATTCACTCTTGTTAAAGACAGTCAACATTTTTACCTCAGATGATTACAAAGCTTTAGAAATAGTGAGCTGGAAAGAGCTGATGCTTTCTCTGACGCGTTAAAAAGACTGCAGACAAGACCTCGTCTCATTGAAGAGTTACAGCCTGAGCTAATATGATCAAGACCACAAACACACAATCTTCAATGGGAAATGACACCTAATTTAGCTTGATTTCTCCTCATCTGCCACTTAGTCTGGGAAGAGAGAGTGTCCGGTCGGGGCAGCAGTGTTGCTGGAGAGATGGCACGACTCCCACAGAACGCAGAATGGCCTCTTCACAGCTCATGATTACTAAGCATCTTCGGCATACTGGAAATGGAGGGGGTGGGGTTCTGTGGCTGTTCTCCTCAGTGCCTGTTTGGTTGGTAAGAATAAAAACAAAATACTGCAGTATTGTTAGAGAGGGAGCCCTGCTGAGTCAGTCTCTCTCTAGATATCGCTCTCTCTCTCTCTCTCTCTAGATATCTCTCTCTCTCTCTCTCTTTCAGATATATCTCTCTCTCTCTCTCTCTTTCAATATCTCTCTCTCTCTCTCTCTTTCAATATCTCTCTCTCTCTCTCTTTCAATATCTCTCTCTCTCTCTCTCTCTCTCTCTCTCGATATCTCTCTCTCTCTCTCTCGATATCTCTCTCTCTCTGTCGCTCTCTCTATTCTGGCACCACAGCCCACAAATCTTTGGTTTATTTGACCACGAGGCACAATTAGGCTGCTTTCACACAGACACCGAGAACAGAGTGGGAACTATTTCACTGGCAGAGGAGGGCTCTGGAGGGCTCTGGAGGGCTCTTTTAGATGATGTGCAGCAGTGTGACTGCCATTTTTTCATAGACAAAGTCTCACCATGGCATGTTCATCTCACGAAACCGTGCTTTGGAAAAGTAAATCCCACGAAACAGATAACAATACACACCGTAATCACAAGTACAGCACAGAGCTGGTTACACAGGCTGTGTTCATTGTGTCGTTTTCCATTGAATGCTATACAATCTAGTGCATAGATGACCCACTGCCCACTATGTGGTTATCGGCTCTGTGTGAACAAGGATTGATGTTGAGTATTATACAGACTAGGGCTGTGGTGGTCACAACATTTTGTCAGCTGGTGATTGTCAAGCAAATAAATGTCGGCCTCACGGTAATTGACCGTTAATGAACCTAAACACGTTTAGCATCTCCTGGCTTCCACACAGAGCCTACAAGCAACTGATGCTGACCTTTGGAACATTTCCATTTAAAAAGTCTAATAAATCCATGTAATATAGCCTACACCATCACAATAAATCCATGTAATACAGCCTACACCTTCACAATAAATCCATGTAATACAGCCTACAACTTCACAATAAATCCATGTAATACAGCCTACACCATCACAATAAATCCATGTAATACAGCCTACACCATCACAATAAATCCATGTAATGCAGCCTACACCATCACAATAAATCCATGTAATACAGCCTACACCATCGCAATAAATCCATGTAATACAGCCTACACCTTCACAATAAATCCATGTAATACAGCCTACAACTTCACAATAAATCCATGTAATACAGCCTACACCATCACAATAAATCCATGTAATACAGCCTACAACTTCACAATAAATCCATGTAATACAGCCTACAACTTCACAATAAATCCATGTAATACAGCCTACACCATCACAATAAATCCATGTAATACAGCCTACACCTTCACAATAAATCCATGTAATACAGCCTACACCTTCACAATAAATCCATGTAATACAGCCTACAACTTCACAATAAATCCATGTAATACAGCCTACACCATCACAATAAATCCATGTAATACAGCCTACACCTTCACAATAAATCCATGTAATATAGCCTACACCATCACAATAAATCCATGTAATACAGCCTACAACTTCACAATAAATCCATGTAATACAGCCTACACCATCACAATAAATCCATGTAATACAGCCTACACCATCACAATAAATCCATGTAATATAGCCTACACCTTCACAATAAATCCATGTAATACAGCCTACAACTTCACAATAAATCCATGTTTTATTTTAGACAGGTCTAAAGAAGCATGATATGAAGAAAATGTAGTCTATTTCAGAAGAACAGATTAGCATACTCTGAGTTGTCCTTATGTTAGGTCCCAATCTGGCTTTCCCAAATGGCTGTGGGCTACACTAGTTAATTTAGCATACAAGATTTTCTTAGAATTCCGTGGCATTATTTTATATTATTTTATAGTCTAAAGAATACAATTGAACAAAGCTGAATAAAATATAAGTATTTTCTCCTAAAGATTTGAGGAAGTGCGCACACGAGGCTATTCTGTGTGGAGTGGTTAACAAATAAATATGTACTCCTATATGCTTAATTTAGAGTTATTAATGTAACTTTAGTTGTTCTACAAACGTTGGGCTATATGTTTTGATTTGTAATACATTGTAAGGCTGCATGATGCGACTCTAATGATGATTTGGAAAAAGTCACATGAAAGGCATGATCTCAGATTTGTTTTTTGCGCAGGCTGTTCAGTCTGTCAACCACAATATGACAAGCACTTGCTAATGCTCTTTGTGGCTGTAATGCACCCTAAAAAAATCCATGCCTTTTTCAGCTAGTGGTTATTGTGCCCTTGGCCCAGAGTACTGCGTTGTGCCCTTCTCCTGGAATGCTGTGCTCTCCATCACATTATCAGGTCTTTCTCACAGGCTACAAGTGAAGACAGACACATCGGAGACGCAACTGCGTCCATCCTTATCCAATTCCGAGGTGCATATTGGAAGAACTGTCCACATTTCATTTTCATCAGCCAACAAGATGAGTAGGCCTAACAAACAACAAAAGCACTAGCCTATGTCAATCTACCATCCCACATAGTACAAAAGTTGACCTATTCTATTCTGTGTAAGAAATACATTTTCCATATGGGACCGTTGTTGGATGCAATAGATCCCAAAGCATCCCCCAAAAATGTTACACAATGTGGCTGATGCAACAGATCAGAACATTTAGCTTAAAATGTTGATAAACTATTAGGCTATTTCTTCACATTATAAATGCAGCAATGCGCACATGGCATAAGGCTTTAAGCGCAAATGTTACATTAGCGGGAAAACACCAAAATTGACCACAACTGTGATTAAGCATGTAATGCTTTCATTATAAAGGTGTATGTTCATGTTGAAAGTTATCTTCCCCAAACATGAAACTCCATTTAGGCTCTTAAACCCTTGTAAGGCAGACTAATGTGCTTAGTTTTAAGAAGTTATTTGGCCACTTTAGCTGTGATACAAACCTTATCAAAACATATAGGCCTATGGGCTAGGCTACATGAGGTGTGCGACTATGATTCGTAAAAGTTGCACAAAAAAAAGATCTCATGCTGGTATAATATATAATATATAAGTGATAATTGTCACCCATCAGACTATTCTTGATTTAATCTTGCCTTTACATACACTAAATAATATATGTGTGAAATCTGTTTTGATTTAGAATGGACCATTATTGTCCACCTGTCTCGAAACAGGGGTAACGGGGAAAAAATACATCTATGCACTTAAACAGCGAAAGGAGAACGGTTTTCCCGTGGTTCATTTTCATGGGAGGCTATACTCCTGTAGGCTATCATTATCTGTAAAGATAAACAATGTGCGTAATATTAGGAAAGTTGAGAAATAAAATAGTAAGTCTAGCCTATAGAAAGCGAATGAGATCCACTTCTTTTTAGTAGAGGCCATCACTCTGTTTTCTCACGTAACTGCATAGCCTATGGAAATGTTGTGCAACATGAGCTCATGGGCTCCCATGAAGTGTTTGATTACATTTTGGAACACATATTCCTTGATGTCAGAGTGATCAAAAGGACAATAGAGTGATGAGTACCAGGCTATTAGAACGTTTGGTAGGCTACTAATGACCATCAGCAGTATCAGAGCTTGGAGAAGCCTAATTACCGTGACAGAACAGTCTCGTGGAATTTGACTGCCTTCATGACTCGTGACCGCCGGTGTGTCGGTGATTCATGGGTGTCCTTCCATTTCACTAGATACCAATCTCTTCTGGTATCTCTACTAATATAACTCCAAAAATACACAAGGAATATGTTAGAAGCTATTTTTCCTAATCATTCTAAGGCATCTCTGTGTGTAAGCAACTAGCAAAGTGATCAACGGTGAACACAGCGTCGATGATGCTTTGTTTTGATCCCATGCTCCAGCAACATTGCTGTTTTTGTTGTGCGTGTTGCTGTGCTGGCTGTCACAACTAACCATGATCCTCTCTGACAATACAAGGATCAGGCAACTCCCAGGCTAATGAGCAGTTGCCTCTTCAGCCTCAGCACTGGGCCAGATGAATGTGAATGAGTGGAGAGGAGAGGATTTGAAAGGTCTCCCAGTCCCAATTAGAGCTGGGCAATATGGACAAAAATCCATACAAATTGCCTGAATTGAAGTGATTTTGATAAATAGAATGATAAGTTTATAACATTAAGGTGCACCAGTTTTTTGGTGATGATCCTTTAAACTACTACTACTAGTATGATGGTTGCAGCCATCAATTGTCCCATTAACAATCACGCATATTAGCAAAATGATTTCATTTCAAGCGTCACGTTCAAGTGTTCTCTAGTATAGGCTACTTATCGCAATGAACGGCATCAGCAAAAATAACTATGATAAGTGATATGTATGGTCGGTGTCCATCATTTATCTAGTCCCAGTATACTATTGCAAAACATAGGGGGACATGGGTAGGATCATCCTCTACAGATAATAAGATATTGACATCAGGAGAACTCAAGAGCGGTTAGATGTTCTCTTCTCCTCTTCTACTCTCTTCTCTCTTTCTCACCTGTCTCTCTCTCTCTCTCGTATCACACACACACACACACACACACACGAAAAATCCCTTCAGATATGATCAGGATATGTATATTGACTAGCTGTAACCACTTCTCAAAAGCAGCAGATTTCCATATATTCATGTGTATATTTGCCTTAGCAGTGTATCTCACATACCAAACATGAAACACTAAACAGCATGCAGGCTGCGTTGTACCTCCAAGCCAAGTGACTAACAACTGAACAACATTTCATTATCTGTACAAGGCGAGGAAAAACTGATCCCATCTGAACTCTCTCTTCTCCTCGAAGTATTAAAACCTCAAACTCCTACACTCATATCGAAAGGGAAGGACAGAACCTATGTCCCCCTTGTCATAATTCTCACAGGACATTGAAAAATGAAATGTTAAACGGAGTTAGAAATGAAAAGGGGTGGATATATTCCGTCTCTGCCTCCTTGCCAGGCATCCAGAGGTATTTTTTTTAAAAAGTGTACACCTCTCTGACCTTGAAAAAAGTGAGGCGTGCTCAGTGCCGCGTTCACAGGCAGTGGAAATGCACCCGGGATAGCCGTTAGAAGTTGATGGAAAATATCATTTTTATGTTTTGGACTGAATTTATAGGCACACTCTGCAGGGGGATAGCTAGGACGTAGGTGCAGAGCAAGGCTTAGAGCATAGTTAATTACATTTCCTGGCAGAGGTCCTTTTTTAATAGCTATTACCATTCATTAACGAAAATGTTTGATTTTTAAAGGAAATAATCCCCTTTCTCATTGTCAGATTCAACCCTAGGGATGGCCTTTATCAAGAGAGTTGTGTCTCTGAACACAGTAGGGAATTTCCCGCATTCTGGGTGTCTCACACAAGTGAACAGATCTGATTGCATGTTGCACTTATTATTATTACTTACCTTTATTTAACTAGGCAAGTCAGTTAAGAACAAAGTTTTATTTTCATTGAGAGCCTAGGAACAGTGGGTTAACTGCCTTGTCCAGGGGCAGAACAGATTTTGACCTTGTCAGCTCGGGGATTCAATCTTGCAAACTTTCGGTTACCAGTCCAATGCTCTAACTACTAGACTACCTGCCACCCCAAATGAGATACAGAACAGTGCCGTCACAAAGTATTCACACCCCTTGACTTTTCCACATTTGGTTGTGTCACAGCTTGAATTTGGATTAGATTGAGATTTTGTGTCACTGATCTACACACAATATCCCATAATGTCAAAGTGTAATTATGTTTTTGGAAATGTTCAATTAAAAATTAAAAGCTGAAATGTTGTTATGGCAAGCCTAAATATGTTCAGAAGTAAAAATGTGCATGATTTTTAAATAACTACCTCATCTTGGCAGCCCACACATACAATTATGTGTAAGGTCCCTCAGTCGAGCAGTGAATTTCAAACACAGATTGAACCACAAAGACCAAGGAGGTTTTCCAATACGTTTCAAAGAAGGGAATTTACTGGTAGAGAAAAAAAGAGAAAAAAAGCAGACAGTAAATATACCTTTGAGCATGATGAAGTTTTTCATTACGCTTTGGATGGTGTATCAATACACCCAGTCACGACAAAGATAAGGGCATCCTTCCTAACTCAGTGTCACGCTCGTCGTAACGAGTAGAGCAAGGCGCAGCGTGCGTAGAGTTCCACATAATTTTAATAAACTGAAACTCACTGAACAAAACAACAAACAACCAACCGAAACATGAACTCAGGCAACTAAATGTATACAAAATCACACCAATAACAATTTTTTATTTTACCTTTATTTAACTAGGCAAGTCAGTTAAGAACAAATTCTTATGTTCAATGACGGCCTAGGAACAGTGGGTTAACTGCCTGTTCAGGGGCAGAACGACAGATTTGTACCTTGTCAGCTCAGGGATTTGAACTTGCAACCTTTTGGTTACTAGTCCAACACTCTAACCACAATGGGGAAATGGCTACCTAAATATGATCCCCAATCAGAGACAACGATAAACAGCTGCCTCTGATTGGGAACCATATCAGGCCACCATAGAAAAAGGCTCCTAAGTGGCCAAGTTACAGTTTTGATTTAAACCGGCTTAGAAATCTATGCCATGTCTTGAAAATAGTTGTCAATCCAGGTGTGAAAAACTCTTGGAGACTTACCCAGAAAGAGTCACAGCTGTAATCGCTGCCAAAGGCGATTCTAACATGCATTGACTCAGGGGGTTGAATACTTATCTAATCAAGATATATTTGTGTTTCATTATGTATTTATTTTTATAAATATTATAATTTTTCTTCCACTTTGACATTACAGAGTATTTGGTGTAGATCGCTGACAATCCCACTTTGTAACACAACAAAAATGTGCAAATACTTTCTGAAGGCACTGTTAATGTGATCCCACTGTCTGTGGCTCAGTTTGTACAGCATGGTGTTTGGATGGATGCACTCACTGTAAGTAGCTTTGAATAACAGTTTAGGCTTACTGTAGGTAAGATGGCACTGATGGATGGTGCCTTGCCTCAAGCTCATACTAAACATTGCAGGTTTCCAGCCCTAGTCAACTACATACTCCCCTTCTGCTATGCAAGATTTAGTATGCAAAACTAACTGTGCAAAAGCTTTTCTTGTAGGCAGAGTGAATTGGAGTAGGAATCTAATGAATTGACAGCCAGGACTCTACACAGACCAGTGTGTGACATAACCAATCAGAGCTGCAGTAGGTCTATATGCAAATAGGCATTACCATATATGGATCTGTGCCATTCGCTTTGAACTAGACTTGTGTTAGGTTACAGTATGAGCGATTGCCAGTAGATGCGCTTCTTTTGAGATCAAAGTAAGAGTGGTTGCTTCCAACAAGAGCACAGATTGTGTACATTTCTAGCCATCTTTGAAAAGCGAGTCAGGTAAAAGAGCTTTTTTATGTCTTAAAGGGGCAGTGTTGTGTTTTGAGACTGTCTTGAATAAGCTAAGTCTCACGGCATGTAGGCATTGAACACCACAACATTGGCTGCTACTGTAGGCTGAATGATAGAACATCTATTTCCATGTTCAAATGTTATGGGATGCATTTTCTCCATTGTTTTTGATGGTAGGACCAATCTGGTAGACCTACATTATGATCAAATAGCCACAGTACCCTAACTGGCCACTGTTAAAACTGTAACTTAAAGCGGGTACAGCCTCAGTGTTCACAGTCAACACGCGCCGGAAGTTGCACAGAATTTTCACATCATTCAAGTTTAAACTCAGCAGACTGAAATTTACTCAGTGCGTCAAAAAGTAGAGGGAAAATTGTCCTGTCTCCACCCCAATGGTAATTTACCATTGTTAAAGTATAGATTTTTACTGTGCCCTGGAATTACACCTGCAACCCTGTACATGTGGCTATTTAACTTCTAATATAATCTAATCTATGCAAAATGGCTTCTTTTTAAAAATAGTGCAGGAATAAAGATTCCCTATTCACTCACTGCTCGCATCATGTGTTGGTTATTTTCTCTGTTATTTCTGTTATTTTTGTATCTAATACCACAGAAACACAACAGCATGTGATCTGTATCTTCATCTGCTAGAGATCACAGAAAAATAGAATATCTCAGTAAAGGTGTTGCAATCTGCCAAACACTTTGATCTTCTTGTCAACAGCCACAAGAATATAAAGGTGTATTATATTCTCAACTACTGACCAAGGAAACAAACAAAAGTTTCAGTCCAATTCCTTTGTGGAAACTGTTCTTCAGCACAAAACATACACTACTGTTCAAAAGTTTGGAGTCACTTAGAAATGTCCTTGTTTTTGAAAGAAAAGCATTTTTTTGTCCATTAAAATAACATACAATTGATCAGAAATACAGTTGTTAATGTTGTAAATGACTATTGTAGCTGGAACTGACAGATTTTTTAATGGAATATCTACATAGGCATACAGAGGCCCATTATCAGCAACCATCACTCCTGCATTCTAATGGCACGTTGTGTTAGCTAATCCAAGTTTGCAATTTTAAAAGGCTAATTGATCATTAGAAAATCCTCTTGCAATTATGTTAGAACAACTGAAAACTGTTGTTCTCATTAAAGAAACAATAAAACTGGCCTTCTTTAGACAAGTTGACTATCTGGAGCATCAGCATTTGTGGGTTCGATTACAGACTCAAAATGGCCAGAAACAAAGAACTTTCTTCTGAAACTCATCAGTCTATTCTTGTTCTGAGAAATGAAAGCTATTCCATGCGAGAAATTGCCAAGAAACTGAAGATCTCATACAACGCTGTGTATTACTTTGTCATTATTGGGTATTGTGTGTAGATTGATGAGGGGGGAAATGATTTCATCTATTTTAGAATAAGGCTGTAACGTAGAAAATGTGGAAAAGGGGTCTGGATACTTTCCAAAGATACTTAAAAATATATTTGTATTTATTTAGACATGTTTCATTAACCCACCCCCCTCTTCAGAGGACAAAAATTGCTTTTTTAGTTTTTACAGCTTTTTTGTTACATACATTTTACGTGGCAATTTATGTTAATTATGATCCCACACAATTTAAATCTAGATTTGTGTTGAGTGTGTCATTTACTGAATCGTAACGAAGAACACCAAGTGCATTGAAATGAACTTAATGAAAACTGAGATGTAGATATATTGACTTATTACAACAGTAATGGACATCGGACCATAAACAACCATGTGATTAGCTTGACAACGCTCCATTCGGGAACATAGCTCAGATAGAAGTCCAAACTGTTTTATCAGAACGCTAACATGAGCTCTGATGCCCTATGCGTCAGCCGGCGCAACAAGAATAAGTGAGTGAGTGCTAAGGTGAACTATCGCATTTCAATAGAGATCCAGTAATGCTCATATTTGACAGCAGTTAAGACAAGTGAGCAGAATACACATAACAAACCTGAGAGTCATTAACGTTCCATTTGTCATTACTGTTGATGACTAAATACTTAACAGTCTACCTTGATGATTATGACTGATCCAGGATCAGTGAGACGATGCGCCATTGAC
Source organism: Oncorhynchus tshawytscha (assembly GCF_018296145.1). NCBI lineage: Eukaryota > Metazoa > Chordata > Actinopteri > Salmoniformes > Salmonidae > Oncorhynchus > Oncorhynchus tshawytscha. Next base: position 19,422,032 of record NC_056452.1, on the reverse strand, counting down.
ACTATGTGCTGCTGTTCTCCACTCCCAGTCCCATCAGCATCTACTACTGACAGTGTAACTCACTCAGGTAGCACTTAGCAGTGTAATAACAAAAACTTTCAGTCACATTCACTAGCACACTATCTGTGTGACCAGGAGAATTCTCACATTCGTTAAAGAGGCGACACACATGTCAGTCGGTAGAGGAGACACAGCAGTGTGTCTGTCAGGTGTGGTTCCCACATAAGCCATTTTGGTTCAAGGGCTGTTCTAGTGTCTTGACACTGTGAAAGGTCCCTGAGGAACAGGATTGCTTACAGTAGTGTGTTTGTCAGGTGTGGCTCCCACCTCAGCCATTTTGGCTCCTGGGCTGTTCCTGACACCATGACAACTGCTCCCTGAAGAACAGGGCTAGGCTAAATCCCATGGTAGTAGCTCTAGAAGTGACCCTAGCCTGTGAGACTACATTAGAGCTGAAGAAGGGTGATTCGGTATGAGCATGGCCCCTGGCTGCTCCATGACCCAACCCGTGTAATCTCCCCTAAATGAATTCTGTCTTTGAGTAATGCCTGGAAAGACATGACAACACAGCCAAAGGCTGTCCTAAAAAGTCTCCATTAAAAATGCCTCTGTAATGAAATACAGCTCTGCAGTGATAGAAAGCTTTATCGTGGCCCATTATATTAATTCAATAATAGAAGGTATGGTATAGTGACAGAATGACTTACAAATGGTGCTCATAGGATCTTTAAGATCAACCAAACTGTCCCGTACAGTACCTCCGATGAAGAGGTTTCAAAGGAGATATTCAGTTTCCCCCCATAGTAAAGAAATGAATCCAACAGTCATCATGTGCAACACGACGATGAGAATAGTTCTGTCAACGTTTCATTACAGCAGAGAACCGTCGCCGTCAAATATTACCATGAGGTTGGCTTGTTTTGACTTGTAGAATGGCTGGGGACATGGATCCACCTTCTCCATGTGAAAAAAAGAACATCAGGATGCTGCTTTGTCCTGGTACGAAACAAACTGGATGACCCACAGGAAGTAGGCTGCGTGACATTGATGGATTAACATTGTCCTGGGAGAGAGTCCCTTTAACACTGTCCCTTTAATACTGTCCCTTTAACACTGTCCCTTTAACACTGTCCCTTTAACACTGTCCCTTTAACACTGTCCCTTTAACACTGTCCAAATCAATCATGCTGAAACTTAAACAGGCGAAGCAAATGACACCTTCCTGGAACCCCCTCAGCCTGCAGTAAGGGTCGAGGCCCGCTAAGACCCACTGCTTGTTTAACATTCACCAAGACCCTTGTCATATCAGCACCTCCATTCTGCAGCCACTAATGGGCCCAGGAAAATGCCCTTGAATATCCATGAGATTTCCTACTTTGTCTCTCCCCCTCTCTCTCTGTTTCTCAATCTCTCTTCTCAGTGACCACATTAGCCGAGACAGACAAGATAATTCTCCTAGGGCCATAAATAGTTTGTGGGGTTTAAGGGTGTGTGTGTGTGTGTGTGTGTGTGTGTGTGTGTGTGTGTGTGTGTGTGTGTGTGTGTGTGTGTGCATGCACGTGGGTGTGTTTGCATGCGTGTGTGCATGCGTGAGTGTGTGTGTGATGGCGGTGGTATACGGGGAATGCTGAAGGCTGTTCAAAACAACAGTAAGTGAATGCGACACCATCATTGTTAATCCTATGATTGCAATTATGCATTGTTGGGCTAAGCTGCAGATGTGGCCTGTGTGGGGTGTGAGGGACAGAGGATGGCCAGCGGTGATAGTACTGACAGGGCACAGAGGGGGCAGAGGGGTGTACGAACACACAGATTCTAGAACACTGCAGGAACAAACACGCAAGTGCGCACACCCGCACACACACACACACACACACACACACACACACACACACACACACACACACACCCGCACACACACACACACCCGCACACACACACACACACACGCACACACACACACACACACACACACACGCACACACACACACACCCGCACACACACACACAAACACAACAATGTGATTTGGGATGTTAAATACATTCCACGGCTGGCGAACATTTGTCAAAAAATGGAAAATGGCAGCTGAATGCAAATTCTATTAACAGAAGCTGTAAAACAATATGATTTAAAGTCATACATAATATAAATAGTATTATATTAAAACATTGATCTTCAACTGTGTGGTATGCGGTGATGGAACCAAGGATTTTGGGCAGAGGCCAGCATGGCTAGTAGACAGCAATTTCTACTAGCCCGGGTCCAAAATCTCTGCCACAACATATCACTAGCCAGTGGGCTAGTTGAGTACACTTTTTACTTCCATCCCTGGTGGGATGTTTAGTGAAACGGTTATTTAAATAGGAAGCAAAAGTACATTTCTATAGTTCTAATCGTATATGTTGCCTTTGAGGACCAGGCTTGACCAGTAATAGACAGGGCTTTGGACAAGAAATGTAAAAAAGATCAAGTGGATTCTGTCAAATCAAGTCAGCACCATACTGATGAAACAGTTACAAGTCTGTGATGTGTGGCTAAACTGACAACTGTACAGGGATCACAAACAAGCAGAGCACTACGGCAGCCCAGTAGAAGTTAGAAATTATTTCTACGAGGCTTAAGTGGAATACCCTCATGTGGTGATATGCGAGCAATAATACCACGACAAACAAAGATGACATATCCAAAAGATGAGAGCGACCGTGATTGCCACGTTGACAAATGACACCCGCATGCAATTAAATCATCAATGATCTTTCCATAATGGATTATTGTTTTCCAATTAGTTTGTCTAAATGAAGCTGCTGCAGGTCGACAAAACAATTGAATTTGCTCGTTGACACAATGCGCCACACTTATTCATGGTGTAGCAGCTCTGCTGGTGACAAGCACGGAGACGAGTGCCTGCCTAACACCTTCTTCTCCATGGGAATACAGCCAGGATATTGAAGTGTCACTCGTACAAACACTCTTAGAATCCAAGAGTTTCCAAAAAGAGTTATTCAGCTGTCCCATTAGGGACATTCGGGTTCCATGTGGAGTTCCCGTGGAAAGGATTCTACATGGAACCAAAAAGTATTCTACCTGGAACCAAAAAAAGAGTTCTTCGAAGGGTTCAGCTATGGGGACTAGCCGAAAGAACCCTTTTAGGTGCTAGATAGCACCTTTTTTTCTAAGAGTGTACCATACACCATTCAATAACCATGCAACCCATCCTTGTCCTATTCCGGGCATCACACCTGACCCGTGGAATGAGAGCAGCTAGATTACAATGAGAGGAGATATAATGAGTGACCTAGCCTTACTTACTCTTTTCTCTCTCTCTCTCTCTCTCTCTCTCTCTCTCTCTCTCTCTCTATACCTCCACAACCCTCAGTCTCTGTTTGAAAAGGACAGTGGCCTGGTAAACTGAGTGGGAATAGAATTCTCTAAATCAAAGGACCACTGACTAGGTCCACTCACTGGCCTCCTCGGTCTCCACAGTGACAGAGAGGGAACGAGGGCAGGGGCGGACTGGCATTTCTAACTCATTGGCCCATTTTTTTTTTCCTCAAGGCCCTCATTATTAGCCAGATAATTAACATTTTGCACTAATAACCCAAGTTAGACAGGCCCACTTGGCAAAATATTTACCCGTCGCCAGTCTGCCCCTGAACGAGGGAGATAGGGAGTGAGTGAATGATTGCCAGGAAACAGGAAAGGAAAATGACAGCCCCCAGAGCAGCCAAGCCTCTAATTTTCTTCATTAAGAGTTTGTCACCTGGGTGTGCTTTCAGCGAAAAGAGACTTTTAATTCCGGTTGATTGTGATAAAAAAAAAACTGTTTGTAATTCCTTTTCTTCCAGTTCCAAACATAACCTTCCACATTGTTTTAATTGTCAGATTAGCTGAAATTCAATTAAAAACTCAAGGAGACAGTTTTATCGTTGTGGCCGGAGAATAGCAGCGAGGGTAACATGCTCTGCGTCTGAGCATCTTCTAATCAGAAACTCCGAAACTTGTCCTGGGTTTGGAGAGGGTGTAAGGGTTTTCCTGGGTTTGGAGAGGGTGTAAGGGTTTTCCTGGGTTTGGAGAGGGTGTACGGGTTTTCCTGGGTTTGGAGAGGGTGTAAGGGTTTTCCTGGGTTTGGAGAGGGTGTAAGGGTTTTCCTGGGTTTGGAGAGGGTGTAAGGGTTTTCCTGGGTTTGGAGAGGGTGTAAGGGTGTAAGGGTTTGGAGAGGGTGTAAGGGTTTTCCTGGGTTTGGAGAGGGTGTAAGGGTTTTCCTGGGTTTGGAGAGGGTGTAAGGGTTTTCCTGGGTTTGGAGAGGGTGTAAGGGTTTTCCTGGGTTTGGAGAGGGCTTCAACTCTGTGCGGTGACGTCCTGCCTGCCTGTGAGCCTGAGATGTCATCTCCACTAAACAAATTAGCACCCTGATCAAAATCCTGACATGGTATAGCTTTCTAGTGCACTGTCTCTCAAGTCCAATGTTAATCTGGTGCTCCTGGGGACCCCAGGGATGAGGTCTAGCTTCTTCTAGAACAGAGGAGAGCCCCACTGTGCCTCAAAGAGACACACTATTTCCTCCATTGCAATTAGCTGTGAAAAGCAATTCCATGCCCAGATTGAAAGAGAAGCCTGTCGAAGGCCACGGTGACACATCTTACGCACAGGTGTCTTATACAAATATGTTACAGTATGGAATATCACCCTAACATGCCGTTTTTCCAACACAGTCCGCTAGCCAACTTTTAAGGTATAACTAGATTAGAATATTGCACACGTACATGGCATTTGGACAAAAATTATCATAAGTATTTTTAAAAAACTGTCCTCTCCAAGGAGTTGTTTAACCCTGGAAATTGGCTAGGATCTAGTCTTATTTCTTTATCACTGTGGAGAAGTGAATGGGGCAAGGAGAGTTCTGTTGGCAGCAATGTCGGAATGCTCTGGAAGATGCTTCCAACAGTGGAACACTGGCTCCTCAGTTGTCATGACAAAGCTGTCACTCTTTATATAGAGGCACGGTGAGATGAAGCACTCATTTAATAGCTAGGGGAGCGGGATAAACTGGACGCACACACAGCCAATCAATGTGAGCTCGTTCTGCCATCAATTTGGGTGCAGCAGCGCTGTCTGCGTCTCAAGTCAACAGCAGAGCGCGGGGACGGTGAATTAGGTGAAAGCATAAAGGCAATCACAGGTCTGTCTACATATCAAACACAGGGACTGAAGGCTATACTGATGAAAGGTTCGCCATGCTGATAGTAAACAACGTAATGCTGCATTTTTAAGCAAAATAGACTAATAGAAAATGGATCTACAACTCACAGCAGGGTTTCCATGCGATTGCCTGTGGTGTGGTGCATTGGGTGTGGGGTAGGGCGGGGATAATCAAATCATTTCTGATTGATGTAATATTAATGGGCTGCATAGTAAAACATGCTGACGGAATCAGCTTATTCCAGTGTGGATTAATTACTTTCACTAGATACACTATATGATTCTATGGGAATGGGACGGTATAGCCTAGCCCAGCCATTATCCATTAGCTTTCCATTTCAGTCTAATGCCAAGCCATTCATTTGAAATCTCCAGATGAACATACGGCTGCAGAAAGACCTGTGAGTAAGTGTGTAACCCACTACAGGTGGGCATGCTGTGTGTCGCTGCAATGAAAAGTGCACTGAGGCATCTCCTCGAATTGAAGGTGTTATATATAGGCACACACGTAGCCGAGGTTTGACACCTTATCTGAATACGGCGCCCACCAACCTTGTCCCTTCTATCCCCACGTCACACATACCCTGCGGGTATGCACAAGTAGGTAACACCCAAATAGGTGTGGAACCCTGACCTTGCTATCTGTCCGTGTGTCTGTCTGTCCATCCGCCATCCTTCAACCTGCAGGCTCCACACTGCAATACAGGCAGCCTGACATCAATCCGAGATCAGGGTCTAATTACGCTTTCCCCAATCATCTTTATTTCATGGCTGGCAGGCTTAAGAGGCCGGCCTGCTGGCATATGAAAGGATGAATTTCCACATGAATTATTCTCAGGCTACACACCCAGAGGGCTTGCCGCAACCATGAATAGTCGTCTCACACACTCTGCACACACACATATGCATGCAAGCGCACACTCCGCACATACAACAATACCGGCGCGCACACACACAAACAAACACTGGAGCATGCACCCGCACACACCTCCCTTGACTGTGAGTTCCACCACCAAGGTCACATAGGTACAGGAAGTTATCCATGTGCAAAGAGGGAACACACACACAGGAAAAACACAGACCTACTCATGTACACTCCAATCCGATAACTAGGCCCTATCTAATTAAATTGCTTATGGAGATAACATCTTGAATAAAATGGGTGCTATGGAACCCACAAGGATGTATAATCAGATCTCATGACTGACAGAGAGAGTTCATTAAGGGGGACTAGATGGGAGGGATGAGCTGACACAGACTCCCTTTGGTCAGTGGCTTTGGAGCCATGCCCCGGCCAGGACGGAGCTGAGTCCACATCCTTCCAACACACACAGAGAGAGAGAATGGGAGAGAGAGAGAGAGAGCAAAGGAGAAATGAGAGAGAGTTTCAAGAAGAGAAGCCTCATCAGCATGCAGAACACATAGGACACCGAGAGGAAGGAAACTATTGGAACTCAGGAGAGGAAGCACGACTCACCCTAACAACGGTGCAGTAAGCCGGGAGGGAGGAGCTATCAATAGCTCATGGCTAGCCATTGCTCTTCCTGTACTGTACTATACTGTCTGTCACTCACCTCCCCCATACAATACAATAGCCATTGACTCAGCAACCTTAGCAGTCTGTACCTCTACCCCTTTCATTGTCCACTGTGTGTGTGTGTGTGTGTGTGTGTGTGTGTGTGTGTGTGTGTGTGTGTGTGTGTGTGTGTGTGTGTGTGTGTGTGTGTGTGTGTGTGTGTGTGTGTGAGCGTGCGTGCGTGTGTGTGCGTGCATGCGCGTGTGCATACGTACGTGCGCGCGGGCTATGTGCTTACAGGTCTGTCAGTCTTTTCCCCCTCAGCAGTTTCCACAGCCATTGCTCACTGTTTGTTTATGTGTTATATCATATAAACAATATTTAGCTTCCTCAATTACCTCGTACCCCTGCACATAAATGTATGGTACTGGTAATCCCTATATATAGCCACGTTATTTTCTACTCCCTGTATATAACCATGTTATTATCTATTCCCTATATATAGCCATGTTATTTTCTACTCCATATATATTGCCATGTTATTTTCTACTCCATATATATTGCCATGTTATTTTCTACTCCATATATATAGCCATGTTAATTTTCTCCCTTTATATAGCCATGTTATTATCTACTCCTGTATATAGCCATGTTATTTTCTACTCCCTGTATATAGCCAAGAAATGTTCTACTCCCTGTATAGAGCCATGTTGGGCCAGTAACCGAAAGGTTGCTGGATTGAATCCCTGAGCTGACAAAGTAAAAATCTGTCGTTCTGCCCCTGAACATGGCAGTTAACACGCTGTTCCTAGGCCGTCATTGTAAATAAGAATTTGTTCTTAACTGACTTGCCTAGTTAAACGAAGGTAAAATAAAAATATATAGCCATGTTATTTTCTACTCCAGATATATAGCCATGTTATTTTCTACTGGATGTATATATATAGCCATGTTATTTTTACTCCATATATAAATAAGGCCATGTTATTTTCGACTCCATATATAAGGCCATGTTATTTTCTACTCCATATATATATATATATATAGCCATGTTATTTTCTACTCCATATATAAGGCCATGTTATTTTCTACTCCATATATAAGGCCATGTTATTTTCTACTCCATATATATATATATATATTGCCATGTTATTTTCTACTCCATATATATATATAGCCATGTTATTTTCTACTCCATATATATAGGCCATGTTATTTTCTACTCCATATATATAGCCATGTTATTTTCTACTCCATATATATATATTGCCATGTTATATCCATATATAAGGCCATGCCATGTTATTTTCTACTCCATATATCCATATATATAGCCATGTTATTTTCTACTCCATATATATATATTGCCATGTTATTTTCTACTCCATATATATTGCCATGTTATATATATATGCCATGTTATTTTCGTTACTCCATATATATAGCCATGTTATTTTCTCTCCATATATATATATATATAGCCATGTTATTTTCTCTCCATGTTATATATATATTGCCATGTTATTTTCTACTCCATATATAAGGCCATGTTATTTTCTACTCCATATATATATATTGCCATGTTATTTTCTACTCCATATATATAGCCATGTTATTTTCTACTCCATATATATAGGCCATGTTAGCCATGTTATTTTCTTCCTACTCCATATATATTGCCATGTTATTTTCTACTCCATATATATATTGCCATGTTATTTTCTACTCCATATATAAGGCCATGTTATTTTCTACTCCATATATATATATTGCCATGTTATTTTCTACTCCATATATATATATTGCCATGTTATTTTCTACTCCATATATAAGGCCATGTTATTTTCTACTCCATATATATTGCCATGTTATTTTCTACTCCATATATATAGCCATGTTATTTTCTACTCCATATATAAGGCCATGTTATGTTCTACTCCATATATATTGCCATGTTATTGTCTACTCCATATATATATATTGCCATGTTATTTTCTACTCCATATATAAGGCCATGTTATTTTCTACTCCATATATATATATTGCCATGTTATTTTCTACTCCATATATATAGCCATGTTATTTTCTACTCCATATATATATATTGCCATGTTATTTTCTACTCCATATATAAGGCCATGTTATTTTCTACTCCATATATATAGCCATGTTATTTTCTACTCCATATATATATATTGCCATGTTATTTTTCCATATATATATATTGCCATGTTATTTTCGACTCCATATATATAGCCATGTTATTTTCTACTCCATATATATATATTGCCATGTTATTTTCTACTCCATATATAAGGCCATGTTATTTTCTACTCCATATATATATATTGCCATGTTATTTTCTACTCCATATATATAGCCATGTTATTTTCTACTCCATATATAAGGCCATGTTATGTTCTACTCCATATATATTGCCATGTTATTTTCTACTCCATATATATATATATTGCCATGTTATTTTCTACTCCATATATAAGGCCATGTTATTTTCTACTCCATATATATAGCCATGTTATTGTCTACTCCATATATATATATTGCCATGTTATTTTCTACTCCATATATAAGGCCATGTTATTTTCTACTCCATATATATATATTGCCATGTTATTTTCTACTCCATATATATAGCCATGTTATTTTCTACTCCATATATAAGGCCATGTTATGTTCTACTCCATATATATTGCCATGTTATTGTCTACTCCATATATATATATTGCCATGTTATTTTCTACTCCATATATAAGGCCATGTTATTTTCTACTCCATATATATATATTGCCATGTTATTTTCTACTCCATATATATAGCCATGTTATTTTCTACTCCATATATATATATTGCCATGTTATTTTCTACTCCATATATAAGGCCATGTTATTTTCTACTCCATATATATAGCCATGTTATTGTCTACTCCATATATATATATTGCCATGTTATTTTCTACTCCATATATATATATTGCCATGTTATTTTCTACTCCATATATATAGCCATGTTATTTTCTACTCCATATATATATATTGCCATGTTATTTTCTACTCCATATATATAGCCATGTTATTTTCTACTCCATATATAAGGCCATGTTATGTTCTACTCCATATATATTGCCATGTTATTTTCTACTCCATATATATATATATTGCCATGTTATTTTCTACTCCATATATAAGGCCATGTTATTTTCTACTCCATATATATTGCCATGTTATTTTCTACTCCATATATATTGCCATGTTATTTTCTACTCCATATATATAGCCATGTTATTTTCTACTCCATATATATATATATTGCCATGTTATGTTCTACTCCATATATATAGCCATGTTATTTTCTACTCCATATATATATATTGCCATGTTATTTTCGACTCCATATATATAGCCATGTTATTTTCTACTCCATATATATATATTGCCATGTTATTTTCTACTCCATATATAAGGCCATGTTATTTTCTACTCCATATATATATATTGCCATGTTATTTTCTACTCCATATATATAGCCATGTTATTTTCTACTCCATATATAAGGCCATGTTATGTTCTACTCCATATATATTGCCATGTTATTTTCTACTCCATATATATATATTGCCATGTTATTTTCTACTCCATATATATTGCCATGTTATTTTCTACTCCATATATAAGGCCATGTTATTTTCTACTCCATATATATTGCCATGTTATTTTCTACTCCATATATATATATTGCCATGTTATTTTCTACTCCATATATATAGCCATGTTATTTTCTACTCCATATATAAGGCCATGTTATTTTCTACTCCATATATAAGGCCATGTTATTTTCTACTCCATATATATTGCTATGTTATTTTCTACTCCATATATATATTGCCATGTTATTTTCTACTCCATATATATAGCCATGTTATTTTCTACTCCATATATATATATTGCCATGTTATTTTCTACTCCATATATAAGGCCATGTTATTTTCTACTCCATATATATATATTGCCATGTTATTTTCTACTCCATATATATAGCCATGTTATTTTCTACTCCATATATAAGGCCATGTTATGTTCTACTCCATATATATTGCCATGTTATTTTCTACTCCATATATATATATTGCCATGTTATTTTCTACTCCATATATATTGCCATGTTATTTTCTACTCCATATATAAGGCCATGTTATTTTCTACTCCATATATATAGCCATGTTATTTTCTACTCCATATATAAGGCCATGTTATTTTCTACTCCATATATAAGGCCATGTTATTTTCTACTCCATATATATATATTGCCATGTTATTTTCTACTCCATATATAAGGCCATGTTATTTTCTACTCCATATATATATAGCCATGTTATTTTCTACTCCATAAATAAGGCCATGTTATTTTCTACTCCATATATAAGGCCATGTTATTTTCTACTCCATATATAAGGCCATGTTATTTTCTACTCCATATATATATATTGCCATGTTATTTTCTACTCCATATATAAGGCCATGTTATTTTCTACTCCATATATATTGCCATGTTATTTTCTACTCCATATATATATATTGCCATGTTATTTTCTACTCCATATATATAGCCATGTTATTTTCTACTCCATATATATATATTGCCATGTTATTTTCTACTCCATATATATAGCCATGTTATTTTCTACTCCATATATATATATTGCCATGTTATTTTCGACTCCATATATATAGCCATGTTATTTTCTACTCCATATATATATATTGCCATGTTATTTTCTACTCCATATATAAGGCCATGTTATTTTCTACTCCATATATATATATTGCCATGTTATTTTTTACTCCATATATATAGCCATGTTATTTTCTACTCCATATATAAGGCCATGTCATGTTCTACTCCATATATATTGCCATGTTATTTTCTACTCCATATATATATATTGCCATGTTATTTTCTACTCCATATATATTGCCATGTTATTTTCTACTCCATATATAAGGCCATGTTATTTTCTACTCCATATATATAGCCATGTTATTTTCTACTCCATATATAAGGCCATGTTATTTTCTACTCCATATATAAGGCCATGTTATTTTCTACTCCATATATATATATATATTGCCATGTTATTTTCTACTCCATATATAAGGCCATGTTATTTTCTACTCCATATATATAGCCATGTTATTTTCTACTCCATAAATAAGGCCATGTTATTTTCTACTCCATATATATTGCCATGTTATTTTCTACTCCATATATATATATTGCCATGTTATTTTCTACTCCATATATATAGCTATGTTATTTTCTACTCCATATATAAGGCCATGTTATTTTCTACTCCATATATATTGCCATGTTATTTTCTACTCCATATATATATATATTGCCATGTTATTTTCTACTCCATATATATTGCCATGTTATTTTCTACTCCATATATATTGCCATGTTATTTTCTACTCCATATATATATTTGCCATGTTATTTTCTACTCCATATATATAGCCATGTTATTTTCTACTCCATATATAAGGCCATGTTATTTTCTACTCCATATATATATATTGCCATGTTATTTTCTACTCCATATATAAGGCCATGTTATTTTCTACTCCATATATATAGCCATGTTATTTTCTACTCCATATATATATATTGCCATGTTATTTTCTACTCCATATATATAGCCATGTTATTTTCTACTCCATATATATATATTGCCATGTTATTTTCTACTCCATATATATTGCCATGTTATTTTCTACTCCATATATATTGCCATGTTATTTTCTACTCCATATATAAGGCCATGTTATTTTCTACTCCATATATATATATTGCCATGTTATTTTTTACTCCATATATATAGCCATGTTATTTTCTACTCCATATATAAGGCCATGTCATGTTCTACTCCATATATATTGCCATGTTATTTTCTACTCCATATATATATATTGCCATGTTATTTTCTACTCCATATATATTGCCATGTTATTTTCTACTCCATATATAAGGCCATGTTATTTTCTACTCCATATATATAGCCATGTTATTTTCTACTCCATATATAAGGCCATGTTATTTTCTACTCCATATATAAGGCCATGTTATTTTCTACTCCATATATATATATATTGCCATGTTATTTTCTACTCCATATATAAGGCCATGTTATTTTCTACTCCATATATATATAGCCATGTTATTTTCTACTCCATAAATAAGGCCATGTTATTTTCTACTCCATATATATTGCCATGTTATTTTCTACTCCATATATATATATTGCCATGTTATTTTCTACTCCATATATATAGCCATGTTATTTTCTACTCCATATATAAGGCCATGTTATTTTCTACTCCATATATATTGCCATGTTATTTTCTACTCCATATATATATATTGTCATGTTATTTTCTACTCCATATATATAGCCATGTTATTTTCTACTCCATATATATATATTGCCATGTTATTTTCTACTCCATATATATAGCCATGTTATTTTCTACTCCATATATATATATTGCCATGTTATTTTCTACTCCATATATATTGCCATGTTATTTTCTACTCCATATATATTGCCATGTTATTTTCTACTCCATATATATATATTGCCATGTTATTTTCTACTCCATATATATATATATATTGCCATGTTATTTTCTACTCCATATATATAGCCATGTTATTTTTACTCTTTATTTTTTATTTGTTATTCACTGTATATTTTTTCCTCATTTCAATTTTTTCTATTTATTAAAAAAAAAAAATCTTTACATTTTGGAAATGGACCCCTAGGTAAGCATTTCACTGTTAGTCTACACCTGTTGTCTACAAAGCACGTGACAAATACAATTGTATTTTATTTGAAATGTAATTTTATGAAGATATTAGATAAGAAAGATCCGTCATGCTCAGATAAAGCCAGCCATTTTGGATTAGAAAGGACAGAAATGTAAAGTCAGTCAAACAAATGGGAAGGAAAATAATGGTAATGTCAGTCCTAGCAGAAACAGGCATTTCTTGTGGTTAAGATGTAATTATCACTAGCCATGGATGCCGCCACATGGATGCCGGTGCTTGGAATGAGTTCTGGAATACGGACCAACGGATTGCGTCATATTTCCTTGCTCTCAAAAAATGTTTATTTTCTGTCGGTCCTCCTACAGTGTGAATGTATTATCCAAACCACTGAGAGGCAGGTGTCAAGTTTCCACAGACACACATTGGGGAATTACATGACACACACACACACACACACACACACACACACACACACACACACACACACACACACACACACACACACACACACACACACACACACACACACACACACACACACACACACACACAGAGACAAATGCAGTCAAAACAATATTGAAATGAACCCAGCCTTGATCATATCACTAACATCAGCATGTGCATACATTGTTGAATTTTGCTGAATACGCTCAGGCACAAGGACACACACACACACACACACACACACACACACACACACACACACACACACACACACACACACACACACAGACACCGACTACCAAAGGCCCCAGAAAGGACTCATTGTAGCTAGGGTGTGCTCTACCCTTCCTTCATCATCTCTTCTGGGAATTACTCCAGGTCGTCGGCTGCCTTGGCCTGCATGATAAAGCCTGCAGTGAGACTCTGACCGGGTGTGTGAGTGAAATCTCAACTGCAGCACACGATAGGAGGCGTACACACAATAATAATAACGTGGGCGCTTACGTTTGTCCTGTTTCACACGTGTAAAAAGTGCATTGGAAATGTGTTTTTTTTTTTTTTTTGCATCTCCCACTTTCCCTGAGAGCCATGGGTCAGCCATTATGGACAGCTACCCTAGAGTTACACACCTTGCTCAAGCGCACATCAACAGATTGTTTTCACCTAATGAGCTCTCGGATTTGAACCAGCAACCTTTGCGTAACTGTCCGACCGCTCCTAACCGCTAGTCTACCTGCCGCACTAAAGCACCGGTCAACAGACAACTGCCTCATCCCCCCCAGTATGTTTCCATCAAGATGAAACCCCTAAGAGACAGAGTCATCCATAGTGTCACGGAGCCAGTGAGTTTATGGACAAGAGCACATCGACAGACAATCATACGGATGAGAGGGCGATTACACCAAGAAGAAATAGCACTGATCATCGGATTGAAATAAGGTTGAGGGAGAGAGAACCACAACATGGTGGCCTCACGTCACCATCCTGTGTGTGTGTGTCGGCAGTGAATCGCTCCATGTCAGGTGGCAGGTGTACGCAAGCCATAGAGACATCAAGGCTCCCCCAAATGTGACAGGGACAGATTGTGTAACATACAGGCCATCTATTCTCCCTTCCGATCCTTGATGGGACGAGACGTTTTAATTCACCAGGGTAAGGATGCAGGACTTGACAACTGTACTCTTGTCAGAGCAAACAGAAGCATTCTGTGTGACTCCTATCGTTTAGGCTTTCTGCTTTGATTTACAGAGGTGGATGGGTTTGGAGAAAAGGTCCTTTGATTTGTATAAACTAGGTTAATGATACCCGACTCCCGCCGATGGACCTCAAATGGCTATTGATTTGCTTTAACCAGTGTGGATGTCAATGACGTATGTGTTCAATGACTAGGTGTGAAGTACAGAGGTAGGATCTTAATTTGATCAACCTGTTGCTGGGGAATTTCACTTAATTTTTCACTTATGACAAATGCATCGATCCCTACAAAAATATCCAATAATTATAATCCACATAATAATTCACATTTGCTGTTGCTGCAGGATTATTTTCCTGCTGTAGCAAACCGGCTCAAATTAAGATCCTACATCTGTATGTCCACCTCCATAGCTATATACAATGAGCTAGTGTAAACAAGAGCAAGAACATCACCACTAGCATAAACAATAGTATCACCACGCTTGACACTTCCTCTCCATATCTACACGTTCTTCTCCTTATCTCATGTTGAAATACCTTTGCACACTGAATAAACGTTGAATAATGGCATGCTGGAAGTAAGCATACTTCTCCGAGTTAGCCTTGCCCTGGTTTAAAGCTCCTCAAGGTCCTGTACAACAACACTATCATAATTACCTGCTTCTCTGTGGACCCAACTGAAATTACACTCCATAATCCAACGGATAAGAGCCAGTGTATGGCATTTATTCTCAACATATTCTACTCTCCACAGGGTCCCCCATGTTGATCAATCAGAATCAAGCTTAGTTTGAATGACACACTATTTAAGTAAACATAGGATGTGTGTCTGTGTGTGTGTCGGTGAGTGACCATGCCTATTCACCCCCACACATTGAAGCATACTGGCACCAACAGTAGGGATCCTATGATTAAGATGGTGCCATATTGTCAATCTAGATAGAACATGATTCTCCAGTAGCTACATCAAAGCCAGACCAGCGGAGTGACCCATGTATTAACACATGACAGGAAGATGTGCCGTCACGTTCACACCTCACTTCCTGTGAACACTTTGGCATGCACTGAGGGAGCTAACTGTCGTTACGTTTCTCACCACTTGGCACATGGATAAAATAATAGCCAGAGTGAGAAGTGTCTTGTGAGCGGATTTATTTTTTAGTTAATTTAACTAGGCAAGTCAGTTAAGAACAAATTCTTATTTACAATGACGGCCTATCCCAGCCAAACCCTAACCCGGACGACGCTGGGCCAATTGTGCGCCGCCCTATGGGACTCCCAATCACAGCTGGTTATGATACATTCTGGAATCAAACCAGGGTCTGTAGTGATGCCTCTAGCACTGAGATGCAGTGCCTTTAGAGCGCTGTGTCACTCAGGAGATGATAAAAGTAGATTACTCTTATATATTAGATTATGTAAGATGTAAGATATGAGGTGACACAAGACAATGTAAGGATTGTGTAGAGTATGTGACTTGAATGTAATACAATGCCTCTCCATCCATATCATTGTAATTAATGGAGCCTTGGTCTCCAAATCCGGCTCATGGGATTGGGAAGTACTCCTCATTGAGTTTACTTGTATTAAATACATCAGTCAACCCCAAGTAGCTTGACAAATATAACCTGTATTTTTTTTACAACACTACACACCTGCCACTGTGTTAGTAAGCTGAACTCCACCTCACACATAGAGCTTCATAACCGTGGGAGAAAATACTATTCTATTTTCTTTCACACACTAAATGATATAGAGATTGGGTTTGAAAATAATATTTTCCGCTCATTTTATCCTGGTATAGAATCCGCTCCACATGATTTGCAGAATCATCATCTGGAGTACTTATTAAGTTGCAGAAACATATTTTTTAATTCAGAAGAATGGAAAATATTTGTTTTCTGTGTAGTCAAGGTCCTATGGCTTAACTGTGAATGATTGGGATTTGACTGGAGAGCAGAGGGAAAATATCAGAGGAGAGGTCCTTAAGCATAGTCATTACCTCGTATACTCACTGAGCTATGGGCTAGATCAGTGGTCACTAATCATTTCTGAGTGAAGATCACTTTCTGAATCAAAAAGCAAGCTAAGCTTTACTGCTCAGATTTTTTTTGAACATGACTTTTTAAAAAAGTAAGCCTATGGAACATTATCAAATTAAACTGTTCTGTAGCAATCAGGTTTGTGCAATATATTATCACTGCATATTGGCTACATTTGAATTGCCGTGCAATGTTGTTCTTCTCAGTCCATTTTGAAATTTTATTTAAATGTTTAGGTATAAGTATCACAATGGTAATAGATAATTTGTTGTACTACTTGTGAGGCACAGCTGAGCGGGCATAATATATATATACTGTAGGCTCACTGCTGCTCCCTGCCTCCCCTCAGACACACCATCAGATGTAGGTCATCAGTCCAGTAAAAATTAAAAATAAGAATAAAAATAAGAATATATATATATATATATATATATAGTGGCCAAAAGTTTTGAGAATGACACAAATATTAATTTCCACAACGTTTGCTGCTTCAGTGTCTTTAGATATTTTTGTCAGATGTTACTATGGAATTCTGAAGTATAATTACAAGCATTTCATTTGTGTCAAAGGCTTTTATTGACAATTACATGAAGTTGATGCAAAGAGTCAATATTTGCAGTGTTGACCGTTCTTTCTCAAGACCTTTTGCAATCCGTTCTGGCATGCTGTCAATTAACTTCTGGGCCACAACCTGACTGATGGCAGCCCATTCTTGCATAATTAATGCTTGGAGTTTGTCAGCATTTGTGGGTTTTTGTTTGTCCACCCGCCTCTTGAGGATTGACCACAAGTTCTCAATGGGATTAAGGTCTGGGGAGTTTCCTGGCCATGGACCCAAAATATCGATGTTTTGTTCCCTGAGCCACTTAGTTATCACTTTTGCCTTATGGCAAGGTGCTCCATCATGCTGGAAAAGGCATTGTTCATCACTAAACTGTTCCTGGATGGTTGGGAGAAGTTGCTCTCTTTATTCATGGCTGTGTTCTTAGGCAAAATTGTGAGTGAGCCAACTCCGTTGGCTGAGAAGCAACCCCACACATGAATGGTCTCAGGATGCTTTAGTGTTGGCATGACACAGGACTGATGGTAGTGCTCACCTTGTCTTCTCCGGACAAACTTTTTTCCGGATGCCCCAAACAATCGGAAAGGGGATTCATCAGAGAAAATTACTTTACCCCAGTCCTCAGCAGTCCAATCCCTGTACCTTTTGCAGAATATCAGTCTGTCCCTGATGTTTTTCCTGGAGAGAAGTGGCTTCTTTTCTGCCCTTCTTGACACCAGGCCATCCTCCAAAATGAGTTGCCTCACTGTGCATGCAGATGCACTCTCACCTGCCTGCTGCCATTCTTGAGCAAGCTCTGTACTGGTGGTGCCCTGATCCCGCAGCTGAATCAACTTTAGGAGACGGTCCTGGCCCTTGCTGGACTTTCTTGGGCGCCCTGAAGTCTTCTTCACAACAATTGAACCGCTCTCCTTGAAGTTCTTGATGATCCGATAAATGGTTGATTTAGGTGCTGACAGCAATGTCCTTGCCTGTGAAGCCCTTTTTGTGCAAAGCAATGATGACGGCACGTGTTTCTTTGCAGGTAACCAAGGTTGACAGAGGATGAACAATGATTCCAAGCACCACCCTCCTTTTGAAGCTTCCAGTCTGTTAGTCAAACTCAATCAGCATGACAGAGTGATCTCCAGCCTTGTCCTCATCAACACTCACACCTGTGTTAACGAGAGAATCACTGACATGATGTCAGCTGGTCCTTTTGTGGCAGGGCTGAAATGCAGTGGAAATGTTTTGGGGGGATTCAGTTCATTTGCATGGCAAAGAGGGACTTTGCAATTAATTGCAATTCATCTGATAACTCTTCATAACAGTCTGGAGTATATGCAAATTGCCGTCATACAAACTGAGGCCGCAGACGTTGTTAAAATGAATATTTGTGTCATTCTCAAAACGTTTTGCCATGATTGTATGTATATATATATACAGTACCAGTCAAAAAATTGGACACACCTACTCATACAAGGGTTTTTCATTTAAAAAAATCAATTCACTACATTGTAGAATAATAGTGAAGACTATTATTAGACTCAAAACTATGAAATAACACATATGGAATCAGGCATAGTAGTAACCAAAAAAGTGTTGAACAATCAAAATATATTTTATATTTCTAAAAGTAGTCACCCTTTGCCTTGATGACAACTTTGCACACTCTTGGCATTCTCTCAACCAGCTTCACCTAGAATGCTTTTCAAACAGTCTTGAAGGAGTT
This sequence comes from Oncorhynchus tshawytscha, assembly GCF_018296145.1. Lineage (NCBI taxonomy): Eukaryota > Metazoa > Chordata > Actinopteri > Salmoniformes > Salmonidae > Oncorhynchus > Oncorhynchus tshawytscha. The sequence continues at coordinate 19,402,517 of NC_056452.1, read as the reverse complement.
CGCACATATGTTGAGCACTCGTTGGTTTCTTTTCCTTCACTCTGGGGTCAAACTCATCCCAAATCATCTCAATTGGGGTGAGGTTGGGTGATTGTGGAGGCCAGGTCATCTGATGCAACAAATAGCAATTACACAGCCTAGAGGTGTGTTTTGGGTCATTGTCCTGTTAAGAAACAAATGAGAGTCCCACTAAGCACAAACCAGTTGGGATGGCATATCACTGCAGAATGCTGTGGTAGCCATTCTGGTTAAGTGTGCCTTGAACTCTAAATAAATCACTGACAATGTCAGAGCACTCCTAAACCATCACACCTCCTCCTCCATGCTTCACAGTGGGAGCCACACTTGTGGAGATCATTCGTTCACCTACTCTGCATCTCACAAAGACAGTGTTTGGAACCAAAAATCTCAAATTTGGACTCATCAGATCAAAGGACAAATTTCCACCGGTCTAATGTCCATTGCTTGTGTTTCTTGGCCTGAGCAAGGCTCTTCTTATTGGTGTCCTTTAGTAGGGGTTTCTTTGCAGCAATTCAAACATGAAGGCCTGATTCACGCAGTCTCCTCTGAACAATTCGACCATGAAGGCCGGTTTCAGTCTCTGTGTCTGTTACTTGAACTCTTGAACTCTGTAAAGCATTTATTTAGGCTGCAATTTCTGAGGCTGCTAACTCTAATGAACTTATCCTCCGCAGCAGAGGTAACTCTGGGACTTCTTTTCCTGTGGCGGTCCTCATGAGAGCCAGTTTCATCATAGCGCTTGATGATTTTTGCGACTGCACTTGAAGAAACTTTCAAAGTTCTTGAAATGTTCCAGATTGACTGACCTTCATGTCTTAAAGTAATGATGGACTGTTGTTTCTCTTTGCTTATTTGAGATGTTCTTGCCATAATATGGACTTGCTCTTTTACCAAATAGAAACATCAGTTCTTTGCTGTATTTGTTGAGTCTCTCTCTAGTCATGTTAATAAAAGCTTTGAAATAGCTTTGAGCTATCTGATTGACTAGCAATAGGCCTATAGGTGCACTTGATTTCCTCTCTGGGCATGTTGGGTAGGCAGAGTTCTACCTTCAGACACATGATATTTTTCAAAATGGGAACACTTCCTGGACAGAGGATAATGGGTATGCTATCCACTACTACAGAGAGCCATCCTCAGTTGACCCCAAAACCTGTTCAAATGAACTTTGAACAAAACACTTACTCGTCTGGCAAAAGTCAGGCACAGTACAGATCATTATTATCTCTGATGCACACAAAGTGCTAAATAATTAAATAAATAATACAGAGTAAACAGATTCCCCAAAATAGCTAGTACACTTGTCAAGCGGACTCCATAGAAACCATTAGGTTACTGTGGAAAAAGCAGTCGAATTAAGTCGTGCTCAAAGAGGTGAACAAAAGCAAACCAATCCCACAGGCTAACTCTGTCCCTTAAACACAGGGCTTTCAAATTTGGTCCATATGTGTGACTGGGCAGGACTCTTCCTGAGTCCCATTACTGCGTTGAACTAGTGCTATCCATTAACCACCATCCTCATTAAGGCCAAACAAAACGCCACCTAATTCTAATTAGATGGGAGTGATGTCAGCGGAGCCGGGTAGAGAGCACTGTGGGAGTGAATTGCAAAACAAGGTTGCCTAACTCAATTTCCAGAATAAACCAAATCCATGCATATATTACAGAAGAAATACAGCGTGGGGTGGCTGAAACAATGCTGTTAAATAGGCTTGAAGTTATACAAGGTGCAACAGGCGAGGTATCTACAACAATCTCCCCTAGGCCCTCTCATAGCACGGAGTTATCCTTCAGTCAACAAACGGATGCCATTAACAACAATGTATTAAATTAGCACTCAAGGTTGCAGTCTGTATATGCCCTCTCTCTATTTATATAATGCATTCACTCAGTCTCACAGATCTTCATTTGAGCCAGTTTGCTACAGCAGGAAAATAATCCTGCAGCAAAAAGAAATGTAACTTATTATGTGGATTATAATTAATGGACATTTTCTGTAGAGGTTGATACATTTTCATAAGGGCAAATCAAGTCGGACATTTTAAAGTGGAAATTACAAACTTTTGAAGCCTTTTTAAACCTTGAATACACTACAAGTTGGCATTTCCTGATGTGCAGGAAAATTCTCAGCAACAAAAGCGTGATCAAATTAAGATCCTACATCTGTATAGGCCTACAGTGCCTTCTGAAAGTATTCACACTGTGGCGTATACTCCCTCTCTAGCTCGCTAGGTCACCAGGCAGCTCATTATTACACACACCTGTCACCATTGTTACGCTCACCAGTGCCTCATCAGACTCACCTGGACTTCATCACCTTCCTGATTACCTTCCCTACATCTATCACTCCCTTTGGTTCCTTCACCAGGCGTAATTGTTTTTGTTCCGTTGTTTCGTGTCTGTAGGCTGCTCGTGTTTCTTGTTTTGTTTGTTTATTTATTAAATTATTCACTCCCTGTACTTGCTTCCCGACTCTCAGCATTCACGTTACACACACCCCACAAAGTGGGATTAAAAGGGATGTAATTGTCATTTTAAATCTTTGTTATGTCAAAGTGGAAGAAATAGTCATACTAATATCTTGTTTAATTTATGTAAGTATTCAACCTTCTGAGTCAACAAATGTTAGAATCACATTTGGCAGCGATTACAGCTGTGAATCTTTGTTGGTAGATCTCTAAGAGCTTTACACGTTGTACAATATTTTCCCATTAATGTAAAAAAATTGTTCAAACCCTGTTTATTCTGTTGTTGCTAGACAGCCATTTTCAAGTCTTGCCATAGATTTTCAAACCGATTTAAGTCAAAACTGTACCTAAGCCACTCAGGAACATTCAATGTCGTCTTGGTAAGCAACACCAGTGTAGATTTGGCCTTGTGTTTTAGGTAATTGTCCTGCTGAAAGGTGAGTTTGTCTCCCAGTGTCTGTTGGAAAGCAGACTGAACCAAGTTTTCCTCTACGATTATGGCTGTGCTTAGCTCTATTCAGTTTATTTTTATCCCCAAAAAAACTCCCTTGCCGATGACAAGCATACCCATAACATCATGCAGCCACCACCATGCTTAAAAATATGAAGAGTGCTACTCGGTGATGTGTTTTAAATTTCCCCAACCATAACTATTTTTATTCAGGACAGAAAGTTCATTTCTTTGCCACATTATTTAGTGCCTTCTAGCAAGTTTTGGAATATTTTGTACAGACTTCATTCTTTTCACTCTGTCATGTATGTTAATAATGTGGAGTAACTACAATGTTGTTGATCCATCCTCTGTTATCTCATATCACAGCCATTAAACTCTAACTGTTTTAAAAACCACTGGAATCATGGTGAGTTTCCTTCCTCTCTGGCAAATGAGTTAGGAATGGGGGCCTGTATCTTTGCAGTGACTGGTTGAATTGATACACCATCCTAAATATAATTAATAACTGCACCATGCTAAAAGGGATATTTAATGTCTGCTCTTTTTTTACCCATCTACCAATTGTTGCCCTTCTTTGCGAACCATTGGAAAAACTCCCTGGTCTTTGTGGTTGAATCTGTGCTTGAAATGTATTGCTCGACTAAGAGAGCTTACAGATAATTGTATGTGTGGGGTAAAGAGGCGGGGTAGTCATTTAAAAATCATGTTAAACACTACTATTGCACACAGAGTGAGTCCATGCAACTTACTATGTGACTTTACTCCTGAACTTGTGTTGGCTTGCCATAACAAAAGTGTTGAATAGTTATTGACTCAGCTTTTGATTTTGTATAACATTTGTAAACATTTGTAAAAACATAATTCCACTTTGACGTTATGGGGCATTTTGTGTAGATCAGTGACACAAAATCAATTTTTAATCCATTTTAAATTCAGGCTGTAATACAACAAAGTGTGAAAAAAGTCAAGGGGTGTGAATACTTTCTGAAGGCAGTGCATTTAGAAAGTATTCAGACCCCTTACCCTTTTCCACATTTTGTTCCCTTACAGCCTTATTCTAAAATGGATTACATTTTTTCCCCTCATCAATCTACACACAATACCCCTTAATGACAAATCAAAAACAGGTTTTTAGAAATTTCTGCAAATGTATAACAAATTAAATAAATCTCTTACTTACATAATTAATCAGACCCTTTGCTATGAGACTCAAAATTGAGCTCATTGTTGAACATAAGACTGTAAAAACACCAGGAAATCAGCTCCAAGTGATTTAAATGTTTGGAAATCTGTTTCCAAGTATTCCCATGCATAATAGAGATCACGTATACAGACTTAAGCAAGATTTAAAAGGATTATGTTTAAGTCAATTTTATATATTTTTGGAGCTTCTTGCGGTCAATTTGCAGTCTACAAATTTCTGGCAATTTCATTCCGGCCCCCGACCATCCACTCAAGAAAAAATAATAATCCCGGAGCTGAATCTAGTCAATGATCCCTGGTGTAGAGGTTTGTAATATAAGGATGTTGGTCAAGCAGAACGATCCAGATGAACAAGATAAAACACATACATGCGCATATACAAACTCCACATGAAAAGGACCATACCAAAACAGAATTTTGCACTCCATTTGGTATATTTGAAATCACTCCCATGGCCTTTTGGGTATTGCAATGGTCCCAGTATATTTCAACATGTCATGGAGTGCACGCAGAGTCCATTTGGAAAGTATTCAGAGCCATTGACCTTTTCCATATTTTCTTACGTTACAGCCATCTTCTAAAATGTATTAAATAGTTTTTTTCCCCTCATCAATCTACACACAATACCCCATAATGACAAAACAAAAACAGGTATTTAGATTATTTTGCAAATGTATAATTTTTTAAATAAAAAAATACTGTAAGAATTCAGACCCTTTACTCAGTACTTTGTTGAAGCCCCTTTGACAGCGATTACAGCATCAAATCTTCTTGGGTATGACGGTACAAGCTTGGAACACCTGTATTTGAGGAGTTTCTCCCATTCTTCTCTGCAGATCCTCTCAAGCTCTGTCAGGTTGGATAGGGAGAGTCACGGCACAGCTATTTTCAAATATCTCCAGAGATGTTAGATCGGTCCAGGCTATGGGTGGGCCACTCAAGGACATTCAGAGACTTGTCCAGAACCCACTCCTGCATTGTCCTGGCTGTGTGCTTAGGGTCCTTATCCTGTTGGAGGTCCTGAGCGCTCTGGAGCAGGTTTTCCAACAAGGATATCTCTGTGCTTTGCTCCTTTTACTGAGGAGTGGCTTCCATCTGGCCACTCTACCATAAAGGACTGAGATGGATGTCCTTCTGGAAGGTTCTCCCATCTCCACAGAGGAACTCTAGAGCTCTGTCAGAGTGACCATCGGGTCCTTCTTCCCAGATTGCTCAGTTTGGCTGGGTGGCCAGCTCTAGGAAGAGTCTTGGTGGATCCAAACGTCTTCCATTTAAGAATGATGGAGGCCACTGTGTACTTGGGGACCTTCAATGCTGCGGACATTTTTTGGTACCCTTCCCCAGATCTATACCTTGACACAATCCTTTCTCAGAGCTCTACAGACAATTCCTTTGACCTCATGGCTTGGTTTTTGCTCTGACATGCACTGTCAACTGTGGGACATTATATAGACAGGTGTGTGTCTTTACAAATCAAGTTGAAGAAACATCTCAAGGATCATCAATGGAAAGTTCAATTTGGAGTCTCATAGCAAAGGGTCTGAATACTTATGGTAATCAGATATTTCTGTTTTTTATATTTTGTATTTAATACACTAGTTTTTTTCTTTGTCATTATGGAGTATTGTGTGTAGATTGATGAGGAAAAAAAATGACTTTAACACATTTTAGAACAAGGCTCTAATGTAATAAAATGTGGAAAAATCCAAGGGGTTTCAATACTTTCCGAATGCACTGTATACATTCACACGAAGGCTACTCTCTTTATTCCTGGTATAATAACACATTGAATATAGGATATGAAGACTATACTTAGTCCACAATGCCCTAGCTACTGCATAGCTGACAATGTATTGCCCACTCCATTGCCAAGGTCCCCCTGAATCCTCGTTAGGCTAATTGAATGAACATTAATGGTCATTCAGGACAGCTTTTTCTTGTGGCTGAAGTGCAATGTACACTCCTGCATAAGCACCACCCACACACAAAAATAACCAGAAACAATGTCCTACATGTGCCCATGGCTCTGTGAACAATGGAGGCAGCGCAGAATTCTACTTTGTGTTTATGGACTTTAAAGTGTCTTTTAAGTCTTAGGTTTTCTCATGACTAGTTTCTCATGGTAGATTTGAAGACGAATGACAATTAACAGAGGTTCCATAACTTAGGAGGGGTACTTGGGAGAGGAGCAGGTGTTTTGTACAGCTAGGAAAGAGAGTCAGAGGCTATAAACTGAGCCATTAAAGGGATTCTTCAGGATTTTGACAATGAAGCCCTTTATCTTCATCTTCATGTATATGAACCCGCAGATGCCATTTGTATATCTCCTCGTCCAGTATGTAGGAAGTTATAGGCAGTTTCTCAAGCCAATGCTAACTAGCGTTAGCACAATGATTGGAAGTCTTTGGTAATAGTAGCATGCTAGCTGTTATCATAGACTTCCAGGCATTGTGCTTACGCAGTTAGCAATTGCGCTAATGCTAGTGAGCAATTTCCTTCAAACTGCACGCAGAGACATAAAAATGGTATCCACAAGTTAATCTGACTCTGGGTAAATAGATAAAGGTCTTAATTGCCAAAATCCAAAAGTATTACTTTAATATCTATTTAATCTTAGTGCATAGAACTCAGCATTCTTGATAGGACTGTTAGTGCCCACAAAATTAATCTCAGGTTCAATCTTCTCAGGTTTCATATAATGATAGTTATCTCTCAGTAATATTTAATGGATATAGATCATTTTGGAGTTCCAAGCACAATGGAGGATAGGTACAGAAAATGACTAATGTAATTGAATCCAGAACTTGGAAGTGAATGAACTGTAAAAAAAAAAACCAAAAAAAACATTGTATCTCAAGAGATTTCATGCAGACGATTAATATTTAAAGAGAGGATCCATTTGCCATTCTTAGCTATGATATAATATCAATCTGGTTTATATGAAACAACCATACGGAACATTATATCCCTGAAACACAGGATTAAGTACATATCAAATCCTGCACAGTTTGACAGCATTTGTAAAAAATTAAAAAATTAATGCATTTTCCAATTACTGTGTACATGTCCACCAGGAAAAGCAATACAAACAAGCTTCTCTTTATAATTGTCTTTCCTTTTATTTTTTATTTTTTGTCCAATCATAACAACACACGGAGATAGCAGAAAAAATAATAATTTTGCTTCCTTGAGGAGGTCTCTGGGGTCTGGTCACATGACCAGGCTAAGGGAGTGGAAGCCACGGTAATCACACACAGAATGTAATTGAGCGTTTGAATGACAGCTGTCTGGCGATGATAGGTGGTAGTAATGTGATTATTGCCACGGTCCTGACGGCTCTCGCTGCTTTAATCACATTGTAGGGCAGCTTGTGTGTGCAGTGGTGGGAGCCTGAATTCACAAAGACCAGCCCACACAGTCTCTGCTCTTCTTAGCTTTGCTCAAAGCCCAGGTATAGGAGAACCAAAGCCAATGGGAGTTTACGTCTCAATAGTAAGCTACCATGGAAACCTGTTAATCACCACAAAATATCCTTTCAGAGAGAAAGTATAAAGCAGGTAGGTACAGACCTTGAGTCGGATGGATGCACCTAATACAGTTGAGGAGCCCCTAAGGTGTCTGTCTAATGCATATCTGAATCAAAATATGCAATGTGTGTGCTTGGCACACAATACTGCACCGACTGTATATCTTATTGACATCAATGCATGATTTAAATTGAAAACTCTAGTTACACACACTATCCTAAGATAGGAACTGCCCATAGAGTTTCTGACAGGGTGGCCAATCGGAGGAAACTAGACTCACCTACTTTACCGATAAATGTAGCACAGGGTGACTTGGTTTCACTCGGGTGTGATGTGGTGGCCCTGCCTGTGACTTCAAATTAGTGTCGCCCTGGGCCCAAATGAGAATTTCCTCTTGGTCGCAGGGGGCGGCTGAGGGGAAAACGGCTCATAATAATGCCCGGAAAGGAGCAAATGGAATGTTGTCCAAAACCTGGAAACCATGTGTTTGATGTATTTGTTTACATTCCACTAATTCCGCTCCAGTCATTTCCACAAGCCTGTCCTCCCCAATTAAGGTGCCACCAACCTCCTGTGCTCTTGGTGTAATCGTTAAGACGTTGGTTCCCGAGTGGGACACCGGGATTCAGTTCCCACCAGTTACATAAACAAGGAGGCAACCAAGGAAGTATACACCAGATAGGAACAGTAAAGTGGACCCTTTGTTTTTTTCAGGGTCAGCCATAGTATTAGAGCACCCCTTGAGCACATTAGGGTTAAGTGCCTTGCTCAAGGACACATCCACACATTTTTCACCTTGTCGGCTCAGGTATTCAAAACAGCAACCTTTCAGTTAATGGCCCAATGTTCTAACCGCTAGGCTACCTGCCCACCTACCTGTCGAATAGTACTCTACCCTGTGTTGCCCCAACTTTCAGGGCCAGACAGTGTGTTACAAGCAGGGAATATGATTAGCATGCTTTGTTAAGCAGCCCGCCACAGTAACACAGTGGTGTGTTATGAGTGTGTTTACACTGTAACCTCTGATGTCTTCTGAGAGGACGAAGACACCTTTATGGAAAAATCACATGATTTCACATGTGGAAAATGACATGATTTCACATGTGGAAAATGACATGATTTCACATGTGGAAAATGACATGATTTCACATGTGGAAAATGACATGATTTCACATGTGGAAAATGACATGATTTCACATGTGGAAAATGACATGATTTCACATGTGGAAAATGACATGATTTCACATGACATTTCCACATTTTTTGCACGTGTGAAATCATGTGAAACCATGCGCTTATAGTGTCCGACGTAGATTTTCACGTGGGATCGCATAACTTTTCACATGTGGATTATAATGTTCACATGAGATCTCACAAAGAGTACTCTATGATACACACACAGCGCTTTTACCATACAGTGTCTTCAACTTATATCCATACATAGCATGTTCATTTACACAGTAATTATTACACAACATGTCCTTACCTGGAACTTAAACTCACAGCCTCTTGGTTTACTGCATTCCAATATTCCTGCTACGCCATCATGTCTGTGTCAATAACTGATTTCACCTGTATTTCTACACTTTGGACTTAAGAAATGTAAAATACACTCAACAAAAACAATTATATTGATCGTAGTGATCCAGGAGTAACATTTAAACAGAACAATATTCTCCACCACATTAGACAATAACATTTGATTAGAACTAGACTGAAAACTCTGAAATTGCTGAAATATGTCAATTAAATCAATGAAGAAAACAGTCAGAATAACTGATAACTAAAATAGCAGCGCAGATGGCATATCTTTTGCTAAGTGCCTAGTATAGGTAATGAATGTGTATGGGAATGCTATAGACTTTGTGGTGCAGCTGAAAGGTCAGTGTACTTCAAATCCAGAGGTTGTGAGTTCAAATCCCAGCGCAAGTCATACTTTAGCTGAACAGCAATTTCACATGTGAAATGTCACGTGAAGTACTCCAAAACCCCGTTATCACGTGAAGTACTCCAAAACCCTGTTATCACGTGAAGTACTCCAAAACCCCGTTATCACGTGAAGTACTCCAAAACCCCGTTATCACGTGAAGTACTCCAAAACCCCGTTATCACGTGAAGTACTCCAAAACCCCGTTATCACGTGGAGTGTTCCAAAACCCCGTTATCACGTGGAGTGTTCCAAAACCCCGTTATCACGTGGAGTGTTCCAAAACCCCATTATCACGTGGAGTGTTCCAAAACCCCATTATCACGTGAAGTACTCCAAAACCCCGTTATCACGTGAAGTACTCCAAAACCCCGTTATCACGTGGAGTGTTCCAAAACCCCGTTATCACGTGGAGTGTTCCAAAACCCCGTTATCACGTGGAGTGTTCCAAAACCCCGTTATCACGTGGAGTGTTCCAAAACCCCGTTATCACGTGAAGTACTCCAAAACCCCGTTATCACGTGAAGTACTCCAAAACCCCGTTATCACGTGGAGTGTTCCAAAACCCCGTTATCACGTGAAGTGTTCCAAAACCCCGTTATCACGTGGAGTGTTCCAAAACCCCGTTATCACGTGAAGTACTCCAAAACCCCGTTATCACGTGAAGTACTCCAAAACCCCGTTATCACGTGGAGTGTTCCAAAACCCCGTTATCACGTGAAGTACTCCAAAACCCCGTTATCACGTGAAGTACTCCAAAACCCCGTTATCACGTGGAGTGTTCCAAAACCCCGTTATCACGTGAAGTGTTCCAAAACCCTGTTATCACGTGAAGTGTTCCAAAACCCCGTTATCATGTGGAGTGTTCCAAAACCCCGTTATCATGTGGAGTGTTCCAAAACCCTGTTATCACGTGAAGTGTTCCAAAACCCCGTTATCACGTGAAGTACTCCAAAACCCCGTTATCACGTGAAGTGTTCCAAAACCCCCCGTGAAGTGTTTATCACGTGAAGTGTTCCAAAACCCCGTTATCATGTGGAGTGTTCCAAAACCCCGTTATCACGTGAAGTGTTCCAAAACCCCGTTATGACGTGAAGTACTCCAAAACCCCGTTATCACGTGAAGTGTTCCAAAACCCCGTTATCACGTGAAGTACTCCAAAACCCCGTTATCACGTGAAGTGTTCCAAAACCCCGTTATCACGTGAAGTGTTCCAAAACCCCGTTATCACGTGAAGTGTTCCAAAACCCCGTTATCACGTGAAGTACTCCAAAACCCCGTTATCACGTGAAGTACTCCAAAACCCTGTTATCACGTGAAGTACTCCAAAACCCCGTTATCACGTGAAGTGTTCCAAAACCCCGTTATCACGTGAAGTACTCCAAAACCCTGTTATCACGTGAAGTACTCCAAAACCCCGTTATCACGTGAAGTACTCCAAAACCCCGTTATCACGTGAAGTGTTCCAAAACCCCGTTATCACGTGAAGTGTTCCAAAACCCCGTTATCACGTGAAGTATTCCAAAACCCTGTTATCACGTGAAGTGTTCCAAAACCCTGTTATCACGTGAAGTGTTCCAAAACCCCGTTATCACGTGGAGTGTTCCAAAACCCCGTTATCACGTGGAGTGTTCCAAAACCCCGTTATCACGTGAAGTACTCCAAAACCCCGTTATCACGTGGAGTGTTCCAAAACCCCGTTATCACGTGGAGTGTTCCAAAACCCCGTTATCACGTGAAGTGTTCAAAAACCCCGTTATCACGTGAAGTGTTCCAAAACCCCGTTATCACGTGAAGTACTCCAAAAACCCGTTATCACGTGAAGTACTCCAAAAACCCGTTATCACGTGAAGTACTCCAAAAACCCGTTATCACGTGAAGTACTCCAAAACCCCGTTATCACGTGAAGTACTCCAAAAACCCGTTATCACGTGAAGTACTCCAAAAACCCGTTATCACGTGAAGTACTCCAAAAACCCGTTATCACGTGAAGTACTCCAAAAACCCGTTATCACGTGAAGTACTCCAAAAACCCGTTATCACGTGAAGTACTCCAAAAACCCGTTATCACGTGAAGTACTCCAAAAATACATGTTTTCACATGTCATGTGAAATCATGATTTTCCACTTGTGAAATCATGTGGTTCAACATGTGATGAAATGAACCTACACCATCAGCCACAGCTGTTCATTTTGCAGAATTGTTTTGGTAATTTGACAGTAAATTTCTACAATAATAGTGTTTAGCTATATATATATATATACACTGTGAATCGCAATGGACTTAGGTACTTTTTGCCCCATCCTGCAAGTTAATTTGGCACGCCTCACTTGCAATTGCATTTAAACTTATAGGACACTAGTTTAGATGCACTTATAGGACAAACTGTTTTTAAAACATCCTGTAATTTTATAGTAAGTTACCGGCTACTTAGTTGTGATGAAAATTGTGGAACCAACTTTTAATGTACACTGAGTGTACAAAGCATTAGGAACACCTGAATGTTCCGTGACATAGACTGACCAGGTTAATCCAGGTGAAAGCAATGATCCCTTATTGATGTCACTTGTTAAACACACTTCAATCAGTGTAAATGAAGGGGAGGAGACAGGTTAAAGAAGGATTTTTAAGCCTGGAGACAATTGAGACATGGATTGTGCATGCGGGTCATTCAGAGAGTGAAAGTGCAAGTCGAAATATTTAAGTGTATTTGAACAGGTGCACCGGTGTGTGTCAAGAACTGCAACGCTGCTGGGTTTCTCACGCTCAACAGTTTCCTGTGTGTATCAAGAATGGTCCATCACCCGAAGGACAGCTAACTTGACACAACTGTGGGAAGCATTAGAGTCAACATGGTCCAGCCTCCCTGTAGAGTCCATGCCCTGATGAATTGGGGCAGTTCTGAGGGCAAAACGGGGTGCACTTAATATTAGAAAGATGTTCCTAACGTTTGGTATACTCATTGTGTGTTCCAAGCAAAAATTATGAACCTGGTGGCACTGCAGAAATGTCAATGCACTCCCAACCAAGTTCAAATCCCTGAAGAATGATTGTATACTCTACGTCAAGTGTCCTTAAGCACGGCTAGTTTTACATTGGTGTTGATAATTGTACAATTATTTACTTGGTTCTGGGCACCTTTTAGCAAAGTGCAGGAAGACATTCTTGCCAATAAGTCTGTGGCCATATCTCTTTTACACTCACATATCTGGTGGTGTAGCTGCACTGTAGCAGGACATTACAGATTGGTAGCGAGCAAGGGGTTATTCGTTCAAATACCATTTAAGGCTAGGTCCCAGGTTTGTTCGCAGTTCACTATTATACAAGATTTTACAGTAATGGAAATCAGAATACAGCAGCATATTGTAATTTTATAGAAATAACATTTAAGTTGTATATACTGTATTTACTTTACCTTAACAGCAACTTAAAGCAAAGTGCAGAAATGTATTCTTAGCAATAAATATATAGCAAATGATGTCCATAGACCTGGTGGCTGAGCAGGAACTACAGGTAGCTAGCAGCCAAGAGGTTGTGAGTTAAAATGAAGTCCCAAGTAATCAACATACAGCAGCATACTGTCCTTTAACTTTAATTTACCTGTAAATATAGAGTAACTTGTTGTAGATTTACTGTATTTTCACTGCATCTAGCCAAAAACCTCCAGGGGACCATGACACAATGTCCTAATAATGTCCTTAGGACCTTGTAACATTTATTTGACATTAATTTCACATGATATCATGTTGTCACGTGCTCACATGTTGTCATGTGTAGTTTTATGTTATCACATGTTGCTTCACATGTTTTCACATGTTCCTTTACATGTTATCACATTAACTTCACATGAAATCATGAGATCACATGAGATCACACGAGATCACATGTGATCATGTGAAATTCATGTGTTTTTTCCATAAGGGCAGAGAGAGAGAGAGAAATCAAAATGGCGATGGTGTTAAACTGCAAGATAACACAGAGCTCCCCTTCATTTAACTATAGCATGAAGACGAGACATCATTATCTCTGAGTATTGAATCCTACAGAAGCAATAAACTGGAGAATATTAGGCCAAAATTGATGAGACAATAGACACAATGTTCATATCACCACAGTAACCCCATTGTTCCATAATTGTCCAGTGGACAGTCAATGAACTCCACAAAGCCAGCGTGACTGATGTGTGTGAAATACATCTCTATTTCAAGTTGCAAATCACCAAAGCAGGTGAGGGAAAAGGTAGGTGCAGCAGAACGGATTGATGGCAACACAACACAACAACGGTTCCCACCTCATCTCATCTCCCTGCCACCGCTCGGCCATGCTCTTAATTCTATCATTTAAATACGAAGACACAAAGGGCCTCGCTAAGTAAAAATACATGACAGGGAACTAAAAGCCGAAAGCCAATCCTTGGTCAACAGACAATTCATCTCTTCCCTTCCTTCCATCCATCCCTCTTCCACGTCTCTCTCGCTACTCCCCTCTCTCATTCCGGCCTAAAAAAGGAAAATAGTCGAGGTGGAGATCGCGGAATTCCAATTACAATGGCAGTAATTAGGAAAGAATGTGGGGTTCTCACAATTATGATCTGGCTTGCAAGCGACCCCTCCGCCACAGCTTTAATAAACTCTATAATGCCTGAGAAGATATTTCCTCCTCTCTCTGTCTTCCTCCTTGGAGCTGAATTAACTAACTGATTCTGAGGAGGAGGAGGACGACAACAAGGGAGGAGGGGAGGAGGAGGACAACGAGGAGAGAGGAGGGGAGGAGGAGAGGATGATGACGAGGAGGAAGAGGAGGGGGGGAGGAGGAGGACAATGAGGAGGGAGGGGGGTTGAGGAGGAGGGAGAAGATAACGAGGAGGGAGGAGGGGGAGGAAGACGGGGGGAGGGAGACCACGAGGAGGGGGGAGAGGAGGATGACGAGGAGGAGGTTGAGGAGGAGGAGATGAGAGGGGGAGGAGGAGGCAGGAGAGGGCTGCATGAATTTGTTTCCCCAGTTAGCGTTGGCAGGGTGAAGAACAGAATGGCAGCCCGTACATCTCCTGCAGAGCAACACTGTCACTACTACTGCTGCTATTAGTACTGACAACAATGCTCCAATACAGAACCTGATATGGTCAGCTTTCATGCTCGCTATGCAAGGAATCTACACACTTTCATCTGCTGTTGTATGTTACCCTTTCCTGGCCTAACAAGGCTTATCTATTTAAGATCTCTTCTCCATTAATCAATCAATAGTACATTACTTTACTATTCATCTGTAGTAGTCTAATAAGCACCTCTGAAAGCTCATGTGGTGCTTGGTTTGTTTGTTATTGCCTGTCTATCACTGAAGAGCTGAGGTTCACCCTCCACCTGACATTACTATCTTATCTTCGGCATTCCATTTCTAATGTTACGCTAAACCTGGCAGTATATCTCAGCAAACATATACGTCTGTACCTTGTACAGTACCTATCTGCCTGAGGCAATAATGCTACTGTTATTTCAGTGAAAGATACAATCATCCTTTAATAGCTTTATCATACACTATTGAATAGAAAATAAATGCATTCTTTTTCCGGGTAGATGAGTTCCTTTTAGTCCTTAACTGACAGGCAGTCTGATATTAAGAGCCTATAATTATGATGCTAATTCCACAAAGACCATTATGGTTCTGCTTATTACGGGTCCTAAATTGAGGACTTCAATAAGGCCTCTATTGGTTTTGTAGTTAAATGGTATGGTCGTCATTATAATTTGGCTCTGCCTCTTTTTTTTAATGTAGAATTGAAGGCATATGGCACTCCAATATTAAGCAGAATGCTGACACACATTTAATCAGCCAAAGGGTTTGAAACAGAGTTAGCCATTTTTTTTTAAAGAGAACAGAAACACATTATTAACATAAACTGTGAGTCAGATGATCTTGGTTTGTTTGAACCACAACTGGATGGCCACATTACCCCAGATGAAACTGGAATAGCAGTCTTAACAATTGGTACCGTCATATGACTTGAGCAGAGGTCCTGTCATTATGCTACGGCTAAACTGCAGAGAGAGTTTGCTGCACTGAAAGTAAAGGGGCTGAATAATTTTGCACGCCCAATTTTTCAGTTTTTGATTTGTTAAAAAAGTTTGAAATATCCAATAAATGTCGTTCCACTTCATGATTGTGTCCCACTTGTTGTTGATTCTTCACAAAAAAATACAGTTTTATATCTTTATGTTTGAAGCCTGAAATGTGGCAAAAGGTCGCAAAGTTCAAGGGGGACGAATACTTTCGCAAGGCACTGTACATATTACCTCAACTAACCGGTGCCCCCGCACATTGACTCTATACCGGTACCCCCCTGTATATAGTCTCGCTATTGTTATTTTACTGCTGCTCTTCAATTACTTGTTACTTTTATTCCCTATTCTTATCCATATTTTTTATTGTTGGTTAGGGGCTCATAAGTTAGCATTTCACTGTAAGGTTGTATTCGGCGCATGTGACTAATACAATTTGATTTGAGCTGCTTGGGTAGGATTAATCATACCCTTCTAGGTAGGATTCCCCTGACTGGTTAACTAGGGTCTGGGGGAGCATAAGGGAAGGTGACTGGGGAGGGGGTCTGGGGGAGCATAAGGGAAGGTGACAGGCTTTTAATACCAAAATGATGCAATTAAAAGGAGAGAAAGGGTGGAAAAGCCATCTATCCTTTAATTTGCAACGTGTGGCAGTAACAAACGACCCGACACCATTCCCCTATGAACCCTGCCCCCCCCAACCCCCAGTCACCCTGTCCCCAACAGTCATACAGTATGATACAATATGCATGTTAATCCACCCGTAGCCACCCCACCCCACCCCAACCCTCTTCCAAATGAGTCTGGATGACAAGTTATGTAGTGTACAGAGAAGTGGGGTCTGGACTAAAGTCTCTCTCTCTCTCTCTCTCTCTCTCTCTCTCTCTCTCTCTCTCTCTCTCTCTCTCTCTCTCTCTCTCTCATACAGTAAGTGGAGTTAGTTGACCCAAGTAGTGGACCATACCATCTCAATTTCCATTTAGCCTCCTGGTCCATGTCCATTGCTAATGAAGTACACCCCTGACCATTTTTCTTCCTCACCGCAAAGAGAGAAAGAGAGAGAGAGACACAGAGAGAGAGAGAGAGAGAGAGAGAGAGAGAGAGATAACATGGCAGGACGGGTGTGTTTGAAGGTGACACCAGTACCAGTTAAAAATGATGAACTTATAAAGTGGTTTTAATTAACTGCCTCCTTTTTAATCCTTTGATTGATAGTTGGACAAGAACGAACAGGGGACTTTGTTAAATGTAGTACATGTGTCAATGACAAAGATGTGATGAGCCGCTCCTTCCTGTCTTTCCAAGAAGGAGTTTAAGTCAGAAACGTATTGGCCATGGCCATTGACAAATGATCATAAATTAACAAGATGTTACAATAAGACGCAAAGCCATTACGAGAATGGTATGCCCTTCACACAATACGTGTCAGAATAATTGCCAGTGGAACGATTGGATACATCTCTTCAGATTCCTGGGAAGGCGTGGGAAGACTGTTGAGTTGACATTGGGGAAGGACACGCAATTGTTAACACGGGATGGTGGGATTGAATGGTGAGGAACATGGTGGTTTCCCGGGCACACAATACTATTGTGCGTACACACACACACACACACACACACACACACACAGGGGGCACAGATGGCACTGCTCACTGAGGAATTGGCCGCTGGTGTGTGATATCCTTGCTGGTTTACCTAACCCATACGGTCACAGGATCTCTGTGAATGGATATACTGTATATGCCTGTGTGAGAGAGAGGACCAAGGAGCAACATTTGAGATGAGAGTGCATTGTTTAGAGCGGGTAAACATTGTTTAGAGCGGGTAAACATTGTTTAGAGCGGGTAAACATTGTTTAGAGTGGGTAAATAGAGCGGGTAAACATTGTTTAGAGCGGGTAAACATTGTTTAGAGTGGGTAAATAGAGCGGGTAAACATTGTTTAGAGTGGGTAAACATTGTTTAGAGTGGGTAAATAGAGCGGGTAAACATTGTTTAGAGCGGGTAAACATTGTTTAGAGCGGGTGTTTAGAGCGGGTAAACATTGTTTAGAGCGGGTAAACATTGTTTAGAGCGGGTAAACATTGTTTAGAGCGGGTAAACATTGTTTAGAGCGGGTGTTTAGAGCGGGTAAACATTGTTTAGAGTGGGTAAACATTGTTTAGAGTGGGTAAACATTGTTTAGAGCGGGTAAACATTGTTTAGAGTGGGTAAACATTGTTTAGAGCGGGTAAACATTGTTTAGAGCGGGTGTTTAGAGCGGGTAAACATTCAGGCAAATTGTGTCTTTTACGGAGCGTAGCGGAGCAGAGGTTGACCTCCGCCAGTCAAAACAGAGCTCAGTGTGCTGGGTGGGGGGGGGGTTAGATTTGGACTGATATACCCTGGCAGCACAAGACAAGGGGCATGATGCCCACCTTACCCACTCCTCCATGACTAACCCTCTGGCCAGAGATAAATTCAAATGGAGGGAGAGCGCACACACACTTACTCTCTCTCTCTCACACACACACACACTCACTCACTCACTCACTCACTCACTCACTCACTCACTCACTCACTCACTCACTCACTCACTCTTTCTCTCTTACTCACTCACACACACTCTCTCACTCACACACACACTCGCACACATAGACACAGACACACACACACATACACACTCACACACACAAACACAGACCAAACAAAGAGACAGCACATCAACGTCCACTAGAAGTAAAAAATCGTCTCGCAACAAGATATACCTGTGTTTGTGAGTGCTGGGTACTATCCTACTTCTCTGCTCATAAACTAGAACAAAAACATAACCAGGTCTGGCTTTGACAGGGTCTCTGTCAGCTAGGGCCAAACAAAGGACCTCCTGCTATGTGGCATCCCGGTTACAAAACTGTGGAACCAAACCCAGTGATTCAGAGCACAATATGATTGAGGGGTTTGACTCCGTAAAGCAATTGAGCAAAATGTGATAGTGTTTTTGTGAGGACTGGTGTGATGTGTTTTTCTGCAGCAGAGAGAGAGGGGGGGGGCAGAGAGAGAAATACAGTGCTGCATCAACTGCACAGGCAGGAAGGATGAGAAGGAGGAGGTGGGGGGGGTATATTGGCAGAGAAGAGCAGTTGCGTAAATTATTTGCCAAAGCCGCTGCAGCCAATGTGATCTAGTATCCCTGAGCAGACCATGGGGGCGACCAATCGCCTCCTGCCGCTGTGTATGCAATCCACAGATGACAAAATACATTCTATTCGGATTTGACTAGCGACTAAACTCAAATCAGTTTCTTATGTACATTAATGGAATTGCCCTATTCCAAAAAATGTGCTCCATAAAGCACTGCAAATAAACCGCACATCAAAATGTCTCTATGAAAAATCTGGCAGTGAGGGAACAAACACAGAACACTCTCACTGGAGACCGTTTTACAGCTGCAATTTCAGGCTACAACAGAAGTGAATTTGTGTTTTCAATGTTTGTTTTTTTATTTTCAGCAAAGGCATTTTTATGGATGTTTGCAGCACACGCCAGTCATCGATTAAACATCACTCTCTTTTCAATGTGTATAGTTCTTTGATTTTATAGAATTGTGCGATTTCATTGGTTCCAACATCTAGGGCCTGTCCAGAAATAACCTCTAGCCCTTACAACCCACTATGGTCAGCCTGTGGTCTAAAGTAGGCTTGTTACTGTAGTAATAACATGTAATTCGGCAGTAACGAGTACATCCTGAAAGAGAAAGTAAGGAGAACAGAGGTGCTCTCTGCAGAGCATGCATGCTCTAAATGCACTTGGCAAGTGAGCATTCCTCAACCCAATGCATAAAAACCGACTTGCAAAATCAGTCAAAGGACACAGTGCCAGCACGGCACATTGGTACGACGGGACCGACAAAGGCACGCCGATGCCTCTCTAGCGGTGGCAAGCTGTGGAGTCGAGAAGTCAGCCTGTCTTTGGAGGGCACAGCAGATGTTTTCGCCCGGTGTCATTAGTTACAGTTTGGGAGAGCCCTAAACACACTCTGTTGAAGAGCGGGCTGCTTTCATTAGACTAACAAATCGGAAACATGTTCAACGAGGCCGGAGTTGGAACTTCCTGGATGCCAAGGGAAGTCAGGCTTCCCCCCAAAAAATTGACCAAGCAAAAAAAAGAAAAAACATGTAAAATTATGTTTCTTTCGTCTCTCTGTGTTTCATCATTTTACTTCAATTTGCAAAAGGCTGAATGTATCTCACCGGAGAAAGCATCCGACCAAGTGAAACAGCCTCCCGTCTCTGTATGTGTAGCACATCTATCTCATCATGCTGTCTGTTCAAAAAGAGTATGATATTGTTGCCGCCCGTAGCATTGAATGCAAGGCATTTGGACTCCCATTGTCACGTTCTGACCTTAGTTCTTTTGTTATGTCTTTGTTTTAGTATGGTCAGGGCGTGAGTTGGGTGGGTTGTCTATGTTCCTTTTTCTATGTGGTGTTTTTGTGTTTGGCCTGGTATGGTTCTCAATCAGAGGCAGGTGTCGTGAGTTGTCTCTGATTGAGAATCATACTTAGGTAGCCTTTTCCCACCTGTGTGGTGTGGGTGATTGTTTTCTGTCTATGTGTATGTCACCAGACAGGACTGTTTCGTTTCGTGTCATTCTCTTTGTTATTTTTGTTTTAGTGTTCTGAGTGTAATAAATATCACCATGAACACGTACCACGCTGCGCATTGGTCCTCACCTTTTTCCACCACCGACGAGTGTTACACCCATGATGAAAAAATTTGACAATAATTGCCAATCAACTTCGAGCTGAACTGAGTGAGCTCAACTGTGAATGGCCCTGGTGCACAAAAAAAAAGTGTCAACGGAAGCCAGTTTGGATTTGGCTTCACGCCAATCACATCACATAGAGTCAAAGGTCATTGACATAAAAAAAAACTTGATTTTTTTGCATCTCGTTGTGTTGTCCTCCTAAACTTTCCTAAATTAGCCATGGACAGATATAGGCATTTGAATTTGTGGTTTTAATTCTCCGTACTTGCCAATGATTATAACGATAACTCTGATCCAACCATAAATTCATACAGTACATTGTGTCCCTGACCTGAAAGGATGGAAGTCCAATATGTAGCTAACGTTAACTAGCTGGCTAATTGTTGCTCATGAAATGAAATTAGGCTAGCGAGCAAGCATGTTAACCAGGTAGCCTAGGACAACAAAAACTAAAACCGTGTACTGTATGACAGAGTCATAGACCGTTTCGGCAATGGCATTGGTGTTTCTCTACAAGTAGGGTGAATCAACATGTTTTTTTCTACACACACACACACACACACACACACACACACACACACACACACACACACACACACACACACACAGTACTATGGACAGCCACATTATATATATTTACCTTAAATTAATTGGACTAAATTGTGTTTGGAATCTTTTAGTTGTCACTTTATTACACTAAAATACAATTTATGCTTGATCCGAATATGTAGCCGGAGGCACCGCATGGGGGGGGGTTGACGCAATTGCGGAGCCGCTGGAGGCGTGCAGAGGCCAAATTGAGCTCTGCACCGCATCGCCGTGCCCTCCCAAATGTTGTAACAATATGGAGGGCTGCGTATAGCTCTGTATAACTCCGCATCGAAGTGATTGGTTGACAGTAGGTGGGGGCGGGAGGTCCTGTATAAACACAAACTCACTTCCTTGGCAACTCCCTTCACAACAGCTCTGCTCTGCGAAGCGCAAGAAATGCCCTTGTCTTCTGCAGAGGCCGTATCGCAGTAAATGCTGTACGACCCCTGCAGAAGTCAGATTTACCATGCAGAACCTTTGAGCATAGATGATTTGATGATGATGAAATGTTGAAGTTGAAATGATGGAATAGTGGAGGCAGCTCCTGTTTTCTTTGCAACTTGCGGTAACTCTCCAATGTTCCAAATCAATAGTTGTTTAGTGGTCCAAAAATGTTGGAAACATTTTCAACCTTGTCCGAGTCATGATCACTTTCGCAGGCAAAAAGCAAGAATTTGTTTAAAACATGACTTAAAACATTTGACATGATCCTGGTTTGTGCATTAGGCCTAAAGTATTATCACAGAATATTGGCTATATGCCTGGCCCACCAATATTGTTATTCTCAGACCATATATTTAAAAACTTGAGCTTTGATAACAAAATAGATCAGTTGGTGTAGCACTTACTTGCGAGGCACAGCTGAGCATACATTTAAAAAATGAGCAAATAATTTGCCTTTTTATTTTACTGCATCTGATGTTCATGGTGCTTTCAAGACAACTGGGAACTCTGAAAAAAAAACTAGGTCAAATTGTGACGTTAGTGATCTTTTGGTTGGAGCGCTAGAAAGATGCCGAGTTTCCCAGGAGGAATTCTGAGTTGGACGACAGTTCAAAATACATTTTCCCAGCCTAATCTAGTTTTTGTCAGAGTTCCCAGTTGTCTTGAACGCACTGTAGTCGGAAGTGTGAGATTTACGACTTCCCAGTTTTTGAACACAGCATTAGCCTCTGTGGAGGGAGGGAGAGAGCAGCAGAGGGTCTGCCTCTCACGCCCCCCCTCTCCCCTTCCTTTCCTGCGGTGAGTGGGGACAGGTCTCCCACCTGATGGTGAAACTTTCTTGATTTTAAAATAGACACGACGAGCAGCTAATAATAATAAATAAAAATACAGAACCACCAATACACTTGGCTGCCCATTCATTTTCAGGTGCAGCGTGAGTCGAAGTAGGGAGAAGTGCGTTTTATGAAATGGTTAAAAATGGGAACACTTTGCCTACCCGAGTGCACAGGTCTTCTGAATCAAGTGCACGTACCGCCAACAGCGCAACACCAATTAAATAAAAAATAAAAAATCATCGTTTTTTCTACAGAAATGTTTGCTGATCGATTAGGAATGCCTTGAAGATCGACCAGTCGATCGCGATTGACCAGCGGGTGACCACTGCTGTAGGTCATGTAACTGTTTATTACATGCAATGTGCCTTGTGGACTCCACCTGACAGATGTTGCTCTCCGGTTTTGTGAGGAAACAAAGGTGAGGTTGAATTTATTCTGCCACCATATCTTCTTACTGTCTCGGCATTAGGCCTATATATCACGGTGTCAATGTATTTGAACTAACAGGCTATAGAGCAAACAACACAATTGTCACAAGACACAGGTTTTTTCCCCTGGCTTGGCTCTCCCAGTGATTTTACCCATACACCACTACTGAACTTTGGAATAGTAGACTGAGACTGTGTGCAACTTTGGCCTCACTGAAGAGATACCCAAATATTGAAGCGTGAGAGGTGTACTCTAACTGTATATTATGATGAAGGTGAGAATGTCTTTAGTTTCTTTTCCAACCAACTATTGTTTGAGTCGTTTGTGGCTGTGAAAGCAACAACAATTATCAAGCTCGGGACATTAAACCCCAATGGAATGATTGTGTGCTGGCAAAGTGCTCTAAAATGCTGGTGGGTAATTAATTTGCTCAGACATGAATGAGCCATGGCTATAAATTAGACACTCATGGTTATTTTCACATGTAATTATCTCTGTATCTGATGTGTGAGATCTATGCTACATTATGGCTGGCAGATGATGGCATATGAAGTATCTGAGTACCCTCTGCATAGTGGAAACCATCTACACATTCATGAGGGACAAAACATAATATGTGACCGACTGACTCGATTCGGTCTTATGTAGCAAAATTAGAAATTGTGTTTATTTTTATTTTTACATTGGATAAAAGTAGAGACTCAGAGCTAGAAACGGGTATATCATACACTACAGTTGATGAACAATGGGAAAGTAATTCCGCTTTGAAAGTTGATATACTTGTAAGCTCACTTTTGAGAAAATGGTACCTACTGGAGAACTCTTCTTAGTCTACACCCATTCAGCATCGTTCACACCATTTCAAAGTTTAGCCCCACCCATCTCTTTAAGGAGTCACATGTGAGGCCATGTAACGGCTGGCTTGATGAAGTTGAAGAGCATGCTGGCATTGCCTCATTTTGTATCATGTGATCTAGACTTTGAACCAAAGTATAACCGCGGGCAAAGTGTGGTCACAAACCAGCTGTGGGAGGCAGGTGTGATATGGAAGAACAGAGGGGAACTTACAGCAGCTGTGGCACTTCTCTTTAGAAGAAGGATTGAGGGAGGCAAAGAATTCAGCGAGGTGCAGTAAGATTCACTCTCTAGCAGGCCCGGTACTGATCAGCAGTGACAGACTGGGAGTAAAAAACGTCCCTGGACTTTGACACACCGGCCCACCAGAACCGGCCCCAGTATAATCCACCATGGCCTCCCTACTAACGCACGTACACACACGACCAGCCCCTAATACAACCACCAAGCTGCATCACAACCATTGATCACTATTGCAGTACTACTTTAAAAAAGGCTGCAGAACACACACACAAACGCTGC
The DNA here is from genome assembly GCF_018296145.1 of Oncorhynchus tshawytscha. Taxonomy (NCBI): domain Eukaryota; kingdom Metazoa; phylum Chordata; class Actinopteri; order Salmoniformes; family Salmonidae; genus Oncorhynchus; species Oncorhynchus tshawytscha. The sequence continues at coordinate 19,378,438 of NC_056452.1, read as the reverse complement.
ACATTGTTATAAAACTTCTACAGATTGAACTGCCTCGCCTCACTTGAAGCCTAGAGTGAAAAATAGATGCTATAATATCCACAATACTCACTAAGACATAGAACTCTCTAACTGCTACTCAGGGTCAGGTGGCTGGCTTTATGTCATGGGAGTACACCTTCTAAAAAACAATGGTTGAGCACCTCTCCAAACATAGAACGTAACCTGTAAGTGAACAGCACAAGCCATCATGAGTCATGATTCATCTACATCACCTGAAGCCTGGAGTAAAAAAAAGAGAGGCCATAATATCCACAACACTATTTGAAACGTCTAACTGCTGCTCAGGGTCAGCTGGCTGGCTTCACTCTGTCAAAGTACTGGACAGCAATATTACAGACAGGAAAAAGAAGCAAGTTATAGGAAATATGTCGCAACTACCTTATGGGAGGAGGAATTTTCTCAACAGCTGGCTTTCTCTGCAACTCTATGGATCACCATGACAGTATCCATGGTCATTAGGATGTCCTTCTTAGTAACCATTAGGATGTCCTTCTCGGTAACCATGTCAGTATCCAGGGCCATTAGGATCTCCTCCTCGGTAACCATGTTAGTATACAGGGCCATTAGGATGTCCTTCTCAGTAACCATTAGGATGTCCTTCTCGGTAACCATTAGGATGTCCTTCTCGGTAACCATTAGGATGTCCTTCTCGGTAACCATGTCAGTATCCAGGGCCATTAGGATATCCTCCTCGGTAACCATGTCAGTATCCAAGGCCATTAGGATGTCCTCCTCGGTAACCATGTTAGTATCCAGGGCCATTAGGATGTCCTCCTCAGTAACCATTAGGATGTCCTTCTCGGTAACCATTAGGATGTCCTTCTCGGTAACCATTAGGATGTCCTTCTCGGTAACCATGTCAGTATCCAGGGCCATTAGGATCTCCTCCTCGGTAACCATGTCAGTATCCAAGGCCATTAGGATGTCCTCCTCGGTAACCATGTTAGTATCCAGGGCCATTAGGATGTCCTCCTCGGTAACCATGACAGTATCCAGGGCCATTAGGATGTCCTCCTCGGTAACCATGACAGTATCCAGGGACATTAGGATGTCCTCCTCAGTAACCATGACAGTATCCAGGGCCATTAGGATGTCCTCCTCGGTAACCATGACACTATCCAGGGCCATTAGGATGTCCTTCTCAGTGACCATGACAGTATCCAGGGCCATTAGGATCTCCTTCTCGGGAACCATGACAGTATCCAGGGCAATTAGGATGTCCTTCTCGGTAACCATGACAGTATCCAGGGCCATTAGGATGTCCTTCTCGGTAACCATGACAGTATCCAGGGCCATTAGGATGTCCTCCTCTGTAACCATGACACTATCCAGGGCCATTAGGATGTCCTTCTCAGTGACCATGACAGTATCCAGGGCCATTAGGATCTCCTTCTCGGGAACCATGACAGTATCCAGGGCAATTAGGATGTCCTTCTCGGTAACCATGACAGTATCCAGGGCCATTAGGATGTCCTTCTCGGTAACCATGACAGTATCCAGGGCCATTAGGATGTCCTTCTCGGTAACCATGACAGTATCCAGGGCCATTAGGATGTCCTCCTCGGTAACCATGACAGTATGCAGGGCCATTAGGATGTCCTTCTCAGTAACCATGACTCTATCCAGGGCCATTAGGATCTTCTCCTCGGTAACCATGACAGTATCCAGGGCCATTAGGATGTCCTTCTCGGCAACCATGACAGTATCCAGGGCCATTAGGATGTCCTCCTCAGTGGCCATCAGCATGAAGACCTCTAGGTGTTGTTGTGAGAGAGTGCTCCTGAGTCTGCTCCTGATATACTTTAAGGTAGAGAAACTTTACTCACAAGCTACCTGTGTAACTGAGAGGGTGAGTAGGAACTCGTATCCAAGGCCAAGGATCTGGTATGCATCAGTCAGCAGGTTGTACCGTCTTAGCATCTGGTAACAACACAGTGGACATTCTTTGCAGGATGAGCAGCATTTATTCTTCATTTCCACCTCATCTTCATCTTCATTTCCATCAGGGCCATCTTCTACTGTCCTGGTCATGTATTCCTCCAATCCTGAGCTTTTCAATCTTTTCCACTGTACAGCGAGGCTCCTCAGCTCACACTGCAAATTGTCAACAGTTGCTCGGCTATCAAATCGAAGCAAACATTTGCTGAGCTCTTGAAGGGCTGTCTCTGGAAGACCACTGTATGTTATTTGGGAGAAGTTTCTAGGGTCCAGAAGGGCTAGGTCAGCATATAGAGTGCCATGAGACAGAAATCGCCTGTGGATACTATCTGTGACTGTATCCATAATTTGATTGTGGACTTGAAATGTATAGGAACTCTCTGCCTCTGTCAAAGGTTCATCTTGAGCCATCTCTACAGACATGATTTTCTTGCCCTTTTCTGTGGCAGAGTGGCTCCCACCTCCTCCAGCTCTGTGTCCTCATCCTGTTCTTTGTTCTTCTTATTTGCGAACTGAACAAATGTGCCTGTAGCTGCCTTAATGGTGTCAAAGTAATGCCTTTCAGGGTTTCCTGTGTAGCCACAACCATTCGATGGGCAGACAGGATGTCCCTCCCACTTGTCTGCAGGTATTTGGACAGTGGTGACGTGTTCTCAAATATCAGAAGAAATATTTGAGCTGTCAGTATCGTCTCATACCGGAGAAGAGCCTCCGTGAATCTTGCCTTCACCCGAACAGTTGTCTTCATGTTGGCCTGTCCTTGTATGGCTGATAGTGTGAGGTGTACTTCAACATTGAGACCCTGGTCTGGTTTTCCAAAGGATCCAAAGACCTTCTTCAAAGCACTATCCTTAGCCCACCAGCGTGTTTCTCCACATGGAGATAGGCGTCTGTGTCGCGTGTCCTGGCTCTTCTTCTCCCGCACATCCATCCTTTGGTAGGATTCACAGAGTAACACAGCAATGTCGTTAAGGAGAGCAAACAGTGACCCACTTGCTAAGACAATTTCAGTTGTGTCAGACAACCAGATTAAGGACATGTGCATAGCACCATACATGCACTTGATTGGGGGACTTTGAGGTTAACAGAACAGAGAAGCCCTTATATTTGCCCTGCATATTGGATGCTCCATCCGTAGCATTGCCAATGCACTTGCTCATGTCTAATTTTAGTTTATCCACGACATCTGTCAACAACTGGACAAAGAACCGTCCAGTGGATGCCTCACACTTCACAACAGCCACAAGCCTCTCTTGTATGACGTTTGTAACATATCTCACAATGACAGAACGCTGGTTTTGAGAAGTTATGTCCTGAGTTGTGTCGATCTGGACAGAGAACATTCAAGCTTGCTCAATTTCACTTGACATGGTCTCTTGGATAACGCTCTGAATTGTGTGACTGACGGTGTTGACAGTATTTTTGGAGAGGAGTGTGATTAGAGAACCTCTGCCTCTCGCCCCAGACTGATGTAGGTTCTTGCTTTTCTCAATGCATTCGGTGAGACGTTCTTTAAAGCAGACGTCATACTTTCCCAGCAGTATTATCATCTCCAAGAAATGACCGTGTCCTCTAATGTATACGCAGTCTCAGACTGAATCCCCCTGTATCTGAGCCCCCTCTTGCCAATGACTTTCACTCTGTCTACGACACGTTCCAGCACCTGCCTTCTCCTGCATAGCTGCTCTCTGTGGGCAGACACCTGACTACCACTAAGCAGACTTTGAATATCTGCTTTGAATATCTGCTTTGGAGGACCTTAAAAAGTACAAATTGAACAGTATAACACATGGCTTTCTTCATTGTATGACAGCCATTTCCAATTGGTGCCGTCTTTAAAACAGAAAACCCTCTGTAACACAGAGTTTTTTGATTCCTGCATAGGGTGGAAACCAAAAAAATGTTATTAGGTCATCTGACTTGAAATAATCAAAGGTTGGTCTGGCATCCTGGCCTTCCTTGACTCTCTCTTCTGCTGAAACTGGACTGGGCCTGTCATCAACATCAATGCTCACTTCCACTGAAACTATCCTCAACCTGGATATGAATAAAATAATATATAAATGAACTAATAAAGGCCCAATTTTGAAAAACTACAAAAACACAGCAGCAGCCCCACTTTTCATATCAAGTGAATGAATGACAACACAACACGTTTTTTTTCTTCTGTGGCTTCACTCGCCGTTCACACCGGACTGTTGGCATGATGATGAGTTTCAATGCATTGTCTAGTAAGAGGCAAAGTGGTAGGAACCATGGCGATGAGGATCATAGCTAGCAAATCACTGTAGCCACATTCTCCTGCACAAAATATGAATTTGAGAGGGAAAGGACTTGATTGGTTTTACAATATGTATACTATTTGCAACCAATGGCTGTATAGAAATTAAATACAATTAGCTAATTAACGTCTGTATATGTCTAATCCAATTTAGAGTTTAGAATGACAAGGCAAAAGCAATCAGAATCAAATGAAAATGGTTGTTTTAGCTAAGTAAAATTATGTCTCTGATTGCCATTTCCCACAAAATCCCCACAGGACGGCAAAATCTAGGCATTCAGAGCTTTGCTAGGCGTCAAAATATAGTTTTTCCGCTAGCCGGTTTGAACACCCAGTTACTGTATGTCTTTAGCTCTTTCTATCTGGTACATTTACACAGCAGTAGCTCACCAACAGTATTTGCATTTCACTCATAAATTCTGATATAACCTATTGTATTTGTAACACATTTAGGCACATAAAGTCGGAAGTTCACATACACCTTAGCCAAATACATTTAAACTCAGTTTCTTTACAATTCCTGACATTTAATCCTAGTAAAACTTCCCTGTCTTAGGTCAGTCAGGATCAGCACTTTGTTTTAAGAATGTGAAATGTCAGAAAAATAGTAGAGAGAATGATTTATTTCAGCTTGTATTTCTTTCATCACATTCCCAGTAGGTCAGAAGTTTACATACACTCAATTAGTATTTGGTAGCATTGCCTTTAAATTGTTTAACTTGGGTCAAACGTTTCAGATAGCCTTCCACAAGCAGCCCACAATAAGTTGGGTGAATTTTGGCCCATTCCTCCTGACAGAGCTGGTGTAACTGAGTCAGGTTTGTAGGCCTCCTTGCTCACACACGCTTTTTCTGTTCTGCCCACAAGTTTTCTATAGGATTGAGGTCAGGGCTTTGTGATGGCCACTCCAATAGCTTGACGTTGTTGTCCTTAAGCCATTTTGCCTCAACTTTTGAAGTATGCTTGGGGTCATTGTACATTTGGAAGACCCATTTGCAACCAAGCTGTAACTTCCTGACTGATGTCTTGAGATGTTGCTTCAATATATCCACACAATTTTCCTTCACGATGCCATTTATTTTGTGAAGTGCACCAGTCCCTCCTGCAGCAAAGCACCCCCACAACATGATGCTACCACCCCGTGCTTCATGGATGGGATGGTGTTCTTCGGCTTGCAAGCTTCCCCCTTTTGCTCCAATATAACAATGGTCATTATGGCCAAACAGTTCTATTTTTGTTTCATCAGACCAGAGGACATTTCTCCAAAAAGTATGATCTTTGTCCCCATATGCAATTGCACACCGTAGTCTGGCTTTTTTTATGGCAGTTTTTGGAGCAGTGGCTTCTTCCTTGCTGAGCGGCCTTTCAGGTTATGTCGATATAGGACTCGTTTTACTGTGGATATAGATACTTTGCACCTGTTTCCTCCAGCATCTTCACAAGGTCCTTTGCTGTTGTTCTGGGATTGATTTGCACTTTTCGCACCAAAGTATGTTCATCTCTAGGAGACAGAATGCGTCTCCTTCCTGAGCGGTATGACGGCTGCATGGTCCCAAGGTGTTTATACTTGCATACTATTGTTTGTACAGATGAACGTAGTACCTTCAGGCATTTGGGAATTGCTCCCAAGGATGAACCAGACTTGTGGAGGTCTACAATTTTTTTCTGAGGTCTTGGCTGATTTCTTTTGATTTTCCCATGATGTCAAGCAAAGAGGCATTGAGTTTGAAGGTAGGCCTTGAAATACATCCACAGGCACACCTCCAACTGACTCAAATGGTGTCAATTAGCCTATCAGGAAATTTACTTGTGTCATGCACAAAGTAGATGTCCTAACCGACTTGCCGAAACTATAGTTTGTTAACAAGACATTTTTGGAGTGGTTGAAAAACTAGTTTTAATGACTCTATCTACTGCTTCGGATGCACTATCTTTGGCTTTGCTGTCCTCTCCGTCTACTCTTTTACCCGCGAACCGGGTTGCGGCATCTTCCTCTTGCCGGTCTAGCACTTCGATGTTAGCGTCGGTGGCACTGGTACTAGTACTACTACTACCACCGAATAAGTCGATTAGTTTTTTACATTTACTTGCATTTGAGTGAAGACTTGACTCTTTTGTCTCTTAACCTTTCAGCCCAACCCTTATGCTTTTCCATTTTCTATTGTAGCTAGTTTTGAGCTGTCACTGTCAGTGTCAATGTGAGTGTTAGCAAGACAAAGGGGGCGGGGCTAAGGGTTGCATAGACGTTCGTTTGGAATTGACCAACGGGCCTGGGAGAAAGGGGAGGTTGGCCCGTGTCGCTCAACCTTCTGCCCACATCTTTATTAGCTGTAAAAAAATGTATAAGGCAGTTGGCCCACCGGCACAGAGGTTGACCGGCCAACCAGTAATCCTCCCGGTGCTCCTGGTGGCCAGTCCGCTACTGCTGATCAGAACTGTTCTACCAGAACAGCTGTAGACTGGCTATATTACTGAAATCCTTGAACAAACGACAATCATCTATAGCATGAACTGCACAGAGCGGTGTGATCTAAAGTTATTGCGCTGTGCTCATTCGTATTGCCAGGACAGTCTTTGGATTGCTTGTGTTCCCTGGTACAATGGGACACAGAGAAGAAAGTTGTCACGAGAATCTAACTTTTCAATCAAATTATTACAAGTGCCCAAGCTTTTATACAATTTGGAAGAGTACATTACTTTGATGTCCTTTTCATTTCACAGAAGGGTAACTTGGGGCCATTTAAAAAAGGGACAAAGCATCTATTTACCATAGTTTGCCAATAACTCCTTTCGAGACGAGGGGTAATGGGAAGTTTAATGTGGGTTTGTGAGGGGGTTTCAAGCTCCAATAAGGTGCTTACGTTTTAGCCAATTGGTTCTGCAGCCTGCAGTCAGGTTTGGTAAATAAAGCCAATTAATGCATTTCATGCTTGATTTTCGGATACGACAAATACTTCCTTGAAATAATCTAAAACTGCTGTTCAGACCTGCTTACATCAAACCAAACCACAATTGAAACAGAGCAACCTACATTGAGTAACATTGAGTAACAGTATTTGTTGCCATAAACATTTCCGTGTACGTTAGCCATTTGCTATATTTCATCATATTTTAGTATGATTATTTAAGATGCTGAATAATAAAATGTTCCCTATGTATCCCATCTGAGCTGTCAGCAGTTTGAAATCGTATACATGCAGTAGACAGTAATGTCAAACCAACAACACAATGTTTAAGCTGGAAATTGCACATCCAACAGCAGTGTGTGCTGTGCAGAGGAGGCTAAAGGCTGCTGCTGCACTGCATGTTTGATTGAACAGCATCATATGTCGAGCAGTGATGGGGTGAGAGATCTTGTCTTGCACCCTGAATGGTGAAAAGGTCTCACAGAGTGAAGACAGAATAGAGAGAATAGAGGATGGAGATTGCGAAGTGGGGTTACACTGTATTTCAGGCTGTCTTCCCTTTTAACACTCTCCACCCCCCTCTCATAATCTCCTCCACTTATTCAATCTGAAAAGACATGGTTTTATCTGATAGGTTTACATTTCTGACAGCCTTATGACGATTTGTTGGTTCTGGATATAGGATGAAGATGAAGAGGATTTCCATTACTGCCAGTCGGCTACATGCAGCACCATACTTGGAAAAATGTAAGTGGCAGGAATTCCATCCATAAAAGCAACCGATTATCAAACTGGTTAATCACCCTGGATATCTACGGAAAAGGGATTATTGACTGTGATTCTTAACTGTCAGAACTGTTTTTATATTTAGTTAAGGGTTCACTCATCGGTCAATATCAAGATATCAGTACCACTCAAGGCCAAGAATGGTAGGGGAGGGCTGGGGTTTAGCTGTACTCCTAATCAGCTAGAGGAACAGAACAGTCTACCCAGCTACGGTACTCTGGAGTAACACACTAACACCACTGCCACCACCGCCAGTGTTTTCCCTCCCATCGTCAGGGGGAATGTTCCCTCCTGATGCATCCTGGGACGTAAATTGCACTATAGAGGCTATCAGACATACGAGGCGTTCTGTAGTGGAGCCCCTGATGGCGGTCTAAAATTAACTCGGCCTATCTAATAAAAAAAATCTATCCAGCATCAACATTCATTAGGCTTAGGGGCTTTTATAAGCACAGCTTGCCATGGAACCTCTTGTCTGGGGGAGATTGATGGCAGGAGTAGACGCTGGGCTTACTAATGGCTTTAGAGTTGAGGCCTGCTGGAAAGGCCGGCTGATTCTTTTTACATGCATGTTCTTTGTCATTCAGTGTGTAAGTAAGTAACAATCAACAACATGAACAGATTACTACTAATTAATTTGGTCTCTAATTATTTAATTTAATCAAAATAGTTATTATGCAATGATGATTGATGTAATTTAGCCATATACTCAATATTCAATTTGATTCAATAGCGTAATTAGAAGAAACATCAATATTCACAGTATTGCATTGCAGTACTTGATTGATTGAATACGATTTATTCAGTTTTGTCAATGCATTCCATTGACAATCAGTTCATCTCTTTTCAAGCAATCTGACCATGAGCCAATCTGAGTGAGAAACTCTTATCTTTTCCTGGGTCATCTGTATGCAGGTTGCGGAAATGTAGCTGATCATTGCAAAAAGATGCCCATCTGCATTGATTTAATTCCGTGGGGAAGGAAAATAAGAGTCGCCTATCATGGGCTATTGGGTTTGACACAGAGAAAATTCAACATATCCAACTATAGCAATGGAAATACTGTGAGGCCCATATAAATAATGGAACGGGCTTGGAACTTTTAACCCTGGCAATTTGACTGCTAATGGCTGCCTGGTATTGTGATGTAACAATTTGCATGGTAATGTAGATGTTCATTAAAATTATGCTGACTGATGTGGCTCATGCAATGAAATGCATTTTTTTGTAATGTCATTTGACTTGATTCAACAAATCACAGCACAGATTGATGCTTTTACATCCTGCTTTTACTTCCTGCTGTCACGCCTGCTTCCGATCTCCCTCTCTGGCGCTGGAGGGTGCCAGACTGCCTTCACTACGCACACCTGTCACCCTCGTTACACGCACCTGCACTTCATCACCGGTCAGCAGCGCATCATTGGACTCACCTGAACCCCATCATTATTTTATTGCCTCCCCTTTATCAGTCTGTTTCCACTGTTGGTTCCCTGTGTCTTTTTGAAATGTTTTCTTATTTTAATTTTACCTTTATTTAACTAGGCAAGTCAGTTAAGAACAAACTCTTATTTTCAATGACGGGCTAGGAACAGTGGGTTAACTGCCTTGTTCAGGGGCAGAATGACAGATAATGCAGTGTCTGCATTAATATCGTTGTGTGTTCCTGTCCTGACGCTGTCCTGTTCCATGTCCGTTGGTTCATTAAATGTTCACTCCCTGTACCTGCTTCTTATCTCCAGCGTCATTCCTTACACCTGATTTGCTCCCATGGGTACACTCGCAATGGCCGCCAGTTCACCCATTATGCCATCATTGACTTGAACTGGGATGCCCGTTCTACTCATTCTTATTTTATTAGTAGTAGTAGGTCTTCTTTGTTTCTCTCAGTCATAGACTGAATTGTACACCACTTTACAATAATAACATCAATAATAAATAATGATCAAATAGTAAAATCCTAAACTAGCAAAACACTTTTAATCTAATGCAATGTTAAAATATGCAATAAATACAAAACAATACTGCAAAGACAATATTTGGTGTGGCAGCTTTAGCAAATACATGTTTAGAGTTCTTAGGTAGGCATTTCTAAGGCCCCTGGGCTATATGGTGTGTACATTGTTTAGTGACGTGTGGTCCAATGTTAAACCAACTCTGATGTTGAAAGACACTTAAAGTTCCTCCATAGAAGCCGTTCTTCTGTATGTTTAATTCTTTGGGATTAATTCAGATAATGCATGTCATCACAAGATGCCCAGCTCGTCAAGCCAAGCCTCTTCCTCCACCCTCTTTCGCTCTCTCCCTACCCTCGAACCCCCAAAAAGTACTGGTTTAAATTGTTCCTTTTGGTTCCCTTTTAAACCTCTGAAATCTTTTTTTTTTTTTTTACATTTAGCTCAACATTAAATTACTTCACCAAAGTGTGGATAGAGGAGCATGTTATGGAGCAGACAAGCTATAGCTTAGTGAGTTGTCTACATGCGTGATGGAAAGACAAGTGTAGGGCCCGAGATGCAACTGAAAATTCGAGGAGGAACTTTAAGTGTCTTTCAACATCAGAGTTGGTTTAACATTGGACCAGAGTTAGCTAGCTAGCTAACAAGCTTGTATGTGAAAACCGGCACCAGAATTAAAAACACGTTTGACCTTTTTGTAGTTAATAAATCCCAATATGAAATGCGATAACTATAGTTTCCCTAACTAGCATTGAAAAAGTTAATCCATTCTTCTGACATTACAAGGGGGATTCTTCTGAATCACGCTTGTAATGTAATTAGGCTAAAGCTATGTTTCGGAGGAGGAGGGGCAGGTAGCCTACACGCACACACTGGCAAAGATCTTCAGCTGGCACTGGAAGAAGATTTTGATTGACAGAGGGAAGGCTTTGCATAGGTGCTTTGTTGTGTTTTTTTTTGTGGACCTGGAAAGAAATGCTGGAATGTAAAATAACGTTATTAACCGGTTCCCATTCCTTGTAAAATAACGGTTCTGTTCCGGAACAGTAAAGATAACTTTCCTTCTCAGATCTGATTCTGTTCTCTGAACCGGTTCCAACTCCTGGTTCTGGTATTGCGTCCACAGTTTATCAGTCTATTCCTGTCCCACTATTGCCAGTACAGAACACACAATATATGCACTGCTGTATCTGTCCAGCTGCTTCACTCAAAACATACTCTCATATCAATCGCCAACGGGTGAAAACACTCCCTCTTTCCAGAAATCCAACCACTTAAGAGCTCACTCAAGAGGTCAAAAGCCAAGCTGGGAAATGTGTCTTTTCATTGCACAACTAAGTGGACTTGACCTTCAATGACGAGAAGCCGGATTGGGCCAAAGGCTGGAGAGAGTAGTACATTTTTAGCTAGCACCAGAGAAACAGTCTAGTCGAAGACTTGGAAAGGGCAGCGGGTGTCAACATTAGGCCCAGTGGGCACAGGCCTGCATGGACTCCTCCTCAGGTCAGTGCTAATTGCCATGGCAGCATTTATTAAGTGCCTTGAATTGCACTCAGTAGCCCCAGTCATCCAATTAATCCTAGCCTCATTGAGCTCCATTGTAAATGGACTAAGTCTGAGACAGAATTGAGGAAGAGTAAAGTAGGATTAGGTTAAATGCCTAAATGACCTCAGCAGTGTTTTGGGGTGCCTACTCATTTCCATACCGTATTGGACACTGGAGAGGCCCAACCGGATGAGAAGAATTAGCTACTAGCTAGCTAGCGTCCCACAGAAGTAAATGGTGACATTTCATTTAAACTGTAAAGGCTAATCAATAGCAGACAATCAAGGCTGAGAGTTTTATCACAGCTTGAATGTGATCACCGATTACCTTGCTGTTTGGCTGGGAGCTGGCTGGACTGTAGCAGTGGCCTCAATGCAGATGCTTGGTTCGAGGTGCTCTTGAAGGCAAGGACCCTATTCCCTTTGCCAAACTCTTAGTCGTATCTTTGCCACATTGTACAAATACTTTAAAGAACAGGCTCATGACTCATACACAACAATATGTTGATTACACACTGTAGTTGGGTGGATAAGTGCTGTCTAACTTTTTCATATTAGTCTAAATTAAATTGTCTTGACATGTATAACATGATAAACAAACCAGTTGTTGTTGTGTTGTGCCTTCCATCATGATTAAGAGAAGTCCTTGATTGCCAAATTGCTTTAGAGTATCTGCAAACTGTTACGTACAGAAGTGTCTTAAATCAGTATGCAAATTACATTTGCTCTCTTATCCTGAGGAAAATAACCAATCTGTTTATATGTAGCTGCGCATACAGTACCAGTCAAAAGGGGTTTTCTTTATTTGTACTATTGTCTACATTGTAGAATAATAGTGAAGACATAAAAAGTATGAAATAACACATACGGAATTCTGTCAAAACCAAAAAAGTGTTAAACAAATCTTCTTCAAAGAAGCCACCCTTTGCCTTGATGACAGCTTTGCACACTCTTGGCATTCTCTCAACCAGCTACATGAGGTAGTCACCTGGAATGCATTTAAATTCATTAACAGGTGTGCCTTGTTAATTTGTGGAATTTATTTCCTTCTTAATGCATTTGAGCCAAGCAGTTGTGTTGTGACAAGGTAGGGGTGGTATACAGAAGATCAACCTATTTGGTAAAAGACCAAGTCCATATTATGGCAAGAACAGCTCAAATAAGCAAAGAGAAATGACAGTCCATCATTACTTTAAGACATGAAGGTCAGTCAATCCAGAACATTTCAACCATCAAGTGCTATGATGAAACTGGTTTTCATGAGGACCGCCACAGGAAAGAAAGACCCAGAGTTACCACTGCTGTAGAGGATAAGTTAATTAGAGTTAACTGCTCCTCAGAATGCAGCCCAAATAAATGCTTCATGGTGTTCAAGTAACAGACACATCTCAACATCAACTGTTCAGAGGAGACTGCGTGAATCAGGCCTTAATGGTCGAACTGCTGAAAAAAAAACCATTACTAAAGGACACCAATGACAAGAAGAGACTTGCTTGTGCCAAGAAACAAGAGCAATGGACATTAGACCGGTGGAAATCTGTCCTTTGCTCTGATGAGTCCAAATTTGGGATTTTAGATGCAGAGTAGGTGAACGGATGATCTCCGCATGTGTGGTTCCCACCATGAAGTATAGAGGAGGAGGTGTGAGGGTGTGGGGGTGCTTTGCTGGTGACACTGTCTGTAATGTATTTATAATTTAAGACACACTTAACCATCATGGCTACCACAGCATTCTGCAGCGATACGCGATCCCATCTGGTTAACACTTAGTTGGACAATAATTTGTTTTTCAATAGGACAATGACCCAAAATATCTCCAGGCTGTGTAAGGGCAATTTGACCAAGAAGGAGAGTGAGGGAGTGTTACATCAGATGACCTGGCCTTCACAATCACCCGACCTCAACCCAATTGAGATGGTTTGGGATGAGTGAAGGAAAAGCTGCCAACAAGTGCTCAGCATATCTGGGAACTTCTTCAAGACGGTTGGAAAAGCATTCCAGGGGAAGCTGGTTGAAAGAATGCCAAGAGCATGCAAAGCTGTCATCAAGTGCTTTAGGACCATGCGGACGCCTCCGAGTGGTCGGCTGTTTGGAGGGTTTATCCGACCGGATAAAAGTATATATATATATATATATATGTATATATAATTATGACACTCCACTTCTAAAACCAAATTTGCGCCCCTATTTCAATCACTCGTCCAACTCTCTCCCCCAAAGCATCTGCTGCTTACGCACAAAATACATTATATTTCTACCAACACAATGTTAATTCAATCCAACAAAATACCTATAGTTGTCGTTTGATATTGTTTACTGTGGCCTCGCAGCTAATGAGTCCTGTGTGTATAATTTGTGTTAACCTTCTTCCAATCTCCCTTCTCCAGACCTTGACCAAAACCCAAGCGTTAAATGTTTCAGATGACGTGTGTGTGTGTGGCAACGATAGTGTACAGCCACAGCCTTTTGTGGTGAAGCCCATTTCAGCTCCACTAGTTCTCCTCAGCCATTGTTTCAGTCAGGCAGTGTTGACACCAAACAGCTCCCTACAGACACGTTTCTGGGCCAAATGAAGCATGCCTCCATGTTAAATGTTTAATTTCTCATTCCAAGCCTTCCCTGTGAACTGAAGCTTCTGTATTTCACAGCTCAGAGGAGTTAACAGCGAAAACCTTAATGGACTTGTTGTGAGAACCAGCTTGTTTTCTACAAAGGAAAAAGCAGGAGAAAAAAAGACAAACAACTCTCCCTCCATCTCTGAGCACTTTCCTTTGTTGAATGTGGTATAAATCAAATGCTAGCTTAGTTTGAGAAATAAAATGATGTGTTTACCGTAGCTGAACATTTGATTAGATGGTTTGTTGTCTTACTCTGAGCTGCCCTGGTTGGACGCATCTCTCATATCACTCTGTAAACTCTGCCACTTGAGTTGGAACCAGTCATTGTTTCGTCTCAGATTGTTCTTAGTCATATGTCTGGGGAGAAGGCTTGGTTCCATGCCAGGAATTTAGGTTGGCTAGTTGGCAAGCTAATCAATATTTGTTGAGATATGAAATGGGAATAATTGTGAATTTGTTTTCAATCGTAAATTTCTAGTCATAGTTTGTTCAACTCAGAAATGATTTATTCCTCTGAGTACTGCAGTACAACCTTGGCAGGTGACCTGAGTCTTTTATGAGTTACATCTAAAAACACCTCTGAAGCTTCCCTGATGAAATCACTGTTTATGGGCAGGTTTATTTACAGCTCACCGTTGTCCTTATTTGCTTATTCATGACAGGATGGCTAAGGTCAGCGAAATAAACCAAACACCAACAGCTTGGCTTGACAGCAACAACCAAACACAAACAGGAAAATGTGTGAAATGTCTTCGCCATTCTGACAGTTGATCAACCATTTCAAGAAAGACAATCCCCAGGGCAGTATCGCATGACTTTATTCTCAGTCTTTGTGCAGTATATAGGCTACAGTATGATTATTTGGCACATATGCTACAGTTTACCATCAGTCTAAGGCAGGTCCAGGAGTTTGATATTATTAGATTCAGTGGGAGAAACATAACATTTGATTCCCT
Organism: Oncorhynchus tshawytscha; assembly: GCF_018296145.1. Classification (NCBI taxonomy): domain Eukaryota; kingdom Metazoa; phylum Chordata; class Actinopteri; order Salmoniformes; family Salmonidae; genus Oncorhynchus; species Oncorhynchus tshawytscha. The sequence goes on along the minus strand of NC_056452.1, from coordinate 19,363,411 downwards.
CTTTTCTGAAGAAGAAATCATTCCCATTATTTTGTTCTGGGCAGTGTGCCATGAGTGAGACTCACAGGTCTTTGATGTTTAACTGAACATTTAGTCCCAGTGACGAGCAGCAGTGGTGCTTCTGAATCTGGATGGTGATAAAGGCGTCTTTGTGATGTCTTCATTGGAATCAGGAGTGGACTCGGAGCTCACCCCTGTCTGACAACCCTCTTTACACAGAGAGATATTGGACAGCAGTATGGGGCCTCTTTAATGTCCCTCAGGGATAGAGCATGGAGACACAGGTCCCTCTCAGTCAGTCTAGAGAGACCCTGTTTGGATATTTAGTTTTCTTTGCTTTGCCGATAATTATATATATATATATTTTTTCTACGATACATACATGTAACTGTTTATCGATGACTTTTTGTTTGGAATCTCACCACCAGGCCTGAGGTTGTACTCCAGCTTCCATAGCGCTTTCCTGCAGGCAATGACCAAAAGCACCCTCTTTTGTCTCATGGGTGGAATGTTATTAATATTCTTTAATAATTTCATAATTAATAATCATGATTAAATATATATATATATATATATATATATATATATATATATATATACGAAATTCTGGTGTTTCAATGTCAAACTATTTTGTTATATTTCTGTCTTCTGTGATGTATATAAAGTGTAATATTGTGATGCAAACTCAAAACTGAATACATTTCAACTCTATATCTGACATGGTCCAGGTCTCTTCTTTTTTAAGCCCATAACCATGTGTGTGAGGTGTATACTTTTATTTCAAAGTAGATTTGTTTATGACTACCAATTCACTCTGTGTTACCCTGATTATTTCATTTTTATGTTATTTCGTTACTCATGAGTTTAAATAGTTTGTTATTTTACTTTTGCTGTTCAATTAAGTCAATTCAAATTCCTCTGAAGCTCGGTGGAGATGAAAGTGGAAGGCTACGCGCTAATGAGTGATTATAATACCGTGGGGCATTGGTAAAGCTTCATTGCAGGTCGGTGAAAGCACATCATGTAAGCTGACGGTCAGCTATCATGATATCATTAGTTGAGCCGGAAAGTCTGTTAGCATGGATAGATGAGTGACAGCTGGCATTGTTTGGTGCGTGGTGAAGGGGTTTGGGGTGTAGTCTGTACCCTACCCCATCCAGTGGCCTTAAGATCTGGAGGAAGACATCTAAAGCGAGCAGAGTCACGTGGGAGGAAGGTCTGGCGTCATAAATCATGTCACATTCAATCAAGTCTGCTCCTAAAGCTTAGCAGACAAAAGTTAATTTTGACAAGGCAGAAGCATCGCTTGTGGTGGATTTATGATAATTTGGCAACTGCAGAGCAATGTGCACCATGCAACACATCCTCCACAACGAAAAGATGGGAAATCTGTGTTATTTGTCCATTTGACTATATAAAGAGCTCGCTGCTTAATGTTCCATCTAGACGGTTTTAGACAACAGCTATACACTGAGGTGCCTTTTGCCCTCAGAACAGCCTCAATTCGTCTGGGCATGGCCTCTACAAGGTATCGAAAGAGTTCCACAGGGATGCTGGTCCATGTTGACGCCAATGCTTCGCACAGCTGTGTCAAGTTGGCTGGATGTCCTTTGGGTGGAGAACCATTCTTGATACATACGCAAAACTGTTGAAAATGGTGAGTGTGAAAAACCCAACATTGTTGCAGTTCTTGACACAAACTGGTGCGCCTGACACCTACTACCATACCCCTACAATTCACCCTCTGAATGGCACACATACATATGTCTTAATTGTGTCAGGGGTTAAAAATTCCTTCTTTAACCTGTCTCCTCCCCTTCATCTACACTGATTGAAGTGGATTTAATAAGTGACATCAACAAGGGATCATAGCTTTTACCTGGATTCACCTGGTCAGTTTATGTCCTGGAAAGAGCAATGTTTTGTACACTCAGTGTGCATATAGATGGCTTAAGTGCATATTGAACCACTTGCTCAGACAGTTCCTATGTAATTTCGTTCTCTGTAAAAGCCCTGATCCATCAAATTTAATTTAGCATATCACTCAAATGAAGAAAAAAAAACAAGACACGTCCTTGTTTCACTGCTCAATCATCTCTCTAAGCGGAAACTTTGCACTTATCTTGCGTCTTGAACTGTCATTCAAAAGAAGAAACAAAGACGTGTCTGCTTTTCCACTTGCATCACTTCTCTGCAGGCAATGTGTGGTTGAATTGGATACCAGACCCGACAAACATGACCCCATTGTTTGTTGACATTGCTGAGCACAGAGGCAGCAGGTAGCCGAGTGGTTAGAGGGTTGGGCCAGTAACCGAAAGGTCGCTGGCTCAAATAACTGAGCCGACAAGGTGAAAAATCAGTCGACGTATCCCTTGAGCAAGGCATTTAACCCCAATTTGCTTCAGGGGTGCCGTACTACAATGGCTGACCCTGTGAAACAACACATTTCACTGCATTTATCCGGTGTATGTGACAATAAAACATATTTTGAGTGTGTCGCGGCCTGTTGACAATAGCTCCACCCTCATATATACCCCGTAGGGCAGAAGGTGTTTCTCCACAACTTAGCACACATCCACTCACTCATGCACACATCCACACAGACACACACAAACACAGATATACATTTGTGCTACACACACACACACACATCACAACTGCTGCTACCAGACTCTTATTATACTACTCAGTTTATACACTTCTCCCCATTTCCCCCTTCCCCGATACACATGGAAACATTGGACTATAAATTGTGACCTTCCTGTATTATATGTATTATATATTTATGTTAAAATGTATTATTCTATTCTACTGCCATTTACTTTATTTTAGTATTCTTATTATTTATTACTGTTGTTGCATTGTCGAGAAGGAACCTGCAAGTAAGCATTCTGTGTTTCGATTTATACCGTGAGTATCCCATACATATGACTAATAAAAACTTGAAACTTGTAACAGAACTCCAGTGACCTCGCTAGCCTTACAATACCACTTTTCCAGTCACATTCACACTACAGCACACCCACATACCTTGTCCTGCCTATAGCTATTTAGCTGTTTTGACAGAGGTACTCTGAAAAGGGCTGGCATTGTTTTCCTAGTATCTGGAGTGCACTCAGTCTACCGTCCGAGGGCTGTGACTGGTGATGCTGAAGTCCCTCTCCTGGTTCCCACCCACCTTGGGGACCACTTTAAAATGAAGCTCTGGCATGACTTGCTATGGGGAACGGAGGGAGTAGTCATCAGGGAGATGTTTTGTGATGAATTCTTCCGGAATCCATCTGGAATACAAACTCATCATGAGGTTCTGATGTGCTTAGTTTAGAGATACTGTATAAATGGGATGTTTATCACACCAGTTATCACACACTTTCCTTTGATGGCCCTTGAAAACCATTCATGGTTGGCAGTGTACAACTAGAGCAAATACCTTAGATGCAGTCGCACCCCTAAAATAAAAATAAAAATGTCATAAGAAACTAGCTCCCTGGTAAACAGAAAATACCCGAGCTCTGAAGCAAGCTTCCAGAAAATTGGAACGGAAATGGCGCTTCACCAAACTGGAAGTCTTCCGACTAGCTTGGAAAGACAGTACCATGCAGTATCGAAGAGCCCTCAATGATGCTCGATCTTCCTATTTTTCCAACTTAATTGAGGAAAATAAGAACAATCCAAAATGTATTTTTGATACTGTTGCAAAGCTAACTAAAAAGCAGCATTCCCCAAGAGAGGATGGTTTTCACTTCGGCAGTGATAAATTCATGAACTTCTTTCAGGAAAAGATCATGATAATTAGAAAGCAAATTACGGACTCCTCTTTAAATCTGCGTATTCCTCCAAAGCTCAGATGTCCTGAGTCTGCACAACTCTGCCAGGACCTAGGATCAAGGGAGACACTCACGTTTTTTAATGCTATATCTCTTGACACAATGATGAAAATAATCATGGCCTCAGCCTTCAAGCTGCATACTGGACCCTATTCCAACTAAACTACTGAAAGAGCTGCTTCCTGTACTTGGCCCTCCTATGTTGAACATAATAAATGGCTCTCTATCCACCGGATGTGTACCAAACTCACTAAAAGTGGCAGTAATAAAGCCTCTCATGAAAAAGCCAAACCTTGACCCAGACAATAAAAAAACTAGCGGCCTATATCGAATTTCCTCTCAAAAAAAATTGAAATAGCTGTTGCGCAGTAACTCACTGCCTTCCTGAAGACAAACAATGTACACAAAATGTTTCAGTCTGGTTTTAGACACCATCAAAGCCTTGAAACTGCACTTGTGTAGGTGGTAAATTACATTTTAATGGTGTCAGACCGAGGCTCTGCATCGGTCCTCGTGCTCCTAGACCTTAGTGCTGCTTTTGATACCATCGATCACCACGTTCTTTTGGAGAGATTGGAAACCCAAATTGGTCTACACGGACAAGTTCTGGCCTGGTTTAGATCTTATCTGTCGGAAAGATATCAGTTTGTCTCTGTGAATGGTTTGTCCTCTGACAAATCAACTGTAAATTTCAGTGTTCCTCAAGGCTCCGTTTTAGGACCATGTCATGGTGATGTCATTCGGAAACATAATGTTAACTTTCACTGCTATTCGGACGACACACAGCTGTACATTTCGATGAAACATGGTGAAGCCCCAAAATGGTTTCAGACATAAGGAAGTGGATGGCGGCAAATGTTCTACTTTTAAACACAGACAAAACAGAGATGCTAGTTCTAGGTCCCAAGAAACAAAGAGATCTTCTGTTGAATCTGACAATTAATCTTGATGGTTGTACAGTTGTCTCAAATAAAACTGTGAAGGACCTCGGCGTTACTCTGGACCCTGATTTCTCTTTTGACGAACATATCAAGACTGTTTTAAGGACGTAACATTGCAAAAATCTGAAACTTTCTGTCATAAAATTATGCTGAAAAATTAATCAATGCTTTTGTCACTTCTAGGTTATACTGCAATGCTCTACTTTCCGGCTACTCGGATAAAGCAATAAATGAACTTCAGAATCCTGATTAGAATCAAAATATTTGATCATATTACTCCAGTGCTAGCCTCCCTACACTGGCTTCCTGTCAAGGCAAGGGATGATTTCAAGGTTTTACTGCTAACCTACAAAGCATTACATGGGCTTGCTCCTACCTATCTTTCTGATTTGGTCTCAACCTTTAAGTCTTTATTGAAAACTTGGTGGTTGGAGATATCCCTCTAGTGGTGTGGGGGCTGTGCTTTGGCAAAGTGGGTGGGGTTATGTCCTGCCTGTTTGGCCCTGTCTGGGGGTATCGTCGGACGGGGCCACAGTGTTTCCCAACACCTCCTGTCTCAGCCTCCAGTATTTATGCTGCAATAGTTTATGCATCGAGGGGGCTAGGGTCAGTTATATCTAGAGTATTTCTCCTGTCTTTTCCTGTGTCCTGTGTGAATTTAATTCTCTCTAATTCGCTCTCTTTTTCTATCTTTCTCTTTTGGAGGACCTGAGCCCTAGGACCATTTCTCAGGAATACCTGGCCGGAAGTCTCCTTGCTGTCCCCAGTCCACCTGGTCGTGCTGCCGCTCCAGTTTCAACTGTTCTGCCTGCGGCTATGGAACCCTGACCTGTTCACTGGACGTGCTACCTGTCCCAGATCTGCTGTTGTCAACTCTCTAGAGACAGCAGGAGCAGTAGAGATACTCTGAATGATCGGCTATGAAATGCCAACTGACATTTACTCCTGAGGTGCTGAGCTGTTGCATCCTCTATAACCACTGAGTTTATAATTATTTGACCCTGCTGGTCATCTATGAACATTTGAACATCTTGGCCATGTTCTGTTATAATCTCCACCCGGCACAGCCAGAAGAGGACTGGCCACCCCTCATAGCCTGGTTCCTCTCTAGGTTTCTTCCTAGGTTCCCTAGGACTCCTTTAGAGGGAGTTTTTCCTAGCCACCGTTCTCCTACACCTGCATTGCCTGCTGTTTGGGGTTTTAGGCTGGATTTCTGTATAGCACTTTGTGACATCAGCTGATGTAAGAAGGGCTTCATAAATACATTTGATTGATTTGATTAGTATGGGACATGAAAGCCAAAGGCAAATCTCAACTTACTCCAAAATATCTGTCAATATACATATCAATTCCTTCCCTTTTTCTTTTACGCATCAGCATCAATATTTTTCCTCCTGACCAAAATTTTAAAAAAATATTTCAAAAATGTCTGTGTGAAGCAGTTTTATAAAACGTCTCCTTGGTTACGGCATCACATCTCACCAAGCCGAGTGTGAAAACTAATCAGGTCTTAGCTCTTTGTGGTTCCCTGCTTCTGATGAGAATAAAATCAAAATGACATCTAAATTAAAATCGTCGCACGCTTCGTAAACAACAGGTGTAGACCAACAGTCAGGCGCTTGGGGATACCCCATCATTCGCATTATCACCATGAGTCCAAATCCTCCTTAGGACTACCTGGTTAATGTGGGATGACGTGAAGTCAAGACTGGGACAACTCAGAGAGGACAGCCTCCTATTAGAGTTGAGTGTGGCTGTTGAGAAGCTCCAGATTTATGCTTGACCCCTCTAACGTGCTTCTCTCTGGGCTAGTTGACAACAGCACCAAAGGGTATGGCATCGTGGGTAAGTGGGAGGTAAAATTTTGGAAATGTTACATCTTTTTGAAGTGTTCCTGCTCTGGGCTTTAAGACTTTGCATGTAAATGCGACCTGTCTACCCTCAAATCCAGGTTTTCGTTAACAATGTGTTAACACATTAGCCATTTTGGCGTACACCTATTATCCAAACTGACAAGTCTGTCCCTCGCCAGCTGGACAGCAGAGTTTAGTTATTCTAAAATTATATCTCAATGGATTTGCATACCAGGTGTAACGTGAGATCTTCTGGGGGTGTTGAATGCACAAACAAAAAGGTGTCATCCAATGAATAACACAAGGACGTTGTGAACAAGCATAGTCTATTAAGTTGTATGACAGGGGTGAGGCAAAGCTGGCACACAAGGTGGCGCACACACACACACAGACACACACACACACACCGACAGTCGCACACCACAGCTGATTGGTGTGAGAGAGGAGATTGAATCAGTGGGTTTTAACTGGCTTATGTTGCTCCCTGAAACAGGATGTGGAGGTTAAACTCCAGCTCATTCATTGGTCCATGGTAGATGTTGTTGACAGTAAACCATAAATAAGCACAGGAATACTGGGACATTTCCTAGGACTTCTCAAAGACATTGGCAGCTACTCAAGTACATATCAAAATGAATGGAGGCAGGAGAGAGTGTAGAGATTTTCCAAATTGTGAAAACTGCCAACCTTGCACCACAGAAGAAGCCTCCCCACCAATATGCTTTATTAGTATTGTTTGACATCAAGAAATATATACTCTTAAACTCAGTGCAATAATAATTTCTGCAGCAACGAATGCTGGTTAATTTAAGTACACAGCACATGAATGATTATATCATGTATCCATCATGGGACTTTTCGAGTACCATTTTCATAGTAAATTATGCCAGTTTGAAGCATGGCACGGCATGCCCGGAAGTGTCTATCCTTGTGCCAAGGGTAGGGAGGCTGTTGATTGAGTCCACAGAAGTGGCTGTGGATTAGATTATGAGTGTGTAAATTATGTTTTCCCCTCTAGTAACATCAGTATGGGTCGTCCATGAGTGAATCACGGTCTTGCTCAGTCGTTGAAGGCTGAACTATTACAGCATGAAGTATCGAGAACGTGTACATTTAGGCCAGGATACAATTGAGCTGACACATGCAGTGTTTACCGTGAATGTGGTCTCCATAAACGTGGGAACATTGCCTTTAAAACAACTTAATGTCTTTATCTGTATTGTGGTTATGTGCAGTGTGTAACACTGATGATGAAGAAATCGTAAAGGCAAATAAGGCAGAATGGGGGAGAGGGAGGTGGGAGAGTTTTTCTGTCTTTTCTTTCCATCACAGCGAGTGCTGCTTGAGCTTTGAATGGCTAGATGAAGGGGACTAGCATGGGTAGAACGTGAGTAGAGACTGCTCCATAGGCTAGTGGTTTAAGAACACCCCTCTCTGCCTGATAATGATAAAAGCCCAACTCCTATTCTATCGTATCTCAAGAGCTTAGGTTGTTCTGTGTCAAGACCACAAATTCTTTAAAAAAAATTAAGCTTGAGTTCCTGAACATATTGGAACCAAAATGACCACTTAGCTTTACTAGTACCACTTAATATCTTAAAGGGCCAATGCACACATTTTTATCTCAATATCAAATAACTTCCGGGTAATTATAATGGTCAAAAAGAAACAAAAATAGCTACGTAGCAAAGAGCAATTTCTCAAGAAAGAATTTTGCTAGGACTGTCTGGGAGTTGTCTTAGTGGGGAGGGGAAAACTGAAAATGTCCTGTCAATGGAAGAGAGGTTTGGAGCCTCTCTTTCTTATTGGTCTACTAACTAATGTACCGCATGGTGACGGAAGGCCATAACTCCATCGCACGTCTTTTCAAAAAGCTGTTAATCAAAAGGGCATTATCATCATTTTCACAATTTCACAGTATATTCCAACCTCACACCCATCTAGTACTGAATGGGACCCTCCTGAATTGTCCTCCAGAACAGACGGAATTATTCGGGCATGGAAACAATTGCTCAATTGTTATCAAGGGACTTAATGTGTGCCAGGAAAACATTCCCCACACCATTACACCACTGCCACCAGCCTGTACCGTTGACATCAGGCAGGATGGAGCCATGGACTCATGCTGATGACGGAGTCAGGATTTGGCGTAAGCTGCATGACAACAGAAACTGATAAGAAACTTAACAGGACCAGTCGATGTTTGTGGCCCGCCTGTTAGCTTGCACAATTCTTGGCGTTCTCCTTTGACCTTGCCCACAGGACTGCCGCTGAGGCTGTCTGGATGTTTCTTGTTTGTCGCACCATTCTCAGTAAACCCTAGACGCTGTCATGCGTGAAAAGTTCAGGAGGCTGGCCGTTTCTGAGATACTGGAACCAGCGTGCCTGGCAACAACGATCATACCAAGCTTAAAGTCGCTTAGGTAACTAGTTTTGCCAATTCTAACAATCAAACAGTAACTGAAGGCCTGTCTGTCTGCTTTATATAGCAAGCCACGGCCACGTGACTCACTGTCTGTTGGAGCTAAACATTTTCTGTGAATGGGGTGGTGTACCTAATAAACAGGTCACTGAGTGTATATAAAACACATGAAAATCACGTTTTTGACTGCACTGGGCCTTTAATAAGACGAAAGCACTAGGCCTTCAATACATACAGTAAAATATAATAATTTCCCATCTCATGTAGTGGTCTCTAATAATAGAGTCCTTCCTCGCAAATTATTTTCAGTCTACTTGAAACCACTTACAACAGCACTGACAGGTTAGTACAGTGCATGCACGTTATGAAATATAGTACACAACACATAATTATTCCATCCTTTGGCTTCTGCAGCCTATGGTCAGCATAAATAGCCCAACAAGACACTGGAAACATTTTAGATCATTATTCACTACAGACACATCCATAGCACACACACACACACACATATATAGGCGCGCACACACACTTAAACACACATAGAGACACACAACAAACCCTGGGCAGTGTCAGCCTGGTGTGAAAGTGGATGTGAGAGTAAGAGATTGTAGTATCTTTCTGTAATGGCCAGGCTGGCTTCCTGGGGGCTATGGTGTGTGCTCCTCACTCAGCGATACAGCCACTCTTAATGGGTTATTATTGTCCTTTGGGCTCCCTGCACTCCACACTGCTACCCACACCGCCACGGCCACTGGTGCAGCTCCATTCCTAGACGCCAGCTCGGCTGCTCTGAAGGAAGTGGGAGCCGACCTGTGTTACCAGCTCTTCAAACTAAATATCTCATCCCAGTTAAAGTGCATTAAGAGACTGCGTGAGGAGACACATCGAGAAGGTTGTTTTCGGAGCAGAGAGATGGCGGGGCGCTGCGTAGCCTACCGCTTGTCAGTTTTATCGCTCTGATGTGACACACTGAAGGAATAGGGAGGGGGAGTTAATTTCCTGGCCAGGCTCGTTCCCCATGGTGACATAATTGGCGGGTTCACGGCAATAACCTGAGAGAATGTTTTCCTCAGTCAGGTGTACGCGCCACTTAGTTCATAGAACAATGGTTTTGTGAGTAATTAGCGTCTGGGACAAAAGGAGCGGTAAAAGTGGGTTTTAGTGCAGCTTGAAATAGTTTTCTTTCTACAAATTTGGCTTTAGATTTTGAACGGTTGGAGCTATTATCAACTGTAATTCTATCCTGAAAGCTAAGACGGTCAGGAACACGTATGTGTCTTGTTGTGTCTTTGGCTATGCCAGATTAAGTGACATGACATGCTATTCTATAAAATCCTTTTGCTGTAATTAATATTACCTGATTGAGATAATCATGTAAATGTCATTAACTAGAAAGTCGGGGCACCACGAAAGAATATTTATAGAGCAGTTATCTTCCGAATAAACTCTTAAAGACCTAGTAATATTTTACATCAATAGCGGTCAATATTAATCGTCATCTTATTTCAGTCTCATCTGTAAGTTGTAAATTCTTGGTTATCTTCACGAACCCTGGCAAACAAGTTGAATCAGCAATACAAAATTGGGTTTAATTATTTATTTACTAAATACCTAACTAATCACACAGAATTACATATACACAGAATTAATCATACCTTAATTACAATTTATATCATAAAGGAAAATGTCCCTAGAGGACGGAACAGATATGACAGCTGGTTACACAAAAGAAAAGGGGTCTGGGTTTGAGTGAAAGAGCGGGAAGACATGAGGAACAAAGGGAGAATGCTATCGTAAATACAGTATCTTATGCATTCTAAATTTCTGCCCATTTGGAAAAGGAAAATGCAATAAATATTTACTCTGAGCTGCGCTTCGGTAGGTTGGTGGTAGATGGAAAGCCGTGTTGCCCAACAGAGTCCTTTGTCGTTTGAAGAATGTCTCTGCTGGTAAATTGGATACGTTGTAGTAACGTTGTTGTGTGGTAGATGGGACACTCTGTCTGTTCTTTTCTAGCCCACGTTTGCAGCTGCTGTTGCTAACTCAACGGTTAGGAGGTATCACTTCTGTAGCGAATAAGAGTTCAAAGTTCATACCATTCGCAACCAAAGCTCACGCTGAGGTTGGCTTCGGTCTGTAGTTATTATCTGAACCATTCTGACATCGGATCGTCATCCTAATGTACCCGGAACAGGAGGTTACATTTTCGTCAAGGCTTTATATAGTGGAGCCATGGTCTTGGCAAAATGACCCTATCATGACCCTATCTAATGTCATATCTAGGGCTTTCCTAATTTGAGGGGTGTTGCTTAGGGTACCATCCTAAGTTGATAACTATATGATAAGTCTAGAGACATAAAAAAGGAACTAAGATCAGGACGTGACCATTTTGTATTACACTGGGTTGAATTACATGCTAATGTATTTTGTAGCAACATACTTTTGATAGAGAAATGTGTATTTTCAAAATACAAAATACTATTCAATACCATTTCATTGTAGTGGTTCACAATTTTGTGGCCCTTTTTCACCCTACATCAGTATTAAAGTCTGACAGCACTATGGTGTGATAAGAGCGTCTGCTAAATGAAACTAAATGTAAATGTATACAGTATGTAAAATGAACAATTGCAAATCATGCCAAGTACTACTCGAATGAGCTCTGCCCCGAAAACAAGGCAGTTGTTAATTTTCTCATATACAATTACATTTAGGTAATTTAGCAGACACTCTTACCCAGAGTGACAGTGCTTTCAACTAATTAGATAAACAACAACATATCACAGTCATAGCAAGTAAGAAGTTGCTGTAGCCATTACTGAGAATGTTGTTACTGTTTAGCTGGCTACTTGCAAATATATTTTTGGACTTGAAAATACGTGTTATAATTAAATACAATACTTTGCAAAATTATATTATATGATATTTGATACATTGGTCTTTTGGGTATTTTGTAGTGGTATTTTGTCCTTTTAATTTGTAATTTATGTCCATCCATGGCTATGATCCGCTAGGTCAGAACAAAAGACTGGAGGTGTGGCTTAGAGGGGGTGTGTCTTTCAGGTAGTTATTTTTGGCCAACATTGAGAGCAAATGTAATTTTGGTTAATCTGTTCTGTTGTATTGTCAACCGATGTTAAGGTTGAGCACTGACACATTTGTAACTTAATGAGGCTTACACATGAGTTCCTTAAGTGCCTATGCATATCCCAATGCTGGGATAGTTACCACTTTGTTATAATATTTAAATAATAATGTTGTAATTTTATATTAAAATATGTCATGTGCAAAAGAAATATATCAACATTTGAATTTGCATTCTACAAACTTAACATGATGAACAGGAATGACATTTAGTTTCATTTAGCAGATGCTCTTATCACACCATAGTGCTATCAGACTTTTGATTCAAATGTAGGGTGAAAGGAGCCCACAAAATTGTGAACCGCTATAAAGAAATAGCATAGAAAAGTATGTTGTATTTTGAAGATACAAATTACAAGTATCTTGTAACAAAATACATTGGAGTGTAGTTCAGCCAAGTGTAATACAAAATACTCAGAAGTAATTAAAATACGTATTTCAATATTGCCCATATGGTCATAGCTCAATAACCCAACTAAGTGCCCCAAATGCTGGGTCAAAAATAACCCAACGTCTGTTCTATCCACTATTCGCCCAGCTCTGGGTTGCTTTTTAATCTATCTTTTTTTTGTGTGTACAACACAAGCTGTGCAGGACTAATTAGAAAGGTGAGTGATGAATCTGCACAGAATGACTGAGGGAAATGAACTGATTCTTCACAAACGATCATATAAAAGATTGTTTGATGAACTTTTCCGGAACTTTCCAATACCTTTCTGATGCATTTCAATCCCCCCAAAGTATACTCCCTTCAGACTGAAATTTGCCATTACCTGATTTTACATAGCTTGCGCTATAACTTTTATTGAGAGAAATGGCAATAAGGTCATATTCTGAAGATTCATAAAATTATTTTAAACATGTGTTTCCTCTTCCCCCAAGTGTCCTAAAATAGAGAATCAAATAGTTAGATGTTAATAGTGTGATGAATACATTTTCCACAATAGTATCTTAAATATAATTTACAAATCCATGTAATATCATGTATGAATCAATTTCACTTTGTGACCCCCATCCCTCGTTCTGATGGGTATAGCAGCTGCCCCCGGAGATTTTGTCTTACAAAAGTCTCCCTCTAAAATATTAGTGACTACCACTGCTGTAGTCTCAGGGAAGGGAAGAAGAGAAAGAAGCTCCTCCTCCTGGGTGCATCATGTCATGGTGCTGTGCTAGTGGAGGCTTCTCAGAGGAGGAATGGGAGGACCATCCTCCTCAGTGAATTTCATTTTTTTTAAATAGTAAAACATTTGTGGTGGATGAATCAGAATTAGTTGGGTAACATAGATAAGATGTTTTATTTGCATAATATGCTTATGTGAGATACTTGTCATTAGAATGTTTCCCTTTGGACTATACTGTTGGCAGTTGCACTTTTCCCTTCCCAGCTAGGGCTCAGTAACTTGGGGCCCAGAGAGGGGAGAGGTCAGGCTTGTCTTCATATGTGAATGTATCTGTTAAACCATCTGGTGCTATGCAGAATATCAGAAGGGGAGGAGGACAGAATGAAACATTGTCTTCTTATGTGAATGTGTCTTTACCTATTCTTAAACCATGTGAAGGGAAGTCGTGAATAATGGGGAACCAGTTAGTTGTCTCCACAATGTCTGTACGCCAATCGCTCACTCCTTTTCCCATTGGGGGGAGGAGTATGGCAGTGTCTGGAACCATTGTATGTCCCCTCTGATGTTGCACTTATCTTGAGATAGTATATGACCTAGAGGCTCACTCCCCTCAGTGAGCTTGTCCAGGAGTGGGGTATACTTGAGATGGGAGTATCTAGAGTTGACAATTGATATATGCCATTGGATGAGTTGGTGTTTTTGTACTATGAAGTACCAGGAACGAGATTAGAACCTCGTCTTAGAGACCAAACTTTCAACTGAACGATAATTTATAGCTATCTGGCTATGGGATACTCCTTTCTCAAGTAAAAGGCCCTTTGTGAAGAGTTCCTGAGATCTGTGGTTTGTCATGTAAGTTGAGAGGGGTGGATCTTTGCTATAAAAGATCTCAGTTGCCATTATGTTGACACTCTCAACTTTTCATTAGAGATAGTGAATTGTTGAAAGTCAAATGCTATTGCAAAAGCGTCATTATTATTAAAGGTGAAGTTTAAGTATAACTCTGACTGGTGTGTGGTTTGTAACTCTCCTCATTTGGTAATACAGGAAATTGCCACGACACATTTTAAAAGTGAAATCCTTTTTAGATAAAACAATATTAAATATATTCACGCTACCAAATAATTGGTTAAAACACATTGTTTTGCAATGAAGGTCTACAGTATCCTCAACAGCGCTCTGTAGGGTAGCACCATGGGGTAGCCGGAGGACAGATAGCGTCCATCCTCCTCTGGGTACATTGAATTCAATACAAAACCTAGGAGGCTCATGGTTCTCACCCACTTCCATAGACTTACACAGTAATCATGGCAACTTCCGCAGGAAGTCCTCCAACGTCTCAGATCTCTTGTTGGATGAATTTACTAGTACTGAAAGCATAAGCTACAGATAGCTAGCACTGCAGTGCATAAAATGTGTTGAGTAGTTGACTCAAAGAGAGAGAAAGACAATAGTTGAACAGTTTTGGACAATTTTTTTTTTTTGCAACTGTTGGACTAAATGATTACACCCTAGATCAGCTAGATGTAGGCAACAGTTGAATGTGTCACTGTCTATCACCTCAAAGTTTTCTCACCCTGTGTGCACGTACATTGTAAACTTTCATTCATAAGCTAGGTTGTAGCAACCTCATGATGGGTATATAGAAAACTGTGAGTACCATGTAGTAGCCTAAACCTATAAAATGTTACATTGAACTGGGTGAATGGAATATAAATGACAGTCATCCAATATGCTGTAATAGAGAAGGCCATGCTCATAAAAATTGTCCTCCCTTATCTTAAATGGCACCAACCGCCACTGTGCTGTGTGTGTGGCTGTGCAGCTGTGTACCGTGATACAGTACCACGGTGCAGCTGGGACTATGAAGGTAGGCATGCAGAGAGTCCTGCTGTTGAAGCTCTTTGGTGATGTTAAGGTAGTTTCTTGGCTGGATGACATCATATAGAATGTTTTATTTTTTTTATTTTTTATTTAGGGGGTATAACAGCTTTAATATTGCAGATAGATTGAGGCTCCTAGCAATGTAATTGTCTGCATCATTTTAAATTTAAATTTTAAATCATTTTAAACAAAAAGAGTTTGTTGGTTGGTCCAGTGATGAGCATGCACACTACAGACCACATGGTAAATACAAGGAACAAGGTTCAGTCTGACTGGAAGCTAGTGTCGGCCTACACATGTACAATACATTACTGGTATCATGACTATAGTCCATCCTTGTATGGATTCAATGTTTTTTCAAAGATACTTGTTGTGACCTTGCCAAAGGGCTCAGTATGCCTTTTCTACACTATATTTGACTGGAACTTGAACCTGACAGATAAGGAAGAGGAAACACTGAGGCTGACATTTCAAAACTCTGCCTCTATCTCTTTCTTTTCCTACATCAAACCGCATAAAGCTCGCAGAATCGCCACAGCTTTAACCCCAAAGCTAAAAGCTGGAAAACGTTTTCGAAAGCTGTCTATCAGGAAACAACTTGATGCTCTGACAAAGATTTCCTTGAAACTCTTCTTTACAGAGGCAGTCTGGGCCTCTGATTACTACAGTCGGTTATTAATGTCAAACATTACCGATGCTAAAACACATTTTAAATATGAATATCCTTTTAGTAAAGTCATCATTAGTCAATAGCTGTCATGTAATATTGATTGTATCTACATGTCACTAGAGAAACACTTGACTATTACAAGACACACATAACATAATGGGAAGTGGTACCATATGCAGCCTGAAATCATTGAAATGCATTGATAAATATTGATAACTGTTTAAGAAATGCATGATGAATCAGTGGTGGAACTGTCCAGCCTTGACATAGAAAGATACCTTATGAAAGATGCATGTGAACACTAGTAAGGTTGACATGGATTTCTGCTCCCCTGATAGTACCTGTATACATTCAGTTCTCAACCCATATGGCTAATAATGTATGGGCTGAACCAGCTTCCTGTTTTCATTTGACCTAGAGTAGCTCGGGACCAAATACAGTACGCGATTAAATACTCCTGCCATATCCTGGCACACGTCAGGACAGTTTGAATAAACTGACATGGGTGAAATTGTGGACTGCTGCCATGTCCGTCTATGGAATAGTTCTAACCTTTTCATAGAGGAAGGTAAGGATAGTCTGGAATAAAAGAGAATAAAAGAGAAAATGCTAATGATTTTTTGTCCAGTTATTCAGTATAAATAGCGCCTCTGGCTTATGCACACCTCGCAAGTATAATTGTACTATTTTAGTCACACTTTTATTACCCATGAGGAAGAAACAATACCCGTCCCTTACCTTGACTCAAGGAAGGAGAAACAATGCCAATTCTGTGCTCAGCCCCAGCTGCTACACTATAAGATGCTGCTTGGCCCAAGTGATTCATATATTTCCCTTAAAAAGGATGGGGCGGATCAATGGACCCCTATTAGCTACCTGGGCACCTTGAGCCCCTACCAAACACTGCCATCCCCACTATCCCACTCCCCAAAGCCCATCACCAACCCCCACCCACTCCAACTACTCCCTGTGAAACCATCCCACAATGCATTGCACAGAGAGCTCTGAATCGTTAGTGGGAGTAGAGAACGGAGGGTATGTGTGAGTGGGTTGCTAAAGGAAAAAAAGCCACAAGTGACAATTTACCATTATGTTCTTCTATATCTGCTATGTTTTTATAAAGGCTCTCATTATATACTGTACCCTATTTAGATTCTTACAGACACTGAGTGTACAAAACATTAGGAACACAAGGCACAGAATTACAAGGCACAAAGCAATGTTCGTTAAAGTTACAGAGAACAATTTTTGGGGGGCAAAAGTAAATATAAATGTTGATATTAGTTGGCAGGGGTCTTTATGTCAACATTGTTGTGTTTTAATGTACTTTTATACATTTTAATACTTTCTGGTAGATGTGTAGTGGGGTAATATGTTATATATAATCATTTATATACACTGAGTAGACAAACCATTATGAACATCTGCTCTTTCCATGGCATATACTGACCAGGGGAATCCAGGTGAAAGCTATGATCCCTTATTGATGTCACTTGTTAAATATACTTCAATCAGTGTATATGATTGTGTATGTGTGCCATTCAGAGAGTGAATGGGGAGACAAAAGAGTTATGTGCCTTTGAACTGGGTATGGTATTAGAAAACTTTTTCACGCTCAACAGTTTCCCGTGTGTATTAAGAATGGTCCCCCACCCAAAAGACGTACACAAAACAATGAGATAACAGCTTTGGATCAGGAGAGGAGTTATAAAAAAGTGAATCATTGGTATGAAATCATAATAATCTCTCATTTGGACCAGAGTCTGTGTTAATTTCCAGGACCATCATACCATAGTGTCCCATATGTTCCCATGCTAGATAGATACCACATACAGGCCAGCATACTCACACACTGCAGACTATCAGTGACTGAGAGTACATATTCCATCTTGAGGAAGACAGGGTTGATGTTGCGCCATGCCGTCTGTCTACTCTTATGTGGGCAGAGTGGTCGACAGAGCCAAGTCCGCTCTGCCATCTCTGACTGACAGGATTTGCCTAACGCTAACGAGCTAATTGTTTCTGAAGTCTCTAATATCCCCACTGACGTCTAGATGGATACTGTGTGCCGGCGTGCCATTAGGGAACAGCCTACAAAGGGCATGGAGTGCAAGCCGGCACCGTTGTCTATGTCGTGTCATGTTTTTGTCTTGTTTTCCATCCCCTGCTTTCATCACATCTGAAACATCTTCAATCATGACTTCTTCCACATCCCAGCGAGCAGGTCAACAGCAACACTCCTCGTGAATTCCCACCTGGGAACAGCATAGGGGCTTGGGAGAAAAAAAAGCACCAGGACGCAGCAACAACATCCAATAACCATCAACCTTTTTGGGGGGGGTGGACACGCTGGCACAGGTTAACCATTCAAAGGGAGTGATTGACAAGTGCAGGCAGTTCTTCAGCACCTGCTCTCCCGAACCCCCAAAAATGCAGATGAAACAATGTGTCACCCTCCAATCAACTAGAGCGGGCTGGATCTGGATGTGGAGCAACATCCTCTGATGGACTGACTGGAGAGCATTAACATACAGTTAGCCATCAGCCAATGCAGCGGTGCTTCTAGATAGAGGCCTCCCGACATTTGCATTTCAATAACCCTCTCGGAGCCTCTCCTTCCTCTCCTGATCCAAAGCTGCTTTCTCATTGTTTTGTGAGCGATGTGTCAGTATCTTTCATTTTTGCATGGGATATCATATGAGACAACTATCTGGCCTGTCCAGAGCCTCAGGGGATGAAGGGCTGGAAAGGGATGGATGGATGAAGAGAAAATATTATATAAGATTAGTAGAATGAAGGGTTTCATTATGCCCACGTTCCCATTCTGCGTCTGAATCAGGATAGCTCTCTTTCTCATCTCTCTCTCTCTCTCTCATCCCTGTCTTTCTCTCATTCCGCCGCCTGCCCATCATTTACCCATCAAAGCATGTACCGGGACAGTGCAACCCCATTTCCAGCTCTGCCATAAATTCACATGCCCTTCTCCAATGGAGTGTAAGCCTATATCACTCAAAAGAAAAGAGTGGATAAGATGGCAAGGGCTTCACGTCTTTTAAATCCCTGTCGCTGTGACTGATGTAAGTGGTACCCACTAGACAATTACAAGTGTTGACCTTTGAACCTCTATATAATATCTGGGAGGACAAAGCCCACACACAGCTGCCTCTGAGCACAACAACAAGTAATGTGACTGACTGAGGAAAGTGGAGGCGAGCTGACATGAAGGTAGCCAACTACCAACCTCAGCATGACCTGAAGATACACAGAGGGGGAAAAATGCATATTGTGCAACTCCTGTCGAACACACATCAGCAGTACAACAGGATAGGCAGGCAAGCACACAGACATACAGCCAGACATGCAGACAGACAGGCAGGCAGGCAGAAACAAAGACCTTTCTTCTGAAACTCATCAGTCTATTCTTGTTCTGAGAAATGTAGGTTATTGCGACTCCGGGATGCTGACCTTCTAGGCAGAGCTGCAAAGAAAAAGACGTATCTCAGACTGGCCAATAAAAATATTAAGATGGGCAAAAGAACACAGACACTGGACAGAGGAACTCTGCCTAGAAGGCCAGCATCCCAGAGTCTCCTCTTCACTGCTGACTTTGAGACTGGTGTTTTGCGGGTACTATTTAATGAAGTTGAGGACTTGTGAGGCATCTGTTTCTAAAACTAGACACTCTAATATACTTGTCCTCTTGCTCTGTTGTGCACTGGGGCCTCCCACTCCTCTTTCTATTCTGCTTGGAGCCTTTTTTTGCTGTTCTGTGAAGGGAGTTGTACAAAGCGCTGTACGAGATCTTCGGTTTCTTGGCAATTTCTCGCATGCTCAGAACAAGAATAGACTGACGAGTTTCAGAAAGAAGTTCTTAGTTTCTGGCCCTTATGAGCCTGTAATTGAACACACAAATGTTGATGCTCCAGATACTCAACTAGTCTAAAGAAGGACTGTTTTATTGCTTCTTTAATCAGCACAACAGTTTTCAGCTGTGCTAACATAACTGCAAAAGGGTTTTGTAATGATCAAATAACCTTTTAAAATGATAAACTTGGATTAGCTAACACAATGTGCCATTGGAACACAGGAGTGATGGTTGCTGATAATGGGCCTCTGTACGCCTATGTAGATATTCCATTTTTAAAAATAAGCCATTTCCAGCTACAGTAGTCATTTACAACATTAACAATGTTTACGCTGTATTTCTGATCAATTTGATATTAATTTGATGGAAGAAAAAAATTGATATTCTTTCAAAAAACAAGGACATTTCTAAGTGACCCCAAACTTTTGAACAGTAGTGTATTTACAGTATATATTATCATATCTTATGTCCACTGCACATTTTCGACACCATCACAACTGACACCATTTACTGTGTATGACTGCATACTGAAAGTCCAATAACCATAGTGAATACATGTGGGCATACCGCACAATAATCTTTTATTAAGAATACTGGTGATGAATCACCAGAGTTTTAGAGGGGCAACGGCTTGCAACATTTCTACTGAGTGGAGTAGTATACATCCACTGAACTATACATCACATTCCCGTTTTACCATATTTCCATAATGCTTACTCAAGGATTTCTAAATCTTTACCCAGTTTCCAAATCTTTGGATTTTCAGCTTAAAAGCACAAGTCCTGGAGGTAGAGAGGATGGGAAACAGGCAAACCCTCATTACATGAAAACAGAGTGAGGCATAGTGGAAACATAATGACCTTTCCTGCAACACGCACACACACATGCAGAGTATGCAGATTTGACTGCAGCATCATTCACCGTGCTGTCGGAGTTTGTTTCCATCCCTTCGTTTGTTCTACCTGACATCAACTCAGTATCCCCACGGCAGAGGGAAACTCATCATGCATTGATTCAAGTTGAGTTAACCTTCAAACTGTTTTACCGGTACTGTGTGTGTGTGTGTGTGTGTGTGTGTGTGTGTGTGTGTGTGTGTGTGTGTGTGTGTGTGTGTGTGTGTGTGTGTGTGTGTGTGTGTGTGTGTGTGTGTGTGTGTGTGTGTGTGTGTGTTTGTGTGTGTGCATGTGCGTTTGGGGAGAGTGAAGGTGGGGGCATGTGTGTGAGTGGGGGGTTGGGGAGGGTGTGCGTGTGTATGCGTGTGTGTCTATGTGTGTTTGTGTGTGTGTGTTTGTGTGGGAACATATTCCCTTAACCGACATAGGCTGTGGTGGACTGATAAGCATTGTACAATAGCTGACACAGGGGACTAAATAACATGCACAAAGAGAGACCTTCTCCTCAGCTGAAATGACGGGGTGGACACACACACACAGACAAATACACACACACACTCACACAGAAATACACATACACACACATGAGTCATGACAGAGCCTAATCAAACACAAAATACAACTTAATCCTGTTATAACTGCAGGTGCAGACTAAGATAATGCAGTGAAAGAGCCTGGAATGCTGGGAACCTACTGCTGTTGCTGTGGCAACCATCAAGCAGCTCCAGCTCCCATTCACTCCACTATCTTAGTGAGAGATGTATACCTCTGCCTAACACTGAACCCCATCACATATCTTTTACCCTTAACATCAAGTCCCCCGTAAGCCCCTTTAGCAAGGGGCTAAACAGAGTTCTCTTATGCCTGGGTGGAGTGGAGAGAGAATGTAGAGAGTAGAAATATCTCCACCAATAACCATGGCTGCAGGAGGGATATATGGTGCTCCAGTCCCAGTGGCATTGATAACCTGATAAGACCTCTCCTCTGGGGGGGTAGAGTTAGCCCAGCCTGGCCTCTCTGGCCCTGCAAGCACACCTGAACCATCTTCTCATTCGGCGCACACCCCACAGAATACATGCTTACACACGCACACACACACACACACACACACACACACACACACACACACACACACACACACACACACACACACACACACACACACACACACACACACACACACACACACACACACAGAGGGAGAGGGACCTGCTGTCACTGCTGTCATTACAGCTTCTGGATTCCCTCTCTGATCTGGTGTCTGCTGTTGTGGGACTAAAAATAAAACACCTTGATCACATTATGAAGATGTCTCCTTCTCTTCTTTGTTTCTGTTAGTGGGAAGTTCTAGAGGAAAGGAGAGGCTGACCAAAGAACACGCTGTATTTATAGTTACAGTATATACGAATGTTATATATTTAGAAATGAAATTAATTTAGTTTGAGTCTGGGTGTTTGTTTCCGGCTGTTTCTTTCTGTCTTTCGAGATGCAAGGCAGAGTCAGCTACTTTTTTAGTTCAATTAAGTGCCTGGGTATTGTGAGTGAAGATTTATTTCAAAATCTTTTGTGGGAATTGTCCATGAAGTTGCAGGGCACAATGCCCTTCCACTTCCCATTTATATAACTGCTGTGTATTGTAGAAAGCATTTATAACCAATTTAATGCATGAGTACATTTTTCAACTCACTGGGCTAAGAGCTCAAATGAGAGTCTCTAAATAGGTCTCTTAAAACACTTTGGGTGTGTGTCAGCGAGTTGAATAGAGCAGACATTGCTAGAGAGCGAGTGAGAGAGAGAGAGTGATAAAGAGACAGAGAGAGAGAGAGAGAGAGAGAAAGAGGTCAATATGGGGGCCATTCTCCCTTCAGATGCTAGCGAGCTGTTGACTCTCAAAGCCTTACAATGCACAATGTCAGGTATGCCTTCCAATAGCCAACAATAAGAAACATTTCTTCATCCATTTAGAATTTTCTAGAACTAGAAAATTCCAGCTGATGAGGTGACAAAGAAACAATCTGGTCTCGGTCCAAGTTGTGCACAAAGTCTCCATTCACAGCTCTGGTGGAGACGGCGCTGGCTGTCTAGCTGTGGAGTTCACAGCGACCAACTTAATCCATCCACGCTCACGGAGAAAACCCCTCCATATTTCCCAAGCTCCCCTCTGACAAATAATGGCCACTTTTCCTGGGCGGCTCTCTCGGTCATTCACACACTGTACCTGTGATGCTGACATTTTGGGGTTTAACTGTGATTGGCTCCCAGAGATTTGTATTTCCGGCGTATCACCATTTCAATGTATTCAACAGAGGTTTGCTTCATTTCCTGTTTCGGTGTGATGAATGTGTAATAACTCTGGTGTTTGAGCCACAGTGGAGCCATGGCACCAGGTCACTACCCAAAGGTCTGGAAGATGTGTGTTGATAGCTTGGCACCTGTCAGCCCCGTTTTACACGTGAAGTGAACAAACCAATGGGGTGCCATGAAAGGCATCCTGCACTACCCTACTTCATAATTCATAATACCCTTTCCTTTTGTTAGTTATTTATAAACTTCAAAAAGATGTACCTACTGTGAAGTCTAGGGGCAGTAAGCTAAGGTCTTTTCACGGAAATGGTTGCTTTTAAAACTCCTGGGTTCCTCAATCTGAAAGCAGACAGAATTGATATTTCGGGAGGGGTCGTAACCATACTGGTTGGATGACAGCTTTTTAATCTGCCGGGTGTGTGTGTATATGTCTGCCTGTGCACATGTGTGTGTTTGCACAGATGCACACTGCTCCGGTGTGTAGTGCCTGTCTGCTGTGTTGAACTGTGCCGGTTTATGAAAAGGGACTTTGATGGTTTGCTGCCTCTGGTCTCCTGGGATATTTGAATACGATGGCCTCATTACATGGACAGGCTAGCAGAAGCAATCTGCTCAGCCACATGTGCTGCTGGAGGTGAGAGGAGGCAGGAGGGGAGGGGAGACAGGAGCGAAGAGGAAAGGGGATGAGAGGGGATATAAGAGGGGAGGAGAGGGAGGAGGAGAGGATAGGAGAGAGGAGGAGATAGAAAGGGAGAGGAGAGGGGAGTGGAGAGGAGAGGAGAGGAGAGAGTGGAGTGGAGATAAGAGAGGAGGAGAGAGGAGAGGAGAGGAGAGGAGGAGAGAAGAGAGGAGGAGAGGAGAGACCAGGGGAAAAGGAAATGAGAGGCTGTCAGGAACTACTACATTCTACAGGGTGGGAGGCTGTCAGCTAAGAGCAGGAAGGCAGATGCAAGGAGAGTGAGAAGACATGAACAGACTGACAGACAGTTGTACTGAGACCAATTCATTACTATTGACTGACAGATAGGCACCTCTCGTTCTGCATGTCAGGAAAGAAGCTCCCTTATAGTTCATGAATATCTTCCAAAATCCAATTCTGGATTTATGGAAGTCCACATTTTCTACCCACCCGTCAGATTCCATTGTTGCTTATTAATAGAAGAGTAAACTCTATTTGAATAATTGACGCCTGAAACATTATAGAGGAAATAAACATCAAATAAATAGAGTGAATTAGAAGTAATAATGTTATTTTTTTACAACAGAGAACAGTATCTGTCCTCACCCCGGCTGAGGTCTCCCTCCAGCCCTCTTCTATTTTGGTTCTGGGTGCTGCCACCTCATCTCTGCAGCTGGGTGTAGATTGCAGGGGAGCAGGAAGCACAGATGACCTTCCTCTTCCTGTCATCCTCATAAAACAATCATCATTGTAGTGTCTTCAAGAGTCACATGTATTTATTTCCCAAGCAATAACACACAGTATTTTACTTGCAGTGGGTTTTTAACGGACAAAACACTTGGGTCTACTTCGTGTTTTCATATTTGCCATGGAACAATATTGCGATACTGGTATCGTTCTGGACCTAGTACAAATGCCAGAAAGTATTGAGGCATTTGTCCCAACAATACAGTAATACTCTAAACACAACAGGTCCGCCAGAACCCACAGTTGTCCATTACAGGAAGCCACTAACCCAGAGAATACAGTGGTATGTATCTCCCTCTAGGTAAGAGCCACACCAACGACTGCATGGCTCTGCCCGGTCATGTGAGAAGCTAGTGTGAATGGTGTTCATTACACACAGTTCAACTCGTTATGGCCACCGTGGGAGATACTGTAGGAGGACAGGCGAAGAGAAACTGAGAGACAGCCTTGCTGCCTTTCAAAAAGGAGATATGAGACAAAAAGGAGATATGAGACATGGCTGAAATAGCTCTCAATCCACAGAGAAGGGAGTAAAAGTATGGGGACAACATCTGTTCAGTAAAAGGGTTTTAAGCTGAGATACGTTTGAAATGTTCTAGTAATGGATGATGCTACTCTTAGAGATGATCCTCAACTGTTTATCATCATGAAGCAGCTACCTGGATGAAGCAGGGCGGCTACCTAGATGAAACTGGGACAAGAGGATGGCACGAGCAGCTTGAGAATGAAGCCAGTGTCCATATATATATACATGTGTGTATATATATATATATATATATATATATGGACCCTGGCTTCATTCTCAAGCTGCTCGTGCCATCCCCTTGTCCCAGTGAGACTATAACGCCTATGCAGTGAGACTTCTACCACAAAATGGCCACCCTGCTTCATCCAGGTATATATACAGTGCCTTGCGAAAGTATTCGGCCCCCTTGAACTTTGCGACCTTTTGCCACATTTCAGGCTCCAAACATAAAGATATAAAACTGTATTTTTTTGTGAAGAATCAACAACAAGTGGGACACAATCATGAAGTGGAACAACATTTATTGGATATTTCAAACTTTTTTAACAAATCAAAAACTGAAAAATTGGGAGTGCAAAATTATTCAGCCCCCTTAAGTTAATACTTTGTAGCACCACCTTTTGCTGCGATTACAGCTGTAAGTCGCTTGGGGTATGTCTCTATCAGTTTTGCACATCGAGAGACTGAAATTTTTCCCATTCCTCCTTGCAAAACAGCTCGAGCTCAGTGAGGTTGGATGGAGAGCATTTGTGAACAGCAGTTTTCAGTTCTTTCCACAGATTCTCGATTGGATTCAGGTCTGGACTTTGACTTGGCCATTCTAACACCTGGATATGTTTATTTTTGAACCATTCCATTGTAGATTTTGCTTTATGTTTTGGATCATTGTCTTGTTGGAAGACAAATCTCCGTCCCAGTCTCAGGTCTTTTGCAGACTCCATCAGGTTTTCTTCCAGAATGGTCCTGTATTTGACTCCATCCATCTTCCCATCAATTTTAACCATCTTCCCTGTCCCTGCTGAAGAAAAGCAGGCCCAAACCATGATGCTGCCACCACCATGTTTGACAGTGGGGATGGTGTATTCAGGGTGATGAGCTGTGTTGCTTTTACGCCAAACATAACATTTTGCATTGTTGCCAAAAAGTTCAATTTTGGTTTCATCTGACCAGAGCACCTTCTTCCACATGTTTGGTGTGTCTCCCAGGTGGCTTGTGGCAAACTTTAAACAACACTTTTTATGGATATCTTTAAGGAATGGCTTTCTTCTTGCCACTTCCATAAAGGCCAGATTTGTGAAATATACGACTGATTGTTGTCCTATGGACAGAGTCTCCCACCTCAGCTGTAGATCTCTGCAGTTCATCCAGAGTGATCATGGGCCTCTTGGCTGCATCTCTGATCAGTCTTCTCCTTGTATGAGCTGAAAGTTTAGAGGGATGGCCAGGTCTTGGTAGATTTGCAGTGGTCTGATACTCCTTCCATTTCAATATTATCGCTTGCACAGTGCTCCTTGGGATGTTTAAAGCTTGGGAAATCTTTTTGTATCCAAATCCGGCTTTAAACTTCTTCACAACAGTATCTCGGACCTGCCTGGTGTGTTCCTTGTTCTTCATGATGCTCTCTGCACTTTTAACGGAACTCTGAGACTATCACAGTGCAGGTGCATTTATACGGAGACTTGATTACACACAGGTGGATTGTATTTATCATCATTAGTCATTTGGGTCAACATTGGATCATTCAGAGATCCTCACTGAACTTCTGGAGAGAGTTTGCTGCACTGAAAGTAAAGGGGCTGAATAATTTTGCACGCCCAATTATTCAGTTTTTGATTTGTTAAAAAAGTTTGAAATATCCAATAAATGTTGTTCCACTTCATGATTGTGTCCCACTTGTTGTTGATTCTTCACAAAAAAATACAGTTTTATATCTTTATGTTTGGAGCCTGAAATGTGGCAAAAGGTCGCAAAGTTCAAGGGGGCCGAATACTTTCGCAAGGCACTGTATATATATATATATATATATATATATAATTTATTTATTTTATTTCACCTTTATTTAACCAGGTAGGCATGTTGACAACAAGTTCTCATTTACAACTGCGACCTGGCCAAGATAAAGCAAAGCAGTTCGAAACATACAACAACACAGAGTTACACATGGAATAAAACAAACATACAGGCAATAATACAGTATAAACAAGTCTATATACGATGTGAGCAAATGAGGTGAGATAAGGGAGGTAAAGGCAAAAAAAAAAAAGGTCATGGTGGCAAAGGAAATACAATATAGCAAGTAAAACACTGGAATGGTAGATTTGCATTGGAAGAATGTGCAAAGTAGAAATAAAAATAATGGGGTGCAAAGGAGCAAAATTAATTAATTAATTAAATACAGTAGGGAAAGAGGTAGTTGTTTGGGCTAAATTATAGGTGGGCTATGTACAGGTGCAGTAATCTGTGAGCTGCTCTGACAGTTGGTGCTTAAAGCTAGTGAGGGAGATAAGTGTTTCCAGTTTCAGAGATTTTTGTAGTTCGTTCCAGTCATTGGCAGCAGAGAACTGGAAGGAGAAGCGGCCAAAGAAAGAATTGGTTTTGGGGGTGACTAGAGAGATGTACCTGCTGGAGCGTGTGCTACAGGTGGGTGCTGCTATGGTGACCAGCGAGGGGGACTTTACCTAGCAGGGTCTTGTAGATGACATGGAGCCAGTGGGTTTGGCAACGAGTATGAAGCGAGGGCCAGCCAACGAGAGCGTACAGGTCGAAATGGTGGGTAGTATATGGGGCTTTGGTGACAAAACGGATTGCACTGTGATAGACTGCATCCAATTTGTTGAGTAGGGTACTGGAGGCTATTTTGTAAATGACATCGCCAAAGTCGAGGATTGGTAGGATGGTCAGTTTTACAAGGGTATGTTTGGCAGCATGAGTGAAGGATGCTTTGTTGCGAAATAGGAAGCCAATTCTAGATTTAACTTTGGATTGGAGATGTTTGATATGGGTCTGGAAGGAGAGTTTACAGTCTAACCAGACACCTAAGGATTTGTAGTTGTCCACGTATTCTAAGTCAGAGCCGTCCAGAGTAATGATGTTGGACGGGCGGGCAGGTGCAGGTAGCGATCGGTTGAAGAGCATGCATTTAGTTTTACTTGTATTTAAGAGCAATTGGAGGCCACGGAAGGAGAGTTGTATGGCATTGTAGCTGCATATACACAATAGCAGTCAAAGGTTTGGACACACCTACTCATTCAAGGGTTTTTTTTTTTTTTTTTACTATTTTCTACATTGTAGAATAATAGTGAAGACATCAAAACTACGAAATAACACATATGCAATCATAAAGTAACCAAAAAAGTGTTAAACAAATCAAAATTTATTTTATATTTTTTTATATTTGAGATTCTTCAAAGTAGCCTCCCTTGGTGGTATAAAGAAGATACCCCAATTTGGTCCATATTAAGGCAAGAACCGCTCAAATAAGCAAAGAGAAACAACAGTCCATCATTACTTAAAGATATGAAGGTCAGTCAATCGGGAACATTTCAAGAACTGCAGTCGCAAAAACCATCAAGCGCTATGATAAAATGGGCTCTCGTGAGGACAACCACAGGAAAGGAAGAACCAGAGTTGGAGAGGATAGGTTCGTTAAAGTTAACAGCCTCAGAAAATGCAGCCCAAATAAATGCTTCAGAGTTCAAGTAACAGACACATGTCAAGATCAACTGTTCAGAAGAGACTGCGTGAATCAGGCCTTCATGGTCAAATTGCTTCAAAGAAACCACTACTAAAGGACACCAATTAGAAGAAGAGACTTGCTTGGGCCAAGAAATGAGAGACAGCCTTGCTGCCTTTCAAAAAGGAGATATGAGACAAAAAGGAGATATGAGACATGGTTGAGAAATGAGCAATGGACATTAGACTGGTGTAAATTTGTCCTTTGCTCTGATGAGTCCAAATTTGAGATTTTTGGTTCCAACCGCTGTGTCTTTATGAGACGCAGAGTAGATGAACGGATGATCTCTGCATGTGTGGTTCCCACTGTGAAGCATGGAGGATGTGTTGTGATGGTGTGGGGGTGCTTTGCTTGTGACACTGTCTGTGATTTATTTCAAATTCAAGGCACACTTAACCAGCATGGCTACCACAGCATTCTGCAGCGATACGCCATCCCATCTGGTTTGCGATTAGTAGGACTATCATTTTTTTTCAACAAGACAATGACACAAAACACACCTCCAGGTTGTGTAAGGGATATTTGACCAAGATTGAGAGTAATGGAGTGCTGCATCAGATGACCTGGCCTCCACAATCACCCGACCTCAACCCAATTGAGATGGTTTGGGATGAGTTGGACTGCAGAGTGAAGGAAAAGCAGCCAACATGTGCTCAGCATATGTGGGAACTGCTTCAAGACCGTTGGAAAAGCATTCCATGTGAAGCTGGTTGAGAGAATGCCAAGAGTGTGCAAAGTCATCAAGGCTGGCTCTTTGAAGATCAAATATTAAATATGTTTTGATTTGTTTAACACTTTTTTATATTTATATATATATATATATATATATATATATATATATATATATATATATATATATATATATATACATATCAAGCGTCTCAGAGCAGGTGTGCTCATTTAGGATCAGTTCATCATTTTAGATCACAATAAATACAATTATTAGTACAGAAATGACCTGATCCCAGATCAGCACTCCTATTCGGAGATATGCGGGCCTTGGTCTACAGTGGGCCTACATACATGTTAAATAAAGCTCCTCTCGAACTGATTAGAAACTGTGTGTCTGTGCCTTCACCGCTGATGCTGTAATACAATCAATGAGACGGTAATTGAAATATGCACAAGGATACCTCAGCACATTTAGTTTATTACATTTCTACATCTGCACTTGCCGAGGAGACAGGCTAGTGAAACAGAGGAATTGATTTGCTCGCGCATTTTAGCTCACTTTGATAAACATGAAATTAGTTTGATGTAAAAAAATTAGCTTCAGTCTCATCACCTGCTGCTGAAACGAACCCAGCTGCTGGAGAGGAAGAACGGCCCTCTTATAAAGAGGAGTGCGTGTTGCCTGACGTTTGCAGCAAACATGCTATGTGGGATGACAACAGAGGCAAAGCCTCCTCTTTTAAAATTCACACGTTTACAGCCCTCTTTTCACACTGTCTATCTCTCAGAGTGCGATGATAATCCTCTCCTTATGTATTATGTACAGACCTAATCTCACGTCACATTCGTCCATGTTATGATGACACACAACATAAACTATTTATGTTTTAGGCTAATTACATAGCACTGGAAACAGAGTTATAACCTATGTCAAAATCAACTTCACTCCCAACCATTTGAGAAACTGCTTCGCCAGCAGCCAACCAGCAGCCAACAGCCAACAGAGCTTGATAAAATAAAGACAGGCATTGTCATCATGAGCGCAGATAATCTTGTTTAGTTGTTTTACATGTCCACCTGCATCATATTTTGCCTAGATCCCATCCCAGGGCTGTCTAATAGGTGCAAATGACGCCAGATGTCACCCCTCGCTCGATGCCTCGGCGCCCAGCCGATGGCTGAGCACTGCAAACAGGATAACAACTTGGCTGACTAGCCCACACTCCCTCCCTCAGCCAACCTCATCTATTCTCCTATAGATCCAGGCCTAAATACATCATTCCCTTTTCAATAATGTATGGTTCTGTATTGGCCACAAGTTGGACTTGGATGGGCGAGTTACAGAACAGATTGCAGAAGTGTGTGGATCACGGTTACGAAATGATGTGTGTTTGGAGGGGAGGGGGGGGGGCATGGTGACAGCATGTGGAAGACACAAAAGCCATTATTTCTTACATTAAAGCACCACAGTGTTTCATAGCAGCATAAATATCACACAGCGGTAGTTGAAGTGGCACTGTCTTCAGAGAATGCCCAGGCTGCCCAGAGAATGTCAGGGCACCCAGCTGGGCACAACGGCATGGATTCTCAGCCCAGGCTGACTCAGCACAGTAAATATGCTTAGGGAAATATAATCCTTCCTCCTCCTCTTGCTCTGTGTCTCTGTTTCCCCTGAACCCTTCAGTGGTCGATTAATGTAGATGCATTCATGATATGCACACGTCTGTTTACGGCAATAACTTTTCACAATGGGCGGGGGGGGGAGCAGCGTGTGCCTCACAGATAATTACTTAACTGTTTGGCCACGGCCCTCGTCTCCACAAGGCCCATTAATAGAATCCTGTCAATCTCCCCCATCCATCCCTCCATTGCTGCTTTCCCTGCCTTCTCATCCCTCTGTTCTCCTGCCTTCTCAATCTCATCCCAATCCTCCCTTCAGCAAACATCCCTTCACAGCCATTGAAGACCGATTAGAGGTGTAAGCTGCTGATAGAATGTCGCAGCAGAAGACTTCCTTTGGTACTAGGAGGCATTACGAAGTCTCACCAAGCTTTACAAAGCACAAAACGGGAACTTGAGTAGCCTGGGTATAAACACATAGCTGCCGGTTACAATGGGAGGCTTTGTTTCATCTCCAGTTGCTCACAGATTCGATGTCGGTTGTGGAAGTATGCTGAAACAGTAGCTGCGTCTCTCTCTCTCTCTCTCCCTCTCTCTCTCTCTTTCTCTTTCACTTTCTCAAGCAGACATACAGTATCACAACACTTGATGAAGGATGACACCTCACCTAAAAGCACTCATGGTTCTTTTGTTCTCCCAGCAGTGTTGTGATGTCTTACGTTACAAAAGACATCGGAGGCTTTCGGAGGAGAAGAGATCAGTGTCTTCAGAACAATACTGTGTGCGCGTGTCCAATGAATCATGCTGTACTATTATCCACGGAGCTGTTTGTGTTTGAGATCTGTGTCGTCGTACAGGCATATGGGATCATATTAATCAGGTGATGGCGAGCTAATTCTAAATATTCCTGACAACATTGTGAATACAAAACACAATTAATCACCTTATTCCAGTCATGTAGGGTGGCTAAAAGCGTTAACTAATGTAAGCCAATAAATCCTAGCCGGTTAGTAGAGTGGTTATTAATTGCCAGAAGAGACAGCCTGGTTGGTCTCTGAAGCCAAGAAATATAAATGACTGTACACTCCTCACATTGCGTTCACCCACGGTGTGTGAAGGAGAGGAGTGGATGTTGGAGGGGCACCGCGCTACACACACCTCCTGGAGGGAACAGACCTCCACCCCCGCACCCCTCCTCCTCTCACCCACACCTCTTCATCCATCTCTCCTTCAGTTCTTTCTGAGTTGTGGTGGTGGCAGAGTGGTGCTCCCCTCCCCCTGGTCTGGTCCTGCAGCAGAAGGCCAATGCTGATTAATATAGTCAGGCCCTTGCAGTATGACTGAGTGTGAGGGAGCTGTGGCGGCCGAGTGGGAGTGGAGCACCGAGGGCCGAGTGGAGACTGGAGGACGGGTGGGCTGGGGAGGACCCAGGCCTGGTGCTGCTGGGACCCTCCTCTTGGGGCTGCTGGGCCTCTAGCCTGGAGGCAGTGAGCCAAAAAGGGAAAACACTGGGCTTTACTAATGTTTCTGTCAACAAGGACCTAGCTTCCCTGCGCTGGCTTGCAGACTAGAAGCAGCAGTACATCCTGGAGTTTCTTTATGAGTGGGTAAACAAGTGGCCATTAAGGGCCTATAGGAAAGCACCCTGCTCAAACACTGATAAAACAACACACAGTTCATTTGTTTTCATTACT
The DNA here is from genome assembly GCF_018296145.1 of Oncorhynchus tshawytscha. Taxonomy (NCBI): domain Eukaryota; kingdom Metazoa; phylum Chordata; class Actinopteri; order Salmoniformes; family Salmonidae; genus Oncorhynchus; species Oncorhynchus tshawytscha. The sequence goes on along the minus strand of NC_056452.1, from coordinate 19,330,816 downwards.
TTTTTGATTCATTATTTACTGGCCATGGCCCAAGCTTCTCTTTTTACCCATGGTTCCATAGTTGGCACTGAGCTAATTAATTTACCTTATTTTTGGTGTGAGAAATGTTCATACACGGCAGTGCGCGTTTCCAATTTAAGGCCCAATGGAAAACAAATTGGTCTGTCAACGCAAATTGTTCTCGGTCACTGACGGAGAAGGGGGGGACAGGGAGGGGGTGATATGCACAAATGCACCCCAGTTTCAACCGAGGGACATCATCAATAGAGGAAGACTTCAGAACCCGACTCACCATCATGGACGGTAATTGGATTTCGAATTAAAAAGCCCAACACATTGATTATCAAGGCCATTAGATCAGCTAGTGAGAAAATTGGGCAGGACCTACTGGCCCCGTGTCAGGCATGAGAGCGTGCCTTAGATAAAGTGTTGAATTGAAATATACCAATGTCAACGACACACATGACTGAGCAAATCCCTAGTGTTCATCTGTTTGATAAAACTCCCCCGGCAGCATGAGAAGCTTGATTTCTCTCTTAGTTGTATGGCATTTTCACTCTGAAGGCCTTTTGAATAAGGAGAGATGGAGGGAGGGAGAGAGACAGAGAGAGAGAGAGAGAGAGAGAGAGACAGAGAGCAAAAGAGAGAGACAGAGCAAGAGAGAGAGAGAGAGAGAGAGAGACAGAGCAAAAGAGAGAGAGAAAGAGAGACGGATGAACAGAGACAGACACAAACAGACAAATAGAGACGATCACTTTCAAGGCCTCTTGAGTACCGAGACAGAGAAAGAGAACGAGACAATGGGAAATAGAGAGAAAGAGAGACATCATTTATCTTCCTGCACTAATCGTAATGAAGGAGAGCAAGAGAGTCTCCACGGCTTGCTCCTTGCGCCCCTGCTCCACTTTAGCTCCCAGAGGAGAGCGCCATGGGTGTCAGGGTAAGTGGAGGAGGATAAGGAGCGCTCATCAGACTAAAAGTCTGGGAATCAAGACACCGACGGGGCTAATTGTAATGTGGAGGAGATGGTAGGAGAGGGTAGGCCCCTTTGAGGGCAGAGACTCCGTGTGCTCTTCTCTGTCAGCGCAGCAGAGGAAACATCTTCTTTCCTGTTCAGTGGCTCTAACTTCTGGTTCGAGGACCGGCACCGGCCCCAAAGATGTTGCTGAACGGCCCATCGGATAACTACCTGGAGGGGAATCATAGGAGAACTATAGCTTGTCGGTACCTGGGATAAGAAATGTTGAGAAACACTGTTCTCTGCTCCAAAAACCAACAGTGGTGATTTGCCTTGGCCAGTAAACAATGAAGTGCTAATTCAACCCACAGAGAAAAGCGTCCATTGATCTGATCAACGGATCTCAGTCAGAAACTACAAAGACACTGCAGTCTTCTTCAATGACAGGTCTCACGCCTCTGAACAGATGAATTAGAACGCCTTACCCCATGGAGACAATCAGCATGCATTACTTTCAGGGTACTTCCTTTTCACGTGATATTTTACTTTTGTTTTTTTTATCTGTACAAAAAACTGCGTATGCATATGTAAAGTGTGTTACCCATACAGTATATCTACACTAGTAACGGAATCTGCTCACCAGTAATGTGGAAGGCTGTGTGGATGATCCATGCCCCCTCCCCTTCTCCACAAATGGAGGGTGGCGCTAGGCAGCCCTGCTAGCTGCTCACCCGTATCTCCCCCTCTCCTCCTCTTCTTTCCTCCTTCTCCTCCCTTCCCCCTCTCACCTGTGAATTACTGTCTGCACTTTGCTCTTCACGTGGGCGTTACAACGGGCAATGTCAGAGAGCCAGGAGAAGAACGTTAAATCTGCTAACATCCCCACACTCTGTTTCAGGCCCAGTTGGGCAGCTGACGGCTCCACGGGACCCTGGCACTCCAGCCAGCACCAGCCAGCCAGTCTGGGAACCAGGAAGTGGCCAACAGAGGGACTCTGTCACGGGGGCCTGAGGAGACTGCAGTGTATGTAAGGGGCTCACATTATGCCACAGCCAGGGGGGAAAGAGACATACAGTCATAGAAAAGAAGGTGCTAGCGAGAACCAAAAAGGGTTCCTCGGCTGTCCCAATAGGAGAACCCTTTAAGGAACCATTTTTGGTTCCAGGTCAAATCCTTTTGGGTTCCATGTAGAACCCTTCCCACTGGGCACACACTGATTGAATCAACATTGTTTCCACGTTATTTCAACAAAATTACGCTGAAGCAATATGGAATAAATGTTGAATGGATTTTTGCTGTTATACATTTTGACAACATATAGCCAATATGGACTCTGCAGTTGGCAGTTGGCCCATCTAGTGGAAATCGCTCAGCTCCAGGAAAACATTCACCCCAGAAAACATCAACCTGCTGAAATAGCACCTTATTCTCTACAGTGCACTACCTTCTAACATGAACACTGTGGACAATGTAGGGTACAGGGTAGCATTTTGGACACAACCTTAGTCTATGGGGAGGATTCTAGAACTCTTAGGTCACACCACATTCCAATGAAGACCGGTAAATGCAGCAGTATGCATGTTCGACAGCTATGACACAAAGTGTCAATCTGTGGTAAGTAGCATGACAAGCCCTACTAGACTGTTAGTAGCAGAAGATGGCTCAATCTGAACGTTTTTGAGGCTGAGGAATGATTATCCACCGTCTAAATCCTCAACGTCACTAACTCACAATAAAAAGTAGGCATATGCGAGCATGCATTTGGGCTCTCACTCAACATGACTTACTCAAAACTTAAAGGCCCCAAACATTACCTCTCCAAACACTACCTCTCCAAACAAAACACTACCTCTCCAAACAAAACACTACCTCTCCAGACAAACACTACCTCTCCAAACAAAACACTACCTCTCCAGACAAACACTACCTCTCCAAACAAAACACTACCTCTCCAGACAAACACTACCTCTCCAAACAAAACACTACCTCTCCAAACAAAACACTACCTCTCCAAACAAAAACACTACTACCTCTCCAAACAAAACACTACCTCTCCAAACAAAAAACTCCAAACAAAACACTACCTCTCCAAACAAAACACTACCTCTCCAAACAAAACACTACCTCTCCAAACAAAACACTACCTCTCCAAACAGACACTACCTCTCCAAACAAAACACTACCTCTCCAAACAAAACACTACCTCTCCAAACAAAACACTACCTCTCCAGACAAACACTACCTCTCCAGACAAACACTACCTCTCTAAACACTACCTCCCCAAACAAACACTACCTCTCCAAACAAACACTACCTCTCCAAACACTACCTCTCCAAACACTACCTCCCCAAACAAACACTACCTCTCCAAACACTACCTCTCCAAACAAACACTACCTCTCCAGACAAACACTACCTCTCCAGACAAACACTACCTCTCCAAACATTACCTCTCCAAACATATACAAGGCTCAGCAGCATGGTTCTCACATTGTCTTTGACTAGGACAGAAAGGGCCAGGGGAGTAGTGTGGCCCCTGTATTCCCCAGTATAAAACCAGAGTCATGTTGTTAAATAATTAGTATGGGGATTGGCTAGACACATGATTATATAGCACATTATCTGAGCAGATAAGAACACATTTTCAAAGTACTTAATTTGCTCCGTGTTTCGCATTCACAAGAACATCTTAAATCCTGCCATTACTATAAATAGAGTCTGAGCGGAGAACAGGCTTATTGCCGCAGCGTATCGACACACTCCATGACCACCACGCCTCCCAGTAAATGTTGTCATTGGCGGAACCCTGGTGCGCTGTATCCTGGGGGACCAAGCTCGGCCTGCTGTCTTTGGGCTGTTAACGTAAAGGGCAGTCCACTGTTACGGCTCAAAGTTTTGACATGACCCAGACTTTTCCCATTCATTAGGCCTACAATCCTGATGTGACTTTGTGTTAAACCAATTCGTTTGTACAGGCTAGGCAACTTTCAACGATAATCATAACACTGATATTGATACCAAACTGTTACTTTTGTTCTCCAATTCACTGGGTATATCGAGCTAATGCCATTTAAGTTTGAGACTTCACGTCCCATATATTAGCAGTTTTTGCAATGTGGAAGATATTGAAGGCAGCAAGGTGGCAATAAGTAGGAGCAACACTCAAGCAGCAGGGCCTATTTTGAAGCATAGTCTGAACTGAAGGGGCTGACACATAGTGCATTCCTACTCATTTACTGCCTATTACCCGATGCGGCTTCTCCCTGGAGTAACACAGAGCCATTAGGCACAGAGCAGAGGGAGAACAGGGAAGAGAGAAGCAGGGAGAGAACAGGGGGAGAGGAGGGAGGGTGCAGGGGGAGAACAATGGGGAAAACAGAGTGCGGAGAGAAAGTGGGAGCAGGGGGAGAACAGTGAGAGAACAGGGAGGGAATAGGGGGAAAGCAGGGGGAGAACAGAGGGAGAGCAGGGGGAGAAAAGGGGGAGAGCAGAGGGAGAACAGATGAGGAGCAGGGGAGAGCAGGGGGAGAACAGAGGAGGAGCAGGGGAGAGCAGAGGAGGGGCAGGGGGGAGAACAGAGGAGGAGCAGGGGGAGAACAGGGGGAGAGCAGAGGAGGAGCAGGGGGAGAGCAGAGGAGGAGCAGGGGGAGAGCAGGGGAGAATAGAGGGAGAACAGGGGGGTGAACAGAGGGAGAAAGAGGAAAAACAGGGGCAGGAAGTAGGAGCAGGGCCTAACAATAGGACAGTCCCCAGTGTGTTCCGATTAAGGCCAGCAGCACTGCCTCTCAATTAAAGAGTGAGCAATGGAGCAAAGGAGCAAACACACACACACACACACACACACAGATATACAGACAATCACACACAGACACTGGAGCATGAACGCACAGACACATTGTTTTCTCTCTTCAAATCAACACAGCTGGCCCACTGCACTATACGTTCTTGAGGCAGATGCTATTTCTGCAACATAAACACTTAATATTTGATCTCTCCACAGCTCAGCGACACACAGCAACTTTTCAACAACAATGACACAGAATACTAAAGACGTGATGCTCACACAGAGATTAAAGTAACTACAACCATGTAGTGTGAACACCACAGGAGGCTGGTGGGGGGAGGACGACTCATAATAATTGCTGTAACGGAGGGAATGGAATGGCATCAAAGACATGGAAACCACGTGTTTGATACCATTCCATTCATGTCGTTCCAGTCATTACTATGTGCCCGTCCCCAATTAAGGTGCCAGCAGCCTGTGGTGAACACTGATATCCATGCACATAAACCTTTGGAGCTCCTCCCCTTGAGAAAACATAGAATTTGTATAGATTATAAACACAGACTAATTGGTTAATTAGGGTTTGTTCTTTATGGTGGAAGCCTTGGATCTCCTGGGGGGGTAAAGTACTCAGTAGTCAGTACTCAGTAGTCAGTACTCAGTACTGTGTAAGATGACAGTTCTCAGAACACCGTGCTGCTGCAGTGCTGCATGGACCTGGCTAATCAAATCGTGGCATTCACAGCACTAACACATTAATAACCCGACTCTGTGGCGCAGCCGAATCCATTAGTGCAAACTGTAAAGCAAACGCCCACTTTCCCTGCAGCGCTGTGCGGGCGCTCTGAGATGCGGCCCCTCCCTCCCCCCAAACCACAAACAGTAGTTTGCCGGGCCTTCAGTTAATCATTCAAAAATAATTACATTCTAAAAAGCAGAATAGATTTCATAAAAAACAACCAGTGCAAATAGCCCGAGTAGCCTGCTTTTCTCTGCCTCCAGGGGAATGGAGAGGGCAGGGAAGGGGAGGCCGGGGGAGGGGGGAGGGCAGAGGGTATGGTTGATTAAACAATATGAACTGGCCCCAGCATATTGCCCTGAGAAACCCCTTTTCAGTTTGTTCACCATAAAAGTGTTTGACCACAAATAAAGAGTCCCATCGGCCGGTCAGTTGACACGTGGAGGATGTGCACTGAGAGGGAGAGAGAGAGAGACAGGGAGAGAAGGGGATACTGGAGAGAATAGAGCATGAAGGAACAGACACAGGCAAAAATGTTGAGGCACAGACACACAACAGTGTACTGTATGAGAGCAGAAAAAGGCTCAGCCATGGAATCAGACAGATCCAACCAGTTAGAGGCCTACATCTTGTTACACACACATATAACGGAGCTCAGATCTTGAGCTGAAATCCCACTTCTCAGGGCTCTGGGGACACAGGTGGAAATTCATGTAATAGCAGCTTCAGTGACAGAGATACATTTCCCTGATAAACAGTCCTGAAGTCGCCCGCTGCGTGTTAGCCCTAATATCCACTGTCAGGGGGAACTTTTTAATGCGATTAGCTAGGGACTGCTGCTTCCAGTTAGGGATGCATTGGCCGTCTCTGGCAGGGGGTATTGGAATTCAATTAGCCCCTATGACTCTTCTCTGCATGCTCTCCCTCCACCTCACTCACTCTCACACACACAAACACAGGTGCAAACATGCACGCACACACACACACGAATACCCACAACAGGCTGAAAAATTACACAGGTAGAGAGGATGGAGGAGAGGAAGGGAGGACGGAGAGAGGACGGAGGAGAGGGAGGATGGAGGAAAGGGAGGGAGAGAGGATGGGGGAGAGGATGCAGGAGAGCGAGGGAAAGAGGATGGAGGAGGAGGGAGAGAGAGAGGATGGGGAGAGGATGCATGAGAGGAAAGGAGAGAGGATGGAGGAGAACGATGGACGATGGAGGAGAAGGATGGAGGATGGAGGAGAAGGGAGGATGGAGAGAGGATGGAGGAGAAATGACGAGCTATTATTATCAGGTATCATCACTATTCTTACTATTTTTGCGGATTGCTAGAGCATTGTGAACTACCGTAGCGCAGTGGGATGAGCATCGCAGTGGGATGAGCAGCGCAGTGGGATGAGCAGCGCAGGGGGATGAGCAGCGCAGTGGGATGAGCAGCGCAGTGGGATGAGCAGCGCAGTGGGATGATCAGCGCAGTGGGATGAGCAGCGCAGTGGGATGAGCAGCGCAGTGGGATGATCAGCGCAGTGGGATGAGCAGCGCAGTGGGATGAGCATCGCAGTGGGATGAGCAGCGCAGTGGGATGAGCAGCGCAGTGGGATGAGCAGCGCAGTGGGATGAGCAGCGCAGTGGGATGAGCATCGCAGTGGGATGAGCAGCGCAGTGGGATGATCAGCGCAGTGGGATGAGCAGCGCAGTGGGATGAGCATCGCAGTGGGATGAGCAGCGCAGTGGGATGAGCAGCGCAGTGGGATGAGCAGTGCAGTGGGATGAGCATCGCAGTGGGATGAGCAGCGCAGTGGGATGAGCAGCGCAGTGGGATGAGCAGCGCAGTGGGATGATCAGCGCAGTGGGATGAGCAGCGCAGTGGGATGAGCAGCGCAGTGGGATGAGCAGCGCAGTGGGATGAGCAGTGCAGTGGGATGAGCAGCGCAGTGGGATGAGCAGCACACTTCGGCTCCGAGCATCACGGACCTTTACAAACATCTGAAAACTAATTATATTTCTAGCGATCAGGCTGCTCTGGCATGTCTTCCATCTTCTGTAGTAATCTACTACTTTGTTGACAAGCACTGATTTACTTACTCCCCGACACACACACACCCACACACATGCACGAACAAACAAACACACACACATACTGTCCTCCAACCCATTTATCTCCTTCGTTAGACTGGAGTTTCTCTCAACATGACAGGCAGCTCATATCCCAAGGTGCACTTTACCGTGAGTATATGGAAGACATACTCCATGTAGTCAATTTTGTGTGTGTGTGTGTGTGTGTGTGTGAAGGTGATGCCAGTCATGCCCCCCCCAGGAGGCTGTAGAGAATCAGAATAAATACATCAGTAGAATCACGCTGACGCAACAAAACAACCAGGCTAAAAGTAGCTTATGCATGGATGAACCCCAACTGAGCTACCTTGCGGGCCCTGGGAAGTCTTGTAAGCACAGCTTGTTCATTTGTTTGTGCCAGGAGCGATACGCGTCAGCCCTTCATCGCCTTACTTTGACAGCCTCTGCCTCGCGCCTCCCCAAGGGAGCAGCCTGTCGGCCAGTCACAACTTCAAAGCCCCTGTCACATGGTCACCCGGGTGAATTAAAATCTGGTGCAGGGCAAGTGCCCAGTTTTGAACACAAAATACTTTAGCCGGAATGGTCAGTTTTATAAGTAATCAAAGTTATCACACAAAGGTCCAAGTGTGATTGATGTTTGAGGATACCAGGTGACACTGCAACTACAATACTTTCTGCAATACTATTCAAACAGTTGCCCCTACAAACTTATGGTCAGAGTTTGGGAAGAGTGAGCGGAACCTAGAAGTTCCTAAGGGCAACTTCCACCCAGAGTAAAGCACACATATTCTCCCTGACTCCCATAGAACTTAAGCCCAGAAGTCAGCATGAACAGCAGCAGTGGGGCTCAGCCCAGACTCTATTGAATTGGATTTCAGAGCTCCTCTCCTCCTGCAGTGTATCTAATGCATAGTGTTTTGATAGCCGGAGAGTCTATCTACTCCCCCAAGGCCTCATTGGCATTCGGCACTCTCAATACATTACATGCATGGCCGCTCAGCCCATGTAACGCCGGCATGAGAGAGAGAGAGCGAGTGAGAGAGAGAGAGCAAGAGAGAGAGAGAGAAAGAGTGAGAGAGAGAAAAAGGGAGCGAGAAAGAGAACGAGAGAGAGCGAGAAAGAGAACGAGAGAGAGCGAGAGAGAGCGATAGAGGTAAGGGTCTTGGCTGCCATGGCCAGCTGCTGGCCCTTTATTTTCCTCCCTCCCCTTCCCTGTCAGGGCTCTCCCTCTCTCAGTGGGACAACCACAACATTATTCTGCTCTGTTCAAAGACCCATGTGTTAACTGGGTGTGCAGGGGGGCAATGGGGTGTCATGACCAGGGTAAATGTTTGGGCACCGTGCTGAGCTTAAATACACTGCTCTGTACCTTCATGGCCCCATGGATTTAACACACAACACCACAAACTGTACTACAGAGCACAACGTTTAAAAAAAAACATCACCAGTTGAATGGAATGCGACGCTACAGATTTTGAAGGACATGTTCAATATCATGACTGGAGATGCACTCGTCACTAAAGCATCAACTCGCTAACAATTGCATACCATAGGCTAGCTAGCTATAGCCTACCATAGCAGGCTAGCAGACCCCCTATAATCTACCATAACCTAGCTAGCTATAGCCTACCATTAGCTAGATAGCTATAGCCTAACTGCCAGAACTGTGTCTGCGTCTAGCCTAAAAGGAACCTTATTAGCACCGGCACTGACTTAAGCCCAAAATGAGCAAGTCATGCAACTTTCACAGCTGGCTGAATGGCTGACTGGGCTGGCTGGATTCTTGTCCTCCTCCTGTGATTGTTGTACTAATAAGATGGGGTTAAGTTCCCTTTTTCTTTTTTTCTTTCATGGACGATTGGTTCCGGCTGAATTCATGTCTAAGAGCTGTGGTGATAAAACCCTACGATGCCATTATTGTAATATGGAACACATAAGGGAGGATGAGTGGAGCCATAAGGTGATGCAAAGGGCAGACAGTGGGATGAAACAGCACCATGTTTTACTTGGATAAATTCACCCTCCTGATAGGTCAGGCAGCGGCGATTTATCTACTGTACCAAAGGCTGCGTCCGGCACTTCCTTAGTTCTTTCCCTCGACTTGGGCACATTTAGGATACTGACGACTTGTAATGGAGCCCAAGTGTAAAATAAAAACCACATCCCTTGCATTCCTAAAATAAAAAGCTGTTGGTGGACAGGGCAGAGAGAGAGGCAATGTGGAGTCAGTGGTGGGGCAGGCCGGGCTTTGTCATGACATAAAGTTAGCCTTCATGAGTCGCTGGCCTGAAACGGCACTACCTAAGCCCCTCGTAAATCTAGCCTGACTGAGGTGGGAAAAAAGAAAAAATCGGCCACAGTAACACTGTACTTAGGGGATATTAGAGTTGTACTCTAGCAGATGAACCCTATAAAGTTAATGGTGGGGACAATGAATCGATGATGCTTAGATTACCAAAGGTTGCATGGACACCTCTGTACTGTCGAGACTACGACCCCTGAGAATATAGAATTAATTAAAACACACACACACAGACATAGAATGCATCTCGTCAGAATGCATTGGTGTAAAGTCCTTCAGTAAAAATACTTTAAAGTCCTACTTAAGTCGTTTTTGGGTGTACTTTACTATTTATATTTTTGACAACTTTTATTTGTTACTTCACTACATTCCTAAAGAAAATCATGTTTTTCTCCATACATTTCTTCTTACACCCAAAAGTACTCATTACATTTTGAATGCTTAGCAGGAAAAGAAAATGGTCCAAATCACACACTTATCTAGAGAACATCCCTCGTCATCCCTACTGCCTCTGATCTGGTGGGCTCACTATACGCAAATGCTTCGTTTGTAAATTGTGTCTGAGTGTTGGAGTGTGCCCCTGGCTATCTGTAAATGAACAAAAACAAGACAATTGTGCAGTCTGGTTTGCTTAATATGAGCAATTTGAAATTATTCATACTTTAACTTTTAATACTCATGTATATTTTTGCAGTTAAATTTACTTTTGATACAGAACTATATTTACATCCAAATACCTTGACTTTTACTCAAATAGTATTTTACTGGGTGACTTTCACTTTTACTTGAGTCATTTTCTATTAAGAGATGTTTACTTTTACTCAAGTATGTCATTTCCCACCGTTTCACAAATATCCTCCGATATCATCACACATCTCAAACATCAGCGTTTGACCACAACATCCCCATAGCAAGCGCCTGAAATCCGACACGAGATCCATACACCTGTGGCTTGTGAAAGTATTCACCCCCTTTGGCATTTTTCCTATTTTGTTACCTTACAACCTGGAATAAAAATGGATTTTGGGGGGGTTGCATCATTTGATTGATACAACATGCCTATCACTTTGAAGACACAAAATATTTTTCTTGTGAAAGAAACAAGAAATAACACAAATAAACAGAACTTGAGCGTGCATAAGTATTCACACCCCCCAAAAGTCAATAATGTAGAGCCACCTTTTGCAGAAATTACAGCTGCAAGTCTCTTGGGGTATGTCTCTAAGCTTGGCACATCTAGCCACTGGGACTTTTGCCCATTCTTCAAGGCAAAACTGCTCCAGATCCTTCAAGTTGGATGGGTTCCGCTGGTGTACAGCAATATTTAAGTCATACCACAGATTCTCAACTGGATTCAGGTCTGGGCTTTGACTAGGCCAGTCCAAGACATTTACAGTAAATGTTTCCCCTTAAACCACTTGAGTGTTGCTTTAACAGTATGCTTAGGATCATTGGCCTGCTGGAAGGTGAACCCCATCCCAGTCTCAAATCTCTGGAAGACTGAAACAGGTTTCCCTCAACAATTTCCCTGTATTTAGTGCCATCCATCATTCCTTCAATTCAGACCAGTTTCCCAGTACCTGCCGATTTAAAAACATCCCCACAGCATGATGCTGCCACCACCATGCTTCACTGTGGGGATGGTGTTGTTGGGGTGATGAGAGGTGTTGGGTTTGCGCCAGACATAGCGTTTTCCTTGATAGCCAAAACGCTCAATTTTAGTCTCATCTGACCAGAGTACCTTCTTCCATATGTTTGGGGAGTCTCCCACATGCCTTTTGGCGAACACCAAAAGGCATGCTTATTTTTTTCTTTAAGCAATGGCTTTTTTCTGGCTACTCTGTGGAGTGTACGGCTCAAAGTGGTCTTATGGACAGATACTCCAATCTCCGCTGTGGAGCTTTGTAGCTCCTTCAGGACTATCTTTGGTCTCTTTGTTGCCTTTCTGATTAATGCCCTCCTTGCCTCGTCCGTGAGTTTTGTTGAGCCGCCCTCTCTTGGCAGGTTTGTTGTGGTGCCATATTCTTTCCATTGTTTAATAACGGATTTAATGGTGCTCGGTGGGATGTTCAAAGAGTCAGATATTTTTTTATAACCCAACCCTGATCTGTACTTCTCCACAACTTTGTCCCTGACCTGTTTGGAGAGCTCCTTGGTCTTCATGGTGCCGCTTGCTTGGTGGTACTCCTTGCTTAGTGGTGTTGCAGACTTTGGGACCTTTCAGAACAGGTTAATATATACTGAGATCATGTGACACTTAGATTGCACACAGGTGGACTTTATATAAATAGTTATGTGACTTCTGAAGGTAATTGGTTGCACCAAGTCTTATTTAGGGGCTTCATAGTAAAGGGGGTGAATACATATGCACGCACCACTTTTCAGTTGTTGTTTTAAAAAAAAATGTAAACCAGTTATTTTTTTCTTTTCACTTCACCTATTTGGACTATTTTGTGTATGTCCATTACGTGAAATCCCCAAAAAATCAATTCAATTACAGGTTGTAATGTGCCAAAATAGGAAAAATGCCAAGGGGGATGAATACTTTTGCAAGGCACTGTACAGTATAATGAAATTATAACATATTTTGATATATTTTGACACTTCATTCAAACTGTAAGAAAATCAGAGGGGGAGACAGTCAAGTGGGAGAAAGAACAGAAAGGGGTGGAAACAGGAATTGAACCCCAGTCTCCAGTAGGCTGTTGTATATGTGACAGGTCCACGTTTGTTACCACTTGACCACAGCTCTGCACATCATAAAAATACTAAGTATAAACAAGTGTGTGTGCGTGTACCACAGTCCTTCCATATTCATGTGACATTGACACCCGACATCTAGCCCATACATTTCTGGCTCTCCTTCCCAGCGATCTCCCTGTTGGTGGCTGTTAGTCCATTCAACAGGGAGGCCCTGACCTGTTCAAGGATCTGTCACTAAATAATGAGCCGTACCTAAAAAGGAGAGCAGGGAGAGTCAGAACATCCCTGCGGTTTTCTTGTTATCCAATCACACTTAAGCATGATGATTTCCATTAGCGTAGCCCCATGCTTATGAACTGATATATACAACAACAACTGAAGCATCAATTCATTATTTTCTATTTATACTATGATGTAAAATTCTTGCCACATAAAATAATGCTTCAAATATGGGCCATTGAACAGTCAGCCCTGTGCAGACTGTGTCATGAGGAAACACAGATCATCTATTTTGGTACTGTGCTTTGGTGGCTCGCTTTTGAAGTCAGATCCAGTAGTGGTTGATAAATCATAATGTCTGTGTTCAGATGGACCTTCAAACAGTACTGTTGGGAGATCTGAAAAACCCACAATCAATCAATGGGAAATAGAATTACACTCTTAGGTAAAGGGTTTATTTTTTTAGGGCAATCCCGATTAAGGCAGCCCCGCATCTCTCTGATTCAGAAGGGTTGGGTTAAATGCGGAAGACACATTTCAGTTGAATGCATTCAGTTGTACAACTGACTAGGTATCACCCTTTCCTTTCCTTCGCCGGCCACAAGAATGGAATGGTCTACCGTATCAAAAGCTTTGGGCAAGTCAATAAAAAAAACAGAACAACTTTTCTTAGAATCAAGGGCAATGGTGACATAATTTAGGACCTTAAAAGGTTGCAGTGACACATCCATAACCTGAGCTGAAACCAGATTGCATACCAGAGACAATACTATAGACATCAAGAAAGACAGTCAGTTGATTATTTCTAAGTTTTTCAGAACCCTTTTGATAAACAGGGCAAGATAGAAAATGGCCTATAAATAAAGGATGTACGGTGGCTGCCTTCCAAGTACTGGGAACCTCCGCAGATAAGAGAGACAGGTTAAAAAGGAGAGAGATCATAGGGTCTGCAACCTTATAGAAGAAAGGACCGGACCCAGATGGGTTTTTTGGGTCAAGTATAAAGAGTTCCTTTAGCACCTCAGACTCAGGGACCGCCTGCAGGGACAAGCTGTGTAGCAGTAGCGGGGCAGGGGAAATAGAGGGAGTAGCATCATGGCTAGTCGCATTGGAAGGGCTGGGAAATGAGGAAGTGTTGGACACGCAAGGAGGCAAATAGGAATCCTGACTTAATGAAGTGGTGATTAAAGCCATACGCTCCTTGTCAGTAACAATCACATCATGGGCAGCTGTGAGGAGGAGGGTTTATTCTCCAGGTCTTTCACAATTTTCCAAAACTTCCTGGGGTTAGACCCACAGAGAGAACTGCTCCTTAAAGTAACGAACTTTGGCCTTCCAGACAGCCAGTCAGTATTTGTGTGAAAAGCCTTTCGCCAAATGGTGTTCTTGAGGTGGAAATATAAAAAATATGGCAGAGGGGATCAAGCTGATTCTATATCAATTTACAGAGGCCAGGTCAAGATTTTCAGCAAGCGTCTATGACAAATCAGGACAGGTCGTTCAATGGAGCAGCCATTACAAACACAGGCTGTAAAACAGTGATCACTAAGGTCATTACAGAAAACACCAGGATTATTTGTGAAGATAACATCAAGGAGAGTAGCATTTTCTGGGTGTTTGGAGTCATACCTTGTGGGACTAGTAATAATCTGAGAGAGTTTTTATTTAAGGAGTCCCTTTGTTTTAAGACTTGGTCTGTTGGTTAAAGCATGTCCCAGATTATGTCACCTAGCAGAACAAATTCAGACTTTGCGTAAGGGGCAGGGGAGAACTTATGGCAGGGAGGATACAGGCCAGTGCTGATGGGGGGAGATAACACTCAGCAAAAGTCAACAAAGAGCTATTTGAAAGCTTAATGCTGAAAAACCACGAATCAAATTGTTTGGGCCTAGACTTCATGGAGATAACCATGCACTGAAGGTGTTCCTTGGTAAAGATTGCCACTCCACCAAGATCTGTCTTGACGAAAAATGTTCTAACCAGAAAGGCTTACATCAGTGTTCTGTCACGTATACTCCCTCTCCGGCGCTCGAGGTCGTCAGGCTGCTCATTATTACGCACACCTGTCACCATTGTTACACGCATCAGTGCCTCATCCGACTCCCCTGGACTCAATCACCTGCCTGATTACCTTCCCTATATATGTCACTCCCTTTGGTCCTTTCCCTAGGAGTTATTGTTTCTGTTCCGTTGTTTCATGTTTGTACTCGACTCGTGTTTTTTGTTTTGATCATTGTCTTATTTATTATTAAAGGTCACTCCCTGAACTTGCTTCCCCACTCCCAGCATACACGTTACATGTTCAGAACATTCTTCCTTAACCATGTCTCAGTAAAGACCAACACGTCTGGATTGGAGCTGTGAACCCACACTTTCAATTGATCCATTTTAGATAATAAGATTCTAGTGGTAACGTGCAGAAAACCCAGGCTTTTACGAGAGAAGAAATCAGTGAAGCAGAAATCAGAGCACAATTCAGAATTGGGGCTAGCAACAGTAGACGGGTGTATATGCACATTTCCAGATATCATCAGCAGCAATACAGTCAGGACACGGCAGAGGACAGGGAGAGGTTTGCCGTGTAGATCTTTTGTGACATTTGAGGTGGTTAGAATAGGATGGGAGGCCAAGAGTCTGTGTAACCGATAGAGTCAGAGTCGGGAGTGTGGGAACAAACATCTGTGCCACGTCGGGTAAATGACCAAGTTCATAGTCAACAAAGTGTGCAGAAGTCATGGAGTAAATAGCATAAAGCACATGAAAATAACTAAATGACTTGGGGCTAGTTATTGTAAGTTGTCACTCGCCCCAACAAAATCACTTGAGAGAGATACTCTCTGAGTTCAGTAGGCTATAAAAGTCAGAGAAAATAAATAAAATAGTAGACCTATGCTAGTTAATTAAAGCATTTCTGAGTAAAGCTCACATAATAAGATGCCCAAGTTAATTAGCCTACATAAAATTCAGATCAGACCAAAGTCTTCGGCGTGCTAGAGGCGAACAAAATCTTGGGAGAGAGGGGGGAGTGTAGCGGGGGTACCTATACCAGACAGGGGGAGAAAAGCAGATGGGGAACAGATCGCGGATGCGGTGGATTGAGACGCAGCCCACGCAACAACAAAAAATAAATATTGAGCTTAAACTGATGGATTTTGATGGGGATTTTTTTATTATGTTACCTAGATTGACACACGGGGGAGTTAAGAGACTCTTAAGGATTTTAAAGAGATTCGTTAGTCAGACAGCGTATGCACTGTGTGAGCAGACACAGGCATCCAACCCTACAGGAAGATTAGCATAACGAATAAGCCCTGAAATAGCTTACCTATAAGCACTTCACTGGAGTACTGTACTTAAAGCACATCCAAACCTGCCTTAGGCCTTAGACCATTTACTTTTTCACCCTTTTTTTCCAGCTTCTTTGTAAAATAGATTACATTGTTTTTTAAATCCTCAGCAATCTACACACAACAGTCCACAATGACAAAGTGAAACAGGAATTTTTGCAAATGTATAAAAAAATATATATAAATATTCAGACCCTTTGTATGAGACTCGAAATTGAGTTCAGGTGCATCTTGTTTCAATTGATCGTCCTTAAGATGTTTTTACAACTTGATTGGCATCCACCTGTGGTAAATTCAATTGATTGGACATGATTTGGAAAGGCACACACCTGTCTATATAAGGTTCCATAGTTGACATTTCATGTCAGAGCAAAAACCAAGCCATGAGGTCTGAGGAATTGTCCTTAGATGCATCAAGGCAAAGATCTGGGAAGGGTACAAAAAATGTCTGCAGCATTGAAGGTCCCCAAGAACACAGTGGCCTCCATCATTCTTAAATGAAAGAAGTTTGGAACCATCAGGACTCTTCCTAGAGCTGGCCGCCCGGCCAAACTGAGCAATCAGAGGAGAAGGGCCTTGGTCAGGGAGGTGATCAAGAACCCGATGGTCACTATGACAGAGCTCTAGAGTTCCTCTGTGGAGATGGGAGAACTTTCCAGAAGGACATCCATCTCCACAGCACTCTACCAAGACTCTATCAGACTTTTAATGGTACAGTGGCCAGACAGAAGCCACTACGTCACATGACAGCCCGCTTGGAGTTTTCCAAAAGGCACCTAAAATCCTCTCAGACCATGAGAAACCTGATTCTTTGGTCTGATAAAACCAAGATTGAACTCTTTCGCCTGAATGCCAAGAGTCACGTCTGAAGGAAACCTGGCACCTTCCCTACAGTGAAGCATGGGGGTGGCAGCATCATGCTGTGGGGATGTTTTTCTGCTCAAGAGCGCTCCGGACCTCAGACTGGGGTGAAGGTTCAACTTTCAACAGGACAACGTTCCTAAGCACACAGCCAAGATAACGCAGGATTGGCTTCGGAACAAGTCTCTGAATGTCATTAAGTGGCCCAGCCAGAGCCCGTACTTAAACCTAATCGAACATCTCTGGAGAGACCTGAAAATAGCTGTGCAGCGACGCTCCCCATCCAACCTAACAGAGCTTGAGAAGATCTGCAGAGAAACATGGGATAAACTCCCCAAATACAGGTGTGACAAGCTTGTAGCGTCATACCCAAGAAGACTTGAGGCTGTAATCGCTGCCAAAGGTGCTTCAACAAAGTACTGAGTAAACCGTCTGAATACTTGATTTTTAATAAATTAGCAAAAAATCTAAAACCTGTTTTGCTTTGTAATTATGGGGTATTATGTGTAGATTGATGAGGGATTAATGCATCATAGATCACATTAGGACGCTTCGCCACAAGGGTAAAGTTATCACTGTCTCCAACCCATGGCAGAGGTAATTCCACCAATACGGCTGAGTGGTAGCAGAGTGATTCAGCCTCGGTCACATTACTGATGACCAGACAACACATAGGAGGGAGGGGGGAGTGACCAACAAGAGACATCCCTATCCGGGAGGGGTGGGTGACTCCGTGACCACGAAGGGACATGGGACATGCCCTCTCTCCAAGCCGAGCAGAGCAACAGTCACCAATATGCAACAGAGAGGCAACACTGGAATACCCGAATGCAGTCGTGTGTGGATAAACCCACACGGTACACACAAAGTGCTGTAGCGATCTCCCATGTAAAGGTCACCTGTAATTGTGAAAGGCATGCTAGCATGAAGCATTCATGCTTCCACAAAGCAGTATAACAGATGTAATCTGCATTGGAAAACCAGGCTACAAGCACATCGATCATAACTGGTATACAGATACTGTAATATATATATGTAGCTGTGACGTATTGTATTGCATCCGCTAGGTCTGTCTGGCTGCAGCACCTTACCCCTTTTACTGTGGAAGCCGCATCTGTTTTCATGTGATAGGTACTAGTGCTCTGAACACTTTACTGTACAGGACCTCCCTGATCTAAAATATATGGGTTTTCCTCTGAAATAACAATGAGAAAAAACCCGAGAAAATGACATTTACCAGAAGTAGAGTTCTGCTGCGGCGAGACAGAAACTGAATCACACATTCTCTGCTCCGCCACCCTTTATTCCTCTAACTCTCCCCACTCAACCTCCCGCGTCCTCTACTCCATTTCCAGGAGAGATCTATGTCTCCGGATTCCCACTAAGACCATGGTTGCTGCTCGAGTCCCTGGCGGCCAGACACAGATGATCACGCCATCGTGACAGGATGTCGCTAAGGTACCAGGCTAAACACCAAGCTGATAGGTTAAGCACTTCTTATTCTTTATGTTGTCTGGGGCCATGCCATATCATCGCTGTGTCAAGTGTTCCTGATGCAACCAGTTACAGCCATGACAGAGCAGAGTTGGTCCCAGAGGACAAAAGAGCTGTGAATATTACCATTATCATGAGCAGTAGAGGAGACCTCACCTGTCGACCAACGACCCTGGCACATCAACATCTGCGTGTATAGACACATGAAAGCAACCACGCTCTTTTTTATAAGTCTGTTCATGTGAGTTGACCTATCAAACATGCACTCTGTCACTAGAATAGTCAGGAGGCATTTTCAATCTGCAAGCATGTTCAAAAGGAAGCCATGGGCGGTCATACAAACAATGTTTTTCCGTTCTGAATTAAGCTCGTTGATAGTAAGCCAATAGTTAGCTGCCACTGGGGGACAGAGCACCTCAGCCACTTTTAAAAAGGACAGCAAACTATTCTAGTGTGCGTGTGTGTGTGTGTGTGTGTGTGTGTGTGTGTGTGTGTGTGTGTGTGTGTGTGTGTGTGTGTGTGTGTGTGTGTGTGTGTGTGTGTGTGTGTGTGTGTGTGTGTGTGTGTGTGTGTGTGTGTGTTTGCTTGCTTGCGTAACCCCCTGTTTCACCAAGCCGCTCTGGAGCTGCAGATTTGATGGATTAGACAGGACATCCCCCCCACCTCTCTCTGTCAACTGTCACAGTGGACCCAACTAAAGACTACCATAATGTGATGTTTATCCTACTGTTCAACTGGCTGCACTTTGCCCTGGGAAATGATCCAGGACAGATGAGAAATGTCTGTCTCTTCAGATGACAACCCCTGTGGGATTATTATGATGTCGACCAGAGTCCACCGTGACAGATGCCAACTTCAGATCACGGCTACTTTGAGTTCTCCTCTGATCGTTGGTTGATTTCCCCTGTGCATTGTCCAGTTCACCTGAATAGTTTGTTCCTCTGCACACACTGACTCCTCAAAATGGAGGACTATAAAACAAACATGAAGTGTGTCACGTTTCCCTTGAGAAATGTGCTGACTGTATAGATACTCCCTAAAATACTGTCCGAAACCGCAGAGCATGAGTTAAGACTATGCCTTCTGTATCTAGACAGCATCTTATCTCAATTATATGGACTGTGGAGATAGTTTTCTTTCGTTTTACAGTTGCGAATGACAATACACCAAGAGGATCTACATTTTTTATTTTGTGTGCCGGTGTCAAGATTGGTAGCGTGTGCCAGATCCTAGGTCAGAGGAGATATTGGTATCTTATTCAAGAAAGCCCAAAGGCAATTTGGAGAGAAAACATGCTAACATCTCCAACCCAGCACAACCCATTACAAAGTAATGTCATTACACCTCACAGATCTTCTCTCCAGTGCTTCACTGCCACTCCATAACTAGCCTGCTAAATTACCCTACACCCTCTCTGTTGTGGAAGCAAACTATGCTTCAACCATGTTTTAGGCAGTCCAGTGCTGACTTCCCTTTCATGTCCCTCATCCTAACAACCAAGGAGAGAGGATTTGCTTCCAATCAAATCAAATGTTATTTGTCACATGCGCCGAAATCAACCTTATCGTGAAATGCTTACTTGCAAGTCCTTAACGAACAATGCAGAATTGTTTAAAAAGTAAATAAGTAAGAAAATATTTGCAAAACAAAAACTAAAATTAAATAAACTAAATGAAGACAAAACGTAACACAATAAAATAACAATAACAAGAGTATGTGTCAGAAGGTGGGTGTAGCTGGTGCATGAAGTCAGGAGCCGGAGAGCAGAATGAGTGCGCAATGTACTTTACTCAAGATAAAGGCACAAGGTAAACATACACTTGACCAACAATAAACGGTAGTCAATTACGCACGGGTGTAAACAGCACCCGTCGAAAACCAGCCATAACGTACCGAATGAACATAGAAACAATCACGCACAAAAACATGGGGGAAACAGAGGGTTAAATACATGAACATGGAATTGGGGAATGAAACCAGGTGTGTAGAAAACAAAGACAAAACAAATAGAAAATGAAAGGTGGATCGGCGATGGCTAGAAGACCGGTGACGTCGTCCGCCGAACGCCGCCCGAACAAGGAGAAGGACCGACTTCGGCGGAAGCCGTGACAGTATGTACAGGGGGTAGAGTTAATGAGTCAATGTGCGCTGGTACAGATTAGTCCTTATGATTGGGATTGTGCATACGTGTCAAATGTGTCTATTGATCATGACAGTCGATTTGGATGAACACATGACACTGGCAATGACTAACCTTTTGTGTTTCCGCCCCTTTTGTGTTTCCACCCTTTTGTGTCTGAGTTGAGACTAAGTGGCTATTAACATGTTCGAGTTCCGTTTAACAAACCTCAGTGTGCAAATTAAAAAATATGACGTGTGCACAACGTGATACTTAATAGGGTATTATGCAACTTTTCAAAGGCAAAGTATTACTTGAAATGGGCCTATTATTATTATTATGAATAACTAATCCACTTATAGAGATGTATTTAGAATGGCAAATCATAGTATGTACATTTGGGCGTGAATAATGTGAGTTATGCAAGAGCACATATGCATTTAATATGATTGTGCTTTTTCTCCAGTTTAGCAATCAGCTTGATACTTGAGCAGGTCAGAATAAAAGCGTGGAGGGGAGCCACTTCAATCTGCAATGAATTAGATGGGTCCTGCCAACCGGTGTGATCTACTGTGAGAAAACTAATCTCCCCGTCCCTTCCGGCGGCACCACGCCACGACTGGATTGAGCCGCCGCGACGGAAAAAGGTGATGCTGACGTTTCAACAGGAGCCATGGATTCTCGGGGGAAATACTTCATCCCGATTTGCATGTCAGAGCCGACAGAAAGCTGGGCTCAGATTATTGGCAGAGCAATAAGCAGTCTGCAGCATGGAGGCACTTATTTCATCCAATCATGGAGTCATGTGAAATATGTCCATATAAGCTGGCAGTATTGGCCTTGGACGCATCTCCGAAACGAAGAGGGAAAAGAAGAAAAAGATGTGATCAGAGATCACATAGGAAAGTTGACATTTCAATCCCGACAGATTTAGAACCACTGTCAGATTTCGAGCAGTGAGGATTCATTAAAAAAGCCCTGCCCGAAAGAAAACATTTTGTTCTCACCACTCCTCCTCCCCCCTCCGCTCACACATTAATACACGATAGGGGCAAAGTGCAAGCCGAAAGACATTGCTTTCCGTTTAATATCCTCTCACACTGCTGAAAACAAACCATAGTCCAGCCTTTCTTTTTTTTTGCACACACTTGGTAATTGATTCACAGGACTGTGGAAAACAGCGTTGTGGTCTAATTACTTAGTATTTTACTTTTTTCAGAGCTGTCTGGGAAAAGGTTACTCCATTGATAAATGTACTAGCTATCCCATCCTCTGCGACACTCCACCACAGCACACAGAAGATCTACAGTGTGCTTTTACAATTATTCTGTGAAGAGGGATAACAGCAACTGAGAAAATACATGTTAGTCCTTTCTATTGATTAAGGTGCTCTAATCATTAAGGTATTTTCAGTGCGTGGTGGTCCATACTGGGGCTATTTGTCTGTCATGTCACAGCTGTACGTCTTAGAAACTTAGAGGTCGCGCCTGAATGAGTTTGTCTTGCGGTCTTGAGGCGTGGTTCTATGACATTAGTGTTTGCAGTGGTCATTACTGTGGTGATGGAGCTGCTGCTCACTGGGTTGTTATACATTCTCCCCATGCCACACGTAAACGTTTCTCCATTCCATCTCCACGCCTAGGACTACTCCAAGTTCATCACAATTCCTTACGTGGAATGTGAATGTTGTCAATTCACCAGGCAGAACACTTCTACTCTGTCTTCAAAGCGCTATTGATGGTAGGAGAAGTAGACCTTATAGACCTGCATGAGGTCGAGAGTGAGAGAGCGAGAGAGAGCGAGAGAGAGAGCGAGAGAGAGAGCGAGACAGACAGACAGACAGACAGACAGACAGACAGACAGACAGACAGACAGACAGACAGACAGACAGACAGACAGACAGACAGACAGACAGACAGACAGACAGACAGACAGACAGACAGACAGACAGACAGACAGACAGACAGAGAGCTACAGAGAGAGAGGGTTGCAATAAGAAGTGCTGGTAAGCAACAGGTTAATCCCAGCAAACACAGTCATCTCCCAGATTCTTGGATCCCACTGCAAACAATCGATAGCAGAGTGAATGACCAACCAGCAGTTTTAAGTGGTCCCAGTCTCAGCAATTCAAAGCTTGGCTTGGGGTTATTGGGAGTGTCACAGCGGCCAGTATTGAATTGTCAGGGGTAAAGCCACTGAAGAGATTGCACAGATTGTAAGCCACAGAGAGAAAATTCAGAGGAAAAGCCCCCCACTGCAGTGCAAACCAAGACAAAGAAAAACGAGAAGTAGGAAGTGGATTGTGAGGAGTGTGCGTCCGTACACGTGTGTCTGCCTGCCTGCATTTGCGCCTGTATCTACACATGTCTATAGAGACCAAGAGGGGGGTAGCTGCAGTATACTTGAAAGGCAAAAGGAACACATTAGGAATGCACAGCACTCCTGTCCCCAGCAACAGTAGCTACCCAGCGGAACATTGAAAAGCTCCAGTGAATCTCCTGAAGGGGCGTAATGCCTGGATTACTGCTGCTAGCTTGTCAAAGCTCAGCCTCTGAGTGGTTCAATATGCACAGCTAGCTGGGTGATGTCTGGGCAATTTTTACACACACACACGTACACACACATAAACACTGAAAAACGCACACAGGCGTACGTCTGAAGCAGGGGAGCTAGGAGGCTGGTATTGCATGGCAACGACTCTCTTATTCATGTCGCTGCAAAATTGCCATTACTTTTCATTGTCTTTTCAGCCAGAGGAGAGGAGAAGAAGCATATTTTCTGTATCTATTTGGTTTGCTCTAACACGTTGTTGGGCCGTTTTAATGCGTCCAGCTATATTCAACAACATATTTGCACATGTGAATTGAAAATGTTTTTTTTTTGTATATTCCATTCCCTCTGAAATAGCCTCAGAGAGTTGGGTCACAGCCAGTGGCGGACTTAGTCATAGGCGACATGGGCAGCCGCCCCGCGACATGGGCAGCCGCCCCGCGACATGAGCAGCCGCCCCGCGATATGGGCAGCCGCCGCACAAAAAAATATATATACAGTTGAAGTCGAAAGTTTACATACACTTAGGTTGGAGTCATTAAAACTCATTTTTCAACCACTCCACAAATTTCTTGTTGAAAAACCATAGTTTTGATAAGTCGGTTAGGACATCTACTTTGTGCATGACACAAGTAATTTTTCCAACAATTGTTTACAGACAGATTATTTCACTTATAATTGCCTGTATCACAATTCCAGTGGGTCAGAAGTTTACATGCACTAAGTTGACGTCATTTGAGTCAATTGGCGGTGTACCTGTGGATGTTTTTGTAAGGCCTACCTTCAAACTAAGTGCCTCTTTGCTTGACATCATAAGAAAATTCAAAGAAATCAGCCAAGACCTCAGAAAATTTTTTGTAGACCTCCACAGGTCTGGTGCATCCTTGGGAGAAATTTCCAAACGCCTGAAGGTACCACGTTCATCTGTACAAACAATAATACGCAAGTATAAACACCATGGAACCACGTAGATGTCATATCGCTCAGGAAGGAGACGCGTTCTGTCTCCTAGAGATACTTTGGTGCGAGAAGTGCAAATCAATCCCAGAACAAATCAAATTAAATGTATTTGTCACATACACATGTTTAGCAGATGTTAATGCGAGTGTAGCGAAATGCTTGTGCTTCTAGTTCCGACAATGCAGTAATAACCAACGAGTAATCTACCTAACAATTCCAAAACTACTACCTTATACACACAAGTGTAAAGGGATAAAGATATATGAATGAGTGATGGTACAGAACGGCAGAGGCAAGATGCAGTAGATGGTATCGAGTACAGTATATACATATGAGATGAGTAATGTAGGGTATGTAAACAAAGTGGCATAGTTTAAAGTGGCTAGTGATACATGTATTACATAAAGATGCAGTAGTTGATATAGAGTACAGTATATACATATACATATGAGATGAGTAATGTAGGGTGTGTAAACATTATATTAAGTAGCATTGTTTAAAGTGGCTAGTGATATATTTTATATCAATTTCCATCAATTCCCATTATTAAAGTGGCTGGAGTTGAGTCAGTGTGTTGGCAGCAGCCACTCAATGTTAGTGGTGGCTGTTTAACAGTCTGATGGCCTTGAGATAGAAGCTGTTTTTCAGTCTCTCGGTCCCTGCTTTGATGCACCTGTACTGACCTCTCCTTCTGGATGATAGCGGGGTGAACAGGCAGTGGCTCGGCAGTGGCTCGGATGGTTGTTGTCCTTGATGATCTTTATGGCCTTCCTGTGACATTGGGTGGTGTAGGTGTCCTGGAGGGCAGGTAGTTTGCCCCCGGTGATGCGTTGTGCAGACCTCACTACCCTCTGGAGAGCCTTACGGTTGTGGGTGGAGCAGTTGCCGTACCAGGCGGTGATACAGCCCGACAGGATGCTCTCGATTGTGCATCTGTAGAGGTTTGTGAGTGCTTTTGGTGACAAGCCAAATTTCGGCGCTGCTACGCCTTCTTCACGACGCTGTCTGTGTGGGAGGACCAATTCAGTTTGTCCGTGATGTGCACGCCGAGGAACTTAAAACTTACTACCCTCTCCACTACTGTCCCATCGATGTGGATAGGGGGGTGCTCCCTCTGCTGTTTCCTGAAGTCCACAATCATCTCCTTTGTTTTGTTGACGTTGAGTGTGAGGTTATTTTCCTGACACCACACAGGGCCATCACCTCCAACCACAGCAAAGGACCTTGTGAAGATGCTGGAGGAAATAGGTACAAAAGTATCTATATCCACAGTAAAACGAGTCCTATATCGACATAACCTTGAAGGCCGCTCAGCAAGGAAGAAGCCACTGCTTCAAAACCGCATAAAAAAGCCAGACTATGGTTTGCAACTGCACATGGGGACAAAGATCGTACTTTTTGGAGAAATGTCCTCTGGTCTGATGAAACAAAAATAGAACTGTTTGGCCATAATGACCATTGTTATGTTTGGAGGAAAAAGGGAGAGGCTTGCAACCCGAAGAACACCATCCCAACCATGAAGAATGGAGGTGGCAGCATCATGTTGTGGTGGTGCTTTGCTGCAGGAGGGACTGGTGCACGTCACAAAATAGATGGCATCATGAGGCAGGAAAATTATGTGGATATATTGAAGCAACATCTCAAGACATCAGTCAGGAATTTGAAAGCTTGGTCACAAATTGGTCTTCCAAATGGACAATGACCCCAAGCATACTTCCAAAGTTATGTCAAAATGGATTAAGTATAACAAAGTCAAGGTATTGGAGTGGCCATCACAAAGCACTGACCTCAATCCTATAGACAATTTGTGGGCAGAACTGAAAAAGCATGTGTGAGCAAGGAGGCCTACAAACCTGACTCAGTTACAACAGCTCTGTTAGGAGGAATGGGCTAAATTCACCCAACTCATTTTTGGAAGCTTGCAGAAGGCTACCTGAAACATTTGACCCAAGTTAAACAATTTAAAGGCAATTTTACCAAATACTAATTGAGTGTATGTCAACTTCTGACCCACTGGGAATGTGATGAAAGAAATAAAATCTGAAATAAATCATTCTCTCTACTATTATTCTGACATGTCACATTCTTAAAGTAAAGTTGTGATCTTAACTGACCTAAGACAGGCAATTTTTTACTACGATTAAATGTCAGGAATTGTGAAAAAACTGAGTTTAAATGTATTTGGCTAAGATGTATGTAAACTTCCGACTTCAACTGTATATTTATGTATATATTGTAACAATGTGCGCCGAGAGTCGGGTAGCAAGTTCAGGGAGTGAAAACATTCAATAAATAAATGAAACAAACAGAGCACCGACATGAAACAGATACAGATACAATGACGACTGGGGAAGGAACCAAATGGAGTGAATAATGTAGGGCAGGTAATCAAGGAGGTGATGGAGTCCAGGTGAGTGTCATAATGCGCAATAACGCATAACGATGGTGTCAGGCGTGCGCCATGACGAACAGACTGGTAACCTAGAGGCCGGAGAGGGAGCACACGTGACAGTACCCCCTCCCTGACGCGCTGCTCCTGCCGCAGGACGCTGACCAAAATGACGAACCCGGGGATCAGGAGCGGACCGGTCACCTCTGCTGAGGCGCGGAAAACCTGACTATCCAGCTGAGGTGCAGGAGCATAGCGACCTAGAGCGCAGGAAAGAGAGCATATGTGACAGTACCCCCTACCCGGCGCATTCGGCTCCAGCCACAGTGCGCCAACCACAGGACTTAAGCGCAGAAACCTGACGAACCAGCAGAGGCGTGAGAGCCTGATGAGCTGGATGAGACCTCCCCAGTTGCCTCGGTCAAGGCACGAGAACCCGTCGAACCCACCGAGGCATGGAAATCTGACAAACCGGCTGAGGCCTCCCAGGTAGCTCAGGCCCAGACACCCGGACCCGACATCACCTCCAAAACAAAAAACACTGATGCTTCCCTTTGGTGAGTTGTCATTCTGTAACGATGTGCGCCGAGAGTCGGGGAGCAAGGTCAGGGAGTAAAGGGAGAGGGAGCACACGTGACAAATATATATATATATTACAAATTGTGACATTTGTGCGATGGGTTTTCTATCACTCATTTGCACGTCACGTCAATTATATCATGTCACCGTGTGGGAATGTGGGTAAATTAACCTTGTCGGAGTGGGCACCCTGATTCTAGTTGGTGAGCTAGGCAGGCTACTGCCTGGGAAGGTCTCCCACTCAGAAGTACGAGATGGGGAGGGGGACAGGGGTAGGTTGACCTCAGGTCTCCACACTGGAAGCAATTAGTAATGCAATTAGATGTGCAATGTAGTTTGTGTGTTTCTTGTTTGAAGTGCAGTAGTGTAATAATCAGGTTCTCTTCTTTATAAGTGTGTTATTCTAGTTGTGTATTTGTGTGATGTTTAATTTGTGCAATTTAGTTTTATTTGTGTGTTTCTTGTTAGTAATAGGGTAACAGTGTAATAATTCGATAGACTTTATTTGTATTTATGTACTACAATTTGTTTCTATTTGTCTTTGTTACTTATTTTTTATATTTATGAGTCTTATTTTTACATATATATTTGTATTTTTAAAATGTAAAATGTTATGATTTATTTATTTGTGTTGTTCCAAATGTCTGAATAAAAATGGGGGGGGGTTCGCCCACGGAGCCATACAAGCTAGAACCACCCCTGGTCACAGCCAACCATTATAAACAGCTACCCTAGAGCAATTAGGGCTATTGGACTTACTCCAAGGCACGTTGAACAATTTTTCACCTTGTCAGGTCAGGGATTTGATCTAGCAACCTTTCGGGTACTGGGCCAAAGCTCTAACCGCTAGGCTACCTGCTGCTGTGTGTGAGCATGTGACAGCTCTCAAACTTGCAATGCATAAATTACAACAACACAAGGGTAAAAATAATCATCTGGCCATTCGGGTCATTAATGTCATATATGAAGAGAAAAAAAACATGTGAGTCATTTCCCAGTGTCAGGTAAAATAGGGTTCTATTGCCGTGCTGGAGCGCTGTTTCTGTGTTGGAACGCTGTTTATGTGTTGGAGCTTTGTTTCTGTGTTGGAGCGCTGTTGCTGTGTTGGAGCGCTGTTTCTGTGTTGGAACACTGTTTCTGTGTTGGAACGCTGTTTCTGTGTTGGAACGCTGTTTCTGTGTTGGAATGCTGTTTCTGTGTTGGAACGCTGTTGCTGTGTTGGAACGTTGTTTATGTGTTGGAGCTTTGTTTCTGGGTTGGAATGCTGTTTCTGTGTTGGAACGCTGTGTCTGTGTTGGAGCTATTTTATCTAAGAAAACGACACTTCATGTTATCTCTGGGACCCTTTGGATGGATCATTTAAGATTTCAGCCGTTATAAGACACTTCTATGTAACGACATTTGTTGTTTCTCTAAAATCTGTGATCTTGACATAACGCGCTGCATGATTTACAACTGTCCCGTTGACGGAACGCCGATCCTTAAACTTAATGTTGATATCACGGATGGTCAGTCCTTGCATCCATAGCGCAGTCAATGGATTTGAGTGGTCGCATTTCTCCAGCCCCATCCCTCAGGTTTTTCCTGAAACTGTGGCAGGGAGTAATAGTGTTATTATATGGTGCAGTGAGTTACTTTTGTGCCAATGGGAAAACTTCTGAAGATGAAATAAAATATGTTTAATATAGCAAACGAAATATGGCAAAGAAATCATTTTAGAAATGTGATATGTTGTTTTTTTATGATAACGCTATTAAATAAAACGCCTCCCTCTTTTCTGCAAGTTTCCCTGTCTTTGGTTACTGCAGGTTTTGGCACATTAATTCAAGTAACATAGCACCCTGCATCCCACTGCTGGTTTGCTTCTCAGGGTCAGGCCAGCTGACACCAGAGGCCAAATGGGTCAAATGAGCCTAATCACAAGGGTGAAGCTCTGAAGGATTGCCCAAATGAAGACAGAACAGAGAATAAGAGAAAGCACAATGTATTATACCGACAGTGTATATGAGACCGTGAGAAATCTGGGATGTGGAAATGTCCCCTGTATAGGAGCCCATGGCTGTGTTAGAGAATACACTATGGATGCGTCAAAAATGGCAACCTATTCTCTATATAATGCACTACTTTTGAGCAGAGCTTTATGGGGAATATAAAGGGAATAGAAGGCCATTTGAGACACAACCGGTGCTAATTCATAGTGGGGGCTTGTCCTTGGCAGGAAGAGAATGGAAAACTACTGCACTAATCAATCTTGGACTGGAGGATTTCTCATTCAGATAATGCGGACATCTAAGTGATGAAATAACCTTTGAGGACTTGATGTTTGCTGCCAGATTAAGTCTGTGGGCTACCTTACATTAATTCAAGGAGAATTTGCACCATCAACAACAAAATTACACACGCAAGACCATCAATCCAAATCACCACCGTCTTCGCCTAAGTGGGAAAAAGACTCTGTTAGTTGCATCTGTTAGTGGCTCATAACTTCCCTGTTTCCTGAAAGGTATTGTATAAGAATCTAGGAAAGGAAAATAACAGTTTATTTTGGCAAAGACAATATAATTACCTCTCTAGGTGGCTATTTGCAACATTCATTTTACAAACGCTGAGCCACCTGGATCTGTGCAAGTGGCCAGGGTTCATGAAAAATGTCAAGTAGCTTTACTCTCAGCAGGAGATGGAAGAGGAAGGAGCCATCAAAAGAGAAAGAGAGATGGAAGAACACAGAGAGAGGAACATAAAGGATCTGAGAGAGCGAGAGAGAGAGAGGGAGAGAGAGAGAGAGAGAGAGAAACAGAGAGAGAGAGAGAGAGAGAGAGAGAGAGAGAGAGAGAGAGAGAGCGAGAGAGCGAGAGAGAGAGAGAGAGAGAGAGAGCGAGAGAGCGAGAGAGAGAGAGTGTAGGAGGAGCTTTTCTGAGAACAGCAAGAAATAGAAATCCCCACCAATCTGTGTAGTACAGTAAATCATAAGGGGAGGAAACAGTTTATCAAGGGGGTTAAATTGATAGGACACGGTCAATCACTCACTTACTATACAAAGCCATTGGCGGCTATATAAGCCTAGCATTATAAACTGTGTTGACTGACACAGCCGAGTGGTGAGTAGCCATTCGCATCATGTCAAGGCCATGAGCTAAAGGCTAACCATTATTAAAATTGGCACGGGGATATTTCATTTGAACTGGATACAGCTAATGAGTACCGCAGCAATACAGCCTGTCATTCTGTGTTTCCTCCATTCCCTCTCTCTTCCCCCTACCTCCATCCATCCACCCGCTCTATTTAATTAATATGTCTGAGCATGCTTGTCTAAGACTCACCACACTTCAATCGGTAGCATGCTTGAGAGCATGCAGCAGCCTCCCAGGCACAGGTAGAAGAGCCCATGGGAGAACGAGACCCAGCCTAAACAAACCTGTCATATCCAAATGAGATCTGCCAGCGCACGGCGAACACGGAAGAAGGCAGCGCACGCATTACAGGAGACTTCAGTACAGACGGACTGAGTGACAGGCCAATATCTGAATAGCCCACAGGCACAGGGGATGGATAGAGGATTCCAGAGACCCCTCATCATAATTATAATCCGAACACCTCTGGATGTGACTAGTGCCACAAAACGGTTCGCTATGGAATTGGTTGTGTTGGGTTGTGGCTATTATTGTAATATTTTTGTTGTTGCGGTTATTGTAGGTTTCAGTTCTGTTATTGTAAGTAAATCATGTAATAGTTCTCCTTCTTCCCTCACAGATATATTCACACCGTGGGCCGTATATCTCACAACACTCAGAGTGCAGAATACACAGGGGGTGTGGAAAGCCAAGGGAAGATGTAATGTTTCTGCATCTCTATTCATTGTTAGTGGTTGTTTGGCCATGTTGGAGAGGTAATAGACGTGCCAACAAAACACTGAAATAGATGACTTTATCCTCGGGGCACGCACTGGGATTTCCTCCTGAAACGTCTACAACGAGGCGTATTATTAGATATAGTGTGTCATCGCGTTTAGTGTCATGGAGGGCTGCACCCTATTCCTTATGTGATTACTTACTGTCTAAAGCAGTGCACTTCAAAGGGAATAGGGATGCTGACTTGGATAGAGACGCCTGTAGTGTGCATTACCCGACTCTCTGGGTGTGTTCCAAATGGCACCCTATTCCCTACATAGCACACTAGTTTTGACCAGGTCCCAAAGGACTCTGGTCAAGTGCACTACATAAGGAATAGGGTGCAATTTGTAACGAACCCCAAACTCTCCATGACACCGCAAGCCTTTGCATTCATCTTCAGGCACTGCGTGATGACACACTATATCTAATAATACGCCTCTCTAGAACACAATCATCCCAGTCCTTCATTACATATGTATCTATAACAACACAGCCTTCATTCATCCTCTGCCATCCTCTAAGATGTCAGTGACAGCGAGCGCATCCAACAAGAACCTGTCCACTCCTGAGCACGATGCTCAGAATACACCTTAATGGTAGAAAGAAAGAAAGAAAGAAAGAAAGAAAGAAAGAAAGAAAGAAAGAAAGAAAGAAAGAAAGAAAGAAAGAAAGAAAGAATGAGAGCGAAAGAGAGACACATAGGGAAAGAAAGAGAGAGAGAGAGAGAGAGAGAGAGATAGTATAGTGCCAGGATTTTGGCGTGTGCTAATTTCT
Organism: Oncorhynchus tshawytscha; assembly: GCF_018296145.1. NCBI lineage: Eukaryota > Metazoa > Chordata > Actinopteri > Salmoniformes > Salmonidae > Oncorhynchus > Oncorhynchus tshawytscha. Next base: position 19,299,071 of record NC_056452.1, on the reverse strand, counting down.
TCAGTGCTACAAAGCAGGTTGCAGACTTGAAAGGCTTACATGTGATTACGGTCCCCTGGATCACTGTGAGTCAGACTAGAGAGTGGAGGTCGCCCATCATCCAGTCAGACTAGAATGGAGGTCGCCCATCATCCAGTCAGACTAGAGAGTAGAGGTCGCCCATCATCCAGTCAGACTAGAGAGTGGAGGTCGCCCATCATCCAGTCAGACTAGAGTGGAGGTCGCCCATCATCCAGTCAGACTAGAGTGGAGGTCGCCCATCATCCAGTCAGACTAGAGAACGGAGGTCGCCCATCATCCAGTCAGACTAGAGAGTGGAGGTCACACCCATCATCCAGTCAGACTAGAGTGGAGGTCGCCCATCATCCAGTCAGACTAGAGAACGGAGGTCGCCCATCATCCAGTCAGACTAGAGAGTGGAGGTCGCCCATCATCCAGTCAGACTAGAGTGGAGGTCGCCCATCATCCAGTCAGACTAGAGAGTGGAGGTCGCCCATCATCCAGTCAGACTAGAGAACGGAGGTCGCCCATCATCCAGTCAGACTAGAGTGGAGGTCGCCCATCATCCAGTCAGACTAGAGAACGGAGGTCCCCCATCATCCAGTCAGACTAGAGTGGAGGTCGCCCATCATCCAGTCAGACTAGAGTGGAGGTCGCCCATCATCCAGTCAGACTAGAGTGGAGGTCGCCCATCATCCAGTCAGACTAGAGAACGGAGGTCGCCCATCATCCAGTCAGACTAGAGAGTGGAGGTCGCCCATCATCCAGTCAGACTAGAGTGGAGCCCATCATCCAGTCAGACTAGAGTGGAGGTCGCCCATCATCCAGTCAGAATAGAGAGTGGAGGTCGCCCATCATCCAGTCAGACTAGAGAACGGAGGTCGCCCATCATCCAGTCAGACTAGAGTGGAGGTCGCCCATCATCCAGTCAGACTAGAGAACGGAGGTCGCCCATCATCCAGTCAGACTAGAGTGTGGAGGTCGCCCATCATCCAGTCAGACTAGAGTGGAGGTCGCCCATCATCCAGTCAGACTAGAGTGGAGGTCGCCCATCATCCAGTCAGACTAGAGAACGGAGGTCGCCCATCATCCAGTCAGACTAGAGAGTGGAGGTCGCCCATCATCCAGTCAGACTAGAGAACGGAGGTCGCCCATCATCCAGTCAGACTAGAGTGGAGGTCGCCCATCATCCAGTCAGATCCAGTCAGAGAGTGGAGGTCGCCCATCATCCAGTCAGACTAGAGTGGAGGTCGCCCATCATCCAGTCAGACTAGAGTGGAGGTCGCCCATCATCCAGTCAGACAAGCCCATCATCCAGTCAGACTAGAGAACAGGGGTCGTCTATCATCCAGTCAGACTAGAGAGTGGAGGTCGCCCATCATCCAGTCAGACTAGAGTGGAGATCGCCCATCATCCAGTCAGACTAGAGAACGGAGGTCGCCCATCATCCAGTCAGACTAGAGGGGATTATGTAAACATCCTATAGAATTATGGCTCCGGAGGTGTTGGAGAAACATTCACATTGGTAAACACACAAACACACACACACAGATGTGTACAGGGAGAAAGAAAGAGTCACACAAGGAACAACAACAACAGATGTGGGGAGGTGAGGTACGAAGTAGTAGAGAACCAGACATTTTAACAATGTAAACAACAACATTCCTACCAGTAGATTTCCCCAGATCTGTAATGACTATCTACAGCCATGTGGTAGTAACAAACAACTTGGGTGGCGACCCGGGTGGTGCAGTGGTACCAGAGACTCTGGGTTCGAGCCCAGGCTCTGACGCAGCCAGACGTGACTGGGAGGTCTATGGGGCGACGCACAATTGGCCTAGCGTTGCCTGGGTTAGGGAGTGTTTGGCCGGTAGGGATATCTTTGTCTCATCGCGCACTAGCGACAACTGTGGCGGGCCAGGCGTAGTGCACGCTAACCAGGTCGCCAGGTGCACTGTGTTTCCTCCGACACATTTGTGCGGCTGGCTTCCGGGTTGGATGCGCGCTGTGTTAAGAAGCAGTGCGGCTTGGTTGTGTTGTGTTTCGGAGGACACATGGCTTGCGACCTCCGTCTCTCCCGAGCCCGCACGATTGTTGTAGTGATGAGACAAGATAGTGGCTGCTAAAACAATTGGATACCATGAAATTGGGGAGAAAAGGGGGTCAAATTCCAACAACCAAAAAAAGTAATAAACAACTTATGAATTCCCGTCATGCTACAGGAAACCCTCCAGTGTAATGAGAGTGAGGAGATGATGGATGTACATCTACAGCAGTGACTGCATGACAGACGTGCTGCATATTTAGTGGGAATACAGAAGCAGTTCAAACCAGTTGGTAAAGATCAGTAAGAAAAGCAGATGATTAAAGAAGCTATTTGATGAAATAACTCATAAACGCATGAATTTTCCAGTATGTAAGGTATTGTACAAGGATTAAACACACAATGAGGATGAGTCCACATGGACATCAAACAGACTCCTTAACAATGGACCATCCCCGTGGAGCCCTCGCGCTCTCTTGCTCCCTGCCGCTCTCCATCTCTCCCCACCTCTCTCTTCCCCTCTCTCTCTCCTGATTGTTAGTTTGTAGATACATTAGCGACCAGCTAATGAGACAGTGGGAGAACAACGGGTGTTGTTGTTGAGCACATTCAAGTCACCAGGCTGGCTAAGAACCAGGGTGGTTGTGAATCAGCAGCTCAAACAGGCAAGGCTAAGGCCATCCGCATGCAGTCACCCCGCCACACCGGGCCCCTCCCTTTGACTTTATGATAACCCAATTACACCCATCTAAGTGCACCTCACACAGGCTCACAGGGACACAACGTTGGGGCGAGGTGGAACAACAACATCGATTTTTGTTGTCCAACAGGGACAATTAGTTCCGCCTGTTGGCTTAAGATGGAGAGATGGTTTCCGGTGAAATAGAGAGAGGGGAAAATGAGGGGACACATCTGCTATTCAGCCACAGCCCACAGCAATTCCCTCTCCACTGCGTTGGGACAGCGGTGAGGGACCTAAAACAGAGGCATGCAACCAAAACTGCTGAAACAGAGATAATCCATGAACCACAGGGCAATGAAATAAAACACACTTTAAAAAAATCTCCCAGGGTGAGTCGGATAGTGAGATGAGGTAAGGACTGGGGAAGTGGGTTCATACTGGAGTCATGTCTTCCTACAATGGTTTTGAATTCCAAAAACCATGTCAATTAGGGGTCTCATTTGAATGCCAAATGGATACCCTCAAAGGAGTGGATTCTACAAGACATCACAGGAAAGACACTTCTGAGAAAATAATCTCAGCCACTATGCCAAGAACTGGCATAATTGTTGACAAAATCTAAATCACTAGGGTAATAGTGATTCAGGATACAAAACTCCCTGTCTCCTCTCTTTCTCCCTCCCTCCCTCTGCTCCTCTGGCAGGAAGAGGGAGAGGAGGAAGAGGGGGAGAGGAGGGAGAGGTGGGAGAGGGGAGAGAGGAGGGAGAGAGGAGATGGAGAAGGGGAAGGAAGAGAGGAGGGAGGAGGGGGAGAGGGGAAGAGCGCTTCCCCTTCCACCCGCTTGCCATTGTGCCGAACGAGGCATACCCCAATCTCTTTGATTATTCCAGCTTTTCAGATCATTGGTAAATCAGGGACCCACTGGGAGGATAATTGGCAGTAAATTAGATGATTTACCATTACGATGGAGCAACCGGCCCAGCACTTCCAAAACCACTGATTACTCCAAATCAGGGCAATCTCAGGAAGATTCTGATCATTTCAAGTTGTGCCAGCCGCACACACACTACACACAAAAAAATAAAACATCTAACTTTGGAAACGCCATCCAGCTTGACAGTGAGCCAATTACATCCCAGCAGAGCTCACGTTACTGGTGTTTGTGAGGGATCACAACAGCTCCGTTCAGTGTGGTTTTGAAGTGTTCTTTCAGTGAAAACATTGGTACGAAAAACTTCAAAAGCGTCACAGCTGAAGAGATGCAGGCAGCGTCAGCGTGTCTCGGAGCTGTCACCAGTCTTCTGGTTCAAAAGCACGGCGTCACATCCCACACACTGTGTACTGCTGGGGGGGGAAACAAGCAGGCATGAAATAAGTGCCACATGAAATGATCTTAAATGTGTGGAGCGCAATGAAGGTTTGCCCTCCTAGTCTGCTGGGAGTGGATGGATATGATGTGGGAGGATGCGTAAAAGTCATAAAAGACTTTAAATAACTTCCAATAGTATAGATAAGTGCACATGAGACAGAGAGAGATGGAGAGAGAGAGAGTAAATTGTCTCCATGTCACAACGTTCATGTTGTCATAGTGTATTGGAGTAAATCCTGATGGCTGGACGGGAGACAAGAGGCCATACTTGGCTGCTCTCTCTCTCTCTCTGTCACCGTCTGTCAACCTTCGCCACAGCATTATGGCCACTACACTAATGTCCAACTATAGTATTTATGTAGCCCCGGCAGCCTATGGATTGACAATCTCTGGAATTTGGAATGTTACACAATTAGAGGACTCTATTGTATGCACGCATGACCGTAAGTCATTTTGGGTAAAAGCATCTGCTAAATGGCATATATTATTACTCTATTAAACTAGGATCAAGTGCCGGATGCAACTGGAATTTCATTAGCAACACTATCTAGAATTGAACAGAGGACCTTCAGCGCTTCATTGGCATTACCATGTATGGATGTAATCAAAGACAGGACTTGTGGACAGTTAGGCGTATTAAGATCATAAAATGCTCATTGCAACACTTTCAAGTCCCACCTGCCATATTTATGCCCCCCATAAATTGTGGCTATACTCCTCAGAGTAGTGCAGTACAACCGAGCGTTGCTAATGAGAGACTGAGTCTGAAGGAAGGCCCTTTATCTACTTAAAGGGAAAATCCACACATTTTGCATCATCGCGATGTGGCCGGTGACACTTTCCTTCTTGAAAGTCCAATATCTTGAAAACTTAACTGCTGACATGCAAAACATTTTGGGCCTGTATCAACAGTGGACTAATGAAAATAATATAAAAAGGTTGTTTTGGAGTGGATTTCCCTTTAAGGCAAGGAGAGGAAATTGTCACTCGGTTATCTGCCTGGTTGTTTCACTTTTCTGTGCCACATAAGAGATAATAACTGGGCACCAAGGATCTATTTTGGCTCTAAAGAGAAAACGCTTGGAACACTGTAAATCCTTGTTCACATTGGCAGTTTGAAGTGACTCAAATCATATTTATCCGATTACAATCGCTTTGTTTTCCTGCAGTCTGAGCAGCCAAAAAGCACATGGAATCTGATATTTCAAACCACCTTCGAAGATGGTTTGAAGTCAGATACAAATCTGATTCCTGGCCATGTGACTTATTTCTGAACAGTCAGATCTAATTAATTTTCCCTATTTGGCTTATCTTGTTGCTTGCTAGCTACTCTGTTGACGGTTTAACAAGAACATGTGGTAGCTAACTAGCTTGTTAATTGTTTACAAACAAATTAGTGAATGTGCTGGAAAGTTAAACAGCTACCTAGCTAGTTGACTGCTGTGGCTAACCAAAAGGATTCATTTTGAAGGTTGCATCATCCTATCCTTTGAGGCTTTAAAAATGTTCCCACATTATGATTTTGAACATTCAAAGCAACTAAGAAAGGTCCATGGTAGGCATTGGTTTCACCTTAGCTTGCTACATAACTTCTGGGTGATAGGAAGCATGAGCACCACCACCAATCCGCCTACACCACTGCTCACACACCCGTCGTTACTATGACAACTAATGTAGCTATGTCAGCAAATGACTGCTGTCTGAACACACACAAATCTGATTGGTTACTTGTAACTTGCTGTTTGAACAGTAAGTATTCACAAACGGATTTGAAAAACAAAACTGATTTGAGCATTAAGGCCTGCAGTGTGAGTAATGCTTAATAGCCACAGACTCCCCAACACTGGGAAATGAAATCACTTCCTGATTAGGGAGAGTCCATTTTTAGAAGTGAGAGACTTACAGTATAATCAAATAGTGGCCAATTTCACACAGAGTTGCACTCAAACATTAGGCGAAAGGTAAATGGGTTTGAAATGGCTCTGGTCCAACGGGGGTGATAAATCTAACTTCACCCCCAAAAAATGACAGTCACGAAGCCTTCAAGCCTCTACAGGTGTCATCTAATACCCCCAATTTATTTTCTCTTCAAAAACAACGGATCAAGGCTCAGCACCGGTGTGAAATAAATCCTACCTCTCTTTACAGAAAACAATATGATTATAGCCCAAATGCAATTGAACAGATTACGGTATTAATTACACACCACTATAAATTTGTGAAAAACAAAGGTGTTATATTCAATCTCACTGGATTTACAAAGGCAGTCAGACACTCTCTTAATGGCTGCCGTTCTAGGCCATTTCATTACAATGCGTGTTATTCTATTGAGGCTACATAGCAGGGGTGTCTGCAATAATTTGGTTATTAGTTTGTATTCAATTTCTTCACAATGAATTCATCATAATCTCTGGTGGTTGACTCAGACTGGGAAAGTCAAATAATCCACTGACTGACAATCCATTGAATGTCTCCTTAAAACCTCAACAAGAACTTCTCTGTCTTCCCAATACTCATCTTCTTCATGTCATCAACCTTCATTCCACTCTTCCACACACCATTATAGCGTCTCTCCCTCTCTCCTCTCCCTCCCCCTCTCTCCCTCTTTCCCCCTCCCCCTCTATCTCCTTCCCTCACTCTCCGTCCCTCCGTCACTCACTCCCTGCCAGTCTAAAACACATAGATTGCGAAACACGCTGAGCAAGAATCCACCAGACTGATCCACCACAGCAGGAGCTGTTGCCATATCAATCTCCCATAGACCCTGAACAAAGCAACCGCAGTGTGTGTGCGTAGAGTGAGAGAGAGGGGCTGTGTGTGGATATACACTGAGTAGACAAAACATTAGGAACACCTGCTCTTTCCATATCATAGACTGACCAGGTGAATCCAGGTGAAAGCCATGATCCCTTATTGACGTCACTTGTTAAATCCACTTCAATCAGTGTAGATGAAGGGGGGGGTGAAACATGGATTTAATTTTTTTTCTCGTTTTTTATTTATTGAGACATGGATTGTGGATGTGCGCCATTCAGAGGGTGAATGGGCAAGACAAAAGATGTGCCTTTGGACAGGGTATGGCAGTAAGTGCCAGGTTCTAAGAGTAAAGGGGGGGGGGGGTGTAACTCAATATTAGGAAGGTGTTCCTAATGTTTTGTATACTCAGTGTATATATGGAATTATATATTATCTATGGATAATAACCAAAAATCTATGGGACAGCTGTGCATCCTTCCTTTTTTATGAATACAAATATTTGCCTTTGCCATTCTAATGGTAAATGGGAAGAAAAAAATCCCAATTTGATTCATCTTGATGTGACAAACTAGAACGACAAAATAATACACCCAAGACCTTACATCCTGAGGTTCAACTTTCATTTGACTCTTACTAGGGAAGCTCAATTTAGGAGTTATCAGTGCATTACCTTATAAGGTCGTGATTCAACTCACTGTCAGATTGCTCTGACATTTTAAAGCAAAATAGGCTAGGCCTAAACGTCTTTTGTAGCCCAAAGGATAATGATAACAAATCCTGTGGATGTGGCCTTTAAAGAGACATATCATTCCAGCACAAGAAAGCAACCAAAATGGACTTGAGTGGAGGATTTAAGAGGAAGGCAATACTCTTTTCGTATGGCTTAGCTCTTTATTGCATCTTGGTGGTATTCCTCTTCTTTGACCCTGCTAAGAGAAACTGCCTCCGAGCAGGGAAGAAGTATGACAGAACAGAGTGATAGAGGAGGATGGATGAAAGGGGAGTTCTCTCTCTTTCTTCAGTGGGGGTTTGGGCATTTGTAAGGCTGCGGACTGGACATTAATCAGTTACATCCCAAATGGCACCCTACTGCCTACATAGTGCATTGCTTTTGACCAGATTTTGTTTATACACTCCATTCTCTCCTTCCCCAGGTCACCCGCCTACTCTCAGACAGTGAGCCCTCAGGCCCTACCTTGTCCTGTTAATCTATTCATAACAATGTTAGAATGTGTCGGTGAATACATTTAAATTACAATGCAAACCCCTTCTTTTCACCAGAGCTAAGCAACAACATGGAGAATAGATTGTAGAGCCCAAATGTCACTGCAGGTTTTCACTTGGCTAATCCAAAATTGTACGTTCATGAAAAGCTAGCACATACTGTCCATAAACTACTGACTGAGGATATCTTCAGAGAGCCATAACATTTCTACACGCTTCGCCAGATCCTAAGACTTAAACTACTGTATAAAGCGGTATAATTCCCTGCTTTGACCAACCCACCAAAACCCGTGTGCAGTCAACCTTTAGCTTTGCTAGCTTTGCTACCAGCACTGCCATGCTAAGCTAAGTGCCTCACAGAAAAATGAATAAATAATGTATATGAATCAAATCAAATCAAATTTTATTGGTCACATACACATGGTTAGCAGATGTCTATGCGAATGTAGTGAAATGCTTGTGCTTCTAGTTCCGATAGTGCAGTAATTTCTAACAAGTAATCTAACAATTCCCCAACAACTACCCAATACAAACAAATCTAAAGGGATGGAATAAGAATATGTACAAATAAATATATGGATGAGCGTTGGCCGAGTGGCATAGGTAAGGGGCAATAGGAAGTATAAGGTACAGTATATACATATGAGATGAGTAATGTAAGATATGTAAACATTATTAAAGGGGCATTATTTAGAGTGCACTGTATAAAGTGACTAGTGATCCATTTATTAAAGTGGCCAGTGATTGGGTCTCAATGTAGGCAGCAGCCTCTCTGAGTTAGTGACCGCTGTTTAGCAGTCTAATGGCCTTGAATTAGAAGCTGTTTTTCAGTCTCTCGGTCCCAGCTTTGATGCACCTGTACTGACCTTGCCTTCTGGATGATAGCGAGGTGAACAGGCAGTGGCGTGGGTGGTTTTTGTCCTTGATTAACTTTTTGGCCTTCCTGTGACATCAGGTGCTGAAGGTGTCTTGGAGGGCAGGTAGTTTGCCCCCTGTGATGCGTTGTGCATACCGCACCACCCTCTGTGTACGCCGAGGAACTTCCAACTTTCCACCTTCTCCACTATTGTCCCTTCGATGTGGATAGGGGTGGTGCCCCCTCTGCTGTTCCCTGAAGTCCACGATCATCTCCTTTGTTTTGTTGACGTTGAGTGAGAGGTTGTTTTCCTGACACCACACTCCAAGTGCCCTCACCTCCTCCCTGTAGGCTGTCTTGTCATTGTAGGTAATCAAGCCTTCATCAAGCATCATCAAAAGGTGATGATTGAGTTGTAGGCGTGCATGGCCACGCAGTCATGGGTGAACAGGGAGTAGAGAAGGGGACTGAGCACACACCCTTGTGGGCCCCCTGTGTTTACGATCAACGAAGTGGAGATGTTGTTTTCTACCTTCACCACCTGGGGGCGGCCCATCAGGAAGTCCAGGACCCAATTGCACAGGGCAGGGTTGAGACCCAGGGCCTAAAGCTTAATGATAAGCTTGGAGGATACTATGGTGTTGAATGCTGAGCTGTCGTCAATGAACAGCATTCTTACATAGGTATTCCTCTTGTCAAGATGGGATAGGGCATTGTGATGGCAATTGCATCATTTGTGGATGTATTGGGGTGGTATAAAAATTGAAGTGGGTCTAGGATTCTTAATTAGTCTCTCAAAATATTTAATTTTTTACTTTATTTAACAAGGCAAGTCAGTTAAGAACAAACTGTTATTTTCAATGACGGACTAGGAACAGTGGGTTAACTGCCTTGTTCAGGGGCAGAACAACAGATTGTTACCTTGCCAGCGAGGATTCGATCTTGCAACCTTTCGGTTACTAGTCCAACTCTCTAACCACTAGGCTACCTGACGCCCTGTGATGACAGACGTGAGTGCTACGGGGCTATAGTCATTTTGTTCAGTTGCCTTTGCCTTCTTGGGTACAGGAACAAAGGTGGCCATCTTAAAGCATGTGGGGACAGCAGATTGAATATGTCTGTAAACACACCAGCCAGCTGGTCTGCGCATGCACTGGGGACGCGGCTAGGGCCCGTCTGGGCCGGCAGCCTAGCAAGAGTTGACACGTTGAAATGTCTTACTCACGTCGGCCACGGAGAAGGAGAGCCCACAGTCCTTGGTAGCGGGCCGCGTCAGTGGCACTGTATTATCCTCAAAGCGGGCAAAGAAGGTGTTTAGTTTGTCTGGAAGCAAGACGTTGGTGTCCGTGACGTGGCTGGTTTTCTTTTTGTAGTCCATTATTGTCTGTGGACCCTGCCACATACATCTCGTGTCTGAGCCGTTGAATTGCACATCCACTTTGTCTCTATTCTGACATTTCACTTGTTTGATTGCCTTGCGGAGGGAATAACTACACTGTTTGTAGTCACCTTTCCATGGTTAAATGTGATGGTTCGCACCTTCAGTTTTGCGCGAATGCCGCCATCTATCCACGGTTTCTGGTTAGGGTAGGTTTTAATATTGTGGCTACAACATCTCCTATGCACTTCCTTATAAACTCACTCACCGAATCAGCGTTTAAATCGATATTATTGTCTGAGGCTACCAGGAACATGTCACAGTCCGCGTGATCAAAACAATCTTGAAGCGTGGATTCCAATTGGTCAGACCAGCGTTGAAAAGTCCTTATCACGGTTTCATCGTGTTTGAGTTTCTGCCTATAGGAAGGAAGGAGAAAAATTGAGTCGTGGTCAGATTTGCCCGAAAGGAGGGTGGCGGAGGGCCTTGTATGCATCGCGGAAGTTAGAGTAGCAGTGATCCAGTGTTTTGCCAGTGCGAGTACTACAATCAATATGCTGATAGAATTTAGGTTGCCTTGTTCTCAATTTTGCTTTGTTAAAATCCACAGCTACAATAAATGCAGCCTCGGGATATATGGTTTCCAGTTTGTATAAAGTCCAGTGAAGTTCCTTGAGGGCCGTCGTGGTATCGGCTTGAGGGGGGATAAACACGGCTGTGACAATAACCGACGAGAATTCTCTTGGGAGACAATATTGTCGGCATCTGATTGTGAGGAATTGTAAGTCAGGTGAACAAAAGGACTTGAGTTCCTTTTTTTGAGTTCCTTTTTAATTGCACCATGAGCCGTTAATCATGAAACATACACCCCTGCCCTTCTTCTTCCCAGAGAGTTTATTTCTGTCAAACGCTCCTATGAACTTCACATGTTGCTGCTCATGGGTCCTCTTAGATGGAAACGCCCTGGAACGTTTGTGAGAATTCTACAAAATACGTTTCGCTTTTACAAGACCTGAAAATAACTATTTCAGGGTGTGATTTGCGATATGCATATTCTACATGACGCTAGCAACCTAGCTTTTTATAAAGGGCAAAGAGTTCCACATGACTCACACTGCCGCATCACCATGCATTGTACTCTGGTCGTGGATCTTTGATCCGTTACTCACGCAGGTCCAGTATTCGTTTCAGCCAGGGATAGTCACACATGCTTTATAGCCCAGATCCCGGTATCAAACGCTCCAGGATGTGGGCCATACAAGGCACATGTGGAAGCGCACTAAGTCAATTTCCTTGATTCCTTGACTTCATCTCGCAGATCAGGTGCGCCGAAAACAACAGGTGTAGACCTTGAAATGGTGTAGACAGTGAAATGCTTACTTACGAGCCCCTAACCAACAGTGCAATTTTTAAGTTAAAAAAAGAGGTATTAGGTTAACAATAGATATACAAAAGAAAAAGAAAACAGTAAAATGCCAGTGAAAATAACAGTAGTGAGACCATACACAGATGGTACCGGTACAGAGTCAATGTGCGGGGACACCGGTTAGTCGAGGTAATTGAGGTAGTATGTACATGTAGGTATAGTTAAAGTGACTATGCATATATGATAAACAGAGAGTAGCAGCAGCATAAAAGAGGGGGTTGGCGAGTGGTGGGTGGCAGGTGCGCGCGGGACACAATGCAAATGGTCCAGGTAGCCAATGTGTGGGTGCACCGGTTAGTTGAGCTAGTTGAGGTAATATGTACGTGAATGTATAGTTAAAGTGACTATGCATATATGGTAAACAAAGGGTAGCCTCTGCACATACAATGCATAATTGAAACTCCACTGTATACATGCATAATGTTATTGCTCACTGTACATACTGTAATTCAGAGGAGGCTGGTGCGAAAGGAAAGAGGAGCAGAAAGCTTCCTGCAATGCTGATGATGTCATACCACCACTAGAGTCTGTCTTTCAGCCTCATGGGCCTACAGTATAATACTCCATCCATATAGCTTATTTCCTGGAGAGGTTGCTATTTTTTTCTTATCCCTTTCAAACAAGCCATCTTTGCAGTATGAATAGTCCCTCCAGAGGTATTAGACACATAGCTAGCTACTTGAGGGGGAACAGGCCTTATATCAAGTAGTGGTTGATCCTATGGACTCTCATCCTACTAACATACACCTCTGGGTAGGTACAGTGCTATAGAATGGGATATAAACATTCTTGATAAGATGTACATGACCTAAGCTGTTATACAGTCACTTCCTGGTCTTCAACGCAGGCCTATGGTGCTGTAGAACAGAACACAAACAGGCTTACACAGGTCAGTCAACAAGGTCAACAGGCGGGAGCTCTACATGTACTAAAGCCTCAAACATGTGAAACAGCATCCGCTACGGTACGTATTTAAGTGATAATACCCGAGAAGCCAGTTTTGTTTTTTAGGTATATTGGCACGGGAGTCGTTAGGCATAGATGGAACAGAGTAAACAGGCATTTTAACGTTGTAGATTTAGTCGTGGTAACTTCTGAAATAGACACCGGCTGGAATGCGGTTTTAACTAATCAGCATTCAGGATTAGACCCACCCGTTGTAAAATTAAGCAATAAGGCATGAGGGGGTGTGGTATGTGGCCAATATACCACGGCTAAGGGCTGTTCTTAGGCACGATGCATGGCGGAGTTCCTTGGCCCAGCCCTTCGCTGTGGTATATTGGCTATATACCACAAACCCCAGAGGTGCCTCATTGTTATTATAAACTGGTTACCAACCTAATTAGAGCAGTAAAAATCAATGTTTTGACATACCCATGGCATACAGTCTGATATACAATGGCTGTCAGCCAATCAGCATTCAGGGTTCGAACCACCCAGTTTATAATAAGCGTGAGAACATGAAGAGGGCTCTTGCCGGCCAATAATCACACACCACCAAAGAAACCTGCTCGTCACAATAGAGCATTAGGCGTTTGGCTGTATGCTAATGAGGGTTTGATTTATATTATAGAGCTGAGTGCTCTTTGAGAACAGAAAATGGGGACAAATGACAGCGTCAATTATGAATCATTCACCGACAACTCCTGCTAAAAGGCTTTGATAACCACGTGCCCCCACAAGGGTCCCCGTCCGTCTACCTTTCCCCCGACCCTACCTCTTAATAATTGATGGAATTTTTGGGATTGGGTTAAGTAGGAAGGTAGTAGCTAGGCTCGTAAAGTACAGCGGTAGTGTAAGTGCGATGATTTTTTCATGGTTCACTAAGAGGCATGAGAGACGGCAGTAATAGCTACCTGCTGATGTGATGAGACAATCACGCCTTAATTGCATAGTTTAATAGTTGGGCCATGTGCCTGATAATTGGAGGCATTTGCCTGCTAAACAGCAGTCATCTTCTTACAATATTCCCTGTGCCATAATCATTCCAGCTGCAGTGAAAGTCATTTTTTCTTTAAGGTTCGTTTCCATTCTCTGTTTAGCAATCAATATAAATGGCTTCTTTTAATAATAGGGGTGGCAGGTAGACTAGTGGTTAGAGCGTTGGGCCAATAACTGAAAGGTTGCTGAATCGAATCCCCGAGCTGACAAGGCAAAAAATCTGTCGTTCTACCCCTGAACAAGGCAGTTAACCCCACTGTTCCCCGGTAGGGTGTCAGTAAATAAGCATTTGTTCTTTAACTGACTTGCCTAGTTAAATAAAGGTTCAATTTTTAAAATGTGGAAGCGCGCTGAGTAAATTTCCTTGATTCCTTGATTTCATCTCACAGATTAATTAGCCTCTGCACATACAATGCATAATTGAAACTCCACTGTATACATGCATAATGTTATTGCTCACTGTACATACTGTAATTCAGAGGAGGCTGGTGCGAAAGGAAAGAGGAGCAGAAAGCTTCCTGCAATGCTGATGATGTCATACCACCACTAGAGTCTGTCTTTCAGCCTCATGGGCCTACAGTATAATACTCCATCCATATAGCTTATTTCCTGGAGAGGTTGCTATTTTTTTCTTATCCCTTTCAAACAAGCCATCTTTGCAGTATGAATAGTCACTCCAGAGGTATTAGACACATAGCTAGCTACTTGAGGGGGAACAGGCCTTATATCAAGTAGTGGTTGATCCTATGGACTCTCATCCTACTAACATACACCTCTGGGTAGGTACAGTGCTATAGAATGGGATATAAACATTATTGATAAGATGTACATGACCTAAGCTGTTATACAGTCACTTCCTGGTCTTCAACGCAGGCCTATGGTGCTGTAGAACAGAACACAAACAGGCTTACACAGGTCAGTCAACAAGGTCGACAGGCGGGAGCTCTACATGTACTAAAGCCTCAAACGTGTGAAACGGCATCCGCTAAGGTATGTATTTAAGTGGTAATGCCCGAGAAGCCAGTTTTCTTTAGGATATATTGGCACGGGAGTCATTAGGCATAGATGGAACAGAGTAAATAGGCATTTTAACATCATAGATTTAGTCGTGGTAACTTCTGGAATAGAAACTGGCTGGAATGCGGTTTTAACTAATCAGCATTCAGGATTAGACCGACCCATTTGTATAATTAAGCAATAAGACACGAGGGGATGTGGTATATGGCCAATATACCACGGCTAAGGGCTGTTCTTAGGCACGATGTCTCTCTCTCTCTGCCTCTCTCTCTCCCCCCCCCCGTCTCTCCCTTTCAGTGCATGGTTCTCTCCAAGGCACAAAGGTGAGTCATTCTGATTGAATAGTGTAATGCTGCAGCGTGGTGTGAGTGACGAGAGGGAAGAGAGGGGCGTTCCGGTGCGTCACCATGGAGAGTGCCGCTGCTGTTCTCCCCCTGTGGACCTGTAGAGTGAAAGCTGCCAAAGGACAAGGAGTTTTTCTTTAGCATGTGACGTGGCTCAGGCTCTAGTTAGGTTATAACTAGATCTACATTAAGAAACAGTCTTTTTTTCTTTTTTTTATATTTAACCTTTATTTAATTAATTTGGCAAGTCAGTTAAAAACAAGTTCTTATTTACAATGACGGCCTACCGGGGAACAACTGCCTCGTTCAGGGGCAGAAAGACAGATGTTAACCTTGTAAAAAATGTACATTTCGGCTACTGGCCCAACGCTCTAACCACGAGGCTACCTGCCACCCCCAATATGTTTAATCTCAATCCATGTTTAATCTCAATCCATGTTTAATCTCAATCCAAATCTCTTCATCATTGTCAGTCCAAACGAACCACAACCTAATGAAAACAGGGGGAAAAAAACATCAGAAAAGAGTCAAAAAAGGTATCTGCGATCTGTACTGAGATGGCTTGCAGAGATCAGAGAGTGGAATGAAATTTGCCCCGATGGTGTTTCTCCCTTTGAAAACAGTCACGCAGGAAATCTCTGCAACTTCAGAAACCCTTTCAATCTCAGCCACATAACTTCCGGACCAAATATGTAAAATTTATGTGGGGCTTGGATCTATAGCCCTGAGACAAGTTGGTCCAGGAAATGATCCTGCTTAAGATGTAAATTCTCCTCATTGCTGAATTCAGGTTAGAGAATCGCCTTAGGCCACATAAACTGTAGAAAAGGTCAACTAGCGGAGGCTACACACTGCAACAGGTGGGTCCCTCTAGTCTATATCGATACACTATCACAGTAGATCACAATACGCTGGATATAGGGCTTTTGGCTGTGCCGTAAATTCTTTGAGTACATTTTCATTGTCTAAATAAAAGGGAAAGAGTACATTTACAACATGTCCCAGTATTAGATGACAGGCAGCTGTTCTATGTCATGACTCAAAATCTTAACAGTGCACCCGCGTGATCAGCAATGAGCAATGGGTACTTTACACAAGTGTTTTTACATGGGTAAGTGTGCTTTTTAAAACGTTTCTATCTATCAGCTATGAGGGACATTAACATTGACAGCAGTTGATTTAGACTAAATCGTGCCACTAGTGTCTGGTGGTTAAAACAACACAACGAGAGCGGTCTTAACTACGATATATTACATTACCTGATCCATCATTCATCCCTCACTGCTTCCCTCCGAGTGTTACCGCTGCTTCCCTCCGAGTGTTACCGCTGCTTCCCTCCGAGTGTTACCGCTGCTTCCCTCCGAGTGTTACCGCTGCTTCCCTCCGAGTGTTACCGCTGCTTCCCTCCGAGTGTTACCGCTGCTTCCCTCTGAGTGTTACCGCTGCTTCCTCCGAGTGTTACCGCTGCTTCCATCCGAGTGTTACCGCTGCTTCCCTCCGAGTGTTACCGCTGCTTCCCTCCGAGTGTTACCGCTGCTTCCATCCGAGTGTTACCGCTGCTTTCGAGTGTTACCGCTGCTTCCATCTGAGTGTTACCGCTGCTTCCCTCCGAGTGTGACCGCTGCTTCCATCTGAGTGTTACCGCTGCTTCCTCCGAGTGTTACTGCTGCTTCCCTCCGAGTGTTACCGCTGCTTCCATCTGAGTGTTACCGCTGCTTCCCTCCGAGTGTTACCGCTGCTTCCATCTGAGTGTTACCGCTGCTTCCCTCCGAGTGTTACCGCTGCTTCCATCTGAGTGTTACCGCTGCTTCCCTCCGAGTGTTACCGCTGCTTCCATCTGAGTGTTACCGCTGCTTCCCTCCGAGTGTTACCGCTGCTTCCATCCGAGTGTTACCGCTGCTTCCATCCGAGTGTTACCGCTGCTTCCCTCCGAGTGTTACCGCTGCTTCCCTCCGAGTGTTACCGCTGCTTCCATCTGAGTGTTACCGCTGCTTCCCTCCGAGTGTTACCGCTGCTTCCATCCGAGTGTTACCGCTGCTTCCCTCCGAGTGTTACCGCTGCTTCCATCTGAGTGTTACCGCTGCTTCCATCCGAGTGTTACCGCTGCTTCCCTCCGAGTGTTACCGCTGCTTCCATCCGAGTGTTACCGCTGCTTCCCTCCGAGTGTTACCGCTGCTTCCATCCGAGTGTTACCGCTGCTTCCCTCCGAGTGTTACCGCTGCTTCCCTCCGAGTGTTACCGCTGCTTCCCTCCGAGTGTTACCGCTGCTTCCCTCCGAGTGTTACCGCTGCTTCCATCCGAGTGTTACCGCTGCTTCCCTCCGAGTGTTACCGCTGCTTCCATCCGAGTGTTACCGCTGCTTCCCTCCGAGTGTTACCGCTGCTTCCCCTCCGAGTGTTACCGCTGCTTCCCTCCGAGTGTTACCGCTGCTTCCCTCCGAGTGTTACCGCTGCTTCCATCCGAGTGTTACCGCTGCTTCCATCCGAGTGTTACCGCTGCTTCCATCCGAGTGTTACCGCTGCTTCCCTCCGAGTGTTACCGCTGCTTTCCATCCGAGTGTTACCGCTGCTTCCCTCCGAGTGTTACCGCTGCTTCCCTCCGAGTGTTACCGCTGCTTCCATCCGAGTGTTACCGCTGCTTCCCTCCGAGTGTTACCGCTGCTTCCATCCGAGTGTTACCGCTGCTTCCATCCGAGTGTTACCGCTGCTTCCCTCCGAGTGTTACCGCTGCTTCCATCCGAGTGTTACCGCTGCTTCCATCCGAGTGTTACCGCTGCTTCCATCCGAGTGTTACTGCTGCTTCCATCCGAGTGTTACCGCTGCTTCCATCCGAGTGTTACCGCTGCTTCCCTCCGAGTGTTACCGCTGCTTCCATCCGAGTGTTACCGCTGCTTCCATCCGTGTGTTACCGCTGCTTCCCTCCGAGTGTTACCGCTGCTTCCATCTGAGTGTTACCGCTGCTTCCCTCCGAGTGTTACCGCTGCTTCCATCCGAGTGTTACCGCTGCTTCCCTCCGAGTGTTACCGCTGCTTCCATCCGAGTGTTACCGCTGCTTCCATCCGAGTGTTACCGCTGCTTCCATCCGAGTGTTACCTCTGCTTCCCTATTCCCTGGTGGCAGGATAGTAGTTCCATTCCACAGCCACTAGAAATATTTAATAAAACATGATAGGAGTTTTAGATGCCCGAATTAACGAGGGGGCGATTTGGAGGGCTTCATAACGGAAGCTGGAAGAATAAAGCAAGAAAGTAAAAACTGACCCCACTTTGCTGATTACAGCAGGCTACCACTCCGCTACCGAATTATAGATCTCTGGAAGTCAGGACCTGCAAAAATTTATAATAAACAACTCTGGAAAAGAACTACTGCAAAAATATTTTTTCTTGGGGAATGAAAGGTGCTAATATATTGGCTAATAAAATGATATGGATATACTGCGAGGCTAATTGTTCGCCCCTGTTTTTCAATTTTCGCCTGAAATGACATACTAAAGTCTATGTCTTGGGATATGTTCTTGTTACTTACAACCTCATGCTAATCGCATTAGCCAAGGTTAGCTCAACCATCCCATGGAAGTGACACCGATCCCAAAGAGGTTTTAACTGCCTTAAATGGGAAAATAATAACAACCCTGAAGAATCACATCAACTCCTTTAAGTGCTGAGATACTTTCCAAACATGGCACATTTTGTATCCATGCAAAAAAATATATTCCTGGCAAGATTAAGCATGAGATTTACATGAGAGGATACACTAAACGCTTCACACTAAATGCTTCCTCAGACCATGCACAGACCAGCTGGCTGGTGTTTACAGACATTTTCAATCTCTCCCTGTCCCAGTCTGCTGTCCCCACTTGCTTCAAGATGTCCACCATTGTTCCTGTACCCAAGAAAACAAAGGTAACTGAACTAAATGACTATCGCCCCGTAGCACTCTGTCACCATGAAGTGCTTTGAGAGGCTAGTTAAGGATCATATCACCTCTGTCTTACCTGGCTCCCCAGACCCACTTCAATTTGCTTTAACGCCCCAATAGATCCACAGATGATGCAATCGCCAACGCACTGCACACTACCACATCCCATCTTGACAATACCTACGTTAGAATGCTGTTCATTGACTGTACCTCAGCCTTCAACACCATAGTACCCTCTAAGCTCATCATTAAGCTTGATGCCCTGGATCTGATCCCCGCCCTGTGCAACTAGGTCTTGACACTTCCTGATGGGCCACCCCCAGGTGGTGAAGGTAGGAAACAAAACCTCCACTTCGCTGATCTTCAACACATGGGCCCCACAAGGGTGTATGCTCAGCCCCCTCCTGTACTCCCTGTTCACCCATGACTGCGTGGCCATGCACGCCTCCAACTCAACCATCAAGTTTCCAGACGACACAACAGTAGTAGATATTATTACCAACAATGACGAGACAGCCTACAAGGAGGAGGTGAGAGCCCTGGTGGAGTGATGCCAGAAAAATAAAATTTACACTATGATGGATACAAAATGAAGGAGCTGATCGTGGACTTCAGGAAACAGCAGAGGGAGCACACCCCTATCCACATCGATGGGACCACAGTGGAGAAGGTGGAAAGCTTCAAGTTCCTCGGTGTACACATCACTGACAATCTGAATTGATCCACCCACACAGACAAAAGTCAAATCAAAATCAAATAAACTTTATTTGTCACATGCGCCAAATACAACAAGTGTAGACTTTACCGTGAAATGCTTATTTACAAGGCCTTAACCAACAGCGCAGTCCAAGAAGAGTTAAAAAAATATTTACCATGTAGACTAAAATAAAAAGTAATAATAAAAAGTAACACAATAAAAATAACAATAACGAGGCTATATACAGGGGGCACCGGTACCGAGTCTGGGGTACTGGTTAGTTGAGGTAATTTGTACATGTAGGTAGGGGTGAAGTGAATATGCATAGATAATAAACACTGAGTAGCAGCAGTGTACAAAAGGGAGGGGGGGTCAATGTAAATTGTCCGGTGGCCATTTGATTAATTGTTCAGCAATCTTATGGCTTGGGGGTAGAAGCTGTTAAGGAGCCTTTTGGTCCTAGACTTGGCACTCCAGTACCGCTTGCCGTGCAGTAGCAGAGAAAACAGTCTATAACTTGGGTGACTGGAGTCTCTTACAATTTTATGGGCTTTCCTCTGACACCGCCTACTGTAGAGGTCCTGGATGGCAGGAAGCTTAGCCCCAGTGATGTACTGGGCCGTAGGCACTACGCTCTGTAGCGCCTTATGGTCAGATGCCGAGCAGTTGCCATACCAGGCGGTGATGCAACCGGTCAGGATGCTCTTGATGGTGCAGCTGTAGAACCTTTGAGGATCTGGGGACCCATGCCAAATCTTTTCAGTCTCCTGAGGGGGAAAAGGTTTTGTCTTGCCCTCTTCATGACTGTCTTGGTATATTTTGGACCATGTTAGTTTGTTGATGATGTGGACACCAAGGGACTTGAAACTCTTGACCCGCTCCACTACAGCCCCGTCGGTGTTAATGGGGGCCTGTTCGGCCCGCCTTTTCCTATATTCCACAATCAGCTCCTTTGTCTTGCTCACATCGAGGGAGAGGTTGTTGTCCTCCTCCCTATAGGCCATCTCATCGATGTCGGTGATCAAGCCTATCACTGTTGTATCATCAGCAAACTTAATGATGGTGTTGGAGTCGTGTTTGGCCACGCAGTCATGGGTGAACAGGGAATACAGGAGGGGACTAACTACACACCCCTGAGGGCCCCTGTGTTAAGGATCAGCGTGGCAGACATGTTGTTGCCTACTCTTATCACCTCGGGGGGCCCCGTCAGGAAGGCCAGGATCCAGTTGCAGAGGGAGGTGTTTAGTTCCAGAGTCCTTAGCTTGGTGATGAGCTTTGTGGGCACTATGGTGTTGAACACTGAGCTGTAGTCAATGAACAGCACTCTCACCAGGTGAGAAAGGGCAGTGTGGAGTGTGATTGAGATTGCGTCATCTGTGGATCTGTTGGGGCGGTATGTGAATTGGAGTGGGTCTAGGTTGTCCGGGAGGATGCTGTTGTTGTGAGCCATGACCAGCCTTTCAAAGCAGTTCATGGCTACCGACGTGAGTGTCATGGGGCAGCAATATTTTAGGCAGGTTATCTTCGCTTCCTTGGGCACAGGGACTATGGTGGTCTGCTTGAAACATGTAGGTAATACAGACTCGGTCAGGGAAAGGTTGAAAATGTAATTGAAGACACTTGACAGTTGGTCCACGCATGCTTTGAGTACACGTCCTGGTAATCCGTCTGGTCCAGCGGCTTTGTGAATGTTGACCTGTTTAAAGGTTTTGTTCACATCGGCTACCAAGAACGTTATCACACAGTCAACTAGAACAGCTGGTGCTCTTGTGCATGCTTCAGTGTTGCTTGCCTCGAAGCGAGCATGAAAAGCATTTAGCTCGTCTGGTAGGCTCGCAGCACTGGGCAGCTCGTGTCTGGGTTTCCCTTTGTAATCAGTAATAGTTTTCAAGCCCTGCCACATACGACGAGCGTCAGAGGCGGTGTAATAGGATTCAATCTTAATCCTGTATTGACCCTTTGCTTGTTTGATGGTTCATCTGAGGACATGCAGGATTTCTTATAAGCGTCTGGATTAGTCCCCCGCTCCTGGAAAGCATCAGCTCTAGCATTTAGCTTGATGCAGATGTTGCCTGTAATCCATGGCTTCTTGTTGGGATATGTACATACAGTCACTGTGGGGAAGACTTCGTCGATGCACTTATTGATGAAGCCGATGACTGAGGTGTTGTGCTCTTCAATGCCATTGGATGAATCCCGGAAACATATTCCAGTCTGTGCTAGCAAAACAGTTCTGTATTGAGCAAGTCACTGGTACTTCCTGCTTTAGTTTTTGCTTGTAAGCAGGAAAGGTGGTCTAGGATTGTTTTTTTCTGGTTGCACATGTGACATGCTGGTAAAAATTTGGTAAAACTGATTTTTGCCTGACAGTGTGGTGAAGAACGTCCGGAGATTGAAGAAATTTAGCTTGGCCCCTAAGACTCTCAAAAACCTTTACAGATGCACAATTGAGATCATCCTGTCGGGCTGTATCACCGGCCTTGTACGGAAACTGCACCGCCCACAACTGCAGCGCTCTCCAGAGGGGGGTACGGTTTGCCCAACGCATCACCAAAGGTGAAGTACACTCAATAATAGACATTTCCCCTCTTGGAGAGTGGTGGCCCATGCTCTCATAACTCCAGTTTCAATGACTAGCTGTTATCAATACAGCCAGACCTTAACCCTGCTGTGGTTTAAAACGACTCTCCTTCCACCTCGGTCACTACTAGCTACATGGTGCAGAAAGGGAAAAAACTCTCAAGGGAAATTGGCTCAGTTCCATTTTCAAATGTTATATGCTTTATTGGGAACCAGCTTCTTCTCTGCTTGATCCACTTCACCCTACTTGATCCACTTCACCCTACTTGCTTGAGAAGTTGCAAGTTAATCCTACAAGTCTGTCTCAATGCTTTAGCAGGAAGTACAATAGCACTGAATCTCTGTTCATCTCTGCTATACTAAAACATGAGAGATTGCCTACGGCTGATAGCAAGTGCTATATGATGGCCTAGTAGGCAGTATCCGAAAAAAGACGTGCAGTCAATGGGTGCCTATCATGTGAGCAGATCAGCACAGAGAGAGAGAGAGCAATGGAGCGAGACAGAAGTTAAGCGAATGAACAAAGCGTGCCGTGGGCAGGCACATCAGTGGGACAGAGGATGGTAATTTGTCTGCAAAGGACCGAGCAGCGGGAGCCATCACTCACACCGGAGCTCTCCATCATTAGATTCCCAGGTGTCTGAAGGTTATTTTATCAGGTAACGGAGAAACACACACACAACTGTCCTCACGCAAAAGGCCTCCACAGCGAGCCCAAGCAGCTTGCCAGGCCGCCTGACCGCATTTGAATCAGTGTTTGCATCAGAATGCCGGGATATGAGCAGTAAAGTCCACAAATTAATTATCCCGGATGGCTCCGTTTAAAGCACGGTGCGCAGCTAATGGATGAACTCTCAGAGGCACCCACGGGCAGTATATCTTGAGGAGGCAGAATTGGGCTTGTACTTTTGGATGTTTGTCCCCACTCCAGCTATGCATCTCCTTTCTAAATTGCACCAGTCCAGGAGAAAAAGTCAGGGCGGCACCATGATTAATTCTGCCCAATTGTTTCCTCTGTCATAAAATGGGCGTCTTTCACGCATTGCCAGCCAGCACTGACTGATGCGGGTTCAGGGTTGGAGCTGGCTGACATGAGGGATTCTCAGAGCTCACTGTAGAAACACAACAGAGCGGAAGAGAGGGAGGAGGAGAGAGGGAGGAGGAGAGAGGGAGATCAATCTCATCACTTTGTGATCCCAGTGTAACACTATCTCTGGTCCCATTGGAGAAGTTGCACATCGAAGTCCCGAGTCTCTCTACCTTCACGGTGAAAATAAGAGCAGGCTTAAGTCTTCTGTGATGTATCCTTATCAGTCGTATCGATTGTATTGTACATATCCATTGAACTCCAACTGAATAGGTCACTTCCAGGAGAGACGGATGAATGTTCTTCATAAACACTCATCTCATCTGCATGGCCACCAAAAAGGGCATATCAATTAAACGCTTAAAGCCTGGAGAGAAAAGCTTTTTCTGTTTTGTTTTCTAGTGAGATGAATATGCATGTGGTAAATAATGGAACCCAACCAGTGAATGCTGCTCCGACAATGAGGAGAAATGTCTCCATGAACTATAACAATAATTTGTTCAGCGGAGGATGCCAAGGGTAAAATGATTGTTTTAACACTCAAGCGGTAATGGAGCTGCTCGTCATGATGAAGAAAACGTCATTAGCCTAATTTGTTTGAATTTAAAAATCCATTAAAAATGTGTACAGCGAGAAACAAAAAGTTGAGCAAGTATCCAATAACGACACTTCAGCATCAGAGTCAATAAAAATATCGAACCATTATAAAGCTCGTTGAGATTTCTATTATGAACAGCGCTATTTAAGTTCAATTAGTTATTATTATTAAGATTATATAAATTGTTCTGTGGTTGGGGATGCTGAGTGTGAGGTTCTAATTCCAATTATTTTTGACCAAACATTTCATAGGTAATGAGAAATGTAATTAGACAAACTTTCAGAAGTCATTCTTGATGCTTATAAACAATAGTTTCATATAGAATCAAATTAAAGGCTTGCGGTAAAATAATTGCATGTTCCAAGGATGAAAAACAACTCCTCCCTAAATGCACAATCACCATTATTAATGAGCTGCCACTGTCATAAGAAACACTAATGCTTTGTCTTGTATGTGATGTGTTTTCAAACAACCTAAATCAACTTTACTGCAATGAACAACTGTGTGTGTGCGTGCAAGTCGCTACACGCATGTCATGTTTCTCTGCTCTTTTATGAAATGTCTTCATTGGTGTTGTGAATGATTCTGTATCCATGGGCAACGGGAGGGGTATGGTAACACATGCTTTCCTTGTCCTCAAGCAACACAATACGGACATCATTAGGGATGAAACACTGCCTATCAGTTACCATGAACAACACATAGGACTATGTGTGCCTCCAGTATCTTCACTTGCATTGGTTATTCACTCCTACAAAACTCCACCAATCATGTTTCTCTAAAATGTTCAATTAAACACAGGGACACAGCACTGGGCAGAGGGTTTCTTATTAACCTCCTTTCGTATGGGAACAAAACGTAATGGGCACAGGCAGGGGCGTCATACACCTATTATTTTAGAGGGGTCACGAAGTACGTGTGGATGGGGGGGAAGGGGGTTGGAGAATTTAGCACTTTTCAAACACCTGAAACAGATTTTTTCCTGTAATCAGGAGCTATAATCATTATGCCTAATTCTAAATAAAATAAGTTATATGTACAGTATATAATTGTCATTTTAATGACGGTGTCATCTCTATATAGTACATTAACATGCCTAGGATATTACATCCACATTCCAACACAGTTAATGAGATCATCATCATCACTACAGGCACATATCATGGCATCATAATTAAAGCACACATATTCATTGTGGTGCCAGATTATGTTCAAACCAAGTGTTTTTCTGCATATATAAGCATGCCTCTGTATCTTCCAGACTGGTGTTTCTATTTTTAAATCATCTAAATATCTTTCTTTGCATCTCTGCTAAAATCTAGGTAAAAGATTGAAAGGAATTATAGTGTTATTCAGTTCATTTATGAATTGCTTGTTTTTGTAAAGTCTAGCAACCTTGCCAGCAGGCATGCCAGCTAAGACAGACGAACTTGATTGACAGCCTGAAATGGCTAGGAAGCTAGTTATGAGGTTGGAAGATTGGGAACCTATCTAGCTGGCTAGCTAAATCCAACTTCATAAAATGTATAGGTGGCTAGTATTACAGAGAAACAACAAAACATTTTGTTTTCATTTATTCCTCAAAAAGGAATCAATAGGCTACATAGCTTAACCAAATGTACAAACATACTTCCTGTGTCCTGCCCATCACTGGCAGCTAAATCAAATCAAGCATTATGTGTGTCACTCTACACTCTCTCTTTGCCTGGTCCAGTCAGTGTGCCCCCTCCGCAAAATACTGCTGGTGGTAGATTTTTCTACAGTTAATATAAGGAAATCAGTCAATTGAAATAAATTCTTTAGCCCCTAATCTATGGATTTCACATGACTGGCAATACAGATATGCATCTGTTGGTCACAGATAACTTTTAAAAAAAGGTAGGGGCATGGATCAGAAAAGCAGTCAGTATCTGGTGTGACCACAATTTGCCTCACACAGCGCGACACATCCCCTTCGCATAGAGTTGAACAGGCTGTTGATTGTGGCCAGGGGAATGTTGTCCCACTACTCTTAATGGCTGTGAGAAGTTGCTGGATATTGGCGGGAACTGTAACACGCTGTCGTACACATCAATCCAGGGGATCCCAAACATGCTCAATAGGTGACATGTCTGGTGAGTATGCAGGCCATGGAAGAACTGGAACATTTTCAGCTTCCAGGAATTGTGTACAGATCCTTGCATTATTGGGCCATGCATTATCATGCTGAAACATGAGGTGATGGCAGCGGATAAATGGCACGACAATGGGACTCAGAATCTCGTTACGGTATCTCTGTGCATTCAAATTGCCATCGATAAAATGCAATTGGGTTCATTGTTCATAGCTTATGCCTGCCCATTCCATAACCCCAAGAACATTGACATCAGCAAACCGCTCGCCCACATGACACATACAAACTGTCTACAGTTGAAACCGGGATTAATCAATGAAGAGCACCCTTCTCCAGCATGCCAGTGGCCATTGACGGTGAGCATTTGTCCACTGAAGTCGGTTACAACGCCAAACGCCGGTTAGGTCAAGACTCTGGTGAGGACGACGTGCACCTTCACCAAGATGTTTCTGACAGTTTGTGCAGAAACTCTTCAACTGTGAAAACCCACAGGTTCATCAGCTGTTCGGGTGGCTCATCTCAGACCATCCCGCAGGTGAAGAAGCCAGATGTGGAGGTCCTGGGCTGGCATGGTTACACGTTGTCAGCGGTTTTGAGACCTGTTCGACATACTGCCAAATTCTCTAAAATGACGTTGGAGGCAGCTTATGGTAGAGAAATTAACATTTAATTATCTGGCAATAGCTCTGGTGGACATTCATGCAGTCAATATGCCAATTGCACACTCCATCAAAACTTGAAACATCTATGGCATTGTGCTGTGTGACAAAACTGCACATTTTAGAGTAGCTTTTTTATTGTCCCCAGCACAAGGAATGATCATGCTGTTTAATCATCTTATTTATATACACACCAGTCAAGTGGATGGATTATCTTGGCAAAGGAAAAATACTCAGTAACAGCGATGTAACAAATTTGTGAACAACATTAAAGAGAAATAAGCTTTTTGTGCGTATGCATATTGAACATGACTGGGATCTTTTATTTCAGCTCAGGAAACATGGGACCAACAATTGACATGTTGCGTTTATATTTTTGTTTAGTATATTTTCGATAAAACGTGGATCTGAAAAAAAAATCTGTTTAGTAATTAGTTGAACATCTGAAAAAAACAGGACATATCTGAGGGGGCACGTGCCCTTGTGCTCCCTGTGGGCATGACGCCTCTGGTGGAGCTAAGCAACAGAGCGTTGTGTTCTAAGTTAGCCAGGGATCTCTCTCCTCCCTCTCCGCAAGACAGGCATCAGATCAGCAGCTCCATGGCCCCCTGGGCGTCTTTTGTTTCTATTGCTCTCTGAGAGCGGATCGGTGTGAATCCCTCCCTCATTACCCATAATCCTCCAAAGAGGGCTGACTATCTGGCGTGGAGGAAAAGGTCAGCGGTGAGTGGGACGTCATCGAGCCGCTGCCTGGCTGTGCCATATTGATCTCCTCTGTCCCTTTGTCATTAATTGAAAAAGTCCAGGGACTCAACTGTGACCAATTAACGGGCTGCCTCCAAAGTAAATGGGAAAAATATGCCATTGTTAGTGTACTCGTGTGCAAAGGCCACGTATACTTACATGCAGTTAGCATAGATTTGCTGAAAGAGATGTATGAAAATAATGAGCAGCATGTCCTTTGCTGCTATTGACCTCCTCTGGAAGGTCACGGAAGGATCACTGACTGAGTTTCGACTTCAATTCAACATCAACGGCTGCCAAAACAAGATAAGTGTGCATGTACTGTATACGACCTGCACAGACCTCTGGCGAGTAATGATGACATGGTTTACAAGTAATTCTAGAATATCAGAGAAGATCCTTGTACTCAGAAACGTCTGGTGGTCTACGCTTTAAACATAGCCCAAGGCAAAGGTCAAACATGCTGATTGTGCTAATTCACAGGGGCATTGACCCATTGCTCAACTCTCAGGGGTGGGTGTTAAAGATGCACTATCAAACTTTTGTATAATTTCAACCATTAGTTTTGAAAGTGGTGCTCACGAGCCAAAAGTGGTCCTTGTTTTTGTGTGTCCTACATCATCAAATTGTGTCCTGTGTCATCCATTTCATATGGTATGTGATGTCCTGCATTTATTTTGCACTTTGTATGATATGTTAGTAATCCAATTCGTGCTATATATAGGCAAGGTAGACTATCATTGTGAATAAGAATTTATTCTTAACTGACTTGCCTCGTTAAATAAAGGTTAAATAAAATTAAAAATTAAAAAATATGTTTCGAATTTGTTGTGCTTAAGATCCTGGAGTGTATCTTTACTGTAGCTTGGTTGACACAAATGAGCGTGTGAATACACTGTGGATACAGCGTTTAAGTGTGATAGAGCAATGACACATCTCCCTTGTAACACTCCCCTGGCTGATGTCTGTTCAAAGGTCATAGCTTCTTCAACCCAGAAACAGATTTACAGGGCGATTTCAGTGTTATGGGTGTTACATTTGAATGCAAAATCACAACTTTAATGTCTCAGAATGGACAAACGAAATTTAAATGATTCCTATGATTGTGTGTTGTGCCCCTTAGGAGTTCTAAATATTGGAATGTTGGAGATATGAAGCAAATTCGAGGGATTAAGGATATTACATGAAATGGCCATGTATTTTGGAGTGACTGAACATATTAGCTAAAGCCTGTGAGTTTGTAAGTCCTAAGGTCAAAAGAAGGATAGGCATTTCGAAGGCAATGCTTGGCTGAACAAAACAAGGACTATTTTTGAAAATATTGTAATTTCCATTACTACTAAAGAGGAAAAACGACTACTATAGATGTTACACCTTCCATTATGGATATTACAGTCTGAAACAGCAACAACAACAAAAAAGGTATCTAAATCTACCATCATCATGATCATCACCCATACAACAGTAAGACAAGCAAATTAGGCTACCCTTCTTGAAAGCAGAACGTCTATAGGGGTGTCTGCGTACTGGATGGCAATTATGTAGAAAATTGCTATTGAGTCCTGCTCGACTCAATACTTCCACCTAGCTTTCTATCCACAGAAGACACTGCTGCTGGACTAGTTTGGGGAGCCTTGGTTTAAAAGAGCATCAACGAGGAACAGATATTCCCCTTAAAAGGACCCTATTCCCATCTTAAAAATATGACTAACTAGCCTACAAACGGCACTAGCGGTAGGTTATGATACTATAAAGTACTAACCAAATATGGCGAAAGGGGAAAGGGAAAACAATGCATTAAAACAATTCAATGGCATCCCACTTACCTTCCTGGACCGCCTGGAAAGGGTTGTTAACCTCGACAAGTTTTATGGAATGTGTGATTTTCTCGCTCTGCAAAATGTCGTCGTTGAGACTGAGGTCTGAGATCGCCAGCTGGAAAACCTCGTCATCCCTCACTGCGTTCTCCTCGAATATGGCACCTGTTGAAAATATGACATTTTCAACATTGCAATATGTGTAGACGTCCGTTTTCTAAGACTACTGAGGCAGTTGCATTTCAGTTTCAGAGAAATCTCGTTCGCCTGACACTTCTGCCTATGTGTAGCCTAATTAGCCTGGGGACGAGGTTAGTTTCAGAGAAACGATTGAAAAGGTGAATTTGTAAAAGAAAGGGGTGATATGACATGACATGTTAAATCGCCTTTTCCTGATTTAGGTTTTCAGTGAAGCTTAATTAGCATCATAATGAAATGTTGGCGGATGTACATACACATAGATCATTGAATGGGTGGGTGCCAGATCAAGACTTTTCACTTTCCCTGCCCGTCAATGGTGGTTACACGATCCCCAAATTTCAGCACCATGGAGAGCAAGAATGTTGTACCATGTGTCGACCTATATAAACAAACTATCAGCCCCAGCTCCTCTTAGAATATGTACATTAACGAAATACTGTGTCTTGGACCAGATTACCGAAATCTAATCCTTGTTTTTACCATTGTAAAAAGCTGGCCCTGTATCAGTAGTTAGTGGCAATTTCTGCCCACTCATCATCGGCTTCAGTTAGATATGGGCCGGGCTTCACAATATAACTTCGCCCATGCTAGACCTACTACACTATGAAATCCGTTAAGGTTTCACATTATGACCTGGAATTGTTTGTTGATACATTATCAGTCATTTGAAGTTCATTATTGTAAACAGCTTTCAGATGCTATACGATAAAGTAGATTAGGATGTATCGTATTTTGCAGGTGTGCAGGTGGTTTGAGCGAATAGCCTGCTTGATGGTTAACTGGTGTGTTCATCTTATTTAGCGGGGGATGAGAATGTCGCATCTGCCCATTCTGTTTGCCATTGAGAACCGATTGGATTCCCGGTGTACGAGCCCGCCTTCCAATGCAGGGCTAGATAATCACCCCGTAAATCCCTCACGTCAGGTGTCCAATTTATGAAACAGACCTATTCCTCTCCTGCTTATGAAACACACTCCTTTTTTTAGCTACAATGATAACTTAAGAGGAGAAGAAGAACGAATAGGAGAGTTAAAGGATATAGTGCTAAAGAGGGGGGGAAACTTGGTTATTTCACGTCGTTCACAACTGACTGTCTCTATTGGTAGCATTTTACGCACAATAACAATAACCCTAAACTGTCTGATATCTGTAGGATAGCCATATCCATTTAACATTAATAGCCTATATACAAAGCTAGGAGGAGTAACCCCCTCCAAAAAAATTGACCGGAATGAAACTGCCACATTCGATAGTGGGCAGTCTTTTGATTGCCAAGTTCGACCCGTCTTTTATTGAGGGCTATCCAGACTTTTTGCGCAGAAGCAGACTGGGCACGGAGACGGGCTATGGAGAAGGACTATTTGAACCTCATGCCTCATGCGTCAAGCATTCTAAATGAGCATCCGTGGTATTCGAACGTAATGGTGTACCACTCTTCAACTTCCCTCGTTAAGACAATATTTAACAGGAAGTTAATCAGAAAAAGAATGAATTGTTTCAACCATGTTCATGTTAAGATTAGCGTAGCCTCGGCTACTCAAGGGTAGGCTAAAGCTTGAAATAGCACGCTCGATAGGTTACTTACTGGCTTTGCACTGCAAGCTTTTCCTGTCAAGATCACCGATACATTGGATTCCAATAGAACAAAATGTGCCAAAAACTCATCACATCCTCAACGACATTAAATGAACGTTTTGAAAACATTAGAGTAGCCAAATCCAGGTAAAAGCCCTGGTTTCGGGGTAGAGAGGTTGGTGGGGATGACAAAAGTGCAATGGCTACAATACAACTATTCCAATTTGCTTTAGACCGGCTTTGTTAGCTATATGCGGTTGTTATTTATATCTGGGTTAGGCAGACAAAAGTGCAAATGCCATCGATGATAATGTATCCAATACGTGTTTAATTATAAACCCCCGCAATGCTGCCTCTGAAGCTTGATAGTGTCCAAGACAAATAACCTACATGCCTAAGTACTGCAGAATTCTCAAATGTCAAATGCTTCAACTGTTGTCGTGCTTGATGGCTTTATTTCAAGCAATCAACTGGTCACTGCATCACCATTGGTATGCAAAGGTTTTAATGGGCAATTTAAAAATCTGATGTTCCACTGCTAAAGTGTGTATACGTGCGTGCGTGCGTGCATGTGTGTGTGTGTGTGTGTGTGTGTGTGTGTGTGTGTGTGTGTGTGTGTGTGTGTGTGTGTGTGTGTGTGTGTGTGTGTGTGTGTGTGTGTGTGTGTGTGTGTGTGTGTTGGTCAAACAAATGGCATTAAACAAATGTCATTAAACAAATGCCAGTGGCATTACTCAGAAATACAACAATCCAGTCATTCATATTGACCCCTCCCTCCCTTCCCCCCACCATCTTCTCTACTGCCGATGTTAGTTGTTTCGGGAAAAAAATGTATTCAAGACAGATAAAATACATTGGACAAATCCGAAGTCTTACCCACCCAAATTCACCAAACAGGTTACACTGGAATCTATTCTACTGTTGGTTTAGTATTTGTCCCTTTGTCATGTATTTCCTTCACAGGATTGTATTAACATTTCGCTCACGTTCAATTCAAAGTTCAAGCTATAGATGGGGACCGGGAGGAGAAGGGATAGGCAATCCTTTAAAAACCCACGTTGTGTTAGTTCGTCTGATCTAAGCAAATTAGTTAGGTTTTTGTCGTGTGAATAACAAAATATTTGTAACATTGTCTTTATTCTCGTGATTTATGAAAATACACATTAGCGGTGCACTTTTCTAGGGACTTTCAATCAAGCGTTTGCAAAGCCATTCATATGATATTCTGCATAATAGGCAAGGTAAACTGACAAATTGATCTGACAATGACTGCATGGTTTAGAATTCAAGTTAAGATATTGTAACATTTTCACAGCTCCACTTATGACTACGCTACTGACCAGAACTACAGATCAAGCGTGTAAGATCTTTAGTTCAAACTCGCTCTTCATACAGGCTACTAACACATTCAAGATGCATATCTGTCACCCTTATGCCTTCCTAAATGTGTCTTTCATTTCAACAACAAAAGACTGCACTGTTTTATTCGAAGCCCCGAAGGGGTTTATATCACACGTCCGCGCTTTCATCCCTTTCATCCCCCTTGCACAAGCTCCTTACCGATGTGAATGATAGAGTCCGCGCTTGCCACTGAATTGCATTGCAATATCCAAAAGGAAATACATATTATCAGCACTTCCATCTCCGGTTTTGGCTAAAGCAGCTCATCCACGGCCCCTCGTGTGTCAGACCAATCCAAAATAAGCAGCAGTGCGTAAACCAGTTGTTCAGATTGCGACTGAATGAAAGCCGAAGAGAAAACTATAAGGAGGGAGGAAAAATGTCCAGGGTTTCCGGGGTATAGAGAATACGTTAGTGGGAAAGGGAGGTGGCGGTTGGGCAGAAAGGCTTTTCGGTAAGTAAGGCTGAGAATCCGGCGCGCTCTCTGTGGCTCTCGCTCTATCCAGCGAGAGTCTGAAACATAACAATCTGCAAACTGCAGAGGAGGGACCCCCCCCCACAGACACACACACACACACACGCACGCGCGCTGTCTCTCGCTAGCTCACTCTCGATTTTCCCGACCCACGTGACTGCAGAGACTCTCTATCTACACGGCTAAGCTGTCCGGAGAAGGCAGGGAGAGATGGAATCCGAGCAAGCCGGAGACGGGGACGGCGATCAAGACATGCCCTTGAGGCTCCGTCTATCAGCGAATGTACATTACCATGGAAGGTCGGGAACCTGGAAAACCAAAGAATAGCCTACATTAAAAGCACATGGATGGCGCGAAAAGCAGACTTGCATTGCAGTGTAAGTAATCGCACCGGGAGCATAACTTCCAATTTATAGTTTACTGTCATAGAAGATTTTATTTTCAAATGACAAATAGATTGGTGCATGGTAGCCTGTAGCTAGGGGGATGCCACACGCAGCATACTGCGCTGAGGGGTATGTGTATGTGTGTGCGTAAAACCTTTCCACAGCTACAGGTTTGTATAGGGGACCATTTGAAGCGTTGAAAAAATTCACATGTGAAAATTAACTAAATGGCATGAATCGGAAAGAACAGATGTGGCCTGGACAGTGTCTGCTAAGCGTGCCTGCCCGGAGAGAACGCGTGAGCGCACATACGGTTGTGGAGGGGACGCTACTGCAATGTAGTTTGGACGCAGAGGATACACGGGTGGGTATAGAGCACATCTGTCATGGTTTGATACAGGAGCTCATCTAGATCTGTTAGCCCACTGTCTTTGGAAGTTTTGTTTAAAAAAAACATGTATTATATTCTAACCATTGATTACAGTGTCTATTCCACTGACCGCGGTGACAGTGTGGTAAGCCTTCATTTCCATATCGACTGTATTTGGAGACATGCATTATCATAGTAATTCTGTTTATATTAACGCCTGACAAACTGTACACAACTGTTCTTGTATGCCAGTTAAATGACATGTCGAACCTGTCATAAGTTATGGAGAGATTGTACACATGGACATGGAGCCAAGTGACATCATTGTGTTATTCTACTACAGGTTGATCATGTAGATGGCCGAAGAAGGAAGATCACACCCTGAAACTCCAAAAACGAAAGAACCTTCTGTTTTTCCCCCCGCCATGACAATGGTCCATTTCAGAGAAGATTTCTTCATGTAAGACATGGAACAGTAATATTCTTAATCTTACAATTAAAGGATATTTCTTGCGAATGAATGAGAGACGGAAATGTCCCTTAATTGTTTGGCTAAGTCTATTTTTCTCACGGAGAGATTTCAGCACCATGGACAGCTCTGGACTCTACTCATCGCTTTATGATGGATGACTCAATGTCAGATCACATTCGTGCCTCCCTTACAGAGCTGCACATACGGAAGGCTATAATAATAATAATAATACCTCTTGTAAGCCCATACAGTGTATGAATATGCATACATTTTTCTAGACATTTTAAGGGAATTCTGGCTTCTAAACTTTGCCTATATAATTTGCATATATATTTTAGGTAAAAAGGGCTATTCAATATGCAAACATAATTGATTGCTTGCTTATAGCCGGATTGGGCCAGAGGCACTGAGTTGCGAGCCACATGCAGTGAATTGGGATTTTATATCGGTTGACGTTCACGGTAGGGAAAGCGCGCCCACAGCTAGACTCTGGTAACAAGTGGTTGCTGCAGCTCGATCTTTTAGCCTCTCCCAAGATGGAAAAGGAGCAGGGTCGAGAGAAAACAGGGATCTTCTAATAAATAGCATGAGACTGATAGAGAACCGACTCCTAGCCTGTAGACAGTTTAAAATAAATGTTGAACTAAACCACAGAATAAGAAAATAACTGAATTACATACAGTACAGCATTTGTCAAGCATTCCACCAGCGTAGACCAAGTCAAATCCAAGGACACAAAATGTCATATATTTTATGAAAACAATACATATAGGCTACAATGCTACGATATATTTTGTAGACAGTTTAATGTACTGTCTCCAGTAAGCATTTTAAAGGGCCGGCTCTAGGCATAAGAGACATAAACCAATGCTTAGGGGCCTGTCCGCTAGGGGGCCTAAACCCCCAAAAATATATACATTATTTTTTAACTCAATCAGGGTCTCAACTTACTGTTGAGAGTTAGAAGTCAGTCTAACTAATTATGTAAACTTGTAGTAGTCATGGCCGAAAACCGACCAGGCGCGCAGGGCACGTGCCCAGGGATCCTGATCTCCACGGTAACAATTAAAGAAAACTCCAGCTGTCAATCCACTAGCCTCAATGAGGTTGCAAATTGCCCAGCTGTGAAGTCTCATATGTGCAAACAAACAAATTACATTTCCTTACACATTGTCACGAACTGTCAATATTTCCGACGCCATGAAGCAATGAAACATAGTAATGATCCATTCTCGCCGCACATTAAAGCATTGATCGATAAGGGTGCAATTATATTGTCATATGAACAGGAATGATTGCCGCTAACAGTGGCCCATGTTGGGGTGCGATGAGACGGTATGAAGCGGAGAAGCTAATGCTGTTATATGGCGATGGCACTCTTCTGCTGGAGGTCCTAGACCAAGTCAAGCCAGTCATTGGAGTGAATTGGGCCTGCACACCCATGCTGTTCTGTAATTCTGGATGGAGTTTGGGTTTGTTTGATTAATATATAGGCCATCTTTCCACCAGTTTGACACACTTATATATAGAGTGGGCAAATCATTAAAAGTGCCTGCTCATCCATGACATGGACTGACCAGGTGAATCCAAGAGAAATCTATGATCCCTTATTGATGTCACTTGTAAAATCTATTTCAATCAGTGTAGATGAAGGGGAGGTGACAGGTTAAAGAAGGGTTCTTAAGCCTTGAGATATGGATTTTGTACGTTTTCCATTCAGAGGGGGAATGGGAAAGACAGAAGTTTGAACTGCCTTTGAACGGGGCATGGTAGTAGGTGCCATGCCCCCCGGTTTGTGTCAAGAACTGCAACACTTCTGGATTTTTCAACTCAATATTAGGACGGTGTTCTTAATGTTTTGTACACTTGGTTTATATGAAATATGGGAAGAATCAAAAGGTACGAGGCAGTGGAGTAAAGTACTTAAGTAAAAAAAACTTGAAAGTACTACTGAAGTCGTTTTTGGGGCTATGTGTATTTTCCTTTATTATTTATATTTTTGACAACTTTTACTTCAGTACATTCCTAAAGAGAATTATGAACTTTTTACTCCATACATTTTCCCTGACATTCAAATGTACTTGTTAAATTTTGAACGCTTAGTAGGACAAGAACATTTTATAATTCACACACTTATCAAGAGAACACATGGTCATCCCTACTGCCTCTGACTCAGCTGGCTCACTAAACACATGCTTCATTTGTAAATTATGTCTGAGTGTTGGAGTGCCCCTGGCTATCTGTAAATTAAAAAAATGAGAAAATGTGTCCGTCTGCTTTGCTTAATATAAGGAATTTGAAATTATTTATACTTGTACTTTTACTTTTGATACTTAAGTATATTTCAGCAGTTACATTTACTTTTGATATTTAAGTATATTTATAACAAAATACTTTTAGACTTTTACTCAAGTAGTATTTTACTTGGTGACACATTTTTACTTGAGTCATTTTCAATTAAGGTATCATTACTTTAAATCAAGTATGACAATTGGGTACATTTTCCACCACTGGTAGGAGGTCTATTTTGTGTTGCAAATACATGCATTATATGTTAAGAGATACACTTATTCAAGTCTTCATAAAAGGTTAACAAATATATTCCCAGCACAGTCATAAATCAGCTGTTTGAGCTGAAGTTACTGGATAAAGATCAAATGATGCCTATTCAGACAAAAATAAGCAGACACACGTATGCAGTATGCCTACTGTATACATGTCACATTTGCTGTCATGACAACATCAGATTACTACTACAGGAAGCTCTGTTCTTGTCAACTTCAAACTGAAAATGGAAACTAAAGGTAGACTATCATCTGGCCCATGGTTCACATGCAAGTCAATGACCTGGGACCTTGGTATGTATCAACTGTCTCAGAGTAGGAGTGCTGTTCTAGGATCAGGTCCCCCCCTGTACATATAATCTTAGTAATTTAGATCTAAATTAAAAAATGATCCTAAATCAGCACTTCTAATCTGAGACACTTGATACATAGGGTTCCCGATACTTCTAACTTCACAAACCACTGTCATGGTGTCCTGCATGACAATTGAAATTATGTAAATGTAATGACATGTTTAACCTGCTTTACTGACGCAATAAAGAATAATAGAAACTACATCTGGGTTTTTTATCATCATTAATAAACGAGCATTTGGGCTTTGAGTTAATAATCTTTATTCATTTCATTCAATTGCATAAGGTTGTAATGTACAGTACCAGTCAAAAGTTGACACCTAATCATTCAAGGGTTTTTCTTTATTTGTACTATTTTCTACATTGTAGAATAATAGTGAAGACATAAAAACTATGAAATAACATATATGGAATCATGTAGTAAACAAGAAAGTGTTAAACAAATCAAATATATTTTATATTTGAGATTCTTCAAAGTAGCCACCCTTTGCCTTGATGAGAGCTTTGCACACTCTTGGCATTCTCTCAACCAGCTTCGTGAGGTAGTAACTCCAGAAAGTTCTGGGACACTGTAAAGTCCATGGAGAATAAGAGCACCTCCTCCCAGCTGCCCACTGCACTGAGGCTAGGAAACACTGTCACCACCAATAAATCCACGATAATTGAGAATTTCAATAAGCATTTTTCTACAGCTGGCCATGCTTTCCACCTGGCTACCCCTATCCCGGTCAACAGCCCTGTACGCCCCACAGCAACTTGCCCAAACCTCCCCCATTTCTCCTTCACCCAAATCCAGATAGCTGATGTTCTGAAAGAGTTGCAAAATTTGGACCCCTACAAATCAGCTGGGCTAGACAATCTGGACCCTCTCTATCTAAAATGATCAGCCACAATTGTTGCAACCCCTATTACTAGCCTGTTCAACCTCTCTCTCGTATCGTCTGAGATCCCCAAAGATTGGAAAGCTGCCTTGGTCATACCCCTCTTCAAAGGGGGAGACACTCTAGACCCAAACCTTTACAGACCTATATCTATCCTACCCTGCCGTTCCAAGGTCTTCGAAAACCAAGTTAACAAACAGATCACCGACCATTTCGAATCCCACCGTACCTTCTCCGCTATGCAATCTGGTTTCCGAGCTGGTCATGGGTGTACCTCAGCTACGCTCAAGGTCCTAAACGATATCAAGGTCCTAAACGACTCCTTCAATCACCACAATCTTATTGGCAGACTCAACAGACTTGGTTTCTCAAATGACTACCCCGTCTGGTTCACCAACTACTTCTCAGACAGAGTTCAGTGTGTCATAATCGGAGGGCCTGTTGT
The DNA here is from genome assembly GCF_018296145.1 of Oncorhynchus tshawytscha. Lineage (NCBI taxonomy): Eukaryota > Metazoa > Chordata > Actinopteri > Salmoniformes > Salmonidae > Oncorhynchus > Oncorhynchus tshawytscha. Next base: position 19,260,698 of record NC_056452.1, on the reverse strand, counting down.
CCGGACCTCTGGCAGTCTCTATGGGGGTGCCACAGGTTTCAATTCTTGAGCCAACTCATTCTCTGTATACATCAATGATGTCGCTCTTGCTGCTGGTGATTCTCTGATCCACCTCTACTCAGATGACACCATTCTGTATACTTCTGGCCCTTCTTAGGACACTGTGGTAACTAACATCCAGACGAGCTTCAATGCCATGCAACTCTCCTTCCGTGGCCTCCAACTGCTCTTAAATGCAAGTAAGTACTAAATGCATGCTCTTCAACGGATCACTGCCCACACCTCCCCGCCCATCCAGCATTACTACTCTGGACGGTTATGACTTAGAATATGTGGACAATTACAAATACCTAGGTGTCTGGTTAGACTGTAAACTCTCTTTCCAGACTCACATTAAGCATCTCCAATCCAAAATTAAATTTAGAATCAGATTCCTATTTCTCAACAAAGTATCCTTCACTCATGCTGCCAAACATACCCTCATAAAACTAACTATCCTACCAATCCTTGACTTCGGCGATGTCATTTATAAAATAGCCTCCAACACTCTACTCAGCAAATTGGATGCAGTCTATCACAGTGCCATCCATTTTGTCACCAAAGCCACATATACTACCCACCACTGCGACTAGTATGCTCTCGTTGGCTGGCCCTCGCTTCATATTCGTCGCCGAACCCACTGGCTCCAGGTTATCTATAAGTCTTTGCTAGATAAAGCCTCGCCTTATCTCAGCTCACTGGTCACCATAGCAGCACCCACCCACAGCACTCACTCCAGCAGGTATATTTCACTGGTCACCCCCAAAGCCTATCCCTCCTTTCCTTCCAGTTCTCTGCTGCCAATGACTGGAAAGAATTGCAAAAATCACTGAAGCTGGAGACTCATATCTCCCTCACTAACTTTAAGCATCAGCTGTCAAAGCAGGTCACAGATCATTGCACCTGTACATAGCCCATCTGTAAATAGCCCATCCAACTACTTCATCCCCAAATTGTTTTTGTTGTTGCTTCTTTGCACCCCAGTATCTCTACTTGCACATTAATCTTCTGCACATATATCACTCCAGTGTTTAATTGCTAAATTGTTATTACTTCACCACCATGGCCTATTTATTGCCTTACCTCCCTAATCTTACCTCATTTGCACACACTGTACATAGATTGTTTTCTATTGCGTTATTGACTGTGCGTTTGTTTATTCCATGTGTAACTCTGTGTTGTTATTTGTGTCACAGTACTTTGCTTTACCTTGGCCAGGTTGCAGTTGTTCTCAACTGGGCTACCTGGTTAAATAAAGGTGAAATAAATAAATAAATAGTCACCTGCATAGTCAATGCATTTCAATTAACAGGTGTGCCTTGTTAAAAGTTCATTTGTGGAATTTCTTTCCTTTTTAATGCATTTGAGCCAGTCAGTTGTGTTGTGACAAAGTAGGGAGGTATACAGAATATAGCTCTATTTGGTAAAATACCAAGTCCATATTATGGCAAGAACAGCTCAAATAAGCAAAGATAAATGACAGTCCATCATTGCTTTAAGACATGAAGGTCAGACAATCCAGAACATTTCAAGAACTTTGAAAGATTCCTCAATTGCAGTAATAAAAACCATTAGGTGCTATGGTGAAACTGGCTCTAATGAGGACCGCCACAGGAAAGGAAGACCCAGAGTTACCTCTGTTGCAGAGCATAAGTTCATTAGAGTTACCCGCCTCAGAAATCGGCAATTAACTGCAACTCAGATTGCAGCCCGAATAAATGCTTCACAGAGTTCAAGAAACAGACACAAACAAATCAAATTTATTTATAAAGCCCTTTTTTACATCAGCCGATGTCACAAAGTGCTGTACAGAAACCCAGCCTAAAACCCCAAACAGCAAGCAATACAGATGTAGAAACACGGTGGCTAGGAAAACCTCCCTAGACAGGCAGGAACCTAGGAAGAAACCTAGAGAGGAACCAGGTTCTGAGGGGTGGCCAGTCCTCTTCTGGCTGTGACGCGGTTGAGATTATTACAGTACATGGACAAGATATTCAAACGTTCATAGACGACAAGTAGGGTCAAATAATAATAATAATTACAGTGGTTGTAGAGGGTGCAACAGGTCAGCACCTCAGGAGTAAATGTCAGCTGGCTTTTCATAGCCGAGCATTCAGAGTTAGAGACAGCAGGTGCGGTAGAAAGAGAGAGTCGAAAACAGCAAGTCTGGGACAGGTAGCACGTCCGGCAAACAGGTCAGGGTTCCATAGCCGCAGGCAGAACAGTTGAAACTGGAGCAGCAGCCCTACCAGGTAGAATGGGGAAAGCAAGGAGTCATCAGGCCAGGTAGTCCTGAGGCAAGGTCCCAAGGCTCAGGTCCTCCAGGGAGGGAGAGAGGGAATTAGAGGGAACATACTTCACACAGGACACCGGATAAGACAGGAGAATTACTCCAGTTATAAAAGACTTACCCTAGCCCCCCGACACAAACTATTGCAGCATAGTTCAGAGGAGACTGTGTGAATCAGGCCTCCATGGTCGAATTGCTGCAAAGAAACCACTTATAAAGGACACTAATAAGAAGAAGAGACTTGCTTGGGTCAAGAAACACAATCAATGGACATTAGACCAGTGGAAATCTGTCCTTTGGTCTGAAGTCAAAATGTCACATTTTTGGTTCCAACTGCCGCAATCCCTATTCTACAATGTAAGAACAGTAAAAAAGAAAAGCCTTTGAATGAGCAGGTGTGTCCATACTTTGGACTGGTACTGTATATTCTGAATAGCAAAAATGGGTTAAGGGCCACAGTATAGAGAAGCTGCATACATTACAAACCGCAATTATTTGATATAGTATTGTATTAATGTGTGATCGTTGGTGCCCTATAGACTTGCCTTTTACAGAGGGCCAGCTGCTTAAGGACTTTAATAACTCAATAGCTCATCAAATTCAACTCTAACGGAATATAGGTCGGCACTCTGAGTATGTAAATGAGGAGAAATCTTAAAACAAATCAGATATTCTATCCAGCAAGAAGAGAAACTGCGGAAGTTAATTCCCTCAAGCAAAGTGCCTTGTGAAGTACAGTCAGTGAAGAGAGAATCTGAACCTCAGTCAATCCCCTGGGTACCTCTTTAAAATCTTAGACAAAACAAAGGTGGTCTAGTCGAGTACTGCTTCTTTGTGGTCGGTGAGGTTGGAATTTTAAAAGCTCAAACTTATTCCAGCTATTCCATCATGTTTAGGCAGACTAACAAATAGGTAAGTCGATGCAGCCTTCAGACTAATAGTTTTTTTTACATAAAGTCGGGCCAGCGCAATAATAGAGGTAGCTTCATTAATTCAGTTCCTGTAACCTTGCTTAGAGAATGCAATCTTTAAAATCGTAGGTTGAAATACAAAGCCTCATTATAATCACTGGGTCCGTTTATTGGGAGAACCGTCAGACATTGCATTAGCTATTAGGAAACCACATTACCAAAGCCTTCCGTTTGAGACACAGCATTCATTAGATATACCAGACGCTGCAGTGGAAATAAGAAACCCTTCCAGTCCGAAGTCACAACCTATTCCATATGTACGGCGCATTCGGAAAGCATCCAGACCATTTACTTCCCCCACATTTTGTTATGTTACAGCCTTCTTCTAAAAATTGATGAAATAGTTGTTTTCCCTCATCGCTCTACACACAACACCTCATAATGACAATGCGAAAACAGGTGTTTAGAATGTTTTGCAAATGTGTAACATTTTTAAAACAGAGCTACCTTATTTACATAAGTATTCAGACCCTTTGCTGTGAGACTCAAAATTGAGCTCAGATGCATCCTGTTTCCATTGATCATCTTTGAGATGTTTATACAACATGATTGGAGTCCACCTGTGTGAAATTCAATTGATTGGACATGATTTGGAAAGACACACACCTGTCTATATAAGGTCCCACAGTTGACGGTGCATGTCAGAGTAAAAACCAAGTCATGAGGTTGGAGTAATTGTCCGTAGAGCTCCAAGACAGGGGAAGAGTACCAAAACATTTCTTCATCATTGAAGGTCCCCAAGAACACAGTGGCCTCCATCATTCTTAAATGGAAGAAGTTTGGAACCACCAAGACTCTTCCTAGAGCTGGCCGCCCGGCCAAACTGAGCAATAGGGGGAGAAGGGCCTTGGCCAGGGACGACACCAAGAACCCGGTGGTCACTCTGACAGAGCTAGAGAGTTCCTCTGTGGAGATGGGAGAACCTTCCAGAAGGACAACCATCTCTGCAGCACTCCACCAATCAGGCCTTTATGGTAGAGTGACCAGATGGAAGCCACTCCTCAGTAAAAAGCACATGACAGCCCGCTTGGAGTTTTCTAAAAGGCACCTAATGTACTCAGACCATAAGAAACAAAATTCTCTGGTCTGATGAAACCAAGATTGCACTCTTTAGCCTGAATGCCAAGCGTCACGTCTGAAGGAAACCTGGCACCATCCCTACTGTGGGGATGTTTTCAGTGGCAGGGACTGGGAGACTAGTCAGGATCGAGGGAAAGATGAACGGAGCAAAGTACAGAGAGATCCTTGATGAAAACCTGCTCTAGAGCGTTCAGGACCTCAGACTGGGGCGAAGGTTCACCCTCCAAAAGGACAAGACCCTAAGCACACAGCCAAAACAATGCAGGCGTGGCTTCAGGACAAGTGTCTGAATGTCCTTGAGTGGCCCAGCCAGAGCCCAAACTTGAACCCGATCGAACAGCTCTGGAGAGACCTGAAAATAGCTGTCCGGCGACGCTCCCCATCCAACCTGACAGAACTTGAGAGGATCTGCAGAGAAGAATGGGACAAATTCCCCAAATACAGGTGTGCCAAGTTTGTAGCGTCATACCCAAGAAGACTCGAGGCTGTAATTGCTGCCAAAGGTGCTTCAACTAAGTACTGAGTAAAGGGTCTGAATACTTATGTAAATGTGATATTTCTGAAAACCTGTTTTTGCTTAGTCATTATGAGGTATTGTGTGTAGATTGATGAGGAGGGGAAAAACTATTTGATACATTTTACAATAAGACCAACGTAACAAAATGTGGAAAAAGTCAAGAGGTCTGAATACTTTCCGAAGGCACTGTAGTGTTTTACTTTTGTCCAGGGCCTATAGGGCTTTTGTTAAAAGTAGTGTTCGCTATTTAGTGGACAGTGTACCATGAGGGATGCAGACTTCCACATAATATCTCAGAGCATCACTTGATTTGCCAGTGCAGGCTCTGCTCATGATACAGGTCCATCCATTTCAGAGTATGACTGAAGAGAAACAAAAACATCCCCAACATCCAAACTCATTACTGGAAACAGGCCCACTAGTACACAGAGACAGATGCCCATTCAGTTTCCTGTCTCTCTGCCAAATCACTTTGTATTCTGAGAGAATATGAGCAGAACCCTTCCGTTAACAGTTTGTGTTTGACTTCCTGTCATCATCAACAACAACGCCTTAAGGCAATTAGGATTAGCCCACAGTGGATCCATGTCTTTAACCTCTGGTCTTCTGCAATGTATAACCACAGTTAAGCAGAAGCCAATGGGTTAACAGAAGATGTACTAGCTACATGTCAGGGTCCCACCAGGTGACTGGAGTAACAACATGACTGTCAGCATCCCGACAGCTGTCTGTCACTAGTCCTCACTACCAGCGGCCCCCATGTCCCATGTCACTCAGACCTCTTCTGGTGAGAGCAGAGCAGGGACTGAGTGGTCCTCAGGGCAGGCGCTGGATAACAAAGACAGCTGCTTCCCCTTGTTACCCTGTTCCCCTGGCCTGGCTGGGGTGTCAAAGTCTGTCTGTCTGCTGCCTACCTACCTACCTGGGGGTCCTTGTGGATAGCAATGTGGATAGAACTGACGACAGAGAGACTGAAGGGTGAGAAAGAGATCAGACAGGTACTCGTTTCACACCTAGCCTGTCACTGCTCAGAGTGGAGGGACCCGCTGGAGGGGTGCAGTGCGAACCCCTGACAGCACCCCCTCTCCAATTAGCCACGACCGAGGGTGATGTCAGGACCTGAGAGGATAAGTAATGGTGGAATTAGGCAGCACTTTAGGAGCAAGTCTGTCTTGGCAGAGAGAGGCCACTGCATAGATGAGGCTGCTGCTGAACACACCCAGGGCTTGGAATGGGGCCCTGTTCTCTGGAAAACAGGATATTAATCACCAGCCACAGCTACCGCTAAGCTAAGTGTGTATCCGACGGGTATTAACATTCACAGATTTGAAAGGTCTTGTTACGCCAGGCCTCTGTGTATCTGACCAATCGCAAAGGGCGTTATGGAGTTTGTAAAGCCTGTGTTATGACAGCATCGTGTGGGTAGTGGGTGAACCGTCCGTTAGGGAGAGAACAGATAGGTGACACTGACTGCAGCTTGTGTGGAATGGTCTGCAAACAATCTTATTATGATGACCCATCTAATTCTAGAATTGCACATCACTCGCCCCATAGTCTAAAAGCCTCCATGTGCAATCATCTGTAAGTAGAGGAGACAACAGCACACTGGACAAATAGCCTTTGTACAAGTGTTGAGGGATGCCTGAGTGTATTTCTAACCAGAGAGTGTAAAGTATTTGGAAGTGCAATTACAAATTGTCCAAGGACTTCAGTGGATGTATACACAAGCCAGACCAGGAAGCTTGTTTGTCTCTGGCCTCAACGCTGTTTTAGGATCACAAACGATGCTCCCCATCCCACACTCCCTGAATCCCCTTAAATTCAGATAGTGACAGCGTAGCAGAGAGAGGGGTAAAGAAAGGGAATGTGAGAAGAGAGGAGGGGCAGAGGACCTTTGAAAGGCAGATTTAGAGCCAAAATGGTGCGGATGGTTGTCCAGTGGAACAGTGGGCTTCCAATGCCAATGCTCTCATGTAAAATGCCTTAAGGAGTGAGGGGATGCAGGAAATAAAAGGCTCCATTAGGATCCGGTCGTCAGAGAAAATGAAACCCCCGGAAGCATTCAGGGAGCTGAAGAGAGAAGGCTTGGATCTTCCATCCCATCGTATGGTTTGCTTTGATGCTAACAAATACAAGCATGGCAAATATTAACACAGTAGGCTAGTTGATACTCAAACTCAACAAGTATAAATAAGGGGGGGGGGGGAAATGAAGTTTGTTTTGAATTAGCAGTAAAGTGACTAAAAGTCAGCTTCTTTACACAGTAAAACTGCCACAGTAGATAAAGGAGCTTTAGTCAACAATGTAAATGTAAGAAATCTCAAATGTGATTTAACTGCAGCACTGAACAAACATCTTCCAACAATGAATAGATTAGAGTAAGAGAATATTACAGACTCAAAGTGGGAATAGAAAAACATGCCAAAGGCCTCCTGCGATATCTCCAAATTGCTCTTTGGTCATATTTGGCAACATGTTTCTCTCTCCCTCGCTTCAAATAACACATCCCTTCGTTTAGTTTCCAAGCTTGCTATTGCTGTGCTCTTCGCATGCCTCATGGCCATTGCTTTTAAAAACATTTTTACCTCATTGGCTTGATGTGAGTGATGCCTGACCTCTCTCCCTTTTCCCCTTCTCTATCCCTTCCTCTTCCTCTCTCCCTCTGTGCCTGCTGTCTGGGCACACAAATGAGTTCCATCATCTCAATGGCCATTAACCTAGCCATCTGATGTGTGCATTGAGAAAATGTTCAACCAAACAGGAATTAAATATCACAAATGAGGAGATATTACATGTTTCACTCCCAAGTCACTTTTGACAAATCGTAAAACAAGGCAAAGATTAATAATAAATCATGTGTTCATCCAGTAAGGAGAATATGGATGTTCCTGCTGTAGCTGTTAATATCATAGTTAGTCTGTGTCACATAAATAATGCATAGTATGGTGGCCTACTGGGCTAGAATGCATGTGGTGCGGTGGCAAGATTTCCCCAAGCCTTCAGAAAATTATTTGAAAACATAATTAGACTGTGCCCAATAAATGCTTTAATGGTGTTAAAGGCCCAGTGCTGTCAAAAACATGATATTCTTGTGTTTTATATTTCCACACTATGAGGTTGGAATAATACTGTGAAAAAAGTGAACATTATGATAATCCGCCTGAAATTTAAGTTTGTTTAGCGTTTGAGTTTTTATTTAAAACAATCACAGTAAGGTACTTAATTGTTACCAATAATTTTTTTGATTTTGCGATAAAAACGTCTGCATGGAACCTTTAAGAATTGACAAATATTCGGGAGAGAGGACCAAACTTGAATGAAACACTTTTTTTTAACTAGTTGCCTTGAACGCAGCTACCTAGCAACTCAACAAGCACCAGCTGCTACTAATTGCCAATCAGCCTCCACACCTGTTTGCAACACATTAACTAGTTGCCTGAAACACAGCTCCTCAACAAGCATCAGCTGCTTCTCACAGCTAACAGCCCACACCTGTCCTTGCTGTTTCATCACCACTGTCACCCTACTTAAACCTGACCAAATTAACATTCCTCCTCTGTGCTCTGCAGTGCATGTTGCGTTGCAAAGCGCTGTGTGTTAAGAGCATTAACAAGTGGGGTATTGCTCAGGTTCTACCACGGATCCCCAGGGGAGGATCACCATCACCACAGCAGCCTGACTACCACGGCCTGACAATGAAGTCTACCTGAGACTACAATTCAAGCTCTACAGAGTCCAGCCCCTGCATCCTTCACCAGCAGCCCCCTGCTTCATCCGGTCCATTCTCAATCCCTTCCTGAATCCTCATTCTCACATCCATTCCCTAAATAAATATTTTAAAACCATTTTGATGTCTGGTCCTTAAAATTCTGAATAGCAATGTAGGATCAGAATGCTTACTGTAGTATCTGCAGGGGCCATAATAAATGCAAGTCTTCAGAGATTTGAAAACCTATAGAATCCATTCAGAGGAAACCAAATGAGGAAGCCAGAGTCACCCTGATTTCATGGTTGTGACATGCTGAGTGGTGATCTGATAAGTCTCTTCCCAACGCCACTGCATAGCGAGAGGCCTATACCACCCAATCATTAAACATACAATGTTCCCTTGGCAATTAATATCATTATGCACACTGGTAGATAAGGAATACACAATCCTATCTGACTGTGTACATCCCAAATGGCACCCTATTCCCTATATAGTGCACTTGTTTGACCAGGGCTCTGGTCAAATGTAGTGGACTGTATAGGGAATAGGGTCCCATTTGGGACATAACCTCTGGGTGGATGCCTTGGGAGGACCTGTACATGAAGCATATCTGATCTATGAGGAATGAAACACCTCTGTGTTTCCAGTCTAGAAATACATGTTAAGCTGGTCTGTGACAAATACCATTCTTGACATACAAATTATGTCATCTGTATCTCAGCTATATAAGTCGTCTCCTCAAAGTGAAAAAATGATGATCCATGTTATAGCTGCAGCTTCGTTTTAAATTCTAAATCTTGGCGTCTCGGCTGTGATAACTATTTTATATGCTTTGCATTGGGTTGCGATAGCATAAAAGGGGCATATGAAATACGACTGTCTCTCTATCCCTCCGTTCCCATCCCTGTAGTGATGAGATGCTCATCTCTTTCTGACTTTCATCTTCAGACAGAAAAAAACAGCCTGGAATCTGACTCAGAGAATGTGCAATGTATAGGCTACACATGCCTAGCTACCCAAGATAGCAGGGTGCATCGCAGCCTTCATAGGAGTGCAAAGTATATCTGTCAAAACATGAAACATAAAAACGGCTTTGGGCTTTCGACTTAAATTTCGTTCTTGGATTACTGCTAACATGGACCTAAACACCATTCTAAAAGAAGTGGCTCGACTTTATCAGATGGAATAGCTTGTACAGTAGCTGTGAAAAAGGTGCTAACAAGCAGCCAGCCCTGTGAACGGTGAATATGTACAATATTCCTTCTCGTCAGTATTTCAAGCCCTCAAGCCCCAAACGTATGATTCATCTCCATTAGGGAACAGTTGGTTGGAGATGATCATTTGTGTCCCTCTCCGTTGCGTTGTGGTGAAGTCAAGTATTTTTCTCCCTTCGTTATGTGCTCACTAGTCCTGGCAGTCAGTCGCACAGCAAAATGCACCAATGGCTTTGGCACTTCTCTTTGTCAGTTGTTATCAATCTGATAGAGGAAATCCCTATTATATTGCATGCACAATTTGAGCATGAAATATAGAGTAGCACAATATTCCAACCGATTCAGTCAGCAGCCATGTGCAATGGGGCAACAGATGTTGCTTTGGGCTATGTATTGATATAATATACTGTAGTACGCCGCCAATGATGACGGCACAGCCCTTTGACACTTTAGTCAAGGTATTGAAGTCAAAACATGGCACACCAGCAGAGGTGGTGAAATGTTTCCATGAGAAGGCGGCCATGTTGGAGGCCCTGCCTCTGTTCAGTCCGTTAATAGCAGGGTGAACAGGCTGGCAGAAACCCTTCTGACTAAGCCAGCTGGAGACTACACCTCCATGAATACAACCTGAATACAACCACTAGCTCTGTGGTTGGCATAGCTCACAGTGTTATGGGTGCTGTGGTACTTGTGCCCTCACACAAAGTCACAGACACACACACACACACCAAAGAGAGAACATGATAGAGCAGACAGGGGCTAAAGGGTAAAATGTCTCTTTAGAGATTGGGGGAATTACTGTGCCATTTCCTCTCTTTTTTCCTCCCCACAGCTGTAATGTGTTCCACAGGTAAAGCGGGAAATTACAACGACTTGCAGGCAGCACCGCTATTGATAACAGGTTACTTATCTAATTTATCTTATCCTGCTAACGCTCACTGGCAGCTTTTCAACAGTTCCCTCCCTTCCACACCTCTATCTATCCCTCCCTCCCTCTTTCTCAATCTCTCCCTCTTTTCAGCTCTACTCTGTCGCTCTCTTATTAAGCTTGTCACTATGAAATGCAACTATTTTCTACCATGCTGCCCATTTTTACAAATGCAGTTTGTATCGTAAACGGTGTTGTAACAGCATTTCAGGGTACAGCACAGGCCAGTATGACTCAACTAAAGATATTATGACTACCCAAAATGCACACAATTTGTGCTTGATGCCTGCTCGCCTTCCAAACAGAGGTTTGACAATAGGACCCTAGCAGAAAAGTAGCTGTCCAATGGGAGTCACTAGGTCACTGTTGCATAAACTTCCAGCAAACATTTCAGTAGACATATGGTGAGTTTAGTTTGACTGCATTTTGATTTGACACAGAATACTACACGAATCTGCCACTAGCAGGAGCACAAGCCTGAACGCTGCAAAACAATGTTTCGCTTGATGATCCACTATTGACAGTAACATTGAGTGATATTCGAACAGTGCCATTATCTTTGATGTAGGCACTGTGTGTGACAAAGGAACATGCAGACTGATAAAACGAGTGACTTTGCATGTACCAGATAAAAGAGAGAAAGGGAGAGTGGAGGGAGAAAAAGAGACAGAAAGAGAGAAATCCATACTGAGAGTACGCGATGAACGCTACCATGTTCTTGCACTCTTAGAAAAAAAGGGTTCCAAACGTGTTCTTCAGCTGTCCCCATAAAACCCTGGTCCTTTTGGGTTCCAGGTAGAACCCTCTGTGTAAAGGGTTCTACATGGAACTCAACAGGGTTCTACCTGGAACAAAAAAGGGTTCTTCAAAATGTTCTTTCATGGGGACAGCCAAAGAACCCTTTCAGGTTCAAGATAGCTCCTTTTTTTCTAAGAGTGTGGGTTGTTCCTTCCATTCATCCCAGCGTGTTGCTTTTGATTCACGTTCATCACAGATGATGGTGATGACAAAGATGTGCCTCTGCAGCCAAGAGGCTCTATGTTCTCTCCGGTGACACTCCATTTCTGGAACAAGAAAGCCAAGAGGTTTGTTTGCGTGTCCTTTCAAATTGCTGCCAGGTCATTGAGTGTACATTGACGCATGTTCAATTTAGACATTCACCTGTTCTTTATATACATCTAAATACACACAGGCAATTGTATGGGAACATTGCACTCTTGAGTTCCCCTTAAGCAGACATGGAGTGACTTGGCTTCTTTAGCCCGAGCAGTCTGATTTAAAATGGAGTCCAAAGACTCCTTCAAGCTCATTTTATAATCAGAGAGTGATAAGGTCTGGGTCAGAACACACTCTGCATGCTCCCTGCATCAGGAACAGGTTGCGGAAGGGTCAGTCCGGGGCGCTGAGCGGTTGTGCCCTGCAGCATTTGTTTGTTTGTTTTTTAAAGAGATAATTTGGGATTTTGTGATTTGGGGTAATTTCCAACTTACCCAGTCAGACGGACTCATTAATACCATATTCATGTATCTGCAAGCACTTTGAAGGAAGTTGAAGGTAGCATATCATGAACTTAGCGCAATTGCTGAAAGTCAATTGGTATGTAGTAGCCAGCTCCTCTCAAAAGCAGGGAAATAGATCGAACTACAAAGCTGTGTGGCTAACACTTTTTACACTGAGTAGTCTTTACAAGTATACATTAAATTCTAATATTTTACGCAGTTGTTTTGAAACACGTTTCTTTTTGGAGAAAAAGAAATGTCTGAACTACACGTTTCATTCAACCCCTGTGACAGTGGGCGCAAAGATAGGCTGAGACAGCAAGGCAGTTGCAGTTTTGAATGAGTTCACTAGATATCAAGTAAGCATAGTGTGAGAAGGGTACATCAACAAATAATCAAATCAAATAATCAAATCAAATGTTATTGGTCACATACACATGGTTAGCAGATGTTAATGCGAGTGTAGCGAAATGCTTGTGCTTCTAGTTCCGACAGTGCAGTAATATCGAACAAGTAACCTAACAATTTCACAACGACTACCTTATACACACAAGTGTAAAGGGATGAATAAGAATATGTACATATAAATATATGGATGAGTGATGGCCGTGCGGCATAGGCAAGATGCAGTAGATGGTATAGAGTACAGTATATGAGTATATGAGATGAGTAATGTAGGGTATGTAATCATTACATAAAGTGCCATTGTTTAAAGTGCTAGTGATATATTTATTACATCCAATTATTAATTATTAAAGTGGCTAGAGATTTGAGTCAGCATGTTGGCAGCAGTCACTCAATGTTAGTGATGGCTGTTTAACAGTCTGATGGCCTTGAGATAGAAGCTGATTTCAGTCTCTCGGTCCCAGCTTTGATGCACCTGTACTGACCTCGCGTTCTGGGTGAACAGGCAGAGGCTTGGGTGGTTGTTGTCCTTGATGATCTTTTAGGCCTTCCTGTGTCATCGGGTGGTGTAGGTGTCCTGGAGGGCAGGTAGTTTGCCCCCGATGATGTGTTGTGCAGACCGTACTACCCTCTGGAGAGCCTTACGGTTGTGGGCGGAGCAGTTGTCGTCCCAGGCGATACAAGCCCGACAGGATGCTCTCGATTGTGCATCTGTAGAAGTTTGTGAGTGTTTTTGGTGATAAGCCAAATTTCTTCAGCCTCCCGAGGCTGTCTGTGTGGGTGAACCATTTCAGTTTGTCCATGATGCGACTTACACTTATGAGTGCATACATTTTCATACTTACAGTATCTCTTGCGATGTTATGCAACTTAGTCGCAGGCAATGTTTGTTGGGTGACATATGGAGCAACCCAGATTCAACTTTGTTGGACGGAACATAAATTGTGTCCAGATTGCTTCGTGTGACATCGTGTGACATCGTGTAGCTGTAGAAAAACAACCTCACTCATGTCTCACTCCCCTCAGCTGCATGGTCTCAGACCACTTTGAAGTGTTTGTGATAGTTTCACCCATCCCCCGCTGGTGCAATAGGTCTAGGGCCGGACATCTGCCCTGTCTATCAGGAGCTAATAACCTACTCACCCTGACAGCCCCCAATCTTTCACCACTTAATTTCCCAGAACAGTGTACAGATATCAACGATGCTTGTCTTTTGAACTCATGCCTGTTTGCGAAGGTTCAAGTCAATGTTCCATCACATCTGCAGGGTCCATTTCTGGGAAGAGGACAGAGAAGAACATCGCTGTTACCATGGAGAGCTAACATAGGACCAGCAGAGGAGGAAGAGGTGGCTACAGGAAGATTCACCAACCCACAAAGCCCTATACTCTCTGGTCGTGGACAAATGCCTGCAGCATGATCTTGATCAGATGGCACTGCTCAAACACACAGGTGTGTTCCCCATTGAATTTGCATCTACACTGAGTGCATAAAACATTATGAACACCTGCTCTTTCCATGACATAGACTAACCAGGTGAATCCAGGTGAAAGCGATGATCCATTATTGATGTCACTTGTGAAATTCACTTCAATCAGTGTAGATGAAGGGGGGGGACAGGTTAAATGATCATTTTTAAGCCTTGAGACAACATGGACCAGCATCCCTGTGGAAGGCTTTCGACACCTTGTAAAGTCCAAACCGCAACAAACTGAGGATGTTCTGAGGGCAAAAAGTGGGGGGTGCAACGGAATATTAGGAAGCTGTTCTTAATATGTTGTACACTCAGTCAAATGAAACACACATAGAACCTTTCCTTTTCACATATGAGAAGTTCTTTCTTAGAGTCTGTTATTGTCCTCTGATTTGTGTGCGTGTGTTCACAAGCAAAATACTTCTCAGATTATATCTATTTGGCACTCGTCTTGCCCATGTTAATCAATGCTCCACCTAAGATTGTCTTCTACGATGTCACTTGAGGTATTTCACAGTTCTATGTTGAACTACTGCCTAAAGCATCTCCACTTCAAAGACTACAGCATGAAATCCCGTAACAAGTTGACAGTTTTGGAAAACAATGAGAATCAGAACCGGAAATAGAGGACAAGCCTCAACTGTTGTTGGTAACTAATGAATATGTCATCAATGTTCTGATTTACACTTTAGTACTTGTTTTGTCATATTGAGATGGTGAAAATGGGGGATTTCATTGAGGGACGGTGCTCCCTTTCATTTGTGCTCAGAGGCACCCTGTTTTCCCCTCTGTTTAGGGTGTGGGCCCTGACTATCTCCACGAACTAGGTTTATCTGATAATTTGCATCAGATTACCAATTAGGCTACAGTCGAGCAACATGAAGTGCGCACGGTGGGTTTTTTGCCTGCTTTGATTACTTTTGCTGGTACCTGAAACAGCATGCAAACCTCTCAGGAATACCGGCGGAATCACTCATCCACTACTGCAGAGGCTATCTTTTACACTGGACCAAAGGGGACATACCTGCAGAGGTGGTGAGACATAACAACCCAGGCGAAGGATTACTAAGAAGGAAGAGGAAATGGGGAAGGAAAAGAGGTGTGGCCAGAGTTTGAGGAGGAATAAAACAAAGATCCCGCTTCCAACTATCCTGCTCTCCGATGTCCAATCGCTTAAGGGTAAAATTGAAGAGTTGCGGGCAGACACACAGTATTGAAATGAATGCAGGGAGGCCTGTGTGATGGCTGTTGGAGGCGGTGCCAGACTTTGAGGTCACCCCCCACGGAATCACCATTACTGGTATAGACAGAGACAGAGAGGCTACTGGTAAGGAGCACGGAGGGGAAGTCTGTGTGATGATATATCAAATCAAATCAAATGTATTCATAAAGCCCTTCTTAAATCAGCTGATGTCACAAGGTGCTGTACAGAAACCCAGGCTAAAATCACAAACAGCAAGCAATGCAGGTGTAGAAGCACGGTGGCAAGGAAAAACTCCCTAGAAAGACCAGAACCTAGGAAGAAACCTAGAGAGGAACCAGGCTCCGAGGGGTGGCCAGTCCTCTTCTGGCTGTGCCGGGTGGAGATTTTAACAGAACCAAGAACCAAGAAAGGCCAAGATGTTCAAATATTCATAGATGACCAGCGGGGTCAAATAATAATAATCACAGTGGTTGTAGAGGGTGCAACAGGTCAGCACCTCAGGAGAAAATGTCAGTTGGCTTTTCATAGCCGATCATTCAGAGTATCTCTACCGTTCCTGCTGTCTCTAGGAAATTGAAAACAGCAGGTCTGGGACAGGTAGCACGTCCGGTGAACAGGTCAGGGTTCCATTGCCGCAGGCAGAACAATTGAAACTGGAGCAGTAGCACGGCCAGGTGGACTGGGGACAGCAAGGAGTCATCAGGCCAGGTAGTCCTGAGGCATGGTCCTAGGGCTCAGGTCCTCTGAGAGAGAGAGAAAGACAGAGAAAAAGGAAGAGAGAAAGACAGAAAAAGACAGAGAATTAGAGAGAGCATACTTAAATACACCTGACAGCGGATAAGACAGGAGAAATACTCCAGATAAAACAGACTGACCCTAGGCCCCCCGACACATAAACTACTGCAGCATAAATACTGGAGGCTGAGACAGGAGGGGTCGGGAGACACTGTGGCCCCTTCCGACGATACCCCCGGACAGGGCCAAACAGGCAGGATATAACCCCACCCACTTTGCCAGAGCACAGCCCCCACACCACTAGAGGGATATCTTCAACCACCAACTTACCATCCTGAGACAAGCCCGAGTATAGCCCACAAAGATCTCCCCCATGGCACAACCCAAGGGGGACGCCAACCCGGACAGGAAGATCACATCAGTGACTCAACCCACTCAAGTGACGCACCCCTCCTAGGAACGACATGGAAGAGCACCAGTAAGCCAGTGACTCAGCCCCTGTAACAGGGTTTGAGGCAGAGAATCCCAGTGGAGAGAGGGGAACCGGCTAGGCAGAGACAGCAAGGGCGGTTCGTTGCTCCAGTGCCTTTCCGTTCACCTTCACACTCCTGGGCCAGACTACACTCAATCATAGAACCTACTAAAGAGATGAGTCTTCAATAAAGACTTAAAGGTTGAGACCGAGTCTGCATCTATCACATGGATAGGCAGACCATTCCATAAAAATGGAGCTCTATAGGAAAAAGCCCTGCCTCCAGTTGTTTGCTTAGAAATTCTAGGGACAGTAAGGAGGCCTGCGTCTTGTGACCGTAGCGTACGTGTAGGTATGTACGGCAGGACCAAATAGGGAAGATAGGTAGGAGCAAGCCCATGTAGTGCTTTGTAGGTTAGCAGTAAAACCTTGAAATCAGCCCTTCCCTTAACATGAAGCCTGTGTAGAGAGGCTAGCACTGGAGTAATATGATCAAAATTATATTTTTTTGGTTCTAGTAAAGATTCTAGCAGCTGTGTTTAGCACTAACTGAAGTTTATTTACTGCTTTATCTGGGTAGCTGGAAAGTAGAGCGTTGCAGTAGTCTAACCTAGAAGTGACAAAAGCATGGATACATTTTTCTGCATCATTTCTGGACAGAAAGTTTCAGATTTTTGCAATGTTAAGTAGATGGGAAAAAGCTGTCCTTGAAACAGTCTTGATATGTTCGTCAAAAGAGATATCAGGGTCCAGAGTAACGCCAAGGTCCTTCACAGTTTTATTTGAGACGACTGTACAGCCATCAAGATTAATTATCGATATAGGCCGTTAGTTTTTTATATTTTCTGGGTCAAGGTTTGGCTTTTTCAAGAGAGGCTTTATTACTGACACCTTTAGTGAGTTTGGTACACATCCTGTGGATAGAGAGCCATTTATTATGTTCAACATAGGAGGGCCAAGCACAGGAAGCAGCTCTTTAAGTAGTTTAGTTGCAATAGGGTCCAGTATGCAGCTTGAAGGTTTAGAGGCCATGATTATTTTCATCAATGCGTCAAGAGATATAGTACTAAAACACT
Organism: Oncorhynchus tshawytscha; assembly: GCF_018296145.1. Lineage (NCBI taxonomy): Eukaryota > Metazoa > Chordata > Actinopteri > Salmoniformes > Salmonidae > Oncorhynchus > Oncorhynchus tshawytscha. The sequence continues at coordinate 19,243,085 of NC_056452.1, read as the reverse complement.
TGAGTCTCTCCCTTGATCCTAGGACCTGGCAGAGTTGTGCAGACTCAGGACAACTGAGCTTTGGAGAAATACGCAGATTTAAATAGGAGTCTGCAATTTATGTGACAGATGGTGTAAAACTACGATTGTCACGAAAGAAATATGCACTCCTGATCAATGTCCCTTCTATTTTTGGGGGGCACAGTTGCAGCAAATGTGTGATGTTCAATGTAGGCCTACATTCCATGAGACTTTTGAAAAATCATGCAGGGCTTGACATTAACTTGTTAATCCAGGAGGTGACTGAAATGTTATTGTTTGATTCAAGAAATCACTTACAAAATCAAATTCATTATTATTCCCATACCCATTATTACAGAGAATCAGACAAATTATTCTACCCTATTGGCTCAAAATACAACACTGCCCCTTTAATACAAATAAAATGTGTTTACCTGACTCGCTTTTCAAAAACAGCTGTAAATGCCCACATTTTGTGCTCTTGTTGAAAGCAACTACTCCCCCATTGTTGACTAGAAATTAGCTATAACTGGGCTAATAACTCACTAACTAGCAAAGAATATGAACAAAAGTGCACAGGTGGCTACATGCAGCTCTTGATTTGATGTCAAAATAAGCGCATATACACGGCCGCTCATACTGTAAACACAGTCCAGTTCAAACTGAATGGCACAGATCCAGTTATTGCAATGTATTTTTGGAAATAGGCCTACTACAGCTCTGATTGGTGATAGCACACCAGTCTGTGTAGAGCAGGGGCCTGAGTAGTGCCTGTCAATGCAATAGAATCCTACTCTGATGCACTCTGCCTACAAGAAAATCTCTTGCATAGTTAGTTTTGCATACTAAGTCTTGCATAGTTTGTTTTGTTTCGGGATATTACAATGAAAGTGGCTAATATTGTGTTCATTCAATAACAATTCCCTCAGTAGAGCAAAACTTTGACAGTGTTAACTAAAGGGGAAATCTCTAGAAAGTTGAATGAAAGTGTATTCGTCCTTGGTCAGACCCCCACTTGGTTGATCAGATCATAACACCAACTTATCGACAGTTACTCAAAAGGGAGAAGGTGATGGAAAAACAAGTAAAAGTGTGGGATAATGACCGTATTGATCAATTGCAAGGAAGCTTTTTTTGTACTACCTGGAGTGTACTGGAGAAATCATCAGCTGACTTGAAGGAAATGACTGATGTAAAATCTGACTATATTGAATTCTATGATGACTCTGTGAGCCCCCAAAATACATGTAAGATATTTCCCAACAACAAACCGTGGGTGACCAAGGTGTTGAAAGTGGTGTTTATTTATTTATTTATTTATTTTTTAACAAGAAGAAACAAGTTGTTTGCCTCTGGGAATCCACTCGAAAGTACAGAGGGGGGAACAAAGAGATGAAAAAGGTGAAATGCCCGTACAAAAATTTTCATGCAACTGACACTTTCATGTGGCAAACGCCCACTTCAAAGGGAGGCAATGACTCGATCTCTGCCCAGACGAGAGGGTGCGCCTCTCCACAGCCAATGAACTGCATGAGTTCTTCACCCGTTTCGAAGCAGGGGGCAGCTTCGCTTCCCCGGCCTACCCAGAGAAGGACATCATGACAACCGAGAGTGTGGTTGTCGTCAGTAAGGAAGTTGTACAACGAGTGTTCAAAAGCACTGGAGCACGAAAAAGCCCGGAGCCTAATAACATAGGTCATCGTGTCCTGAACAATTGTTCCACTCAGCTGTCTTCTGTTCTCTCTACAAGCAGTCCCTGGATACACCGGGAATTCTATCTCTGTGGCAAAAAAATCTATTGTTGTACCTGTACCAAAAACTGCTCACCCATCCGCGTCAAATGACTACAGACCTGTCCCTCTTACATCCCTCTTGATTAAATCTCATGAAAATCACACATCATCAACACCACAAAACACCACCTTGACCCCCTCCAATTCATCAACAGCACCAAACACCTCCTTGACCCTCTCCAATTCATCAACAGCACCAAACACCCCCTTGTCCCCCTCCAATTCATCAACAGCACCAAACACCTCCTTGACCCCCTTCAATTCATCAACAGCACCAAACACCTCATTGACCCCATCCAATTCATAAACAGCACCCAAACACCTCCTTGACCTCCTCCAATTTGCATACCAGTCAGAGTGAGGAACAGATTATGTCATCTTCTCACTTTTAAATCTGGTGCACATTCATTTGGAGGACAGCAGAACCAATGTGCATATCATGTTTTGGAGATTGCTCCTCGGCATTTAACACAATCAGTTTGTCCTTGCGGACAGACAGAGGAGCCTTCGGACTTGATGTTATGCTTATCACATGGATCACTAACTTCCTAAAGGATAGATCTCAGCAGGTAGGAGTTGGCACACCGTCGGAGGTGCACACTTCTTCAGTTGGAACCGCACAGGGCAGCGTCCTGGACATACTGTGTACTGACAGCTGCAGCACCCAGTTCCCAGGGTGCCACCTGATCACTCCACCCCAAATTCCTCGCCTCCCCTCTGGCCTAAGGTTTGATTCCGAATGCAATTCTGCAACTTTACAAAATATCGTACTAATTGCACATTAGCGCTTACACTTTAACATGTTGCCCATTTTTACATTTTTATTCTGAAATTGCACTAACCCAGCCTAGTAAATAAGCTTGTGCGAGCCGGAACAGCTTATAGGGCAAGAGCCTATCTCCTGTTTCTGTAGCGAGAGGCAGCATGATATACAAGTACACCCCCTGGACAGGACATTAGTATATCGCAGGGCCTTACCCCCAATCTATCTCCTTAATGCTGAGTGCCAAGCAGAGACAGTCTTTGGTATGTACTGGCCTACTTGCTAGTAAATATAATGTTTTGCTTTCTGCTGTTGTTTTTTAATATACCATTTGGCTTATATGTTTTATGACTGCTGCAAAATGAATTGCCTCTTTGAGGACATTAAAGCTTTTCAGAATCAGACAAAATTCTCTCTGACAGCAAGGCCTTGTCTGGAGAAAGAGTGCTGACATTCATATCAAAGGTGCCGCTGCAAGTAGAAGCCATTTAAAAAGGCTAGTCGCGCACCAGCCCCAAGCAAAGCAGTCAAGAAGACAAACTGAGAATTCGCGGTCCCCTGCCTGCCGATCGATGCGGCGGCCAGGCTGTAATTTATGGCAGGACGGCTGGGCTCTTTGAGCAGGCTGTTTAATCTGCCTCCATTCAGTGCCGGCAGCAGGCCAGGGTGGGTTCCACATCTGAGGGCTGAATTGACTGTGGGAGTCAGCGAGGCAGCGAGGGCCAGAGCAGAGACCGGGAGCAATGCAGTATTGATGAAACTCCAGCACTCTGATCCGATGTTCCAAAAACCGCCACAGTTCAGCCGGACAACGCCTCAAAGATACAACATGAAAATAAGAAATTAATAAAATAGTTTGGGACTTAACAGGTGAATTTAGTTGGTGGATGGTGTCTGGTAGAAGCCTCAGAATAAAGAAGTGAGAGATAACTATAGTTAGTAGTCGGATAACTATAGTTTTAAATATGCTAAGTGGAAAGTAACAATTTTTTGGGAGGAACAGATAGTTACGTTGGAGGTGACTACAACTTTTTGAATACAGATCCACAAAAATTACTACTTTTGAAAACTACTTTAAAACCAATGTTCAATTCAGATCTCAGAAAGTGTCTACTTTTTAGAAATCATTTGATTGGCTGCATTCAACTAATTGCCGGGCTGTATCTAGAACTGCATGTTGAAGATAATGAATAAATTAATAAATAAAGCACACACAAGTTCCTATAATATTTCAATCCATCTGAGAGTTGATCATGTTTAATCTACTCATTACATTTCTATCTGAACATTCTGTAAATGTCCATTCTCCTGAGCAGGAACCAGGTATAGGGAATCAATTCAAAGTATTCTTGTTTCAACACACACTGTACCATCTTTAAAGGGATAGTTTACTCAGAATACAAATGAACATGATTTTTCACCTACCTTGGCTGTAGTTGAATCAAGAAAGGCATGGATATTTTAGTTACCGAAGACACTTAATAGCCATATTTGTATTTACTGTTAGCATTCTCAGTCGTACTCAACGTTAAGCTATTCTTGTTCCTTTGTAATAACTCTGTAATTACTTTCAGAGCAGCATTTTATCAGTGATGGGAAAAGTACCCAATTGTCATACTTGAGTAAAAGTAAAGATAAGTTAATAGAAAATTACTCAGGTAAAAGTGAGTCACCCAGTAAAATACTACTTGAGTAAAAGTCTAAAAGTATTTTGTTTTAAATACACTTAAGCACCAAGAGTAAAAGTATAAATAATTTAAAATGCATTATATTAAGCGAAAGATTGCACAATTTATTTATTTTTATATTTACAGATAGCCAGGGGCACACTCCAACAGTCAGACATAATTTACAAACGATGCATTTGTATTTTAGTGAGTCCGTCAGATCAGAGGCAGTGGAAATGACCAGGGAGGTTCTGTTGATAAGTGTGTGAATTGTACAATTTTCTGTCCTGCTAAGCACTCAAAATGTAATGAGTACTTTTGAGTGTCAGAGAAAATGTAATGAGTAAAAAGTACATATTTTCTTTAGGAATGCAGTGAAGTAAAAGTAAAAATTTTAAAAAATATAAATAGTAAAGTAAAGTACAAATACCCCAAAAAACTATTTACAGTTGAAGTCAGAAGTTTACATACACTTAGGTTGGAGTCATTAAAACTCATTTTTCAACCACTCCACAAATATCTTGTTAACAAACTATAGATTTGGCATGTCGGTTAGGACATCTACTTTGTGCATGACACAAGTCATTTTCCCAACAATTGTTTACAGACAGATTTTTTCACTTATAATTTCCTGTATCATAATTCCAGTGGGTCAGAAGTTTACATACACTAATCTGACTGTGCTTTTAAACAGCTTGGAAAATTCCCCAAAATTATGTCATGGCTTTAGAAGCTTCTTATAGGCTAACTGACATCATTTGAGTCAATTGGAGGTGTACCTGTGGATGTATTTCAAGGCCTACCTTCAAACTCAGTGCCTCTTTGCTTGACATCATGGGAAAATCAATAGAAATCAGGCAAGATCGCAGAAAAATAATTGTAGACCTCCACAAGTGTGCTTCATCCTTGGGAGCAATTTTGAAACACCTGAAGGTACCACATTCATCTGTACAAACAATAGTACGCAAGTATAAACACCATGGGACCACGCAGTCGTCATACCGCTCAGGAAGGAAACGCGTTTTGTCTTCTAGAAATGAACGCACTTTGGTGCGAAAAGTGCAAATCAATTCCAGAACAACAGCAAAGGACCTTGAGAAGATGCTGGAGGAAACAGGTACAAAAGTATCTATATCCACAGTAAAAATGTGTCCTATATCGACATAACCTGAAAGGCAGCTCAGCAAGGAAGAAGCCACTGCTCCAAAACCGCCATAAAAAAAGACAGACTACGGTTTGGGGACTACTGCACATGGGGACAAAGATTGTACTTTTTGGAGAAATGTCCTCTAGTCTGATGAAACAAAAATAGAACTGTTTGGCCACAATGACCATCGTTATGTTTGGAGGAAAAAGGGGGAGGCTTGCAAACCGAAGAACACCATCTCAGTCGTGAAGCATGGGGGTGGCAGCATCATGTTGTGAAGGTGCTTTGCTGCAGGAGGTACTGGTGCACTTCACAAAATAGATGGCATCATGAGGCAGGAAAATTATGTGGATATATTGAAGCAACATCTCAAGACATCAGTCAGGAATTTAAAACTTGGTCACAAATTGGTCTTCCAAATGGACAATGACCCCAAGCATACTTCCAAAGTTGTGGCAAAATGGCTTAAGGACAACAAAGTCAAGGTATTGGAGTGGTCATCACAAAGCCCTGACCTCAATCCTGTAGAAATTTGTGGGTAGAACTGAAAAAGTGTGTGCAAGCAGGGAGGCCTACAAACCTGACTCAGTTACACCAGCTCTGTCTGTCACGACTTCCACCGAAGTCGGCTCCTCTCCTTGTTCGGGCGACAAATTGTTCCATTTGTTTTGTCCTGTTCCCTGCACACCTGGTTTACATTCCCTAATCACACTGCCTGTATTTATTCCTCTGTCCTCATGTCTTTGTGTGGAATTGTTTTTGTTACGTGTTTCATGTTACGCGCCAGGCTGGTTTTTCCCCTGTATTCCGTGGTATTTCACGAAGGATGTTTAATTGTTATTAAACATTTGCTTATTTTGTGACTGTTTCGCGCCTTGCACTTTTACCTTTGGCTGGAGATTTTGACGCAGTGGCGTCTGTCTGTTTCATTTGCCTCTGCCTAAATAAAGTGTGTGCCTGTTCACAACTCTCTGCTCTGCTGCACCTGACTTCTCCACCAGCAGCGCACAACCTTGACACTGTCAAGAGGAATGGGCCAAAATTCACCCAGCTTGTGGAAGCCTACCCAAAACGTTTGACCCAAGTTAAACAATTTAAAGGCAATGCTACCAAATATTAATTGAGTGTATGTAAACTTCTGACCCACTGGGAATGTGATGAAAGAAATAAAAGCTGAAATAAATCATTCTCTCTACTACTGTTCTGACATTTCACATTCTTAAAATAAAGTGGTGAACCTAACTGACCTAAAACAGAGAATTTTTACTGGTATTAAATGTCTGGAATTGTGAAAATTAAATGTAATTGGCTAAGGTATATGTAAACTTCTGACTTCAACTGTGAGTAGTACATCAAAGTATTTTTACTTAAGTACTTTACACCACTGCGTTTTAATAGCATGTTGTTACACAATGCTTTAGTAATTGCTTTTTAATGCATAGCAATTAACTGTGAGTTTTTGTAACTATTGTGCACAAGAGTGACTGTTTCTTATTCAACATGTGTATAAAAAAACTCCATTATTATGCAATTATAAAGATATTTCTAAAGTCCTATGTAGCAACAATGCTGCCATTATCACTAAGTTACTACTTAAGTGATAATGCCCCCAAAGCCTGTGTTTGGAGGGTATATGGGCACAGGTGTTGTCAGGCCCAAGACGAAGTGCATTATTACTTTTAGACAATGGGTTACCAACATATTCAAATAATGACTGACATATTTTCATTAAAAACGTTATTTTGATTAATTTATTCATACTATTTCATCCTTCCACAAGACATAGTCCCAACACAAATCTAGAGTTGCTACCCTGGCCAGCTGGTCATTTGTTCTATCGGTTCAGTTGCTAGAGACGCGAACCAGTCGCTCAATCTTTTTGTTCTGTATCTAAATGTTCCATTCTCATACTGGCAATGAGGCCCGATTTCGCCTGGCATAGAGAATGTGCTCACTCGTCAGGACACTGATGTTCAGAGGAGCTAGCCAGCAACACAGCTAACGCAATCGCTTCAAACTAAAGCTGGAAAGACTGCAAACTAGCTGCACTTTTACCTGGTTTCAATTACATTTCTTTGTATAAATCCATTAAAATGATGCCAGTTGATTAATGATTTCGACTGGCTGAGAAACGCTGCCTGCCTGTCTGTCTCGTCCCGACTCCCAACGCATTCATTACTATGGGAAAGATGTAGATCGAATTTGAATACTGAAACAAATGTCGCAAATGTCGGAGAAACAGAGAGCAGGGTTTATACAAATCTCCGCTATTGAAAATGAAATGTTAGTCTAAAAAAAATGTGAGATAATGTCTAGATGCTTTTTATATTGGAGATCAAATGTATAAATTGCCTGGCTGGGCTGATGACAGTGGATTGTGCAGTCAAATGGAACAAAGTAACTAGGCATTTTAATGTCACAGATTTAGCCGGTGGTAACTTGCTGAACAGACAGGAGCTGGAATGCTGTTTTAACCAATCAGCATTCAGGATTAGGCCCATCCAGTTTATAAATATGAATAAGAACTTGATGTTAAGTGTTAATGTATTGCCTTACTCATTATGAAAATGTATTTCTTAGACATTTTTAAAGCTGCAAGTGTGTTCTCCTCTAATGTTCAGTCCATGTCCCTGAAACTGTTTCCTAGATATAGCTACATGCCTGAAAGTGACATTTATCAGATGTTTTCAGGCCTACAAATGTGTCATTAGTCCATGTCCCAGGCCATAGTTGTGTAGATCCAGTTATGACTCAATGCTAATGAGCATATATTTAGACTAATTAAACGAACTGTTGTAGAATTAGTTCTTCATAACATTTTGGGCAGCATTCAAATACTTATTTTTTTGTGTTCAAATACTGCTTTTTTTTTGAGAGGTATTCAAAATAGTTTCAAATATAATTTGTTTTTCTGTGACCTTTATTTGAATATCAAAGAAAATAATTGCATCAGGCTGTAACGGTTTTCTTGTGTCGAAGGAGAGGCGGACCAAAACGCAGCGTGGTTATTATTCATGGTTCTTTAATAAAGAAACTATACATGAATAGACTAACAAAACCAAGAAATGTGGAAAATCAAAACAGCCCTATCTGGTGCAAACACAGAGACAGGAACAATCACCCACAAACCCCAACATCAGACAGGCTACCTAAATATGGTTCCCAATCAGAGACAATGAATAACACCTGCCTCTGATTGAGAACCATATCAGGCCAAACACAGAAACAGACAAACTAGACACACAACATAGAATGCCAACTCAGATCACACCCTGACCAAACAAAACATAGAAACATACAAAGCAAACTATGGTCAGGGTGTGACACAGGCGATTCTCTATATTTGACTACCTTGAGTATTTGAAAAGTTGCTATTTTCAAATTAACTACAAAATACAAATATTTTCTGCCTAGGTCTGTTGGTGTGACTGTTGGTAAATCAAGACATTTTATTTTCTAGAATGTGTTGAAAGGAAGGTTAAAGTTATAGACTTTGAAGCACCCCTCTGTTATGTATTCCGTATTGAGCCCGCTGCATTCTTTTTGGTTGCCCTGGTGACTGGAGATTAGCCTTGCAGCGTGGTGGTGGTGGTGTGTGTGTGTGAAAAGTTGGCAGGGAGTGATGCTTTGTGTTTACAGCATTTGGGCCAGGGAAACCACTTTCTGAGGTTTCTCTTATTCAACATATAGTGGGGGTAATCTCTGATATGTGTACATACATCTAATAATGGCGCAGTACAACAGTGGTGTGCAGAACGGCATTTCAGAATGCACAACTCTTCTGTCGGTCCTTGTCACGGATGGGCTATCGCAGCAGATGACCACACCGGGTTCCACTCCTATCAGCTAAAAACAAGAAGAAGTGGCTCCAACAGGCACGTGATCACCAACACTGGACAATTGAGGAGTGGAAAAACATTACCTGGTCTGACGAATCCTGGTTCCTGTTGAGTCAGGATTTGGCATAAGCAGCATGAGTCCATGGCTCCATCCTGCCTGGTGTCAACAGTGCAGGCTGGTGTTGGTAGTGTAATGGTGTGGGGAATGTTTTTCTGGCACACGTTTGGTCCCTTGATACCAATTGAGCAACGTTTCCATGCTCAGAACAATTCAGGCTGTTCTGGAGGCAAAAGCGTGTCCGACTGGGTACTGTACTGAACAAAATATAAACGCAACATGTAAAGTGTTTGTCCAATTTTTCATGAGCTGAAATAAAATATCCCATAAAGGTTCCACATGCACAAAAAGCTTACTTTTCTAAAATGTGGTACACACATTTGTTTACATCCCTATTAGTGAACATTTCTCATTTGCCAAGATAATCAATCCACCTGACAGGTGTGGCATATCAGGAAGCTGATTAAACAGCATGATCATTACACAGGTGCACCTTGTGCTGGGGACAATAAAAGGTCACTCTAAAATGTGTAGTTTGTCACAAAACACAATACAACAGATGTCTCAGGTTTTGAGGGAGTGTGCCATTGGCATCCTGACTGCAGGAATGTCCACCAGAAAATTTGCTACAGTATTGAATGTTAATTTCCTTACCAAGTCATTTTAGAGAATTTGGCAGTACGTTCAAACGGCCTCACAACCACAGACCATGTGTAACCACGCAAGCCCAGGACCTCCGCATCCAGCTTCTTTACTTGCGAGATAGTCTGAGACCAGCCACCTGATGAAGCTTATGAAAGTGAGGAGTATTTTTGTCCGTAATAAAGCCCTTTTTTGGGGAAAAACTCATTCTGATTGGCTGGGCTTGGCTCCCCAGTGGTTGGGCCTATGCCCTCCCAGGCCCACACATGGCTGCACCCCTGCCCAGTCTGTCACGCCCTGGTCTAAGTATTTTGTGTTTTTCTTCATGTATTGGGTCAGGCCAGGGTGTGGCATGGGGTTTTTGTATTGTGGTGTGTTTTGTCTTGGGGTTTTGGTGTGTATGTATTGGGATTGTAGCTAGTGGGGTTATCTAGCAAAGTCTATGGCTGTCTGGAGTGGTTCTCAATCAGAGGCAGGTGTTTATCGTTGTCTCTGATTGGGAACCATATTTAGGCAGCCATATTCTTTGAGTTTGTCTTGGGTGATTGTCCTTAGTGTCGTTGTTCCTGTCGCTGTGTTTTCACCAGATAGGGCTGTTTCGGTTTTGTTAAATTTCCACGTTTGTTGTTTTTGTAGTTTTTGTATTGATTCGTGTTTTACGTTTGTTGATTAAACATGGATCGCAATCTACACGCCGCATTTTGGTCTGACTCTCCTTCACACCTAGAAAACCGTAACAGAATCACCCACCACAAACGGACCAAGCAGCGTGTCAACAGGCAGGAGCAGCCCAAAGAGGAGATGCGCAATAAGGATTTCTGGACATGGGAGGAAATCCTAAACGGAGAAGGACCCTGGGCTCAGCCTGGAGAATATCGCCGCCCCAAAGAAGAACTGGAGGCGGCGAGCGGAGAGGCGCCGGTATGAGGAGGCAGCACGGCGACTCGGAAGGAAGCCTGAGAGTCAGCCCCAAAAATTTCTTGGGGGGCTCAGGGAGAGTGTGGCAGAGTCAGGAGTCAGACCTGAGCCAACTCTCCCTGTTTATCGTGAGGAGCCAAGGAGGAGACCAGAACCAGAGCCGGTGTTGGAGGTGAGCGACGCAGAGACTGTGAAGGAGTTAATGGGGAAATTGGAGGAGAGAAATGAGGGAGTTGCTGTGTTGGTGCTTTTTGCATGGAATTTGCCCAACGGAACGTGTCGGGGATTTGATGGCACCTGGGTTAGCGCTCCATACTCGTCCTGAGGTGCGTGTTAGTCGGCTGGTGAAGTTGGTGCCAGCCTCACGCACCAGGCCTCCTGTGCACATCCCTAGCCTTGCACGTCCTGTGCCAGCACTGCTCTCGAGATCTCCAGTACGCCTTCACGGTCTAGCCCATCCTGTGCCACCTCCACACTCCAGCCCTCCGGTAGCAGCTCCCCGCACCAGGCTTCCTGTGCGTGTTCTCGGTTCAGTACCACCAGTACCAGCACCACGCATCAGGCCTACAGTGCGCCTCGCCTCTCCAGCGCTGCCAGAGCCTTTCTCCTCTACAGCGCTGCTGGAGTCTCCCGCCTGTTCAGCGCAGCCAGAGCCTTTCTCCTCTCCTGCGCTGCCGGAGTCTCCCGTCTGTTCAGCGCTGCCAGAGCCTTTCTCCTCTACAGCGCTGCTGGAGTCTCCCGGCTGTTCAGCGCAGCCAGAGCCTTTCTCCTCTACAGCGCTGCTGGAGTCTCCCGCCTGTTCAGCGCAGCCAGAGCCTCTCTCCTCTCCTGCGCTGCCGGAGTCTCCCGCCTGTTCAGCGCAGCCAGAGCTGCCAGCCTGCATGCAGCAGCCAGAGCTGTCAGTCTGCATGAAGCAGCCAGAGCTGCCAGCCTGCATGGAGCAGCCAGAGCTGTCAGTCTGCATGGAGCAGCCAGAGATGTCAGTCTGCATGGAGCAGCCAGAGCTGTCAGTCTGCATGGAGCAGCCAGAGCTGTCAGTCTGCATGGAGCAGCCAGAGCTGTCAGTCTGCATGAAGCAGCCAGAGCTGCCAGTCTGCAAGGAGCTGCCAGTCTGCACGGAGCTGCCAGTCTGCACGGAGCAGCCAGTCTGCACGGAGCTGCCAGTCTGCAAGGAGCTACCAGTCTGCAAGGAGCTGCCATTCTGCACGGAGCCGCCAGAGCTGCCAGTCTGTAAGAAGCCGCCAGAGCTGTCAGCCTACATGGAGCAGCCAGAGCCGCCAGTCAGCGTGGAGCAGCCAGATCTTTCAGTCTGCCAGGATCTGCCAGTCAGCCAGACTCTTCCAGATCTGCCAGTCAGCCAGACTCTTCCAGATCTGCCAGTCAGCCAGACTCTTCCAGATCTGCCAGACTCTTCCAGATCCGCCAGTCAGCCAGACTCTTCCAGATCCGCCAGTCAGCCATACTCTTCCAGATCCGCCAGTCAGCCAGACTCTTCCAGATCCGCCAGTCAGCCAGACTCTTCCAGATCCGCCAGTCAGCCAGACTCTTCCAGATCCGCCAGTCAGCCAGACTCTTCCAGATCTGCCAGTCAGCCAGACTCTTCCAGATCTGCCAGACTCTTCCAGATCTGCCAGTCAACCAGACTCTTCCAGATCCGCCAGTCAGCCGGGATCTGCTGAAACCACCAGCCAGCCAGGATCTGGTAGATCTACCTACCTGCCTGAGCTTCCTCTCACTCCCGAGCTTCCTCTCACTCCCGAGCTTCCTCTCACTCCCGAGCTTCCTCTCACTCCCGAGATTTCTCTCACTCCCGAGATTTCTCTCACTCCCGAGCTGTCCTTCAGTCCCGATCTGCTCCTCAGTCCAGTGGGTTTCTGGGTGAGGACTACTAGGCCATGGTCGGCGGCGAGGGTGGACTATCCAGGGACGCGAGGAGAGGGGACTAAGACATTGACTGAGTGGGTTCCACGTCCCGCGCCGGAGCCGCCACCATGGACAGACGCCCACCCGGACCCTCCCTATTGTTTTGATGTGCGATCGGGAGTCCGCACCTTAGGGGGGTTCTGTCACGCCCTGGTCTAAGTATTTTGTGTTTTTCTTCATGTATTGGGTCAGGCCAGGGTGTGGCATGGGGTTTTTGTATTGTGGTGTGTTTTGTCTTGGGGTTTTGGTGTGTATGTATTGGGATTGTAGCTAGTGGGGTTATCTAGCAAAGTCTATGGCTGTCTGGAGTGGTTCTCAATCAGAGGCAGGTGTTTATCGTTGTCTCTGATTGGGAACCATATTTAGGCAGCCATATTCTTTGAGTTTGTCTTAGGTGATTGTCCTTAGTGTCGTTGTTCCTGTCTCTGTGTTTTCACCAGATAGGGCTGTTTCGGTTTTCGTTACATGTCCTTGCTGTGTCTGAATCCTGGCTCAGGAAGGCCACCAAAAATTCAGAGATTTCCATACCCAACTATAACATCTTCCGTCAAGATAGAACTGCTAAAGGGGGAGGAGTTGCAGTCTACTGCAGAGATAGCCTGCAAAGTAATGTCATACTTTCCAGGTCCATACCCAAACAGTTCGAACTACTAATTTTGAAAATTACTCTCTCCAGAAATAAGTCTCTCACTGTTGCCGCCTGCTACCGACCCCCTCAGCCCCCAGCTGTGCCATGGACACCATTTGTGAATTGATCGCCCCCATCTAGCCTCAGAGTTTTTCTGTTAGGTGACCTAAGCTGGGATATGCTTAACACCCCGCCAGTCCTACAATCTAAGCTAGATGCCCTCAATCTCACACAAATCATCAAGGAACCCACCAGGTACAACCCTAACTCTGTAAACAAGGGCACCCTCATAGACGTCATCCTGACCAACTGGCCCTCCAAATACACCTCCGCTGTCTTCAACCAGGATCTCAGCGATCACTGCCTCATTGCCTGTATCCGCTACGGAGCCGCAGTCAAACGACCACCCCTCATCACTGTCAAACGCTCCCTAAAACACTTCTGTGAGCAGGCCTTTCTAATCGACCTGGCCCGGGTATCCTGGAAGGACATTGACCTCATCCCGTCAGTTGAGGATGCCTGGTCATTCTTTAAAAGTAACTTCCTCACCATTTTAGATAAGCATGCTCCGTTCAAAAAATGACCTGACTGCCCTCGACCTGACTGCCCTCGACCAGCACAAAAACATCCTGTGGCGGACTGCAATAGCATCGAATAGTCCCCGGGATATGCAACTGTTCAGGGAAGTCCGGAACCAATACACGCAGTCAGTCAGGAAAGCTAAGGCCAGCTTCTTCAGGCAGAAGTTTGCATCCTGTAGCTCCAACTCCAAAAAGTTCTGGGACACTGTGAAGTCCATGGAGAACAAGAGCACCTCCTCCCAGCTGCCCACTGCACTGAGGCTAGGTAACACGGTCACCACCGATAAATCCATGATTATTGAAAACTTCAATAAGCATTTCTCAACGGCTGGCCATGCCTTCCGCCTGGCTACTCCAACCTCGGCCAACAGCTCTGCCCCCGGCAGCTCCTCGCCCAAGCCTCTCCAGGTTCTCCTTTACCCAAATCCAGATAGCAGATGTTCTGAAAGAGCTGCAAAACCTGGACCCGTACAAATCAGCTGGGCTTGACAATCTGGACCCCCTATTTCTGAAACTTTCCGCCGCCATTGTCGCAACCCCTATTACCAGCCTGTTCAACCTCTCTTTCATATCGTCTGAGATCCCCAAGGATTGAAAGCTGCCGCAGTCATCCCCCTTTTCAAGGGGGAGACACCCAGGACCCAAACTGTTACAGACCTATATCCATCCTGCCCTGCCTATCTAAGGTCTTCGAAAGCCAAGTCAACAAACAGGTCACTGGCCATCTCGAATCCCACCGTACCTTCTCCGCTGTGCAATCTGGTTTCCGAGCCGGTCACGGGTGCACCTCAGTAACACTCAAGGTACTAAACGATATCATAACCGCCATCGATAAAAGACAGTACTGTGCAGCCGTCTTCATTGACCTTGCCAAGGCTTTCGACTCTGTCAATCACCATATTCTTATCGGCAGACTCAGTAGCCTCGGTTTTCGGATGACTGCCTTGCCTGGTTCACCAATTACTTTGCAGACAGAGTTCAGTGTGTCAAATCGGAGGGCATGCTGTCCGGTCCTCTGGCAGTCTCTATGGGGGTGCCACAGGGTTCAATTCTCGGGCCGACTCTTTTCTCTGTATATATCAATGATGTTGCTCTTGCTGCGGGCGATTCCCTGATCCACCTCTACGCAGACGACACCATTCTATATACTTTCGGCCCGTCATTGGACACTGTGCTATCTAACCTCCAAACAAGCTTCAATGCCATACAACACTCCTTCCGTGGCCTCCAACTGCTCTTAAACGCTAGTAAAACCAAATGCATGCTTTTCAACCGATCGCTGCCTGCACCCGCATGCCCGACTAGCATCACCACCCTGGATGGTTCCGACCTTGAATATGTGGACATCTATAAGTCCCTAGGTGTCTGGCTAGACTGCAAACTCTCCTTCCAGACTCATATCAAACATCTCCAATCGAAAATCAAATCAAGAGTCGGCTTTCTATTCCGCAACAAAGCCTCCTTCACTCACGCCGCCAAGCTTACCCTAGTAAAACTGACTATCCTTCCGATCCTCGACTTCGGCGATGTCATCTACAAAATGGCTTCCAACACTCTACTCAGCAAACTGGATGCAGTCTATCACAGTGCCATCCGTTTTGTCACTAAAGCACCTTATACCACCCACCACTGCGACCTGTATGCTCTAGTCGGCTGGCCCTCATTACATATTCGTCGCCAGACCCACTGGCTCCAGGTCATCTACAAGTCCATGCTAGGTAAAGCTCCGCCTTATCTCAGTTCACTGGTCACGATGGCAACACCCATCCGTAGCACACGCTCCAGCAGGTGTATCTCACTGATCATCCCTGAAGCCAACATCTCATTTGGCCGCCTTTCGTTCCAGTACTCTGCTGCCTGTGACTGGAACGAATTGCAAAAATCGCTGAAGTTGGAGACTTTTATCTCCCTCACCAACTTCAAACATCAGCTATCTGAGCAGCTAACCGATCGCTGCTGCTGTACATAGTCTATTGGTAAATAGCCCACCCATTTTCACCTACCTCATCCCCATACTGTTTTTATTTATTTACTTGCTCTTTTGCACACCAATATCTCTACCTGTACATGACCATCTGATCATTTATCACTCCAGTGTTAATCTGCAAAATTGTAATTATTCGCCTACCTCCTCATGCCTTTTGCACACATTGTATATAGACTCCCCCCTTTGTTTTCTACTGTGTTATTGACTTGTTAATTGTTTATTCCATGTGTAACTCTGTGTTGTCTGCTCACACTGCTATGCTTTATCTTGGCCAGGTCGCAGTTGCAAATGAGAACTTGTTCTCAACTGGCCTACCTGGTTAAATAAAGGTGAAATAAAATAAAAATTTTAAAAAACATTTCCACATTTGTTGTTTTTTGTAGTTTTTGTATTGATTCGTGTTTTACGTTTGTTGATTAAACATGGATCGCAATCTACACGCCGCATTTTGGTCCGACTCTCCTTCACCAAAAGAGAACCGTTACACAGTCATGTGAAATCCATTGATTAGGGCCTAATTTATTTATTTCAATGGACTGATATCCTTATATGAACTTGAAATTGTTGCATGTTGCATTTCTATTTTTGTTCAGTATATATGGGTGTGATTTACCTAATAACTACTGAGTGCAAAAAACGGTACCCGTCAAAATTTAGGACACATCCACTCATTCAAGGGTTTTTCTTTATTTTTATTATTTTCTACATTGTAGAATAGTAGTGAAGACATCACAACTATGAAATAACATATATGGAATCATGTAACCAAAAAAGTGTTAAAACAAATAAAAATATATATTTTATATTTGACAGTCTTCAAAGTAGCCACCCTTTGCCTTGATGACAGCTTTGCACACTCTTGGCATTCTCTCAACCAGCTTCACCTGGAATGCTTTTCCAACAGTCTTGAAGCAATTCCCACATATGCTGAGCACTTGTTGGCTGCTTTTCCTTCACTCTGCGGTCCAACTCATCCCAAACCATCTCAATTGGGTTGAGGTCGGGTGATTGTGGAGGCCAGGTCATCTGATGCAGCACTCCATCAATCTCATTCTTGGTCATATTGCCCTTACACAGCCTGGAGGTGTTTTGAGTCATTGTCTAGTTGAAAAACAAATTATATTTCCACTAAGTGCAAACCAGATGGGATGACGTTTCACTGCAGAATGCTGTGGTAGCGATGCTGGTTAAGTGTGCCTTGAATTCTAAATAAATCACAAACAGTGTCAACAGCAATTCACCCCCACAACATCACACCTCCTCCTCCAAGCTTCATGGTGGGAACCACACATGGGGAGATCATCCATTCACCTACTCTGTGTCTCACAAAGGCACGGCGGTTGGAACCAAAAATCTCAAATTTGGACTCATCAGACCAAAGGACAGATTTCCACCAGTCTAATGTCCATTGCTTGTGTCTCTTGGCCCAAGCAAGTCTCTTCTTATTATTGTTGTCATTTAGTAGTGGTTTCTTAGTAGCATTTCGACCATGAAGGCCATATTTACGCAGTCTCCTCTGAACCGTTGATGTTGATGTGTCTGTTACTTGAAATAAGTTAAGCATTTATTTGGGTTGCAATTTCTGAGGCTGGTAACTCTAATGCACTTAATATTCTTCAGCAGAGGTAACTCTAGGTCTTACTTTCCTGTGGCAGTCCTCATGAGAGCCAGTTCCATCGTAGTGCTTGATGATTTTTGCCACTGCACAAAGTTCTTGAAATGTTCCGAATCTTCATGTCTTAAAGTAATGATGTGCTGTCATTTCTCTTGAGTAGTTGTGTCCAAACGTTTGACTGGTACTATGTACTGTATACACACTTCACATGTTACCCGTAATAAGACTGTGAAATTTGTATGTTAACAAACTGAATATCTGACTCCATAAAGATTATTTAGCAATATGCAAGAGACTATAGTTGAGTTACAGTAATAGGCAATCAAGATAGGAATAAGAATTGTCTATATCAAAAGGTAGATATTTAATATCATTGTGAAATGAATGGATCCACATTTAAGGCATGTTAAAGCTTAAGTTACAAGACAATACTAGCATTACAAGGCATTGTTCTTGGTATGATCAGAGAGGGAGAGAGAAATAAATCAAAGCCTAAAAGGCCATGCCCAAAGGTCCATGGGGAGGATAGCGAGAAAGAGAGAGTCTATATCACCACAGCTGGTCAGGAACAAAGAGAAAGAAATGAATCTAAGATGCTTTTATAACATCTGACCAATAGTATTACTGTAATGTTAATCTCCAATCAGACATCAGACCTGCATAATGTAAAGACAACAGAACCTCTGCTTCCCAGAGGTGTTACAAGAGGGGGTTGGTGAGATAATGCAGTGTTCCTATGACAACACAGAGGAAACCTTGCTTACAGTTGAAAATAGTCACTTCGGGGGCTGGGCCACACTACAAACACAACACCACCACCCCCCCCTTAACACACACACACACACACCACCACAGAGCCTGTGTCCTAGACACATAAACACACACACGCACAAATACACAAGCGCAGACATTGATTTATGCAATGTACCGTGCCACTGCCAGTGACGATGCCGTGATGTATTTTGCATTTGGGAGATGAAAAATGGAACGTGAACAGGATTGATCAGCAAGTTTCCACCCATAGAGTGTGAAATGGAGCTAACTCGCACTGCGCATGCTCCTGAGGAGTGGGCCTTTTCAGACTCTAAGCCTGTCATTCATCTCTGTCCCCGGTTCTAATCCACAGACGAAGCAGTCCAGAATGGTGGAAGCTTCCTTCCTGCTTCTATATCAGGATAGACGGCAGGGTTGGGGACAATTCTATTTCAATCCCATTTCATTCAGAAAGGAAACCATATTCTAAATTCCAATTCCAGATTTTCCCCGTTGAAAAGTATTGAAGAGAAATGGAATTGGATTTCGGTGTACTTCCTGAATTGACTAGAAGGAAACAAAACTGTGAAGTGATTATTGTGTTTTAACGAGCCAATCCATCCTTAAAGGCTATGTGTCATGCTATGCTAACTGTGCAAATGGCCATATGTAATTAAGAATCTATTTGTATGTAGTTACTAATGTATGATGGTGAAATGTTGAAAATACATGATCTAATTTCATAACAGCAGGGGCATAATTCAATGTTAATTTCATGTTTTTATGGAGCCTGCTACCTAGCAGACCCTATGATTTTGTTAAGTATGTCGTTAGCCTACAGTGTAACCCTTGTCTGTGACTCAGTTGAAGTTAAACGTATCCACCAATGTTTCCTAACCCTTTACGCAACTATGTGAATTCTTTGTTTTTTTACACTGAATGCAAAACAAACAACAACAAGAACTAGCAGGAAGTTAAAGTGCCTGGGGGAGGAGTGAACAAGGATATGACACACACACATGAATGTGCAGGCACACACCACCAGGCACACACACACACACACACCCATGCATTCCCTGCAGCACTATTTTCAATCAGACTGAATATCCGTCTATTAATCTACCTTTTCATAACAGCTAATCCAGAGTGATGGAGTGTGTGTGTGTGTGTGTGTGTGTGTGTGTGTGTGTGTGTGTGTGTGTGTGTGTGTGTGTGTGTGTGTGTGTGTGTGTGTGTGTGTGTTTCAGCTGCTGAAGACCTGTGATTGTTTGTTTTAGAGATGAGGCTTAATGAAAGAGCCCTATTACTAGGGCCAGGACGATACCAGTATCACCATACTCGTTAGCATCGCGGCAAGGAAGCAAGGCCCGAAGCGGATTTATCTTCTTTAGGAAAATAGCCCTAATGTTGGAAACAAACATTATTGTCATCCAGAGTCACATGCAGTGGTGGAAAAAGTACCCAATTGTCATTCTTGAGTAAAAGTAAAGATACCTTAACAGAAAATGTAAAAGTCCCCCAGTAAAATTCTACTTGAGTAAAAGTCTAAAAGTGTTTGGTTTTAAATATACTTAAGTATCAAAAGTAAATGTAATTGCTAAAACATACTTAAGTATGAAAAGTAAAAGTATAAATGATTTCAAATTCCTAATATTAAGCAAACCAGAAGGCACCATTTTCTTGTTTTTTTATTTATGGATAGCCAGGGGCACACTCCTACACTCAGACATCCTTTACAAACTAAGCATGTGGGTGTCAGGGAAAATGTATGGAGTAAAAAGTACATTATTTTCTTTAGGAATGTAGTGAAGCCAAAAATAGTGCAGATACCACAAAAAAATTACTTAAGTAGTACTTAAGTACTTTACACCACTGGTCATATGCATTTATTTTTCACACTATAGCACACAGTATTTTACATAAGGCATGTTTTTAAAGGACCAGAGAGTTTGCCCTACTTCGTGTTTTCATTTTTGCCATGAAAAAAATATTGCGATACTGATATTGTCCAAGCCCAACTTAATACATATTGTTTATTGGCTCTGTGTGGATGTTTCGGGGGTTTATTAAAGATAGTCTAGTGCATCAGTGTCAGGATTCGGGAATGACTTGCACATGTTCCATGTGCAATTAAATGTCAATCAACAGTGAGCACTCAAAATCATTCTGGATTTGCTGTAGCACTCTCCATCACTCTGGATTAGCTGTAGCACTCGAAATAATTCTGGATTAGCTGTAGCACTCTCCATCACTCTGGATTAGCTGTAGCACTCGAAATAATTCTGGATTAGCTGTAGCACTCAAAATAATTCTGGATTAGCTGTAGCACTCAAAATAATTCTGGATTAGCTGTAGCACTCGAAATCATTCTGGATTAGCTGTAGCACTCTCCATCATTCTGGATTAGCTGTAGCACTCGAAATAATTCTGGATTAGCTGTAGCATCCATTACTCTGGATTAGCTTCTGGATTAGCTGTAGCACTCAAAATCCATCACTCAAAATAATTCTGGATTACCTGTAGCACTCAAAATCATTCTGGATTAGCTGTAGCACTCTCCATCATTCTGGATTAGCTGTAGCACTCTCCATCACTCTGGATTAGCTGTAGCACTCAAAATAATTCTGGATTAGCTGTAGCACTCTCCATCATTCTGGATTTGCTGTAGTACTCTCCATCATTCTGGATTAGCTGTAGCACTCTCCATCACTCTGGATTAGCTGTAGCACTCTCCATCACTCTGGATTAGCTGTAGCACTCAAAATCATTCTGGATTAGCACTCAAAATCATTCTGGATTAGCTGTAGCACTCTCCATCATTCTGGATTAGCTGTAGCACTCTCCATCATTCTGGATTAGCTGCACTCTCCATCATTCTGGATTAGCTGTAGCACTCAAAATACTCTCCATTCTGGATTAGCTGTAGCACTCTCCATCATTCTGGATTTGCTGTAGTACTCTCCATCATTCTGGATTAGCTGTAGCACTCTCCATCACTCTGGATTAGCTGTAGCACTCTCCATCACTCTGGATGAGCTGTAGCACTCAAAATCATTCTGGATTAGCTGTAGCACTCGATATCATTCTGGATTAGCTGTAGCACTCGATATCATTCTGGATTAGCTGTAGCACTCTCCATCTTTCTGGATTAGCTGTAGCACTCTCCATCATTCTGGATTAGCTGTAGCACTCGAAATCATTCTGGATTAGCTGTAGCACTCAAAATCATTCTGGATTAGCTGTAGCACTCGAAATCATTCTGGATTAGCTGTAGCACTCTCCATCACTCTGGATTAGCTGTAGCACTCTCCATCATTCTGGATTAGCTGTAGCACTCTCCATCACTCTGGATTAGCTGTAGCACTCAAAATCATTCTGGATTAGCTGTAGCACTCTCCATCATTCTGGATTAGCTGTAGCACTCTCCATCATTCTGGATTAGCTGTAGCACTCAAAATCATTCTGGATTAGCTGTAGCACTCTCCATCATTCTGGATTAGCTGTAGCACTCTCCATCATTCTGGATTAGCTGTAGCACTCTCCATCACTCTGGATTAGCTGTAGCACTCTCCATCACTCTGGATTAGCTGTAGCACTCTCCATCACTCTGGATTAGCTGTAGCACTCTCCATCACTCTGGATTAGCTGTAGCACTCTCCATCATTCTGGATGAGCTGTAGCACTCACCATCATTCTGGATTAGCTGTAGCACTCAGTGGTGGAAAAAGTATTCAATTGTCATACTTGAGTAAAAGTGAAGATACCATAATTTAAAATTAATTCAAGTAAAAGTGAAAGTTACCCAGTTAAATTCTACTTGAGTAAAAGTCTAAAAGTATTTGGTTTTAAATATACTTAAGTATTAAAAGTAAATGGAATTGCTAAAATGTACTTAAGTATGAAAAGTAAAATTATTAACCATTTCAAATTCCTTATTTTAAGCAAACCAGAAAGCACTTTTTTTTTAAATTGACGATCACCAGGGGCACACTAACTCTCAGACATAATTTACAAACTAACCATTTGTGTTTAGTGAGTCCACCAGATCAGATGGAGTAGGGATGACCAGGGATATTTTCTTGATAAGTGTGTGAATCGGACCATTTTTCTCTCAAAATGTAATGAGTACTTTTGGATGTCAGGGAAACTGTATGGAGTAAAAAGTATATTATTTTCTTTAGGAATCTAGTGAAGTAAAAGTTGGCAAAAATATAAATAGTAAAGTAAAGTAAAGTACAGATAATACCCCAAAATACTACTTAAGTAATACTTTAAAGTATTTTTACTTAAGTACTTCACACCACTGGTAGCACTCTCCATCACTCTGGATTAGTTGTAGCACGGTTTGAAAGCCTAAAGGAAAACCTTGGGAACAACACTAGTAGTGTTAAGACAAAAGATGTCCAACTGTGGATGATTTAGTCTGTGTTGGGAGGCTAGCTGCGCAACAACATAATGAATAGCGCATTGTGTTGTCATCTCAGATTAGAGTAGAGAGGAGATATTGTAGTCATCTGATTAGCGCCGCT
The DNA here is from genome assembly GCF_018296145.1 of Oncorhynchus tshawytscha. Classification (NCBI taxonomy): domain Eukaryota; kingdom Metazoa; phylum Chordata; class Actinopteri; order Salmoniformes; family Salmonidae; genus Oncorhynchus; species Oncorhynchus tshawytscha. The sequence continues at coordinate 19,220,242 of NC_056452.1, read as the reverse complement.
CGCTCTCAACCTCTCCGTTACAGATTATATCATAATTTCAGTTCAGTTCAGTTCAAACACAGACATCAAATCAAATCAAATGTATTTATATAGCCCTTCGTACATCAGCTGATATCTCAAAGTGCAGTACAGAAACCCAGCCTAAAACCCCAAACAGCAAGCAATGCAGGTGTAGAAGCACGGTGGCTAGGAAAAACTCCCTAGAAAGGCCAAAACCTAGGAAGAAACCTAGAGAGGAACCAGGCTATGTGGGGTGGCCAGTCCTCTTCTGGCTGTGCCGGGTGGAGATTATAACAGAACATGGCCAAGATGTTCAAATGTTCATAAATGACCAGCATGGTCGTATAATAATAAGGCAGAACAGTTGAAACTGGAGCAGCAGCACGGTCAGGTGGACTGAGGACAGCAAGGAGTCATCATGTCAGGTAGTCCTGGGGCATGGTCCTAGGGCTCAGGTCCTCCGAGAGAGAGAAAGAAAGAGAGAATTAGAGAGAGCATATGTGGGGTGGCCAGTCCTCTTCTGGCTGTGCCGGGTGGAGATTATAACAGAACATGGCCAAGATGTTCAAATGTTCATAAATGACCAGCATGGTCGAATAATAATAAGGCAGAACAGTTGAAACTGGAGCAGCAGCACGGCCAGGTGGACTGGGGACAGCAAGGAGTCATCATGTCAGGTAGTCCTGGGGCATGGTCCTAGGGCTCAGGTCCTCCGAGAGAGAGAGAGAGAGAGAGAGAGAGAGAAAGAGAGAATTAGAGAACGCACACTTAGATTCACACAGGACACCGAATAGGACAGGAGAGGTACTCCAGATAGAACAAACTGACCCTAGCCCCCCGACACATTAACTACTGCAGCATAAATACTGGAGGCTGAGACAGGAGGGGTCAGGAGACACTGTGGCCCCATCCGAGGACAACCCAGACAGGGCCAAACAGGAAGGATATCTGATGTACTGTATCTTTGGTAGACAGAGATATTCAATCGAATCTAGCGCCCCCCATGGGGATGAATAAAGTTGAATTGGAATAAATCAAAAACAAACATCTTCCCCCTCAGCGGGAAAATACTAATCAACGTTAATTTGAGTTTCTCTTTTTTTCTCACTCAACAATGTTTCATTGAATACATGCTTTAAAGTACTTGAGTGCAGCATTGGTGCCAAAAAAATGGTTCTGTCTCATTCCAGAAACCCAGTTGCCATGTTCAATTGAATAGGCTCCTGTATTCCCTGCTTTTGTATAACAAGTTTATATGAGTTTCCCAAGTATCACATAGGCCTGTCTAGCATTGGCAGCAAGATTGTTGACCCCTGTGGAGTATAAGTAGGTCCTCTGAGAGCTGAACTGTGCCCTGTAGTAAAACTGACAGAAAACAGAAGAATCCATCGTTGGATTTGTTATGATCAACAACAACAAAATATGATATTGCCCTTTTAATGTAAGAGCTGTTTGAAAAGACCGCCTGAAATCTCAGCCTGTTTGGTGGGATGGAGTTTTGGCCTGCCTTGTGACTCATCAAGCGGTAAATTAGTGGATTGACCAATAAGAAAGACAGTTCCAAACCTCTCTGCCAATAACAGCTAGTTTTCCGTTTTCCTGAAACATACTGTAGACCCTGGAGTGTGTGCTTTCAGAACACTGTTGCTGACAAGCCAGAGTGACTCATCTGGAAAGACACACCAAAGACAGGCAGAAATATAATTGGTTCATTTTATCGTGAAAATACTGTTGACCTTTGGTGAACTCCAGTTGCTAGAGAGGCAACTAAAATAAATAACTGACACCCTTAACATAAAGCCCCAGTCCGTTTTAGAATGGGTAACTAGCAATAGGCTAGTGCTAAGTACTGGATCAAATTTTTTGGGACAAATCTCTCATCTAGATCTATAATAGAGTAATGTGGCTATTGAGCAAGTTGAAGAGACTAAACTGCTGGGTTTTAACCCTAGATAGCAAGCTATCATGGTCAAAACATATAGACTCAATGGTTACTAAAATGGGAAGAGGTCTGTCCATGATAAGTCGTTGCTCTGCTTTCTTGATATCTCAGTCAACCAAACAGGTCCTACAGGCCCTAGTTTTGTCACACCTGGACTACTGACCAGTTGCGTGGTCAGATGCGTCAAAGAAGGACATAGGCAAATTGCAGTTGGACATAGGCAGGAGGACATAGGCACATAGGCAAATTGCAGTTGGTCCAGAACAGATTAGCTCTTAGATGTCCTCGGACAGCGAATGTCAATGACACGCACGTCAATCTCTCCTGGCTCAAAGTTGAGGAGAGATTGACTGTATCACTATTGGTCTTTGTGCGAGGTGTTGATGTGTAGAAGGTACCGAATTGTCTGTTCAAGCAGTTGGCACACAGTTTTGACACTCATCAGTACCACACGAGACATGCAACCAGAGGTCTCTTCACAGTCCCCAGGTCCAGAACAGAGGCTGGGAAACACACAGTATTAAATAGAGCCATGGCCAAATGAAACTCTCTGCCACCCCAGGTAACTCAAACTAGCAATAAAAACAGATAAAATAACACCTTATGGCATGACAGGTACTGTGACGAGACACAGACAATTTGTATGCATTTTGTATTGTATTATGTATTGTTTTATGCATGTGATACGTGGTTGGGATACGACTGTGATATGTAGTTGTCTCGCAAGGCTATCTTAAGATGAATGCACTAGCTGAGGGTCGCTCTGGATGGAAGATTCTGCTGAATGTCTAAATTGTAATATAAATGTGTATGGTATATTTATGTATATTATGTACTCTATTTGTTGTGTTGTTTCCTGTTTGAATCCCAGGAACAGTAGCTGCTGCCTTGGCAACAGCTAATTGGGGATCCTACTAAATACTTAATACTTCCCTGGGGAATGAAAGGTAGGAATGTGGAAGACTATGGATAGAGGAATCAGAGATATCCAACAGAGCAGCCTCCCTGCTCTGAACACAATCTGTGACAATCTTCCAGTAGTCTCTCTGAACACACAGTCTCGCCATGGTAGCCTCCTGCATTAGTTACACCTGCCCTGGGAGAGTGTGGAGTTCTGTGACAGTCTAGGCAGTGAATTGTGTGTATGTGTCTGTGTGTGTGTCAGATTGACAGGTCGTCAGTCCCTCTCCGCAGTCACCACCAAATCTTACAGCATAGAGAAACAGGCATGGGGCTAAGAGGAGGTGGTGTGTGTGTGTGTGTGTGTGTGTGTGTGTGTGTGTGTGTGTGTGTGTGTGTGTGTGTGTGTGTGTGTGTGTGTGTGTGTGTGTGTGTGTGTGTGTGTGTGTGTGTGTGTGTGTGTGTGTGTGTGTGTGTGTGTGTGTGTGTGTGTGTGTGTGTGTGTGTGTGTGTGTACTTTTTCATTCATGTGTGTAGAGAGCTGGTGTGGCTATTACCGACCTGCTGCGAGTGATACATTTACTGAGCTGAATGCTAACAAAGTGATGGAGAAAAAAACTGACTGTCATCTGCAACTGGAAGGGACAGGCAAAAGGAAAACAAACCCACTGCAAAGGAAGAGTGCGCTCCGGTTAAAAAAATGCTGCTGTAAAAACAAAGCCTTGCCGAAAGCAAGTTTGCCTTACTATGATTAATTTAGTCTCTGTTGGACTCATATATGTATCATATATGTATCATATATATATATCATATATGAGGAGACAACTGCCGTTTTCTACATGTCAATAATATGCATATTTCTTACTCTAACAAGGTATTATGGCTTTTGTGTGTTTGGAACTGTCCACTGTCAGAGTCCACGATTGTTCATACTTATTTTAACTTATAGTGATAAGGGGGGAGTATTGGTGTTAGTCTGTGAGACTCGCCAAGCAATTATTTATGTTCAACTTCTCAAACATCGTCAATAAGAAACTTTCATGGTCCTTCCTCCCTTCCCCTTCGATTTCAAATCTTTTTTTAAATGGAAAACTTTTTGGTATTTTTTTTTCTGTATGTATATCTACAGGAGTGGGAACATCCCTGAGCTGTCCTCTCTGTGTCCATCATTGTTCTGAAGGCTCAGTGGGCTGATGGGAGTGCACATTTCAGGAGAACGCTGCGTGCCTGGCGTTGGAGAGCCTAGGGACACATTTCAGTGCGACACAATGCATTATTAATATTACGCTCATGTTCCCTGTGGAACCTCTTTTATTGCTCAGTGTGTGGAACAGTGGGCAACGCCCAAAGACGAGAGCCGCATCCCAACACACAATACACTTGCATCCCAATACAGATCTAACACTGACTGGAGGAAGAGATTGTCCTGCACAACAGCGGAGAACGATGGGTCAGAAAATGTAGGGCACATTAAGAAACTAACGGAATCTTGACCCAAACTACTGTATTGAATCAGGGAAGAAAGCGGAATCCTACCATCACTATGACAGTAATGGAGTGTTCCCGAAACCAACTTGTTAGATTCCGCCAAACGTTGAACAACAAATTGTAGCCTACTGTGGAGTCCCAATCATATCCCTTATCAGTGGCGGCCCACCCATTAGGGCGTTAGAGGCGGCACTCCACTTAATGTGATTGGTCCCCCCAAAAAAGGAAATATACTTTTTATTTAAATCTATATTATATAATTCATGGATTATTTTTTTAATTATCCTAAAGGTGCGATTAATGTATACATTTTCCTGTTTCAAAAATATATTGTTCAAAATAAGTGGTTCAGTTACTATTCTGCCAGCAGCAGCAGCTCCGCTGGCACATAGGCCATGCGTACATTGCTTGGATTGTTTTGTCAGCTATTTGCTATGGGGGGGGACTGCATAAATTATAACAGCACCACTTTTTCATCCACTGAACCAGTCATCTACCTTTTATAAGCAGCTAACTATAGCTAGCTGGTAGCTTGCTAGCTAGTTACCGCCCATGCCAATCTCAAGTCCTTCTAAACCAACATCTGACTAACTCGGAAATATGAAGTTATTTCAGAATGAAAGTTAACTGGCTAGGGAATCATGCTTTGTGACATTATGTTAGCTAGCTATCCTGTTAGATTGTGTTTTCACTTACTGCATCTGCAGTGGCCACCACTGTCCCTTATAACTGGAGCCAGGAATCTTTCCTGATCATGCAACCTGACCAAGGGCCTTAGTTTTTATTTTTTTTAAATTTATGTTATTTAACCTTTATTTAACTAGGCAAGTCAGAGTTAGAGTGTGGTATAATGCTATTCAGGTCACGTGGCTAGGAAACACTCCTGACCCTTTCTACTTGCTACCTGCACAACACACTGACTGCAGCACAACAGCCTTTGCATCTGAAACCCACATAGAGAGGCTGAGGCTCCCTCCTCCCACTCCAGCCTGCAGCACTCAGCCAGCCTCAGCCTGCAAGCTGCACTGAGACACCCCCCTCCTCCCCACTCACCCCTCCTCATTCTTTCATCAAACCTGCCAACTTCTCTCTCTGTCTCTCTGAAGAAAGCCAGTGGAGTGGGCCCACTGCTCCGCTCTGCTCCGCTCAGATCCTTTCCAATGGAGATATTAGCATTCATGCACTTTGAAAAGACACTTTATATAATTCTGTTATCAAAATGAATCATGCTGTATTTGTAATGTCCCCCCTCCCCCTCCACCACGCCAAAGTATCGCTGTTTTAGCAAAAGGTCAACGGCATCCTCTTGATCTCCTTACCAAAACACTATTTCCTCTTCCCTTTTTCACTGAAGCAGTATCTTCTCTTTTAACCACATGCAGCAGTAGATTATTCCAAACCTCTGGGACTTCTGTATCAACATGCTAGCTCAGGGGAAGAGAGGAAGATAAGAGAACAACAGAGGGAGGGGAGAGAAAAGAGAGGGAGGGGAGAGGAAAAAGTTGTGGTGCAGAGTGACAAAGAATTACAGCGCTAAAAGAAATCAAGAGAAAGGAGATTAAGGACGTGACCACAGAGCTTGCCTAGATGACTGGGTTGTCCCAGAGGATAACTCTGACTCCCCACAGCACAGTGTGTGTGTGTGTGTGTGTGTGTGTGTGTGTGTGTGTGTGTGTGTGTGTGTGTGTGTGTGTGTGTGTGTGTGTGTGTGTGTGTGTGCACATGCATCTGTATACATGCACTACTGCGTGTGTGTGCAAGTGTAAGTGTGTTCATGTGTGTCTCCTTGATCCTCCAGTTCACTGGGGGCGCCGCCACACCTGAGCTCATAACCTTTATATCTATGGTTCAGAGTGCACAGTGACAGTCCCACAGCGCACATAAAGCTGAGGGCACTGGACTAAGATAGAGAGCTGGGGGTCAGAGAGCCTAACACACAATTTAGTTATCATTACTTCTGCCCTGTGTCTAGCTGGGCCAGACAGATAAAGCTGTGGCTGTCATGACATTTTGTCAGCCGGTTAATGTCATGCAAATGACTGCCGGTCTCACGGTAATTGACCGTTAACTAACATAAACATGATTGACATCTCCAGGCTTCCACACATACAAGCCATTTGGAACATCTACTTTTAAGAAAGTTTAAGAAATCAATTTAAAATACACCATCACAATAAATCCCTTATTTATTTTATTCAGGTCTAAAGAAACATCATGACATGAAGAAAATGTATGTCAGGAGAACAGAATAGGAGTTGGCCTACTGTATGTTATCTGGCTATGCACCATGCCATAGGCTGTAGGCTCATTTATTTAGCAGACAAGATATGCTTATAAGTCCCGTGCTATTATTTTATATTATATGATTATATAGTAAGAAAAATATAATTGAACTGAATAAAATAGAAATTATGTTTTTCCCATTCTGGAGAGAGTGCGCATATGACGTGGATATGTTGAGCATAAAAGTGATCATTTGAAATAGATCCTATATGCTAGATTTATAGTTGTTTGGTAACTTTAGTTGTGAACGACACAAACCTTAGAATGTCTTAGAAATCAAAACATATACGGACTGCATGTTGTCACTATGGGATTTAAAAAAGTAGCAAAAAAGTCTGCTCTGTTCCTTCCCTCAGGCTGCACACAAGCTGTTCAACATATTTTCACCCGTCAGACTATTCTCAATTCAATCTTGTCGTTACTAATATGTCAAATGTGTTTAGATTTAAAAAGGCCCATCATCAAATGGGCAGGAACAGGGGCAGCAAAAAAAAAGTGTAATACAATTTAATCCGTTTTCCTACGGTTCGTTCTTCAAAAACATGACTACTCTGGTTAGCGGCTGAGAAATACATATTGTAGCAGCTGGGATCCTCCTCTTTTTAGTGGCAACCATCAAAACTCTGCTTTCACACAGGATTGCATATAGAAATGTCTGAGTTTGTAACACTTACAGTATGTCACTGTTTGAAGAGCATGCAGCCTCCTGCTGCTCAACGGGTGATCTTCTGCCCAAACTCTATATGCCATTTGCTCTCCAACCCTGTCCCTGCAGCTAACCAGTGCAACATTTTGGAAACAAAGTGAAATCTGTTTGGGAACATTAGTAACATGTTTTCACAACTAAACATTTTTCATTAACTTCTTGGTGATAGGGGGCAGTATTTTCACGTCCGGATGAAATGCATGCCCAAATTCAACTGCCTGCTACTTATCCCCAGAAAATAATATATGCATAATAGTAGTATATTTGGATAGAAAACACTCTGAAGTTTCTAAAACTGTTTAAATCATATCTGTGAGTATAACATAACTTATTTAGCAGGTGAAACCCCGAGGACAAACCATTCAGATATATATTTTTTTGAGGTCACTCACTTTTCAATGGGTTTTCAATGGGAATCCAGATTTCTAAGTGGCCTTCAAGTACGGCCATCTTGAACGAGGGTCACTTGAAGTATACTGTTAGATAGAGGCGCGTGACCAGAAAGCTAGCTACAGTTTGTTTTCCTTCTGTATTGAACACAGATCATCCTGTCTTCAATTTTATTGATTATTTATGTTAAAAAATACCTAAAGTTGAATTACAAAAGTAGTTTGAAATGTTTTGGCAAAGTTTACAGGTAACTTTTGAGATATTTTGTAGTCACGTTGCGCAAGTTGGAACTGGTGTTTTTCTGGATCAAACACGCCAAATAAATGGACATTTTGGATATATATCGATGGAATTAATCGAACAAAAGGACCATTTGTGATGTTTATGGGATATATTGGAGTGCCAACAAAGGAAGCTCGTCAAAGGTAAGGCATGAATTATATTTATATTTCTGCGTTTTGTGTCACGCCTGCAGGGTTGAAATATGCTTTTCTCTCTTTGTTTACAGAGGTGCTATCCTCAGATATTAGCATCGTTTCCTTTTGCCGAAAAGCCTTTTTGTTGGCTGGATTCACAACAAGTGTAGCTTTAATTTGCTATCTTGCATGTGTGATTTAATGAAAGTTTGATTTTTATAGTAATTTATTTGAATTTGGCGCTCTGCATTTTCCCTAGCTTTTGGCCAGGTGGGACACTAGCGTCCCACATATCCTGGCGAGATTAAGTCTTGACTGAAGACTCATCTCTTCAGTAGGTCATAAGATTGAGTGTAGTCTGGCCCAAGAGTGTGAAGGCGAACGGAAAGGCTCTGGAGCAACAAACCGCCTTTGCTGTCTCTGCCTGGCCGGGTTCCCCTCTCTCCACTGGGATTCTCTGCCTCTAACCCTATTACAGGGGCTGAGTCACTGGCTTATTGGTGCTCTTCCATGCCGTCCCTAGGAGGGGTGCGTCACTTTAGTGGGTTGAGTCGCTGACGTGGTCTTCCTGTCTGGGTTGGCGCCCCCCCTTGGGTTGTGCCATGGCGGAGATCTCCGTGGGCTATACTCTGCCTTATACTTAGGATGGTAGGTTGGTGGTTGAAGATATCCCTCTAGTGGTGTGGGGGATGTGCTTTGGCAAAGTGGGTGGGGTTATATCCTGCCTGTTTGGCCATGTCCGGGGGTATCATCGGATGGGGCCACAGTGTCTCCTGACCAATCCTGTCTCAGCCTCCAGTATTTATGCTGCAGTAGTTTATGTGTCGAGGGGCTAGGGTCAGTCTGTTATACCTGGAGTATTTCTCCTGTCTTATCCGGTGTCCTGTGTGAATTTAAGTATGCTCTCTCTAATTCTCTCTTTCTCTCTTTCTTTCTTTCTTTCTTTCTCTCTCTCAGAGGACCTGAGCCCTAGGACCATGCCTCAGGACTACCTGGCATGATGACTCCTTGCTGTCCCCAGTCCACCTGGCCGTGATGCTGCTTCAGTTTCAACTGTTCTGGCTGCGGCTATGGAACCCTGACCTGTTCACCGGACGTGCTACCTGTCACAGACCTGCTGTTTTCAACTCTCTAGAGACAGCAGGAGTGGTAGAGATACTCTCAATGGTCGGCTATGAAAAGCCATCTGACATTTACTCCTGAGGTACTGACTTGTTGTACCCTCGACAACTACTGTGATTATTATTATTTGACCATGCAGGTCATTTATGAAAATTTTAACATCTTGGCTATGTTCTGTTATAATCTCCACCCAGCACAACCAGAAGAGGACTAGCCACCCCTCAAAGCCTGGTTCCTCTCTAGGTTTATTCCTAGGTTCCTGCCATTCTAGGGAGTTTTTCCTAGCCACTGTGCTTCTACACCTGCATTGCTTACGGTTTGTGGTTTCTGTACAGCACTTTGAGATATCAGCTGATGTAAGAAGGGCTATATAAATACATTTGATTTGATTTGACGGTCCCTCTCTTTTCACGGTGGTGGAAGATATGAAGGAGAGAGAGGAGGAGATGGAAACACACATTGGATACCACGAAATTGAGATATTCTGTAGCTAAAGGTAATGTCAGCCTATTAATTATGAAAATATATTTTTAAATCCTATTACTACGCTATTCAAAATGCAATATAAATTCACTATATTACTATGTTGGAGTATAGGCTAGACCAATTATGTACAAGAATCAATATTTTTTAAATGTTTTTATGCCATGCGTAATATGCGGTAGGCTATTAAGCTATGCATTGTATAACAACACAATTATTATTATTATTATATATTTTACCTGTTTTCTCCCCAATTTCGTGGTATCCAATTGTTTTAGTAGCTACTATCTTGTCTCAACGTTACAACTCCCGTACGGGCTCGGGAGAGACGAAGGTTGAAGGTCATGCGTCCTCCGATACACAACCCAACCAAGCTGCACTGCTTCTTAACACAGCACGCATCCAATCCGGAAGCCAGCAGCACCAATGTGTTGGAGGAAACACCGTGCACCTGGCAACCTTGGTTAGCGCGCACTGCGCCCGGCCCGCCACAGGAGTTGCTGGTGCACGATGAGACAAGGGCATCCCTACCGGCCAACCCCTCTGCAACCCGGGCGACGCTAAGTCAATTGTGCGTCGCCCCACGGACCACAGCTGGCACTGCAGTACAGCGCCCTTAACCACTGCGCCACCCGGGAGGCCCCTCAATTATTAATTTAATGATGATGTTTTATTTCAGGCCTGGGCTCATGCATGTGCCTAAGCTCTGATATGCGTATAAGGGGCGGCAGGGTTGCCTAGTGCTTAGAGCGTTGGACTAGTAACCTGAAGGTTGCAAGTTCAAATCCCCAAGCTGACAAGGTACAAATCTGTCGTTCTGCCCCTGAACAGGCAGTTACCCCACTGTTCCTAGGCCGTCATTGAAAATAAGAATTTGTTCTTAACTGACTTGCCTAGTTAAATAAATGTAAAATAAATTTTAAAAAATAAAAATAAGGGTTTTGAATGAATCATCACCACAGAAAGCGCTGTCAGTTTCGTTGTTTGTCTTTGAAACAACATCCACAACTATGATGTTTTCCACACTGTTTCAACCTGTTGTTTAAGTTTTTTCTTCAAATTGATCGATGACAGTGAGGGGAGTTTTATAAGCTTGATATTGTTCTGATCTTAAGTATTTGATGTGATTGTTGACAGCCTTTGTATTGATGTCAGAGTGGTTAGAGCAGGCCTGGGCAAAGGCCGGCCCTCGACCTGATTCAGTATGGCCTGCGGAATCATGCTCAAATCACAAAGAATATGTGATAGTAAAGTTTTGAAAAACGTATTTGTTATTCAAATTAAAAGCCCAATGAATACTCGCCTTTGTCTATTGATTTAAACCCCACTGTCACACCAGCCTTCGCTTTGGTTCCCCCTCCTGTCCAGCTCAGGCGCTCGGCGTGGCCGGCCTTCTAGCTGCTGCCGAACCTGCTGCTGGCAAACGCCCTTCACTCATCAACCCTGGAATTTGTCTCGTTACATCATTACACACACCTGGTTCCAATCCCCACTCTATCACTGTATATATACTCCCTCCGTCATTTGTCTTTATTAGTCATTGTGTATGTTGCTTGTTTTCCTGAGAGGAATCTCTCCTAGTATTTCCAGAGTACTTTATTATTTTGCACTTTGGGTTTCGTGCCTGTTTTATATATGGTTCTTTAATACATTTCAATCGTTCTAAACCTGCGACTGCCTTTCTACACATGTGACACCCACCGCTTCTGGGACATTTATTTTGAAGGCATGTATAAATAACAACTGAACGAGGACAGAGAGTGACTGACAGGCTGACACACGTCACAGTTACAAATAGTAGCTAGCTAGAAATTGCGCTTTTTTTTTCAACAATTTCAAGGAAAAGGAAAGTAGACAATGAATGTAGGGTGTTCCAGCAAGACTGGACATTGAAATATTTATTTATTGAGGTATCTTGGAAAGCTGTATGCTTAGTGTGCAAAGAGAGCGTCGCTGTCTTGAAAGACTACCACTTATCCCTACACACCCAAAAGAATCATGCAGAGAAATATAGGAATATGTCTTCTGAGCAGAGGGCAAGTGCATCGAAAGAGTGGCTTTCTCAGTTGCAAAAGCAGCAAGGACTTTTCACATAACTACATTCAGAAAACGACGGAATTGCGAGAGCTAGCTATGTCTCACAAAACTGCTAAACATATCAAACCATTCGCTGAGGGCAAATTCATTAAAGAACGTTTAATTGACTCTGCAGCAATACTTTACCCCGACAAGAAAGAGCTGTTTGAAAATGTTTCCCTGTCGAGATGAACAGTGGCACGGCGTGTTGGGGACATCACAGATAATATGGAACGACAGTTGAAAAGACAAGGTAAAGGATTTCACCTATTTCTCCTTGGCCCTGGATGAGAGCAGTGATGCACGTGACACGGCACAGTTTTTGATGTTCTTACGAGGCAAAGCCCCAGACTTAGAAATTACTGGAGAGCTTGCTTCAGTGCAGTCAACTAAGAGCACAACCACATGGAAAGATTTATTGGAGGAGGTTGGTTAATAAGTGTGTGGCAAAGCTGGGACTGAGTTTTTAAAAGTTATCCAGTGGGACCACTGATGGATGCCCAAACTTGACAGGAAAAAACGTTGGCCTTTTGAAACGGATAAAGTAGCTGAGCTGAACCCAGATCAGAAAATGATTTTCCTGCATGGCATTATTCATCAAGAGGTGCTCTGTAAACATGTTCTGAAAATGAGCCATGTTGTGGAGACAGTCACTAATGTGGTAAACTTTTTAAGAGCAAAATATTTAAACCACAGGTAGTTGTCTCACTGTTGGAAGAGACAGAGTCGGGTCATGCAGATCTCCACTACCACACAAACGTGAGATGGCTGAGTTTGGGGAAGGTGCTTAAAAGGGTGTGGGACATGAAATTAAAGGAAATAGTGCATTTGCTTCGACTGCAAGATGAATAATATTTGGCTGATATTGCCTTCACCGTGGACATCATGGCGCTCATGAATGAACTGAATTCCAAACTACAAGGGAAGGGACTTTTTGCACATCAGATGTACAGCCTTGTTATTAAAGCCTTCAAGGGAAAATGACTCCTCCTGACCCGGCAAGTAGAAGCCAACAATCTGACCCACCTTCTGACACTACCAGTCTGTTCCCTATCAGATGACCAGCGGGAGAAGTATACATCTCTGCTGAGTGCTTTGAGTGGTGAGTTTTCTTCTCGTTTTGAGGATTTCAAAGTGTTGGGAAATGACATGCTGTTGGTTTCCTCTCCTTTCACCGTCAATGCGGATAACGCTCCTACTGACCTGCAACTTGAGCTTATCGATCTTCTGTGTGATGCAGTGACTGGAGAACTATTCAAAACAATGTCACTGACGAGGTTCTATGCAACTCTCAGTGAACAAAACTTTCCAAAGATTAGGAGTCATGCTCAGAAGATGTTTGTACTGTTTGGGTCAACCTATGTATGTGAACAGACATTTTCAGTGATGAAATATAACAAGTCAAGGCACAGATCATCTCTCACCTCTCAGCAATCCTGCTCATAGCGACATCAGAAACTATACCTGACTTCACTGCTCTAGTCAATGCCTGACAGAGACTTCACTCCTCACACTGATTGAGTAGTTTAAATGTAATGTTGAGCTCTCTCTCTTTCTTGTGTTTTTGTGCATACGACTCAACAAGAGTTCTGTCCATGGTGCTGAATGCACAGTGTACTTTTCCCTCCGTGTAGTTCATTTCATGTTTAATAATGAAAATACATGCCAAAAGGAGAACATGGATGTGGTTTATTTCTGTGCATGTTAAAAAAGTCAAATATGTAGCATATCTGGACATGATTTACAGTCGATATAACTGTCAACACAGTCATACACATGATGTATAATCCTGTAATATGATTCTGGCCCTAGATATATTCTGGCAAAAAATATATTCTAATGTGCCCCTCCATGGAAAGTAATTGCCCAGGCCTGGGTTAGAGAGACAACAGAGCCCTGAGTACCTGGCCATTAGCAACCTGACGGTTGTTAGCGAATTGGGTGCTACCAACACATGTCCAGAGTGCATAAAAGAAGATTACCGTGACTCAACGGTCACGTGGAATTTGACTGCGGCCATGACTTATGAATGCCGGTGTGGCAATAATACAGTCACCACAACAGCCATACAGGCTTCTAAACAGCTTCTACCTTCAAGCCCTAAGACTCCTGAACATCTAGTAAAATGGCTACCCAGACTATTCGCACTGCACCCCCCCCCTCCCCTCTCCGCACCACTGCCACTCACTCTCTGTTTTCATCTATGTATAGTCACTTTAATTAACTCTACCTACATGTACATACTACCTCAACGAACCGGTGTCCGCGCACATTGACTCTGTACCGGCACCCCCCTGTATATACAGTGCCTTGCGAAAGTATTCGGCCCCCTTGAACTTTGCGACCTTTTGCCACATTTCAGGCTTCAAACATAAAGATATAAAACTGTATTTTTTTGTGAAGAATCAACAACAAGTGGGACACAATCATGAAGTGGAACGACATTTATTGGATATTTCAAACTTTTTTAACAAATCAAAAACTGAAAAATTGGGCGTGCAAAATTATTCAGCCCCTTTACTTTCAGTGCAGCAAACTCTCTCCAGAAGTTCAGTGAGGATCTCTGAATGATCCAATGTTGACCTAAATGACTAATGATGATAAATACAATCCACCTGTGTGTAATCAAGTCTCCGTATAAATGCACCTGCACTGTGATAGTCTCAGAGGTCCGTTAAAAGCGCAGAGAGCATCATGAAGAACAAGGAACACACCAGGCAGGTCCGAGATACTGTTGTGAAGAAGTGTAAAGCCGGATTTGGATACAAAAAGATTTCCCAAGCTTTAAACATCCCAAGGAGTACTGTGCAAGCGATAATATTGAAATGGAAGGAGTATCAGACCACTGCAAATCTACCAAGACCTGGCCGTCCCTCTAAACTTTCAGCTCATACAAGGAGAAGACTGATCAGAGATGCAGCCAAGAGGCCCATGATCACTCTGGATGAACTGCAGAGATCTACAGCTGAGGTGGGAGACTCTGTCCATAGGACAACAATCAGTCGTATATTGCACAAATCTGGCCTTTATGGAAGAGTGGTAAGAAGAAAGCCATTTCTTAAAGATATCCATAAAAAGTGTTGTTTAAAGTTTGCCACAAGCCACCTGGGAGACACACCAAACATGTGGAAGAAGATGCTCTGGTCAGATGAAACCAAAATTGAACTTTTTGGCAACAATGCAAAACGTTATGTTTGGCGTAAAAGCAACACAGCTCATCACCCTGAAAACACACCATCCCCACTGTCAAACATGGT
Source organism: Oncorhynchus tshawytscha (assembly GCF_018296145.1). Taxonomy (NCBI): domain Eukaryota; kingdom Metazoa; phylum Chordata; class Actinopteri; order Salmoniformes; family Salmonidae; genus Oncorhynchus; species Oncorhynchus tshawytscha. The sequence goes on along the minus strand of NC_056452.1, from coordinate 19,205,179 downwards.
GGTGGCAGCATCATGGTTTGGGCCTGCTTTTATTCAGCAGGGACAGTGAAGATGGTTAAAATTGATGGGAAGATGGATGGAGCCAAATACAGGACCATTCTGGAAGAAAACCTGATGGAGTCTGCAAAAGACCTGAGACTGGGACGGAGATTTGTCTTCCAACAAGACAATGATCCAAAACATAAAGCAAAATCTACAATGGAATGGTTCAAAAATAAACATATCCAGGTGTTAGAATGGCCAAGTCAAAGTCCAGACCTGAATCCAATCGAGAATCTGTGGAAAGAACTGAAAACTGCTGTTCACAAATGCTCTCCATCCAACCTCACTGAGCTCGAGCTGTTTTGCAAGGAGGAATGGGAAAAAATTTCAGTCTCTCGATGTGCAAAACTGATAGAGACATACCCCAAGCGACTTACAGCTGTAATCGCAGCAAAAGGTGGCGCTACAGAGTATTAAACTTAAGGGGGCTGAATAATTTTGCACGCCCAATTTTTCAGTTTTTGATTTGTTAAAAAAGTTTGAAATATCCAATAAATGTCGTTCCACTTCATGATTGTGTCCCACTTGTTGTTGATTCTTCACAAAAAAATACAGTTTTATATCTTTATGTTTGAAGCCTGAAATGTGGCAAAAGGTCGCAAAGTTCAAGGGGGCCGAATACTTTCGCAAGGCACTGTATTATGTTTACTGCTGCTCTTTAATTACTTGTTACTTTTATCTTTTATTCTTAACCGTATTTTTTTAAACTGCACTGTTGGTTAGGGGCTCGTAAGTTAGCATTTCACTGTAAGGTTGTATTCGGCGCATGTGACTAATACAATATGATTTGATTTGAAATGTGCTTGGGATGGTTGTTAGATAAAACAGCTTGGTGATGTGTTGACAGTGAGGATGAGAACTAATGGTTTTTTGAGCCGCAGGGAATGCAAGCTCCAGAGGGTCTCGAAGCTAAGCAATTCCTGGTGAACATTCAAAGTCCCCCCCCACCACACACACACACACACACACTGTCAATGCTGGGTATAACAAACGACTATTAAACAACCTTTTGATTGCTTTTGTTTTTGCGTCTGTGCATGTTTGTGTGTGCGTGTCTTCGAGCCATGAGTCAATCTGTGCTTCCAGGTTTGAAAGCAACTGAATTAATTAATTTGCATCTGTACATCCCTCTCGCTCCCGTCTCTCTCTCTCTCCCCATCTATCTTGTTCTCTCTCTCAGAAATAAAAGTGTTTTTGTGCCTCCTGCCTGTCATTATGCCTGAGTGGGTACATTGGGACAACACTAACTGACGGAATATGTCACAGGCCGTCTGAATACGGCGAGATTGAAACGGCGTCTACCACATTGAGTGCTTAGGTGATTATGCCTTACTGAAATGTATGAAAGGTTATTGCACTAGCTGGTTATATATTCTCCTCAGGCTAATACAAGCAGATAAGCAAGCAGCCAGCAGCACAGCCCTAGCGCTTGTTGTTATGTCTTTGCTTCGTGAGGTGTTTGCTATGTCTCCACACATGGAAGAAATCAACGCCAAGACATCCTTATTTAGCAGAGAGGTTTGCACAGCCTGTCTGGGAATCCTAGATCCCCACCTTATTCTAGAACGGAAATAAGGATTTTGGCTTGTCGGCACCTCAAAATCCTCTCACGCTCAAAGTTTTCATCGCTCTGTCTAGACAAACTTAACCAGTTTTCAGCACCCCAAAACATTTAGATTCCACACCTTGTGTGTGGCTGTGTCTGCCCTGGGATTCCCTATGGAGAGACAGTGGCACAGCTGTGTGATGCCTAGAGATTCCCTGTGGAGGGCTAGGCAGGGAGCTGCATGTTAAGCCTGCCTAGAGCGCCTCATCTATACTGCTGGATGCTAATGCTTGAAATGGTGAAAGGATTTATTGAACATTTTAAGAATAGACACTTTATTTTGTACAGTGCCTTCAGAAAGTATTCATACCTCGACTTATTCCACATTTTGTTGTGTTACAGCCTGAATTCAAAACGGATTAAGAAGATTTTTTTCTCACCCATCTACACACAATACCACATAATGACAAAGTGAAAACATGTTTTTACAAACGTATTGAAAATGAAATACAGAAATATCTCATTTACATAAGTACTCACACGCCTGAATTAGAATCACCTTTGGCAGCGATTACAGCTGTGAGTCTTTCTGGGTAAGTCTAAGGGCTTTGCACACCTGGATTGTACAATATTTGCACATTGTTATTTTTTTAATTCCTCAAGCCCTGTCAAATTGTTTGTTGAACATTGCTAGACAGCCATGTTCAAGTCTTGCCATAGATTTTCAAGCCAATTTTAAGTCAAAACTGTAATTAGGCCACTCAGGAACATTCAATATCGTCTTAGTAAGCAACTCTAGTGTGTATTAGGCCTTGTGTTTTAGGTTATTGTTCTGCTGAAAGGTGAATTTGTCTCCCAGTGTCTGTTGGAAGGCAGCCTGAGCCAGGTTTTCCTCTAGGACTTTGTCAGTGCTTAGCTCTACTCCATTTCTTTCTTTCCTAAAAAAATCTCCCTTGTCCTTGCTGATGACAAGCATACCCATAACATGATGAAGCAGCCAGCACCATACTTAAAAATATGAAGAGTGGTACTCAGTGATGTGTTGTGTTGGATTTGCCCCAAACGTAACACTTTCACACCGATACAACAGCACAGGCACTCATAGGACCAACGGACATGGTAACAATAACCGACAAGGACAATGGGGAACAGAGGGCACATACAGTATATACACACATACTAACCAGGGGGAATGGGAACCAGGTGTGCATAATAAGACAAGACAATCCGGAGTTGGTGGTAATGAATCCAGGGCGGTGACGTAGACCTCTGGAGCTGGTGAATGGAATGAGCAGACGGTAGAAATTCCTGGCCAGCGAAGTGTCCAGGATGTCCACCGCAGGAACCCGGCAACGCTCCTCTGGGCAGTACCCTTCCCGGTCGATGAGGTACTGGAGAAGCCCCGCCGACGCCTCGAATCCAGGACTTCACGGATCTAGTACGAGGGGCCTCCTTCGATGTGCAGAGGAGGAGGCGGGGCGTCACTGGGTCCAGCCTCAGTGAGGGGACCAGGCACCACTGGCCTGAGGAGAGACACATGAAAAGTCAGGTTAATGTGGTAAACAGCAGGGAGTTAAACGATAGGTTACCTCATTAACCCTCCTCAGGACTTAAAACGTCCCCACAAACCGCGGGCTCAGCTTTCGGCAGGGCAGGTGGAGGGGCAGGTTCCTTGTGGAGAGCCAGAACCGGTTGCCTGGAGAGAAGACAGGCGCCTCACTGCGGTGACATTTGGTCTGTTCCTTGTGCCAATGCACAGGCGGCTGGAGACGAGTGTGCGCAGTGTTCCAGGTCTCCTCAGTGCCAAAATCACTCGGTCTGGATCGGATGCCAAGGTGCCAGGGCTGGTTGATACCCCAACACACACTGTAAAGGAGTGAGGTTAGTGGAGGAGTGGCAGAGGGAATTCTGTGCGTACACAGCCCAAGGTAGAAAATCCGCCCACTACCCCGGCCAGTCCTGATAATAACACCTCAGGAACCTGCCCACTTCCTGATTGACCCTCTCCACCTGCCCATTAGCTTGAGGGCAGTACCCGGAGGTGAGACTGACCGTGACCCCCAGGCATTCCATGAATGCTTTCCATACGCGTGAGGTGAACTGAGGGCCACGATCTGACACAATGTTCTCCGGGATCCCGTAATGCCGAAAGACATGCGTAAAAAGAGCCTCCATGGTTTGAATGGCCGACGGGAACCAAGGCAGAGGTAGGAGGTGACAAGCTTTGGAAAACCGGTCCACAAACTACGAGAACAGTGGTGTTCCCCTGGGAGGGGCGAAGGTCAGTAACAAAGTCCAGCAAGAGGTGAGACCAGGGTCATTGTGGAACTGGCAGGGGAAGGTGTGTGGTTTCTTAAACTGGGCACAGATGGAGCAGGAAGAGACGTAAACCCTGACGTCCCTCTCGAAGGTACGGCCTATCACAGGATGACCCGACACAGGCACCGTGTGCACCCAGGTAAGAAGGCGGTCCAGCACACCCGTGAGCACGTAGGAGCGGTTCTCCGGGCATTGTACAGGTGCCATTTCTGAACGCATGGCCTGCCGTATGTTGGCGTCCACGTCCCACACCACTGGCGTGATGATACAGGACGGAGGGATGATGGGGCTCTCCTCTCCCTCCCTCTCCTCTGTGTCATAGAGACAAGACAGGGTGTACGCCTTCACGTTCTTTGAGCCTGGCCTATTTTAATTTTTAATTTTACCTTTATTTAACCAGGCAAGTCAGTTAAGAACAAATTCTTATTTTCAATGACGGCCTAGGAACAGTGGGTTAACTGCCTGTTCAGGGGCAGAACAACAGATTTGTACCTTGTCGGCTCGGGGGTTTGAACTTGCAACCTTCCGGTTACTAATCCAACGCTCTAACCACTAGGCCACCCTGCCGCCAAGGTGGGAAGCGTGAATTGGAACCTGGCGAAGAATAGAGCCCACCTGGCCTGTCTCGAGTTTAGCCTCTTCGCTGCCCTCATGCACTCCAGGTTACGGTGTTCCATCCACACCAGGAAAGGGTTTTTGGACCCCTCCAGCCAGTGCCTCCACGCCTTCCAAGCCTTCTTGACCACCAAGAGTTCCCGTTCCCCTACTTAGTAGTTTCTCTGGGCGGGTCTCAGCTGCTTGGAGTAAAAGGCGCAGGGCCGCAGCTTTGGAAGGGTTCTGGTGCGCTGGTACAGCACTGCGCTGACTCCTACTGAAGGAGGTATCCACCTCGACGATGAAGGGAAGTGAGGGTTCAGAATGTGCCAGCATGGGAGCAGTGGTGAAATGTGCCTTCAGTGTCTCGAACTCCCTCTACGCCTCCACCGTCCAACAAAGCCACTCAGCAGGGAGTTAAGGAGCACGACCACCGTGCTGAAGCCCTGGATGAACCTCCGGAAATAGTTTGACGAACCCCAGGAATCACTGGACTGCTTTCACAGAGTTGGGGATGGGCAATGACCTGACTGCGCCGACGCGCTGCTCCTCCATCTCCACTCCCTCTGGGGATATGAGGTATCCCAAAAAGGACACGGGCCGTTGGAAAAACAAACATTTCTCTTGTTTAACGTATAGATCATGCTCCAAAATTCTTCCCAGCACAGACCTGACTAACGAGACATGCTGGGCTCAGTCAGCAGAATATACCAAAATGTTGTCTACATAAAGCACTATGCCCTGTCCCAGCATGTCCCGAAACCATACGTTAATAAAGGCCTGGAAGACTGAAGGAGCATTAGACAGGCCAAAAGCCATCACGTGGTACACAAATGTGCACCAGATTGTAGGTGCTCCTCATGTCCAGTTTCATGAAGTACTGTGCCCCATGCATTTGTTTGATGATGGTTGGGATGAGGGGTAAAGGATAGCTGAACTTAACAGTGGCTGTATTCAGAGTTCGATAATCAATGCAGGGGCGCAGTCCCTCATCTTTCTTGTAACAAAAAATAAGCTTGAGAAGGCTGGTGACGTAGAGGGGCGGATAAAACCCTGCTGGAGGCTCTCTTGTACGTAGGTCTCCATGGCCTCGGTCTCCGCATAGGAGTGGGGATAGACGTGTCCTCTTGGGAGGGCTGTGTCAGACAGCAGGTCAATGGCACAGTCCCAGGGGCGATGAGGAGGCAGGCGTGTAGCCTGGGTCTTAGAGAAAACCCGGTGCAGATCCTGGTGTTCCTCCGGTAACTCCACTTGAGAGGCGTGGTCTGGACTTTCCACCGTAGTGGTGTTGACAGACACGCGAGACACCTCCTCTGACAGTCCTGCGACCAACCCAGCAGTCTCCCCTCGAACTAGGAAATAACAAGGTTATGCCAACTCAACCAGGGGAGACCTAAAACAATGGGGTGCGTGGGGGTGACTATCTATCAAAAAGGTGATCTATTCTAAATAAGTGTCATGGGTTAGCAGAAAAACGGGAACAGTGATGTGATATACGAGCCATGTCTCTATTGGACGATTATCCAGGGCTCAAACCGAAATGGGTGACTGTAGGGGAACCAAAGGAATGCGTAATGCAGTGGCAGCTCTGGAAATTCCCGGCAGCTCCGGAAATCAATCAGAGCTAACGGGAGTGAAGGGCTAGGGGTTTCAGGGAATTTTATGGGAAAACACACTGGTTGAGTTGACAGAAAAGGAGGGGAGATCTTGCATCCTACCTGGGTTGGAGCAGGGGAATTCCCTGGCTTGTCACCTCCTCACCTGTTAGTGGATAGAGGGCAGGTCAGAGAGAAATGACCCCTTTCTCCACAATATGAGCAGGTGCCCAGATTCCTCCTTTTCCTACGCTCTGCCTCGGGCAAACGTGCAGAGCCCACCTCCATCCTCTGGCCACGGAGCAGGTGTAGCCATGGGCTCCGGATTCTCTGCAGGTCTTCGACTGGAGCGCAGGAGTTTGTCCAAACGAATCGCCATGCTGATGAGCTGGTCGAGTGACAGGTAGTCATCATGGCAGGCTAACTCCAACTGTACCTCCTCCCTCAGTCCGCTGCGGAACGCAGTAGAACAAGTGCACAATAACACGTCGCATGGAAGGACAATGAGGAACAGAGGGCACATATATACACATACTAATCAGTGGGAATGGGAACAAGGTGTGCGTAATGAGTCCGGGGTTGGTGGTAATGATCCAGTGACGCCTAAAAAGCCGATGACGTAGACCTCTGGAACTTGTGATTGTGAACGGAATGAGCAGCAGAACAGGGGGAACTGTCATTTGGGTTAGTATTGAGGAGTAACTACAATGTTGTTGATCCATCCTCAGTTTTCTCCTATCACAGCTATTAAACTCTGTAACTGTTTTAAAGTCACCATGGGCCTCAAGGTGAAATCCCTGAGCGGTTTCCTTCCTCTCCGGCAACTGAGATAGGAAGGACGCCTGTATCTTTGTATTGACTGGGTGTATTGATACACCATCCAAAGTATAATTAATAACCTCACCGTGCTCAAAGGGATATTCAATGTATGTTATTGTATCTACCAGTAGGTGCCCCTATTTGCGAGGCATTGGAAAACCTCCCTCGTCTTTGTGGTCGACTCTGTGTTTGAAATTCACTGCTCGACTGAGGAACCTAACAGATAATTGTATGTCTGGGGAACAGAGATGAGGTAGTCATTCCAAATCATGTTAAACACTATTATTGCACACATTCAATTTATGTGACTTGTTAAGCAAATGTTTAATGCTGAATTTATTTAAGCTTGCCATAACAAATATGTTGAATACTTATTGGCTCAAGACATTTAACATTTAAATGTTTTATTCATTTGTAAGAATTTCTAAAAACATAATTCCATTGTGAAATTATGGGGTATGGTGTGTAGGCCGGTGAAACAATCTCAATTTAATCTATTTTAAATTCAGGCTGTAACACAACAAAATGTGGAAAAAGCCAAGGGATGTGAATACTTTCTGACGCACCTGTATGTGTGCTTTCCCTCTTTCCCAATTCGACAAGAATTATATCGCCGTTTTATATGTTATTATATGGATTAACATCTACTTTCTTGTAGTTTGAATAGTGCAGAACGGATGGATGGAGCTTTGGGAGTTCTGTCTGTCAACAGACAAGACTTAAGGCAGGGGGGTGTAGAAAAGGGATAAATAAAAGACAGGAGACCATGTTAGCCTTCAAGGCTGCAGGAGGTTCAGTCAGCGCTGTTTAGGGCCAATGTGATTCGTCAGGGATAAGGAGCAGAAGCCTTGCTGCTGTTATGTTGGCCCCTCCTGTCTGTCACGTCACCCTGAGAAAGCCAATCTCTTTTCATTAGCGCCATTCTCACACTGCCATCTGAGGTGCTCCAACACACACACACACACACACACACACACCGGCTTCAGCCGAGACTTGAGGCAATAGGACTCCTGACAGTTGGAGACATGTACACGTATTGTATGTAGACAGATTTGCTCTTCACATACAATATTCATAAGAATACCCATGTCCTCTCCTCTCACATTTTGTCTTTCCCTCGCGCTCTGCTTCACACGCATGCGCACACGTGTAATGAACTGGGGTCTCCCAAAGGAGCAACCAACGTCTTAGACCGCTAGACCAAGAGGAAATTGTCCCTTGGGCTGAGGGCAGACACTGGTTTTGGAGGTTTCACGCAGACCATGACCGACTCATGTCTGCTACACGCACGCACGCACGCACGCACGCACGCACGCACGCACGCACGCACGCACGCACGCACGCACACACACACACACACACACACACACACACACACACACACACACACACACACACACACACACACACACACACACACACACACACACACACACACACACACACACACACACACCACTCAGAGGAGTGCTTTGCTCCTAACGAGTTAGGGTATTACATAATTTAGCAGACATACTTATCTGGGCTGATTTGCCATGCTATCAATGTCTACATCACAGCTTGGTGTTCAGAAGGGCAGAGACTGAGCCTGGAGGCTAGGCTAGCAGATCCCAGTCCCCTGAGGGGACCCCACAACCCCATACTCAGGATTCATTAGAACCCAGGCTACAGAGTTAGGTCTGTGTATACAAACACTGGTAAAGGCTGGAGTTTCTAGTGCATCCACCACCAACATTAATGGAATTTCACACATGAGCTGCTGCGGACACGACCTGCCTTAATGTAGAGAATACGCTGTCCAGTAAGGTAAACAAGCATCATTGCTGCATGAATGAATGCATACACACACACACACAGACACACACACACACACACACACACACACACACACACACTGTAGATACAGTATACAGTACATGCAGAGACGAGGTGGAGGTGCAGCATTTAATCACGATGATTGGACCTCAATTGCAAAGGTCAGCCAGTTGGCAATTGTCGCTATCATAGCTGCACGTAGACCACACACAGGAGCTCTCCCTCTCTATCATAGCTGCACATAGACCACACACAGGAGCTCTCCCTCTCTATCATAGCTGCACGTAGACCACACACAGGAGCTCTCCCTCTCGATCGTAGCTGCACATAGACCACACAGCTGAGCTCTCCCTCTCAATCGTAGCTGCACGTAAATCACAGCTGAGCTCTCACTCTCGATCGTAGCTGCATGTAGACCACACAGCTGAGCTCTCCCTCTCTATCGTAGCTGCACTTAGACCACACAGCTGAGCTCTCCCGCTCAATCGTAGCTGCACGTAGACCACACAGCTGAGCTCTCCCTCTCTCATTTTCTCTTCTCTCTCCACACCCTCCCTGTCCTCACGATTCTCTCTCTCGCTCTCTCTCGCTCTCCCCGCTCCACTGAATCATATTCCAAAGCCTGCCACCCCTGCCACTCTGCCCAAACAGGCTCCCTCCACTCTGCCCACCTCTTGCCACCCACCACATGACCAACCGGGAACACTGGAGCAGATAATTACGGAGACTTCTGGGCAGACTCCCACTGTGAGCCCAGGTTTCCCAAATAGGCAGGCAGAAAAAGCTGTCAGGGAGGCAGTATGCCAAGACTCTGGAAAGCCAAGCTCTGGTCCATGTGGATCCAGGTCTAATGAGTCAATTAGCTTCAGAATTAGCATGATTAATTACCAGAGCAGCTAACCAAGCTGGTAGCGCCTTGCAGGCCTGGCTTAGTGTAAAATAGTGAACCCAAAGTAGCGAAGGGAGGTGATAGGTGGGAATGAGGAACGCCCATGGTTGTAGAAAAACTGTACCCGTATTTATTGCAGATGAAGAATTTCAGGATACATGGCTTGTCTCAAACATTTGTCCATAGAAGCAACATTCAAGGAAGTCACAACATCAACTGGTAAGAATCACACAGTTTCACAGAGACATTATCAGTGTGCCCTCGGCTCAGTCTGGCGTCAAACTTGAACTATAAGAGTCGACACTGGCAGACATTTGATACTGGAAGTCAAACAGGTCAAAAGGTAGAAGATCATTACTTAGTTACAACAGATAACTGTAGACTCAAACACAGGAAAATAAGTTTGCAAATAATTTCTCATTACAAGTTCCTACTGCAGCTAAGACTAGGCCTAAATGCTAAACAGCATAATTAGGGATTACCCGTTTTCCAGCTCTGAACAGAGCCTAACTCTCCCCCTTACTTAGCAATTTAAAATGTTGCCTAATCAGACCTTTACTCTGTTCCAGCTGTTCGATAGGTGTTATTAACAAGTGTAGCACAGAGGATTTAGCATACCTTAACTTGTCTATACTTCCATGCCCGACTTGCAAGACAACCAATGTCTTCTAAATGCCCATGTCTAGTTGCAGGGGCTTCATTTGAATTTACAAAATGCTCCGTTATTAAATTAAAATAAATGTTTTGAGCCATCTAGTAATCCGAGAATGCGTGCTCCGCCATCTTGGCTCTTTCAAATCTTCTCTCATAGATTGAGACAGGTAGTTGTCCACCCCGAAGGGCCGCATGTCATGATGACACTCACCTATCTCAATCAATGAGAGAACATTTGAAATAGATAAGATGGCAGCATACACATTGTTGGATTACTTCATGGAGCAAAACCAGGGCTGGAATACCGAACGGGCATGCAGAACACGTGCCCTGGGGCCCACAACCTCCAGAGAGCCCCCAAAAAAAAAAATACATTAGCCCGTTACAAATCAAATCAAATCAAATTTATTTATATAGCCCTTCGTACATCAGCTGATATCTCAAAGTGCTGTACAGAAACCCAGCCTAAAACCCCAAACAGCAAGCAATGCAGGTGTAGAAGCACGGTGGCTAGGAAAAACTCCCTATAAAGGCCAAAACCTAGGAAGAAACCTAGAGAGGAACCAGGCTATGTGGGGTGGCCAGTCCTCTTCTGGCTGTGCCGGGTGGAGATTATAACAGAACATGGCCAAGATGTTCAAATGTTCATAAATGACCAGCATGGTTGAATAATAATAAGGCAGAACAGTTGAAACTGGAGCAGCAGCACGGCCAGGTGGACTGGGGACAGCAAGGAGTCATCATGTCAGGTAGTCCTGGGGCATGGTCCTAGGGCTCAGGTCCTCGAGAGAGAGAGAGAGAGAGAGAGAGAGAGAGAGAGAGAGAGAGAGAGAGAGAGAGAGAGAGAAGAGAGAGAATTAGAGAACGCACACTTAGATTCACACAGGACACCGAATAGGACAGGAGAGGTACTCCAGATAGAACAAACTGACCCTAGCCCCCGACACATTAACTACTGCAGCATAAATACTGGAGGCTGAGACAGGAGGGGTCAGGAGACACTGTGGCCCCATCCGAGGACACCCCAGACAGGGCCAAACAGGAAGGATATAACCCCACCCACTTTGCCAAAGCACAGCCCCCACACCACTAGAGGATATCTTCAACCACCAACTTACCATCCTGAGACAAGGCTGAGTATAGCCCACAAAGAACTCCGCCATGGCACAACCCAAGGGGGCGCCATCCCAGACAGGATGACCACATCAGTGAATCAACCCACTCAGGTGACGCACCCCTTCCAGGGCCGGCAAGAGAGAGCCCCAGTAAGCCAGTGACTCAGCCCCTGTAATAGGGTTAGAGGCAGAGAATCCCAGTGGGAAGAGGGGAACCGGCCAGGCAGAGACAGCAAGGGCGGTTCGTTGCTCCAGAGCCTTTCCGTTCACCTTCCCACTCCTGGGCCAGACTACAATCAATCATATGACCCACTGAAGAGATAAGTCTTCAGTAAGGACTTAAAGGTTGAGACCGAGTTTGCGTCTCTGACATGGGTAGGCAGACCATTCCATAAAAATGGAGCTCTATAGGAGAAAGCCCTGCCTCCAGCTGTTTGCTTAGAAATTCTAGGGACAATTAGGAGGCCTGCGTCTTGTGACCGTAGCGTACGTGTAGGTATGTACGGCAGGACCAAATCAGAGAGATAGGTAGGAGCAAGCCCATGTAATGCTTTGTAGGTTAGCAGTAAAACCTTGAAATCAGCCCTTGCTTTGACAGGAAGCCAGTGTAGAGAGGCTAGCACTGGAGTAATATGATCAAATTTTTTGGTTCTAGTCAGAATTCGAGCAGCCGTATTTAGTACTAACTGAAGTTTATTTAGTGCTTTATCCGGGTAGCCGGAAAGTAGAGCATTGCAGTAGTCTAACCTAGAAGTGACAAAAGCATGGATTAATTTTTCTGCATCATTTTTGGACAGAAAGTTTCTGATTTTTGCAATGTTACGTAGATGGAAAAAAGCTGTCCTTGAAATGGTCTTGATATGTTCTTCAAAAGAGAGATCAGGGTCCAGAGTAACGCCGAGGTCCTTCACAGTTTTATTTGAGACGACTGTACAACTATTAAGATTAATTGTCAGATTCAACAGAAGATCTCTTTGTTTCTTGGGACCTAGAACAAGCATCTCTGTTTTGTCCGAGTTTAAAAGTAGAAAGTTTGCAGCCATCCACTTCCTTATGTCTGAAACACATGCTTCTAGCAAGGGCAATTTTGGGGCTTCACCATGTTTCATTGAAATGTACAGCTGTGTGTCATCCGCATAGCAGTGAAAGTTAACATTATGTTTTCGAATAACATCCCCAAGAGGTAAAATATATAGTGAAAACAATACTGGTCCCAAAACGGAACCTTGAGGAACACTGAAATTTACAGTTGATTTGTCAGAGGACAAACCATTCACAGAGACAAACTGATATCTTTCCGACAGATAAGATCTAAACCAGGCCAGAACTTGTCCGTGTAGACCAATTTGGGTTTCCAATCTCTCCAAAAGAATGTGGTGATCGATGGTATCAAAAGCAGCACTAAGGTCTAGGAGCACGAGGACAGATGCAGAGCCTCGGTCCGATGCCATTAAAATGTAATTTACCACCTTCACAAGTGCCGTCTCAGTGCTATGATGGGGTCTAAAACCAGACTGAAGCATTTCGTATACATTGTTTGTCTTCAGGAAGGCAGTAAGTTGCTGCGCAACAGCCTTCTCTAAAATTTTTGAGAGGAATGGAAGATTCAATATAGGCCTATAGTTTTTTATATTTTCTGGGTCAAGGTTTGGCTTTTTCAAGAGAGGCTTTATTACTGCCACTTTTAGTGAGTTTGGTACACATCCGGTGGATAGAGAGCCGTTTATTATGTTCAACATAGGAGGGCCAAGCACAGGAAGCAGCTCTTTCAGTAGTTTAGTTGGAATAGGGTCCAGTATGCAGCTTGAAGGTTTAGAGGCCATGATTATTTTCATCATTGTGTCAAGAGATATAGTACTAAAACACTTGAGCACTTACAATCTGCAAGCTACAACTTAGCAGGACTAAAGGGAGTCACCCAGGACAGTGAACACCAAGGATGCAACAAACAAACTACTATGGAGTATATCTGATGCCTATATGATCTTATCTCCAATGTGTAAACGGCAACAATAAAAAAAAACACATGGAATCTGATCTTTTGACTCCCGATGCATGCCACCTCTATATGTGGATCTGAATCCTCATACAAACCCCATCCTCCATATGTGACCTCTGTCTGGACACTCTTTGGTGTTGCTCTGAAGTGCGTTTTTTTTCCATCTTTTTTCCCCACATGCCGTTACCATGACAACCCCCCAAAATCTAAAGGAAGAGTGACAGGAAGTGAGCATTGCATATGTGTGCTACTTCAGAGGCTATGTCAGTGTGAATGTTCAAATCTGATGTGGGTCAAATGCATAGCAGCGGGAAGCAGGGGTGCTGAGGGTGCTGAAGGGGCTGCTGCAAGACATGTGTGAACTAGGCCGTTATTGCTCCTGTTTGTGCGGAGAAAAGATCGTATATAAAAATAAAATCAGTTTTGGGTTCTTAGGGTGGCTGTTTAAATGCAGCCATAAACAGCTGCATTAAAAGAACCTGATTAGAGCTACTCAGGGAGATTGAAAACACAGGTGAGCTGAGTGCTAATTATTTATCTCACCACACCTGGCTTAACCTAAGCAATCAATTTGGTAGCAAACAATTAAGTTCGGGGACACCAAAACCAGTGGATAACTATGCATGGCAATGAACATGTGCACTTTGTCAAAACCGCATAGATAGATACTTATACGCATTTTAGATGATCATATTGTTAGAAAGTAAATGTTAAACATATATTAAAATGGTAAAGAGGCCAGGCTCAGGCTGAAAGAAAATGGGTCTGGATGGAAGAGGAATCACAGTGGTACAATCCAGTAGCAGAGCTGTTGAATACTGAGTGGAACATCATCATCACAGAGCCTGTGCCATTGAATGCTCGCTCGCTTGTCAAATATTCGGAGTGCACTGCCTTTCAAATAGCCTGCCTGCCCCAAGTGTAATGCTAATAATGATAGCATCCCTGTATGAATGGATGGAGAGATATATGAATATTGCTCTCTCCTGTGAGGACAGCTCATCTCCTCCCCCTGTGCTCTACCATTCCTTTGACACACACACAGTATCCATCACACGTTAGTGGCAGTATGGAGGTGAAAGGAATTATGGGTCTGACGTGTGACAGAGCCTCCACACACTCACACACCTTAACAGTAACACTTCAAACAACTACACATGCATGCACACACACTCGAAACAACATACACACACCCGAAACAACAAACACACACACACCTGAAACAACACACAATTGAAACAAAACACACACACACACCTGAAACAACACACACACACACACACACCTGAAACAACACACACACACACCTGAAGCAACACACACACACACAACCGAAACAACATACACACACACCTGAAACAACACACACAACCGAAGCAACATACACATACACCTGAAACAACACACACAACCAAAACAACATATACACACACACACCTGAAACAACATATACACACACACACAACCGAAGCAACATACACACACACCTGAAGCAAAACACAAACCTGGACCTAAAACTACTTTAAACCTCACCAACTCAAGACATGTTAGTTCTGAATGCAGAACTGAAAAATAAATCCTGCAAAAACATCTTCACAGACAAGCATTTTGTCGTGAGAGGATCACCATGAGGTGTAGTCAATCATTTTCACATGGAATATTATAGTGCTGTAATCTATCTCTCCATCATCCTGGCCTGATTAAGGATTTTTATTTTACCTTTATTTAACTAGGCAAGTCAGTTAAGAACAAATTGTTATTACAAATACGGCCTACCCTGGCCAAACCTGTGCGCCGCCCTATGGGACTCCCAATCACAGCCGGATGTGATACAGCCTGAATTCAAACCAGGGCCTGTAGTGACACCTTATGCACTGAGATGCAGTGCCTTAGACCGCTGCCCACTCGGGAGCCCAATGTACAGGAAGTAAATGTTTATGAGGACGTATTTAAGTATTATCAGACATAGATCAAACAATGAATTTGTGAGTGAGGAGCCAACATCACTTCCAAAAGAGAGGACTCCTCCTTCTGCGGCTAAGAATTCCTGCCAACAGTGCTGGAACAGTGGAGCACTACTCTCTGTGTGCGTTTGTCGAGGGGATATAGTGCCCACTACTGGCCCCAAAGAGCAATTCGGGAACAACTGGTCCATACCCATAGGTTTCCAGACTGAGAGAATGGCAAGAGGGTGCACTCGTATACCCCTTTTCATGAATTTAATAGGATTGATGTAAGCATTGGTTTCCATCTTTGTTACATCCATGCGAGACAGAGTGCAAGAGCACAATGTGGGAGAAGGGTGGACAATCGGTGCGCAGACCAAGAGAGAGGTCTGTTGTTGTTGAAAAGTATTGAATGTACACAACAGGATAGTGGTATGTATTCTTGGGTCCACACCAATGCCTCCTACTGAATATCTTCCTTGAGGGAAACCAGTACGCACACATCATAGGGTGACTAGAACTTGAAATGCGGTGACGGTTTGGGCAGAGCATTTCTAATGTCTTCACATCACAGATGTATAAGGAACATTAAGACAATGACAATTCATGTTGAAGAGGAACACTATCTGATTAACATATTGTCAGTAAATTGCTTATGAGTCTATCTTGAATGATGGTGGGATTTGGGCATGGCATTTTGGAAAAAACAGACTTTTTCAAAATGGCCTACAGGCCCTTTTTAATAGTTGTGCACTACTTAGGGAATAAGGTGTGGTTTGGGATGCAGGCTCGGTTTGAGTGGTTCTTATCCCCCTCTCCGTGGTGGGCCCAGCCTCTCCCGACGTTTACGTGATTGTATGCAGTTTCCCAGGGACACAGCACCATCCAATGGCAAATTGATGAAATCATCTCAAAGATCCCCAAAATGGAGTCTGTCTGGCCTGGGTGTACACCACTCCATACAACACGTGCCATCACAGCTCGTGGTCCAGGGACACGCTGGGGCTATGCCTGGTGGCCACCCACTGGGAAGTCCAGGGAGTCCAGGAGCAGGCCCAAGGATGATGGAGAGGGTGATTAAAACACAAAGAAGCCCTGTTAATACTGGATGAGCGAGAGAGAGAGAGGGAGTGTAAGGTGGAGCGTGGCTCTAAATTGGACCGTATATCTCTGGTGCAGCCCAGTCCTGCGTCACCCCACTGGTGACGGATGAGGGAAGCACTGTAACTTCTTCAGCAAAGGCAGTTCCCACTGAAGGAAAATCCCTTGTCCTATATATAGTGAGAGACTAAATACTAACAAAAATGCTGTAGAGCAATCCTTTAAAATCTTCCAGTAATGTCAGCTTTAGGTCATTCAGAGGTAGAGTTGGGGAAGCTACTCTGAAAATGTAGTTTACCAAGCTACCAATTACTTCACACTGGAAGAAGTTAAGCTACACTAGAGCTGCCCTTAAGAAAAATGCAGTTTAGTTAACTAAAGTTACTTTGAAAAAGTAGTTCACTGCCTCTAAATTATCATATCTAAATCTCAAATGTCATAGACTACAAATTGCAAGACAGATCACTATGGAATCAGATGTTAACAGACTGTGCATTGTAGCCTATAACACAGATGCTATGTTTCAAGTGAGAATTAGGCAGGTCTGATGCCGAAAATGAATGAAATTCTTACCCACTTCACCCGTATTTTATTTTTGCAAAAAAAGTAGTGTGTAGTTCCAGTAGTTAGCTACACCGCTACATGGTAAACAAAAGTAATTAACTACTGAAAACACTACCAATATTGGAATTTAGTTCAATTGCCACCAAGCTCCTGCAAAATGTATTTAAATGACCAGTTACTAACTACATGTAGTCTACTCCCCAACACTGTTCAGAGGTTGGAATAAAATGCTAGTCTGGGGCTGGTATAAAAATGCTACAATTTGACACATTTTCAATGTCAAAAGATTCACAGATAAACAGGAAAGCTTTGGAAATCTGACTGACTGAATGGTTGACTTTCCAGACAATAATATTGGTTTTCTCCAATGTCTGAACATTTTTGGTCGACACCCTGAACAGCAAACAGTGATGAACACATTTGAAAACATGTTTTATGAGAGAGAAAAAGATGGAGATGCACGTCAAATGAGCCATAAGTTAATTGGAGAATAGTCGGTGAGATCAACAAGAAAACCAGAGAATGAGGCCAGACTGGACAGTTTTGTTTGTTTTTCGTCATTTGGCAGACGCCCTAATCCGGAGTGACTAGGGTTAAGTGCCTAGCTCGAGGGCACATCAACAGATTTTTCACCTAGTAGGGACGGGGATTCAAACCAGCAGCCTTGAGAGCATGCTTCCTGCTGTTTGACAGTCAGTGTACCCTGTCTCCCTGATAGGAGTGGTCGAGGCCTCCTCTCACACCAGACAAGGTTGATAATAGGATCTGACATATATGAGACACCAGCTCTGAACTCTCTCCCATCCATCCTGGCTTTATCCATAATTAACAGATCAGAAGAGGTGCTACACGTTCATTCTGGAAACGCAGTGAGACACAGATGAAAGGGTCACGTTATAAAACCTTTCCCCCAAAAAATGCTGTCAAACTTTGTGATATTTTATGCAACAGCTCACTGCATATAGATAGAGGAATTAACCAGCAGGAAAATGTACTCTCTGTTTCTACCATCTACATCCCTTCAGTAGAGTTCTTCCACTATATCTGTTCCACCACCCAACCATAACTTAGTATGGTGCATCCATCTATTCAACGCTATGTATGTAAATACCATACATCTACCCAAAGCACAAGCCATCTAGTCATTCTGAATAGCTCATCCATCTGGCCTAAACAACACAGCACACTGTAGATATTCAGAATATGGCCTATCTATCTACCCTTACTACAAATCATCCATCGACGTGGTGTAGTATCCATCTATCCATCGATCCATCCACACCGTGTAGTGGAGGTGCACATCTGTCTGGCACCCTAAATATGGCCCATCTCTGTTACAGACACACAGTGCTCGAGGGTATGAGGGTAACACTCCTCAAAACATTTCTCTGAGTCAATTACACAGGGGGATGCAAATAGGGGTCCTTGGGGTCCGGCCTCATTTTGGAAATAGTTTGTGGTTGGGGAAGACGCAGAGAGCCTTGGTTTTGCTCTGAAAGGAATTGTCCTCCTGTGTGAATATGCTAGAGATGTGACGCTGATGACATGTGGGGTGGAACAGTGTGCTGTTCTTCCATGTCAAACCAAGATGAAGATTTCACAGCTTTTCCAATTAATTTCCATTACATTGCTGGAGGAATCCTCTAAATAGGAGGGGGTTCTGAAAGCAGAATTTGGTAACCAGGTAGGTGTTGATTCTACTCCAAGTCTTAAGTCCATATATACGATTTGAAGCTAGAAGTTTGAAATGAATTACAAAATGGAATCTACTGTACAGTATGGCCTTCCAACACTGAATTGCAAATGAAAAACATGAAAATGCATAATTCAAGGAAAAGTCTGTGGGTGAATTGGAGGGAAAATCATGTTCTGTGCGCTTCACTCCTACTTCGTGCTAGTCCTATTAGCTGCCATGGAAATCAATGTCTCTGCACATTCTCTGAAGGGTTCGCATTTACTCCTGCAGATGTTGAATATGTATTAAGTTGTTCTGACTATGACCTGCATTCCTCTGCTCTCCTGCCTGTCTAAATGGCGAGCCTGCCTTGCTAATTGTAATAATATGGCTAATGTCAGTAGTTGTTCTGCTGCCTGTCTGAAGGGGTGG
This sequence comes from Oncorhynchus tshawytscha, assembly GCF_018296145.1. Classification (NCBI taxonomy): domain Eukaryota; kingdom Metazoa; phylum Chordata; class Actinopteri; order Salmoniformes; family Salmonidae; genus Oncorhynchus; species Oncorhynchus tshawytscha. Next base: position 19,186,074 of record NC_056452.1, on the reverse strand, counting down.
GGAGTGAGTGAGTGAGTGAGTGAGTGAGTGAGTGAGTGAGTGAGTGAGTGAGTGAGTGAGTGAGTGGTGGTGAGTGGTGAGTGAGTGAGTGAGTGAGTGAGTGAGTGAGTGAGTGAGTGAGTGAGTGAGTGAGTGAGTGAGAGTATAAAGGGACAGGGGGCATAGCTAGAGAGAGAGGAGAAGAGAGAGAGAGAGAGTATAAACAGACAGGGGGCATAGCTAGAGAGAGAGGAGAAGAGAGAGAGAGAGAGAGAGAGAGAGTATAAAGGGACAGGGGCATAGCTAGAGAGAGAGGAGAAGAGAGAGAGAGAGAGTATAAACAGACAGGGGGCATAGCTAGAGAGAGAGGAGAGAGAGAGAGAGAGAGAGAGAGAGTATAAAGGGACAGGGGGCATAGCTAGAGAGAGAGGAGAAGAGAGAGAGAGAGAGAGAGAGAGAGAGAGAGAGAGTATAAAGGGACAGGGGGCATAGCTAGAGAGAGAGAGAGAGAGAGAGAGAGAGTATAAAGGGACCGGGGCATAGCTAGAGAGAGAGAGAGAGAGAGAGAGTATAAAGGGACCGGGGGCATAGCTAGAGAGAGAGAGAGAGAGAGGGAGGGAGGGAGGGAGGGAGGGAGGGAGGGAGGGAGGGAGGGAGGGAGGGAGGGAGGGAGGGAGGGAAAAGGGGCGAGATAAACAGAAGCGCCGGTGCATTCAGAGATGCATCAGAGGATCCGCACCAGGCTGTGGGCATCTTTCCCCATAATGGATTTAATGACACATAAACACACACACACACAAACTAAAACACAACTCCAGCCCCACACCTCACACTCAAAAGAAGAGTGGGATTGTGATTTTACACATTAGCATTTGTACAGAACACATGCTATGAAGAGGAGAGAGGTGGGCAGTTAATGTAATCTCTAGGATTAGTCATCCTCTATGTGCTCTTTGATGGGAAAAGACTGGCTATCCTGATGTGTTGTTAACATCGTGGGCCAGCACTGTGGGACACAGACCCACACCGTGCACCACAGTCCATGGGCACCAAAGAGCGGGGGTGTTCCCGCCCTTCTTCACTCACACGGATGTTAGATTTGTTGGTGAGCAGAGCAGAGCAGGTTTAAGGTTAGGGGAAATGGGACTGGGAATGGGAATTAATTGTGTGTGCGTGAGTGTGTGTGTGAGAGAGAGAGAGAGAGAGAGAGAGAGAGAGAGAGAGAGAGAGAGAGAGAATCTGTCTTTGAGGGTGGATGAGTGAGAGGAGACTGTGTGTCTGTGTATGATTCTGTGATTAAATATTGGAGAGAGAGAGAGAGAGAAAAAAATATGGAGAGAGAAAAGAGAGAGAAAGAGAGAGAGACAAAATGACTCTTCATTAATTTTTCAACATTTATCTGCACAAGACAAATTCACAAACCTTACTGGGGACGCCAGCACATTACTTATACATTTCCAGGAATAGCATTGACCAATTTCACGAGATTCAGCTCAGCCCAGTACCCAGCACACTAGTTGGTGAAAGTAATGTGATTCTTATACTCCAGTGCCAGGCTTAAACCCAACACGTGAACACTGAAGTGTGACAATAAGAATATATTCCAAGCGGTGGAGGCACGTTTGATGTAGTTGATACCTTTCCACCTATTCCGCTCCAGCTCCATTACCATGAGCCCGTCCTCCCCAATTAAGGTGCCACCAACCTCCTGTGATTCCAAGATATTGTTTTTCTATCCATTTTGTGCTAACTCACTGACTGAGTTACCTAACAGGTTTCCTAAGATGGCTGCATCTTCTTCACTCAGAAAAAGAACAAGCAGAAAGCCGTATTCACACCGTCTGGATATGCACAAACGTACATAATGCTGTGTTCATAACCAAGTGGGAAGGTGGTAATTAAAAGTGGTGAAGTCGTAAATACCAGCTGGATGCATTCACGTACTTTGAACTCATTGAGAAACGCTAATAGCCAACCAGCTGCGTAAACCAAAAACTAAAGGTACAGCTGTCATTATTGTAAACAAATTATAGTGTTTAAAAAAACATGCTTTTTTTTGGTAAAAATAAATGTAACTGCCAAAAACACTGTCAATGAGGTCATTTCCTTAGTAGGGTCCGTCAGAGGTCTGCATGTGGGAGAAGCTCAGAGATGATAGACAAGTTTCCCACTAGTAATTACCAGTTATAGGGCTGTTCAAGACTATTTTTCCCAGTCGTGTGTGGTAAATACCACCTTCCCACTTGAATGCAGCATAAATAAGGCTACAAATACATACACATACAGAGCCTTCAGAAAGTATTTATACCCCTTGACTTATTCCACCATTTGTTGTTGCTTTTTTCTCACCCTCTTACACACATTACCCTGTAATGAAAAAGTGAAAACATGTTTCTTTAAAAAAAAAGCTCGTTTATTGAAAATGAAATACTGAAATATATCATTTACATGAGTATTCACACCCATTTGCTATGACCCTCAAACCCTCAAAACCCCAAATTGAGCTCAGGTGCATCCAATTTCCTTTGATCATCCTTGAAATGTTGGTACATCTTGATTGAAGTCCATCTGTGGCCAATTCAATGATTTGGACATGTTTTAGAAAGAAACACACCTGTCTATATAAGGTCCAACGGTTGACATTGCAGGTCAGAGCAGAAACTATACCATGAAGTCCAAGGAACCGTCCGTAAATCTCCGAGACATAATTGTGATGAGGCGTATATCTGAGGAAGGGTATAAATCTATTTCTAGAGTGTTGAAAGTTTCCAAGAGCACAGTGGTCTCCATGATTGAGAAAGTCTGACTGGAGTTGACCGTCCGACCAAACTGAGCAACAATGCTAGAAGGACCTTGGTCAGGGAGGTGATTAAGAACCCAATGGCAACTCTGACAGAACTACAGAGTTCCTTCGCTGAGATGGGAGAACCTGCCAGCAGTAAAGTTTCTACAGCACTTCACCAAGTTGAGCTTGAGTGGCCAGACAGAAGCCACTCCTGAGAAAAAGGCACATCACAGCATGCCTGAAGTTTGCAAAAAGGCACATGAAAGACTCTGACATCAAACAAATGTGAATTTGGCCTGAATGCAAATGCTATGGTTTGGAGAAACCAGGCACCCATCTAACACCATCCCTACCGTGAAGCATGGTGGTGGCAGCATCAGGCTATGGGAATGCTTTTCAGTGGCAGGGACTGGAAGACTGGTAAGGATAGAGAGAACAATGAATGGAGCCAAACACAGGTGAATCCTTGATGAGAACCTGCTTCAGAGTGCAAACAACCTTAGGCTGGGGGGGCGAAGATTTACGTTCCAACAGGACAATGACCCCAAGCATACAGCCAAAGCAATGCTGGAATGGCTTCATAACAAGAATGTGAAAGTGCTTGAGTTGCCCAGCCAAAGCCCAGACTTCAATCCCATTGAAAATCTGTAAAAGGACTTGAAGATTGCTGAGAAAACCTGCAAGAAAATATTTGAGAAGATTTCCAAAACCAGATGTGCAAAACTGATGCAGACATACCCAAGATGACTCATCGCTGCCAAAGGTGCTTCTGCAAAGTATTGACTCAAGGGTGGAAATCCTTATTTAAATGAGATATTTCTGTATTTCATTTTCAATCAATTTTCAAATATTTCTAAAAACATCTTTTCACTTTGTCATTATAGGGTATTGTGTGTAGATGGGTGAGAAAAAAATATATAAACGTAATCCATTTTGAATTCAGGCTATAACATAACAGAATATGGGAATAAGTCAAGTGATATGAATACTTTCTGAAGGCACTTAGGCTGTTAGGCGCCGTTAGGTATCAATTGCTTCATAATACCATTAATCCACATTGTTAATAATACATGGTCACTGCCATAATAATCGTTTGAAAGCAAGCAGAAATTTGATCCCAGTGGATGATGTACAGACTTGAAAATTGCTTTTGCAAATTAACGACTCCTTGATGCAGCCTAAAGTAGATACAATACAGTAATCCTATATGTTTCTCAGGAGTAGGCAGAGAGGAAGAGAGGCAGAGAGAGAGAAAGTCAAAGAAAATAGTTAGGTGGAAAGAGAGAAGGGAAAGGAAGAGAGAGAGGTGGGAAGAGAGAGAGAGAGAAACCAGTGCATGCAGCAGAGAGAAAGAAGCAGAGCTCTGGTGGAAAGAGAAAACATTGATCCCCAATTTAATTGGCTTCACACCACCAGTGTGTCTTATGCCCACAGGCTAATAAATAAACCCTCCAATCTGGCAACCGCTGGCTCTCAGTATGCAGTGTTCTCCATTTATAATACATAATGTTATTTTTTATTTTAAATACAGATCTCTTCTATAAACTACAAATAGAAATGTGTTTTCAAACTAGCCTTGACTTCTTTGTGCATAAAAATATCAAAGTCTGGTTTTCAAAACGTGAAATGTCTCTTAATCTTCTTCATTTGGTTTTCAAAGAAAACCTATTTTAGTATCAATAAAAGGTATTTGATAAATGCATGGAAGTGAAAACAAGAGCTAGTAACATAAGCATTTCACTGCACCTGCGATAAAATCTGCTAAATATCTGTACCTGACAAACATTTTTTATTTGATTTGTGAAGTCTCTACTGTGTAAGTAAGACCTTCAACTGGCAATGTCATTTTTATTTCTCTCTCTCTCTCTCTCTCTCTGAATTGTTCTCTCTTTCCCCAAAGGTTGTCATAACAGTTGAGTTTCATGATGTTCTGAGAGAACCGAGGTGCTTTTCTACCTTCAGAGTATTCTCATCCTCACCTCTACTGTTAAAATAATTATGCCCTTTCGAAAAGTGCATAAATAAAAATGTTTTCATGTAGGCCTACCAGATCTTGGAATTTTAACAGCAATACTGAGAAAAATCTCCAGTATTCTGATTTGAAACCCTGTATCCAAGCCATTGGTTGCATCCCAAATGGCACTCCATTCCCTATTTAGTGCACTACGTTTGACCAGGGCCATTGGAACTGGTTAAAAGCAGTGAACTATATGGGGAATAGGGTCCCATTTGTGGCTAATCCATCTTTTAGAATATTCATGAGAGTCATCCCATTCAATCCCTATTTCTTTGGCACACTGATAGCTCAGTAGTTGATATTTGTTAGAGGGGTGTTTCACACATCAAGCTCACAGATAGCAACAGGAGGGAATCAGTGGAGCCGCTGAGGGAAGGACGACTCATCGCTGGACTGGAGTCACTGAAATGGTATCAACCACATATAAACCACAAGTCCATTGACTAAATTCCAGACATCATTATGAGCTGTCCTCTCCTCACCAGCCTCCACAGGAGGGAATACTGTGCATGTGTGTCCTCTGCTTAGCCTAATGCCCTAAAATTCAACTCTGGACATCAAAGCTAGTGCCCCAGTGTTTTTTTTAGTGTTCCCCTCTAACCAGCGACTGATTTAGACCTGGGACACCAGGTGGGTGCAATTAATTATCAGGTAGAACAGAAAACCAACAGGCTCTGGACCTCGTAGGGTCAGAGTTGAATACCACTGGTCTATATATTCTAGTCACCCAAACTCTTCTGGCCTGCTATATTGAACACGGTAATGATAGAAAGAGATATTGACAAAATTCAGAGAGAGGGAACTGTTAGATGTAATAAAAGGCTTTCATACAAAATGCATTTGCTTGGATCGCCTCCCATCTGTACCAGTCTGATTGGGCTTCATTCACTGCGGTGAAGATGGATAAAAGCACATCTCATTTCCCAGCGCGGAGGACTTGGCCAAGGCCAGCCAAACTGTTTCTTAGAAGCTGTTTCAAAGTGTAAGTCCTGGCCTCTGCACACAATTTAGCGTAATTTAACTTTGATTTAGTTAGTTCAATGGATGGGCTTTGCCAAAACAGAGTCAGATACTGTATGTTCAAATATACTGGATGGAGGGATGCAGTGATATGGATTGGTAAAAAAGGAAGATTGCACATTAGATTGAACCTACTGACTGTGCAGGTGCAGTTATAAAACACATGAACTCTGTAGCCAATATTTAAACACTATTATAAACTGGGTGGTTCGAGCCCTGAATGCTGATTGACTGACAGCCGTGGTATATCAGAGCATATACCACAGGTATGACAAATAATATTCATTTTATTATGTTGGTAATCAATTTATAATAGCAATAAGGCACCTTGGGGTTTGTGGTATATGGCCAATATACCACGGCTAAGGGCTATATCCAGGCACTCTGCGTTGCGTTGTGCATATGAACAATCCTTAGCCATGGTATATTGGCCATATACCACACAGCTCTGGCCTTATTGCTTAATTATAGTGTACCATAGACTCCACACAGACAGAGCACTGATTACTTGACATTGCACATTCACTTAAGAGGCTAACCTATTACCACTATTTTGTGGGCTTTTGTGGGATGTTGTGTCATGGTCCCCTGGAGAATTTAGTCTAGTTACTGGTTTGTCCCGGGAACACCACCTGATGGTTGCAAAGAACCCCCCCATTTTTATTCTGTTTTATACTGTTGCCAAGCCCATCATCAAGACCCTTATTGGTAAACCACTGATCGAGTCACAGCTCTTTGTCTTTTGGCAATGCTAGGGAAACCCACACGCAATGCTTTTAACATAGTGTTTTCAATTGACATATTTGACATACATGATTACATTGTGTATGTTCATTCATACATAAACTGTTATTTTATAGTGTCCTCGCCTGGGATTTGAACTCACAACTTCTTTGTTGTCTGATCTTCCTGCTACGTATCAATTACTTATTTCACCTATTGGCGTTGCACTTCAATGTAAATCTCAGATCTGTTAAAAAAATACCCTGAAGAAAAACTACTATATTTATCATAGTGATTTAGGAGTTAGCTCAAAATCGAATAACATCCAACAACATTACGAAACTATACTGAAAATCCAAATGCTGAAATAAGTCAATTAAATCAATAGAGAATAGTCAGATTAATTTATAATTAAAATAGCAGGGCAGATGGCACTATTTCGCTAAGTGCAGAGATATATTATAGGTAATGAACGTGCAGGGGACTTCTGTAATTCGACAGACTTTGTGACACAGCAGAAATCTCAGCATACACCAAATCCCAAGGACGTGAGATCAAACCCCTAGGTGGGGTCATATTGAAAAGTCAGTACAAAGTGATCATGTCGAGTGTAATCATTTCATTTCGCTGAACATACCATTTCATTACTTATAATGGTTTGCGTGACAAACACATCCAGGGGACCATAACACAGTGTCCCAAGAAAGTTCAGGGGGCATACGTCCTACAAAACGCCCTCGGGGACATCCCCAGGACAACCGTGAACGAGACAAAAGGGGACAATGACACAATATCCTAACAATGTTCAGGGGACCATGACACAACGTCCCAAGTACATCCACGGGACAAACCGGGACCTATAAAAAGTCCTGAGAACATCCTAAAAATGTCCTGACATGGTCCTCAGTGATGTCCTGATTACTTACAGGGAACTACACAAAGGTCCCCCAGAGAACGTTCCCTTGGGACCATCACGCAACGTCCTAAGGAGTAGTAGAATGAAAGTCCTGAGAACGTCCTAAAAAAAGTCCTGACACGGTCCTCAGTGACATCCTGCGAATACAGGGAACGACACAAAGGTCCCCCAGAGAACGTTCCCTTGGGGCCATCACGCAACGTTCTTAGAACATTCCCAGAACATCAGTGGGATAATGTCATGCCGAAACACAAGGTTTTCCTGTTTGCTGGGAACACTACAGCCAAACTACACCATCTTTACGCAACTGCAGAAGAATAAAAAACAGGAAGTAGTTGGTTGTTGTTAGCTAGCTACTATTTTTGACAATCCCTAATGTGACATCTTACATCCTTTGTCATCCCGTCTTTCATAGCCCTTATGCTGGCATTATCTGTTTAACTTTCCTTTATGTTTTATAACTACTTTGATGCTTAACTGTTTACTATCCCCATTGAAATGTAGCTATAAAGCTTCTGTTTTTGTCATGTTAGCTAAAAGGTATATGTGCTTGTAGGATGTTCATAATGGTATACTTACCCATTCTACTTACCTCTTTTGACCTGTGCACCTTTGTTGTAAACTTGCATTCATAGACTGTAGAAACCGCATTCATAGGTTGTAGCAACCTCATGATGGGTAAAAGGAAATGTTTGTATCATGTAGTAGCCTACACCCACCAAAGTTACATTGAGCTGGGTGAATGGAATATGAATGACACTCATTCAATATGCTGTAATAGAAATGAGGCCATGCTCATAAAGACAAAATATATCCTCCTTCCTCATCTTAATCCTCATTCTTCATTCAGTTTTGACGTATCTTCAGCAGTGGCGGACGGTGCGTCCACCACTGCTGAAGATATGTCAAAACTGAATGAAGACAAGGCCTCAAAGGGATTAACAAAAAAGTGCAAATATGTCATTTAATATGCCATTAATAACACATTTTAAAAAATGCAATTACTTTTGTATTAGCTTATTATTTGTTTGATTATATAACTACAGTTAGAAACTTGAGGAAATAACATGTTCACTAGTCTAGTAGTGACGCAGTAGTGGAACAAGATGTTAATAGTGATTTTGGTAACATTTTATTTGGATAGTCCATCTGTAGAACCTTTACAGACTATCAGTAACATTTAAACGAGGGCCTCCCGAGTGGCGCAGTGGTCTAAAGCACTGCATCGCAATCCTAGACGCATTACTACAGATCCGGGTTCGCAATCGGGATACCCATGAGGCTACGCACAATTGGCCCAGCATCGTCCAGGTTAGGGGAGGTTTTGGCCGGCTGGGATGTCCTTGTCCCATTGCGCTCTAGCGACTCCTTGTGGCAGCTGGGCACATGCAAGCTGACTTCGATCACTAGCTGTCCGGTGTTTCCGCTGACACATTGGTGCGGCTGGCTTCCGGGTTAAGTGAGCAGTGTGTCAAGTAGCAGTGCAGCTTTGCAGGGTCGTGTTTTGGAGGACGCATGGCTCTCGACCTTCGCTTCTCCCGAGTCCGTACAGGGGTTGCAGCGATGGGACAAAACTGTAACTACCAATTGAGGAGAAAAAGAGGTAAAAAGTCCCACACAAAAAAATAATATTTAAACAAACTATCTCCTAGCCCTAACCTTAAATTAAATAGAAAGGAGAACCACTTACAATGTAACACACAGCAATTGTATGTTCTTATGGAAAAGTTAATCAAATAGTTACAAGTGACAGAAGTGAGAAACTGTAAAGCAATTCAAATAGCACCCTAAAGTGGTTATGCACTAAGTGGAAAAATCATGTTGATTAACTCATTTAATTTCCATGTAACTTGAAAATGAGACAGAATGTCCACAGTCCATGATTAGGATCAAATTAGAAGGATTGGAAAGGTAAACGTTTTATGATAGCCAGACATTCTTGGTACCCACATAGCCTATGCACCATCTCTCCCTCAGTGACTGTAGACTAATTTGATAACGTTTTTAGGAAGGTACATTTTTGTTTTTATTGTATTGTTGTCGATTTAATAAATAAAATAAAAATACAAAGTTTGGACACACCTACTCATTCAGGGGTTTTTCTCTATGTCAATATTTACCAGGGTGATTGAGCTTTATGGATAAGAGCCAATTTATGCTTGATCCAAAAATGTGGTAGAGGCGCGGTACGGATAGTGTGACGGAATATTGTGTAGCCTCTGGAGGCACGCGAAGGCTCAATTGAGCTCAGTACCGCCTCACTGTGCTTCTCTTAAATTGTGTAACAATGTGGAGGGCTCCATATAGCTTGTATTGACATGACTGGTTGACGGTAGGTGGGGGCGGGAGGTCCTGTATAAACACAAACTCACTTCCTTGACAACAGCTCTGCACAACTAAACGCAAGTATGAGTGATTGCCCTGACCGCTACAGAGGCCATATCACCGTAAATGCCTTACGGCCAATGCAGATGTCGGATTGACCACGCAGAACCTTTTATGGTGGTGCACATCTGTCTGTGCCTAGATGATGGTTTTGACTAGATGGGATGCTGCTAATGTCACAAGTGACTTTTCCTAGCATGTTTGGATAATTTACGCAGTAGGTTAGAGAATTAACGTAGCAGGTTAGAATAATTAGTTTAAGGTTAGGACAAGGGTTAAGGTTTGCTAAAATTATAGGTGACGTCTAGAAGGGTTGTTGCTAATGTGAAAGTGACGAGACCCTAGATGATGGCGAGGGCTTGCTACCGCAGCCAGCACCGTAGCCTCAAACAGGTGCAAGGTTAGAAATCAACTCGGCGCCGGATTATAGACGGAATGTAGTTTACAATATTTTGACACTATTTTATACAAAATTATCAAGCAATAGCCTGGCTAGCCAATATTTTAGGAATATACTATATAATGACCAGTGGTGGAAGAAGTACCCAATTGTCATACTTGAGTAAAAGTATAGATGCGTTAATAGAAAATTACTCAAGTAAAAGTGAGTTACCCAGTAAAATAGTACTTGAAGTAAAAGTTTAAAAGTATTTGGTTTTAAATATACTTAAGTATCAAATGGAAATGGAATTGATCAAATGTACTTAAGTATCAAAAGTAAAAGTATAAATCATTTCAAATGACTTATGTTAAGCAAACCAGGCGGCACCATTTCTTGTTTTTTAAATGTATGGATAACCAGGGGCACACTCCAACAGTCAGACATAATTTACAAACAAAGCATTTGTGTTTAGTGAGTCTGCCAGATCCGAGGCAGGGATATACTCTTTACATGTGCTTGAATTTGACCATTTTCCTGTCCTTCTAAGCATTCAAAATGTAAGGGGTACTTTAATGTGTCAGGGGAAATGTATGAAAAATGTACATTCTTTTCTTTGGGAATGTAGTAAAGTAAGTTGTCATGAAATAAAAATAGTAAAGTAAAGTACAGATACCAAAAAAAAAGTCCTTAAGTAGTACTTGAAAGTATTTTTTACTTAAGTACTTTACATCACTGATGATGACCATGGGTTCTGTTTCCTCTGCTGTTATGAACTAAGTGTATTTCCAATAGGCCTAGATGAATGCCCTCTTTTTCTTCTCCCAGTAAAATGCTAATTAGGTTTAAGATTAGGCTAATTTGTGAAAATGACGGATATAGTGATGTTTTACTTCTTCGCTAAAAGCAATGGTTTATTAGCAATCTACCATGATTAATCAAATAAACATGCCGCAATTATTTTCCGTCTTAAATCAGATAGGCCTACTAATTTCATCATGTAAATTGTTTTAGGCCTATTAAAATCCGTATATTAGGAATAACTCGAATAGTTTGATCATAATTTCCAGGTAAATCCCTTTTCATTAGAATGCGCTGGTTTCATTACTTTACTCGATGCGCAGCCGAATTTAATGATTTCTGACAAGTGTGTGCCTCTCTCCAACACTTGGCTCGTGCGTCCGGTTTGCGTCTTTTGTTGGTGATGGCAAACACTGAAAAGAAGAAGCTTTTCCCCTTTTACCCTCCACCGCTAATCGCGTCAGTGAAATTTGGTCTCATTTCTTCTTGTCTTGCTCTGACAGGCATGTATGCACTCCAATTTACCCTCGTCATGGGGGGGGGGGCTCTAATCTACTCGTCCGGCGGGGTTTGATCGCAGGCCTGCCTCCTCGGTTCAATGAGACGCTTCATTAAGTTTAATATGAGGAGTGTGCCAACAACTGTCAGGACCTCCTACCACGTGTTGCTGGAGCTCGCCAACTATCCAACTCTGAGACCACTCTACAATATGTGTGTATTATTCATTTACAGATTTTTGAAGAGGCAGTTGCCAGAGTAAGGAAGGCGTGGGTTACCGCAGTGCTGATGTGCGCAGAGAAAATAGGGCCCACATCGCTTTAGTGGACAGCGCTAAATCGGATGAGATTATACACATTGCGTTTGTGGCCTGCCTGTCCGTTATCCTACTGTTCATTTAGCTTTTTACATAAATAAGTATAAATACATGTGACCCAAGGTTTTCCCTCTCTCTCTCTTTTGTGAGCATAAGGCTACACCCTTGAATTAAATGATCCAGCCTACAAATCCATTTGTGACTATGTAAATTAAGGCCTATGATTTCTCCTAAAAGTCTACTATTTCATAAAATCTATATTTTCCCATGGTTGCAATTATGAAAGCGTTGTTTTTGGGATTTGGGGGGGAGATATTAGCATATAGGATCAATCTTAATAAAACTACTAGACAACGAGCTCTAAAAAAGTGGCCTGATCGCTCTTCTGCCCAGAGCCAGGCCAAGCCCCATGCGCACAGCGATCACTCAGATGGACCTAATCCACTTTTGATGAACTTGGTTAATAAGACTTCCTGCTGACATTATCAAAGGGATCTAACTCTATTCATTACGCGCACACGACCCTTGCCACGCCCATAGCATCCTCACAAGCTCTGGCGTTTGTCAATAAATTCTCCCCCCACACCAGAAACTTTTTTTAAGCCACGGGTCTGGAAGTTCAGTAACGTCTGCACTGTTGAATCTATACCCTAGTCAGGACAATGCAACGCCGCAAAAGTCTATTTGCGCCATACATCTCCAGAAACGCAGACACTGTTGCGGATTTGAAAGTGCATCCTATAGACCTGCCACATGGAGCTCTTGTGCAGACCAGTTGGATAGAGGAGAGAGTAGAGCGGAGGAGCGAATGTGACACGTGCGCTATTGGGGAACTCAGGTTGCCAGGGCTCGGATACATCGAACAGGACAAGAGCACCATCGACAGAGCGCAAAGGCGGCGGCGCATGGCTGCAAACGCCCGGGAGAGGAGGAGGATGCTCGGCCTCAATGTTGCCTTCGACCGGCTCAGGAGCGTTATCCCTAACCTGGAGAGCGACAAGAAGCTGTCCAAATCAGAGACTCTTCAGATGGCGCAGATATACATATCGACGCTCAGCGACTTGTTGCAGGACAGACCCTCGGTAGCGGAATTCAGCACCACTGAATTTGAGAGCACGGGGAAGGTGGACACGGCCCCAACGGGAAGGCCAACAATGAACTCCACAGAAGACGCAACTGTAAAGCTACCTGGGCCAGGTACATACAATATATGTAGAGACAGTGGAAACGTGATGCGCGCGCCTTTCGAAGAACAGAAGACAGAGCTGCGAGGGTTTATGAACCTGTGGGAGAGAACTAGTGGCACAAAATAACTGATTGTATTTGTTTGTGTTTACTAATGTATTTTTTTTTCATACAAAACATGTTGATTCTTGTTTGAAACCTTATGTAGATTATCTGGCTGAAGTAAAAACATATTTACGCATCAATATGAGCTTTATATAAAGGCGTCTGCTTATTTCGCATGTCTGAAAGTTATAGGGGCAGTTTGTGCTCTGTAAAAACGGGCAATAGATTATTCCAAAACATGATACAAACGTACAGAAGTGTACAAAAATACAAAAAATATCAGACACGGTATACTGAAAGTAGCAATTTTTATTCTAGTTAAAATTATATACAGGTAACCAAAGACATTCTTGAAATTGGTACAAAGATCATGTTCCTGCATTTGGCTTTGTATACCTTTTTAATCTGACTTTCAAATAACTGAGAAATGCTGTATAAAATAAAAATAGGATTGGATTCAGAAAAGTAGTCTACAGTTTCTAATTTCCAATAGGCAATATTTACAAATGTATTTACATTATTCCATTCATTTCCAGATTTGTGAATAAAGCTCTTGTAAACTTTAGAAGTGTTGAAATAGCTTAGAAAGTACTGATGAGGGTGTGTGTCTTAGCACAGCCATGAGAAACAAAACGACACGGAAATACACACCAAATGAGAATAAATGCAATTTTAGAAAATGTAAATCTTAGCCTCAACAACCACAACATCCAAGGTAGGATAAAATGATTAGTTTTATGGGAGAAATCTATGGGAAACAGCATATGACCAATGCAGTAGCTGACACTGTTCTAAAGCCGATAGCAGTCCTAATCTAGCCTGAAATTAACAAAACTGAGAGCACCGGTTATGATGGAGTAAGGGTACAGCAACCACTAGAGGCTTGGTTCATGAATAGTCATCTTATCAGTTCTAGTGCTTAATTTAAAAAGTTTGAAATGCTACAAATATGGTAGGCTTCCAGTCCTGTTGATTTATTATGTTGAAATTAACTGAGAAAACCTCAATAAAGCAATTGAAACATTGCAGAGAAAAGGGGACTGTTTTTTTATTTATTCAAAGATAGAAGTGTTGCTGGCGAGATTGGAAACCAACAATTTGTGAAGTGTTCTACAGCCTTCAATTGGTAGGTGAAGCACTGTGGTCATTCAGACTAAGAGGCTCTCCCGTCCAAATTCAAAGGCACAAACATCCATACTTTCCTGTTGGCCATAACTAATAATGATGGGGTTAAGAATAAGCTCAATTATGTAGTTCTCGTACGTTAGTGAACACTACAGATGGAGACCATTTCAGGTCTGTCCTTGAAGAGCTAGAATCTCTGATAATATTGACTTGGACAGACCGAGAGGTGAGGGACTGACCAAACTAACAATTCTGTCTCACCCTCACCTCTTTGTGCACTTTGAAAGAGAACTCAAATCTATTCGAACTGGACAAAACACTGGTTGAATAAACGTCGTTGCCACATCATTTCAACAACAACAAAATGTATGTGATGATGATGAATCAACGTGGAAAACTGATTGGATTTGCAAAAACTCATCAACGTATTTAATCTATTGTTCACCCAACTTTGAACCTAAATCTAACGACCTAGTGAAATCTTTTTGATTTCACATTAGTTAATAACTCAACCAAATGTAACAGATATGCGTTAACGTCTGTGCCTGGTGGGTTCGACACCCCCCACTCAACTACAAAAAGAGGTTTTTAGAACACAAAAAAGAACAGTCGTGAAAGCAATACAATGGCATCAGTGCAGCGGGTCAATGGGGCTCTGGAGGCTTTCAGCATTTCAAAGAAGGCTGAGAGCTCTGGCTCCTATTCCAGTTCTGTGGGTCACTGCCCAACTCTTTCTATGGATTCAGAGGGGGGAATTCAGGCACTTCGATGACAATTGAAAGTTAACAGAAGAAGAAGGCAGGGAAAGAGCCATCTTTTACAGCAGACAGAAAACAAAACCCAAAACAAAGGAGGAAATTATGTCACAGTCTGGCCCTTCCACAAAAACATGTCCAGGCAGATAGCTGAAATAAGGAGGGGAAATATTGATTTGGAATACAATGAGTTTTTATATAAATGTACAACCTGAATAGCACAAGTGGGGAAATCAATTAAAGAAAAAAAATCATATTGAATGAATATCAATGAGTCAATCATAAATTATATTTTCACGAGGGAACATAAAAACCCAACGTTGAGAACAAAGTCAAGAATTTAACGGGAGTTTTTATTTATTTACTTCTCTGGTTATTCCACGCAGACGTCATAATAATAGGAGAGGTGGAATGCTGAAACAGTGCTTCAGGCCTCACGTGTGTGAGGGGAGACCATCACAGTTTGTATAGTGAACGTGGGGATGACAATGATGATGATGGGTGGTCGTTATTAGCAGGCTGTGTGGGTGGTCTCTGGGGTAGGGTCCACCCAACTGTCCTGGTCTCTGTGTGAGGCGAGCAGTAAGTCCCCAGTGTGACCAGTGTGGGCCCTTTCTGCAGAGCCAGGCCTCTCTAACAGTGCTCTAGATAGTCAATGACCCGAGAGATGGACTTCTGCCCTGCGGTGCCCACATCACACTATGGAGAGAGGGGGGCAAGAGGGTGAAAGAGAGAGGGTGAGTTGGTGAGTGAGAGGGAGAGAGCAGAAGTCAGTTACCACACACTGAAGCACTCTCCACACAACATCCCTATTTAAACATAAGGCTATATGAACCAGAGAGGGATACTACTCATGAGCCTGTACAAGTTCAATGACACAATGAAGAAGCCACAATAAAGATATTTAAAAACAGACATTTTGCCTCCCGAGTGGCACAGTGGTTTAAGGCACTGCATCGCAGTGCTTGAGGCATCACTACAGACCCGTTACGTCCGGGTTAGGGGAGGGTTTGGCTGGCCGAGATTTGCTTGTCCCATCGCACTCTAGTGGCTCCTTATGGCAAGCCGACTTCGGTCGCCAGCTGGATGGCGTTTCCTCCGACACATTGGTGCGGCTGGCTTCCGGGTGAAACAAGCAGTGTGTCAAGAAGCAGTGTGGCTTGGCAGGGTCGTGTTTCGGAGGACACATGGCTCTCGATCTTCGCATCTCCCGAGTTTGTAGGGGAGTTGCAGCAATGGGACAAGACTAACTACAAATTGGATATCACGAAATTGGGGAGAAAAAGGAGTTTAAAAAAAGTTATAAAAACTGACATTTTTTTTATGAGAGGGAACTTACTGTAAGATTCATGAAATTGAGGAACTTCTTGAGCATTTCTGTCATTATTGAGAAATCTCCTTTGGGCAGGCTTTCCCTCACAGTAGTCACATTCATCTGAAAGAGAAGACTATGAATCAGCATTGAAACCTTTGTTAGTTCTACTCATGTCCAATCTCTGATGATATTCAGTCACAACAGGCAGATATAGAATGTCAGCCAACAGTAATTCTAGTGATAAACTAATCTCCATGTCCAAATCATCTCTTCGAGGGAAGACGCACCAGAACCATAGTCACCATAACCAAGGATAGTCGTGCGCAGTGGATTACATGCTGAGTGTCAACGAACAGTGGTGATACAACATGTAGAATCGTTGAGAAAAGAAAATGATGGCCGATGTTCTGTGGTCAGAGGCGCTAGAATGGCCGGTCCACTCAGCCATCCATCTCTCTGATGCGGTTCCTCCATTAAAAGCCGTATTCAGTTAGTTTAGGCTAAAATTTAGGAATTCAGTCATTGGAACTTGTCCAGTCCTTCTAGTGTACCCAACTAGTTATTTTGTTTGATGTATGTTTTTGTTTTATTACAGATGACAGAGGTAGTAGCGAGTAAAAGTTGGAGAGTGCTGAAAGAACAATGAGCCGGGTTTGGACCCATTCTGGCAGCAGTATGTATTCTACAGGCAGTGCCATGGACCGCTAGACCAGCCAGGCCACAGTCATTTTGTTTTAAGACAAAAGTCTTGTTTAAAGTCTGAGGCGTGACCTTTACAAGATAGAACACAGAGCCCTGTCCAGATAAAAGCTACAGCCTGGGACTGGTATAGGTTTATCAGAGAGGGATAACGTCCATGGCACATCAATCACAACCTAACTTCCCTATGGGAGACTCAGCGAGAGTGTGTCCATTACTGCAGATGTACTGAGCTCTCAGGGCATCATTGGATCGCTAATAACATCTTCAAAAGAGAAATAGCCATTAAAGCCAGAATAACATTATCACAGCTTTTATTTTCCTTTTCCACAGTCGGGCCGTGAAACTTTTAAGATGGCAATTTTGAAGGAAACCATTGATGGTCCCTGAGAGAGGCTTTAAAATGACACAGATGACGGATGTTTATTGCAGACGTTCGAACGAGCCATCGCAGACGAGTCAACTTGTCTAAATGGTGATGTGGGTATTTGAAGTGAACATTGGGTATATGAGGAAACAACAGTCTAGTTTAACATGCATAATGGGGTGACCTCGGCACTAGCTATGCTGTACACAATGGATTAGTTTGCCTTACCTACGTTAAGATAAATGGCCAAAATGTAATGTACAGTGCATTCAGAAAGTGTTTAGACCCCTTGACTTTTTCTTTTCCACATTTCGTGACATTACAGCATTATTCTCAAATGGATTATTTCCGCCCTCAATCTACACAATACCCCATAATGACAAAACAAAAACCGGTTTTAGAAATTTTGGCTAATGTATTAGAAGAAAAAAAAATATCACAAGTATTCAGACCCTTTACTCAGTACTTTGTTTAAGCACCTTTGGCAGCGATTATAGCATTGTAGCAAGTCTTCTTGGGTATGACGCTACCAGCTTGGCACACCTGTATTTGGGGAGTTGGTCCCATTCTTCTCTGCAAATCCTCTCAGGCTCTGTCAGGTTGGATGGGGAGCATCGCTGCACAGCTATTTTCAGGACTCTCCAGAGATGTTCAATCGGGTTCAAGTCCAGGACACTCTAGGACCTTGAGACTCGTCCTGAAGCCACTCCTGCGTTGTCTTAGCTGTGTGCTCAGGGTCGTTGTCCTGTTGGAAGGTGAACCTTCGCCTTAGTCTGAGGTCCTGAGCAGTCTCAAGCAGGTTTTCATCAAGGATATCTGTACTTTGCTCCGTTCATCTTTCCCTCAATCCTGACAAGTCTCCCAGTCCCCGCCACTAAAAAATATCCCCACAGCATGATGCCGCCACCACCATGCTTCACTTTAGGGATGGTGCCAGGTTTCCTCCAGACATGACGCTTGGCATTCAGGCCAAAGAGTTCAATCTTGGTTTCATCAGACCAGAGAATCTTGTTTCTTATGGTCTGAGTCCTTTAGGTGCCTTTTGGAAAACTCCAAGTGGGCTGTCATGTGCTTTTTACTGAGGAGTGGCTTCCGTCCGGTCACTCTACCATAAAGGCCTGGTTGGTGGAGTGCTGCAGAGATGGTTGTCCTTCTGGAAGGTTCTCCCATCTCCACAAAGGAACTCTGGAGCTCTGTCAGAGTGACCACCGGGTTCTTGGTCACCTCCCTGACCAAGGCCCTTCTCCCCAGATTGCTCAGTTTAGCCGGGTGGCCAGCTCTAAGAATAGTCTTGGTGGTTCCAAACTTCTTCCATTTAAGAATGATAGAGACCACTATGTTCTTGGGGACCTTCAATGCTGCAGACATGTCTTGGTATCCTTCCCCAGATCTGTGCCTCGACACAATCCTGTCTGGGAGCTCTACGGACAATTCCTTCAACCTCATGGCTTGGTTTTTGCTCTGACATGACCTATATAGACAGGTGTGTCTTTCCAAATCATGTCCAATCCATAGAATTTATCACTGGTGGACTCCAATCAAGTTGTAGAAACATCAGAAGGATGCTCACCGGAAACAGGATGCTCACTCATAGCAAAGTGTCTGAATACTTATGTAATTAAGTTTTGTTTAGAATTTTTTATAAATGTATAAAAATGTATACAAACCTGTTTTCAATGTCATTATGGGGTATTGTGTGTAGATTGATGAGGAAAACAAATCATTTAATCCATTTTAGAATACGGCTCTAAACTTAAAATGTGCAAAAAGGGAAGGGGTCTGAATACTTCCCGAATGCACTGTAAACTGTAGCCTAAAGTCCGCATGTCTAATGAACAAGCCCAAACTAGGTCTATACAACCCATTATGTGATTCAACATGAAGTTGCTGCATCGGTTCAGGGTTAGACAGTTGTGTCGAGAACGGATCAATGATTTCACTGTTATTATCGACATTCGTAATGTTTCTTTATTCATCTCTCATCTCACCTATTGCTTGTGTTTTTATCATTTAAATGATTTTCTGTAAAGTGTGTTCCTGATTTGAACTACAATTTAAATAACAGTTTATTTGATTATGTAGAGCAGCCATGCCACTCAGAGCTGGCAGTGTGAGTGTCAGGAGTGCAAGGAGTGTCCCCTTACCGGACTCCCCTGACAGAGACAGCCCAGTAGCAGTGCTGTGTAGGAGGCCACTATGCTGTCCTCCATGTGCTTCCCAGCATGCTGAAGAGCTGCAGCAGGAAGGGATGGAGGGAGAAGGGAGAAAGTGTCAGTCACCAAAATATTCATAGAATAACTAATACAGCTCCTAACCTATAATCCAAACATGGGTTCCTCTGAATCGCTTTTCAGAGTTACCTAAATGCCATTATGCATCTATTACATTACACTCAGTTAGTTATTATTTTGCGTTTATTTAACCAAGTAGGTCATTACCTTTGGTAAGGTCTATCTCCTCGTTCTCTTCCTCTTTCTTGGCCTTCTCTTTCTCGCTGACGGCATTGGCGTTGTTGTTCTCTGAGGCCACCCATTGGATCTCGCCACCAGACTCCTGCCACTCGCCGCTCTGGTCCAGCTTGGGCTTGGGCACATCATTGATGAAGTCATCCGTCTCCGCCTCAGCCGCTATGGCCGCTTGCTCCCGCTGGAGGAAGAGCTGAGGGCACAAACACAAATCGGGTCAGAAAAGGTCACACGTACATGTAAATCAGTAATCAACCCACCCATTAAAAAAATCCAATCAAATGTTATTTGTCACATGCACCAAATTCAACAGGTGTAGACTTCACCACAAAATACTTACTTACGAGCACTTTCCCAACAATGCAGAGTTAAAAAGTTTTTAAAAATGTAGAAAAAGGAATAGTAACAATAATGAGGCTATATACGGTGGGGCAAAAAAGTATTTAGTCAGCCACCAATTGTGCAAGTTCTCCCACTTAAAAAGATGAGGCCTGTAATTTTCATCATAGGTACACTTCAACTATGACAGACAAAATGAGAAAAAAAATCCAGAAAATCACATTGTAGGATTTTTAATGAATTTATTTGCAAATTATGGTGTTATTGACCAAATACTTCATCTCAATACTATGTTATATACCCTTTGTTGGCAATGACAGAGGTCAAACGTTTTCTGTAAGTCTTCACAAGGTTTTCACACACTGTTGCTGGTATTTTGGCCCATTTCTCCATGCAGATCTCCTCTAGACCAGGCTGTGTGTGTTGGAGTGTCAGTGTAGTATCTGAGCGTGGGTAGAGTTCAGTGAGTGTGCATAGAGCCATTGCAAGAAAGATAAAAAGGGGGTCAAAGCAAATAGTCTATGTAAGGGATAATCAACGAGGGGCTAGGAGTTCTCTGGAAAATAATGAACAGCGTGGAAGGTGTGTTCCACGACGAGCTAGCGGAGTGGAACTGACCTCCCACAGAGATGCATTATTTTCCAGACAACGCAGAGCCCCAAGCTGATTATCCCTTTTATACCATGGCTATAACTTAACACATTTACTGCTGTTAATGTGTTTATTTTGCAGGTAGACGTGTTCAACATCCACTGAAGTAGCTAGCAAGTTTACTAGATAGCGACAGTAGTTGCCTAGACAACCAAAACCAGCACTAGCTATTATGAAAATCTAATTCAACAATGTTTTCAATTTGACTTTTGCTTTTCAAAAGCAGCTCAAACAGAGCATAGCCATTGAATTCTACCGTGCAAATAAACCATGTGTTATACGGAAATAATGCACATCAAGCCAATCAATATTCAACAATGCCATGGTATAAATCCATTTATAAACTGGGTGGTTCGAGCCCTGAAGGCTAATTGGCTTACAGCCGTGTTATATCAGGGGTATAACAAAACAATATTTGCGTATGTAACCAGTTTATAATAGTAAT
Organism: Oncorhynchus tshawytscha; assembly: GCF_018296145.1. Lineage (NCBI taxonomy): Eukaryota > Metazoa > Chordata > Actinopteri > Salmoniformes > Salmonidae > Oncorhynchus > Oncorhynchus tshawytscha. The sequence goes on along the minus strand of NC_056452.1, from coordinate 19,164,804 downwards.
AAGGCACTCTGGATCTTCCTGTGGCGGTCCTCATGAGAGCCAGTTTCATCGTAGCACAGTTGGTTTTGGCGACTGCACTTAAAGACCATTGAAATGTTCCGTATTGACTGACCTTCATGTCTTAAAGTAATGATGAACCGTCGTTTCTCTTTGCTTATTTGAGCTGTTCTTGCCCTAATATGGACTTGGCCTTTTACCAAATAGGGCCATCTTCAGTATACCACCCCTACCTTGTCACAACACAACTGATTGGCTCAAATGTATTAAGGAAAGAAATTCCACAAATTAACTTTTAACAAGGCACAGCTGTTAATTGAAAATCATTCCAGTTGACTAACGCATGATGCTGGTTGAGAGAATTCCAAGAGTGTGCAAAGCTGTCATCAAGGCCAAGGGTGGTAACTTTGAAGAATCTCAAATATAAAATATATTTTGACTTGTTCAACACATTTTTGGTTACTACAGAATTCCAAGTGTGTTATTTCATAGTTGTCATGTCTTCACTATTATTCTACAATGTAAAAAAACAGTACAAATAAAGAAAAACCCTTGAATGAGTAGGTGTGTCCAAACTTTTGACTGGTACTGAATATATAACTCCAATAAAATATATTATTCTATATCTATGCCTATGAGATCGCATTATTGCTCATTGAAGTGTATGAGATCTCAATACGACCTATGAGCCCACAAACACACACACCCTTCAGTTCTCTAACCCACCTGCACCAGGGCAGCGATGGCAGTGAGCGATCCTTCTGTCTTGAGCTCCTCTTTGTCAGCCACCAGGACAGAGTTGAAGGGAGCTCCTCCATCCATCGCCATCTCCACCAGGCAGTAGCGGTTCCTGGCACTGTACTCCACCAGGTTGATCAGCAGGCCCAGCCCCTGGAGAATCATCACACGTCAAACTGAAGAAATACCCACCCACCCACACACACAAACAAACCTAACTATACACACAAACACCTACCTACCTACCTAACCCCACACCCAAACCGAACTATACACCTACACAAACACACACCCCCCCCCGCACGCAAACCGAACTATACAAACCCCTACAAACCCACACCACACCACCTCACCAGTACTCGGATGTCGAACCTCCTCTCCTGAGGAAGGTACTGTGGGACCCGGAGCACACAGTTCAACGATGTCATCATCATGTCCTCCTGCTCGCCTGTCTTCGTGCTTCCCCATTCTACACACACGGGGTAGAACACAGTCACTATGGGGCCTCATCAACAGTTATGTGCATAACACATTTTGGAAGCTGAATTTCTTTAGGGGTCAAATTAAAAAAGCATTAACGCACTTCTGTGAAGGAGCGACGAGTGCTGCCCAGTGCCCAAGATGGTGTAGGTATGCTTATGTCCTCAATAACCATAATCATATACGACCACCACAGTGGCATTGGCACCGTCTGCTCATTCTGTGTCCAGATGATACTTTGTGAGCCATGGAGTGTGTGTGTCTCTATATTCAAATGTGTGTGTGCGCACGCCTCACCATTGTCATGGGTGAGGTTTAGCAGCACGCCGATGATGGCCCTCATGCAGTCCTCCACGGCTTTGCCCACATTGCTGTGGCTGGCGTAGGGCAGGGCGGTGCCCGCCAAACACAAGGCGCTGTTCACTCCCATCTCCCGGCTATAGCGCTGGATCATCTCCTCACAGTGCCACAGAGCCCTGTCAATACCCCCAAACAGGGAAAATGGATTATTCATTAGTTTATGTACCAAGGACCAAGGAAGCACAACAGTATTGAACCAGAGGTAGTCAGCTATATAGCGCACTTCCATTTACGGCCCCTTACGTCCACTCAAGTTTGAAGATTCTCATATTTCAGCATTGAACTTTTAGCCTTCTGATGTTGTGCTGGGAGATAATATCCTTAATATTTGATGGGGGGATTGTTAGGCTGACAGACTGGACTGAAAGGGTCTGGAAGACAGCTCTGGAGGGACTTGATACTGAATTAAACACAATCACAACGGCAGTGTGTGTCTGGCAAATAAGCTTCAAAGATTTCTGCAGGGCAACAATTCTTCCTATTGGGTTTTTGTATTATTCAGACAACGCGGGAAAAGCTAGTGCTTTGAAAAACTGGTATGAAATTATTTGAATGCGGTAACACACGTTTACATTGTGTCTCTTTACATATACAGTGGGGTCCGAAATGATAGACTCCCTTGATTAAGATGAGCCATAATGACTGTATAAAATACACAATTCAAATACTGAGCTATATTACATGCAAAAAAGGGGGAAATTATGTTGTATACTAATACAATTGCCTAGATAGAGATTTGAGAGAATTTAAAAAGTTTTTTTTTAATTTTTTTTTTTAAGGTATTGGGTCAAAATTAGACACCCCTACAGATTCTCATCAACTGGTCAAATGTTTTGTATTGGATGTCATATTCCTAGCACCCAGCTTGGGACTCCACAAACTTGTTGGATGCATTTGCAGTTAGTTTTGGTTGTGTTTCAGATTATTTGGTGCCAAATAGAAATGGTAAATTTGTCATTTTTGAGTACCTTATTGTAAATAAGAATAGAATATTTCTAAATCCTACATTCATGTGGCTGCTACCATGATTACAGATAATCCTGAACGATTGGTGAATAATGATGAGTGAGCAAGTTAAGAGGGTCAAAGACCCTCGCCGTCCTACTTCCGGCGCCGACAGAGATGGCCGCCTCGCTTCGCGTTCCTAGGAAACTATGCAGTTTTTTGTTTTTTTACGTGTTATTTCTTACACTAGTACCCCAGGTCATCTTAGGTTTCATTACATACAGCCGAGAAGAACTACTGAATATAAGATCAGCGTCAACTCACCATCAGTACGAGCAAGAATATGTTTTTCGCGATGCGGATCCTGTGTTCTGCCTTACAACCAGTGTAACCGAGTGGATCACATGCAGCGACCAAAAAAAAAAAACTACTCAGAAAAAGAGGGAAACGAAGCGGTCTTCTGGTCAGACTCCGGAGACGGGCACATCGTGCACCACTCCCTAGCATTCTTCTTGCCAATGTCCAGTCTCTTGACAACAAGGTTGATGAAATCCGAGCAAGGGTAGCATTCCGGAGGGACATCAGAGACTAACGTTCTCTGCTTCACGGAAACATGGCTAACCGGAGAGACGCAATCCGAAGCGGTGCAGCCAGCGGGTTTCTCCACGCATCGCGCCGACAGAAACAAACATATTTCTGGTAAGAAGACGGGCGGGGGCGTATGCCTTATGGCCAACGTGACATGGTGTGATGAAAGAAACATACAGGAACTCAAATCCTTCTGTTCACCTGATTTAGAATTCCTCACAATCAAATGTAGACCGCATTATCTACCAAGAGAATTCTCTTCGATTATAATCACAGCCGTATATATCCCCCCAAGCAGACACATCGATGGCTCTGAACGAACTTTATTTAACTCTCTGCAAACTGGAAACCATTTATCCGGAGGCTGCATTCATTGTAGCTGGGGATTTTAACAAGGCTAATCTGAAAACAAGACTCCCTAAATTTTATCAGCATATCGATTGCGCAACCAGGGGTGGAAAGACCCTGGATCATTGTTACTCTAACTTCCGCGACGCATATAAGGCCCTGCCCCGCCCCCCTTTCGGAAAAGCTGACCACGACTCCATTTTGTTGATCCCTGCCTACAGACAGAAACTAAAACAAGAAGCTCCCACGCTGAGGTCTGTCCAACGCTGGTCCGACCAAGCTGACTCCACACTCCAAGACTGCTTCCATCACGTGGACTGGGAGATGTTTCGTATTGCGTCAGACAACACCATTGACGAATACGCTGATACGGTGTGCGAGTTCATTAGAACGTGCGTTGAAGATGTCGTTCCCATAGCAACGATTAAAACATTCCCTAACCAGAAACCGTGGATTGATGGCAGCATTCGTGTGAAACTGAAGGCACGAACCACTGCTTTTAATCAGGGCAAGGTGTCTGGTAACATGACTGAATACAAACAGTGCAGCTATTCCCTCCGCAAGGCTATCAAACAAGCTAAGCGCCAGTACAGAGACAAAGTAGAATCTCAATTCAACGGCTCAGACACAAGAGGCATGTGGCAGGGTCTACAGTCAATCACGGACTACAGGAAGAAACCCAGCCCAGTCACGGACCAGGATGTCTTGCTCCCAGGCAGACTAAATCACTTTTTGCCCGCTTTGAGGACAATACAGTGCCACTGACACGGCCTGCAACGGAAACATGCGGTCTCTCCTTCACTGCAGCCGAAGTGAGTAAGACATTTAAACGTGTTAACCCTCGCAAGGCTGCAGGCCCAGACGGCATCCCCAGCCGCACCCTCAGAGCATGCGCAGACCAGCTGGCCGGTGTGTTTACGGACATATTCAATCAATCCCTATACCAGTCTGCTGTTCCCACATGCTTCAAGAGGGCCACCATTGTTCCTGTTCCCAAGAAAGCTAAGGTAACTGAGCTAAACGACTACATCCGTCATCATGAAGTGCTTTGAGAGACTAGTCAAGGACCATATCACCTCCACCCTACCTGACACCCTTGACCCACTCCAATTTGCTTACCGCCCAAATAGGTCCACAGACGATGCAATCTCAACCACACTGCACACTGCCCTAACCCATCTGGACAAGAGGAATACCTATGTGAGAATGCTGTTCATCGACTACAGCTCGGCATTCAACACCATAGTACCCTCCAAGCTCGTCATCAAGCTCGAGACCCTGGGTCTCGACCCCGCCCTGTGCAACTGGGTTCTGGACTTCCTGACGGGCCGCCCCCAGGTGGTGAGGGTAGGCAACAACATCTCCTCCCCGCTGATCCTCAACACTGGGGCCCCACAAGGGTGCGTTCTGAGCCCTCTCCTGTACTCCCTGTTCACCCACGACTGCGTGGCCATGCACGCCTCCAACTCAATCATCAAGTTTGCGGACGACACAACAGTGGTAGGCTTGATTACCAACAACGACGAGACGGCCTACAGGGAGGACGTGAGGGCCCTCGGAGTGTGGTGTCAGGAAAATAACCTCACACTCAACGTCAACAAAACTAAGGAGATGATTGTGGACTTCAGGAAACAGCAGAGGGAACACCCCCATCCACATCGATGGAACAGTAGTGGAGAGGGTAGCCCTCAACCGTAAGGCTCTCCAGAGGGTAGTGAGGTCTGCACAACGCATCACCGGGGGCAAACTACCTGCCCTCCAGGACACCTACACCACCCGATGCTACAGGAAGGCCATAAAGATCATCAAGGACATCAACCACCCGAGCCACTGCCTGTTCACCCCGCTGTCATCCAGAAGGCGAGGTCAGTACAGGTGCATCAAAGCTGGGACCGAGAGACTGAAAAACAGCTTCTATCTCAAGGCCATCAGACTGTTAAACAGCCACCACTAACATTGAGTGGCTACTGCCAACACACTGTCAATGACACTGACTCTACTCCAGCCACTTTAATCATGGGAATTGATGGGAAATGATGTAAATATATCACTAGCCACTAAACAATGCTACCTTATATAATGTTACTTACCCTACATTGTTCATCTCATATGCATACGTTGATACTGTACTCTATATCATCGAATGCATCCTTATGTAATACATGTATCACTAGCCACTTTAACTATGCCACTTGGTTTACATACTTATCTCATATGTATATAGTGTACTCGATATCATCTACTGTATCTTGCCTATGCTGCTCTGTACCATCACTCATTCATATATCCTTATGTACATATTCTTTATCCCCTTACACTGTGTATAAGACAGTAGTTTTTTTGGAATTGTTAGTTAGATTACTTGCTCGTTATTACTGCATTGTCGGAACTAGAAGCACAAGCATTTCGCTACACTCGCATTAACATCTGCTAACCATGTGTATGTGACAAATAAAATTTGATTTGATTTGATTTGACCATTACCCGCCAGAAACGGTAACCTCTCACCATTACCAATAACGGGAGGGTTAGCATGTCTTGGTGGTATCATCTTTGACCCTCTAATTTCCTCATGCATAATTCTTCACGATTCATTCAGGATTATCCGTAATGGTAGCATTCACATTAAATGTAGAAGAGTTTAGAAACATTCCATTCTTATTTACAATAAAAGTGACTACAAAATGACAATACATGATTTACCATTCATTTTGACAGAGCACAAAATGCATAACCAAAATTAACTGCAAATGCATCCAACAAGTTTGTAGAGTAACAAGATTGATGTATGCAATGCATGCTAGGAATATGGCATCAAATACTAAAAATGTTTGAGAACTTTAAAAAATCTGAGCAATTGTATTAGTCTTAAATAATATACTTCACAATTTTTGGGAGCATACAATATAGCTCAGTATATTTGGGGGTATATATTTATTTTAAATACAGTCATTATTGCTCATCTTTATTAAGGGTGTCAATTTCGGACTCCACTTTAGACATACGCCTACACCATTAGGAAGACAGCATCCCCGACAATACATTTAAAAAAAGACAGTGCGAAGCTGGAGAGAACGAAGGGTGAATTTAACCATAACAAAAGGTTAGCAACAGACATACATGACTGCAGCATGGCTAACCAGCAGCAAAACAGCTTCATGCTAAATAAAAACAATAATGAGATTTGAAATAATGGGGGATCATCCGTTAAGGCAGAGAGGAGAGCAGAGGCAGAGTTAATATATTATTTGGGGGGGGGGGCTATTAATGAGGGCCACTGCGCTGCTGTGTACTGCTGTGTGGCTCGACCCCTCCGATTTCTCCCCCCGTAATCGAATTAGCCCGGCCGGCTGAATGCGGCTAATGAAGCTGCTGTGTGCGATGTCAGAGCGGCTCTTTGTTGACCCAGTCAGAGAGGCCTCCTGGCTGGGGGTGCAAGGATATTTCACCAGGGGTGACGCAGGGGTTAGCAACCTGAGCAGAGCGACCAAGGCCCTGGCTGCAGGCAACGAACCCTGCCTGGGACAGGGCTAATTCAGTTATAAAGATGGAGAACAGTGGCTGTGGTGGGACGAGGGGTTGGGGCACTGGAACGATTGGGGGGTGGCTGAACCATACGAGGGGAAAGGGGGGGGTATTGAAAGGGAGATGGTAGGCAAGGCAAACGGATACGGGGCGGAGTTAGCTTTACAGACCGGCATAGGAGCAGGACGAGGGGGGAATGCTGTGATTGACAATGTCAACACACAGCATAATGAAAACGGACATTTCCCAATACAGCTGCATAGACACTTTTGTACATTAATTAATCTTGTAACACAATGTAGTGTCGGTGAGGAGTCCAGTGCATTTCTGTAGCCAAAGAAGACTGAATTGTGTGGGTGTTAGTGGCCCACTATATGACATGCATCCAAAATGGCACCGTATTCTTATAAAGCGCACAACTTTTGACCAGGGCCCCTATGTAGGGAACAGGATGACCCCTCAACCTCATGTATTTATTTTTTATTTTACCTTTATTTAACTAGGCAAGTCAGTTAAGAACAAATTCTTATTTTCAGTGACGGCCTAGGAACAGTGGGTTAACTGCCTTGTTCAGGGGCAGAACGACAGATTCGTTCCTTGTCAGCTCGGGGGTTTAAACTTGCAACCTTCCGGTTACTAGTCCAACGCTCTAACCACTAGGCTACCCTGCCGCCCCTCATGACCAGGGCCCCTATGTAGGGAACAGGATGACCCCTCAACCTCAATGAGATGCTGTCTGGCGATACAGGTGATAAATGCAATACACAGTCTGGAGCTTAATGCACAACACACAATGTGTGTGTGTGTGTGTGCGTGCATCCATACAGACCACTTACTTGGCTGAAGAGCAGATAAGCTGGGAGTCCTTATAAGCGATCAGGTAGCCCTGGTTCTCTGGGTTGTGAACAGTTACCTGCATAGAGCAACAACAGAGTTACAGAGGAAATACAACACTATCTCAAATCAAGTGAACACATTACTGCACATAGAGCCCCTTCTAGAAGACTCCCACTGGATTCACTGACTGAGTTGATCAATAAGCGCAGGCTTAGTGCCAGGTTTGCACACACACATACACACTAATCTAGCCTCAGCAGACCTGCAATCTAAACCTTCACTCTGTACTCGGGCTGAGATTGAAACCGAGCACAACTGTAGGCTTAGGAGGCATGAGCAGCTGTTACTAAGATCAATATTTTCCATGGATACTTTATAAATGACATTAAATAAGATCTATGAAGCGCTATGAGCGGGGCCCCGATTAGGAATCCAGCCTTCTGGTGGCCAGAAGTGTTGTCCAAGACATTAGTATGTGTACTCACGCTCTCCAACACCCGTAGACACCTCTCAGCTCCCCACAGTGACGCCATCAGCTTCTCCTCATCATCCTCTTGGCGCAGGTTCTCCACACATTCTTTTACTGCAGAAACAAGGAAAGTCGGTTCAACCACAACCACCTAAATCAGGTAAGAGTTCGACCAAAACAATGGAAACACCACGTCATGGCCAAGTCCGCCCTTGGAGGATAGCTCCAACATCTCATTGCCTGCCATCAAAATTTGCCTACATTTAGGCTATTCTTTATTAGTGATTAAAAAAAAACATAATATTATTTTGGACGATATCATAGCAATACTGTAACTCAATGTAAAAAACAAATTGCTAGGTAGCGTTAGCTAGTGCTAGTCGGTTGTGCCTGCACCAAAACACCGGTATTTATCATCCTATAGCTTGTTCTCCATCTTTTTAAATAGTTAGCCAACATGTTTTCAGCACTTTTATTTCCATGACTGACCAAAATGAAATTTCTCCTGCCCTCTCATCTCTGCAGCATACATAGTGAGCAATATGTTTGGAACATCAAATCGTAGTATCGAATCGCAACACATAGAATCGTGTGAATCTCAATACATATTGGCATCGAAGTATGGTAATAATATATTGTGAAGTCCCTGGCAACTCCCGACTCCATTGTTTATATGTGTATTTCACATTACGTTGGGGTAAAAATCTGACTATAATGCTGGTATGGATGGCTCAGTCTCCATAGCAACAGCTCCGCTTGGGCTGCTCTGCTCAATGAAGAGACATAAGAGAGCAGTTAATGACTTGTCACTCAAAACTCAAGGAACATTTTCTGTGAAATAATCTCCCTCTATATTTCACAAGGTTGAAGCACTTCTTGCATCATGTTCTGATCTTAATGAGACATGACTTAACCAGAGCAACTTAAACAGACCCTACCCGGCCCTAACCTGCTGTATAATGTCGGGGTCCGTTGGGCTCGGGGAGCAGAGCTCTAATGTCAACCCCAATACGTTCATGTCATCACCACCAATCAACTGCATTACACCTAAGAACGACTTCAAATACCACCAACTTTCCAGTGGTGTAAAGTACTTAAGTAAAAAATTACTACTTAAGTCGTTTTTTGGGGTACCTGTACTTTATATTTGACAACTTTTACTTCACCAAATTCCTAAACAAAATAATATACCTTTTACTCCATACATTTTCCCTGACACCCAAAAGTATGTTACATTATGAATGCTTAGCAGGACAGGAAAATGGTTCCATCCACGCATTTATCAAGAGAACATCCCTGGTCATCCCTTCTGCCTCTAATCTGGCAGACACACCAAACACACATGCTTTGGTTGTAAGTTTTTGGAGTGCGCCCCTGGCTATCCAAAAGAAGAAAATTGCTTAATGTAAGAAATTTTAAATGATTTACAATTTTATTTGATACTTAAGAATATTTAAACCCAAATAATTTCACGCTAGTAATATTGAGTAATTTTCTAATAAAAGGTATCTTTACTTTAAGTATGACAATTGGGTACTTTTTCCACCATGGCCGAAGTCTATATCATGGCTATGCCACCAGCTTATCCGAAGAGGAGTTAGCATTTAGCAAAAAATGCTAAATCTGAAAATTACAACTTAGAAATATTATGGAGTGAAAACAGCCAAATTGGATTTTAACCAGACTGTGGCCCTCTAACAACACAAATACAGTGGCTTGCGAAAGTTTTCACCCCTTTGCCATTTTTCCGATTTTGTTGCCTTACAACCTGGAATTAAAACAGATTTTTGGGGGTTTGTATCATTTGATTTACACAACATGCCTACTACTTTGAAGACGCAAAATATTTTTTTTATTGTGAAACAAACAAGAAATAAGACACCAACATAGAACTTGAGCGTGCATAACTACTCACACCCGCAAAGTCAATACTGTAGAGCCACCTTTTGCAGCTGAAAATCTCTTGGGGTATGTCTCTAAGCTTGGCACATCTAGCCACTGGGACTTTTGCCCATTCTTCATGGCAAAACTGCTCCAGCCCCTTCAAGTTGGATGGGTTCCGCTGGTTACAGCAATATTTAAGTCATACCACAGATTCTCAATTGGATTGAGGTCTGGGCTTTGACTAGGCCATTCCAAGACATTTCAATGTTGACCCTTAAACCACTTGAGTGATGCTTGAGCAGTATGCTTAGGGTCATTGGCCTGCTGGAAGGTGAACGTTCGTCCCAGTCTCAATTCTCTCGAAGACTGAAACAGGTTTACCTCAAGAAATTCCATGTATAAAGCGCCATCCATCATTGCTTAAATTCTGACCAGTTTCCCAGTCCCAACCAATTAACAACATCCCCACCGCATGATGCTGCCACCACCATGCTTCACTGTGGGGATACTATTCTTGGGGTGATGAGGTGTTGGGTTTGCGCCAGACAGTGTTTTCCATGATGGCCATAAAGCTCAATTTGTCTCTCATCTGACCAGAGTACCTTCTCTTCCATGTGTTTGGGGAGTCTCCCACATGCTTTTTGGCGAACACCAAATGTGTTTGCTTATTTTCTTCCTTTACGCAATGTCTTTTTTTCTGGCCACTCTGTGGAGTGTATGGCTCAAAGTGGTCTTATGGACAGCTACTCCAATCTCCGCTGTGGAGCTTTGCAGCTCCTTCAGGGTTACCTTTGGTCTGTTGCCTCTCTGAATAATGCCCTCCTTGCCCGGTAAATGAGTTTGTGGGCGGCCCTCTCTTGGCAGGTTTGTTGTGGTGCCATATTCTTTCCATTTTTTAATAACGTTTTTAATGGGGCTCCGTGGGACGTTCAAAGATTCAGATATTTATTTTTATAACCCAACCCTGATATGTACTTCTCCACAACTTTGTCCCTGACCTGTTTGGAGAGCTCCTTGGTCTTCATGGTGCCGCTTGCTTGGTGGTACCACTTGCTTAGTGGTGTTGCAGACCCTGGGGCTTTTCAGAACAGGTGTATATATACTGAGATCATGTGACAGATTGCACACAGGTGGACTTTATTTAACTAATTATGTGACTTCTGAAGGTAATTGGTTGCACCAGATCTAATTTAGGGGCTTCATAGCAAAGGGGTGAATACATATGCATGCACCACTTTTCCTTTTTTAAATTTAAATTTTAAAACCAAGTTACTTTTTCATTTCACTTCGCCAATTGACTATTTTGTGTATGTCCATTACATGAAATCCAAATAAAAATCTATTTAAATTACAGATTGTTAGTCAATAAAATAGGAAAAATGCCAAGGGGGATGAATACTTTTGCAAAGCACTGTATTGACAGATTTGATTAATATCCACCTCATTTGACCAGCTTTGTTTTGAATAGGCACCAATCACTGCGTCCGTGTTCTATCCCAACAGTCTGTGTTCCATTGATCTCTTATCCCCATCCATTCTGGTATCGCTGAGCCAAAATGTCCACCCAGCTACAACTCCTTTTAAGAACATTGTTTCATTGTGTTATGGAATAGGTTAGGTAGATGGCAGACTACAGCTTACGACCACTTCCACACTCCATTCCCCCTGGTGGCAGCAGCAACCATGTCCAGACGTTGAGCCTGGTTGATAAGCACTTTAGGTGCTGCCAATTAGGGTGATCGTGACTAAGTGTCCAAGCTGTGGGTTTGTTTGGTGGCCATTTCATTTGATGTTCAGTCATGCATTGCTCTGATGCAGGAAAATGAAGGAAATTCACATGAGCACCACAATGTCTACTCCACCCATGTTCTACCAAGGTTTCCCAGCACACAGCTTTGACCCACTACAGTAGCTATGTTAGTCTATTGTACTTCAAACAATGTGTAGGCAGGTTGCGTAAGATAAACAGTCTCAAACCATTGGTCTCTCAAGTCTCCACCGTTCCCTTCTCCGTAGAAGCAAGACGTGCGCACTCGTACACACACACACACACATACCACACCACACTCCCCGTCTATAGCCACTCAACAAAGCTCTTTTAAGAGCAATGTAATAAGTGAAAATAAGCACAGACCGTGTGTGCTGGGGCTGGGAGCAGGGTGTCAAAACTATACACTAAAGTGAATGGTCAAAATGTCTCCTCCGAGAGGCAAACCCAGGACCTTCAGATCTCGGTGACAACACCCCCCACCCCCGTGTTACGCTACAAACCCTGTCATGAACGAGTTCTCTTGAAACTATTTCAAAAGGACAGTCTGGTAATGACAGGAAGCTTTCGTTGCACAATGTTTCTGTTCATTCACGCAGTACTGAATGAATGTCGATTTCTCTTGCTTGGCAAAAAATACAACAAAAAAAGTCTAAAAACAGTTGTGTTAAAAACAGTCACACAGCCAACCAGGTTACCATGCATGGCATCATCCTTTGAATACGCAAAGGTCACGCAAGCAAGCAATGTTTGTGTTGTGTAACCTGGGTGCACTCCCACCCCAAGGATACTTTTCACTTAGATGGCAACTTCAGGTTTTAGAGAACACATTGAAAAGTAACTTGACACTGATCTGATAGTCAGCGCAACACATTGATTACAATGACATTAAGAACATTGCATTGACAGAGGGAGTGTACTGAATCAATGCATAACGTAAGGGCTGTATAACATTAGCTAGCTACATGGCTAAGCAAGCCAAATTGACCAGTGTATGGAGTAACGTTAGCTAACGTAAGATGAACAACACCCATTGCGTGTTTTATACATTAGCAGCGTGGCAGTTTCCCAAAGTTTGGTGTTGACTATGAACTTTACATACTTTAGCTAGCTGGGCTTTGTGGAAGAATGTCAAAATACAGCACGCGGTAGAGCCTTGTTGGTTTCTAGCTAGCTAACGTTCCTGGCTAATGTTAGTTGGCTACATTACTGGCAATATAGCGAATATCCTTGGCTGCTCTTATTTGTGTTCGTGCTTTGATTACATGCAAGTGTCAAGGCCAACAGTTTAAACAGATGACTTCAGCCATGTGAAAAACCTTCCATAGCAAAATAAAGCGTCCTTTGCTTGTAGCTTGCCTCTCATCCAACTGGTGTTAGCTAGCTAATAGCACTGTTGCTGCGTAACCCAACTGCTTTCGTCCAGTTTTCAAACTCAGTTTCGGCTGAAAAGACCTTAGCATTGTCAGAAATGCTAAACAAAGGTAGCACCTCGTTGGGATAAATTATACATTTAATAAAAACTGTTACACCTACAAACTTAGTCAATCTAAAAAAATGAAATCCAATGGTAACTTTATGTAACGCTACATTCTCGTTTTAATTCATAGTCTAGAATTTGAGCTAAGCGAGCGCAGAAAATACTAAATTGCTCAATGTCTGGTGTGTTGTTGTTGGTAACAGCCAGACTGCTCATGACGAGAGGCAACGTGTGTTGCGTCACTCCAATTCAATTGATTTGCAAATATTCAACATTGTGTCATATTGGCTTAGATATGATGGTAGGGAGATTTGAATTTAACATTGAGCTTCAACCAATGCCATACTGAACATTAGTATACTGCCACAGTGATTCCACCATTTCTGATCCCCTTGATTTCCCCACAGGTAGTCATGAGTGAGCTTCAACAGGGCTGTGTATCCAGACAAACACAATGAAAAGTAACACACATAAAATACTAATAACATTCCATTCGAATGCATTTTTTGTCATACCAACAATGCATTTTGAATCTAATTGAAATGTCAGCTCCTAGGATCAGGGGAACAACCCTTCGGGGTGTTTGGCCTAGACACAGAACACACAGTTTCAGGGTAACGTGGTGTAGGTCTAGCTCACCTTTATCCACTATGTGGTCCAGGCCTCCCAGAAGCCTTAGCTCCTCTTTAAACCAGTCCCCGGCCCGCTTGGAGGTCAGCGATAACAAGGTCTCCATGGCTAAATGCCCCGTCTGCGTGCGCAAACACATACATAGGGAGTAATGAAAACACATTTACATCACACATACAGGGTATAAAATGGACATTACTGACCGTGTACTGTGATTCAAAGATGCCAACTATGACAGACAATAACAGGAGGAGAAACAGGAACAAAAATATGACTTCCTTCCTTCCAGTGAAGGAGGGTGCCAGGAGAAGCTAGTTTGCATGCAGGCGGCATTTGAATCCAACCAAAACAATACTGCCGTCTCTAATTACATTGTCGATAAAAATAAGCTTTCTAACACTATTAAATATTTTAAAGCAAACTGTTGAGCTCAAACGATAAGAGAATCTAATGATTAATTCAACATGGAAGCTAACAGTCTAACAGTCAGAAATATAAAGAGTGCTTAAACGAATGAAAATAAGTTGGAGGCATTGAGGTGAATGGTCAGTCTGCTCTCTGAAGAATAGGGGCTGCATCCCAAATGGCACCCTACTTTTGACCGGAGCCCTATGGGATAGGGATTAGGTTGCCATGTAGGACACCGACTACAACATCAGCAGAGAGGATATTTAGAGGATGGGAGTGAAAAAAGACAAACATCAAAAGGCCCTGTCATTACGTCATCAGACGTCCAAATTAATCAGATCAAACTGTTTAAACTCTGCAGTTTGCCAGACCCAATTCAAATACATGATTTCCATTGGCTCTACCGTGCAAAGCCATAGTGTCAGAGTCGACTGTTCATGCATTTCTACAAGGGGAAGGGTCACCATTTAAACAAATTTTTTTTTTTATGTATACATACAGTATCAGTCAAAAGTTTGGACACCTACTCATTCAAGAGTTGTTGTTTTTTTTATAACCATTTTCTATATTGTAGAATAATAGTGAAGCCATCAAAACTATGAAATAACACATATGGAATAATGTAGTAACCAAAAAAAGTGTTAAATCAAAATATATTTTTAGATTGTTCAAAGTAGTCACCCTTTGCCTTGACGACATCTTTGCACTCGCTTGGCATTCTCTCAACCATCTTCACCTAGAATGCTTTTCCAACAGTCTTGGAGTTCCCACATATGCTGAGCACTTGTTGGCGGCTTTTCCTTCACTCTGCGATCCAACTCATCTCAATTGGGTTGAGTTTGGGTGGTTGTGGAGGCTAGGTCATCTGATGCAGCACTCCATCACTCTCGATCTTGGTCAAATATCCCTTACACAGCCTGGAGGTGTGCTTTGGGTCATTGTCCTGTTGAAAAACAAATTACATCCAATCTGGTTTGCGCTTAGTGGGACTGGTGTGTCGCTGCAGAATGCTGTGGTAGGCATGCTGGTTAAGTGTGTCTGGAATTCTACATAAGTCAGACAGTGTCACCAGCAAAGCACCCCCATACCATCACACCACCTCCATGCTTCACGTGAGAACCACATGCGGAGATCATCCGTTCACCTACTCTGTATCTCAAAGACACAGTGGTTGGAACCCAAAAACTCAAATTTGGACTCATCAGAACAAAGGACAGATTTCCACCGGTCCAATGTCCATTGCTTGTGTTTCTTGGCCTAAGCAAGTCTCTTCTTCTTATTGGTGTCCTTTAGTAGTGGTTTCTTAGCAGCAATTCAACCACGAAGGCCTGATTCATGCAGTCTCCTCTGAACAATTCGGCCTGATTGAGTCTCCTCTGAACACTTGATGTTGAGATGTGTCTATTACTTGAACTCAGGGAAACACTTATTTGGGCTGCAATTTCTGAGGCTGGTAACTCCAATGAACTTATCCTCTGCAGCAGAGGTAACTCTGGGTCTTCCTTTCCTGTAGCAGTCCTCATAAGAGCCTGTTTCATCATAGCGATTGATGGTGTTTGCGACTGCACTTGAAGAAACTTGAAATGTTCCGGATTGACTGACCTTCATGTCTTAACGTAATGATGGATTGACATTTCTCTTTGCTTATTTGAGCTGTTCTTGGCATAATATGGACTTGGTCTTTCACCAAATACACTGCTGTTCAAAAGTTGAGTCACTTAGAAATGTCCTTGTTTTTAAAAAAAAGCGCATTTTTGGTCCATTAAAATAGCATCAAATTGATCAGAAATACAGCGTAGACATTGTTAATGTTGTAAATAATGACTATTGTAGCTGGAAACGGTTGATTTGTAACCGAATATCTACATAGGCGTACAGAGGCCGATTATCAGCAACCATCAGTCCTGTGTTCAAATAACACATTGTGTTAGCTAATCAAAGTTTAGCATTTTAAAAGGCTAATTGATCATTATAAAACCCTTTTACAATTATGTTACCACAGCTGAAAACAGTTGTTTTGATAAAAGAAGCAATAAAACGGGTCTTCTTTCGACTAGTTGAATATCTGGAGCATCAGCATTTGTGGGTTCGATTACAGGTTCAAAATGGCCAGAAACAAAGAACTTTCTTCTGAAACTCGTCAGTCTATTCTTGTTCAGAGAAATGAAGGCTATTCCATGCGAGAAATTGCCAAGAAACTGAAGATCTCGTACAACGCTGTGTACTACTCTCTTCACAAAACAGAGCATACTGGCTCTAACCAGAATAGAAAGAGGTGCACCACTGAGCAAGAGGACAAGTACATTAGAGTGTCTAGTTCGAGAAACAGACACCTCACAAGTCCTCAACTGACAGCTCCATTAAACAGTACCCGCAAAACACCAGTCTCAAAGTCAACTCTGAAGAAGCGACTCCGGGATGCTGGCCTTCTAGGCAGAGTACCTCTGTCCAGTATCTGTTATTTTGCCCATCTTAATCTTTTATTGACCAGTCTGAGATGTGGCATTTTCTTTGCAACTCTGCCTAGAAGGCCAGCATCCCGGAGTCGGCTCTTCACACCTATGTGAATAATCCATTAAAAATCCTTTGTTCCCAGCTACAATAGTCATTTACAATATTAACAATGTCTACACTGTAATTCTGATCAATTTGATGTCATTTTAATGGACAAAAAAATAAATAAATAAAACATTTTTAAAATCAGATTTCCTTTAAAAAACAAGGACATTTCTAAGTGAGCCCAACCCTACCTACAACCCTACCCTACAACACAACTGATTGGCTGAAACGCATTAAGGAAAGAAATTCCACAAATTAACTTTTAACAAGGTATACCTGTTAATTGAAAAGCATTCCAGGTGACTAAGCTGGTTGAGAGAATGCCAAGAGTGTGCAAAGCTGTCATCAAGGCAAAGGGTGGCTACTACAAATATATTTTGATTTGTTTAACACTTCTTTGGTTACAACATTATTTAATATATGTTTCTTCGTAGTTTTGATGTCTTCGCTATTATTCTACAATGTAGAAAGTAGTAAAAATAAAAACCCTTGAATGAGTAGGTGTCCAAACATTTGACGGGTACTATCTATATAAAAATGTTATTATAAGTCATGTTTTTTTGTTAACGGTTACAGATACCTCTGACTGAGGGTTTTCCCCCCCAACAACGCAAAAGAGACAGGGTGGCAGGTAGCCTAGTGGTTAGAGCGTTGGGCCAGTAACCGAAAGGGGTTGCTAGATCAAATCCCCGAGCTGACAAGTTAAAAATCTGTCGTTCTACCCCTGAACAAGGCAGTTAACCCACTGTTCCTAGGCGGTCATTGTAAATAATAATTTGTTCTTAACTGACTTGCTTAGATAAATAAAGGTTAAATAAAAAACAGGAAGACAGAGGGTTGCAGCTAGCCTCCAGCCTCTAAGCAAAAACCAGGGTCGTATTCATTAGGGAACCAAATGGAAAAAGAACAGACAAACCGAGAAGGACCACCTGAACTTGTCTAATAGGAAACAAAAAAAAGTGTGTTTTCCATTACATAACATTTGTAGTTGCCTATGAATATGACCCAAGGAGGACTATCTCTACGGGAGACCCGTACCGTGATGTTCTCCAGGTCCAGGTGCTTGTTGTGCACCGTGTCGCACAGCTTGCGGATCTTCTCCTTGACCTTTGACATCTCCTTGGTGGTGAGCTGGTCGTCCTTGGCCACTGAGTGGTCCCCATCCAGCTCCAGCAGGCGGATCATCAGGTCTAGACTGGCCCGGTCCAGGTCCATGTTGAGTCTGTCTCGGCTCAGTATGTACATCAAACTAGCTGTGCACAGGGACAGGTTCTAGAGGGGGGAGGACAGAGAAAGGATATGTGAACCTGATATCCTGACTTTTTAAAGTGGTGTCCACTGATCTGACAGAAACCAAGTCAAGTCAGCCACCATCTCTGAAGAGGCAGGGGGCTTTACTTACCGGGTGCTGTGGGGCGTCGTTGAGTGTCTTGAAGACCTGGGCCACCTTCCCCCTGGCCCTCAGATGCATCCTGAAGCTGGGCATGGCACACCTGGTGGCCAGGCTAATGACACTACAGGAGAGGACAGATAAATACTGTTTTATTGAATTGAACAGAGAGGGGAGGGTCACTGCCTCTGCAAGATCATCAAGCTCTTTACTGCCATGAATCATTACCTTAACCATAATGAAGATGCCAAAGAATGTGACCCTGTATCAGCAGTTAGTGGAAACTAGTCTTACCTAAGGCAGCGTGTGTTGAGGGGCTGGCCACTCTTCAGGCCGGTGGCCAGGTACTCGAAGTCGTCGGTGAACTCCTGGTTCTCTCCAAACTCCACCACGTCGTTGAAGTGCTTGACATGCTGGACTACCGTGTATAGCTGGGACAAAGAGTTGTTGGGTTCATCAAATCACATAACGTAGGTACTAGATCGAGCTTAGAGCCCAGTCCTGCTATTCCCAGCATCAGAGCTATGCACCCACCAACCGCCTGCCTTGTTGGTCAGGAGCCAAGACCACAAACACAAGACACCAAATGAAACTGCAGATGGAATTTAAAGATGTGAGATGCCCATTACACTGCTCCTGCCTATGGAACTGCCCACACTGCAGTTCCTAGAGGGGCTTTCACTGCTTAGCATGCAAGACACCGCTGTAATAAGATAAATAACTACAGATGGTTACATTAACCACTGTTTAGCGATTCAGGGATCCTGCAGTACTGTCTTATAGGAGCTATGGAGTAATCGATACACAGCCTCAGAATTCACTGATTCGTTTCAAGAGGCTATTTCTAAATAAAATGAATTACACCTGACCAAACAAGATATGTCTGATCATTATCCTTTCAGTTGAATTGGTGCTTTTGTTTAACTACATTTTCAACATTGTAAACCAGGTCCCATATTCATTAGGTGATCAAGGATCAGGTCCCCCTGTCCAAATAAAACTTATTCATTATGATCTGGAAGGCAAAACTGATCATAGATCAGCATGTTTAATCCAAGATGATTGCTACATACAGCCCCAGGACAATCGCTTGTGTTCTTATAGGCTGTACTTCATAGATACTGAGTTCCAGACACAACCTGTGTTCGAATACCCATAAAGACATACTTAATGAGTATACACACACACACACACACACACACACACACACACACACACTATGTATGAATTAGTTAATTTTAGTATACTGTACGAACGGTATCCTTTCAGTTGAGTGTACTAGCGCTACACCTGTCTCCCAGAAGTTGATGATGTCGCTATGCAACCTCTTGTTAGCATAACAAATTACTAGCTAGACATTTTACAACTTCGGGTGCATTCTTCAATTCAATCTGGAGTGCCAGAGTGCGCTCTGGGCGTTAGTAAATTCATCAGTTACTCTGAGCTCCGGTACACTCGAGAGTGACGAGAGTGCTTTGAAATTGGAGTAGCTAGCCAGGGCGAATTTACGAAAGCACCAAAATGTCCATTGAGAACACACAACTATACCACTTAAGAATGACTGGAATAATCAATAAACGTTGGGTAGTTAGTTAGATAGCATATAGTTAATATACTGGCAAGTTAAATGCATTAGTAGCAAACTAACGTTAGGTAGCTAGCTAAAATACCGGTACATAGTGCTGTAATGATATGCTATGTGGCTAGTAACGATAGCCTAGCTAACAGATTGTTAGCAAACATAACGTGTGAGGTAATTTACTTAAAAAGTCATTCTTTTATTTGTCAATTATTTACAGCAAAGAATTTTTATCGGCTCTCGTTGGACTTCAGCTGCATATTTTACGCCTTTGTCTGAAGAATTACATTACAGGCCCTAAAAACATGGAAAGTGTCCACTGTCAGTATACTTCCTATTTTGGCAAATTTAATGACATCCCCGAACTTTTGGCATTCTAACTATATCCATTCTATGACCAATAAGCATACTACATACTAAATTTACCTCAAATAGTACGGTTAGTATGAGTACTCGAACACAGCTACAGTGATGGGTTGCCAGGTAGAACAGAAGCTCACCTCCTTGTGCTCTTTCCTACATTTCAGTGCAGTGACGATGTCCTGGTAGGGCTCAGTGGGAAACGACACAGACTTGATGACTTTGGGAGGCGGGCATGGCGGCGCCTTGAACAGGCCATCGTCTTTGTGAGAGTTAGAGTCCTTGCTGCCCCCGCTTGACTGGCTAGCCTGGTAGATAGAACGAGAGAGAGAGAGAAACAAGAGAGAGGATAAGGAAGGTGTGTGTGTGTGTGAGAGTGAGAAGGGCAGAAGTAGAGAGTGGGTCAGAGGGAGACAAGCAGAACCACACAGCCACCTGCTCTCAGCTCAGTACACGGCGCTGCTGCTGCTTCATGCTGTTGAACACCAGCCAACAGCCTCCTGCCCCTTACATAAGGCCAGATAAGGCACAGTAAAAACACTCAGTTTCACACCACACACAGGCTCCGAGTCTCTTCTAGCAGTTTGAGGGAAGGCAAGGGATGAGGGAGTTAAAAGGACCTGTAATATATGGCTAACATTACGGATAAGGAGGAGCGTTCAGAGCGGTACTAACATCATTGGTAAGACGGAGGAGCGTTCAGAGCCGTCCTAACATTATCGGTAAAGAGAGTTCAGAGATGTGATGCATTTTTAAAAGGATAATGAATTCCAGGAAATGGCACGGTGCCACACATGCATCTAATGACATATGGAAAATGAATCAGACGCAGGGTGCATCCTAAAAAAGCACCCGAGTGCACTATAAAAAGGGAATAGGGTGCCAATTGGGACACAACGTGAAGTAGAGTGGCCTTAAGGTGGTAAACCACAGTGAAGAGGCCAACTGGAGTATCGTTTGTGGTGGAGGGATGGTGAGAGTGAGGATGGAAAGGGAGTGTCGCATGGAAGTTATGGGTCGAGGGCATGGAAAATTGCATTAGTGTTCACCATGTTGCTGGTACTTGAACAGAGAGAGCAAGAGAGAATGAGACAGAAAATGAGAGTTTGTGGTACAGTGTTCACCAACTGCAGAAATCACATACCACTAGCTAGCTGGATAGGCAGGCTGATGGGAGTGCCAGGTCTAGTATTTGGCGTGGGGTTGGTGGGTGACACCCGTAACTAGGGTGGTGATTAGGGGGGGGTTACTCACGGGTGCAGTGGTTGAACGGAGTAAAGGTGGCGGGGGCAGCTCCTCTGGCTCTCTGTTCCAGTGTCTGGCATTGTACACAGCTTTAGTGGGAGACTACAGGTGAAACAGAAAAACATGAGGTAAGTCCATCAGGTTACTTCACATTCCATCAGTTCAGCCCTTCCTGCTAGAACAGTGTTACTTAGAATACATCAAATGAGTATCATTGATCACCACACACGACAACCCAACTGCAACAATATGCTGTGTTTAAAAACAACTAAGCTGATTCAAAGTATAGTCAATATCTCCTAATTCGAGGTGATCTCTGATACTAGACATGATCTCAATGTCTTGGAACATAGCACCTCAATTCACTCGTCAAAGTAGAGCAGGGGTTCCCAAACTGTGGTGGCCCGTGACCCCATTTTGATAAACATTTCTTTGTGACCCCACCATGTCAAAAAAAGTGATGTAATTTTTTTAATTGGGACTATGCCAGTCTATTACAAATCAGTCTGATGGTACTTCTGACACTATTTTCATCTGAAAGAAATATGGTTTGAAGGGACTGAAATGCATCAGAAAGGTATTGGGAAGTTCAGAAGATCATCAGGCAATGATGTTGTAAGATTTTCTATGTAGAAAACAACATCATTGATTGTTATTTTTCCCCCAGTCTGATTTAGCACCTGGTCTTGTCCACTCAATTCTAACGGCTTGTGGGCATCGTAGAGGGAAACATTACGCATGAAATCAAATTAGTCACATGTGCCAAATACAACAGGTGTAGACCTTACATTGTGAAATGCTTACTTACGAGCCATTAACCAACAGTGCAGTTAAAAAAACATACGGATAAGAAAGTATGTACGTGTTCATTAGAGTTTTATCTTTCAAAATATTTTGTAGCATAAACCATTCAAAAGAAAGCCATATTTGTAGGAAGAAAACAGAAACCGCTGTTCACTGTAACCGCATCTAGCGGCTACCGGAGGTGACTGATGTAACCCCGGTTCTATGAACCAAGGACAACTTTTCCCTCGCACCCCCATTTAGAGAGAGAATATACAGAGAGCGGATTGGATACATCAGCCTTTGTTGGTTCCTATAACAAAGAAGCCCCAGGGAGAGAGAGAAACTAAATGAATGCCTATTAAACCACCAGAGGCAGTCAGGACTGCTCAAACAGCAGGACTGACTGGAGACACCAGCCAGCGCTGTGTGCATACACACACAGGCATGGGTATGCACACAGTCACACAAACCTCCTCTCTGCTTAAAGGGAGCCTATTGGCTCAGCCTGTTGCTGGGATATTAATAATGAATCAAAGAAAAAGGAGAAATAGAACAGACATTGTTGTCTGAGGACAGAGCACTGCAGGAAACAATGAACGGAGACGTTCATTTAGTCACTCTACTCTTAACAATGATCCTAATCAAGAGGACACAGACAGGAAGATTCAACGCCCACCCCGCACCCCACCCCCATGGGAGTGTGAGCTCATGACAAAAGGCATTTTCTGTAAACATGGGCACTTATCGGTCACGCGCGCGCACACACACACAAACAAACACGAGAAGGTCAGATACAAGGAAATGAACACTTGAGCCCTCCCCAACACTGCCAAATTAAGTCATGTTTGACCAAGGCCCTCTGAGACTAGTGCAAGTAAACACAGACACAGACACTTAGCAGAAGACTGAGGAGCTGTCATTTACAGCTGTAGGTGGGGTTCAATTAAACCGTTCAACCAGCCATCAGCTGTTGTGCTCCAGGACCACTCAAGACAGTAACAGCAGCCCTGCTCTGGTCTTATGAGAGATGGGCAATTCCATGATAACGGAAATACGCTGAGACTCCGATTTGTCACTTAAATGTATACCAATCAAAAAACATTTAAATCAAAGTTAAACCATAGAACAAAGGACTACTTTTAAAAACGTCCACCACTGAATATTTTACAAAAACATTTACAGGAAGAACTGTGCAGATACAAAGTTTGTCAATTGTCCAAAGTAGTCTTTGTGCATGTAGTTGTATGCTTTGTTAAACTGAAATCAATCGTTTTGGTTTGGCATACATTGAAGTGAAAAATCGGAATCCCGGCTTAGCGATTCCGATACCGTGGAACACACCACATGCAAACATACTTGTATGACTCATGACCACACCGTCTCACACACACGCGAATGCCGTTAAACCTCAAATGAGCCTTCGATTTAAAAGCTGTCGTTAAAACACCAAAACAAAGCTGTGAAAGAAAATAGAAAAAAATCCACTTAATGTTCCCGCCAGCCATCAGCCAACCCAACCCTGGAAACCAGTTCGTTTTGTTAAAGACAATCACAGAACGTGTGGAAACAGACAGAGGGCATTACTATGTATGAATCCAACATGACAACCTACACCACACATAGTGCAATACTTGTGACCAGGGCCCCTAATGTACTTCATATATAAAGGAATAGGGTGCCATTTGGAATGTACACTACCACCAGCAAGGTATCTGACGAGATTATTGCCTCGTTCTCTACTGTATTCAGCCCAGTCTTCTACGCCATGCTGTCGGTGAGCCACTGAAGTCATTAAGCCAGAGTGAGAATGATTATGATGAGGAGTGGGGGAATGCTGGGACTTTAAACACCTGTGCATCTCTACCGAGGAGAGAATTGGGCTTGACACTATAAATAACCTGTGGCGCATTCTTAGGGTTCTCTGCAGGATATTTTAACACGGTGATATGCAGCGAACGGCGTAACTGCCACATCCTGCAATATAGAGCAAAAAAGGCCTTAAAAATACAAAATATATATATATATTATTTGGGGAGAACCCTGATTCTAATTGAATTACTTTTAACCGTCTGAAATGAGTCACTACCAACCATCATTAACACCCACAACGTTAAACCCCGTGAGGAGAATAGCGCTCAAGGTAGGTTAAACATGTTCTGAGTCTTCCTGCAATCCAATGCTGCTGTTTTAATCGGGCCAGCACCACCCACCCAACCAACATGCATCCTGTTACCGACGCCTGGCCTGCAGAAATCATTTTCACGGCGCAATGAGAGCACACAAGCGCTCAGGTTCAACTGTTGCATGTATAAAAATGCCCAACATCCATCTTGTGCACAAACATTGGAGCTCAAAGCCAATCCAAGAGAAGGCAGGAGCTATAAGCCTCTCCTTAGGCAACAGGCACACAAACAGGAAGAGAGGTTGGTTCAGCAGAACCCGACACAATAACAGATTGAAAACAGGAAGAGGAATCCTAGAAAAATCTATAAAGCAATAATAGCAAGACTTTTAGGAGATATGGGCCAAATCACTGCCTGGGGACAACCACCAGGGAGATGGAGAAAAAAACAGCCAAGTTAACTAGAGGACAGAGTGAGGAAGATGGACAGACAAAGAGAGTTGAAAAGAGTGTGGGCAAAATGAGAGAGTCGGTAGATGTATCATATCCATGATTAATGTAGGAGAGCCAACCTGGCTCAGAGTCTAGAAGTGTGCTGTGAACAGAGGGGAGGGAAGGGCAGCAGGCAGCAGACAGAGCCCTAACCAGCCTGACAGAGAGCTACTCAATAAACACAACACACTCGCTGTTCAGCCACATCCACTCATCCAGACTGGAGCAGTGCTAGGTGCCCATATACAGAACTGACATGAATTAGTCAGAGACCACATGATAATGATGGTGGCCATTAAATCAACCTTGAACATCTGACAGCCGACATCAACAGATTGTCATACGGGCAACTCTACGGTAACAGAATGATGCGGAAAGGCCGATGTTTCGCTTTAAAACGTACGTCAAACAAACTCCCTGCACAAGGCACACCGAAAATTCAACAAAAACACATTTACTTTAAGCACAGTGCAGATGAAAAGCTTGGTAACAGAATGAAGGCACAAACAGAGAAAACCATCATTCTGTTACCAAACTTTGCATCTGCACTGTTCTTCAAGTAAATGTGTTTATTTTCAAATTCAGTGGAAATTGTTATAAATTGTCCTTGTGCATAGCATGTTAAACTTTACAATCATTGGTTGTTGTTTGGCATACATTTTAAAGAGACAAATACAGAGGCCCAAAATGTACACACAAATAATGCATCAAGCACAACTGGTTATGCAGAATGAGAGGGAATTGTTGGATTATTATGCAAAACAGCAGCATTTTTTCTGTCATTTGTAAGCAAACCGCATGAGAAGAAGATAGATTGTTATGCATCCAATTCAAATCGTTTTTTTGTAAGGGTTCTTTAGTTACAGGCTATGCCCCAAATGGCACCCCATTACCTACATAGTGCACAACGGGGCCCTGCTCAAAAATAGTGCACTATATGGGGAAGCGTGCGCAATTCAGGACA
Source organism: Oncorhynchus tshawytscha (assembly GCF_018296145.1). Taxonomy (NCBI): domain Eukaryota; kingdom Metazoa; phylum Chordata; class Actinopteri; order Salmoniformes; family Salmonidae; genus Oncorhynchus; species Oncorhynchus tshawytscha. The sequence continues at coordinate 19,138,850 of NC_056452.1, read as the reverse complement.
TGTCCATGTAAACTGCATGCGCCAGAGTGCCACTTCACTGCCCCTGCAGTTGGGCCAGTCGCAATAGAAAACGCTGCCTTTTGATGACTCATGAATAGCCAGGTCCTTTTGGAGGGCTATTGTTTTTCAAATGAGTTCAGCGCTTTTATTATTTTACTTGCATGGAGTACATTACAGGGCTATGTATGAGGAATCTCTGAGCAGAAAACACCTCCAAAGACTTGGAAGGCACCGTGGCACTCCACAGGTTTGTAGTAGCCCGAATGCAAAGACAGATTTATGAGAATACACCTAAAATGTGCAAGTTGCCTTCACAAATAATGACTATATGAACCATTGTATGACCTATAACCTGTACTTAACAACCTCAACACATAAAATGTGTCGGATTCTTCCACAAAATGATTTCACATTCCATTCTAAACATGGCCTTGCTCTTAAAGATCAATAGTGGAGCACTTACAGATGAAGTCCATCTAAGCGAGATTGGAGAACGGGCATTACTAGTTCTCTGGATGAATAAAAAATTAAATAAATGACCGTTGCTAGGTATGCAACTCCAGCTAAATGAGTGGAGTCCCATAGGTGGGGGCGCTTCACACCTATTAGTACCTAGGACCAGAGACCTTCAGTGACAGCTCTCATCGCTCCATTCATCCACATACAAATAATCCAACAAGACGTTTTGGCCTGGCATCTCAGCAGCGCATACAGAGTGTAGTCTACTCATTCTCTGATGAACGTTCTGGGTCTAGTTCATTGGGCACCAAACAGACAAACAGGGAGGGAACTACCTGACCACGTCCAATAAAAAGAGCTTTTTTGTTTTCCGTTGGAAAACGTTTCACTGAGATGTGTCGCTGTGGCCTGATGAACATGATCCTGGACTTGAGTGCAGGGAGAGTTGCCATAGAACACTTCTTACCTTTTTGGGGCCACTGAAGATCTTCCTATTGGTCTCCTTGGATTTCTCCACCTGTTTTGCCTGAGGTCTCCTGGGCATCTCTAGGCCCACAGAGGCAGAGTTGTCCTCTGGGAAGTCCATCACATCTACAGGGGACATGCCAAAAGGTGTGTTAGAATAGGACGGGAACATCACAGTTCATTACCAAGTCCATAGAACTATATAAACAGAATCCTATCATGAATTATAAGATCTGTGACGAAGACATTACTAGCCTAAATCGTTTGAGTATAGTAGATTTACATTTTAGTCATTTAGCAGATGCTCTTATCCAGAGCGACTTACAGAAGCAATTAGGGTTAACTCTCAAGAGTCGATGTTGGTGCCCCGCGGAAATCTAATTAGCGTCATTAAAAAAATCCACATCAAAATCCGTCAGGTTAAGCTAGACGTGTTTTTTATTTTTTTTTAACATGGGCTGCGTCTCAATCCACTGCACTCACCTGACGCCGGTACAGATGATTTGCCAACTTCTGTCTGTAGCGCCCGAACTGTTTGGGCTACACACTAATCCCTCTATGGAAAGGTGAGTCTCTCACGTACATGTCGGTTGTTTTGCTCTAGGATGCCCACAAGCCTCTGAAGACAAGTCTAAAAGGTAGCCAGGTATCCATTTTTAAAAAATGAATGGAAGTATATATGGAGATGCTTTAGGCACTAAACTAAGGGGTCAATACATGTAATAAATACATCAATAAATGAAGTATTTCCCTCAGATATAAGACAAACACTCCCGGACAAACTTCCTTTTGCTTTTTTTGTGACCGTTTATCCCATGTACAAAGCTGTTATTCAATGCATTTCTATGGGCTAATAGCAGTAAAGCCAAATTCAAAGGTCCAAAATATTTTGACAATTTTGTATACTTACAGCAGCCCTAAAATACCAAATCAAATCACTAAATGATCATTGGTAACACAATTCCTTGTTGGCTTAGTAGAAACCCATGTGTTAGCTTTAGCAAGGTGTACACTACACGATTTTGGCCACAATTTATACTGAACAAAATATTAAAACGCAACAGAGTTCATACGGAAATCAGTCAATTGAAATAAATTCATTAGGACCTAATCATTGCATTTCACAACTGGTAATACAGATATGGATCGATTGGTCACAAATACCTTAAAGGTAGGGGAGTGGATCAGAAAAACACTATCTGGTGTGACCACCATTTGCCTCATAAATCGAAGCGCGACACATCTCCTTCACATAGAGTTATTCAGGCTGTTGATTGTGGCCTGTGGAATGTTGTCCCACTCCCTCTTCAATGGCTGTGCCAAGGTGCTGGACATTAGAGGGAACTGGAACACGCTGAACATGTCAATCCAGATCATTTCAAACATGATCAATGGGTGACATGTCTGGTGAGCATGCAGGAAATGGAACTGAGACATCTTCAGCTTCTAGGAATTGTGTACAGCAACATGGGGCTGTGCATTATCATGCTGAACATAACGTGATGGCGGCAGATGAATGATACGACAATGGGCCTCAGGACCTCGTCAAGGCATCTTTGTGCATTCAAACTGCCATTGATAAAATGCAATTGTGTTCATTGTCTGTAGCTTATGCCTTCCCATAACACCACACCACCATGGGACAGTCTGTTCACAACGTTGACAACAGCAAACCGCTGATGCACATAACGCTATAAACATGGTGTGCGGTTGTGAGGCGGGTTGGACATACTGCTAAATTATCTAAAACAAGGTTGGAGGTGGCTTATGGTAAATAAATAAACATTAAATTATCTGGCAGCAGCTCTGGTGGACATTCCTGCAGTCAGCATGCCAATTGCACACTCCCTCAAAACATGAGACATCTGTGGCATTGTGTTGTGACAAAACTGCACATTTTAGTCGTCTTGTCCCCAGCACAAGGTGCACCTGTGTAATGAGCATGCTGTTTAATCAGCTTCTTGCTATGCAACACCTGTCAGGTGAATGGATTATCTTGGCAAATAAGAAATGCTCACTAACAGGGATGTAAACACATTTGTGCACAAAATCAGAGAGAAAGCTTTTTGTGCTTATGGAACTTTTCAGGGATTTTTTAATTTCAGCTCATGAAACATCGGACCAACACTTGGTGCGTTGATATTTTTGTTCAGTGTAGCTGTCCCAGACAAGTGGGATGCTTGTTTAACGTGAGCGGTTCAGAGACGCAATCTGAGGGATCCCAATCTCGTCTTCGAGCAGTTCCAGACGTCCCAATATTTTCAAACATTTGATTTTATCAGCACAAAATCTGCAATGCTCCTGTAGTGTGAAATGAGCAACAACAAGTTTTGAGAACGGTGATCAGCAATAGCCAATGAGAGCTCGCCAAAAAAAGCCAGTGAGATGACATTGTTTCGCATCACCCAGAATGTGTAGACTCGAGCTGGAGCGATGACTAGTACAAGTATGCATTTGTACTTGCCTTTAACCAAAGCCAAAGGGTAAAATCTTTACAGTTCTGAAATGTACAAGCCATGTTATTCAATTCAAAATGTTTGCTAGATATTTCAACTCCGTATGGCAAGCGTGAATGTCTGAGAATGCTTATACTACTTTACTGCACAGCTAGTAGCTACGTTAAATCTAAGCACATCCTTGTCTTTGTGAGACAACTTGGTATCTTGAATCCTCACAACCAAGTGAAGAATCGTGCAGTGTGATCCGTCTGTGCCACATCGTTTAGTGCGCACCACTACGTTGGCAAGACAACTACAGGAAAGAAGGTTGTTTAACGCGAGAAGCTCAGCGACGTTAGGATTTTGAAAGTTGTGTAGTGTCCACCAGGCTTTAGAAGTGTGTGTGTAGAGAAATCCATGTTCTTGAAATTGACCTTGACTGAGTCTGCCCTGTACCGATGCTGGTCTGAGTGTGTGTGTGTGTGTGTGTGTGTGCTGGTCTGTGTGTGTGTGTGTGTGTGTGTGTGTGTGTGTGTGTGTTACTACTGGCTTAGCCTGAGGCCCTGTGCCTGACCTGAGTGGCTGCTGGTCCGACTGTCCAGCTCCTCGCTGGCGGACAGGGGGCTGTCCACCCTCATCTCCATGGCAGCAGCGGAGGCAGCATAAGCTGTGGCTGCAGCCGCGGCAGCCCTCTTAGCCTTCCTCCTCTCTTTGGCCTGGGAGCCCTCGTCTTCGTCGCTGTCGCTACCGCTCATATCGTCAAAGCCAAAATACTTGATCTTGTAGTTGGAGCTGCCGGATGCCACAGGGTCGGCACTGGCTTCCTCCTGGGAGGCACCACGGCCCGCTTCGTTTTCCTCAAAGCCAAAGAAGTCCAACTTGGTGTCTTTCTTGGTCTTGCTCTGTGTGGGTCTGAACCTGGTAGAGAGAAGCAGAGAAAGAAGTTAGAACAACCTACACATATCCAATGTCTGAGCAGGTGCGAGATATTGAAGGATGCATGTTTATCAGGAAAACAGAAAAATCCAAAACACACATTTGAGAGCATAGCCCATACTGCAGTGTGCAGATTATTCCCACAGGGGGAGAGAAACATACCTCATTGTTATGACTCAAAGGGAGCAGAAATAGCCCAAACATCATAATCTAACAACAACAGTGATTATCCCAGTCTAGCGGTAAGTAGGTAGGTAGCAGTAGGTCACCTGGTGGGTTTAGCTGGTGCTGGTTCGGTCTTCTTCCTCAGGCGGCCAGTCTCTCCCTGGTCTGTCAGGGGGGCAGCCACGGCGGCAGCGGGGGTGTATTCCTCCATGACCCTGTCCTGAATGGTGACGTTAAACACCGACAAGCAGGACGGGTGAAGCACTGTGAAGTCTCTCGTCCGCCCGCGGCCCGCCGGCTTGCTGCTGTTCTCTGTATTGTTGGTCTCGAGAGGGCCAGATCCGGGCCCACTACTGAAGGCTGTACTGGTGCTAGTACTACTGGTACTGTCAGACTCCCCAGCCTGCTTGCCTTTGTTGGGCCGGCGGTATGTCCGGCAGTGGGTGCTGACCCTGAGCAGAGACTGGGAGTAGTCCTGGGACTCAGAGGGCTCGATCGGGATCTCGAAGTCCCCCAGGCCCACAACGTCACTGGGAGTGGGCTCTGTGGAGGTCTTGTCCTGCCTGGCCAGACTGAGACCATAGCCCCACTCACCACTCCACATTGACGAAGGGGGGCTTCTGGGGGGCTCTGGGGTGGGGGAGGTGGGCCTCAGACCCATCACTGCGTCCCAGTTGTCGTAAGAGTCCTTGGCCTCGCTCTTTAGGGTGGTGGTCTGCGCAATAGGCTTCTTGTCACTTTCCGAGGCGTTGCAGTACCATGAATAGCTGTGTTTTTCCACAGTCGCACCCTCACTGGACCAGCAGGGTTGGCTTGGCTTGGCTGGGGGGGAAAGGCAATCTATTAACACAGTGTATTAGCACCACATTTTAAAAGTGCAATATGCCGAAATCGCTCCGGCATTTCCTGGTTACTAAAATTCTAATAATAAGACTAATTTCAGTTTGTGACACAAAACAAGTGTTTAGAACCATTGTACCATCTAAAACGCTGTGAAATATATATTTGTATTATTTAAAAATAAATATAATTCAGATGTTTGAAGGTGCCGTACAAAAACGAAAGTAAAAGACGCAAAAACTAAACTTAAGAGAAGAATAAAAATAGCACACATACAGTGCATTCAGAAAGTATTCAGACCCCTAGACTTTTTCCACATTGTTACGTTACAGCCTTATCCTAAAATTATTTAAAAGAAATACCTACACACAATACCCCATGAAGAAAAAGCAAAAACTGGTTTATAAATCTGCACAAATGAGTTAAAAATAAATTAATGACATATACATAAATATTCAGACCCTTTGTTGACCCTCTGTACTTTGTTGAAGCACATTTGGCAGCGATTACAGCAGAGTCTTGTGTACGACACTACAAGCGGGAATTTCACCCATTCTTTTCGTCAGATCCTCTAAAGCTCTGTCAGGTTGGATGGGGAGCATCGCTGCACAGCTATTTTCAGGTCTCTCCGGGTTCAAGTCCGGACCACTCTAGGACATTCAGAGACGGCCTGAAGCCACTCCTGCTTCTTGCCTGTGTGCTTAGGGTCGTTGTCCTGTTGGAACCGCTCTGGAGCAGGTTTTCATCAAGGATGTCTCTGTACTTTGCTCCGTTCATCTTTCCCTCGATCCTCACTACTCTCCCCCAATCCCTGCCGCTGAAAAACATCCCCACAGCACGATGCTGCCACCACTATGCATCACCATAGGGATGGTGCTAGGTGTCCTCCAGACGCGACGCTTGGAATTCAGGCCAAGAGTTCAATCTTAGTGTCATCAGACCAGAGAATCTTGTTTCTCATGGTCTGGTAAGAAGGGCGGGGGTGTATGCTTCATGATTAACAACTCATGGTGTAATCGTAACATACAGGAACTCAAGAGCTTTTGTTCACATGACCTAGACTTCCTCACAATCAAAAGCCACCCATATCTCCCAAGAGAATTCCCGTCGGTTATTGTCACAGCCGTATATATCCCCCTCAAGCCGATACCACGACAGCCCTCAAGGAACTTCACTGGACACCATGCAAACTGGAAGGCAACATTTATTAGAGCTAGGGATTTAACAAAGCAGACGTGAGAACAAGGCCACCTAAAATCTATCAGCATATTGATTGTAGCACTCTTGCGGGCAATAGACTGGATCACTGCTACAATAACTTCCGCGATGCATACAAGACCCTATCCCGCCCGCCCATCAGCAATTCTGACCACGACTCCATTTGGCTCCTCCGGTCCTATAGGCAGACACTCAAACAGGATGTACTTGTGATGAGAACTACTCAACGCTGGTGGGACCAATCGGAATCCACGCTTCAATGTTGTTTTGATCACACGGACTGGGAAATGTTCCGGGCAGAGAATAATATCTATTTAGACTCTGTGAGTGAGCTTATAAGGAAGTGCATTGGAGATGTTGTACCCACTGTGACTATTAAAACGACACCTATCCAGAAACAGTGGATAGATGGCGGCATTTGCGCAAAACCTAACACACAAACCACCGCATTTAGCCATGGAAAGAGGACTGGGAATATGTCTGAATACAAACACTGTAGTTATTCCCTCCACAAGGCAATCAAACAAAATATCCGTATCGGGACAAAGTGGAGTCGCAATTCAATGGCTCAGACCCGAGACGTATGTGGCAGTGTCTACAGGCAAATACGGACTACAAATAGAAAACCAGCCGCATCAATGACACCAACATGACACTTCCAGACAAACTAAACATCGTTGCCCGCTTTGAGGAAAATACAGTGTCCCCGACGCGGTCCGCTACCAAGGAGTGGGCTCTCATTCTCCGACGTGAGTAAGACATTTAAACGTGTTAACCCTCGCAAGGCTGCCATCCCAGATGGCATCCCTAGCCACATCCTCAGAGCATGTGCAGACCAGCTGGCTGGTGTGTTTATGGACATATTCAAACTGTCTCTATCCCAGTCTGCTGTCCCCACATGCTTCAAGATGGCCACCATTGTTCCTGTACCCATGAAGGCAAAGGTAACTGAACTAAATGACCATCGCCCCGTAGCACCCACTTATGTCATGAAGTGTTTTGTGAGACTAAGGATCATATCACCTCCACCTTACCTGCCACCCTAGACCCACGTCAATTTGCATACCGCCCCAATAGGTCCACAGATGATGCAATCACCATCACACTGCCCTATCTCATCTGGACAAGAGGAATACCTATCTAATAATACTGTTCATTGACAACAGCTCAGCAATCAACGTCATAGTACCCTCCAAGCTCATCACTAAGCTTGAGGCCCTGGGTCTCAACCCCGCCCTGCGCAATTGGGTCCTGGACTTCCTGATGGGTGAAGGCAGAAAACAACATCTCCACTTCGCCGATCCTTAACACTGGGGCCCAACAAGTACTCCCTGTTCACCCATGACTGTGTGGTCATGAACGCCTCCAACTCAATCATCATGTTTGCAAACGACAACAGTAGTGGGCTTGATTATCAACAACGAGACAGACTACAGGGAGGAGGTGAGGGCACTCGGAGTATGATGTCAGGAAAACAATCTCTCAACATCAACAAAACAAATTAGATGATCTTAGACTTCAGGAAACCGCAGAGGCAGCACGCCCCGATCCACATCGACAGCACAGGAGAAGGTGGAAAGTTAAGTTCCTTGGTGTACACATCACAGACAAACTGAAATGGTCCACCCACACAGATAGTGTGGTGAAGGCGCAACATCACCTCTTCCACGTCAGGAGGCTGAAGAAATTTGGCTTGTCACCTAAAACCCTCACAAACTTCTACAGATGCACAACTGAGAGCATCCTGTTGATCTGTATCACCGCCTTGTACGGCAACTGCACCGCCCACAACCGCAAAGCTCTCCAGAGGGTGGTACGGTGTGCACAAAGCATCGTTTGGGGAAAACTACCTGCCCTCCATGACACCGACAGCACCCGATGTCACAGGAAGGCCAAAAAGATCATCAAGGAAAATAACCACCCAAGCCACCATCTGTTCACCCCACCAGAAGGAGAAGTCTGTACATGTGCATCAAAGTTGGGACACGGAGACTGAAAAACAGCTTCTATCTCAAGGCCATCTGACTGTTACACAGCCACTAACACAGAGCGTCTGCTGCCTTCATACAGACTTGAAATCATTGGCCACTTTAAAAAATGGATCACTTGTCACTTTCATAATGCCACTTTAATAATGTTTACATATCCTACATTACTCATATGTATATATTGTACTTTATACCATCCATTACATCTTGCCTATGTTGCTCGGTCATCGCTCATCCATTTATTTACATATTTTTATTTATCCGTTATTTTACCAGGTAAATTGACTGAGAACACATTCTCATTTGCAGCAACGACCTGGGGAATAGTTACAGGGGAGAGGAGGGGGATGAATGAGCCAACTGTAAACTGGGGATTATTAGGTGACTGATGGTTTGAGGGCCAGACTGGGAATTTATATATGTACATATACTTACTCCACCCCTTTAATTAGATTTGTGTGTATTAGGTAGTTGTTGTGGAATTGTTAGATTACTTGTTAAATATTACTACACTGTCGGAACTAGAAGCACAAGCATTTTGCTAAACTCACAATAACATCTGCTAACCATGTGCATGTGACCAATAGAATGTGATTTTATTGGATTTGGGTGCCTTTTGGCAAACTCCAAGCAGGGCGGTCATGTGCCTTTTACTAAGGAGTGGCTTCTGTTTGGCCACTCTACCATAAAGGCCTGGTTGCTGGAATGCTGCACAGATGGTTGTCCTTCTGGAAGGTCCTTGCATCTCCACAGAGAAACTCTGGAGCTCTGTCAGAGTGACCATCGGGTTCTTGGTCACCTCCCGACCAAGGCCCTTCCCTTCTCCCCCGATTGCTCAGTTTGGCCAGGCAGCCAGCTCAAGGTAAAGTCTTGGTGGTTCCAAACTTCTTCCATTTAAAAAAATGGAGGCCACTGTGTATTTGGGGACCTTCAATGCTGCAGAAAGGTTTTGGTACCCTCCTCAGATCAGTGCCTTGACACAATCCTGTCTCGGAGCTCTACACACAATTCCTTCGACCTCATAACTTGGTTTTTGCTCTGACATGCACTGTAAACTGTGGGACCTTATATAACCAGGCGTGCCTTTCCAAAGCATGTCCAATCTATTGAATTTACCACAGGTGAACTTCCATCAAGTTGTAGAAACATCAAGGAAGATCAATGGAAACAGGATGCAATTGAGCTCAATTACGAGTCTCAGAATAGTAATGTAAATAAGGTATCCGTTTTTTTTAATACATTCAGAAAAAGGTCTAAAAACCAGTTTTTGCGTAATCATTATGGGTTATTGTGTGTAGATTGCTATGAAAATTATTTCATCCATTTGAGAATAGGGCTGTAACAAAATGTGAATACTTTCCTAATGCACTGTAGAACAGATCTACTGCTTTTAAAACTTGCTACCAATGAGAATGACCGATCGATAACTCACATTTTTTAATGTGAATTTGGTCAAGTTGCCCAAAAGTTACATATTGCTGTTTCAAGCATTAAGCAGTTAATGTCTCTGACAGTTGTAGCATACAGCAGATAAATTCAAGCCATCTTGACGCCTGCCACACTACGACATGGGTGCCATTATTACATTGGAAGGTGGTTTCAACCATGTATGAGAGAGTGTTAACTAAGTGCTAGGGCTGTGAGAGGATCAGCACACCCTGGTAAAGCTTTTGGCACAACGCTGAAAAAATGCTGAGTCAGAAAATGTCTCCAACTCTGTTGGTCTAAGTCACCACAACATCAGGAGACTGGGTTAGACTACAACGTGATGACAGTGTGGACATTGACTACACTGGCTCTTGTAATTATTTACGTGCATTTTAAAACCTACTGGGTGGGACAATAATAGCTTGCTAAACAACTATACTGGCAGTTGAGTTCCAATAGGTTGCTACATACCACTTGCATTCAGATTCTGGTATATACCCCTCCCTAAGGAATGTTTAGGCTCGCTAGGCTATATGACTAGGGTAATAGTGCACAGAATATACCTTAGGACTAGGTACCCCAACTGGCGGCCCGCGGCTGAATCTGGCTGATGATCCTTGCCTTAGTCTCCTCCCTAGGATAATTTTTGACAAGTTCCAAACTAAGCCTTCCAAGGCTCGGAATCCCAAAATCAGTCACAGAAGATAGACGGTTCATCACTGACAAGAGCTGACACCTCAGTCCAAAATGTCCATAGAATTCAAAGTTCTTCAACCAAGGAAATTGAAGAGATTCATTCTCCTGCACTTCTGTATACTTTTTAGCCAGTAGTTCTGAAAGTAGCACCCACGAGGCAAAGGTAGTCCTCAAAAATTACGTACGACATTACATATGTGCACCACATGCAAACAAAATTGAAAAGCTGTCTAACAAAAAAAAATCCTGAAAAGAGATACTTTGGCAATGAGGCCATATATCTACTTCCCCAGATTCGATGAAAATGTGGATACCACAGTGTCCAATATGAAGAAAGTTAGTGGTAGTTTCACAAGCCAATGCTAACTAGTGTTAATACAATTCATTCCAGCCATTGCGCTAATGCTAGTTAGCAATTGCTCTAGTTAGCAATTGCTCTAGTTAGCAATTGCTCTAGTTAGCAATTGCTCTAGTTAGCAATTGCTCTAGTTAGCAATTGCTCTAGTTAGCAATTGCTCTAGTTAGCAATTGCTCTAGTTAGCAATTGCTCTAGTTAGCAATTGCTCTAGTTAGCAATTGCTCTAGTTAGCAATTGCTCTAGTTAGCAATTGCTCTAGTTAGCAACTTAGTCCTAGCGCAATTATCCACGAGTTAATCTGACTCTGGGGAAGTAGATAAATGGCATTACCAAAATCCCAAGTACCCCTTTAACTGAGCTTGGCATATCAATGAGAAATATCCTATCACAAGAAAGATAGTAAGTAGACATCCTATATCTACATTTTACTTCAAAATAACTTGGGTTTTGTCATTAATTCAGGGTGGTGTGGTTTTTGCTGAGCATGCCAAGACATTTGATGAACAGGTTGTTTTGAATTACCCTTCCACCTCTGTAAATCTAAATAGTTTTTTAATGGGAATGTTTTATTTTTAGAATCTTTTGCACTAAAAAAATAATCGGACTGAGAAAATGCCTGATTAGATTTCAATCAGAGCCGTAACAGGCCTGGTTTATTATGCAGGTGGTACTTGAGGGATCGCTGTCTGGACACACTCTGAATGCAAAGACAATCACGCCATTGTCGCTAAAGACTGAGCACCTCTGAGTTAAAAAGTTTTCTACATCCAACTAAGCTTTTCAATAATTAGCCACGTAAAAAAAGGGCCGGAATGCTTTGCTTGATGAATCCTTAAACGAGGTTCAATAAGTATTAACATCAGTCTGACCGCAAGTCCCAGCAGTGAAAAGTTTCCTTTAACCCCGGATCTGCTCATATTGATTTCTACGCAAGACAGACAAGTAGAGAGTTTCTATGGGTGGACAAGTGAACACTGGTCCTTGGAGGACATCCTGGGTTTGTGTAGGAATGTGGCAGTGCTGCTGCTAAATGTGCCAATGAGTAATAGTTTCAGTTCAGTTTTCAGACTGACAGAACTTTTACTCATCATGTGACTAGCGCTAACTTGCATGACAAAGGATATGCTTGTGGCTATTGTTCCATACCTGAGCCTGCAACTTCAATGCCTACAGAAATGTGTCAAACAAGCCCATTCTCTAAGTGACTCAAAGCCTACACAACTTCCAGGGCCACTGATTTGAATGACAGAGGGCATACAGCCATATGGAGGAGTGACAAATGATGTGATAGTGTTTTTGCAGTGGACAAGGGCACACAACAGCAGGCAGCATTGCATTGAAACGGGCCCGTAACTAGAGCAATAAGTTGCTGCCTCTGGCAGTAAATAACATTCAGCGTGTCTGCTTAGCAATGCGGAATACAATCAGAACCACCTGCCATAGAGGAGATGGCCTCCTAAAACGAGGCTGCACCCGTCAAGTGGACCGGTTTCGTATTAGAGAAGAGCATCAACATAATGCAGACTGTAAATTTTGATGGGTTTGCTTCTCCCCAGCGAGTGCTTTGGGTGTAATCCACAAGAGCCACCTGCTAGGCTGACAGTTGGTGCCCATTATTCCAGTCCAGAGGGTAAGCTAAACTCACTCCTGGCAGCCTGTTGAAGCCTGCTCCAAAAACACACTGCCAGATTAGATGTTTTTCTGTTCCAAGATTTGGGCTATCAAAGTTTTCCCAAAGTCAAAAGCTTACAACGATGATTGTAAAGAGTTAAATTGCTGTTCAATTTAAATGACTACTTGTCTGAATCCTAAGGGTAGCTACCAATCTGCTGTCTAAATCAAATGGCTGGATGACATCATATGGTCCGAAATTAACAAGACGAATTGCAAGTGCATCCTAACTTAATTTAGCATTTTCCTTTTGTGGACTCACTAGCACAACTAATTTATTCTTTACAAATATTTTACTATATTGGATTACTAATATTGGATCACTAAAGACCATCAAAATATTTGGTACTCGGTCCTATAACTACCTTAAAAATAAATGTGCTTGAAATCAATGACAGGAAATAACCGTTTCAATAATTATAACCGAAGTTGGCTGACACGGCACACAACATTTGATCTTAACAAATGAGTCCGCCACATTGCAAGCAATTTATCCCTTACACCCCCTAGAAGCAAAGGTCTTCTGGCCCAAGATTTGATTCTACATTGGATTAGTAGTCCTACTTTGCAACACGAGGCTCCTCCTACCTGTTGTGGTGGTGGTGTTGAAGAACCTGGCTGTGTCCTCTGTGACCCTCAATTGGCTTCTGTCACTACCCATGCTAGAGGTAGCTTTACTGGGAACAAGGCTGCTCTGCTGGCTGCTCCTGGACTCCAGGCAGAAGCCTGGCCTCCCTGCCTGAGACGGCTCTGCTGATTCCGGCTTGGCAGGGGAGGCCTTGGCGTGTGGGAAGCGAGAGGTGACCGTCTTGGACTCATCATCGCTGTCAAAGCCAAAGGGGTCCTCAGACATCTCATCTGAGAGTTTGGGCCTCTTGGGCTGCTCTGCCACCTCACTCCAATGGCCCGGGCGCTTGGAGCTCACCTTGGCCTTGTATGTCGTCTCGCCCCATTTGGTGCTGAGCGTTGCTCTCTTGTTGGACAGGACCTCATCAAACTTGGATGATGATGATCCATCACCGCCCTTACGGCTGTAGGTTTTACCAAATCTCGATGTCATTGTGGCATCTGTTTCATATTCTCTGGGACGGACACAAAATATAAAATGCATTAGTTGCCGTCATCATAGGCCATTTCTCATCACCGCAATAACAATATTGTGGTTGAAATGTACTTTTACTGTAATGGAGGGCTAGAAGGGAGCACTCTTTCCTCTTGTCTAAAACAAATATCCTCATGCTCCAAGGCAGTGATTGGGGACATTGCCCTGTGTAGGGTGCCCTCTTTCAGACGGGACATTAAACAGGTGTCCTGCCTGTGGTCACTAAAGTGCCCATGGCACTTATGGTAAGAGTAGGGGTGTTAACCCCAGTGTCCTGGCTAAATTCCCAATCTGTCCACCTAATCATCCCCAGCTTCCAATTGTCTCATTCATCTTCAAATGGGCATAGAATACAACCTTTGTGTCAACTAAGGACCCCTTACACTTCATGTCATTGTGTTGAGACAGCCTTCGGGACCAAAAATTGTGTGAATAATAACACACAGCTTTAACTAGGGAACAAAATGTTTCCAAGTGAGGTATGCTGCATTTTCTAGTTTAAATATGTAGTTGTGCAGTAAAAGTTAGGGAACCCTTGCGTTAGTGGGATCTTTATTATCAGCTTGAGTAAACTGAGACTACTGCCGCGTTAGCATACTAACCGGAACCAGAAAACTCGGAAATGTCCGACTTTCTGAATCGTGGAACGCAGCACGTGTATGACAACAACCAGTTAACAAGTCGCAGTTTCCTCGTTCCGATTAGCACTTTAATGCAGCATCAACTGCTCTGGATGTGGCTAACGCAATGTGTGTACAACTAGCTAACGTTAGCAACAATACACCACAATTAGCTTAGCCACTATACAGTTAGCTAGCTAAATCAATCAGCTGACGTTATTGAAGAAAATATAGGGTGTCTAGCCGCAGTACATAGAAGCAAAGTTAACGTTATCTAACTAGCCTCGATAATATCATGATATTGACCTAGGGAGTTGTAGTATTAATTTAGTGTTGATACCAAAACAGACCCATATGGCGAGCTAGCTAGTTGCGACGTTAGCTAGCTAACCAACTTAGCCATTAACGTCGTGTGATAGTGCGCTGGCTAGCTACCGTTAGCTAAATAACGCCAACGCCATCTGCAAAAAGTTAAACGTCCTGTGCTTTGTTCATTAATATAATAATAGTTGGCTAACACTAACAATTTACTCATCACATTATAGTTGTGGCTAGAAAGTGAGTAAAAAACAATTTAGCTAGCTAAGTATAGTAACGAAATAGCTACTTGGCTAGTTAGCTATCAGGTTAGTATCAACAGACGAAACATGATTGACGAACATCCACTTTTCACATTGATTTGAAGGTTTAAAGTAGTTTGAAAATCACTGTATATTTCATAAAACGTAAGTGAATACAACCATACAACAGCCTCACTTACTAGGTGCGCGAAAAGACCGAACCACTCAACAACACTCCGAAGGCGTCCGCTTCCCGCAGCAGATTGGGCCTCCCTTACAATATAAACAAGGCTAAATTGCCTGTAGTAATGAAAGCTAGAGGACAGTCAACAACTGCACAAAGTCCTGTGTTTTTTGTGTAACAAAGTTATTTTGATAATGTTGGTTTTACGTCTGATATATTCCCTTTTTGAAGCTATCTCAAACTCAATTGTCTCCTCTTGTGTTACACCGATGGCTTGCATTCGGGTTCCCCCTCCCTTTCGCTTACAACCGCACTGTCACCTAGCCGCTAGTACACTGTGGTCCAATCAGGAAGCTACATATTTGGATGTGACAGTGAACTAGCGCTGCGAAGCAGTATTCTTCGTTGTGATTGGTTCAAAAGCCGACAAGACCAAACACCTTCGCATTTCATTGGACTGTTGGTGAGAGGCGTCCTCTTTGGGGGGTGTCGAAGCCGTTCATATATCGCTCATTCAGTGGTTGAAGCTCCTGGAATGTAAATAAATGTGCAAACTGAAGGCAAATTGTGTGCTGAAATTAATAATAAATCAATCAATAAAATTGCATTTATATTGTACATTTGACTAGGTGCTGGCCAATATCCCAAAGGAACAATTAGCCAAGAAAAACAAAAGTTGAAGACCCTATCAATTGCCAAAATTGGCCCAAACTCAACATGCAACAATTTCATTGATTTTACCGAGTTAAAGTTTATTAGGCCCAAATCTATGGATTTCACATGACTGGGAATACAGTCTGGATGCAGTTTATCACAGTGCCATCCGCTTTGTTACTAAAGCACCTTATACCACCCATCACTGCGACCTGTATGCTCTAGTCGGCTGGCCCTCGCTACATATTCGTCGCCAGACCCACTGGCTCCAGGTCATCTACAAGTCCATGCTAGGTAAAGCTCCGCCTTATCTCAGTTCACTGGTCACGATGGCAACACCCACCCATAGCACGCGCTCCAGCAGGTGTATCTCACTGATCATCCCTAAAGCCAACACCTCATTTTGCCACCTTTCCTTCCAGTTCTCTGCTGCCTGTGACTGGAACGAATTGCAAAAATCGTTGAAGTTGGAGACTTTTATCTCCCTCACCAACTTTAAACATCTGCTATCTGAGCAGCTAACAGATCGCTGCAGCTGTACATAGTCCATCGGTAAATAGCCCACCCAATTTACCTACCTCATCCCCATACTGTTGTTATTTATTTACTTTTCTGCTCTTTTGCACACCAGTATCTCTACCTGCACATGACCATCTGATCATTTATCACTCCAGTGTTAATCTGCTAAATTGTAATTATTCGCCTACCTCCTCATGCCTTTTGCACACAATGTATATAGACTCTTTAAAATAAAAAAAATCTGTGTTATTGACTTGTTAATTGTTTACTCCATGTGTAACTCTGTGTTGCTGTCTGTTCACACTGCTATGCTTTATCTTGGCCAGGTCGCAGTTGTAAATGAGAACTTGTTCTCAACTAGCCTACCTGGTTAAATAAAGGTTAAATAAAAAATATAAAAAATAAACAGATATACCTCAGTTGGTCACAGATACCTTAAAAAAAATGGCCTCACAATGGGCCTCAGGATCTCATCATGGTATTTTTGTGCATTCCAAATTGCCACCGATAAAATGCAATTGTGTTCATTGTCCATAGCTGATGCCTGCCCATACCATAACCCCACCACCACCATGGAGCACTCTGTTCAAAATGTTGGCATCTGCAAACTGCTCACCTACACAACGCCATACCTGTGGTCTGCAGTTGTGAGGCTGGTTTGGACATACTGCCAAATTCTCTAATACAACATGGTAGAGAAATTAACATTCAATTCTCTGACAACAGCTCTGGTGTTGTCAGAGCTCTCCCTCAAAACTTGAGATATCTGTAAGTGCTGTTATTGTAAAGTGTAAATGTCTAGGAGCAACAACAGCTCAGCTGCGAAGTGGTAGGCCACACAAGCTCACAGAACGAAATGACAGAGTGCTTCTACATCTGCATTGCTTGCTGTTTGGGGTTTTAGGCTGGGTTTCTGTATAGCACTTTGTGACATCGGCTGATGTAAAAATGGCTTTATAAATCTGTGGCATTGTGTTGTGTGACAAAACTGCTAATTTTCGAGTGCCTTTTATTGGCCCCAGCACAAGATGCACCTATGTAATGATCATGCTGTTTATTCAGCTTCTTGATATGTCACACCTGTCAGGTGGATGGATTCTCTTGGCAAAGGAGCAAAGCTCACAGACAGGGATGTAAACACATTTGTGCACAAAATTTGACAGAAAATATATTTTTGTGCAAATTAAACATTTCTGGAATCTTTTATTTCAGCTCATGTTTACATGTTGCGTTTGTATTTTTGCTCAGTGTAAAATGAAAGCCACTGGGATTGTTTCAGTGGTAAGGTGAAAGCAAACGACTGTAGATGAAAGTCGGGGAGGTGCATCTGCGACATGCAAAAGTTGGACACTAATGTCGTTTTCCAACAGCAAGTCTTAGGTCAACATGGCAATATTGCCATTGTCCATACAAGTTGTTCTTTATAATGTCTAATTAAAAATGTCTCTAACCTGCATATCACACACTCATGAACTGAAATCATATGTGTGTTCATTGTACAATCAACTACTGGGAGAGAGACTCAAATATTACATTCATTTGTATATAGGCTTTTAAGTGTATGAATTACGTAGGTTCCTGTTTCAGTCATGTCTTTGGTGACATTCGATTGGGTCAAACAAAAACAATCTAACGACTGATTAACAATAGAGCCTCCGACAATGCAAGCTAGGCTGCAGGCGGAAGTTGGTGAAGAGCAACTGCAGAAACTTGGAGTCGACTGCAGTCTAAACTTGATGATCTTTGATCACATCATTTCTGTAAAGTTCATGAGGTCGTCATGCAAGTCAGACAATTTTTATCCCCATAATGCATAATGCAACACGCGTTGAAAGGCGGTCTTGAATAACGTGATATGGACGAATGTGCTCAAAATAGGGAAGACCATAGCCCAAGACCCCTAGAGGGCGGCGTTCTTCCTGATGTGGTATACAGCCCCACAGTGGAGGTGTCACAATACGCATAAAACCTAGCAGTCAAACAGGGAAATAGTTCCAATTGTTTTTCCACCATTCATTTTTCCCATAGGGGATTTATGAAAGACTTAAAATAAGGGCTGTGTTTCTGTAGGCTTACCCTGGCGTGATGTGTTGATAACCATTTTTACTTTCACCTCCAAAACACATAAATTCCCCTTACCTCAACGTTTTGTCATGCTGACATGAATTGACTAGGTGGATGAGTTCTTTCAAATAATTCACAAATGTTAAAGCTTAAAAATTCTACACATCACCACTTACGATTGGGAATAATTAGCCCTGTGACAACCAACCCTTAAAACAACCAAGCTGGTCCCCCCTAGCCTGAGCATCTGCTAGTGTGCACTATGGATCCTCACTATCATCTGGTATTCATCTGGGATTAATGCGCTCCCGGCGACCGGTTCATACATAAAGCGCCCTCCATTCAGGCTGCAAAGGCGCTGATTTCCTCCTTAACTCAATTTCAATCTAATGGCTTGTCGGTGGAAAATAAATTTGGGAAATATGCATACTGTCTTAATAGAACACAATTTTCCACCACCATTTTGGGATTTTCTGACAATTTACAGATGTTGCACACCGCATGAGTCTGTTGTTTATCCCCTGTTGTTTACCCCCCACCATCAGGAAGTAGCATTAGCCCCCCTAGCATGGTGGTGGAAAATAGTGTTTTATTAAGACAGTACGCATATTTTCCACTTTTATTTTCCACTAACAAGCCATCAAATCGAGTTAACAAACCGATGCCTTCGCAGCCTTCCTTCTTCTTCATCTTCTTCTATGAGGTTTAACGGAGGTTAGCATCCAATTTGTTGCATTACCGCCACCTACAAGACTGGAGTACAACTCCCTTATACTTTGCTTGAAAAGACATCTAACATCTAAAACTACACTTAAAATTAATATAAAATGAAATTAACAAAACAAATGAACACTACTCCACTAATTAAATGTATTTATTCCTACCTCATGCCATCATCCTGAAAGGATGGGGCATCACCACTTAACACACCCTGTAACTCTTCTGATGTCAAGTCTCACACACCCAAATGCCTCTCTGCAGCTTCCACCACAACCTCAATTTTCTGGGACTTTCGTTCCATCCCTGCAGTACAGTTGATAACCATTGCTATAAAAGCTAAAAATCCAATCTTACTGAAACTTATATAACGTTTTGGCCTATCCCTCTACACTGGGATATCTCTACTACTTTCACCACTCTTCCCCCTTAACCCATCGTCCTCTACTTTCCCCACTGCCTCAGCAGAAGACAACTTCTGCACTACTCAACCTGCCTCTCTCGCACGGGACATTTCTGATCCCCAGCTCCATGGGCACCCCTACAATTAACACATTCCACTACTTTCCCAAATACTACACATTCCTTTGTCTCATGCCCTTCTGCACACTTTTCACACCTTAGACCCTCCCTCCTACACACTGCTGCCACAGGCCCATAAGCTTGACACCTGTCATGTATTCAGCACATACGCTAGTACAGGATAACTTACATAACCAAACTTCACTTTGTCGGGCAAAGACTCTTCAAAACTCAAAAGAACAGACAATGACTCTTCTGTTTCCCTACTCTCGCCACCCTGTTTGCCTAACATCAAACAACAAGCACCACATACACAGGGAATCTTTCCCCTCAGCTGGTCAACTTTTAAATTTACTACTACCCCAGTTATCACTCCTTCCATTGGTGCCCTTTTCTTGAGAGCAAAACAATTAACTTTTCTTGCCCCCATTTGTTTTACTCCGAGCGCCTTCTCCCTCTGACCAACAGAAACACAAACAATTATCACTAGACCACTTCTGGTTACCCTCACCGATTCCACATTACCCAATTATTTTTTCACCCACCGTGAAACCACAAATGGATCAGCCAAAAGGCAAGAGTCCACTTTTTCCATAAACTTCACTCCTACTGTCACAGACTTATCTTTTTCCTGACACTCTGTGCATACCTCGGTCTCCGATAACTTCACCACACCTACCACTTCCGATACTTCACCCTCATTCACTTTGTCAGTCTTCTACCGAAGTTGGTCCCTCTCCTTGTTCGGTGGTGTTCAGCGGTCGACATAATCCGGTCTTCTAGGCATCACCAATCCATATTTCATGTTCCATTTGTTTTGTCTTGTTTTCACACACACCTGATTTCAATTCCCTAATTACATGTTGTATATTTTCCCTCTGTTTCCCCCATGTCCTTGTCAGGAATTGTTTATTGTAAGTACTTGTGCTACTGGTGCGCTACGGGTTGTGTACCCATGTGTTTGTTGTTTTGTATGCTGTTAGTTTTATATATTAAACTGCTCCAGCTATTCACCAAGTTCTGCTCTCCTGCGTTTGACTTCCCTGCCACCAGTTACGCACCCCTTACAGAATTCCCGACCACTTATGGAGTCAGCAGGAACAGATACCCCTGGTATAGGGGTCGAGGAGCGCATCCAGGAGCAAGCGAAAGTAATCCACCATCTCGGCGCCATCATGGATCAAGTAATCCAGACCCTGGACCGTTGGGAGAGACAGGGAGGTCCTCCAGCGCCTTCAACAATGCAACCCGAACCTCCACTACTCACTCCCCCTGCAACCGGTCCCAGTGGGATGCGTCTTGCCCTTCCCGGGGAGTATGATGGGACGGCAGCACGGTGCCAGGGTTTCCTGTTACAGCTGGACCTATACCTGGGCACCGTTTACCCGGCTCCCTTGGAAAGGGAGAGGGTGACGGCCCTCATCTCATGCCACTCAGGGAGAGCTCTGGAGTGGGCCAAAGCCGTGTGGGGGAGAAGGAGATGTGGCGTTGGAGGACTTCACAGAGTTCACCTGTCTTCGACCACCCGCCCGAGGGTAGAGAGGCGGTGAGCGCCTCTTCCAGCTGAGGCAGGAGACGAGGAGCGCCCAGGAGTTTGCCCTGGAGTATAGGACCCCTGGCTGCAGATGCGGGATGGAACGACAGGGCCCTGATCGACCACTACCATTGCAGTCTGCACGAGGACGTCCATCGGGAGTTGGCCTGCAGAGACACCACCCTCACGTTGGATCAGCTGGTGGACCTGTCCATCCGGCTGGACAACCTGCTGGCTACCTACGGACGTTAAGATCAGGGTCTGGTGGTTCCATCCACTCGCACCCCCTCTCCTGAACCTATGGAGCTGGGAGGGGCGGTGCGTAGGGAGACCGGAGGGGGTTCCAGTTCGTAATATATTTTTCCATACACGCACGCATACATGTACATATACAGTGGGGAGAACAAGTATTTGATACACTGCCGATTTTGCAGGTTTTCCTACTTACAAAGCATGTAGTACACTTCAGCATAGGTACACTTCAACTGTGAGAGACGGAATCTAAAACAAAATTCCAGAAAATCACATTGCATGATTTTTAAGTCATTAATTTGCATTTTATTGCATGACATAAGTATTTGATCACCTACCAACCAGTAAGAATTCCGGCTCTCACAGACCTGTTAGTTTTTCTTTAAGAAGTCCTCCTGTTCTCCATTCATTACCTGTATTAACTGCACGTGTTTGAACTCGTTACCTGTATAAAAGACACCTGTCCACACACTCAATCAAATAGACTCCAACCTCTCCACAATGGCCAAGACCAGAGAGCTGTGTAAGGACATCAGGGATAAAATTGTAGACCTGCACAAGGCTGGGATGGGCTACAGGACAATAGGCAAGCAGCTTGGTGAGAAGGCAACAACTGTTGGCGCAATTATTAGAAAATGGAAGAAGTTCAAGATGACGGTCAATCACCCTCGGTCTGGGGCTCCATGCAAGATATTACCTTGTGGGGCATCAATGATCATGAGGAAGGTGAGGGATCAGCCCAGAACTACACGGCAGGACCTGGTCAATGACCTGAAGTGAGCTGGGACCACAGTCTCAAAGAAAACCATAAGTAACACACTATGCCGTCATGGATTAAAATCCTGCAGCACACGCAAGGTCCCCCTGCTCAAGCCAGCGCATGTCCAGGCCCGTCTGAAGTTTGCCAATGACCATCTGGATGATCCAGAGGAGGAATGGGAGAAGGTCATGTGGTCTGATGAGACTCCACTCGCCGTGTCTGGAGAAAGAAGAAGGATGAGTACAACCCCAAGAACACCATCCCAACCGTGAAGCATGGAGGTGGAAACATCATTCTTTGGGGAGGCTTTTCTGCAAAAGGGACAGGATGACTGCACTGTATTGAAGGGAGGATGGATGGGGCCATGTATCGTGAGATCTTGGCCAACAACCTCCTTCCCTCAGTAAGAGCATTGAAGATGGATCGTGGCTGGGTCTTCCAGCATGACAACGACCCAAAACACAGCCAGGGCAACTAAGGAGTGGCTCCGTAAGAAGCATCTCAAGGTCCTGGAGTGGCCTAGCCAGTCTCCAGACCTGAACCCAATATAAAATCTTTGGAGGGAGCTGAAAATCCATATTGCCCAGCGACAGCCCCGAAACCTGATGGCTCTGGAGAAGGTCTGTATGGAGGAGTGGGCCAAAATCTCTGCTGCAGTGTGTGCAAACCTGGTCAAGAACTACAGGGAACGTATGATCTCTGTAATTGCAAACAAAGGTTTCTGTACCAAATATTAAGTTCTGCTTTTCTGATGTAACAAATACTTATGTCATGCAATAAAATGCTAATTAATTTCATAAAAATCATACAATGTGATTTTCTGGATTTTTGTTTTAGATTCCGTCTCTCACAGTTGAAGTGTACCTATGATAAAAATTACAGACCTCTACATGCATTGTAAGTAGGAAACACTGCTGATTTTGCAGGTTATCAAATACTTATTCTCCCCACTGTATATACTGTACATACACATACCTATATAGACATACAAACTTTAAAAAAAGAGTATACCTTTATTATTATTTCTCGCAAACCCTACTGCCGATCCCCCAATTGGAGTAAACTAATAAACACTTCTGCTTTTACCTTCAATTTATGCATCTTATACACATTTTACAGACAGTCTACTTTACAATAGTTCTCTCTTGTTTGTTCTTAGTCCTTCCTCTATTTCTGATGTCCATCCAGTTTGATTTCTATTTGTAACTATGCTATTTCACAAAAGTTCCGAACCTATAGACATTTTACAGATCCCGTGTGCTTTACATTGTTTATCTTGTTATTAGTCCCACCCTTCAGCTTCACTCAACCCCTCCCATCTATCTCTCAACATCATCCATTTCGGATTTCTATTTGCCATATATTTTTCAACTGTGCTGAGATGATTCACAAAATAATTGAAACTTCCTAATCTCATAGCTTCTACAGATTATTTTTAATTTACAAACATTTTTGCTAAAATAATGATTATATTATTGATTGATTATGGCTTTTCAAATCACCCAGTATTGCTATCTGTAATGTTAGTGCTAGGCAAATGTTGCAATTCTTCAGCCATTCCTGGAACTGTGACCAAAAACGAGCTACATATGGACAATACCAAAATAAATGATCTAATGACTCTGCCTCCTCACAGCAGAATCTGCAGAGCTGGGAAGATTGTATCCACCATACTGTATATATATTCTATTAGTTGCAAGAATTTTGTATAGTAATTTAAATTGAAAAATTCGAAGTTGTGAATCCGGCGTTGTTGTGAGTATCAATTCATAAACCATGTGCCATGGAATGGGTACATCGCAAATCTCTTCCCAACTATTTTGCAATTTATATGGCACAGCTGTCAGTTTTTTGGTCCTTAAATGAAATTGGTATATGTTTTTATTTATCATACTTTTCTTTAACCATTTATGTTCTTTAATACAGGGCCGACATACAAGTTCCTTACTTTTTTCCCCTTCTACTTGCCTTTCCATTTTTGTGGTAATGCTGCAATAAATTGGTTGTAATTTTGGGTAGAGCAGACATGTCCATATGTCTGTGTTAGCTGCATGTGTGACATAACTCCAACAGTCCTATTTATGATATCATTCACTAAAATTATACATTTATTAAAAAATGTATTTGATAAATAGTTTTTTAAAATCAATTAGTATGTTTGAATTTAACCACAATATTTGTTGTACTATTTGTTCCGTCCTTTCAGGTGGATTAAACTGAAATTGCAACCAACTTTCTAAGGCTTGTTTAAAAAATAAAGATATTTTGGAGATTATTTCCTTTTCAAACAACCGAAAGTGAGAAGGTGTAATCTGAATAAAGGGGAAAAGGCCCTTCTTGAACATAGGATGAGACATTCGTACCAATTGACTAGAGAACCAGTTTGGATTTAAGTATAACTTTTGTATGACTGATGCCTTTAGTGAGAGGTCTAATGCTTTAATGTTTAATCATTTCTGCCCACCAAATTCATATTCATTATATAAATAGGCCCTTTTAATTTTATCTGGCTTGCCTTTCCAAATAATATTGAATATTTTTTTGTTCATATAATTTAAAAAGCAGGTCACTAGGTGTAGGCAAAACCATAAGCAAATAGGTAAACTGTGATATAACTAAAGAGTTAATCAGGGTGATTTCTCCACAAATAGACAGGTATTTTCCTTTCCATGGGAGCAAGATCTTATCGATTTTTGCTAACTTTCTATAAAAATGTATTGGAGTGAGAATTTCTTTATTTTGGGATTTGTATACCGAGTGTATCCACATCTCCATCAGACCATTTAATTGGTAAACTACATGGTAATGTAAAATGTGAATTTTTTTTAGTGATCCAATACGTAATATGGTACATTTATCATAATTTGGTGAATTTAATTTTTTTTAATCCAGAGAGGATAGCAAAAGTAGCGTACAATGACACCTTAGTTTTTAAGCCACGGATTTTGAATCCCTTAATATTATTTTGATCTAATCTTAGCAGCTAACATTTCGATGGCAATAATAAATAGATATGCCGATAGTGGACAACCTTGTTTTACTCCTCTAGTTAGTTTAAAACTTTCTGAGATGTAGCCATTATTTACTATTTTACACCTAGGGTTACTATACATAACCTTAACCCATTTTATAAGAGATTCACCAAAATTGAAATGTTCTAGGCATTTATATATAAACTCAAGTCGTACTTTATCAAAAGCCTTTTCAAAATCAGCTATGAAAACCAGGCCTGGTGTCCCCAATATTTCATAGTGTTCTATTGTTTCCAGTACTTGTCTTATATTATCTCCAATGTATCATCCATGTAAAAAAAACCTGTCTGATTAGGATGAATAATATCTGACAATACTTTTTTAATTCTATGTGCCAAGCATTTTGCTAGGAATTTTGCATCACAACACTGAAGTGTAAGAGGTCTCCAATTGTTTTAAATGGACTGGATCTTTATATATACCACTTGGGTCCTGTTTCAGTAATAATGATATCAGACCTTCTTGTTGCGTGTCTGATAATCTACCATTTATATAGGAGTGGTTAAAACAAGCCAATAATGGTCCTTTGAGTGTACCAAAAAAGTTTTGTATACTTCCACTGGTATGCCATCCAGCCCTGGAGTTTTCCCATCCTTAAAGGCCCCAATTGCCTCAAGCAGTTCCTCCTCTGTAATTTGGCCTTCACATGAGTCTTTCTGTACAGATATTAATTTTACATTATTATTAGGAAAGAAATCCATACAATTAGTTTCAGTTAGTTGAGATGGAGGAGCCTGAAATTAAAACATATTCTTAAAGTACTTCCTCTTTCAAAATATAATTTGGTGAATCATGCGTGACTCCATCATTTGTAACAAGCTTTAATACTTTTTTTTGTAGCATTTCTATATTGAAGATTGTAAAATAATTTTTCCCCCATATTCCATCAAGTTCGCTTTATTATTATAATATATTACACTGGATCTTTCTTGAATAAGTTCCTCCATTTCTTTTTGTTTTTCCTCTAACTTATTCTGTGCCTCTATAGTACCGTTTTTATTGCTATCTAACTGTACTGTTAGTCCTTCAATTTCCTTTGTTAATATGGACTCTTTTGTTTTATAGATGAGTACTGAACTGCATTGCCTCTAAAGGCACATTTAAGTGTCCCATACAATAAGGGGATCTGCTGTACCTATGTTTTGTCTGAAAAAGTCAGTTAAAAATTCTTCTGTCCTAGTTCTAAACAATTTAATCTAGTAGGCTTTGATTAAATTTCCAATGTCCTCGCCCACGTGGAAATTCTGTAAGAGTAATATATATGCCAATTATGTGATGATCCGACACAATTCTGTCCCCTATTAACACTTTTTAAACATTTGGTGCCAGAGAGAATGATATAAGAAAGTAGTCAAGGCGACTAGCCATGTATATCTCACTAGGTCAGGGTATTTAAGTCTCCATATATCCACTAATTCCAATATATCCATGACATTCATTATTTCCTTAAGTGTCTGAGGGTGTAGTGTAGTGTGATTTCCTTTCCGGTCCATAGAGGTATTTAAGACCATATTAAAATCTCCCACCATAATAATAGAGTCTAGTGTTGCTTGTAGAGTTGATAAATTCTTATATATATTTTCAAAGAAGCTTGGATCATCATTATTCGGACCATATAGGTTAATAAGCCATATCTGTTTATTGTCCAATAACATATTTAAAATAATCCATCTACCTTGAGGATCTGTTTGGACAATTTGCACATTTGGATCAAAAGTATTGTTAATTAAAACCATCACACCTTTTGAATTTCTTTGCCCATGGGAGAAGTATATTTTGTCCCCCCAGTTCTTTTCCACAAAACTTCATCTACAACTGTTGAATGGGTTTCCTGTAAACAATAGATTTTATATTCATTCTCTTTTAGCCAGGTAAATACTGATTGTCTTTTCTTATTATCTGCTAGGCCATTACAATTGTAACTGGCTATACTTGTTTCACCACAACTTTCAATTCTTTTTATCAAAATATATGTTTGTAAACATACCATTAAAAAGTAACATGATGATTGAGTGTCTATATAGCTGTACCATGATCTTTGCATTTCTACTAAGTAAACCTCCAATTGGTCCCTACTATTCCACCCGCTAAAAGCCCTCCTCATCCCGAGTTGGGTTGTCATCCCAATGCCCGGCAGACCACCCTCGACCCCCTGTATCCCATAACCGACTGGGATCCATCCTTTGAAAGGATCACACGCCATTTACCGAATTGAAGTAGATTAACTGCCAAATGCATTTCCATCGCCCTCACCTCGATTTGTATTATATATAGCTGTGCATCATCCTCTATTGTCCCTAACATATTTTTCTCCTTCGCAACAGTTGTGGGATACACACATACACCCACACACACTCAACCCATACCCCCACACAACCATAAGCTCACTTACTCAACAATTGCACCACCCCAGAGCACAACTCAAGATAGGTCTTGATTTACAAATGCACTTGCAGTTGCAGCTGCATGAGAAGGCCTGCAAGACCGCACAAAAAATAGGCAAAAATTGAGAGATTTTATTTACCATTGTCACATCCTAGATGATGGAGGTCAAATGTACACCTTTCCCTGAAACACCCACAATACGGTCACCCTTATTGACCATATTCCCAAGCATCTCCATGCAGTCCGACTTTGATTCTGTGCCACTAGGGTCACAATAATATACCCCCTCTCTGAATGTCTGAGTGTGACCCCCTCCCCATGGGTTACTGCAGCTAGTGTTGCCAGCACTGCCACTGCCTGGGTGGGGTCACCCCACCAGAATCCCCACCGGCTAGGTACAAGGTCATCAAGGTTCTCATTAGCAGCTTTGAGAATATCCTTGTGTAGTATGCTCTCCCTTTAGGGGGCTTTGGCTTTGCAGGACCAATCCTGCCAAGCAGGCTCAGAATCTTGAGGGGGCAGTGCTGCTCTTGGTCTCTGACCATCATTTTGGCTGCATACAGACCGCTTACAGCATGCACATAAAACAGTTAGGGACTTCTCCTTAGTATCTGGGTCATTCAGGTGGGTGTCTAGGGTATAGGGTCATGGACCGTACCATTAAAATAGGATCATAAATAAATAATTAGATATAATTTATTTTTAAAATGTAGTTCCCTATTATAGGACAATAACACATCAAATGTATCATCTATTTTAAAACTGTTCCACCATGATAGGACAATAGATAAATAAGACGTATAATTAATGATAAAAGTATATCCATCATCTGAACAACATTGAAAGCTCTCTCATACCCCGGCCCACAGCAATACATTGGCTCTGGGATATGCAATCATTTCATTACTCACTCACTCAACTTACAAACATAACAAATCAAAATAAACACACACCACACCATCCACACATACTGTGCCTTCTGTTTACATAGTTTTTATCTTCACTATGTTGAATTAGTGCTTGTGTGTTCAATTAGTTATATGTGAATATACAGTATATATAGAAAAGCTATATTTGTTTTATTGTATTGTTACAATCCATAACCGGGCTCGAATTGTGTTTATTTTCCTCATCTATGAGAACTTTGTCATTTTTAAAATAACCATGGAGTAGTCTTTGTGTCTCTGAAAAACTGGTTATCAATATATAGTTTATCAACGACGAGAGCTACTCGTTTCGCTTTTAATCTATTTTCTTTGAAAATTGGATACAGAACTTCGCGCCGTTCTGCAATTCCCTTCGGAAACTGATCATTCATGCCAATTTTGGTCCTAGCAAGTCTTTTACCCAGGCTTTTAACCAATATTTTATCTTTAAATTAAGCAAATTTGGCAGCGATTGGGCGTTCATACCTTTGGCCTCTCTGTCCGAAGCAGTGTACACGTTCAAGATGGATTTTGTCGACAACTTCGCGTGGGATCTGAAGCGCTGTAAGGAGGAACTCTCTAACTACAGATTCAGGAACTTCCCCTTCTTTCTCCTGGATACCTGTAAGTACCAGATTCTCTCTCATTGATCTAGTTTGTATGTCCAGTAAAGGCTTCCCTCAGAACGGTGTTCTCCTTTTTAATTTAATTCATTTCGGTTTCAATCTTATTGACTGTCCCTTTTAGCTTGTGTGTTTCCTTCTCCAATGTTGCAGCTTTTTCATCACTCATCTCGAGGCTTGCCTTCAACTCT
Source organism: Oncorhynchus tshawytscha (assembly GCF_018296145.1). Lineage (NCBI taxonomy): Eukaryota > Metazoa > Chordata > Actinopteri > Salmoniformes > Salmonidae > Oncorhynchus > Oncorhynchus tshawytscha. The sequence continues at coordinate 19,109,543 of NC_056452.1, read as the reverse complement.
TTTACATCCTTACTAACTAATTCAAGTATACCCAGTTTGTCATTTATTGATTTTAACAGATCGGTTTCGACCTTTACCATTCCCGGTGGTGAAAATATGAAATCGTCTGTGTCTGTAGAAGAGTCACGTTTCCATTTTGAAATCCGTTCCCCCGTCTTACTCTCCGTCATGTTTGGGTGTTGCTTGTTTTCGTAATATTTGTCAATAAATGTCTCTAGTCTTGAGATTTGTTATGTGTTATTATCCAGATTGAAGGTTATCACCCACCAGATTATGTAGTGCTAATATTTTAGTCTAACTTGCCAATATTGAATATTACGTTTTATCTTGAGGTGCTCTACATACAGTGCCTTGCGAAAGTATTCGGCCCCCTTGAACTTTGCGACCTTTTGCCACATTTCAGGCTTCAAACGTAAAGATATAAAACTGTATGTTTTTGTGAAGAATCAACAACAAGTGGGACACAATCATGAAGTGGAACGACATTTATTGGATATTTCAAACTTTTTTAACAAATCAAAAACTGAAAAATTGGGCGTGCAAAATTATTCAGCCCCCTTAAGTTAATACTTTTAGCGCCACCTTTTGCTGCGATTACAGCTGTAAGTTTTGGGGTATGTCTCTATCAGTTTTGCACATCGAGAGACTGACATTTTTTCCCATTCCTCCTTGCAAAACAGCTCGAGCTCAGTGAGGTTGGATGGAGAGCATTTGTGAACAGCAGTTTTCAGTTCTTTCCACAGATTCTCGATTGATTCAGGTCTGACTTTGACTTGGCCATTCTAACACCTGGATATGTTTATTTTTTAACCATTCCATTGTAGATTTTGCTTTATGTTTTGGATCATTGTCTTGTTGGAAGACAAATCTCCATCCCAGTCTCAGGTTTTGCAGACTCCATCAGGTTTTCTTCCAGAATGGTCCTGTATTTGGCTCCATCCATCAATTTTAACCATCTTCCCTGTCCCTGCTGAAGAAAAGCAGGCCCAAACCATGATGCTGCCACCACCATGTTTGACAGTGGGGATGGTGTGTTCAGGTGATGAGCTGTGTTGCTTTTACGCCAAACATAACGTTTTGCATTGTTGCCAAAAAGTTCAATTTTGGTTTCATCTGACCAGAGCACCTTCTTCCACATGTTTGGTGTGTCTCCCAGGTGGCTTGTGGCAAACTTTAAACGACACTTTTATGGATATCTTTAAGAAATGGCTTTCTTCTTGCCACTCTTCCATAAAGGCCAGATTTGTGCAATATACGACTGATTGTTGTCCTATGGACAGAGTCTCCCACCTCAGCTGTAGATCTCTGCAGTTCATCCAGAGTGATCATGGGCCTCTTGGCTGCATCTCTGATCAGTCTTCTCCTTGTATGAGCTGAAAGTTTAGAGGGACGGCCAGGTCTTGGTAGATTTGCAGTGATCTGATACTCCTTCCATTTCAATATTCTTGCACAGTGCTCCTTGGGATGTTTAAAGCTTGGGAAATCTTTTGTATCCAAATCCGGCTTTAAACTTCTTCACAACAGTATCTCGGACCTGCCTGGTGTGTTCCTTGTTCTTCATGATGCTCTCTGCGCTTTTAACGGACCTCTGAGACTATCACAGTGCAGGTGCATTTTTACGGAGACTTGATTACACACAGGTGGATTGTATTTATCATCATTAGTCATTTAGGTCAACATTGGATCATTCAGAGATCCTCACTGAACTTCTGGAGAGAGTTTGCAGCACTGAAAGTAAAGGGGCTGAATAATTTTGCACGCCCAATTTTTCAGTTTTTGATTTGTTAAAAAAGTTTGAAATATCCAATAAATGTCGTTCCACTTCATGATTGTGTCCCACTTGTTGTTGATTCTTCACAAAAAAATACAGTTTTATATCTTTATGTTTGAAGCCTGAAATGTGGCAAAAGGTTGCAAAGTTCAAGGGGACCGAATACTTTCGCAAGGCACTGTAACTTCGTTCAGTCCGCCATTACCTTTACGTCCGCCATGGTGCCACTTGCTTGGTAGTGCTATGTACAATGTTGCCTCACACTCCCTGTGCTGGTGGACTGTTGACCTTTCTAAGAGCGCTCGCTCTTAGTTTAGCGATCCCCATTATTCCTGTGGTTAGACAGTTCCCCGTACACGCTCTGGATAGTCGACCATTGGGCACCGGGCTAATCAGAGAAGCCACTATCTCCCTGGCCATAGTGATGCAGGGGAGTCACGAGGAGAGAATCAGTCTCTTTCTCATTGACTCTCCTGCGTTTCCCGTGGTACTGGGTCTTCCCTGGTTGGCTCGTCATGACCCCACCATTTCATGGCAACAGAGGGCTCTTGCAGGGTGGTCGCAAGAGTGCTCTGGGAGGTGTGTAGGGGTTTCAGTTGGTGCTACTACGGTGGAAAGTCCAGACCAGGTCTACACTGTGCGATCACCCCCGACTATGCCGATTTGGCTCTTGCCTTCTGTAAAAAGAAGGCGACTCAATTACCCCCCCATCGATGGGGGGTTTGTGCGATAAATCTCCTGGTGACTCCTGAGAAGTGCAGCGTTTACGTGTATCCTCTGTCACAGGAGGAGACGGTGGCTCTGGAGACATATGTCTCCGAATCCCTGCGTCAGGGGTACATTCGGTCCTCCACTTCACTTGTCTCCTCAAGTTTCTTTTTTGTGAAGAAGGATGGAGGTCTGCGCCCGTGCATTGATTATCGAGGTCTCAATCAAATCACAGTGAGGTACAGTTACCCGCTACCATGGCGATTGAGTCAATGCGCGGGGCGTGCTTCTTCACAGAACTGGATCTCAGGAGCGCATACCACCTGGTGCGTATCCGGGAGGGAGACGAGTGAAAGACGTCGTTTAGTAACACTTCAGGGCATTATGAGTACCTCGTCATGCCGTACGGGTTGATGAATGCTCTATCAGTCTTCCAATCCTTTGAAGATGAGATTTTCAGATACCTGCAGGGTGTAGTGGTGTATATTGATGACATTCTGATATACTCCGCTACATGCGCCTTTTACATGTGTCTTTGGTGCGCAGGGTACTTGGATGACTGTTGGAGCATGACCTGTACGTCAAGGCTGAGAAATGCCTATTCTTTCAGCAAGCCGTCTCCTTCCTAGGGTATCGCATTTCCACATGAGGGGTGGCGATGGAGAGTGAACGCATTTCAGCCGTGCGTAATTGGCCGACACCCACCACGGTAAAGGAGGTGCAGCGATTTTTAGGGTTTGCCAATTACTACCGGAGATGTATCTGGTGTTTTGGTCAGATGGCTGCTCCCATTACCTCACTGCTGAAGGGGGGTACTGTACGTCTGCAGTGGTCAGTTGAGGGGGGCAGGGCTTTTGAGCAACTAAGGGCTCTGTTTACATCGGCACCCGTGCTGGCCCATCCTGATCCCTCTTTGGCGTTCATAGTGGAAGTAGACGCGCCCGAGCCCGGGATAGGATCGTTGCTCTCTCAGCGCTCGGGTATGCCACCGAATCTCCGCCCCTGTGCCTTCTTCTTGAAGAAGCTCAGCCCGGCAAAGCAAACCTATGATGTGGGGGACTGGGAGCTGTTGGCTGTCGTCAAGGCCTTGAAGACATGGAGACATTGGCTAGAGGGGGCTAAACACGCTTTTCTCATCTGGACTGACCACAGCAATCTGGAGTACATCCGGGCCGCAAGGAGACTGAACCCTCGCCAGGCAAGGTGGGCCATGTTTCACCGGTTTTGTTTTTACCCTTTCGTACAGACCAGGTTCCCAGAACGTTAAGGCACTGTCCCGGGAGTATGACAGAGGAGCGGCCCATGGATCCTACTCCCATACTCCCTGCCTCTTGCTTGGTGGCGCCGGTAGTGTGGGAGCTGGACACAGACATTGAGCGGGCATCACGTGCAGAGCCCGCTCCCCCTCAGTGTCCAGCTGGGCGTCTGTACATTCCGTCTGCTGTACGCGACCGGCTGATCTATTGGGCCCACATGTCACCCTCCTCTGGTCATCCTGGGATCGGTCGGACGGTGCGCTGTCTTAGTGGGAAGTACTGGTGGCCCACTTTGGCTCAGGATGTGAGGGTTTATGTTTCCTTCTGCTCGGTGTGCACCCAGTGTAAGGCTCCTGGGCACCTGCCCAGAGGTAAGTTACAACCCTTACCCATTCCACAACGGCAGTGGTCACACCTGTCGGTGGATTTCATAACCGATCTTCCACCTTCACAGGGTAACACCACGATCCTGGTCGTTGTGGATCGTTTATCTAAGTCCTGTCGTCTCCTCCCTTTGCCCGGTCTCCCTACGGCCCTACAGACTGCGGAGGCCCTGTTTACTCACGTCTTCCGGCACTATGGGGTTCCTGAGGATATAGTGTCTGATCGGGCTCCCCAGTTCACGTCGAGGGTCTGGAGGGCGTTCATGGAACGTCTGGGGGTCTCGGTCAGCCTTACCTCAGGTTTTCACCCTGAGAGTAACGGGCAGGTGGAGAGAGTTAACCAGGATGTGGGTAGGTTTCTGAGGTTTTACTTCCAGGACCGGCCAGGGGAGTGGGCAGTGTTCAGAGATCGCCCAGAACTCACTCCGCCACTCCTCCATTAACCTCTCTCCTTTCCTGTGTGTATTGGGGTATCAGCCGGTTCTGGCTCCTTGGCATCAGAGTCAGACGGAGGCTCCTGCGGTGGATGACTGGTTCCGGCGCGCGGAGGAAACATGGGATGGCGCCCTTGTCCATCTTCAGCGTCACCGCAGTAAGGCCCCGATGTTCGCACCGTGGGACCGGGTCTGGCTCTCGACCCGAAACCTGCCCCTCCGCCTGCCCTGCTGGAAGCTGGGTCCACAGTTTGTGGGGCCATTTAAATTCCTGAGGAGAGTGAACGAGGTATGTTATAGGTTACAGCTTCCCCTTGATTACCGCATTAACCGCTCGTTCCATGTGTCTCTCCTCAGGCCGGTGGTGGCTGGCCCGCTCCAGGAATCTGAGGTGCGAGAGGTTCCTCCCTCCCCTCTGGACATTGAGGGGGCACCGACGTACTCCGTTCGATCCATCCTGGATTCGAGACGTCGGGCGAGGGGCCTTCAGTACCTCGTGGACTGGGAGGGGTACGGTCCGGAAGAGAGATGCTGGGTTCCGGAGGAGGACGTGCTGAACCCTTCTATGCTGCGGGAATTCCACCGTCTCCTTCCGGATCACCCTGCACCTCGCCCTCCGGGTCGTCACAGAGACCGGTGTCGGCGCGCTGCTGGAGCCTCGCGTCAAGAGGGGGTACTGTCACGACTTCTACCGAAGTCGGTTCCTCTCCTTGTTCGGGCGGTGTTCGGAGGTCGATCACCGGTCTTCTAGCCATCTCAGATCCATTTTTCATGTTCCATTTGTTTTGTCTTGTTTTCACACACACCTGGTTTCAATCCCCTAATTACATGTTGTATATTTTCCCTCTGTTTCCCCCGATTTCCTTGTCGGGAATTGTTTATTTGTAAGTACTCATGCTATGTGTTACTGGTGCGCTACGGGGTTTGTACCCATGTGTTTGTTGTTTTGTATGCCGTTAGTTTTATATATTAAACTGCTCCAGCTATTCACCAAGTTCTGCTCTCCTGGGTTTGACTTCCCTGCCACCAGTTACGCACCCCTTACACACTTTCATTTCTCCTCCTGTCTTCCGCTCCCTCTTCTTACACTTTCTACCATTCTTCTTTAACAAACCATCTCCATTTTTCCCACCATTTTTATCCGACTCAAGCTCACCCTCTTCAAGCTCAGTCTCTCTCTTAGACCTCCTCTCCCTCTCCTTTTCCCTCCATTCCTCCTCCGTTTTCCAAGTGTACATCTCCTTATGATAATACTGCACTACTCCTGACAACCATCTTCTTCTTGCTTTCCCTAGGGAATCCATTTCCCTTTGCAGCCTGAATGGAGGATGCTTTATGTAGGAATCTGTTGCCAGGGGACACAAGTATATTACCGGCTGGGCTGACTGCGTTCACACCTAGAGGAAATACCAAAGACAGTACAGTACGAAGGCAGAAACTGCTTCTCCAATAGAAATCCCAGATCACTCTTGTAGGTGATGTCATGGTGATGTTGACTAGCTGAGCTCATGCGCAGAAACACGTCATCGGGTTTAACGGTTGTCTCGCAACAAACTGCACATGTGCAGGTCTTCAAATCAAAGGCACACCTTCGATATCGAGTAAAGTTGTTTTTGACGAAAATGAAAATGTGTCAGTTTGCTACTTTCACGAGGTTGGAGTAAAAACATGTTCAACTACTTAAGACATGGCTCAAATCTAGGTTGTGCCTTATATTCAGAGAAAATTAACAACTAAAGAATCATTTTTCACTTCTCTCAGTGACTTCTTAAACCCCAAACCCACGCCTGGTCTGCTTGGTCTATTTCGCAAGCGTTCCTGGAAGTCTGACGATGTTGCACCTCTGGGTTTAGAAACTCTGTGGTAATAGCACAGATAGAACAAGGAGAAAATTATTTCACACAATGTATAAAGCTGAAGCATCCGGTTGGAATTCCACTCGCCACCAAATACGGCCTGCAGTGGGAGAGTATGGAGTGAGACGGAACTGGGACGATATTCAGCATATTTTCTCATCAATTAATTATTTGATCTCAATACAGTTTTCTGTGCCCAAAACAATAATCTGTTATGAACAGAGTGGATGACATTTTGCAGACTTGACCATTTGCCAAAGTTTCTAAAAAGGTTTTTGTTTAGAAGGAGTGCAAGGGCGAATTGGGTAATTGCACGAGCACTTCACATAGTAGGTGTTCCCTAACAGAAATATGCAAATACATGCTAGAACGCACCAATAGGATCTCGCTAGCTCGTGCTTGGCTCTGCCCACCTCCTTGCTTGATCTGCCCACCAAGCTTAATTTTCTCCAAATGGAAAGGACAGGCTGTGGTATATCTTGGGATAGTAATACAATTATTAGAGTATCACAGTATGAGTCATACGTGAGCTGTTGTAACTACTCAAGGGATATGTTCTGTGTTGGACTGTGACTTTTTCCACATTTTGTTACGTTACAGCCTTATTATAAAATGTATTACGTTTTTTTTCTCTCTCATCAATACAGTACCCCATAATAACAAACCAAAAATAGGTTTTTAGAAATGTTTGCTAATTTATTTTAAAAAATAACTCATATCACATTTACATAGGTATTCAGACCATTTACTCGGTACTTTGTTGAAGCACCTTTGTCAGCGATTACAGCCTCGAGTCTTCTTGGGTATGACGCTACAAGCTTGGCACACCTGTATTTCGGGAGTTTCTCACATTCTTCTCTGCAGATAATTTCAAGCTCTGTCAGGTTGGATGGAGAGCGTTGCTGGTTCAAGTCCATGCTCTGGCTGGGCCACTATAAGACATTCAGAGACTTGTGCCAAAGCCACTCGTGCCTTGTCTTGGCTGTGTGCTTAGGGTCATTGTCCTGTTGGAAGGTGAAGTAGGGAAGAAGGGAAACTCTGCGTACACTGGGATTTGCAGCCATTGTGGTTGCGGCCATCTTCTGGATGGTAGCAGACTCCGAGCTAGTAGCCTCTCCCCATCCTCTCTGCTCCAACGAGGCCCGGCTTCCACAGGGGGAAGGCCAGAAGTAGACTACCCCGCTGACCTGAACCTTGACCCGATGACCGCGCCGACCAGAAGAGAAGAAAAAGAGGACATGAACGTTATGGGGTTTTCCCAGGGTCAAACACTTTCTTAAAATGAGCTAGTAATATCTCTGCACTACAGAATGGATCAGATTGTTGGGGTTGTGGATTGTTACCAGACAGTGCTGAGACTATGCCGTTACTAGCGATACCCCTAGGTGCTTATGAAATATTGATGTAGACCAAAGCAGGTGACCTTACAAACAGAGCGCTTGATTGGGTGGAGGATAGGGTGTTTAATATGAGAATATTTGATTTTAATAGTCCCACCTCTCTGCGCAAGCAACCCATCACCCTGGCCTAATCTCCCCCAGGTTATTTGTGTTATATAGCAAATGGAACCGGTCTCCAGTTGGGGGAAAGTATACTATTATCTGCCTACGAATTGGTCAGGATCCTGCTATGATGCCTATGTTGTTCCTGCTGTGCGTGCTACCCCAGTCCCCAAAATCACCCTTTTCTCATTTGTATAAGGAGAACCCTTGTAGCTGGCACCACAAAACAGGTTTTCTCTGCATTACTTCAAACGATGGCATGACAACTGTGCTTGATTCCATTTGAGAACTAGCCAATGAAGTAGAAAGATTGGGTAATGTTACTGCCACTGAATTGAAAGCATTAACTGCTGAACTTGTAGCTACACGTACCATGGTCTTACAAAATAGATTGGCTTTGGATATTCTCCAAACGGATAAGGGGGAGGCTTGTGCGGTGGTGGGGACAGAGTGTTGTATTTACATCCCAGATTCCTCCATTGGGGTTGCTAAGTCTGTGGCAACTATCAGGCAGGTGGTAGCTACTGTAAACAAGCGAGATATTGAGTGGGGTTGGGATCTGTTTGCATGGGTGAGAACTAGACTGGGGCACATTGGAACTCTCGTGTTGCAAGGTATCTTAGGCCTGGTTGGAGTCCTTATGCTATCACTCTGCCTGTTCTCATGCCTGATGACCTTGGTGAGGAGATTGTGTGAAACAGCAGAATCTCTTCCCAACCAGATGGTCATGACCACCGAAGTCAACTTGAATGACCTGACGGATCTCGCCACTGATTCACCCTTTATTGGGAATCCAAATTGCCCTATTGGAGATGATAGTGCCTACTGCCATCGAAATGACCCCGATCCCTACGAACCTCCCTTTTCCCTAGATTGTTATTATTAAATTACCTTTTCGGAGTTTCATTCAGACCACCCTTTCTGTGTAAAATGCCAATTTCCCATCAACCAGAAGGTTTTCAATTCTGTCGGACAGCTCAGATACTGTATGTCATGTATGATGATGCCTACGGTTTCCATGGCATCAAAGTGGGAATTGTGGAGGCAGAATTTGGGGTGAGCTGTTGTAACTTCTCAAGGAATATGTTCTGTGTTGGACTGTGATCTTATGCCTTTCATAGACTCCTGGTATGTCTGCCACCTAACACGATTGTCACAAGTGGACAGAGTGTGTTTGATGGTTTATAACTCTATGTTGGGATAAGACAAGAGGATAAAAAGGGTCCCCATTTCAACCCTTGACCTTGGTCTTTCTCCTAATATTGAAAAGAGTCCTGTAAGATATACTGGTGCTGAGAAATACACATGCGAGTAAAACGTGTGACAACCAACCCTGGTCTCCCCTTCCATTCTGTAGGCTTGTTGAAAATGTCTTCACCTGTTCTAGAAAAGTCTAGGTCGCCATCAAATAAGCAAAAGTTTGAAGGCACAGTTTGATGGACCAGTTGCATGAAATGATGCCTCCGATCAGAAAAAAAAGTGAATGTAATTTTTTGAATGTCTGGTTGGTGGTCATGTGGGCGGGTACGTTTTCAACGTAAATATTTACTGTTGTAGGTTCCCCATGGAAGGCGCTGACTAAACTCAACTCTAACGATGTACTTACAGTACTTCGTACATGAAATACATGTTTACTGTATTTACAATATTTGCTGTTGTAGAGTCCCATGCACCTTGCTGACTAAACTGAACTCCACTATGTGCTTCCTTTGATGTGAAGTACATCGTGGAATTGACTTTAATCAGCACTCGGCAACCTTCACCCGGACCGATTTATAACAGTAGATGTTGGTTAACCTTTATTTTATCAGGGAGTCATACAGTAAAGATATTCTGTGATTCCGTAGCCTCTTCGATGTGGGAGACCTGGAGCTAAGAGGCTGGCTACATGTAGCCTACATATGAGATTATTGCCTACATCTGATGTGTGAAGTTGTATTGTATCCACACCCACTGGGTGTATCATGCATGTAACGTTAAATGTAATTTGGTTTGAAATGTGAATTTGGGTATTAGTGCACTTCTATTCTGTTTGACTTGACGAAGATCCCGCTAGTTGGTAATTATGTTATTTTCAAATTAATTGATACACAGCAGGTGATTGACTTGGACATAATATCTCTCACTCAATTAATTTCTGGACTGACTGGGGTTTTTGGGCACATAGATTGTGACTTTCAATTGAGAGTCAAATTAATTCATTGACATCTACTGGGAAATGCTTTTTAATGTGGGGCCTAACGTATAGGAATAGACGTAATATATCTTGTACAGATTCACTTAACGGCGAAGTGACCATTTTCGCGATAATTTTACTTCTGGGTAACGGATATTAGCCTAGACGTGGTCCCTATGATAATGTGGCAGTACAGATCAATTTCAATGGTCAAGGAATCGGACCGTGTGTGCGTAATAATCACCTGTCACTTGTAGAACATCTTGATTCTATTTCGAATGAAAGATTTTGACAGTTTTTTGCAAAGGGTCCCTTTTCTGTCTTTGGTGTGAGAGGGGATCCCGTATGGCGACGATGACACATATATTGCCTATGAATGGAGGTGGATGCAGCTCGGGCAACTCTATTGGAAAAATCTTCGGAAACCCTCTATTTCATAGGGGTGTGACGTCTGGCTTTCCGCCCGTGTAAGTCAGAAGACATAAAAATACTTAACTCTGTGATTAACCGTTATTAACGACACTTTGCTAAATGCACATTCCCGATCTTGATGTGCATAGATCAGTGTTGAAGGCTCCGGTCAAGGCATTCCGAGGCCATTTGTCCCTAGAGAGAATGGTGAGAGAGACATGTGGAGTTATACTCCCCAGTACTGATAGTTCGACATTTTTATTTTACTTCTAGCAGGGTAGTTGAAGGACTAGAACAGAACCACGATTATTGCTGTGTCAAATTGAGTAGGTTAGAGATACATCGTAAATGTCCTAATCCTGACAGGCAACCAATGATTTATAGTAATCAGTCTTTACCTGAGAGCTGCATGAGCTGGTGCATGAAGGGACTATAGGGATAAGATGAGCATGAATGTGTACCAAACATTTCTATCTTAACCATATGGTTATATTTTCTATCATATCTTGTTATTTTGACTGGTTACTATTTGTGTCCAGCTGTCTGCCTCCTCACATGGCCGTCAAAGGACACAAGCAGGCCACACCAACCGCTGGCAGCTGCGCCACCCCCTTGGCAGTGATCTGCTGGGGCAAGCACAAGCTGAGAGAACCATGAGAGTGGCCCTCAACACATCACTCAGGACCATAAGGACAGGTGTGTGTGTGTGTGTGTGTGTGTGCGACCTATGTGCTACAGTTTGACAGAAGTTTATTATCCTAAGATAAAGGTCTTGAAGGGTACAGTATTAACAGTGTTAAGATTAGTTGAGGTTGGCAGAGGGCCTTGGTTCTTCAAGAGGTACTCCTCCAATGTTACCACAGAGCTCTAAGCCAGCCGAAATCTGTACGTGGCATGCTGTGTCCACAGTGCCAATGTCAGTGTGACCCAACCAAGAGCCCTGCCTACCAGGAGGGGTGCTAGACCCGATTGATGCCAACCACGCCAACCTGGTGTTGAGAAACTGGCAAAGTTATGGGGAGATTGGCACCTGGAGAGATCTGACAGCAGCCGGTTTCCAACTAGACTGGCAGTGCCATCCCAGAGACAATTAGGCCTTTGACATCTTCCAGATACGCTGTGTGCATCTGTGAGAGCAGAGGAGAGTCACAGGGGAAAACAATCGCTGATAAACTAAACTATTATGAATACTTTGTAAAGGTTACATTGGGATGCAAAATGCAGAGTAAAGTTGAACACGAGAGGTTTTTATTCAACACGGATCATTTGGGGAGGGGGGCGTTTACAGTATCACAACAATTTCAATGCCAATCCATCATTGCACCTCCAAACTTAACGTGAAAGTCTGCCATTGTTACTGTCACAGAGTCGTATGTGTCTACTGTTGAGTCCAAACCCCCCTTGTGTATCACCCCTCTCCTCACCCCTCTCCCGTCTGTTTGTTTTCCAGCTGACTCTCCACAGCCCTGCACTCATGATGAGCCCCCCCTGCCACGGCTTACCCTCCCAGCGAGCACCAGCCTGCCCAGAAGCCCCAGACGCTGGTACGCTGCCAGGCCCGCAAGGGCAAACACTGACAACCATAGAGAAGGAGAGACAGAGGGAGGACAGTTGATCGGACATTTGGGGCCTGCTGCCAGCCGCATGCAACCAGTGTGGAGCAGGCTGCATGCCACATTGGAATATGATTATCTTTCATTTGGTCTGCTTTTGTGTGGAGCACAATGGCCACCATAAAGGGGGCAGACCCACCTGTAGAGTTGGTGAGATGGTCACGCTGGGAGCGTTTGGGCTGGACGGGAGGGGTGACTTCTGATTGGGACAAAATGGTTGTGTTCTGAAGGGCTCACCTTGTGTTAGTTTGCCTTTTCAAGTTGCTGACAAGAGTTAGATGATTTTCCATGAGTTAGGTGTTTACCATTTGAGTTTTTGATTTGTGTGCTTAGGATGATGTGTTTTTGTGTGTATTTGTTATGTAGTGTGCCAGGTCATCCCAGCAAGGCTACGCCAGAGGACCTGTTCTACCTCCTGTCCCGCAGTGTTGTCCATTACAACCAACCAGGTTTTTCTTCGTGCCTGTCCATCTGTTTCTCTCTCTCTTTGTGTCTCTCACTCTCATTCTCTCTCTCATTCTCTCCCTCTCTCTCTCTCTCTCTCTCTCTCTCTCTCTCTCTCTCTCTCTCTCTCTCTCTCTCTCTCTCGCTTTCTCTCCCTCTTCTTCTCCCTCTGTATGCCTTTCTCTCTTGCTCTCTCGCTCTCGCTCTCTGTCTTTGTCTCTCCCTCTTTCTCCCCTCTTTCTCTCTCTCTCTCTCTCTCTCTCTCTCTCTCTCTCAATTTTCAATTAAATATGCTTTATTGGCATGATGTAACAATGTACTAATTGTCAAAGCTTACTTTGGAGATTTACAATATTAACATAATTAAAATAATAATAATCAATCTTGTCAACGTGACAACAGTAACAACAATAATCAAGGGTCAAAATAACCATACATTGAACAATAACAATAAGCATAGAGGACATGTTGCAGGTTGGTTGGTCTGTCAGATGCTGTCCCTCATCTTATGGCAGGCAGCAATGTAGTGCGCTGCCAACCCACAGCTCTCTGCGTTCTCCCCCAACAGGACGGGTAGCCTATTCTCACCAGAGAGGTCTTTGAAACCTTGAATAAGGGGTTCAAATTTGGGGAAATGACACTCAATTTAAAACATTAAAAAAAAAACATTTTGTCAGGAAATGCAGCTCTGTCTCTCTCCGTCTCTCCCTCTTTCTCTGTCTCTCTCTCTTTCCCTCTCTCTCTTTCCCTCTCTCTCTTTCTCTCTCTCCCTCTTTCTCTCTCTCTCTTTCTCTCTCTCTCCATGAATGCTGTTTCCATTTATTTTCTCCCCTCTTGCTCTTTTTAATAAGGTGAAATATGTAATGTACCATTTTTAAAGTAAAGTAACAAAATGCTTGGAGGGTGCTGTGTCACTGAAAGGTTGACGACCCCCAGTTAAAAAATGTGCCATGAAAGGTCATGATACCGTAGCAGTGGGAGCTGTCAGCATACGTAACGTCAACAACAACAACAAAAGCAAAAACTTGCCTGGCTCAGTGTGTTGTCTGTTTGTTGTCAGACGTGGTGCTGGAGTGCCTGGGAAGCCAGTGGGAGCTGCACTGCCCTAATCTCACCAAGTCAGGCACCCTAAGCAACCTCTACATGTCAACCAGACAGCACAGGGCAAGGAGCCTTCAGGACAGAGCAGGTGCACTTCTTAAATGTGTCTCCCAGAGGCCAGAGTTTTGATCTGATTACAGTATCTCTGCATCTCTTACTGACTTTACTATACTTTTTAGCGTTATCTGTGCTGTGTGCTGGAGATAAGAGTATTACAACCCTAATGTCTCTGCATCCTCTCTATGGTCTTCTGTGTTGTGGGAGACGGACTTCCCAGCTAGCACATTTGGCTCCTTGGAAGTTGTGGAAACGTACATTTTCCGTTTCCCATTGGATCTAGGAACGAATCCATAAGTTTCCTCACCGGAAAAACGGAACGTTTTTTTTAAACGTTCTGAGAACTGAAGTGAAAATGTTGTCTGTTCTGTGAAGGTTTATTTTAAGTTGCAGGGAAGTTCTGAGAACATTTTACTCTGGTTCCTTTGAAAGTTTTCCTGGGAGGTTTTATTAATGTTCTGAGAATGGAACTTATAGGTTATTTGTAGTTTTTTAATAACTTCCTTAAAACATTTGTGGAATGTTCCAATAAGACTTTTAATAACACTGCTAGCTTGTTTTGGGGTAACTTTTTTGAACTCCAAGTACAGATATGACACATAGAAATAATTTTCTTTTGGCATTAATTACACAAACACGTGTATTTTTTTTATTGTGACACGGCATCAGTGAGATTCAAACCTATAATCTACTGTCCTCTATCCATGGAGTCCACTGTGTCACTAAATGGAGCTGAACGCACTAAACAAAGAAAGAGGATAGTGTTTTGTTGATGCTGAGAACATAATGTATATGTTTTTAAATAACATTCTTAGATTCTGACCACACCGCCCACGTTGCGTGCGTTGCAGAATAAATGTACACATACATGTTATTCAATCATTGCACCCACACTGCTCGCGCGCGCCAACAAGTGTCTGTGTTGCCAAGCGCTAAAATAGAAGTCAGTTCTATTTGTGACGCTGAACGCGGTGCAAGTCCCTCTCCCATCTTCTCATTGGTTTATAGAAGCATGTACCCACGTGCCATCTCCTCATTGGTTATACCCACATGGGTAACTGAAAGATGAACTGAGGTCAGTCGGTCAGTTGTGGTAAATCACCTCATTATGAAAGTTAGATGCCATTCGCCGTATAAAGTCCAAAGAAGAAAAAGCCTGGAAGGAGGAGAGATGACTAGAAACTATTCAGTTGACCGTTTTATGTGTGGATTAATTGTTGGAGTAGAGGACCTTGTGCATTTCAGGTAAAATAACAACTCAATGTTTATATCCTAGGACAAATTGACTAGCAACAGCAAGCTAGCTAAATAGGACAAATTAGCTAGCAACTGCAAGCTAGCTAGCTAAATTGCCATAAATGTTTATTGCTTTTCGACCTGTCCCCAAATTAATATAATTTGTTCAGAGTTTGTTTTGATATTTCAACCTGCGTGTCGTGATCGCGTTTGGTGTGGGGGGACAAAATCAATTTGTGCACGATGGCGCATGTGATCGCACGCACGCGCCCGTTGTGGGCATGGTGTTAGAACGTTCTCTGAACGTTACTAACGTTTTCTTGTGGTTTTTATGGAAAGTTTTCTTATAGTTCTCAGAACAATTTGAGAACATGACTTTAACACTTAGAGTCGGTTTCCGTGCAACACGAAAATCAATTAATATTCATGAATATGCTATTCAATGCATTTCTTTGGGCTAATAGCAATAAGTATTTTGTGGTTTTTTTCTTTTTCTCAAAGGTATTTTTATTTGGCATTTTTTATGATAATACAGATAATACAAACAGAACAGGTAGAGGACAGAATACACACAGATCCCCTACCAAATCAAACCCACCCTAACCCCCCTTGCTCCAACAGAACACACACAGATTAAACCCACCCTAAACCCCCCCTCCCCATTCTCCAACAGAGCCCCACCCCAATACCAGACTTAAAGAATTTAAATATAATTTTTATAATATAATATAATATATAATATAATAAAAAACTCAAATATAATCAAACAAAAATTAAAGAAGAGTAAAAATAGTGATACAAATTCTAACTTGGGTTGGTTTATGTCGTCCATGTCTAACTGGGTCCATGTCTTCTACAAAGGATAGGAAAGGTTGCCAGATATTATCAAATGTAATTGCAGATCTCCTAACGGAGTAGTGCATTTTCTCTAGTTTGAGATGTTGCATAACTTCCTTTATCCAATGGTTAAAAGTAGTAGGAAACCTATCTTTTCACTTAAATAGTATAAGAAGTCTAGCTAGAAGAGTAGTTAGTACATGTCAGTATGATGCCCACAGAACTGTTTAGAGGGGCCTCCTGTGGTGCCACTCCGAGTAATGAAAAAAAAAGCAGATTGTTTATAGGCCTCTCCACTAAATTAGAAAACGTCTAAAAAATGGATATCCAGAAATCTGTCACTTTTGTCCAAAACATGTGCGATAAAGTAGCAGGAGCCTGCTTACGTTGGTCACACGTAGGATCTATTTCTGATCTAGTCTTGGATAATTTTGCCTTTGACCAATGCAGCCAATTAATAATTTAAAAAAAATCTCTGGTAGACAAATAGATGAAGAATGTATTCTCTGAAGCATATTCTGCCAAATTTCATCTGAAAGTTGCTCACCTAAGTCCTCTTCCCATTGGTTTTTAAGAGATTATCAAATACTTTTAAAAATATATATATTTTTGATACTTACAGGGGTCAATAAATCCCAAATCAAATAGCTAAATGATCGTTGGTATGACCTTCTTAAAACAATTCCATATGTTAGCTTAGTAGAAACTCAGCCCCGGGCCCTTAGATCTTGTGAGGAAACTTGTAGGAAATGTTAGAAACATTGTTTCTTAATGTTCTCTGGACTATTTGAGAACATTCTCAATGTCAAATCAGTTGGCAAACGTTCCTAGAACATTACCAAAATTGAAATGAAATGTCACCATGTTTGAACGTTTAGTAAACGGTCTGTTAAGTAATGAAATACCAAGAAAATAACATATTTTTTGTCAAGTTCCTTAAATGTGCTGACAATGTTCCAAAGCCAAGCAACTAACCTGCACCATTCCTAGAACGTTGTGGGAAGGTTGTATGCAAAATAACCATTGGACAACCACGCTCTCACCAAGCTCTAAGAAACATATGGTTCTCAGAACAAAATGTGCTAGCTGGGTTGGCCCTATTCACAGAAGTTAGTGCCAAATGCTTGTCCTCTGACGCCATTTTTAGGAAATTTGTGAGGAATTAACACCTCTATATAATGTTTTATAGAGACAATCCGGAATTCAGACAGCTGGTTTCCATTAGTCCCTTCCGCAAAGACATACAGTATGTGATTAGATTATTGTGTTCTCCCTCAGCATATAGGTCTCATTTTTCTCATTCAGTAAATAAAACCAATAAATTGGTCCTTTCAAGTGTTGTGTAGTTGATGTTTTCTTGATGTTTTTCTTTTTTTCACTGCCTTATCATTGCTATATTTGCACCTTAGGTGTATCTTTAAGTGTGTCTTTGTGTACAGTTGTGTAAATATCTACAGTTGAAGTCAGAAGTTTACGTACACTTGGGTTGGAGTCATTAAAACTTGTTTTACAACCACTCCACAAATTTCTTGTTAACAAACTATAGTTATTTCATGTCAGTTAGGACATCTACTTTGTGCATGACACAAGTAATTTTTCCAACAATTGTTTACAGACAGATTATTTCACTTATAACTCACTGTATCACAATTCCAGTGGGTCAGAAGTTTACACTAACTTGACCATGCCTTTTAAAAAAAGGTTGGGAAATTCCAGAAAACGACGTTATGGCTTTAGAAGCTTCTGATAGACTAATAGACATAATTTGAGTCAATTGGAGGGGTACCTGTGGATGTATTTCAAGGCGTACCTTCAAACTCAGTGCCTCTTTGCTTGACATGATGGGAAAATCAAAAGAAATCAGCCAAGACTTCAGAAAAGAATTGTAGACCTCCACAAGTCTGGTTCATCCTTGGGAGCAATTTCTAAACGCACAAAGGTACCATGTTAATCTGTACAAACAATAGTACGCAAGTATAAACACCATGGGATCATGCAGCCATTATACTTCTCAGGAATAATGAACATCGTTATGTTTGGAGGAAAAAGGGGGAGGCTTGCAAGCTGAAGAACACCATCCCAACTGTGAAGCACGGGAGTGGCAGCATCATGTTTTTGGGGTGCTTAGCTGCAGGAGGGACTGGTGCACTTCACAAAATAGATGGCATCATGAGGCAGGAAAATTATGTGGATATATTAAAGTAACATCTCAAGACATCAGTCAGGAAGTTAAAGCTTGGTCGCAAATGGGTCTTCCAAATGGACAATGACCCCAAGCATACTTCCAAAGTTGTGGCAAAATTGCTTAGGGACAACAAAGTCAAGGTATTGGAGTGGCCATCACAAAGCCCTGACCTCAATCCTATAGAAAATTTGTGGGCAGAACTGAAAAAGCGTGTCCGAGCAAGGAGGCATACAAACCTGACTCAGTTACACCAGCTCTGTCAGGATGAATGGGCCAAAATTCACCCAACTTATTGTGGGAAGCTTGTGGAAGGCTACACAAAACGTTTGACCCACGTTAAACAATTGAAAGGCAATCCTACCAAATACTAATTGAAAAATGTTGACCCACTCGGAATGTGATGAAAGAAATAGAAGCTGAAATAAATCATTCTCTCTACTATTATTCTGACATTTCACATTCTTAAAATAAAGTGGTGATCCTAACTGACCTAAGACAGGGAATTTTTACAATGATTAAATGTCAGGAATTGTGAAAAACTGAGTTTAAATGTATTTGGCTAAGATGTATGTAAACTTCCGACTTCAACTGTATGTAATCTGATTACTTCAGAAGTACAGTAGTTGTAGCATGTGCCTCTTCTTGCATGGACCAGGAAGTGGTAAGAATGGGAAAGACAAGGCATACAGCCGACCTGGCAGCAGCGACTCCAGCAGAGACAAACAGAATGGGAAGAAACCCGCAGGCCCCCTGGTCCTCCAACTCTCTGTGAAAGAAGCCACCGTCACCAAAGAGGGTAGCTACAAGAATCATACACCCATGACATACATCCAAGACAAATTTCCCCCTCGGGGACCAATAAGTAAATCCTAATTCCCATTGACAAACAGTACATTTGGTTCAATGACAGTTCATGTACCCATATCCCTCATACAGTATACTCACGGCTGATGAATGAAATTAATGGTCAGACTGTTAACCCTGTGGTTTCCCCCAGCCCTCTCCTTTGCCCTCAGGACCCTCTATAACCCAGAGGCATGTCCTGAACACTGGGGAGAGGGGGTGCTCTCTACCGCCGCCCTGCTGGGCCTGCCACACCTTTTCCAGAGGTGAGCCGGACTACCACACCACACTACTAGTCCTGGGGAACCCATAGGAGTGCATATTTGTAACACTAACACACCTGATTGAACTAATCAAGTGCTTGATGAGTAGTTGAATCTGACATGCTAGTGCTGGGTTAGAACAAGTACGTGCACCCCTGTGGGTCACCAAGTTCCATGTTTGAACGTCGCTACGCAACACTGTCCAGCAACACCGTTGGGAGGATCACTGTGTTGTAAAACAATGCTGTGGCGTGCAACAACGGGCCATCACTCAGCCAAAACGGGTTAATCCTCTTTTCAACAAAAACAAGGTTAAGGAGGAACAGGAATGAACTTTTCCCTGCTTGTATACATGTATGTCACATTGGATAACTTGTGATACTATGATGCCTCCAGAATACACGCCCATCTCTTGTGGGACCTAATTTGGCCCAGTTGAAGTGGTTGATTCATGTCCATGAAACTGGGTGGGGATGGGTTTGAATGAGATGAATCCATGTCGACATTGGCCTTATTTCCTCAGCTTGTCCTGAATGTACTGTAAGCTTGAAATCACCAACACCCTTACAAGAGTCGCACCCGGTCACTTAGTCACCCTGGGTGCCCACATAAAAAAAAAAAACTACAGTTTACAATAGAATACTACACTACTTACTATAGAATTCTGTAGTAAACTGTAGAGTACTATACTACACACTGTAGTATCCCTTGTTCAGTACTTACTATTGAATTTTATAGTATACTGTAGAATACCATTGTAAATACTAGAGTATTATCCACAAAAAAACACTGAAATTTCAGCAAAAATATTATAGTCCACTATAGTAAATACTACAGTATTTAACTGGCATATACCCATTCCCTTCCCTCACATCCCAATTTGTGCCACCCGTAAGTGAGAAACCTACAAGCCATGTAAAGACCATATATTGTATTTCTTATAGCAAACTGTAAACACTACAGTAAAGTCCATAAAAACACTACATTATTCCTACCATAGTATTTACTATAGTATGTTTTCATGTGGGTGTATCGTAAATAAAGCAGAAGTTTATTATGAGGTGACAGACAATATGTCTGTGATTGACAGGTGCCTAACAGAGATGATAAATAAGATCAGCTCCTCCACTGTGTGTATCTTTCATCGCGTGTCCTGCAAGGTAAGCTGCACTAGCTACAGGTGTGTGAAGTAGTACTAAAAGTTAGTGCTCAAAAATATACACTAGGGGGAGCCAAATCACCTCAAACACATTAATGCACTGCTGTCTGAATATGTCCATCCACGTTTGTCTATGTTGTCTATGTGACGTTTTGCATGATGGTATATGTTTTTGTGTGTGTGTGTGTTTGCCTATTTTTCCGTGTGGTTCAGTTTAAGGAGACCAGTCTTCAGAGAGCGTGTGAGCGATGGTTGGAGCTTTACCTGGTGACTGAGTTGACATGTTTCATCTACCTGAGAGACTTACCCTTTGAACTCCTCCACAAGACCCTAAGTTCACCCAGGTAGCTGCTAGAGTAAGGTCCAACTTAAACAACACCCTATTCTAGTCATAACTCACAATGTTGGTTTTTAATCGCCTTCTCCAGGGTCTTTGCTGCCTGTGAGTACCAGCTCCTGAAGACAGTGCTATACTGGGTATTCCTACAGTTCAACCCTGCAGCTCAGATCCTTCCCTCTCATCGGTTCATTATGACCTTCTTCTCCAGGTGCTGATCACACAGAGCTCAAGGTGGTAGTCATCAGGCGTAAGTTTATTTGTATGTCGTTCAAGTGGAGGGAATTCGTAGACTACCGGTACTGTCCGTGAGTAACATGTTAGGCCTGTTTGTTTGAACATTGACTCTGGTAGACATATAACTACACTGCCCCACAAGCTTATCTCTCGTTATTTATCTCTCTCACGCTCTCTCACTCTCTTACTCCAGTTGGCCGAGGGCTGGCGTCTTCTTGGAACAGCCTGTGGGACAGAGGTTCACCGTTCTCTTCCGGGCCCTTCGCTTACACGGCATCACTCAGCGTGAGTGACAACGCCAAGTCCATCGACCTTTCAAAGCTCCATGACGTAACACTAAAACCTAGAAAACATCAAGTCTGTTTTGCTATTGTTCCGTTTATTTGTTAAGTTTGTGCATTAGTTCATGTACACAAGGCCTTTCATAGTACAATGTGTTCATCATTACTATGTTGCAATGGTGTAAGGGGAAGGACTCTAAACTAAAGCCAGACCTGTTGGCCGTGGCCTCGGTATGTGACTACATCACTCTGGCACCCGTGTCCGAACCATCATGCAGCTGGAGACACATAAAATGTGTTGCTGCCTGTTGCCAGAAGACCAGCGGCCCATAGGAGAGCAGCCAGTTTAAAAAACTGTTTGATATTAAAGAACCACGCAACGTGACTCTAACCAGTATGATTCTGATAAGCAGAACTGATCAAATCATACACAGTACACACCCTGGGCCAAGTGGGCATGTTCCCAGGCAAATAACACGTTTTCATCCTTTGCTTAGATGGATTCTGATTCATTCTGAAACTGCAGATGTCTTTTCCGTTTTTATTGACTTGAGGAACTGATTGTATTCATTAAAATTAAATACATCTCAGACGAGTTGCAATAGATTATCATTGGTGGGTTATTATTATGTTTAGGTATTAACTGTTTTCACGTAGTTACTTTTGAATTGTTAGGAATTCATTTGTGTTAGAGTGAAAGGTTAAATGTGAGTGATATTTTGGCGAGTGAGTGTTTGCTTGATGGCGAACCCTAACCTTTGACCCCCTCCAGGAGCCCACCTAGAGGAAATGCAGCAGATCCATGTCTTTCCTCAGTCCTGGCTGCTCCTCATCTTCTCCAAGCACTACTACACTGTGAGTTCATGTAGACAGGCACACCTAAGAATACAGTGCCTTGCGAAAGTATTCGGCCCCCTTGAACTTTGCGACCTTTTGCCACATTTCAGGCTTCAAACATAAAGATATAAAACTGTATTTTTTTGTGAAGAATCAACAACAAGTGGGACACAATCATGAAGTGGAACGACATTTATTGGATATTTCAAACTTTTTAACAAATCAAAAACTGAAAAATTGGGCGTGCAAAATTATTCAGCCCCTTTACTTTCAGTGCAGCAAACTCTCTCCAGAAGTTCAGTGAGGATCTCTGAATGATCCAATGTTGACCTAAATGACTAATGATGATAAATACAATCCACCTGTGTGTAATCAAGTCTCCGTATAAATGCACCTGCACTGTGATAGTCTCAGAGGTCCGTTAAAAGCGCAGAGAGCATCATGAAGAACAAGGAACACACCAGGCAGGTCCGAGATACTGTTGTGAAGAAGTTTAAAGCCGGATTTGGATACAGAAAGATTTCCCAAGCTTTAAACATCCCAAGGAGCACTGTGCAAGCGATAATATTGAAATGGAAGGAGTATCAGACCACTGCAAATCTACCAAGACCTGGCCGTCCCTCTAAACTTTCAGCTCATACAAGGAGAAGACTGATCAGAGATGCAGCCAAGAGGCGCATGATCACTCTGGATGAACTGCAGAGATCTACAGCTGAGGTGGGAGACTCTGTCCATAGGACAACAATCAGTCGTATATTGCGAAATCTGGCCTTTATGGAAGAGTGGCAAGAAGAAAGCCATTTCTTAAAGATATCCATAAAAAGTGTCGTTTAAAGTTTGCCACAAGCCACCTGGGAGACACACCAAACATGTGGAAGAAGGTGCTCTGGTCAGATGAAACCAAAATTGAACTTTTTGGCAACAATGCAAAACGTTATGTTTGGCGTAAAAGCAACACAGCTCATCACCCTGAACACACCATCCCCACTGTCAAACATGGTGGTGGCAGCATCATGGTTTGGGCCTGCTTTTCTTCAGCAGGGACAGGGAAGATGGTTAAAATTGATGGGAAGATGGATGGAGCCAAATACAGGACCATTCTGGAAGAAAACCTGATGGAGTCTGCAAAAGACCTGAGACTGGGACGGAGATTTGTCTTCCAACAAGACAATGATCCAAAACATAAAGCAAAATCTACAATGGAATGGTTCAAAAATAAACATATCCAGGTGTTAGAATGGCCAAGTCAAAGTCCAGACCTGAATCCAATCGAGAATCTGTGGAAAGAACTGAAAACTGCTGTTCACAAATGCTCTCCATCCAACCTCACTGAGCTCGAGCTGTTTTGCAAGGAGGAATGGGAAATAATTTCAGTCTCTCGATGTGCAAAACTGATAGAGACATACCCCAAGCGACTTACAGCTGTAATCGCAGCAAAAGGTGGCGCTACAAAGTATTAACTTAAGGGGGCTGAATAATTTTGCACGCCCAATTTTTCAGTTTTTGATTTGTTAAAAAAGTTTGAAATATCCAATAAATGTCGTTCCACTTCATGATTGTGTCCCACTTGTGGTTGATTCTTCAAAAAAAAATACAGTTTTATATCTTTATGTTTGAAGCCTGAAATGTGGCAAAAGGTCGCAAAGTTCAAGGGGGCCGAATACTTTCGCAAGGCACTGTATAAGAGGATCATTGGTCAAACATACTGTTTGACAATCTGCTCCTGGACGTAGCCCTTTTTTCCCTCGTTCGCCCCCATCCCAGCTCCACAGTGGAGGAGACATGCAAGTAACAGATTTCTCCCAACAAGCAGTGCGCTTCGGCATGGTCATTGAGAGGGTAAGCCATCTCACTTAACTCTGTAACTGCAAAATGGTGCAAGTTGAAAAGGAATCAGTTGTGTTAGTCATTGGCGATATTGTCCTGGTGTCGTCCTACAGGAGCCTCAATACTGCACGCGAACCATTGGACTGTATGGCTTCTACTTCCTGCTTAAAGCAGCCAGCATGGGAGAGCTGGACTCACATGGCTTCTCTCTGCAGGTCAGGGTGCATCAACACTGCATCTCAAATCGGGACATTTGCTCTTGAGTGCCTATGGCACGGTTCAGAGGAGGCTGGTGGGAGGAGCTATAGGAGGATGGGCTCATTGTAAAGACTGGAATGGATTAAATTAAAAGGAATGGAAACCACATTTGACTCCTTTCCATTAATTCCATTCCAGCCATTACAATGATCCCATCCTCCTATAGCTCATACCACCAGCCTCCTCTGGCAGGGTTATAAGTAATAACCAGCAGATACATTACACCAGAAAACACTGCAGAGACTGACGGGTGAATGGCTGTGTACCTGTGTATCCACTGCAGAGACTGAGACACTGGGACCCTGCCATGTCTGTGCGGGCGTGTGAGAGGCATCCTTTCAGTATGATGACAGAGCGGGCCTTGTCCTATCAGATCAACGTGCAGGCCCATGTGCACGGCCAGTGGCAGGAGTTCAACAGTGGTCCCATCAACCAGGAGTTTGGCCTGACCAAACGCACCTGCAAGAGCCAGGTATGGAAGGTTAAGGACGGATTGATGCAGGAACAGGGAGGAGGGAATCGGTGGCTGTGTGATTTCAGGACAGGAGATAGGGTCTAGTACTTTAATGATATGAGAATTGCAATGATGTGATTTTTCACATTCGTTGGATACAAGTAAATTGCTATTTCTGGGGGGAAAATGTAGCAAAGAAACTTCACAAGGTTTGACTTGGATACTAGCTAACAGGGCATTGCATTTCTGTTGTATTTAGAGGGGTCTACTATCTGAACTGCTGTACCTCTTCCCTCTGTGTGCAGGTGTTTAAAGTGAGGGGCCTCAGCTTGCCCATCTTTGTGACCTTTGCCCTGGCCTTCGCTGCAGTCTGATTCCCAGCCAGACAGTCACCATGGTGCTCGTTATCACATGTAAACATCATACTTCCTGTCTGATTAAAAGTATCCAGGAGGACTTGTCTTCGTGGGGTAGCCTTGATAGCAAAGAAGAAAGCCACTTCAGAGACGATCTGTTAGGCACGCAGCCTGTTTTAACCCAAACCATGCTAAATGCTCTGCCCGTTGACCAAATCCGGTAAAATAGTAGTCTTGGACACTTGCTTCTTCCACTGAGACAGGTAATGGTCTGTCGAGGTACAAGGGACACAATTATAGTAATATGATTCATGCACTTTCACATCACTTGGCAGTATGAGGTTGTGTCGCAAATAGCACCCTATTCCATATATAGTTTGATCTGGGTCCTATGGGTCCTGGTCAAAAGTAGTGCACCATAAAGGGAATAGGGTGCCACTTGGGATGCAATCTGTGCCAGCTGTAATGTATCCTAACCACAAGGGGTGTTGCAAACCCTGCCCTGGAAGAGAGCTCTTTGAAGGAAGTTGTTGGCCAGTAGGTTGTCTGGAGGTTTTATAACTGTTGCTCCTTGTGGTTCAGGTCTCTACTCAACCAGGAAGCAGAGTGATGAGTCTCTCTGTGTCCGAAAAATGCTGACTGTCAGTGGGCAACATTCTGACCAGTGGAGGTACTGTAGGGTCATGTACAGCTGAGAAAACACACAGGTAGAGTTGCCCAGGAAAGCAGAGGTTTATTGGCGAACTCTAGTGAATGATAAACATGGTTTGTATTTACAGTACCAGTCAAAGGTTTGGACACACCTACTCATTCAAGGATTTTCTTTATTTTTTTTACTATTTTCTACATTATAGAATACTAGTGAAGACATCAAAACTATAAAATAGCACATGGGATCATGTAGTAACCAAAAAAGTGTGAAACAAATCAAAATATATTTTATATTTGAGATTCTTCAAAGTAGCCACCCTTTGCCTTGATGACAGCTTTGCACACTCTTGGCATTCTCTCAACCAACTTAATGAGGTAATCACCTGGAATGCATTTCAATTAACAGGTGTGCCTTGTTAAAAGTTAATTTGTGGAATTTCTTTCCTTAATGCATTGTGTTGTGACAAGGTAGGGGTGGAATACAGACGATAGCCATATTTGCTAAAGTACCAAGTCTATATTGTGGCAAGAACAGCTCAAATAAACAAAAATAAATGACAGACCATCATTACTTTAAGACATGAAGGTCAGTCAATCCGGACAATTTCAAGAACTTTGAAAGTTTCTTCAAGTGCAGACGCAAAAACCATCAAGTGCTATGATGAAACTGGCTCTCATGAGGACCGCCACAGGAAAGGAAGACCCAGAGTTACCTCTGCTGCAGAGGATAAGTTCATTAGAGTTAACTGCACCTAAGAAATTGCAGCCTAAATAAATGCTTCACAGAGTTCAAGTAACAGACACATCTCAACATCAACTGTTCAGAGGAGACTGCGTGAATTAGCCCTTCATGGTCGAATTGCTGCAAAGAAACCACTACTAAAGGACACCAATAATAATAAGAGACTTGCTTGGGCCAAGAAACATGAGCAATGGACGTTAGACCGGTGGAAATCTGTCCTTTGGTCCGATGAGTCCAAATTTGAGATTTTTGCTTCTAACCACTGTGTCTTAATGAGACGCAGAGTAGGTGAACGGATGATCTCTGCATGTGTGGTTCCCACCGTAAAACATGGCAGAGGAGGTGTGGGGGTGCTTTGCTATTGACTCTGCCAGTGATTTATTTAGAATTCAAGGCACACTTAACCAGTATGGCTACCACAGCATTCTGCAGTGAAACGTCATCCCATCTGGTTTGCGCTTAGTGGGACTAACATTTTTTTTTCAACTGGACAATGACTCAACACACCTCCAGGCTGTGTAAGGGCTATTTGACCAAGAAGTAAAGTGATGGAGTGCTGCATCAGATGACCTGGCCTCCACAATCACCCGACCTCAACCCAATTAAGATGGTTTGGGATGAGTTGGACCATAGAGTGAAGGAAAAGCAGCCAACAAGTGCTCAGCATATGTGGGAACTCCTTCAAGACTGTTGGAAAGGCATTCTTTATGAAGCTGGTTGAGAGAATGCCAAGAATGTGCAAAGCTGTCATAAAGGCAGGGGGTGGCTACTTTGAAGAATCTCAAATATAAAATATATTTGGATTTGTTTAACACATTTTTGGTTACTACATGATTCCATCTGTTATTTCATAGTTTTTATGTCTTCGCTAGTATTCATGTTTTATTTTTTATTATTTAACCTGAGTAGGTGTGAGTAGGTGTGTCCAAACTTTTGACTGGTTCTGTATATACACCTGGCAGGAGCACATGCTGTGATTGGCTGTTTGTAAGATGTAAAGTTTTACACTGTCAGCAGGTCCTTAGCAGGGCCTGCCAAGACTCCAAATCTCTCATTTCTGTATTAGTATGAGTGATGCGAGTTCAACTAAAATGCGACACGTACATCTCAATTCCAAATGCTTGTTTGATTAATTTATGGCAAATCGCACCATTCATAAAACACTTATTGTTAAGCTGTCCACTGACCTAAACTTTCTATTGCTCAAAATAGAGTACAGAACCTCTGGCCCTTCAGCTCGCCAACTCAGGAAATACAGTATGTTCCATGCATGGATATTGTTTTCAAGAGCGCTCCAATTGGATGGGGAAAAGGGAAAAGCATGGTTTCTCTGTAGTTGATGTTTTTTCACATGGGCAGACTGCCCTGAAGGAAGCAACAGTTCAATCCAGTAGCTCCTATCGTGGACCATCCCATCCCTGGTCCAGCACTGAGTAGTTGTTTCAGACCGGACCATTGCAGATTCAGAAGTGGTTACTCTGCTGCTCCATGCTGCCTAAGGCTGTGCAAAATTTCCCCCACCCACTTTGTGGCTCTGGTAACCAACAACTCCACATGAACAAATACAATAGTTTACTATGGTATAAATACTGTGGTATTACTATATCAATTCAATACTGTAGTGTTCCCTGTAGTGTTTTTGCAGACATGACTGTAGTATGCTGTAGTATTTACTATAGTTTTTTTGTTTTATTATTTTTTATATGGAAATGGTGTCTTTGTCCATGAGGAAACCGACCTGACAAATACAACAACATCAAATTGTCCATAACAAGTAGGTAGGTCTGGAGTCTAAACAGAGAGTTTAGCACTTCTGGTCCTTTCAATGATCTTTAGGAAGAAAAAAAACATCAGTGTTGTCTATTCTTGGCATGTATGTTTCTCATTCATGGGTGGCAGGAATTGGGGGATGGGGGAGGGGAATGGGTGGGGTATATGCAAATTAAATACTGTAGCATTACTATAGTAAAAAAAAACTGTAGTGTTTTGATAGAAACTGTAGTGTTTTTGGCAGACATTTCTGTAGTATTTGCTACAGTCTTTTTGTGGATAATACTGTAGTATTTACTAAAGTATTCTACAAAATTATGTAGTAAGTACTACACATGATTGAGGGACACTACAGTGTGGAGTATAGCATTCTACAGTGTACTACAAAATGATATAGTGAATACCACACATGATTGAGGAATACTAGAGTGTGAAGTATAGTTTTTTTTTTTTACAGTATACTACGGTTCACTACAGAATTTGATAGAATTCTATAGTACGTACTATAGTATTTTAGAGACAACTGTAGTATTTTATTTTTCACTCTCAACTACTGTGCAACACCCATCATGTCAGGAATGGATGCTGTGCATAATTTACTGACCACTTCGGTGAGCTAATTGCCATAGAAAAACGGGTGTCTGCAGTCTTTTCCTCAAATCACAAGGGACTGTCATGGACTGCTTAAGCGATGGCTCAAAAAACACATTTCATCTACAGTATATCCAGATCTCTTCTTTTGAACCTGTGATCCCATTTTTAGGTTAGAGAGACTAGAAATGCACTGTAGTGGAAATGCAGTGCACAGCTCCCACGGTGAGTGTGAGTGGGTACGAGAGGGTTGTAGGTCACACTGTCTGCCCGTTTTAGCATGAGTGTGCATTTTGCTCACATCGTTAAACTCTCTTAAACTCACATCTTCACAAAGACCCTACTGTCTAAACGCGGAAATGCTCGCCATCCAAGAGCAACTCGCTGCACATTAAGGACCAGTTAAGGGCTAGGAAGTTCCCCTGTGAAATGTAAAATGGTAAACCAGATGTTGTTTTCTTTTTTTGCATTCATCCAGTCCCAGGTTCCACCCCAATTAGTGACAATAGAGAGGGATATATGGCACATATTTCCATCAAAGTGCATGTCCTCATCTGTCAGGAAAGTGTTGATCAGGAAATTACTGGGGTACTCTGGCCAAGGATCAAAGGATTGGATCTCTTGCAGGCATCCTCTTTTACTGGGAGGCTATGTGAAAGAGTTTATTTAGAGGGGATATAAGAGCCTTTAATAGGTTTGAATTCTGCTGGCAAATGACCTTAGTGGCTTTTCAGGGAACATAATAGAATATAAGGGATCAGAATGGAGTAGAGTAGAATAGAATAGAAGTCAATAGAATATAATATAATAGAAGGGATCAGAATGGAGTAGAAGTCAACAGAATAGAATAGAAGGGATCAGAATGGAGTAGAATAGAAGGGATCAGAAATAGAGTAGAATAGAAGTCAACAGAATAGAATGTAAGGGATCAGAAATGGAGTAGAATAGAATAGAAGTCAACATAATAGACTAGAATATACAAAATATGCGAAAGTATGATAGGTTTGATTTAATCTGTGCCATTAGAAGTTTGAAATACAGTATATGCCATTCAACAGACACTTTTTTTTTTATCCAAAGCGATTTACAGTTGAACTAAGGCAGTTGAATACAATTGAATAATGTGGCCTCATAGAGGTTGGCCTGCTGCATACAAATATTAATACTACTCCTACCATAATTCTTTGCGGCACCCAAAAAAAATTGTAATCGCTCTGTTCCACGCCCCTGCCCTCTACCTAAGCATTGGGATATGTAGGAAATATCCGTGGAGAGATGGGCTGAAACTCCTTTCGGTTCATCCTAAAAGATCTCTCAAGCGACCTATAGGATTTCCGAAAGAACATAAATATGTAAGTATTCACAATGTTCTTTATTGTGGGAGCATTCGATGTTGGGATACAATGTAGATTGGTATGCGCATGTAGCGCGCGCGAGGCACTATGAACGCAGCCTGAATGTAAATATTCTTAGCCACTTTTCCAGTAGCGGACTTCAGTCGATCATACACAATATCAAGACACGTAATCAGCAGAATATATCTTTAGAATTGAAGTTACTTCATAAATTATCATGTTACACTCTTGTTTATTGAATGATATAAATCGATGTGTTGCTCGTCATATCAGGAAAGTATTATGGTTGTGTGGAATGCTGAACTATCCTCCGTCTGTTATTGTTACGAACTGCTATATAACAGTAGACTGACTATACATCCTACACATTCACAAACAACACGTTCATGCGCTGTAGCTTAGGCTATTTAGGCTACTATACTTACAGTATGATCTGTGTTAGCTTATCTGATATCAATACCAGCCAGCCATACCTCAATCTGTATCAATATGCCAGATTCTCCCCCTTTTAAATGTCAATTGGTAGATTTGTTTCTCATAACAAGAGTTTGATTAAATATCATGAGCTCCAGATGTTTCACTTGTGTAATAGCATAGTTAGGCCTATTGTAGCTAAAATTATTATGGTAAACATACAGGTAACTGACAAAATAAAGGAAACACCAACATAAAGTGTCTTAATAGGACGTTGGGCCACCACGAACTGCCAGAGCCGCCAGAACAGCTTCAATGCACCTTGGCATAGATTCTACAAGTGTCTGGAACTCTACTGGAGGGATGTGACACCCTTCTTCCCGAGAAATTCCATAATGGGAGTGTTTTGTTGATGGTGGTGAAAAATGCTGTCTCAGGCGCCACTCCAAAATCTCCCATAAGTGTTCAATTGGGTTAAGATCTGGTGACTGAGACACACACGTGCACACACAACTTTAAACCCCCTATGCTCCTTTGAGACCCCTCTTTCAAAGTCTCTGTGACCTCTTCTAGCCATGGTAGCCAGAATAATGGGCAACTGGGAAATTTTATACATTATATTTTTTTATTTTTGTATAACTTTTTTTTTATACAGGTCTCATTAACAAGTGAACATGACCCTAAACATTATGAGATGTTAATTTGTTAATTTGTTAATTAACTCAGGAACCACGACTGTGTGGAAGAACCTGCTTTAAATATACTTGGTATCCCTCATTTACTCAAGTGTTTGCTTTATTTTGGCAGTTACCTGTAGTTGTGATGTTTTTCTAGGTGATTGGCCTTTAATGTTTATGGTGACACCAACCACCCACTCATACAACTGGTTCACATTCAAGGATGTGTTATTTCCCTTTCCTGTCACCGAATACAATCATTGGCTTAGTTGACTGTATTGGAAGACTTACTGCTACTGCTGGCTTTGGAAGGTTTGAATTACCTCCTAGGTGCTCTCGGGGCAGTGTGCTATGTAGGCCTTCATAAAGGTGTGCAAATTCTGTGGTTTTCATTGCACCCAGCTCCATACAATGGCAGAGAATGTTAATCCGTTTCAGGTGATAGAGGATGGCTACACACAAGCCTTCTCATTGGTTGATTGCACACATTGTATGAATGTGTGTTTTTTTTTTTTTTCACTCTCCCACTTCATGCCTAGCAACTCACCGTCTCCTATTTGTCAGAATGATGAGATGGTCTTTAAAATGTATGACATCCATTTCCCTATTGCTGTCTTGTTGTCATACAGCTCAGAGTCAGACCCATGTTTGTTTTGGGCTTGTGGTTAGTTTGCCTAAACTCCAAACACTCACACCCTCTCCCCATGTTTATAATGTCAATACGGGGGGTGCTACTTTTGACCAAACCCTATAGTGCATAATGGGAAATAAGATGTCATTTGAGACAGGATTGCTGTCAGATTATTTTTTTATTTTTTTTAGCTCACATTAGATTAGATCACATTAAATTAGGTCACACATTTTGCAGTCCATAGACTTGTGTTTTTGCGGACATAACTGTAGTATACTATAGTATTCACTGTAGTGTTTTTGCGGACATAACTGTAGTATACTATAGTATTCACTGTAGTGTTTTTGCGGACATAACTGTAGTATACTATAGTATTCACTGTAGTGTTTTTGCGGTCTTTACTGCATTATTCACTGTAGTGTTTTTGCGGTCTTTACTATAGTATTCACTGTAGTGTTTTTGCGGACATAACTGTAGTATACTATAGTATTCACTGTAGTGTTTTTGCGGTCTTTACTGCATTATTCACTGTAGTGTTTTTGCGGTCTTTACTATAGTATTCACTGTAGTGTTTTTGCGGACATAACTGTAGTATACTATAGTATTCACTGTAGTGTTTTTGCGGTCTTTACTGCAATATTCACTGTAGTGTTTTTGCGGACATAACTGTAGTATACTATAGTATTCACTGTAGTGTTTTTGCGGTCTTTACTGCATTATTCACTGTAGTGTTTTTGCGGTCTTTACTATAGTATTCACTGTAGTGTTTTTGCGGACATAACTGTAGTACACTAGTATTCAATATAGGGTTTTTGCGGACATGACTGTAGTATACTATAGTATTCGCTATATTGTTTTTGCGGTCTTTACTGCAGTATTCACTGTAGTGTTTTGCGGACATGACTGTAGTACACTAGTATTCAATATAGGGTTTTTGCGGACATGACTGTAGTATACTATAGTATTCACTGTAGTGTTTTTGTGGTCTTTACTGCAGTATTCACTGTAGTGTTTTGCGGACATGACTGTAGTGTATTGCAGTATTCACAAGTGTTTTTGAGGGGGTGAATGTAGTATACTGTAGTATTATTATTTTCTGGTCCACAGATGCCACTGCTTGTCTTTGTACCAGCAGTGCACAACTAGCTAGGCCTAAACAGCAATGTAATCTCTTCAACATTATAAGCCTCCTCCTCGGCCAGAGGTGTGAGGATTCGGTTAGCCTCAGCAGAATTCAGCTGCATAGCGTGCCGTCTGTATGTAATTAACTACCAGTGTAGAATTGAACAGTATTAGAGCAGATATCCTTTTTCCTCTTTCTACTCTGTGACGGTATTTGGGGCAACCTCGCTCACAAGGAACGAACCAATGTGTTCAGCTCAAAAGACAAGACTTGAGCATTCTGTTGTTTGTCTCAATTCAGCATTTTGTCATCTGAGATTTTGAGTGAATTAGCATTTATTCGATTCCGAATTGTTCAATTGTTTGTTGTATTTTAAAGACGCTTCCAGTTGATCTGGAAATACAAATCTTGAGGCACTATTCAGAGCAGAGGTGTCTTCTTCTAGACCCCAAACATGCACAATGCTATAACATAGTAGACGCACCACTGTTATGGTTTGGGGTTTTCAGTTATTCAAAGAGTCACGGTGTGTTTTTTGGCCAAAGAAATGAGCAACATACTAGTGCAGGTATGAAGTAAGAGGAAATGGAATTTGGCCGAAATACCCTCTTCACTCCCTTCAGTGTTGCATTGATTGGCCCTGAGCTTATAGTATATACTGTAATTCATAAACCACACCTTTTATTGCGCTGTAATTCCTTTTCCCTTATACTGTCCCTATCAGTGACAAGCCAAAGTAAGCATGTGACAATGTAGGAGTGTGTGTGTTGATAGGTATTGGTTACAGAGCGGTTGGAAACAAGAACATGAGTAAAAGTTCAGTGTGTGTGTGCCTTGTACGTGTGCTTTGGGTGTGTGCGTGTGTGTGTATGGTCGACTATGAAAATGTGGAAGGTCACCTCAGCCACATATTCAGGTTCTCTATTTTCTTTTTTGCTCTCTCTCTGTTTTCTGGTCCTAAAAATAATACCAAAAGCCCAATCCCCTAGAGCGCATGTGTTCAGGCAACCATGAGATTTGGGAGGCTAGGACTGAGTCACAGCTGTACACACACCACACACACACACACACACACACACACAGACAGACAGACAGACAGACAGACAGACAGACAGACAGACAGACAGACAGACAGACAGACAGACAGACAGACAGACAGACAGACAGACAGACAGACAGACAGACAGACAGACAGACAGACAGACAGACAGACAGACAGACAGACAGACAGACAGAGGTGTAAGTAGGGATAAAGTCAGAGGGAGGAGGGAAGCAGATGGAGAGAGGGAAGAAGTGAGCTAGCCCTCTGAGTGCCAAGGGAATCCAGTGAATCCAGTGAATGGTCCATTAACACCCGAGCTGTAATGGATCTGTGCTGTTAGCATTCATCCCCATATCCAGAGACCCAGTCAAGGAGCATCATGTCACGACTGAATGGACACATGGAGTGGTTTTATGGTTTCACGTATCTGTCCAAAAGCCTCATACCTGTCTTCTTGACACACTAACCCCGTAGAAATGTCTGGAGAATGAGAACGACTGAGCTCTGGGCAGTTCCATGTGAAGGAGCCATGAGCACCAACATGGGAAGTTCATAGGAGCATATCTAATTGGGTGTCAAATGAAAGCTAAGAATTTATTTTGAGGAAATTAAGGCATAGATACATTCTTCAACCATTATACATCTTAAAAATGTGGCATAATTAATGGCTTTGATTTCTGGTTGAACAGATTGAAAAGGGTGTTGTGGAAAAATAGAAAGAGAACAAATGTGAACGAAGATGGTCATTGATTAAGATGAGTCTAGCGACTTGCAGGTGCCGAGGCCCAGCGTGAGGCCTCAATCCCGATTTATGGCATTGTCTGGATGGCAGACTATATGATGGATATCATAAAAGTTTAACACAACCTTATCCATGGCTTTCTCCGAGGCGGGAGGTTCCCATAGATCCCTGGGAGCACGGACACCTTCGGGTGTGTTAAGACCGATGAAAACTTGAATTGACTAAATTAATGTTACTTTGTGAATTAAATTGTCTTGTTTGGATTGTTTCAAGAGTTCATAAAGTGCTACGGATTTATTTTTGCAGAGTTACTGTGTTATTCTGCCCATCGGACAGCGGCAGAGGTGGAAACAGTACTCAATTGTCATACTTGACTAAAAGTTAAGATATCTTAATAGAAAATGAAAGTCACCCAGTGAAATACTACTTGAGTAAAAGTCTAAAAGTATCTGGTTTTAAATGTACATAAGTATATTGGCAGAAAAAAGTAATCAAGTGTCATACTTGAGGGAAAGTAAATGGTAATCAAATTCCTTATATTAAGCAAACCAGATGGCAGTATTGTGTTATTTATGTTCATTAACGGACAGACGGGGGCACATTCCAACATGCAGACGTAATTTACAAAAGCAATATTTGAGTTTAGTGAGTCCACCAGATCAGATTCAGTAGGGATGACAACACGTTATTTTAATAGGTGTGTGAATTGGACCATAATTCTATCCTGCCTGAGCATTCGAAATGTAACAAGTACTTTTAGGTGTCAGGGAAAATGTATGGAAGTAAAAAAAATGACATATTTTCTTTGGCAATGTGGTGGAGTTAAAGTAAAAGTTGTCAAAATTATAAATAGTAAAGTATAGTAGATACTAGAGTTTGACCGATTAATCGATTAAATTTAAAAAATAAAAAATATATTTTTTAATACTTTTTATTTAACTAGGCAAGTCAGTTAAGAACACATTCTTATTTTCAATGACTGCCTAGGAACTGTGGGTTAACTGCCTTGTTCAGGGGCAGAACGACAGATTTTCACCTTGTCAGCTCAGGGGTTTCAATCTTACAACCTTCACAGTAAACTAGTCCAATGCTCTAGCCATTGCACTCCACGAGTAGCCTGCCTGTTACGCGAATGCAGTAGAAGCCAAGGTAAATTGCTAGCTAGCATTAAACTTATCTTATAAAAAACAATCAATCATAATCACTAGTTACAAATACTAATCCAGTATAGCAGGCAATATTAACCAGGTGAAATTGTGTCATTTCTCTTGCGTTCATTGCACACAGAGTCAGGGTATATACAACAGTTTGGGCTGCCTGGCTCATTGCGAACTAATTTGCCAGAATTTTACGTAATTATGACATACATTGAAGGATGTGCAATGTAACAAGAATATTTAGACTTAGGGATGCCACCCGTTAGATAAAATACCGAACGGTTCCGTATTTCACTGAAATAATAAACGTTTTGTTTTCGAAATGCTAGTTTCCAGATTCAATCATATTAATGACCAAAGGCTCGTATTTCTGTGTGTTATTATGTCATAATTAAGTCTGATTTGATAGAGCAGTCTGACTGAGCAGCAGCAGGCCCGTAATCATTCATTCAAACAGCACTTCTGTGCGTTTTGCCAGCAGCTCTTCGTAAGCACAACGCTGTTTATGACTTCAAGCCTATCTGCCTAATGGCTGGTGTAACCAATGTGAAATGGCTAGCTAGTTAGCTGGGTGTGCGCTAATACTGTTTCAAACGTCACTCGCTTTTAGATTTGGAGTAGTTATTCCCCTTGCGCTACAAGGGCCGCGGCTTTTGTGGAGCGATGGGTAACGATGCTTCGAGTGTGGCTGTTGTCGATGTGTTCCTGGTTCGAGCCCAGGTAGGGGCGAGGAGGGGGACGGAAGCTATACTGTTACACTGGCAATACTATAGTGCCTATAAGAACATCCAATAGTCAAAGGTATATGAAATACAAATGGTATAAGAGAGAAATAGTCCTATTAATACTATATTAACTACAACCTAAAACCTCTTACCTTGGAATATTGAAGTCTCATGTATGTTGAATATTGAACCACCAACTTTCATATGTTCTCATGTTCTGAGCAAGGAACTTAAACGTTAGCTTTTTTACATGGCACATATTTTACATGGCACACATTTTACATGGCACATATTACTTTCTTCTCCAACACTTTGTTTTTGCATTATTTAAACCAAATTGAACATTTTTCATTATTTATTTGAGGCTAAATTGATTTCATTGATGTTTTATATTAAGTTAAAATAAGTTTTCATTCAGTATTGTTGTAATTGTCATTAATACAAAAACATTTTCGTGAAAAAATCGGCATCGGCTTTTTTTGGTCCCCCAATAATCGGTATCGGCATTAAAAAAATCATAATCGGTCAACCTCTAGTAGATACCACAAAAAAAAAATGTCTAAAGTAGTACTTTAAAGTATTTTTTACTTAAATACTTCACACCACTGAATGGCATCCAGTTCAATGGGGGAGTAACAGAGATGTGCGCCCCTATCATTCAGTTAAGAGTTCTGCTTATTGTTTTGGCCTAGCATAGTGATGTTAATTAGACAATGGGAGATACTGAGATTTGGCGCTCTGGGGAAAATAAAAGATTGGTGGAAACTTTGTTCTTGGAGTCATTCTAAACCAATCTCCAGTGTCTGCTAAATGACTAAAGAATATTTAGAATATTGTGTATTCTTTTGACATTGAAGACTTCTGTTATGCCATTGTATTCTTATTGCATAACTGTAATAAATTTGATTACTTTTAAATGGATACGAATGGTTGTCCTCATATTTCTGAGTAATATTCCTTGAATTATTATTTTATGTATGATGTAATGGTAAAAGACTACACATAGCATATATGCTCGGCCTCTAACTGTGCAGCTCTGAGCTGAGGTTAACTCAATCATTTAATGGTGGGACATTGATCGCAAGATATTAGCTCTTTGTCTCTCAGCCTGTTAATATTAGGGTTATGTTGGACACATGTAACTTATAGTATTCCGAGTGGTGACGCAAGGCTCGCTACTTTGACTAGAACCTTCGGATTCGCTTACGGGCCTATAGCATTCACATGATAATGGAGTCCGATTGAATATTATATTATGGTCTTATTGCTCCTACACTCTGTCATCAGACGGAGTGGATTGTCACTCTTTTACAGGGGTCTTAGTAAACATCGATCACAAAAAGTAATAAAAGGTATTAGAAATACATCAAAACACAATAATGTGGAAGTAAAGAACCCTTCTAACTAATATCAACACTTATTATTTCGCTTTGGAGAAGTGTTTTGGAATATGGGTTGGAATAATACATTATGGCCTTTCTCTTGCAGATTTTTTTCTTCTTCTTTGTATTATCTTTAACCAGATCTATTGTGTTACATTCTACTACATTCCTTTCACGTTTACACAAACTTCAAAGTGTTTCCTTTCAAATGGTACCAAGAATATGCATATCCTTGCTTCAGGGCCTGAGCGACAGGCAGTTGGATTTGGGTATGTCATTTTAGGCGAAAATGTTGAAAAAAGAGTCGGATCCTTAAAGATGCAGTAGGCCCAGAACAAAGAGGCACGTCTTACTCTTCATTGTAAGGGTGAATATCAATAGTATGCATGCCAGTCTCTCTTGGCGAAGAGTTGAGGGAAGCCTGCATCGCTTCTTGTTTGTATTAGAAACATGAATGTGTTGGAAATTCCAAATAGTTTGCATAGTCAACTTACACACATCACTGACACACACACTTTCCCTACCAGACATGCCACCAGGGGTCTTTTTCACAGTCCCCAGGTCTAGAACAAATTCAAGGAAATGTACAATATTATAAAGAGCCATGGATCTCCCTTTCATCTCATATGGCACAAGTGAACAACAAACCTGGTTGCAAAAAAACAAATAAGCATCACCTCACGGCACAACGCCTCTCCCCCATGTGACCTACTTGTTCTATGTATGTACTGACATGTATAATATACAATATAAGCATTGCCTTATACCTTGTAATTCCATTAGAAACTTCCTCATATCTTTAAGCTGAGGAGAGAGGATAATGAAAGTCCCAGTAACAAGTAAATGTAGACCTACCAATTAGTTAGTGTTTTTACATTTTATTTTATTAATTAGTAAAGATGCACTATACGGAAAGCGCTAATTCTAATAGTTTGCACAATTTCAGTTTGTGACTAAACAAGCAGTATTGTAGAGAATCATTGTACCTTCTAAACCTCTGTGAAATATCTTTTCCATAACCAAAAATATTGTATTTTCAGCTGCTTGATGCTGGTGTACAAAACCAAAAGTAAAAGACGCAAAAACGAAACTTAAGCATGGGAAGCATAAAATAGAGCACATAGAACAGACCTACCACTTCTTAGACTTGCTTTCAATGAAATGGCGGATCTATAACTCACATTTCAATGTACATTTGGTTGGGTCGCCCAAAAAGTTACATATTGCAGCTTTAAGTGATTAAAACTCGTAATTGGTAACAGAATTTCAGAAAAATCTGTAACGGAATTACTGCAATTGAATTGGCTAAATCATTGTAGTCACAAACTACAGTTGGGTATCTGCTGTCCTCTCTTCCACTGGCATACTGTTATGTTCAGCTCATAACTGTTTTCTTTCTCTAACTGTCATCTGTCGGTCAAAGCAAAACTGGGAAAACCGTATGAACAACCCCTTCCTCTCACTCTGCCTCTCTCTCTCTCTCTCCATTTAATGTTACCTCTCCAGACTCGTACTGACACCGACCCATGAGCCTCCTCTCTTTCCATTTACTGCATTTGCGCCCACTGAGCACCGACCAACACCGGACGTCCATGGACATTGAAAAATAGTTTACATTTGGTCAGTTCGCCTTGGCTTTGATTTCAACGTCGTCAGATGTTTTTTTGGGTCGGATCGGCCTAGATTTCCATGTTCACCCATGTTGATTTTTGGTCCGTTCCAGCCTTGATTTGGTGCGAATGTAGACGTCCATGATTGGTGACCGGAACCAAATCTGAACCAATCAGAGATGTCTATGTTTCACCAGTTTAGACATTAAAGTACAGCACAGCACACTAGAGTAGAGTACAGATAATGTACTGTATTGTACTGTACTCTACTGTATTGTTTTGTACTGAACGATACTTTACTGTACTCTACTCTACTGTACTGTCCAAACTTGTGAAACATAGACGTCTAGGACTGATTCAGATTTCCAAATTCGGTCTTGTTTAGGGGCGGAGCTCATTAGAATAATACCCAAATATGCAAAGGAGAATATTGCATATTTTTACCTTTGAGGACCTATTCAGATACATCACCATGAAGAGAATGACATTCATATCCACAATTATACAGATCAGCGACCTATGATGTAATTCCTTTTCGGTAATTCAGTTACTGGGTGTAAATCCATTCCACTTACTGTAGTTCAATAACCAAAATATATTTTTTTAAGCTCAAGGTGTCATGTCATAGCTGACACCCCATTCCTTCTACAGAAATCTTTGAATCTTAATTCGGAGCAGATATGGCCAGATGGTGCCGACAGAAATGGTCACCTCGCTTCAAGTCCTGAGGAAACTATGCAGTAATTTTGTTTGTTTATGTATTATTTCTTACATTGTTAGCCCAGAAAATCTTAAGTGTTATTACATACAGCCGGGAAGAACTATTGGATATAGAGCAACGTCAATTTACCAGCATTACGACCAGGAATACGACTTTCCCGAAGCGGATCCTTTGTTCGGACCTCCACCCTGGATATTGGATCTAATCTCAGAGGCCAACCAAAAACAACGTTGTCACCGCAGGAGAAGCAGATCGAGTGGCCTCCTGGTCAGACTGAGAAGGCGAGCACACCACCCACCGCTTCCGAGCATATTAGTCGCCAATGTCCAGTCTCAAGACAACAAGGTGGACGAAATTAGGGCACGAGTTGGCTTCCAGAGAGACATCAGAGATTGTAACATTCTCTATTTCACGGAAACATGGCTCACCCGGGCTATGTTGTCAGAGTCGGTACAGTCACCGGGGCTCTTCATGCGTCGCACCGACAGAAACGAGGGGTGTGTGCCTCATGATTAACGACTCATGGTGTAACAATAACAACACACAGGAACTCAAGTCCTTTTGTTCACATGACCTGGAATAGCTTACAAATACATGCCGTCCACATTATCTCCCAAGAGAATTCTCTTCAATTATACTCACAGCCGTGTATAGCCGTGTAGAACTTCCCTGGACTCTATGTAAACTGGGTGCATTTGTTGTAGCTGGGGATTTTAGCAAAGCTATTTTGAGAACAAGGCTACCTAATTCTACCAGCACATTGACTGTTGTACCCGCTCGAGCAAAACAATGGACTACTTCTACTCTAACTTCCGCAATGCATACAAGGACCTCCCCCGCCCTCCCTTCAGCAAATCTGACCATGACTCCATCTTGCTCGTACTGTCCTTTAGGCAGAAACTCAAACAGGATGTACCCGTGACTAGAACCATTTAACGCTGGGCTGACCAATCGGAATCCACGCTTCAAGATTGTTTTGATCACGTGGACTGGAAAATGTGCCAGGAAGCCTCAGACAATAACATTGATTTATACACTGACTCTGTGCGTGAGTTTATTAGGAAGTGCATTTGAGATGTTGTACCCACTGTGACTATTAAAACCTACCCCAACCAGAAATCGTGGAAAGACGGCGGCATTCGCGGAAAAATCAAAGCGCAAACCACCGCATTCAACCATGGAAAGAGTTCAGGAATATGGCAGAATATAAACAGTGAAACTATTCCCTCCGCAAGGCAATCAAACAAGCAAAATGTCGGTATAGGGACAAAATGGAGATGCAATTCAATGGCCCAGACATGAGACCTATGTGGCAGGGTCTACAGGCAATTACGGACTACATAAAGAAAACCAGCCACGTCAAGGACACCAACGTCTTGCTTCTAGACAAGCTAAACACCTTCTTTGCCCACTTTGAGGATAATACAGTGCATCCGACACATCCCACTATCAAGGACTGCGGGCCCCCCCTCTCATTCTCTGTGGCTGACGTGAGCAAGACATTTAAACTCGTTAACCCTTGCAAGGCTGCTGGCCCAGACGGCATCCCTTGCCGCGTTCTCAGAGCATGCGCAGACCAGCTGGCTGGTGTGTTTACGGACATATTCAATCACTCCCTATCCCAGTCTGCTGTCCCCACATGCTTCAAGATGGCCACCATTGTTCCTGTACCCAAGGCAACGATAACTGAACTTCTGTCATCATGAAGTGCTTTGAGAGACGAGTCAAGGATCATATCACCTCCACCTTACCTGCCACCCTAGACCCACTTCAGTTTGCATACCGCCCCAACAGGTCCACAGACGATGCAATCGCCATCACACTGCTCACTGCCCTATCCCATCTGGACAAGAAGAATACCTATGTAAGTATGCTGTTCATTGACTACAGCTCTGCATTCAACACCATAGAGCCCTCCAAGCTCATCATTAAGCTCGAGATCCTGGTTCTCAACCCCGCCCTGTGCAGTTGGGTCCTGGACTTTCTGACGGGCCGTCCCCAGGTGGTGAAGGTAGGAAACAACATCTCCACTTCGCTGATCCTCAACACTGGGGCCCCACAAGGGTGCATGCACAGCCCCCTCCTGTACTCCCTGTTCACTCATGACTGTGTGGTCATGCATGCCTCCAACTCAATCATCATGTTTGCAGACGACACAACAGTAGTGGACTTGATTACCAACAACAACGAGACAGCCTACAGGGAGGAGGTGAGGGCACTCGGAGAGTGGTATCAGGAAAACAACCTCTCACTCAACGTCAACAAAACAAAGGAGATGATCGTGGACTTCAGGAAACAGCAGAGGGAGCACCCCCCATCCACATCAATGAGACAGCAGTGGAGAAGAAAGTTTTAAGTTCCTAGGCGTACACATCACGGACAAACTGAAATGGTCTAACCACACAGACAGCTTGGTGAAGAAGGCTCAACTTCACCTCTTCAACCTCAGGAGGCTGAAGAAATTTGGCTTGTCACCTAAAACCCCCACAAACTTTTACAGATGCACAATCGAGAGCATCCTGTTGGGCTGTATCGCCGCCTGGTACGGCAACTGCACCGCCCACAACCGCAAGGCTCTCCAGAGGATAGTGCGGTCTGCACAATGCATCACCGGGGGCAAACTACCTGCCCTCCAGGACACCTACTGCACCCGATGTCACAGGAAGGCCAAAAGATCATCAAGGACAACAACCA
The DNA here is from genome assembly GCF_018296145.1 of Oncorhynchus tshawytscha. Lineage (NCBI taxonomy): Eukaryota > Metazoa > Chordata > Actinopteri > Salmoniformes > Salmonidae > Oncorhynchus > Oncorhynchus tshawytscha. The sequence goes on along the minus strand of NC_056452.1, from coordinate 19,066,694 downwards.
CCCGAGCCACTGCCTGTTCACCTCGCTATCATCCAGAAGGCAAGGTCAGTATAGGTGCATCAAAGCTGGGACCGAGAGACTGAAAAACAGCTTCTATCTAAAGACCATCAGACTGTTAAACAGCCATCACTAACATAGAGAGGCTGCTGCCAACATAGAGACCCAAATCACTGGCCACTTTAATAAATTGATTTAATAAAGGTATCGATAATCACTTTAAATAATGCCACTTTAATAATGTTTACATATCCTACATTACTCATCTCATATGTGTGTATACTGTATTTCATACCATCTATTGCATCTTGCCTATGCCGTACGACCATCGCTCATTCATATATTTATATGTACATATTCTTATTTCATCCCTTTATGGTAGTTGTATAATGTAGTTGTTGTGAATTTGTTAGATTACTTGTTAGATATTACTGTGCTGTCGGAACTAGAAGCACAAGCATTTAGCTACACTCACATTAATATCTGCTAACCATGTGTATGTGACAAATAAAATTTGATTTGATATTTAAGTTTTTGGAAAATGTGGTCGCATAAGAAACTGAGGGAGATTTTACCATAGTTCTCTTACCAAATTTTTATCTGCACAGTTCTTCCAGTCAATGTGTTTTTATGAAATGTTCTGTGCACATTGTTCAAAATAGTCCTTGTGCACAGAGTTGTATGGTTGTCAAACTTTGAAATCAATAGCTTTTGTTTGGAATGCATTTTAAAGTGGAATTGCCCTTCTCTTTCTCTTACCTCTTACTACACATGCCTCTGCTTCCTCATCTCACACACACACACACACACACACACACACACACACACACACACACACACACACACACACACACACACACACACACACACACACACACACAAACACACACAAACTGAGCTGCATTGTTTGTAACCTCACTGCAGACTCTTTCTTCCTCTTTTTCTTCATTAACTTCACCCAGTGGTGGAAAAAGTACCCAATTGTCATACTTGCGTAAAATTAAAGATAACTAAAATTACTCAGGTTAAAGTGAATGTTACTGTCATGTTCTGACCTTAGTTGTTTTGTTTTGTCTTTGTTTTAGTATGGTCAGGGCGTGAGTTGGGGTGGGCAGTCTATGTTCTTTTTTCTATAATTTGGGATTTCTGTGTTTGGCCTGGTATGGTTCTCAATCAGAGGCAGCTGTCAATCATTGTCCCTGATTGAGAACCATACTTAGGTAGCCTGGTTTCACCTTTGAGTTGTGGGTGATTGTTTTCTGTTGAGTGTTTGTGTATTCACCAGACAGAACTGTTTCGGTTGTGTTCGTTCACTTTGTTGTTTTTGTTCAGTGTTCTTTTACTTTATTAAAAAGATGGACACTTACCAAGCTGCGCATTGGTCCTCACCTTCTTCCACCGACGACCGTTACAGTTACCCAGTAAAATACTACTTGAGTAAAAGTCTAAGAGTATTTGGTTTGAAATATACTTAGGTATCAACAGTAAATGTAATTGATAAAATATACTTAAGTATCAAAACTGAAAGTAAAAGTATAAATAATTTCAAATTTCTTTAAGCAAACCAGACAGCACTATTTTCCTGTTTTGTTATTTACGGATAGCCAGGTGCACACTCCAACACTCAGACATCCTTTACAAACAAATAAGTTGTGTTTAGTGAGTCTGCCAGATCAGAGGCAGTAGGGATGACCAGAGTTGTTCTCTTGATAAGTGTGTTAATTTGACCATTTTCCTGTCCTGCTAAGCATTCAAAATGTACTTTTGGGTGTCAGGGAAAATGTGTGGAGTAAAAAGTACATTTATTTTATTTTGGAATGTAGTGAAGTAAAAGTTGTCAAAAATATCAAAAGTAAAGTACAGATAACACTTTTTTTTTTAAACTTACAGTGCATTCGGAAAGTATTCAGACCCCTTGACTTTTTCCACATTTTGTTACGTTACAGCCTTATACTAAAATGGATCAAATAGTTTTTTCCCCTCATCAATCTACACACAATAGCCCATAATGACAAACAAAAACAGTTTTTTTTTTTAAATATCACATTTACATAAGTATTCAGACCCTTTACTTGGTACTTTGTTGAAGCAGCTTTAGCAACAATTACAGCCTTGAGTCTTCTTGGGTATGACTCTACAAGCTTGCCACACCTGTATTTGCTCTCCCGTTCTTCTCTCAAGCTCTGTCAGGTTGGATGGGGAGCATAGCTGCACCTCTATTTATAGGTCTCTCCAGAGATGTTCGATTGGGTTCAAGTCCTGGCTCTGGCTGGGCCACTCAAGGACATTTAGATAGACCACTCCTGCGTTTTCTTGGCTGTGTGCTTAGGGTCGTTTCTCCTGTTGGAAGGTGAACTTTCGCCTCAGTCGGCGGTCCTGAGCGCTCTGGAGCAGGACCTTTGCTATGTACTTTGCTCCGTTCATCTTTCCCTTGATCCTGACTAGTCTCCCAGTCCCTGCCTCTGAAAAACATCCCCACAGCATGGTGCTGCCACCACCATGCTTCACTGTAGTGATGGTGCCAGGTTTCCTCCAGGCATGACACTTGGCATTCAAGCCAATGAGTTTAATCTTGGTTTCATCAGACCAGAGAATCTTGTTTCTCATGGTCTGAGAGACTGAGGAGTGGCTTCTGTCAGGCCACTCTACCATAAAGGTCTGATTGGTGGAGTGCTGCGGAGATAGTTGTCCTTCTGGAAGTTTCTCCCATCTCCACAGAGGAACTCTGGAGCTCTGTCAGAGTTACCATCTGGTTCTTGGTCACCTCACTGACCAAGGCCCTTCTCCCCCGATTGCTCAGTTTGGCCGTGCGGCCAGCTCTAGGTTGAGTCTTGGTGTTTCCAAACTTCTTCCATTTAAGAATGATGGAGGCCACTGTTCTTGGGAACCTTCAATGCTGAAGAAATGATTTGTGAATGGTGTTGTAGAATAATGTAATAAGATACTGTAGTATGATGCTGTAGTAGGATGGTGGTGTGTATGTGTGTGTGTGTGTGTGTGTGTGTGTGTGTGTGTGTGTGTGTGTGTGTGTGTGTGTGGCATCTCCAGGGTGCCTGACCAGGATTAATTTATTAATCCCAGTGTGTTAATTTACCAGCACTATACTGTTCCTGTCCATCAGCCTGAAACCTCAACCTTAACGCTACATGTTAGTTATTCCCCCTGGACCAAAGGTCACGTCATTACCTAGCAGAACCTCTGAACACCAAACTATCCTCCAATGTGGGGGGGCGACATGGGAAACTGGCCTTGGAGTGATACCATGGAGCGGCTTGTTTGTATATAGGCCCAGGCCTTACCCATGCTCACACTTCCTCCCCCTGGACGGACCAAGGCGGCAGGAAATGTGGACCGTTGGTCTGTGTGCCAACGTTGTGTGTGTGTGAGTGGGTGGGTGGGTGGCTGGGACTAGCTTTGAGTACCATTAACCTCTCAACACCACAAACAGGAGCTGGGGACTCAGGGGCCTGGGCCCTTTGATGTCTAAAGGCTTTGGATGGTTTGGCTATACAGGGCCACATTGGTACACAACACCACAGGGACACCATATAGCATTTTTTAAATTGTTTTAATCAGTTTCGTTGTTGTACATAAAACACTATAAAATCACCAGGAAATGAGCTGTGAAAGGAGATCTGAAGTGAAAGGAATTCTGTTCCCAAGGATACCCACGCATAAATAGAGAGGCATATGCGATCGTATCCCAATGTAATCACTAATCAAGGTTAGAAATGATTCTGTTTTTGTTTCCGTTGTAATTGGGATTCTTGCAGTCAATTTTCAGTGTACAAATATTTATAACTATGTTTCGACCCCTCAACCATCCGCAAAAGGCAAAATCAGCCCACGACTGAATGTAATTGGGGATCCCTGCCATATAGGCTACCCCACCTGAATGGCCTCACTACAGCACCGTGGTCATGTTCTTGGCCACATAAAATTTTAAAACGTTTTGCAACTAAAATGAGCATGTCTTATTGGACAGTTCCAGGTAGTCCCTCCCAGTTTGGTCTGTTTTCTTCCATTTGGTACCTAATGAACACGACCCTGGTTTGGACAGCCTCTGGTATTCAGTGTCATTTTAAAACCAATGCATTTTTGGGGAATCTAATCGCCAACATATCATCAAGATCATCAGCAGATGCACTTCTTAAATCTTTACACAGTGAGACAAGGACAGGGACTGTGCCGGGAGAAGTTGGGCCGTAGTTCGTTCGACTAACCTAAGGGGGAAAGTGGAGAAGGTCACTGAATGTTACCACATTAACATTTAGATGACCTGTTTTTCCTGCACTTCCTCTATACTTTATGGACAGAAACAACTTTTCCAGAGAGGAAATTATAAAGATAGTTGGGCTTAGCCTTTGTTGAACTCATCAGTGGGGTGGAGTGATGGAGGGAGGTAGAGTCTGATGGAAGTGAAGGAGGGAGGGAATGTTGACTGTGCATGTCCCATAAAGAGTAGGAATGATGTAGTAGGATGTTGTTGTAGAAGGCGGTTGTAGAATGATGTAGTAGAATGATGTAGTAGGATGGTGTTGTAGAAGGCGGTTGTAGAATGATGTAGTAGGATGGTGTTGTAGAAGGCGGTTGTAGAATGATGTAGTAGGATGGTGTTGTAGAAGGCGGTTGTAGAATGATGTAGTAGGATGGTGTTGTAGAAGGCGGTTGTAGAAGGCGGTTGTAGAATGATGTAGTAGAATGGCGTTGTAGGACGGCGTAGTAATCGTGTACCCCTGACAAAAACTGTAGATGACTCACTCATCTCTTCTTTGGCTGCTTAGCTGAGAGACAGACTCTCACTCCTGCTCGCTCTCTTGTCTCTCTCTGGCTCTCGTCTATCTTTCTTCCACCCCCCTCTCTCTCTATCACCCCCACTCCTCTTACACTTATCGTCTCATCTCTCTCTCTTTCTCCACGTCCACTTCTCTTTCTCTCATCTATTTATCTCTCTCTCCTCCTTTCCTTATCTCCTCAGCATACAGTGGAATGAGCAGGCTGAGGTGGGGAGATGCCTTACGTGGATCGGCAGAACCGGATCTGTGGCTTCCTGGACATTGAGGAGAATGAGAACAGTGGCAAGTTCCTCAGACGCTACTTCATCCTGGACACCAAGGAGGGTAGCCTGGTGTGGTACATGGACAACCCACAGGTAGGACAGCAGGGTGACACACACACACACACACACACACACACACACACACACACAGAAGCTGACAGAAGCACACACACAAATATGCAGAACAGACATAGTGTAGTTATTGACTACATACAGTACCAGTCAAAAGTTTGGGCACACCTTTAGTTTTACTATTTTCTACATTGTAGAATAATAGTGAAGACATCAAAACTATTAAATAACACTTGGAATCATGTAGTTACCAAAATAGTGTTAAACAAAACAAAATATATGTTATATTTGAGATTCTTCAAAGTAGCCACCCTCTGCCTTGATGACAGCTTTGTACACTCTTGGCATTCTCTCATCCAGCTTTATGAGGTAGTCACCTGGAATCCATTTCAATTAACAGTTGTGCCTTGTTAAAAGTTAATTTGAGGAATTTATTTCCTTCTTATTGCATTTAAGCCAATCAGTTGTGTTGTGACAAGGTAGGGGTGGTATGTAGAAGATAGCACTATTTGGTAGAAGACCAAGTCTATATTGTGGCAAGAACAGCTCAAATAAGCAATTACTTTAAGACATCAATACTTTAAGACATAAAGGTCAGTCAATCCGGAAAATTTGAAAAAATTTGAAAGTTTCAAATGCAGTCACAAAAACCATCAAGTACTATGATGAAACTGGCTCTCATGAGGACCACCACAGGGAAGGAAGACCCAGAGTTACCTCTGCTGCAGAGGATAAGTTCATCAGAGTTACTGGCCTCTGAAATTGTTGCCCAAATAAATGCTTCTCAGAGTTCAAGTAACAGATACATCTCAACAATCAACTGTTCAAAGGAGACTGCGTGAATCAGACCTTCATGGTTGATTTGCTGCAAAGAAACCACTACTAAAAGACACCAATAAGAAGAAGAGAATTGCTTGGGCCAAGAAACACGAGCAACGGACATTAGACTGGTGGTAATCTGTCCTTTGGTCTGATGAGTCCAAATTTGAGATTTTTGGTTCCAACCACTGCGTCTTTGTGAGACGCATAGTAGGTCAACGGATGATCTCAGCATGTGTGGTTCCCATCGTGAAGCATGGCAGAGGAGGTGTGATGGTGTGGGGGTCCTTTGCTGGTGACACTGTCTGTGATTTATTTAGAATTCAAGGCATACTTTACCAGCATGGCTACCACAGCATTCTGCAGCGATACGCCATCCCATCTGGTTTGCATTTAGTGGGACTACCAGTTGTTTTTCAACAGGACAATGACCCAACACACCTCCAGGCTGTGTAAGGGCTATTTGACCAAGACGGAGCATGATGGAGTGCTGCATCAGATGACCTGGCCTCCACAATCACCCGACCTCAACCTATTTGAGATGGTTTGGGATGAGTTGAACCTCAGTGTGAAGGAAAAGCAGCCAACAAGTGCTCAGCACATGTGGAACTCCTTCAAGACTGTTGGAAAAGCATTCCAGGTGAAGCTGGTTGAGAGAATGCCAAGAGTGTGCAAAGCTGTCATCAAGGCAGAGGGTGGCTACTTTCAAGAATCTAAAATATTAAATATATTTTGATTTGTTTAACACTTTTTGGGGGGTTACTACCTGATTCCGTATCTGTTATTTCATAGTTTTGATGTCTTCGCTATAATTCTACAATGTAGAAAATAAAGAAAAAACATTAAATGAGTGGGTGTGTCCAAACCTTTGACTGGTACTGTACATTTCACGGAGGAGATCATGAGTTAGGCTATGATGCTCTCACCTCCCTCAAGTCATCAGTCTCTCATGTCTGTGTGTTTAATCAACACATGCATTTAGGCTGATGTCATTTCTTGAGTGGGCAGCAGCTGACACGGCCCTATGTTACTTACAGTATGCACTGGAGTAGAACATTAGCGGTAGGATGAATTTAATAGTTGCTTCTGTTTGGACTGACCTAATCTCATAAAGTATTGCACTGGATTGATCCGTCTGGTCTGGCCAGACCACTCTGGGCCATCAAGAGGAAATGTGTGTGTCGTCGGCTGGGGAGATGATGCTACGTCTGGGGAAACCGAGTCGAGTTACACGTCTGCCCAGACGTCCGTCCGTCTGTCTGTCTTTCCCTCCCCCAGATATTGGCGTGAACAGAAACAATCAGGCGTAATGTTTTACAGGTCTATTAAATGCATGTCATCTGTTTGGTGGGGAGTGGGAGCTCAGTGAGGAATACCTGTACAAAGACAGACTTGGTTATGCCCTCAAAAAATGATATCATTTATTGATGCTGCCCTGGGCTCTGAATTATTCATATCAGTTTAGTTTCCATCTCCTTCTCCAAGACTTGAAAATCGTTTAATGTCTTCATCACTGTTCAATCCTCTGTTTAGAACCTGCCCAAAGGAGCTGAAAATGTTGGCTCCCTCAAACTCACCTACATCTCCAAGGTCAGTCAAGTTGTCCAATAATGTTATTGAATTAAATCCTGTCTGAATTAAATCCTGTCAGACATGGCCAACCACAGTCTTAGGTGTGAACATCTGTCTCATTCTCTCTCTCTCTCTCTCTCTCTTCACCCCCTCTAGGTGAGTGATGCCACAAAGCTGCGACCAAAGGCGGAGTTCTGCTTCGGTAAGTCCTAAAACCTTTGGATTTGATTCAGTGTTTGTAAAACATTACTGCTAGTTGTGTATATGAGTATGTTTATGTATTGTCTCTCTAGGAGTGTGCTGTCTGGGGGTTCTGTGAAGGAGGAAGCATTGGGAGGAAAGTGGGGGCACTGGGCAGGGAGTGTGGGGGGTGGGAGTAGGGGGCAGCTTGTAGCAAAGACACCGTTGACCTTTAGCTATTGAACTAGAATGATTTTATTTAGTTCACTAAGGTCGATGATGTGAGCCCCCCATCAGTAATTGTTTCACTGTTCACCTGTCCCCTCTTTCCATAGATTCCCTCCCCCCTCCCTCCCTTGCGGGGGTTTGAAAGGGACCATTTTCTGTATGACGTGCTGTTGTTCAACAGGCCCTTTGTCCCTCAGCGGCCCCAGTCAGGAGTATACAGTTGCTCCCCCACTCAATAGAAGGAAGCAGTAGGATGACCCACCGGTGACCGCCAAGAGCTGGCTCGACCCAACCATGTTGTTCGATGAGCGGGGTGTCGAGTTTGGGTCATGGGTGGGGGTCTTTCCTGCATGACAGGATGCTGGAGTCCAAATCGGAACCCCCCTCTCTAAAACTCTGGGATATTTTTAACCTAGGTATTTGCATGATCCAGGTCCACTTTTGGATAGTCTCATCAATCTATTCCAGTACTGTAGTTTTAGGATTACCTGACTGTCCAAGTATGAGGAAAACCTACCTCAGCCCTGACTGAGTCTAGTGTGTGTATACACGTGCATTTGCATTTGAGTGTGTGGGTTGGTGCGCTTTGGTGAATCATTGTGAGGATCACAAAACTGAGACGTTGAATAGGACAGTAGAGGACAGTCCACTGGTATTATGTCTCCTTGAATAGGACGGTGGAAGACGGTCCACTGGTATTATGTCTCCTTGAATAGGACGGTGGAAGACGGTCCACTGGTATTATGTCTCCTTGAATAGGACAGTAGAAGACAGTCCACTGGTATTATGTCTCCTTGAATAGGACGGTGGAAGACAGTCCACTGGTATTATGTCTCCTTGAATAGGACAGTAGAAGACAGTCCACTGGTATTATGTCTCCTTGAATAGGACAGTAGAAGACAGTCCACTGGTATTATGTCTCCTTGAATAGGACGGTGGAAGACGGTCCACTGGTATTATGTCTCCTTGAATAGGACGGTGGAAGACGGTCCACTGGTATTATGTCTCTGTTAGGGATGGGAAACATAATACTGCCGGACAAAGGTTGTGTTCCAAATGCCACCCTATTCCTGATAGGGAAAATGGAAATGTCTCTCTCTGGATTCTGAACATGGGACTCAGCTGAGCACTCTAAACAGCATGTGTCAGACTACTTAGCAGAAATATGTTACTGAAATACAGTGATGCATAATTAAACTCTGCTAATGGGCCTAACTGACAGAACTGCTGCTGTGGCGCTTAAAGGCGCTGCATGATCAATCCAACGTCTGCATTGGCCATGCAGCGTTTACGGTGATAGTGCCTCTGCAGAAGGCAGGGCAGAGGTGTTGTGAAGGAAGTTGTCAGGGAAGTGAGTTTGTGTTTATACAGGACCTCCCGCCCCCACCTACCGTCAACCGTCATGTCAAAGCGGAGCTATTGATTTGGGAGGCGCACGGCAATGCTGTACGGAGCACAATTTGGCCTCTGGAGGCGCCGCAATTGTGTCACACCATCCATGTGGCAGCCCAAACACATTTTGGGACACACACCTTGACTTTTCTGACATTTAGTTACATCTCTCTGCCCCTCTCTCTCTCCCCAGTCATCAATGCTGGTATGAGGAAGTTCTACCTCCAGGCCAATGATCAGCAGGATCTGGTAGAGTGGGTCAACGTGCTCAACAACGCCACCAAGATCACAGTGAGTCCCCTGCTCTGTCTCTTGTCATAAGTCTCCCGTAGTACAAGACCGCTTCCATCTCAACGCCGGCTAGGAAAGGACCTGTGATTCAGAATTAGGATGTGTTATCCCAGTTCAGCTGGCGTGAGTGAGTGGGATGGAGGAGGATGACAAGGCCGGCATACCTCACGTGTGTCTACTGTCAAGTCAACAGTGGAGAGAAAGACATTATGAAGCACTCATCTGCTGGGCCCAGGAACTCCTGTTTGTTTCCTACAGGGCATCCAAACCCCTCTGGGCGGGGGATCTTTTCTCTTACTGTGTCACTGAGGGCCCATCTGACTAGCCCTCACAGATACAGACACACACACGGACACAGACACACACACACGGACACACACACAGGCAGGCACGTACATACACACACACACACTCGCCTTGCACAAATGTAAACGCAAACACACACACAGGCAAGCAAGCACACAGGCACACACACACACACACACACACACACACACACACACCAAAGCACACAGGACAAAGGGGAAGGCGAGTGCTCTGAGTCACGGACTGTTGCTACAGAAAAGGAAGTAACGGGACAGAACAGAACGGGACAGAACAGAACAGGGCAGAACAGAACAGAACAGGGCAGAACAGAACAGGGCAGAACAGAACAGGGCAGAACAAAACAGGGCAGAACAAAACGGGGCAGAACAGGACGGAACAAGACAGGACAGGGCAGGACAGAACAGTGTGCTTTCACTGGGATTCACTGGAGAGGATGTTCCACTCTAATTCCTCTTATAAACTGGGTGGTTTAAGCCCTGAATGCTGATTGGCTGACAGCCATGGTTTATCAGACCGTAACAAAAAAAAACATTTTTTTTATTGCTCTAATTATGTTGGTAACCAGTTTATAATAGCAATAAGGTACCTTGGGAGTTGCGTCGTGCCTAAGAACAGCCCTTAGCCTTGGTATATTGGCCATATACCACACCCCCCCGTGCCTTATTGCTTAATTAAACCACATCCATGTATGGAACATGGACTGGGCGTTAAGTATAAAGTAACATAATAATAAGTTATGTAATAACTTCACAATACACGCACTATATTGAAGTCTCATCAAACTCTGTTGACTCATGTTCTCTTTACTGAGTTTAGTCCTGCCGCTGACACTGCACCACAGTCTCACAGTCCACTCAACAAGGTCACGCACACAGACGCACACACACTCACACATATTGTACCACACACTTCTACAGACGGCTGTCAATGTTTGACTGTGTGTGTGTGTGCACTGGAGTGTGATACCTGGCCTGAGCGCACACACACACACACACACACACACACACACCAATCGATTACCCCAGTCACCACTCAGTGTAGCAGTTTCTCTCTGAGCCCCCAGGCTAGAGTTGATGGAAAATAGACTAACGAGCAGGCAGGGAGTACATCATCATGTCACTACAGAGACCGCTGAGGGACACATCTAACAAGGTTTTGGGGCATGTTGGCCCGATGCACTCTGGGAGTTGATGTTTATTTGACATGTTCCAGGTGCCAAAGTCGGGGGATGGCCAGCCCAGTGCAGAGATGACCCAGGAGGGGCTGGGTGCCACAAAGCAGATCTCCTATAAGACAGAGATCATAGGTGGAGTACCCATCATCACTGCCACACAGGTAAGGAAGATGCACCAGTCTGGCCCAGCACTAACCAGGCCCTAACCAAACATGAATAAGGTTGCAAACATTCAGGAAACTTTACCAACATTCTCAGATTTTCCAGATGTCCCGGTTGGGATATTCCTGGAATCAAGAAGGAATAAGCAGGATATCCTGGATTCCCTCACCTGGGATTTCTGGAAAACCTGGGGGAGTTTCTGAAAATCTGCCACCCTTAACATGAGTAAATAGACATATCTGACATATGTTTGAAGGCCATTTGCTCAGCTGTGGCTTGGAACAGTTCAGTCAAATCTGTCAAATTGGGACAGTAACAAGCAACATTCCATAACTGAGTTTTTGTTCCCTTAGTAACTTGATTTCAGCCATGTTAATCAGCTATATAAATAGATGGTCTGACTGAATAGAAATGTCCACGGATCAGGTGATTTTTTTAGATAGTGACAGACATTGAACTTAATGTTCCTCTGAGGAGGAGCTCACTGTATGGTGTGTTTTCTGGTACGTATGAGCGGTACCAGTCATATCCTGTCTTGTGCTGGTATATGGTATGTAGCAAGGCCTGTTAAAAAACACTGGCTGAAAGTGAAAAGTTACATCCAGATGGACAAGCTCTGATGTCACTTCCTGTGTGGGCAGTGGCGGTGCAGTGGTCAGGCCTCAACTTCAGATTATGGAACAGCCAGTGAATTCTCTATCATTATTGTTTGCTGTGAACACACATTTATAGTCACTGGAGATGAAGATATGGTGGGGGGCTTGCCACACACACGTATGGGATTGTGTGTGTGTGTATTTTTGTCTGTCTGTTGTGTGTGTCTGTGTGTGTGTGTGTGTGTGTGTGTGTGTGTGTGTGTGTGTGTGTGTGTGTGTGTGTGTGTGTGTGTGTGTGTGTGTCCGATATACCCCCTGCGTGTGTGTGTTTCTACACTTACCTGTGTGTGTCCTGCGGTGCAGGAGCAGGGCGACGGGGGGCAGAACGGAGCAGATCGGGGGGGCCAACGGAAGGCCCACAGCCAGCTGCCCTACTTCCTGGGGCGAGGGGCGCAGGACCAGGCGCTCATCAAGGCTGGATACTGTGTGAAGCAGGGAGCCGTGGTGAGTAGAGACGGTACAGACAGTGGGAGAACTCTTCCCGGTGCTGTAGCACTAGAAGCCCGCACTAGGACCATGGTCGCGTTCGTAACGGAACGCAATGGAAAATGTTTCTGCCCGTTTTCTTCCGTGTGGTTCCTAATGAGTACACCACAAGCTCAGAGAGATTCTCCCTCAGCTACAAGCTTTTTATACTAGCGGAATTCCTGGCTGTGTGTGTTTGTCGACCTATAGGATTATGATGTGTTGGAGTTGGATAGCAGCAGGCATCTGACCAGCTGTTTCATAGGGTGAATTATATCCCTCATCGTTGTCCTTGCCTTTGACCTAACTTCTCTTAGCTAATCTATTAATGGAACATATTAACCACAGTAATCCAGACATTCTAAAGCAACCAGTGGCCCTATACAATGTCGGAATAGCTATCAATTAGCAGAATTCTTAGCAAGTCAAAAGGATTTTGAGGAGCTGGAAATGTTGCCAGCCATCTGTAATGTTTTACTTTCTCTTCCGCAGATGAAGAACTGGAAGAGGAGATACTTCTTACTGGAGGAGAACGCAGTCAGCTACTTTAAGTCAGACCTGGTTAGTGGGAATGTGTCTCTGTCCTCTCCTCCTTCTGTGGGCGGCTGTGAGCAAGGTGACACACACACCACACAAAATTACCTTGAGCCGCCCACGCCAACACACACCCACACACAATTCAAAGGAGCTGCCTGACCCCGTTGGCTAGCAGTTCGTCTTTGTTTTGCACCTGTGTTTCACAGACCCCTCAAGCTCCGGACAGACACACACAGATTAGATAAGAGCCGACTCCAGGTCTGTGCATTGTTGCAGGCTCCCAAAGCTCTTGGCACAGCTACTAATAAATAGGAATTCCAAATGGACAAGCTGGGTTTTGATTCATCATCCATGCTGGCCCAGATTCTCAGCATTTCTATTCTGTACTGTAGCTAGATGAATGCAAGATTGTTGATAAATCTGTTTGTCCCACTCACATTCTGCACCTCCTCTCTCATGGTCTGAGAGGTAGGGAACGAGTTCAGACAAGAGGGACAAGTTTTCTCCCTCCTTTACTCCCTACGATTTTAGGATAAGGAGTGACTTGTGTAGTGAATGAGCTTGTCTCCCATTGGCCCTAACAGATTTTTGGACAATTTAGAATGTTACACACCACGTATAGCCACGGGTATGCAGCATTTTAAATGTATAAGGGCATAAGGCGAGACCCAGATGCAGACACGGGAGGCAGATGGTTTGAGTCTTTGATATTTATTATAATCCAAAAGGGTAGGCAAGAGAATGGTCATGGATAGGCAAAAGGTCAAAACCAGTTCAGAGTCCAGGAGGTACAGAGTGACAGGCAGGCTCGACGTCAAGGCAGGTACAGAGTCCAGAAACAGGCAAGGGTCAAAACCGGCAGGACTAGCAAAAAGAGAATAGGAAAAGCAGGAACACAGGAAAAACACGCTGGTTGACTTGAACATACAAGACGAACTGGCAGAAGGAGACAGCAAACACAGGGATAAATACACCGGGGAAAATAAGCAACACCTGGAGGAGGTGGAGACAATCACAAGGACAGGCGAAACAGATCAGGGCGTGACAGTACCCCCCTCTAGGGACGCCACCAGGAGTCCCACCTGGGTGCTGACCAGGGTGTCGGCGATTAGGGCCGGGTCTAGAATGTCTTTAGCAGGAACCCAGCACCTCTCCTCCGGGCCATAACCCTCCCAGTCAACCAGGTACTGGAAACCCCTGCCCCGTGGTCGAACCCTCAGGAGGCGTCTGACCGTATGCGCTGGCTGGCCATCGATGACGGGGGGGGGAGCGATGGGCCTAGAAACAGAACACTGTGAGACAAGGGCTTAATCCTGGACACATGAAAAGTAGGGTGAACACGGAGGGTACAGGGCAACAGCAGTTTGACAGCAGTGGGACTAATGACTCTAGAAATGGGAAAAGGACCAATGAGATGGGGGAATGTTTATGGGCTTCTACCCAGGTGAGTAGGTCAACCATACCATACCCCCGAGTGGACAACCATACTCTCTGCCTGACAGTGAGGAGCCAGAGTCCGGTGGCAGTCCGCTTGTTGACAATACCTGGAGGTGGTCTTGAGAAGAGCCGCCCAAGCTCTTTTCCAGGTATGCCGACAGCGGACGAACTTCTGGGCTGGAGGTATGTTGACCTCAACTTCTTGCTCTGGGAAGAGCGGGGGCTGATACCCCATGGAGCATTCGAAGGGGGATAGTCCAGTGGCGGAGCAGGGGAGAGTGTTCCTGGCATATTCCACCCAGACCAGTTGCTGACTCCAAGTGGTGGAATTACTGACAAGACACCGGCGTGCCATCTCCATATCTTGATTGGCTTGCTCCGACTCGCCGTTAGATTGGGGATACGAGTACAGAACACCATCCAGAACTTGGACGAGAACTGAGGACCCTGGTCCGAGACAATCTCAACCGGGAGTCCATGGATTCGGCAGACGTGCTGCACCATAAGCTGGGCCGTCTCCTTGGCTGAAGGTAACTTCGGAAGAGGGATGAAATGGGTGCCCTTGGAGAATCTGTCAACCACCATCAGGATGGGGGTGTTGCCATCTGACAGAGGAAGCCCAGTGACAAAATCCAGGGAAATATGGGACCAGGGGTGATGAGGGACAGGGAGTGGCTGTAGGAGGCCAGACGGAGCTTGCCTTGGAGTCTTGCTTTGCGTGCACACCATGCATGCGGCGACGAAGGCCGAGACATCAGGAACCATGGTGGGCCACCAGAAGCGTTGACGAAGGAAAGCCAGGGTTCGACGAGTACCAAGATGACAGGTAAGCCTGGAGGAGTGAGCCGGTTCCAGGACCCGAGACCGGTGCATTGCGGAACAGAGCCTCAATTCCCCAAACAATAGAAGCCGTCAAATAAGAGGCCTGGGAGGATGGTCTCAGATTCAGAGGGTGTGGCAGTGGAACTGTACAGACTGGATAGAACGTCCGGCTTCACGGTTTTTGACCCTGGGCGGTAGGAGATGGTGAAATTGGACCTGGTAATTAACAGAGCCCAGGTAGCACGAGCCTTGCTGAAAACCTCCAGGAAGTCATGATACTCTGCGGGCATGGCAGAGAGATCCAAGACCGTACTTAACCCTGGAGGCAGACGTTTTGGAGAAGGCTGTGACGCCTTTAGGCAGTGTTAATGGCAGAACAAGCTCCAACCCAGGATGGAACCCGTAGTCCAGTCAATATCTGGGTTGTGCTTCTGGAGCCAAGAAAACCCCAAAACAACAGGTAGGTGAGGGGACTCAATGAGGAGGAGCTGAATTGACTCACTGTGATTTCCAGATACCCGCATATTAATGGCAACTGTGCTGTTTGTGACGCTACCAATGGAGCGGCTCTCTAGTGCCCTGGCATCCATGGGAACAGAGAGGAGTTGAGTAGGGATACTTAGTTCTGATACCAAGGTAGCGTCCATGAAACTCTCATCTCCGCCAGAGTCAATAAACACCCGGAGAGACTGAGACTAGTCTCCCCACAGCAAGCTCACATAAGGAGTTTGGGTAATGGTACTTAGAAGGTTCCCAGTCAGATTCACCAGAGTAGTTGTACCTACTAAGGCTTCAGGTCGCTTTACTGGGCAGGTGGCTATGTAATGCCCTACAGCTCCACAATACAGACAACAATTGGAGCTTAGCCTGCGGGAACGTTCCCTAGGCGATAACCTAGCCCTTCCCAGTTGCATAGGTTCTGGTGTATCAAGCTCACCCGTCATCGATGATTCTCAAGGGAGCTTGGGGAGCTTCGGATCCTCTCTGAAAAATAGCCTTCGGGGACATCCGGATTCCTTTGAAGATGAGCGAGCCACTGCGGATGAACGATTGTGACCTAAGCCAGACCTCCTCTCACTCCTGCATTCCCTTAGATGTCCATCAATTCTAATGATGAGGGGTGATCAGGGAATCAAGGTCCACCGGTAATTCCTGAGCAGCTAGCTGATCTTTTATCACCTCAGATAGTCCGTGAAGGAAGGTATCGAAAACGGACTCCGGATTCCAGGCACTCTCAGCGGCCAACGTGCGAAAATCAACAGCCTAGTCTGCCACACTACGGGAGTCTTGACGTAATTCAAGAAGATTTCGGGCCACCTCTCTCCCGGATACCGGAGAATCGAATACCTTCCTCACCTCTGCCATGAAATTCTCCAGATGACAACAAATGGCGGATTGTTGCTCCCAAACTGCCGTAGTCCAGGAGAGCGCCCTTCTTGACATTAGCGTAATAATATACGGTATCTTCGAAAGTTCTGAAGGAAACGAAGATGGCTGTAGCTCAAAAATAAGGGAGCAGTGAGAAAGAAAACCCTGGCAGGTACCAGAATATCCTTCCGGAAGAGGTAAGCGGGGTTCTCGGGGAGCTGGGGGATGCTGTACAAACTCACCACTAAAGAGAATAGAAAAAGCAGGAACACGGGATAAACACACTGGTTGACTTGAACATACAAGACGAACTGGCACAGAGAGACAGGAAACACAGGGATAAATACACCGGGGAAAATAAGCAACACCTGGAGGAGGTGGAGACAATCACAAGGACAGGTGAAACAGATCAGGACGTGACAAAATTGTCAGAAAATCTGAAAATGGTGGTGGAAAATTGTGTTTTATTAAGACATAGTGGTGGGAAAGTATCCAATTGTCATACTTGAGTAAAAGTAAAGATACCTTCATAGAAAATGACTCAAGTAAAAGTGAAAGTCATTCAGTAAAATACTACTTGAGTAAAAGTCTAAAAGTATTTGATTTTAATATACTTAAATATCAAAAGTAAATGTAATTGCTAAAATATACTTAAGTGTTAAAAGTAAAAGTATTAATAATTAATTAAATCATTCATAATTAAGTAAACCAGATGGCACCATTTAAAAAAATACATTTTTACGGATAGCCAGGGCACACTCCAACACTCAGGCATCATTTATAAATGAAGCATTTTTTTTAGTGAGTCCCCCACATCAGAGCCAATAGGGATGACCAGGGATGTTCTCTTGATAAGTACATGAATTGGACCATTTTCCTGTTGTGCCAAGCATTAGAAAGGTAACAAGTAATTTTGGGTGTCGGGAAAAGGCCAAAACGGCATCCCCAGCCGCGTCCTCAGAGAATGCGCAGACCAGCTGGCTGGTGTGTTTACGGACATATTCAATCAATCCTTATCCCAGTCTGCTGTTCCCACATGCTTCAAGAGGGTCACCATTGTTCCTGTTCCCAAGAAAGCTAAGGTAACTGAGCTAAACGACTACCGCCCCGTAGCACTCGCTTCCGTCATCATGAAGTGCTTTGAGAGACTAGTCACGGACCATATCACCTTCACCCTACCCGACACCCTAGACCCACTCCAATTTGCTTACCGCCCCAATAGGTCCACAGACGACGCAATCGCAACCACACTGCACACTGCCCTAACCCATCTGGGCAAGAGGAATACCTATGTGAGAATGCTGTTCATCGACTACAGCTCAGCATTTAACACCATAGTACCCTCCAAACTCATCATCAAGCTCGAGACCCTTGGTCTCGACCCCACCCTGTGCAACTGGGTACTGGACTTCCTGATGGGCCGCCCTGAGGGTAGGTAACAACATCTCCACCCCGCTGATCCTCAACACTGGGGCCCCACAAGGGTGCGTTCTGAACCCTCTCCTGTTTGCCTGTTCACCCACGACTGCGTGGCCATGCATGCATCCAACTCAATCATCAAGTTTGCGGATGACACTACAGTGGTAGGCTTGATTACCAACAACGACGAGACGGCCTACAGGGAGGAGGTAAGGGCCCTTGGAGTGTGGTGCCAGGAAAATAACCTCACACTCAACTCGACAAACTGAATTGGTCCACCCAACAGACAGCATTGTGGAGAAGGCGCAGCAGTGCCTCTTCAACCTCAGGAGGCTGAAGAAATTTGGCTTGTCACCAAAAGCACTCACAAACTTCTACAGATGCACAATCGAGAGCATCTTGTCGGGCTGTATCACCGCCTGGTACGGCAACTGCTCCGCCCACAACCGTAAGGCTCTCCAGAGGGTAGTGAGGTCTGCACAATGCATCACCGGGGGCAAACTACCTGCCCTCCAGGACACCTACACCACCCGATGTCACAGGAAGGCCAAAAAGATCATCAAGGACAACAACCACCCGAGCCTCTGCCTGTTCACCCCGCTATCATCCAGAAGGCGAGGTCAGTACAGGTGCATCAAAGCTGGGACCGAGAGACTGAAAAACAGCTTCTACCTCAAGGCCATCAGACTGTTAAACAGCCACCACTAACATTGACATAGACACCTTGCCCTGATTAAAAGCAGTGGTTCGCGCTTTCAGTTTCACACGAATGCTGCCATCAATCCACGGTTTCTGGTTAGGGAATGTTTTAATCGTTGCTATGGGAACGACATCTTCAACGCATGTTCTAATGAACTCGCACACCGAATCAGCGTATTCGTCAATATTGTTATCTGACGCAATACGAAACATCTCCCAGTCCACGTGATGGAAGCAGTCTTGGAGTGTGGAGTCAGCTTGGTCGGACCAGCGTTGGACAGACCTCAGCGTGGGAGCCTCTTGTTTTAGTTTCTGTCTGTAGGCAGGGATCAACAAAATGGAGTCGTGGTCAGCTTTTCCGAAAGGGGGGCGGGGCAGGGCCTTATATGCGTCGCGGAAGTTAGAGTAACAATGATCTAAGGTCTTTCCACCCCTGGTTGCGCAATCGATATGCTGATAAAATTTAGGGAGTCTTGTTTTCAGATTAGCTTGTTAAAATCCCCAGCTACAATGAATGCAGCCTCCGGATAAATGGTTTCCAGTTTGCAGAGAGTTAAATAAAGTTCGTTCAGAGCCATCGATGTGTCTGCTTGGGGGGATATATACGGCTGTGATTATAATCAAAGAGGATTCTCTTGGTAGATAATGCGGTCTACATTTGATTGTGAGGAATTCTAAATCAGGTGAACAGAAGGATTTGAGTTCCTGTATGTTTCTTTCATCACACCATGTCACGTTAGCCATAAGGCATACGCCCCCGCCCCTCTTCTTACCAGAAAGATGTTTGTTTCTGTCGGCGCGATGCGTGGAGAAACCCGTTGGCTGCACCGCCTCGGATAGCGTCTCTCCAGTGAGCCATGTTTCCGTGAAGCAAAGAACGTTACAGTCTCTGATGTCCCTCTGGAATGCTACCCTTGCTCGGATTTCATCAACCTTGTTGTCAAGAGACTGGACATTGGCAAGAAGAATGCTAGGGAGTGGTGCACGGTGTGCCCGTCTCCGGAGTCTGACCAGAAGACCGCCTCGTTTCCCTCTTTTTCAGAGTCGTTTTTTTGGGTCGCTGCATGGAATCCACTCCGTTGTCCTGTTTGTAAGGCAGAACACAGGATCCGCGTCGCGAAGGGAGTAGCTGTTCTGTGAAGGGAGTAGTACACAGCGCTGTACGAGATCTTGAGTTTCTTGCAAAAGGGTTTTATAGTGATCAATTAGCCTTTTAAAATGATCAACCTGGATAAGCTAACACAACGTGCCATTGGAACACAGAAGTGATGGTTGCTGATAATGGGCCTCTGTACGCCTATGTAGATATCCCATTAAAAAATGTCTACACTGTATTTCTGATCAATTTGATGTTATTATAATGGACAAAAAATGTGCTTTTCTTTCAAAAACAAGGACATTTCTAAGTGTGTGTGTGTGCGTGTGTGTGTGTGTGCGTGCTGCCGTTGTGCCAGAGCCTCTGGAGGCTTCCCCTGTGTAACTCTACCCTGCTTTATGGTTTAGCAGGATGAGAGAAAGAATTGCATACAGTTATTAGGCTTCAATCTGGACAGGGATCCTATTAGTATAGCATAATGCCAATTATCATGAATACTCCCCTTCTACCTTCTCTGTGTCCTCTCTATTCAATGAACATCAGGAACTAGCACTTGGGTTGTCATGCTCCATTAGGCTTTACTTTTAGTTGTTGCCATGTTGTCATGTTGTCAGGTGAATTACTTCTTGTATAAATGTTCTGTCTCTCGCTCTCTCTCTCGCTCTCAGGAGAGGGAGCCTCTGCGTGTGATCCCGCTGAAAGAGGTTCACAAAGTTCAGGAGTGCAAACAGAGGTCAGTGTCTTTTTCACGTTAGTCACTGAGCTGAACAGGTTGGCTATTGACGTTGACAGGCATAGTGCCAAAGTGAACTGACATGGCATGTCTCCCAAATGGCACCCTATTCCTTATTTAGAACACTGCTTTTGACCAGGAATAGAGTGCCATTTTTGGACGCAGACATGGCTAACAACTGTAGCGTGCTCACAGATAGGAATACATGTTGGACATGGACCAACAGAGTGAGCTTACCGTCGCCCTTTGATGGCGATGCACTCTTGCATTCACACCCAGTGATTCCTGTCACTGGGATGTTGGAATATTATTGAAAGTGATGTCATCTCTTTCCATCCAGTGACTTAATGCAGAGGGACAATCTATTTGAAGTCGTCACAAGCTCAAGGACCTTCTACATGCAGGTGGGACATGTTCTTTCTCAGGGTAATAGATGAACATATAGATTTCATTCCAGCAAAACTGACGAAGAGATACAGTCAGTGTTCCTTGCCATTGTCACCCAGTGACCTCCTCCTTTTCTCTCTGTTTCCTACGTGTCTCCTCTTCGTCCTCCCCATCCTCCCTTTCTAGTCGGACAGTCCAGAGGAGATGCACAGCTGGATCAAGGCCATCTCAGGAGCCATTGTGGCCCAGCGGGGGCCTGGACGCTCAGCTGCCTCTGTACGTATTCAGTCTGGGGCTGGGCCTGAGCCACTGGTTCTGCATGACCAATGGGGTGTCGACACTTTAGTTGTAGCCAAGGGCTTGATGGTTAGTTGGATCAGGTGTGTTTGTGCTGGGTCAGAGTAAAAGCCTGCACGTCCTGTAGACCAGTATTGGAGATCTCTGCTCGGAGGGGAGATACTTTACTGTCTTTGGAGGAAATCCATGTTTGAGTCTACATCCGTGTCTCTAGTTTCCAGATGTTTCTGTCTGTTGAAGAGCAAACATTAAAATCTGGTTTGGATGTAACCCATTCACACACCCACCAACCCAGCTTACAAACTGGACATCACAGTTAGATTTCTGTACCTGTGTGCAGCCTTGCTTTTCCTAATTGTTTTGTTGGGTTTCCATGTTCTATTTTTGCATTGACATAATTATAGTACACAAGGCAGTATTCAATCTCTACTCACAACCAGGTGATGCAGCTAGATCCACACTCCAAACCCCCAACCAACGGGTACCCTAACACACACACACACACACACACACACACACACACACACACACACACACACACACACACACACACACACACACACACACACACACACACACACACACACCCCAGCCCCTCTCCTGTTCTCTCTCTAATCCCTTCCTCTCTCAGCCGGAGTGTCCTCCCCCTCCTCCTCCCATTCTTTCTCTTCTAATGAAGATGTGCACTACTGTGTTCTTGCAGATGCGTCAGGCCCGTCGGCTGTCGAACCCTTGTATACAGAGGTATACATTCCGCAATGGTGAATGCAGCACGTATGTGAGCCCCCGTGTCAGTCAAGCAGCTTCCTCTGTTTGTTTTGCAGACGTAGTGCTAGGTTGCATCTGAAATGGCACCCTTTTCCCTATTTAGTGTACTGCTTTTGACCAGGACCCAAAATAAGTGCACTATATATGGAATAGGGTGCCATTTCGGACACAGCCCTAGTCTAATGTAGTGGAATGGAGCTTTGATGATTGCTTAATCCCCTCTGAAACTCTCAAGCAAGCCCATTTAATAGATAACTTCCATATCATGCTTGAGTGCTGATCATTAGCCCCTCCCCCTTCTCCATCCTAACTGGTCTGGACAGGCATAATCTAATCTGCCATTGATTGGTCAGACTAACTTGCCTGGTCCACATGACCTCACTCCTCCTCTTCCTTCCGGAGCTTAGTATGGTCTGGTCCTGACCAGGCTTCTTTGAAAACCCCCTCTATGTCATTGTTGGTTTTCAGTACCTTCTGCCTCTTCTTCCTCCATCCTCATCCGGCAGGTAGCATAGTGGTTAGAGCGTTGGGCCAGTAACCGAAAGGTTGCTACTTTGAATCCCCGAGTTGACAAGGTAAAAATCTGCCGTTCTGCCCCTGAACAAGGCAGTTAACACACTGTTCCTTGGCTGTCATTGTAAATAAGAATTTGTTCTTAACTGACTTGCCTAGTTGAAAAGAAAAATCCCACTTTATTGCATATATAACTGATTTTGTGACCTCCAGTCTGCGTGTCTGTTCCTTTATACAGATAATACAGTCATCTGGCCTCCTTATGCAAGAAATTATTCCATATAGGAACGTCTTGCGTCACTGGGTTCCAATGTAGCTTGGGAAGCTGTAGTGAAGTAGCCTGTAGTACAGTTACCGGTAGCTGCTAGCTAGGTCTGGTAGCTGCTAGCTAGGTCTGGTAGCTGCTAGCTAGGTCTAATAGCTGCTAGCTAGGTCTGGTAGGTGCTAGCTCGGTCTGGTGATGCATGTTCCCCCACCTCTCCTAGAAACACACAGCAATCCTCAAGGTTGACCATTATATCTTCATTCATTCATTCATTCATTCATTCATTGGCTTCAACATCTTACACTTGCCAACTTTGAGACTTTTTAACATTGCCACATTGCTTTTAGAGTCTCTTGTTACTAGCACTGGCTGCTAAGGGGAGGACGGCTCATAGTATTGGCTGAAATGAAGTGAATAGAATGACAACAAACACATGGAAACCACATGGAGTTCGATTCCATTGATTCCGTTCCAGCCATTACTATACCATTCCATATAGCCCGTGCTCTCCATTTAAGGTGCAACCAGCCTCCTGTGATGTCTAGTAGTTTGAAGCCTCTCATGTTCTCTAATGACCCAGTAATACTGTGATTTCATGTCAACATGTCCTCATGCACCCCACCCCTTCAGCACATACTTATGTTCTCCGAGCTCTACCCATCTATTCTAAATGTCATCCCTCTGCCCATTTTTCCTGGATTCTCGTGCTGTGTCACTTTTTCCATCTCACTTCCTCATCATCTACTATTTTCACGCCCTTGCTAAAACTAGATACTCCTAAACAGTTTTTTCGCTCGCTGTAACTGGTCATCTTTTCACTAACTTTTGGGCGTCTGTTTTCGTTGTTGTGTCTTTTCTCCCTGTCGTGTTTTTCAGAGATTAAAATGTGACAGTGAGTTACTAACATTCCCCAAGTGAGCTCTACTGTACCATCCCTTCTGCTGCTGCTGCTATTCTGCTTCCTCTTCCTCCAACTACATCTGCTGCCTTTGTTTCACTCCTGCTTCCACTACTGTAACCCTTTGCACCAGCACCACTGTAGATACTACTACTATTACTACTACTACTACTGCTGCTGCTGCCCTGCCCTGCCCTGCCCTGCCCTGCCCCCTGCCCTGCCCTGCCCTGCCCTGCCCTGCCCTGCCCTGCCCTGTCCTGTCCTGCCCTGCCACCCTGTGCCACTGCCCTCACTACAGCACTGTGACTGACCTGACTGAGTCCCCTGCGTCCAGTGCTTCTGAATCTGAATGACTTTGTCCCCCTCCTCCGTCCGTTCCCTCCTTCTCCTACACTATGCAGGAGCACAGCGACCACTCTACCACCAGCATCCCTTCCAGCTTCTACTGCAGCAGCAACCACGGGGGACCCCCCGCCCCTCGCTCGCCAGTCCAGGCAGAGCCACCCTACCCACAGCCCCAGGGGGGCCCGGGCCCTTACCTGGGACAGCCAGGACTTCATGGGCCTGCTGCCCTGGCGAGGCCACCCGGGGGCACCACCCCGCTCCCGCCTCTCCCTCCAGGAGACCCCCCGCCTGTCCAAGTGAGCGCCTCGTCCCTGTACCACACCAACGCCGACCGGGAGGACCTGTCGCCATGGAGACGGCGCAGCGAAGTAGAGGGCGACCAACCGGAAATCTCCACCCTCAGCTTCGAGGACTCAGACCTGCATGTCAGCCAGGTGTGAGCCTCTAGTCTAACCCCTGACCTTTGACCCCTAACCCCTGCCTCATAGGACACCGCAAGCTCTCACCCATAACCCCACTCCCCTATTCCCTCCACCACCTGACCTTCACTCCCCATGCACATAACCTGCTCATTGGATGTGGATGCAGGTGGATTCACACTGACACAAAGCGGACTGGACAGTTATCACCAACGACAAACGGAAAGCCAATCAGAAGTTACCAAAAAATGGAGCTGAACCAATCAGAGCCGACCTGGCCCTCAGGAAGACAGGAAGTGGTCCCTGGTTGTGATTGGTGATCGTCTACTCTACCCCTGTATCGAGAGCTTCTCTTAACACAGCCAATGGCGTGATGTGTCAGGGCAAGGAGACCTCGTCAGGTGTTTGGTTTTAGTTCAGTCTCTTTTGTTGTTGATATTTCTGTTGGGTGTTGCTCTTTCTCTTTCGTTGTTGATATTTCTGTTGGGTGTTGCTCTTTCTCTCTTGGTGTTGGCATTGTGTGGTATGATTCAATAACATCATCCCCTGTCCATTGGCTAAAGAGGTTACTGATTTGGCTTATTCTGCTGAGAAACTCACTGCTCACGTTTCTCCACCTTCTCCTCCTTCTCCCTGACGTCACGTGATTTACTGTTATCAGGGTTGTTGGGCCTAATTTAAAGAGGTGCTAGATGTTATTTTTATTGACAGTTATGTAAACTAAAAATGTGTAACTGTCGACAATGAGACAACCCCACTCATACACACAATGGGTTAGATTTGTATGTACTTTTAAGATGTTAAATATATTTGATTTTAAGCAGACCATTTAGTTTTTATCCAAAGCATGCCGTTATGGAAGCACCTGATGAAATATGAAACCAGAATCTTAAAAATAACCTGTCGAAATTCCGTGCGCCATTCTTGCTTTCAGGTGTTTTTTGGAGTGAGTGAGTCTTGTGTATATTTATGTTTTTAGTAATCCTTTAGAAATGCTTTGAGTCCTTATGTTCTAATGAAAGTTACACCTGTTGTGTTCGTTCAGACTCTCGCTTTCTCTCTCAATCAGTCACACACACACACACACACACACACTGTCACACCTATGTGTTTTGCCAAATGTAAGTCCTGCACTGTAATGTTATGGGCCTGTCAACGTGAGCATGCATTTGTATAGTGACTTCTCCCTCAGGAGGACAGATATGCACAGTTACAGTACATCTATAGGCCTGTGGGTAGGGCCTTTTAACTGGCACTTTGTGGATACAATTTGGGCAGATAATCTGCCCGCTACACTTGATCTGTTTTATGGGTGTTTCTTCGACATCCTCTTCTCTTTTCTACTGTATGAGTACTGTACTACTTTTCTCAATGCTGTGACGGTTTGTTTGTGTGTCTGTGGGGGAGACATAGGGTACCTGCGTTGCCAATATGGTGGAAGACGGGAGGAGGGTTTGACCTTTGGCCTCAGCTGTGTGCTCTTCCTGTTTTTACTGTGTTGCACAACTCTTACTGTAACAGCTGCTAAAGTGCCTGCGTTCTTTCTATAGAGGAAAAAAAAAACAAGAAGCTATTTTGACCCTTTTAATTGTGTACCTGATGTTCTTAAATCGTGTGCATTATTTATTAAGTGGAGTTTGAAAATAAATCAATGGATTCAAGTTGGTGTGACTTTTTTGCTTCATGTTTGATTTGACTCAAGTCATGTAAATAGTGTAATTTTTGTGTTGGCTGTAGATTGACACTATGTACTGCTGAAGGAAATAACTACATGTCCTTATTTGATCAAATATTTGTATTGCATTCAATACAATGTCTGCTATGTTCTTTTGTAACCCCACATTTTCCAGCGTGTAACTAGATTGCATTTAGAGGTGTCACCAATTTACAGCGTCAACAGTTGCCATTTCAAGGCCTGGTAAGACCATAGGAAAGAACCCGGCAAAGCAGGGTTCTAGCGCCATCTATTGGCATTGTTTATAGGCATCTATGGTCAACTGAGATGGTTGATAGAGGTTTACTGTCAATTGGAATTATTTGTCTTATTAATACATCTTAACCTAATGTAGCAGACTTTTTAAAAAACGCCTGAGCGGCATCCCGACATCCGTTTTTTAGGAGAAACGGAAGTAAGGTTGAAAATACTGTATCCCTGAAAACCGGAAGAATCTGCTTTCTACCGACCCCATGGAGAGTGAATACATCTAAATATTTAGTAAATATCTCATTCACCACTGTTTGGTCTTCTGAACTACACACTGTGGTCTTAATGTGAATCCTATCGGTATGAACGATTACGGCGACATCATTACCCCTAAGGTTGCATCCAGAATGGCAGCCCATTCGCGGTGGCAGGTAGCCTAGTGGTTAGAGCGTTGGGCCAGTAACTGAAAGGTTGCTTGATCGAATCCCTGAGCTGACAAGGTGAAGATATGTTGTTCTTCCCCTGAACAAGGCAGTTAACCCACTGTTCCTAGACTGTCATTGTAAATAAGAATTTGTTCTCAACTGACTTCCCTAGTTAAATAAAAGTTCAATTTAAAAATAAAAAAATTCCCTATATATTTTGACAAGGGCCCATAGAGATCTGAGGGAAAGTCGTCCACAAAACTCTGCCTAAACCTGGAGATGGCCTGTCCCTCACACTGAGCAGTTGGCGAGAGCTGTCTGTTGTGACTGAGAGGCCCCTGGTTTCTCGTAGGAAAAACCAGCTGGAAAACATTGTGCCCTCGGAGCAGGCCAGGCATGACTCATGGTCACAATGTTATGATGCGTAGGTATAATGAAAGAAATCCTGCTCTGAAGCTCTTGTTTGGATTGGGAACAAAATGGCACTCCTCTTCTGCTCCCATTTGAGTCTCGTTAAACGAACATACTTCCAATAAAAACACAGAAATAACAAACTGCTTAAACATATTGGAACAGGTTTCCGAGAGTTTGGATGTTACTGGGAGGGAATGAGTTCAGCCAGTGCTTGTTGTTGCAGCAAATTAGATTCAGGACCTAACAATTGGAATCTGTCTCCATTGTTGAGTTCATGTTTGAATAACTCTGACTTTGATTCAAAGGGACATTCATAGTGCTTCATTAGATCTCGTAAGTTCACACTTAATGGGCTTGTATTGTCAGATAGTGTCACTCTAAAGAACACAAACTGGAAAGAAACCTCTGGGAAATCTATCTATATTGATGACTGCAGTGAATACAGTTGACCTTGGTCAGGACATGGGGAACTAGGGACCTAGACATGCAGGCTGGACACCACAGTGTAATGATGCTGCGAAGACCACAGGTCTCTGACCACTGATCCCAGGTCTGTTCTGCTGGCCCTTGGCTGTCAGGGTCAGTTGTACGCATCAGGTGTGTTCTGATCCCAGGGCCTGTGCCGGGAAGTGATGATGTCAGCAATGATGACATGGCCCCTAACGGAGGCCTCTAAGTGAGTTGAGGATAACATAAACAGCTGGAAGAACTCTGTAACCAAAGCAGAGCCTCCATGGTCCAACCCAGTGCCTATCAATGGCTGGGTCCAGCTCTAGATCATCCTCATTTTTCTGGGGTGCTGAGGCTTTCTCCACACTGGTTCTGGGTGCCTAATGGAGATCTCACTGAGGGAGTGGTTGGAGCCTAACATCTGCACAGCCAGAGAACACAGGAAGCTTCCCTCCCTCCCTCATCGATTCATCGCTGTGCCAGAATATGTTAAGTAACCACAGTTATTTGTGTGTGTGTGTGTGTGTGTGTGTGTGTGTGTGTGTGTGTGTGTGTGTGTGTGTGTGTGTGTGTGTGTGTGTGTGTGTGTGTGTGTGTGTGTGTGTGTGTGTGTGTGTGTGTGTGTGTGTGCGTGTGTGTGTGTGTGTTCCAATGTAATGGTGCAAAAGTGCAACTGAATATTATAGATATACTTCTACATCTTTTTCAGAAATATATGCATTAGACTGGTTCTGAGAAACTCTGTTATTAAATGTGTTATTATTATCATCATTATTATTAGACGTTTCCTGCTCAACCAATCACTGCTTTGCATGCCTGGCTTCCAGTTTCTTTTTTCACATCTCCCATGATTCAAATTAGGAGAAAGACACAAACAGCCCAAATCCCCCACCACCAAAATAATGTATAAAACAAAACAGAGTAGTTCAATTATCCTGAAATGGTAAACTCTCCACTCTGTCATTGCATTGCTGCAATTAACTTAATTCCCCCCACATGTATTATGTATTTCCTGCTGTAAAAATAATAAGCACTCCCAGATTAAATTGAAAGTTAACAATAAATGTTACAAGAGATGATGTAAGTTTGGCAACAATGTCAGGTAGTCTAGCGGGTGGGTAGTTAGCCTTGTGGGTAGTTAGCCTATCGGGTGGCAGGTAGCCTAGCAGGTGGCAGGTAGCCTAGCGGGTGGGTAGTTAGCCTAGCGAATGGGTAGTTAGACTAGCGGGGAGAAGGTAGCCTAGCGGGTGACAGGTAGCCTAGCGGGTGACAGGTAGCCTAGCGGGTAGCAGGTAGCCTAGCAGTTAAGAGCTTTGGGGTAGTAAACAAAAGGTCACTGGTTCGAATCCCAAAGCCAACTAAGTGAAAAATCTGTTTGTGCCCATGAGCAAGGCACTTAACCCTAATTGCTCTGGCTAAGAGCAACACAAACCTATAAACTTCCAACTGCACTGCTGTCTCCCTGTGCAACTTTAGACTCACTTCCATAAGAAATAACTACATTTGCTTCGTCAGCACTTGGTAGAAGCTTCTTAATCAATTTAATAGACCAGTAACACATCAGCACCTAATAAGATAAATGGTAGAGCTCAGCTGGATCTTTTGCCCACTAGTACGGTTCAGGATAAAGAACAATGTGTTCCCACAGAAAGATGGCTGTCTACAGCCAGCTGTGGTTAACCAACACCCCCAACCACTGCCAATATATTTTGGGGACAGGACAATGACGATTAGGAGTGTTGTGGTCAGATTTTAATCAAGTAAAGAACATTGTCTCTTGTGGCTAATGTGGCTTTCTTTGACATCCAGCACCTGGATGCAGTATTACTGTACATCTTTCTCCCTCAAACTGCTGGTGGTGGTTCTTGTTTCTCAGCTGTAATGGGGATGTACTGTAGCACTGGCAGCAGCATGGCATGCACCAGGAACGTGGAGGGTGAACAGGATATGTCCTGGACAAGGGTGGGGAACGAGATAACTGTTTTTGACACCACACTCCAAAAAGCAAGTTCTGCAGGCTCTAGTTTTGTCTAATCTTGATTATTGTCCAGTCGTGTGGTCCAGTGCTGCAAGGAAAGACCTAGTTAAGCTGCAGCTGGCCCAGAACAGAGCGGCACATTTAGCTCTTAATTGTAATCAGAGGGCTGAAATAAATAATATGCATGCCAGTGTCTCTTGGCTAAGAGTTGAGGAGAGACTGACTGCATCACTTCTTCTTTTTATAAGAAACATTGTGTTGAAAATCCTAAATTGTTTGCATAGTCAACTTACACACAGCTCTGACACACACACTTATCCCACCAGACATGCCACCAGGGGTCTTTTCATTGTCCCCAAATCCAGAAACAAATTCAAGAAAATGTACAGTATTTTTTAGAGTCCTTTTTGCATGGAACTTCCTTCTATCTCATATTGCTCAAATAAACAGCAAACCTGGTTTCAAAAAGCAGATAAAGCAACACCTCGCGGCACAATGCCTCTCCCCTATTTGACCTAGATAGTTTGTGGGTATGCATTGATAATATCAAATATTATGTAGGCTACGTGTGCCTTTTTAAAAATGTATGTAGTTCTGTCCTTGAGCTGTTCTTGTCTAATGATGTTCTGAATTATGTTTCATGTTTTGTGTGGACCTCAGGAAGAGTAGCTGCTGCTACTGGGGATCCTAGTAAAATACCAAATACTTCAAGTCAAAACCCTGTTTGTTCTGCTTGTGGTGTCTCGGCTGGCAGAAATATCATTATAAACTGGGTGGTTCGAGCCCTGAATGCTGATTGGCTGAAAACCGTGGTATATTGGCCATATACCACACCTCCTCTGGCCTTATTACTTAATTATAGAGCATTGCAATTTAACCATGCTGAAATGACCTCCCCCTGGCTGATATAAGACATTCATAGTGTCTTGTCCCTCCAATGAACACAAACGTTCTTACTGATCAACATCCACAGTATTACATAAGCTACAGTAAAGTAATGTTTCTGCTGGTGGAGGTCAAAACCACAAATAGAGCAGAGCTGTGCTGATGGGAATGGGTTGAGACTCATTCGTTTTGTGGGCCATTTGGAGTGTGTCTATGTGTTGATGATGGGGCTGTGAAAGGCGAGCGGGTGTGACTCATACGTGCTGGAACAGCCAGGTTCGGAAGACATGGATGAGGGGATGGAGAGGGGGATAGAGAGGAGTGGAGGGGAGGATGTTTCCCGGAGCTCTGTTTGACTCCCCTCCAGCATCACTCACATCGTAAACTGTGATGAGATGTCGAGGGTCCCATAAACGATCCCTGAACATGCCAGTGGGTCAGAATCACTTTTCTCAGACCAGCAGCACTGTGTGAGTTCTCTTAAACTAGGCCCTTAAGGACACTCCGATTCAGTCAACTCTGACACTCGTTGATGTTAGTTGTTTTCTGCAGTGGCATCCTCGAGAATCTAATTGTGATTATACTTAACAATGTCCTGTCATAATCTGTCAGATTAGATTTATAACAAAATGATAATTCATATTTTTCAATTTAGTTATTCAGATCCTACAAGTGATCAACACAGCTTCCCAAACACTCCCAACGCTCTCACCCCCAGTGGCGATGAGAAAAGTGAAGAGTGGGCGGTTTCTCCAGCATAACTGCCTGGGATTTAGTGTTACATTCACTGTAGCTGTCGACACTTAAAACAACATGAGCAAGCTCTTGTTGTTCCTGTTGTTACTGTTGTTCCTGTTGTTCCTGTTGCCTTGGGGCAGCAGGTAGCCTAGTGGTTAGAGCGTTGGGCCAGTAACCAAAAGCGTTCTAGATCGAATCACTGAGCTAAAAATCAGTTGTTCTGCCCCTGAACAAGGCTGTTTCTAGGCTGTCATTGTAAATAAGAATTTGTTCTTAACTGACTTGTCTAGTTAATTAAAGGTTAAACAACAAAAAAAGGCCTCAGTCATGGCTAGAAAGAATACAGCTTTTGTCAAAAGTTGAAACATTTTAGCTAACCATAACCCTTTTCCTAACCTTAACCTAATTCTCCTAACGTGCTACCATAATTATCCTAACCTGCAGCGTAAATTCTTCTAACCTGCTACCTAAATTGTAATCTGACAAAAGCTGTATCCCATTTAGTCGCAATGAGAGTGGTAATGGCAACGAACACAAAACCAGCGTTAGGCTAACAGCACTCTTGGAAATTATGCATTGTGGGAGAGAAACTCTTCAAAGACCATTACAAGCATCTGTCGTTTAAAGTGCATTAGGATTAGAGGGTATTCGATCAATCCATTACAAACAGCACATGGAAGTGATTTATGTGATTTATTCGCTTTTGGATTCCAGTACGATGCCATGGAATGGATGAGCATTCCAGAATACTGACGTAGACATTAGGGTTCTCAGAATCATGCACTAACATTAACGGACATAACATACTATAGGCGTTTGCCTGGCCCTTACCAGACCATCAACAAATCAAGGACTGCAACCCCAAATCTTTAAACTGAACTATGATAACCTTTGCTTTCACTTCATCACTTTCCCGGCTGTAAATTCAACTGCTGAGGATTCTATCATTTAAAAAAAAACTGCACCAAGCATATATATTGGCTTTTGTTTTACGTAACCAGATTGTTGAACATTGATAGTAAGGCAAAGGAAAAATCAATTATCAAAGAGCATGCAATTGCTTTGGGCATCTTTGAATTTCCACAACAATAATTAGGTCAAGTCCAGTGCAGTAATTAAATCTATACAACTCAGTTATATGCTGTGGAAATGAATGGGTAGGCGATGCTACTATAAGAGCAAAAGTGTATTGCCATTGTTTCTTTGAACAACTGAATGAAGCAATGTATGATCAGTTTGAAATGAACTCAGGGTACATTCTGATGCTCTGACATAGCCTCAGTAACAGGGCGGGTGGAGGAGGCATATGTACTGAACCCTCTGCACGTCAGTAGAGCCCACCCATCGCCTGTCTTGTTTATATTGCTACAACGTGTTGTCTTTATAAACTCTGCAACATCACAGAGGGAGTTACAGTAGGTGTTGTTGTCTGACAGCAGTAGACTAACGAAGCACAGTTTAGTGAAAAGCGACTGACATTTATTTTCACATTTATGCATCGTTTATTATTTATGCAGATAAAACATTTTTGTAGAAACGTTTGAAAATTCGTTTTTTGACAACATTGCATTTTTTTTTCAAGTTAATATTTAACAATGTTTTGGTCGGTCATCTGCGCAACTTTTCTCCTTGCTCCTTTAGTTTGCGAGGCAAGAACCAAGCGATATGTTATCGGCTGTCCAGATAGATGTGACAAATCTCTATGTCCCCCGATCCCTGCGGACTGCATGGCCGGCGACATACTTGACCAATGCGACTGTTGTCCGGTCTGTGCGTCCGAAGAGGGTGAGGCATGCGGCGGCACAGGGAGATTAGGGGACCCGGAGTGCGGAGAGGGCATGGAATGCTCGATAACGGACGGAATTGGGGTGTCCGCCACAGTGAGGCGTCGGGGCAAAAGCGGTGTGTGCGTCTGCAAAGGTTCGGACCCGGTGTGCGGCAGCGACGGGGTGTCCTACCAAAACATCTGCGAACTGAAGAGAGTGAGTAATCGGGCTCTGAAGCTGCAGCAGCCACCGGTCATCTTCATACAGAGAGGAACCTGTGGCAAAGGTATTGGAATTCAACACAATGTATAACAAATTACTGGTTGTCTTGATAAAAGCCACAGCAAGTGCAATATTGTGCGTAAAACCATAATGCATAAAAGGTCCAAGAAAGACCAAATATAAATAATATTATCCATTGAATTGGTCTGCGTTGAAATGTCATAATTGCTTGCTCATTAAAACATCCCATCTCCCGAAATAACATGTTACCGAGTTCAACTGGATCTGTCTTAACTGTAGCCTAGCACAGTGGTAGAGCCAGTATGTGCCAAGATGTATAACAATCACACCCGACACATTTACCAGTAGCCTACGGTTAAACCAGATAGAGATTTTGTGTCGTACATGTTTTTCACAAGGAGATACCATATCTAACAAATATCTTAATTTGTTGGTTAATAACACATTTTACTTGCAATTTGATTGACATTTCAATGGTGTGCCTTCGTGGCTGTTTGGGTTTTCTTCCCTGTCCATGGTATTTTGACTAATTAACCAGTAGGGCTTCACATGCCGACCTGGACGTAGTAAACATACACCTGGGACACTCTAATTAGTATGATATGTTACATTTCGTATAGTATGTATTAATATGTGGATGTCCATTATCCATGTCGTATGATATGTTACGAATTGCAATTCTTACAATATGTTACACATTTGCAAAATATATGATATGTTGCTAATTCTAATTTGTTGTAGCTAACGTCATCTATCTATTGGTTAACGGTAACTAGGTTAGGGGTTGAGGTTAGCAATTAGGTTAAGGGTTAGCCAACATGCTAGTTGCAAAGTAGTAAGTAGTTGCAAAGTAGCTCAAATTGTCCTGACGAGATTTGAACACGGAACCCTTGGGATGCAAGACGTTTACGTTACACGCCTACCCATCCACCCCAACCTACTGCCATACTTTAGTTTTTGCGTGAAGTAACTTTCTGTCTTAACTAACTATTGACCCGGGGTGAAAATCTGTTGAAATCTAACAAGGCTTTCTTGGGAACTTGGTGTATGCAGTGTAAATAAATACTGTCTTTCTGCTTCTGGGATGTGTATAGTTGTGATGCTTGGCCTCAAGGTACACATTGAAAACACACACACACACACACACACACACACACACACACACACACACACACACACACACACACACACACACACACACACACAGCTATGAACACACCTGGATCATTCTGTGCCAGCCAGCTTTCTGCTACAGTAAACTCTTGGAAATAAGGTGGTTCTATCTAGAACCAAAAAGGGTTCCATCGGCGGTTCCTATAGGAGAACCCATTGAATAACCCCTTTTGGTTCCAGGTAGAACCCTAGCGAGTATCCAACTCCTGCTACCCACTCATCACTCCCTCATTCTTCTCCTCCCTCTCCCAACTTTTGAACACAAAACTCCTTTCCAGATTTTGGGACTCTGTTTAGCACCTTCAGGTCAGAGGACTGGCTTACCTTGATACCTCAAAAAAGAGCTGTTTCACTCAATAACTGAGGACAGGATCGCTCAGCCAAGCCAAAGATATGGTAGAACTCTGTCATAAAGCCATTACATGAGCTGCTCACACCTATGATATCATGGCATCTGGACCTCGTGCAGTCAGTCGATAGTATAACTTCTAAACAGATCAAGCTCTAGGTCAAATTCGACAGTCACTGAGCCATGTTTCTTCATGAGGTGACTTGTTCCATATATACTGTATATGTGTGATTGACAGGCATGGATAAAAAATCAACTAAACTCTGTCAGTAGAAAGTGAATGGAATGGTGTCTTAATACCTTTTGAATGGAAAGAAGTGTCAATGAAATCTCTAACAATAAGATGTTTTGTTGCTGGAGAGGTTCAAATCAAATTTGAGACATGTTTAGTTAATTGGTAGCTAAGTTAGTTAATACTATGTTAATACCTGTTTATTTATTTGCTCTTGATGATGCTCAGCTCTCTGTATGAGTGACATGATGGAGAGTGCTGTGACGAACTGCTCCACAGCTGACCGTGACAGACAGTGACAGAGCACAAGCTGTTCCAGACGACTGTGTGATCTCACTCTCTGTAGCCGATGTGAGTAAGACCTTTAAACAGGTTAATATAAGACCTTTGAACAGGTTAACATTCGCAAGGCCACAGAGCCAGGTGGATTACCAGGATGTGTACTCAGAGCATGCGCTGATAAGCGGGCAAGTGTCTTCACTGACATTTTCAACCTCTCCCTGACCTAGTCTGTAACACCTACATGTTTCAAGCAGACCACCATATTCCCAGTGCCCAAGAACGCCACAGTAACCTGTCTAAATGACTATCACCTCGTAGCCCTTGCATCTGTAGCCATGAAATGCTTTGAAAGACTGGTCATGGCTCACATCAACACCATCATCCCAGACACCCTGGACCCACTCCAATTCACATACCGCCCCAACAGATCCACAGATGACGCAATCTCTATTGCACTCCACACTGTCCTCTCCAACCTGGACAAGAGGAACACCTACTTGAGAATGCTGTTCATTGACTACAGCTCAGAGTTCAACACCATAGTGCCCACCACTAAGCTCAGGACCCTGGGACTGAACACAACTTCCTCTGCAATTGGATCCTGGACTTCCTGACGGGTCGCCACCAGGTGGTGAGGGTAGACAAGAAAACATCCGCCACACTGACCCACAACACGGGGGCCCCTCAGGAGTGTGTGCTTAGTCCCCTCCTGTACTCCCTGTTCACCCACGTTTGTGTGGCCGCGCACGACTCCAACACCATTTGCTGATGACACGATAGTAGGCCTGATCACCGACTACGATAAGACAGCGTACAGGGAGAAGGCCTGAGACTGGGCGGTGTGCTACCAGGACAACTTCTCCCTCAACGTTAGCAAGACAAAGCAACTGATCGTGGAGTACAGGAAATGGAGGGCCGAGCATGCCCCCATCCATATCAACAGGGCTCGGTGTTCCTCGGTGTCACTAAGGAATTAACATGATCCACACACACCAACGCCTCTTTCCCCTCAGGAGGCTGAAAATATTTGGCGTTGTCCCTCAGATCCTCAACTACTGCACAATTGAGTGCATCTTGACTGGCTGCATCACCGCCTGGTATGGCAACTGATTAGCATCCGACCACAAGGTGGTATGGAGGGTAGTCCATACGGCCCAGTACATCATTGGGGCCAAGCTTCCTGCCATCCAGGACCTCTATACCAGAGCACCGTCTAGGTCCAAAAGGCTCCATAACAGCTTCTACCCCCAAGCCATAAGACTGCTGAACAATTAACCAAATGGCTGCCCGGACTATCTGCATTGACCCCTCCCTTTGCACTAACTATTCTGACTCATCGCATAATCTGCTGCTACTGCTTATTATCTATCTTGTTGCCTAGTCACTTTATTCATACCTGTATGTAATTATCTACCTCAATCACCTCGTGCCCCTGCACATAGACTCGGTACTGGTATCCTCGTGTATATAGCCGAGTTATCATTACTCTCTCCTTGTGTTATGATCTTTCTATTATGTTAAAGATCTTCTCTCTGTATTGTTGAAATGCCTGTAAGTCAGCATTTCACTGTTAGTCTACACCTGTTGTTTACATGATTGGATTTGACCATCGCTCAGACACATGCAAACATTGCTTTAAGCTTGTTTTTTTCCATACCCTTTCAAATGTAAGGAGCTCACAACAGGTTAAACATTAGTTTAGTGGTGAGCACGGCAGCCAAGGTGCACAAACACACTCACATAAACTCACTTGAAGTCTGGGGTTGAGCTTTGGCAACGTCAAGACGTCCAACATAATATTGGATGAGACGGAGTCAAGAGTGTGTGTGTGTGTGTGTGTGTGTGTGTGTGTGTGTGTGTGTGTGTGTGTGTGTGTGTGTGTGTGTGTGTGTGTGTGCATGGAAGAACTCCTCCAACATGTCCACAGCACCATGGGAATAACAGTGGATGCTTGATTAAAATACCCATGGGCAAACATGGACACTCTTGTCAGATGAGCGGGGAGGGTGGGTGGTTGACAGACATTGTTGCTAAGACCAGGGCACTAGCCCACCAGAGGTTGTCATCTATTCTGAAACGTGTTAGCCTGGTCTAAATCCTCAAGTATTTAAAATGTTTTTTATTTATTTATTTTTATTTCACCTTTATTTAACCAGGTAGGCTAGTTGAGAACAAGTTCTCATTTGCAACTGCGACCTGGCCAAGATAAAGCATAGCAATTCGACACATACAACAACACAGAGTTACACATGGAATAAACAAAACATAGTCAATAATATAGTAGAACAAAAGAAAACAAAAAGTCTATATACAGTGAGTGCAAATGAGGCAAGATAAGGGAGTTAAGGCAATAAATAGGCCATGGTGGCGAAGTAATTACAATATAGCAATTAAACACTGGAATGGTAGATGTGCAGAAGATGAATGTGCAAGTAGAGATACTGGGGTGCAAAGGAGCAAGATAAATACATAAATAAATAAATACAGTATGGGGATGAGGTAGGTAGATAGATAGATGGGCTGTTTACAGATGGGCTATGTACAGGTGCAGTGATCTATGAGCTGCTCTGACAGCTGGTGGTTAAAGCTAGTGAGGGAGATATGAGTCTCTAGCTTCAGAGATTTTTGCAGTTTGTTCCAGTCATTGGCAGCAGAGAACTGGAAGGAAAGACGACCAAAGGAGGAATTGGCTGGGGGTGACTAGTGAGATATACCTGCTGGAACGCGTGCTACGAGTGGGTGCTGCTATGGTGACCAGTGAGCTGAGATAAGGCGGGACTTTACCTAGCAGAGACTTGTAGATAACCTGTAGCCAGTGGGTTTGGCGACGAGTATGAAGCGAGGACCAACCAACGAGAGCGTACAGGTCGCAATGGTGGGTAGTGTATGGGGCTTTGGTGACAAAATGGATGGCACTGGGATATGGACTCACAGATTCTGCAAGAAACCCCTCAATCATGCAAAACTGTTGCTGTAGTCAAATAAAGAAGAACCTAACGAGGAAGATCTATTCCACACAGTTGTCTTTGACCATGTTTACAGTATTAAGACATAACACTTCCTGCCAGCCTCTGTGTCTCTCTCTTTATGTACTCACTTCAGATTGTGAGAGGGGCCAAAGCAGCCTGACAGCCAGTCAAGCCAAGCACCCCTTGTCAAATAGCTGATGGACTCATCAGGAAACCATCAGTGGGTAAGAATAGACAGACAGGCCATGGCATGCCCCATAATCAGGACTTCCACTTGGCAGAGAAACGCACATCTGTAAGGTTAGAGGGCTATTATTTTCTCGCTCCACGTGATACCATTTCAATTGGGGTGTGTGTTTGTTTGTGTGTGCATCTGTGTGTGCCTGTATCTGTTCGATCATGCTATAGGCTTTCAGTGCACAAAATAGCTGGTGTGACTGATAGTGATTAAGAAAGATAGTGTCCTCAATTTTACAACTGATCTTTTGACCTTTTATCAAAGCTGAGGTATTTGTATGTGATTTGATTGAAAGCCATTTCACATGGCGTGCCTGAGTGCATGTCTCTGTGTGCAGGTCAGGTCGAGAGAACTCTCTCCTCTCTCTTACTCTTTTCGGCAACATGATGAAAGAATTATTACAGAGAAGTTGACTAGTCATGATGGTGGAGGCTGGATCTGGAGACATATAGCCTGCTATGGCTCAAGCACATACCACAATCCACTTCTCTGGGTGGTTTGAGGTCAGTGAAAGTCCTTATAGCCTTAGATAATATTAATGAAACAAACACAGACTAGGCTGTCATGACCTGTTGGATTGATGTTGCCAGAATCTAATATGCCAATGTATACCGAACAAAAATATAAATGCAACATGTAAAGTGTTGGTCCCATGTTGGTCCCAAATAAAATATCCCAGACATTTTCCATACACACAAAAACCTTATTTAGCAACAATTATTTGTACAAATTTGTTTTACATCCCTGTTAGTGAGCATTTCTCCTTCGCCAAGATAATCCATCCACCTGACAGGTGTGGCGTATCAAGAAGCTGATTTAACAGCATGATCATTACACAGGTGCAACCTTGTGCTGGGCACAATAAAAGGCCACTCTAAAATTGTCACACAACACAATGCCACAGATGTCTCAAGTTTTGAGGGAGCATGCAATTGGCATGCTGACTGCAGGAATGTCCACCAGTACTTGTGCCAGAGAATATAATGTTAATTTCTATACCATAAGCCAAGGCACATACTGTACATCAGCTGTATGTGACCAGGCGAAAAAACCTTTCCAAGCCAAACCATACCATAACCTCTACACACAGCCTACATCATTGTCACCATATTAGCTAAAGTAACATCATAGTCAGCATAGCTAATAGAACTACAATCGTGCAGTAACGTTAGTGAACAGTCAGTAAGCAGTTACCCCGGCGGGCCCCCGGGACAATACATTTGTCAAACCAAAAGCTTACCTTGACTTGGAAGAGTTTCAGTGTTGTGTTGGAAAGTCATAGCCAGCTAGTTAACATAGCATCCCTCTGTTTGAGAAGGGTGTTTCAGTAGGCTACACTAGCTAGCTGCATTTTCTAGCTAAGTAAGTGAATATGAAAGTGAAAAAAATATGACAATCTCTCTCGCTCTCTATTTCTCTCTTGCTACTCTTTCATTTTGGAAGTAATTAATTTCTTCAAAACTGTTCAACTACTGTATTTCTTTCTCATTGTACATGCATGTATGTACTGCAGTGCTAGATAGCTGTAGTGTAAGCTTTCAGTACTAGATTAATTCTCTGATCCTTTGATTGATTGGACAACATTGCAGTTCATGCTGCAAGAGCTCTGATAGGTTGGAGGACGTCCTCCGGAAGTTCTCATAATTACTGTGTAAGTCTATGGAAGGGGGTGAGAACCATGAGCCTCCTAGGTTTTGTATTGAAGTCAATGTACCCAGAGGAGGAAGGAAGCTAGCTGACCTCCGGCTACACCATGGTGCTACCCTACAGAGTGCTGTTGAGGCTACTGTAGACCTTCTTTACGAAATAGTGTGTCTTAATAAATTATTTGGTGACATGAATATATTTAGTATAGTTTTATCTAAAAATGATAACTTTTTAGATGTTTTACCATTTTTATTTGTATGAAATTCACTGGGGAGGATAGTCCTCCCCTTCCTCCTCTGAGGAGCCTCCACAGGTCTCATTGTGAATGTCCATGATGTTGTGGTTGGGGTGATTGGGAGTGCTCAGCCCAGTTCAGCAGCCCTTCTGCAGTGCATTATTGTTGGAATGTAAGATAAAAGGGGGAGACACCAGTTATTGTTTTGCCTATCATAGGTTGTGTGAGACCAAACCACACAACCTATATGAACTCTTTTGTCAGTTTGCGAGGTGGTTTGGAAAGATGCTATTTATTAGAGGGGGAGATGGAGGATAGGCCTAGGGATATTATTTGACTGGGCCGACACAGACCCAAAGGGAGGAGGGGAAGGCGTAATTGCACATGTTTTGCACGCACTGCAGCTGTTCCGTAACCAAAGGTTGCGCAAGTAAAAATCAAGTGTTATGGTTATAAAACTTCAGATTTGTGTAACTTCCTGAGTTTTATAAGCTCAGTGAGGAGATCAGAAGATCTTCAGCTGGACTGACCATGCAGTACAATACGGAGCCTCAAAGCAGATGTTCCAATTTCCCTTTTTTAGATTCAGCTGAGTTCTGTCCCTCGCACTACCGATCTGGATGTTATCAATAGAGAATATGCTTATGTTTATACAGTATAGTGATGATAGGAGGTCCCCTGCGCTCTTTAAAGTTCCTTTATAAGAGTATAGTGTAGAGCAGCGGTTCCCAAACTTTTTATTTACCGCTTCAAACATTCAACCTCCAACATTCAACCTCCAGCTGCGTACCAGGGTCAGCGCACTCTCAAATGTTGTTTTTTTGCATTGTAAACCTGCCACACACACACTATATTATACATTTATTAAACATAAGAATGAGTGAGTTTTTGTCACAACCCGGCTTGTGGGAAGTGACAAAGAGCTCTTATTGGACCAGGGCACAAATAATAATAGAACAACAGTCAATCATTTTGGTCTTTATTTAACCATCTTACATATAAAACCTTATTTGTTAATTGAAAACGGTGAATAACTCACCACAGGTTAATGAGAAGGGTGTGCTTGAAAGGATGCACATAACTCTGCAATGTTGGGTTGTGTTGGAGAGATTCTCAGTCTTAAATCATTTTACACACACAGTGTGCCTGTATTTAATTTTCATGCTACTGAGGGCCGAGAATCCACTCTCACATAGGTATGTGGTTGCAAAGGGCATCAGTGTCTTAACAGCGTGATTTGCCAAGGCAGGATACTCTGAGCATAGCCCAATCCAGAAATCTGGCAGTGGCTTCTGATTCAATTCAATTTTCACAGAACCACTTGTTTCAATTTGGATGAGGCTCTCTTGTTCAGATATCGGTAAGTGGACTGGAGGCAGGGCATGAAAGGGATAACGAATCCAGTTGTTTGTGTCGTGCATTTCAGGAAAGTACCTGCATAATTGTGCACCCAACTCACTCAGGTGCTTCTCTATATCACATTTGACATTGTTCGTAAGCTTGAGTTCATTTCCACATAAAACAAATCATACAATTATGGAAAGACCTGTGTGTTGTTCTTGTTAATGCAGACAGAGAAGAGCTTCAACTTCTTAATCATAGCCTCAATTTTGTCCCGCACATTGAATATAGTTGCAGAGACTCCCTATAATCCTAGATTCAGATCATTCAGGCAAGAAAAAAACATCACCCAGGTAGGCCAGTTGTGTGAGAAATTCGTCATCATGCAAGCGGTCAGACAAGTGAAAATGATGGTCAGTAAAGAAAACTTTAAGCTCGTCTCTCAATTTAAAAAAACATGTCAATACTTTGCCCCTTGAAAACCAGCGCTGTTGTAAACGCGTTACATGCTCGCTGCCCATATCATTGCATAGTGCAGAAAATACACAAGAGTTCAGGGGCCTTGCTTTAACTTCTTATGGCTGGGGGGCAGTATTGAGTAGCTTGGATTAATAAGTAGCCCAAAGTAAACGGCCTGCTCCTTAGTCTCAGTTGCTAATATATGCATATTATTATTACTATTGGATAGAAAACACTCTAAAGTTTCTAAAACTGTTTGAATGATGTCTGTGAGTATAACAGAACGCATATGGCAGGCAAAATCCTGAGGAGAAATCAAAACAGGAAGTGAGAAATCTGAGCTTGGTATGTATTCACCACAGTTCCCAATGAAATCCCCTTGAGACATTAATGATGTTGCACTTCCTAGGGGTTCCACTAGATGTCAACCATCTATAGAAATTTGAATGAGACTTCTACTGTGTTGTGGGACTGAAGGAGAGCAGAATCTATCAGGTGACTGGCAGTCAGCCATTTTCTGATCACGCGCATTCCCACTTGCATTCCATTGCTCATCAAGACACAAAGGAATACCCTGGTTGGAACTTTATTGAAGCTATATGTTAAAAACATCCTAATGATTGATTCTGTACTGTCACGGATTTCCTCCTCTTCATCTGAAGAGGAGAGGCGAAACGGATCAGAGGACCAATATGCGGCGTGGTAAGTGTCCATGGTAAATCTTTAATCAAGAAAGTACTGACACTGCATACAAAACAATAAACAAATGACGACCGTGAAGCTACAACATAGACAATCACCCACAAACAAACAGTGCAACCCAGGCTACCTAAGTATGATTCTCAATCAGAGACAACTAATGACACCTGCCTCTGATTGAGAACCATACTAGGCCGAAACATAGAAATGCCCCAAAACATAGAAAAACAAACATAGACTGCCCACCCAACTCACGCCCTGACCAACTAAATAAATACAAAACAAAGGAAATAAAGGTCAGAACGTGACAGTACCCCCCCCCAAAGGTGCGGACTCCGGCCGCAAAACCTTGACCTATAGGGGAGGGTCT
The DNA here is from genome assembly GCF_018296145.1 of Oncorhynchus tshawytscha. Lineage (NCBI taxonomy): Eukaryota > Metazoa > Chordata > Actinopteri > Salmoniformes > Salmonidae > Oncorhynchus > Oncorhynchus tshawytscha. Next base: position 19,023,480 of record NC_056452.1, on the reverse strand, counting down.
GGTAGGCGTCTGTCCGCGGTGGCGGCTCTGGCGCAGGACGCGGACCCCACTTCACCATTGTCTTAGTCCGCCTTATTGTCCGCCTCCGTGGCTTTCTCACCATGGCCACCCCTCTCAATGACCCCACTGGACAGAGGGGCAGAAGCTCTGGACAGAGGGGCAGAAGCTCTGGACAGAGGGGCAGAAGCTCTGGACAGAGGGGCAGAAGCTCTGGACAGAGGGGCAGGGGCTCTGGCGCCTCTGGGCTGACGGGCTCTGGCGCCTCAGACTCCGGCAGCGGCGCCGGACAGGCGGGAGGCTCCGGCAGCAGCGCCGGACAGGCGGGAGGCTCCGGCAGCAGCGCCGGACAGGCGGGAGGCTCCGGCAGCAGCGCCGGACAGGCGGGAGGCTTCGGCAGCAGCGCCGGACAGGCGGGAGGCTCCGGACAGGCGGGAGGCTCCGGACAGGCGGGAGGCTCCGGCAGCGGCGCCGGACAGGCGGGAGACTCCGGCAGCGGCGCCGGACAGGCGGGAGACTCCGGCAGCGGCGCCGGACAGGCGGGAGACTCCGGCAGCGGCGCCGGACAGGCGGGAGACTCCGGCAGCGGCGCCGGACAGGCGGGAGGCTCCGGCAGCGGCGCCGGACAGGCGGGAGGCTCCGGCAGCGGCGCCGGACAGGCGGGAGACTCCGGCAGCGGCGCCGGACAGGCGGGAGACTCCGGCAGCAGCGCCGGACAGGCGGGAGACTCCGGCAGCAGCGCCGGACAGGCGGGAGACTCCGGCAGCGGCGCCGGAAAGGCGGGAGACTCCGGCAGCGGCGCCGGACAGACAGGACCACCTGCAGGGAGGAGACAGAGAGACAGCCTGGTGCGTGGGGCTGCCACAGGAACCACCAGGCTGGGGAGACCCTCAGGAGGCTTGGTGTTAGGAGGCACCTGAAGGACCGGGCTGTGGGGAGCACTGGAGCTCTGGTGCGCAACCTTGGCACCACTTCCCCAGGCTGGACAACTACTCTAGCCCGGACCCTCCAGAGTACAGGCACAGGTTGAACCGGGCTGTGGGTAAGCATGGGAGATCTAGTGCTTACTACACGCACCTCTCCCTTAGGCTCCACTCCCACATTGGCCCGACACGAGCGGAGCGCAGGCAGAGGACGCACTGCACCCTCCCAGCGCCCGGAGACACAGCACGCAGAGCCGGCGCAGGATAACCTGGACCAAAACTGCGTACCGGCGACCAGACCCGCTGAGCAGGCACCATACGCCCTGGCTCGATGCCCACACTCGCATGGCACTTTCGGGGGCTGCCCTATAGCGCACCGGGCTATGGGCACGCACTGGCGACACCGTGCGCTTAACCGCATAACACGGTGCCTGACCAGTAATGCGCTGCTTATAATAAGCACGAGGAGTGAGCTCAGGTCTGCTACCTGGCTTAGTACCACACCTCGTCTGCCCCCCCAAAAATTTTTTGGGGCTGCCTCTCGTACCTGTCGCACTGCTGTGCTGCCTCCTCATATCGCCGCCGCTCAGCTTTCGCTGCCTCCAGCTCTGATTTCGGACGGCGATGTTTCCCAGCCTGTGCCCAGGGTCCCTCTCCGTTCAGTATCTCCTCCCATGTCCAGGAGTCCTGTGATGCTGGCCGCTGTTGTTGCTGCTGCTGCTGCTGTCGTCGCTGCTGTTTACCACGCCGCTTGGTCCGAGTTGGGTGGGTGATTCTGTCACGGATTTCCTCCTCTTCATCTGAAGAGGAGAGGCGAAACGGATCAGAGGACCAATATGCGGCGTGGTAAGTGTCCATGGTAAATCTTTAATCAAGAAAGTACTGACACTGCATACAAAACAATAAACAAATGACGACCGTGAAGCTACAACATAGACAATCACCCACAAACAAACAGTGCAACCCAGGCTACCTAAGTATGATTCTCAATCAGAGACAACTAATGACACCTGCCTCTGATTGAGAACCATACTAGGCCGAAACATAGAAATGCCCCAAAACATAGAAAAACAAACATAGACTGCCCACCCAACTCACGCCCTGACCAACTAAATAAATACAAAACAAAGGAAATAAAGGTCAGAACGTGACATGTACTTAGTTTGAAATGTTTCTTCGACCTGTATTCTAATCTTTTTGAGTTTTTGTCGGACGTAACGCTGACCAGAATGAGCGTTTGGATATTTATACCAAACGCGCTAACAAACGGAGGTATTTGGACATAAATATCGGACATTATCGAACAAAACAAAAATGTATTGTGGACCTGGGATTCCTGGAGTGCTTTCTGATGAAGATCATTAAAGGTAAGAGAATATTTATCATATCATTTCTTGTTTATGTTGACGCCAACATGGTGGCTATTGTGACTATTTCTTCTGAGAGCCGTCTCAGATTATTGCATGGTTTGCTTATTCCATAAAGTCTTTTTGAAATCAGACACAGTGGTTGCATTAAGGAGGCTGGGAAAATGGCTGTTTTCATTGTGGTTTGGTGGTCACCTAACATAATCGTTTGTGGTGCTTTTGCCGTAAAGCCTATTTGAAATCGGACACTGTGGTGGGATTAACAACAATACTACCTTTAAAACGGTATATGATACATGTATGTTTGAGGACTTTTCATTTTGCGATTTTTGATGTTTTGAATTTGGCGCCCTGCACTTTCACTGGCTGTTGTCATATCATCCCGTTAACGGGATTGCAGCCATAAGAAGTGCTTTAACAAAGTGAACCATTTTCACTGTAGTGTCCAAAACGTCTTTCAAGCTGCCAGGCATTCCCTTGGCAGCAAGAGCCTCTCCGTGGATGCTGCAGTGTACCCAAATGGCGTCGGGAGCAACTGCTTGCACGCGCGTTACCACTCCACTGTGTCTCCCTGTCATGGCTTTTGCGCCATCATTACAGATACCAACATGAGCAGCAGCTATGTTTGGCTACATACTGACCCTTAGTGGAATTCTCGCGAGAGAGTAATGGTTAATATGATTGGATGTTAATTATTTGACTAGGCTACCTGTATTTGACATTGTGTTGTTATTTCGCTGAATGCAGATGGTTTAATTCTATTTTTGGCAGTGAAACAAGGCTACTCAGGCGAGAAAAAAACTCACCCAAATGTATAGCCGAAAATAGTTCGAAAATATAATTGGACCTCATTGCGCGCATCCCTGGGAGTTTGGGAATACCTTGTGTAGACTTTACAGAGTGTAGTATATATATACTACAGAGCTTCCATATATATATATATATATATATATATATATATATACATGCACAGTATAGTGCTTAGACTTTGAGCAAACATTTTATACAGATAGATATGCCCACTGTTCCAGTCCAAGCCAAAATAATCCTTTTCCTACCCAGAAGTATTTGGAAATATTTCGGGGCTTGTGGCAAATATATAATCCTGTATGTGTTTGATATTTTCCAGGCCAGGAGAATCCAGACAGTCTGCGCCACAGATACAACTTTATTGCTGATGTGGTTGAGAAGATTGCTCCTGCTGTGGTTCATATTGAACTCTACCGCAAGTAAGAACCTCTCTTCTCTGCATCACATTCACACACATGCCCACACACACACACAAACACACACACACACACCAACACACAGAAACATCGAACATGAAAAAATACTATAGTGTATACTGTAATATTTACTGTAGTATACTGTAGTATTTCCAGTTTACTATAGTATACATACTGTAGTAAAAAGGAGCAGTATATACTGTAGTATTTACTGTAGTGTTTTTGCAGACAGTTATTTACTGTAGTGTTTACTGTAGTCTTTTTGGGGACATTACTGTACTGTTTACGAAAGTGGTTTTGTTTTATTATCTTTGACATAGAAGTGTGGTCTTTCTCCTACTGGAGAGGTACTAAAAGAGCTAATGTTCCATAACCTGTAGGTAGGACTAGGTTCTGAACGGAGAGGTCAGAGCTTCTGCTCTTTTCTATAACCTGTAGGTAGGACTGGGTTCTGAATGGAGAGGTCAGAGCTTCTGCTCTTTTCTATAACCTGTAGGTAGGACTGGGTTCTGAACGGAGAGGTCAGAGCTTCTGCTCTTTTCTATAACCTGTAGGTAGGACTGGGTTCTGAACGGAGAGGTCAGAGCTTCTGCTCTTTTCTATAACCTGTAGGTAGGACTGGGTTCTGAATGGAGAGGTCAGAGCTTCTGCTCTTTTCTATAACCTGTAGGTAGGACTGGGTTCTGAACGGAGAGGTCAGAGCTTCTGCTCTTTTCTATAACCTGTAGGTAGGACTGGGTTCTGAACGGAGAGGTCAGAGCTTCTGCTCTTTTCTATAACCTGTAGGTAGGACTGGGTTCTGAATGGAGAGGTCAGACTTCTCAGAGCTTCTCTCTTTTCTATAACCTGTAGGTAGGACTGGGTTCTGAATGGAGAGGTCAGAGCTTCTGCTCTTTTCTATAACCTGTAGGTAGGACTGGGTTCTGAATGGAGAGGTCAGAGCTTCTGCTCTTTTCTATAACCTGTAGGTAGGACTGGGTTCTGAACGGAGAGGTCAGAGCTTCTGCTCTTTTCTATAACCTGTAGGTAGGACTGGGTTCTGAATGGAGAGGTCAGAGCTTCTGCTCTTTTCTATAACCTGTAGGTAGGACTGGGTTCTGAATGGAGAGGTCAGAGCTTCTGCTCTTTTCTATAACCTGTAGGTAGGACTGGGTTCTGAATGGAGAGGTCAGAGCTTCTGCTCTTTTCTATAACCTGTAGGTAGGACTGGGTTCTGAATGGAGAGGTCAGAGCTTCTGCTCTTTTCTATAACCTGTAGGTAGGACTGGGTTCTGAATGGAGAGGTCAGAGCTTCTGCTCTTTTCTATAACCTGTAGGTAGGACTGGGTTCTGAATGGAGAGGTCAGAGCTTCTGCTCTTTTCTATAACCTGTAGGTAGGACTGGGTTCTGAACGGAGAGGTCAGAGCTTCTGCTCTTTTCTATAACCTGTAGGTAGGACTGGGTTCTGAACGGAGAGGTCAGAGCTTCTGCTCTTTTCTATAACCTGTAGGTAGGACTGGGTTCTGAACGGAGAGGTCAGAGCTTCTGCTCTTTTCTATAACCTGTAGGTAGGACTGGGTTCTGAACGGAGAGGTCAGAGCTTCTGCTCTTTTCTATAACCTGTAGGTAGGACTGGGTTCTGAATGGAGAGGTCAGAGCTTCTGCTCTTTTCTATAACCTGTAGGTAGGACTGGGTTCTGAATGGAGAGGTCAGAGCTTCTGCTCTTTTCTATAACCTGTAGGTAGGACTGGGTTCTGAACGGAGAGGTCAGAGCTTCTGCTCTTTTCTATAACCTGTAGGTAGGACTGGGTTCTGAATGGAGAGGTCAGAGCTTCTGCTCTTTTCTATAACCTGTAGGTAGGACTGGGTTCTGAATGGAGAGGTCAGAGCTTCTGCTCTTTTCTATAACCTGTAGGTAGGACTGGGTTCTGAATGGAGAGGTCAGAGCTTCTGCTCTTTTCTATAACCTGTAGGTAGGACTGGGTTCTGAACGGAGAGGTCAGAGCTTCTGCTCTTTTCTATAACCTGTAGGTAGGACTGGGTTCTGAACGGAGAGGTCAGAGCTTCTGCTCTTTTCTATAACCTGTAGGTAGGACTGGGTTCTGAACGGAGAGGTCAGAGCTTCTGCTTTTTTTTGTGTGTTTTTGTGGACTGTAGTGTTTTTGTTGACATTTCTCTAGTATTCACTACAGTGTATTTTATTGTGGTTACTACTGTAGTATTTACTATAGTACTCTACAGTATACTACCAAATGCTATTTTACGTACTACACATGATCGAGGGATACTACAGTGTGTAGTATAGTATTCTACAGTATGCTACAGTTTACTACAGAATTCTATAGTAAGGCATAGTACTGTAGTATTCTATAGTAAACTGTATTTTTGTATGTGGGATGGCCAGGTCTGACAGACCAAGCACACACACACACACACACACACACACACACACACACACACACACACACACACACACACTGACCACAGTAGAACAGGTACTGTATCGCATGAGGTTTTTCCCAGTAAAAGTTATGATAAGAAAGTGACCAATTTCACTCTAAGGTATATAGGAGTGGATGGAGTGTTAGACAAGTATAGACCTATATTAAACACTGTAGATCAACCACCAGATCTCCTGCCTGTCACAGCTGTGTACATAGTTGTCTGCCTGACTCATGACCTTGTATAAATTGTATACAAAGTTGATCCTGCTGTTGCTATGAGAACACAAACATTCTCCTGCCCTCCTGTTGATAAACACATCATCAGGAAATTCGTTCAAGGGATCTTTAAGAGGGGCTTTGGGCTAAATGGCATACAGTATGTTTGGTAGTACCATGTGGTCTTCTGCTCATGGACATGTGGATTTACAGATATTGCAGAACATGTACGTACTTTGGCCGATTTTCTGAAATTCCTCTACTACAGGACATCACAGAGCTTGGTTGCAGGCATACAAACAGTCTTAGGTGGAACAGTTTTAGGTGAAAACCAATGAAGGATGTTTCCCTGTCTCGCTATTTTTCACCCTGTCTCTCTGTCTCGCACCTTTGTCACCCTGTCTCACCCTCTGTCTCCCTGCTTTACCCTCTGTCTCCTGTCTCTGTCTCTTGTCTCTGTCCTCTTCCCAGGATGGTATTCTCTAAGCGGGAGGTGGCGGTGGCCAGTGGTTCTGGCTTCGTGGTATCAGAGGACGGCCTGATCGTGACCAACGCCCACGTGGTGGCCAATAAGCACCGGGTGAAGGTGGAGCTGAAGAGTGGCGCTACCTTCGACGCCAAGATCAAAGACGTGGACGAGAAGGCCGACATCGCCCTCATCAAGATCGACGTCCCGGTAAGGCCTGTTACCGCTCTCCAAGCCTCTCTTCTTCAGGAGTCTCTGAATGCACCGGTGCTTCTGTTTACCTCAACCTCCCTTTTCTCTCTCGCTTTCACTCCCTCCTTCCCTATCTCTCTTTCCCTCTTGCTCTCTCTCCCTCTCCCCCTCTCCCCCCCTCTCTCTTTCTCTCTTTCTCTCCTTCTCTCTCTCGCTTTCTCTCTGAGATGGTGCCGGAGAACAGGAATGTGATGGAGAGATTTTAACAGTGGCTCTGAATGGTCAAGACAAATAGCATCAGTCTTTCATAGATTGTCATTCATCTGCTCACACAGACTGGATTAATTTATGGCCGACAAATCCCTGCATGAAAATACTTTTTCAAAACGTTCTTGGTGCCGGCTAGGTTTAATTTGAGCTAGGCCGGATCGTTCAAATAAGACACCTCAGCAACAAACATGATGAATTGTGAGAATGTGTATCTGTGAAAATAGGGTCTTTTTGTGGTATGATTTAGATTGAATGAACAGTTTTTCATCTTTGGTCCAGTTTGTTCTAATAACTAGGGGTCAACATTATGTTTTATATGGCTGCTTCTCCCTACTATTACCAAAAGAGTAATCACCCAGTTGAGGGTTAGAGCTGTTTGGGTGTCAAGGAGGAAAATGTTCCTCTGTGTGTGTGAACCAGTCCCAGGCTTAGTTCCAATGAACTAGTCCCAGAAGACTGGAGGAAGTGTGTGTGTGTGTGTGTGTGTGTGTGTGTGTGTGTGTGTGTGTGTGTGTGTGTGTGTGTGTGTGTGTGTGTGTGTGTTTGAAGTGTGTGTCTGGTGTAGGGTGTGTGTGTACACTGTGTGTGTGTGTGTGTGTGTGTTTGAAGCCTCTGGTGTATCTGGCCAGCACTAGGGTGTCTTACCCCCAAGCCACTGGCTGGCTCCTGTGCCACGTTACTGTGAGTCCTCCCAGACAAGCCTCTGGCTGACTCCTGTGCCACGCTACTGTGAGTCCTCCCACACAAGCCACTGGCTGACTCCTGTGCCACGTTACTGTGAGTCCTCCCAGACAAGCCTCTGGCTGACTCCTGTGCCACGTTACTGTGAGTCCTCCCAGACAAGCCTCTGGCCGGCTCCTGTGCCACGTTACTGTGAGTCCTCCCAGACAAGCCTCTGGCCGGCTCCTGTGCCACGTTACTGTGAGTCCTCCCAGACAAGCCTCTGGCCGGCTCCTGTGCCACGTTACTGTGAGTCCTCCCAGACAAGCCTTTGGCTGACTCCTGTGCCACGTTACTGTGAGTCCTCCCAGACAAGCCTCTGGCCGGCTCCTGTGCCACGTTACTGTGAGTCCTCCCAGACAAGCCTCTGGCTGACTCCTGTGCCACGTTACTGTGAGTCCTCCCAGACAAGCCTCTGGCCGACTCCTGTGCCACGTTACTGTGAGTCCTCCCAGACAAGCCTCTGGCCGGCTCCTGTGCCACGTTACTGTGAGTCCTCCCAGACAAGCCTCTGGCTGACTCCTGGATGCTGCTCAATAGAGTGTCACTTTTTATGTGATTTGCAACTGAAAGTGTCAACATTATAAATCCACTTCTGAAAGGTTTTATTGTTTGTCTCTGAGCATAGACAGTGTATTTTTACTTCCATAATGACTTCAAGTACTTATAAGTTAGAAATCTAAATTGTCGAAAGTCATTAAACCGACAATTACACTGTAATAACCTCTCCAAAAACACAAAGAGAACCCTTAGGAGGGAACCCAAGGACTGACGGACCCCTTCCAGACAGAGTGGTCAAACTCCCTGACCCTGTCTTGGAGAGTGAGGTGGAAAGATTACATTGCGTTGGTGTGATGGCGGGGGACCGTCCTCAAAGCGGAGTGGGAGCAACACAGACGTACTCCTGCGAGGCATATATCTGCATGTGCCGTGGCTCGCTCACTGCTCCTGTTTCCATTGCGTCAAAGGATGAGTCTGTACAGGCTTTTCACAGACAGTGAAGAGAAATGGTCTCCTGTTGGCAACAAGGACAGGATTCTGTTTCTCTATTTCTCTCCCCACTCAGTGACTGATTGACTAAATGTGGATCTGGGTCGTTGTGCTCATCCCCAGTCTTTTCTTTAGTCAAATGGCTGCTGAGGCCCACTCCTTCTGAGCATGTGCAAACACAGGGCTGAAACGACAGAGATGGTCGCCTCACTTCGAGTTCTTAGGAAACTATGCAATATTTTGTTTTTTTAATTAATTATTTCTTACATTGTTAGGCCAGGAAATCTCAAGTCTTATTACATACAACCGGGAAGAACTATTGGATATAAGAGCAACGTCAACTTACTAACATTACGACCAGGAATGTGACTTTCCCGAAGTGGATCCTCTGTTCGGACCACCACCCAGGACAATAGATCTAATTCCAGTAGGCGACCCAAAACAACGGCACCGCAGAAGGGGCAGACGAAGCGGCCATCTAGTCAGGCTCCGTAAACGTTCACATCGCACACCGCTCCCGAGTATACTACTATCCAATGTCCAGTCTCTTGACAACAAGGTAGACGAAATTTGAGCAATGGTTGCCTTCCAGAGAGACATCTGAGATAGTAACATTGTCACATTCTGACCTTAGTACCTTTGTGATGTCTTTGTTTTAGTATGGTCAGGGCGTGAGTTGGGTGGGCAGTCTATGTTCTTTTTTCTATGATTTGGTATTTCTGTGTTTGGCCTGGTATGGTTCTCAATCAGAGGCAGCTGTCAATTGTTGTCCCTGATTGAGAACCATACTTAGGCAGCCTGTTTTCACCCTTGAGTTGTGGGTGATTATACTTTCTGTTTAGTGTGTTTTACACCTGACGGAGCTGTTTCGGTTGTGCTTTTTTGTTTCTTTGTTTGATAATGTTCAGTTTAAATAAATAACATGAAAAGGTACCACGCTGCGCTTTGGTCCTCACCTTCTTGCACCGACGACCATTACAAACATTCTCTGTTTCACGGAAACATGGCACTCTCAGGATATGTTGTTGGAATCGGTTCAGCCACCGGGCTTCTCCATGCATCGCGCCGACAGAGATAAACACCTCTCTGGGAAGAGGAAGGACGGGGGGTGTATGCTTTATGATTAACAACTCATGGTGTAATCATAACAACATACAGAAACTCAAAGTCCTTTTGCTCACCCGATCTAGAATTCCTTACAATCAAGTACCTACCAAGAGAATTTTTGTAAGTTATAGTCACAGCTGTGTAAATTCCCCCTCAAGCAGACACCAAGATGGCCATCAAGGAACTTCACTGGACTATATGGAAACTGGAAAACATTTTTATTTATTTTTATTTCACCTTTATTTAACCAGGTAGGCTAGTTGAGAACAAGTTCTCATTTACAACTGCGACCTGGCCAAGATAAAGCATAGCAGTGTGAGCAGACAACACAGAGTTACACATGGAATAAACAAAGTCAATAACACAGTAGAAAACAAAGGGGGGGTCTATATACAATGTGTGCAAAAGGCATGAGGAGGTAGACGAATAGTTACAATTTAGCAGATTAACACTGGAGTGATAAATGATCAGATGGTCATGTACAGGTAGAGATATTGGTGTGCAAAAGAGCAGAAAAGTAAATAAATAAAAAGTATGGGGATGAGGTAGGTGAAAATGGGTGGGCTATTTACCAATAGACTATGTACAGCTGCAGCGATCGGTTAGCTGCTCAGATAGCTGATGTTTGAAGTTGGTGAGGGAGATAAAAGTCTCCAACTTCAGCGATTTTTGCAATTCGTTCCAGTCACAGGCAGCAGAGTACTGGAACGAAAGGCGGCCAAATGAGGTGTTGGCTTTAGGGATGATCAGTGAGATACACCTGCTGGAGCGCGTGCTACGGATGGGTGTTGCCATCGTGACCAGTGAACTGAGATAAGGAGGAGCATACATCCTGAGGCTGCAGTTATTGTAGCTGGGGATTTTAACAAAGCAAGTTTGAGAACAAGGCTACCTAAATTCTACCAGCATATTGATTGCGCTATGTGCATGCGCAATACCCTTGACCACTGCTACTCTAACTTCCGCGATGCATAAAAAGCCCTCCCCCGTCCTCCTTTCAGCAAATCCGACCACGACGCCATCTTGTTCCTTCCATCTTATAGGGAGAAACTCAAACATGGTGTACCATTGATGAGAACCATTCAACGCTGGTCCAACCAATCGGAAGCCATGCTTCAATATTGTTTTGATCACGCAGACTGGAATATGTTCCTGTCAGCCTCAGAGAACAACATCGACCTATACTCTGACTCTGTGAGTGCGTTTATAAAGAAGTGCATTGGAGATGTTGTACCCACTGTGACTATTTAAACCTAACCCTAACCAGAAATCGTGGATGGATGGCGGCATTTGCGCAAAACTGAAAGCGCGATATACCGCATTTAACCATGGAAATTGGTCTGGGAAAATGTCTGAATATAAACATTGTAGCTAATCCCTCCGCAAGGTAAACAAACAAGTGAAATGCCAGTACAGAGACAAGGTGGAGTCACAATTAAACAGCTCAGACATGAGACGTATGTGGCAGGGTCTACAGGAAATTACTGACTACAAAAAGAAATCCAGCTACGTCACGGACAACGACGTCATGCTTCCAGACAAACTAAACACCTTCTTTACCCGCTTTGAGGATAATACAGTGCCACCGTCGCAGCCCACTAACAAGGACTGCGCCCCCCCCCCTCCGTGGCTGACGTGAGTAAAACATTTAAACTTGTTAACTCCCGCAAGGCTGCTGGCCCAGATGGCTTCCCTAGCCGCTTTCTCAAAGCATGCGCAGACCAGCTGGCCGGTGTGTTTACGGACATATTCAATCACTCCCTATCCCAGTCTGTTGTGCCCACATGCTTCAAGATGGCTACCATTGTTCCTGTACCCAAGAAGGCAAAGATAAATGATCTAAACGATCTGCAATCGCCATCACACTGCACACTGCCCAATCCCATCTGGACAAAAGGAATACATATGTAAGAATGCTGTTCATTGACTACAGCTCAGGATTCAACACCATAGTACCTTCCAAGCTCATCATCAAGCTGGAGGCCCTGGGTCTCAACCCCGCCCTGTGCAATTGGGTCCTGGACTTTCTGAGGGGCCGTCCCCAGGTAGTGAATGTAGTAAACAACATCTCCACTTCGCTGACCCTCAGCACTGGGGCCCCACAAGGGTGCGTGCTCAGCCCCTTCCTATACTCCCTGTTCACCCATGAATGCGTGGCCATGCACGCCTCCAACTCAATCATCAAGTTTGCAGATGACACAACAGTAGTGGGCTTGATTACCAACAACGACGAGACAGCCTACAGGGAGGAGGTGAGGGCACTCAGAGTGTGGTGTCAGGAAAACAACCTCTCACTCAACATCAACAGATGATCGTGGACTTCAGGAAACAGCAGAGGGAGCACCCCCTATCCACATTGAAGGGACAGCAGTGAAGAAGGTGGAAAGTTTTAAGTTCCTCTGCGTACACATCACAGACAAACTGAAATGGTCCACCCACACAGACAGTGTGGTGAAGAGGGCGCATCAGCGCCTCTTCAACCTCAGGAGGCTGAAGAAATGTGGCTTGTCAGCCAAAACCCTGACGAACTTTTACAGATGCACAATCGAGAGCATCCTGTCGGGCTGTATCACCGCCTGGTACAGCAACTGCACCGCCCTCAACCGCAAGGCTCTGCAGAGGATAGTGCAGTCTGCACAACGCATCACCCGGGGCAATCTACCTGTCCTCCATGACACCTACTGCACCCGATGTCACAGGAAGGCCAAAAAGATCATCAAGGACAAGCCACTGCCTGTTCACACCGCTACCATCCAGAAGGCGAGGTCAGTACAGGTGCATCAAAGCTGGAACCGAGAGACTGAAAAACAGCTTCTTCTCAAGGCCATCAGGCTGCTAAAGGCTGCTAAACAGCCACCACTAACTCAGAGAGGCTGCTGCCCACATTGAGACCCAATCACTGGCCACTTTAGTAAATGGACCACTAGTCACTTTATACAAATCACTCTAAATAATGCCACTTGAATAATGTTTACATATCTTACATTACTCATTTCACATGTATATACTGTATTTTATACCATCTATTGCACCTTGTCTATGCCGCTCGGCCATCGCTCATTAATATACGACATGTGCATATTCTCTTTCATTCCTTTAGATTTGTGTGTATCTTGTAGTTGTTGGGGAATTGTTAGATTACTTGTTAGATATTACTGCATTGTCGGAACTAGAAGCACAAGTATTTTGCTACACTCACATTAACATCTGCTAAACGTGTATGTGACCAATACATTTTGATTTGATTTGATCTTGTATTGACTATAATAACAACTAGATGGTTGATGATAAAGTTAGTACTAGTTGTTGACATGACTGTATTATAGTTATATGGATTGCTTGGGATATATCCTGTACATGTCTAGGTCTCCGTGAACTTTAGAGGAAGCCTGGAAATCGGTGGTAAATGAATGATCCTCTGTGACAGGAATTACAGTCCTCCATTGCATAGCTTATTGACAATGATCAAACATGTTTTCGGGAGTGCATTAATATTTTCACTGATGCTATCTGCACACTGTATAATTATGGCCCTAGGGACTTGGCTGAGGAAGTTCACTAATCGTAATGCTTGGATCGGCTAAAGCTGATATCAGAGGGGAATAGGTTTAAGGCTATAGGCTTGTAGAGTGCATATGGCTCTATTTTAACAAACCTAACGCTTCGAACGCACCGACAGCATCATTGCATTTTGGTACACCAGAATTACATTCATTTCGGTGTGTTTTTTTTTCTCTCGATTCTGCGCGTTGGATTTTTCATTAGAAATAAATGTAATTCTGGTGTACCAAAATGCAATGATGCTGTCGGTGCGTTCGAAGCGTAAGCTCAGGCGGTAGGGTCATAGGTTCAGGGGTGTGTCAGAAATATTTTTGCTATTTTCCTTGTCACCATTGTCCGGGCACTTGCTGGCATTGGCGCGAAAGGGATGGGTTGATGAATAAACAAGTCGTGAGTTTGTCGAGGCTTGGTCCCTCACTGGCCAATCAGAACGTGTTCCATGGCCAAATATGTGGTTGCTTCAGGTTGTGTATTTACGTTATTTCATGTATTGCCTTGGAATCAATTCCAAGGTTAGTCAAATGGTTTACAGAAACAAATTAACAAAATGTAGACCTTTCCCATCTTTGCTAAACAAATGAACTTGAACCCGTTTGCAGACCGTATTGTTCTAAGTAATTGCGCGGCTTCAATATAATTCCCACTGATATAGGGGCTAGGCCTACTGCAAATTGATTTATGGTTGAGCAGGGACATGCCAAACGTGGTCAATAAACAATATTAAATTAATTATTTATAAGGGCTAAAAAGATAACTTATTTATAATCAAATTCTAAACAAAACAAAACAACAACTTACAGGCACCATAATCTCTCCCCGTGTGTCACGCCCTGACCTTAGTTATCTTTGTTTTCTTTATTATTTTGGTCAGGTCAGGGTGTGATGAGGGTAGTTTGTTTAGTTTTTATATTGTCTAGGGGGTTTTGTATGTCATGGGGGTTTTGTAAGTCTAGATGTTTATATGTCTATGGTTGCCTCGATTGGTTCTCAATCAGAGGCAGCTGTTTATCGTTGTCTCTGATTGGGGACCATATTTAGGTAGCCATATTCCTTGGGTAGTTTGTGGGTTCTTATTCTATGTTTAGTTGCCTGTCTGCACTAGCTATGTTAGCGGCACGGTTTGTATAGTTTGTTCAGTGTTCTTTCTTTATTAAAGAAGTATGTACGCTTACCACACTGCGCCTTGGTCTCCTCCATATGGCGACCGTGACACCGTGGGCATATAATATTAAAACAACATAGACTATGGAGGCTTTTACGCACACCAAAACGGCACCTGCATGGCTAAAATCATGTGGGCTTGCCTACAATGCATAGATTAAAAGGGAATGTCAGCTCAAAGTTTTACTCCTCTTAAACTTGATATTTTATTAAAGCTTTGGTGATTAAGATTTACTTCCAAGCGGTCTCAGGAGCCAAACCCTTTATCGACAGTCTTGACTACTACGCGATTGCATTGGGCAGACAAAAAAGCCTTAATTGAGAGGAGGCTTTGCTTGGTTTTTAATGAAATAAAAGGGGGGAAACGGTAGTCTTTTATGTTTCTAAAAACGAAGTATACAGGCACCAAAAGCACGTCAGGCTACTCTTGTTCCATGTGTAGTGCAGTGTGCGTCACGGCTAGGGCAGGCACGGCAAAAGCACGTCACGGCTAGGGCTCTTGTTCCATGTGTAGGGCAGTGTGCTGGTAGGGCACGGCTGCGTCGCGGCTGGATAGGGCAGTGTGTGCTGGTCACGGCTGGATAGGGCAGTGTGCGTCACGGCTGGATAGGGCAGTGTGCGTCGCGGCTGGATAGGGCAGTGTGCGTCGCGGCTGGATACGGCTGGGGCAGTGTGCGTCGCGGCTGGATAGGGCAGTGTGCGTCGCGGCTGGATAGGGCAGTGTGCGTGCGCGGCTGGATAGGGCAGTGTGCTGGATAGGGCAGTGTGCGTCACGGCTGGATAGGGCAGTGTGCGTCACGGCTGGATAGGGCAGTGTGCGTCACGGCTGGATAGGGCAGTGTGCGTCACGGCTGGATAGGGCAGTGTGCGTCACGGCTGGATAGGGCAGTGTGCGTCACGGCTGGATAGGGCAGTGTGCGTCACGGCTGGATAGGGCAGTGTGCGTCACGGCTGGATAGGGCAGTGTGCGTCACGGCTGGATAGGGCAGTGTGCGTCACGGCTGGATAGGGCAGTGTGCGTCACGGCTGGATAGGGCAGTGTGCGTCACGGCTGGATAGGGCAGTGTGCGTCACGGCTGGATAGGCTACGTTTCAGCTGTCAAAATCCATGACATAACCAACTGCGTTACCGCTAAAACCAGCTATTGGTTGGTCTTAAATATCTCTATGAACGCTGCCTGGAATTAGCACAATGGATCATGTTTTGAAGGACACATCTCAAATATTTCCACCCCTCCCATCTGAGTGCAAGCAAGCTGATATAAGACAGGTAAATTGCCGAATCTGGTGTTAGGGCGCCAGTTTTTACATGACAAGATTGCAAACTAATGTGCGTTTGACACTAGTTCCGCCTTAACACCAGCCGAAAATAGAAAATGAGCCCATAGATTTGACACCTGTTGTGCTGTTGAAGTTCTCTATCGAGGACAAATAGATACTGGTTGGGGAAATGTGTCCATCTTGAAGTGTCACTAAGTGATTACCTATGGATGAGTCACATCCCAACGCTATGTACAGTTCTGTCAGACCACAGGAGCGCCATAGTTAATCACAGTCCACACAACAAGAGAAGCCATTGTTTTTCTGGCTGGTGCTCTGTTGTGGTGGCTGGGTTTGTATGTAGTTTGTCTTGTGAACTGATGTGCTGTGCCATTTGAAGACAGTTTACACATACACAGACCTGTCGTATCTCAGTCTTATGCGAGACACCTAAACCAATATTATGCTCTCTTGCTATTCTTAAAAGTTCCAGTCTTCGTGTCTGTGCGGTGTGTTTGTTCAGCAGAAACACAGCGGAGTCTAGATTTGGTTGTCGTCCAACATGGATTCTATGGTCACAAAGGACCATTGATTATATTCCCTCAATGCCGCCAAAGCGTGGATGATGGAAAAGAGCTGTTACTGCATCCGTAAGAGTCCATTGTTTACGTGCTCGTTAATAAAGCATCTACATTGAAAAGTCAGTGAAGTGGACCTCAGCTGACCTTTTCATTCTCCTGGATCTGAACAGGACAGAACATTTTCCTGTAGCCATGCTTCCTGCATAGAGGAGGATAAGGTTCCCAATTGTGCTATAACCACAATCTGCAGGGCATTACCCTGTCATACTGAATGAACTGCCTTGAGATGTATTTTACAGTAGTAGTACATGGTATACAACTTCTTCAAATCTATCAAAGTACCGCTGTCCAATTCCCCTCTTAAGACCTGTTTTTATGAAGGTTGTTGGAGTAGTCAGATGTACTGTAAAGAGGAAGGTCCTGGCACCATTTGGTTCACAGGTGGAGGCTTGATACTGTATGCATTCATATCAGATAAGGTCATGAAGAACTTGTTTCTACTGATCAGTAAAGAGATGCTGCCTAACTCTGTCGTCTGAGTTAACCCTCTTTTACACTGCTACTGTTGACAATGATAGCCTGAATTATAACTTGGGGTTTGCATGCGTTACGCAACTCGTTTCACATCAATCATTCATTGGTGTCAATGAGAGATTTGACAGACATCAAGTTAGGATTCGGTCTGAAGATCCAATTGGGAAATGTTGTTGAATCTTCTTGACGGAGACAGAGTCGTCTCAACACCCCCGCACTGATGGAGGTGAATCAATCCAAACATTTGGATAAAGTAAACAAGTGTTAGGTAAACGAAACAGATGTTTAAACTCTATCATTCAGCTCTCTCTCCATCCAGCAGATGTTGCATTTTTTTTAATGTTCCATGACTAATCCAAACCAAAGAGCAGAGAAGGAGCCGGCCCATCCCAGCCCATAGGTAGACCCTTCATACCTGTGGTTTGATCCACCTAGTCGATTTGTGCCAATCAAACAAGAGTACAAAGAGAGAGATGGAATTTTCTAAGTGGAGACGCTACCTGGCATCAACAAAGTCATCACTCATCCTTGCATTCTTTCATGACGTGCAGTAAGACATATCCAAACTAGGTCAAAGCCTGCACTCTGTTACTTGAGAGTAAATTTGCAACATATGTGTTATTCAATTGGACAAAAGTAAACTGGACTGGAGTCTGTTAGACAAAAGAGAGTCACACTCTAGTGGTGCAGAACAGAGATGAAAGACCAACCCAATATATATCTCTGCCGGCATTCCCAGGCTTGTGTTTCTTTCTTGGCTCTGAATTGGGTTATTTTTGCTCCCTCAGGGACATTCCCCGATTATAAATCTCTGGGATACGATGTATTTCCAGTTCCTAATGGTTGGAAAGAAGGAGGCAATTTGTGTAGTTCTCAGTTACCAACATTACTTCTGTCTGCATAGATTTGCTATATCTCTTAATAACCGGAAAGAAAGTGACATGGTAAGTTTGTCTAGAACTGTTAAGTTCACTGTAACAACCAGTAGAGCTCTGAGAAGGACCCAGCGCTGGCTAACTTGCCCAGAATCAGGTCCTGAAAATGTAATCCCATAGTCTTGAGGGTTTGAGTATGATTTACTGAGCTTGTCCCTGATCTAAGAACAGCCAGTCACAAGCTTCCCCTTCTGCCTGGATTGAACATTGACATTCTTGTCAAAATCTGGGTTTGATTAGCCTTTATTGGAATGGGTTATATATATGTGTGTGTTAGTCTTTATCTCATCCTTTCCCCATTTCAGCAGCCTCAGAGGGCATTTGTCATCCGTTTAAAGCTGGTGCAGAAAGACCACATCAACAGAGAGGGAAATAGTGAATCACTTCAGATGCTCATACTCGCTATGGTCAGTGCCAGAAAGGATCCAGCCAAAGAAAACACATTCTCAAGTCCAATGGCCCCATTTCTCAAAGTTAGCCCATTTTCCCATTTGTCTTTCCTCAGACAGAAGATAGCCAGACCAGGGTGACCCCTTAGGAATGTCCAGGTCAGTCACAGACGGATCCTGTGGACTCAAACGATTGTAGAGACACGGAAAATGTCACCAAATGCAATTCCTTGCCTTCAGAAAAGCCAACTTGGCTATGGTGTTATCTCCTAGAAAGGCCGGAACCTAGGAAGAAACCTAGTGAGGAACCAGGCTATGAGGGGTGGTCAGTCCTCTTCTGGCTGTGCCGGGTGGAGATTATAACAGAACATGGCCAAGATGTTCAAATGTTCATAGATGACCTGCAGAGTCAAATGGTAATAATAATCACAGTGGTTGTAGAGGGTGCAACAGGTCAGCACCTCAAGAGTAATTTTCAGTTGGCTTTTCATAGCCGATCATTCAGAGTATCTCTACCACTCATGCTGTCTCTAGAGAGTTGAAAACATCAGGTCTGGGACAAGGTAGCAAGTCTGGTGAGAAGGTCATAGTTACATAGCCACAGGCAGAACAGTTGAAACTGGAGCAGCAGCACGACCACGTGGACTGGGGACAGCAAGGAGTCACAAGACGCAGGCCTCCTAATTGTCCCTAGAATTTCTACGCAAACAGCTGGAGGCAGGGCTTTCTCCTATAGAGCTCCATTTTTATGGAATGGTCTGCCTCCCTACAGTATGTGAGAGACGCAAACTCAGTCTCAACCTTTAAGTCTTTACTGAAGACTCATCTCTTCAGTGGGTCATATGATTGAGTGTAGTCTGGCCCAGGAGTGTGAAGGTGAACGGAAAGGCTCTGGCCGGTTCCCCTCTTTCCACTGAGATTCTCTACCTCTAACCCTATTACAGGGGCTGAGTCACTGGCTTACTAGGGCTCTTTCTTACCGTCCCTAGGAGGGGTGCGTCACTTGAGTGGGTTGAGTCACTGATGTGATCTTCCTGTCTGGGTTGGCGTCCCCCCTTGGGTTGTGTCGTGGCGGAGATCTTTGTGGGCTATACTCGGCCTTGTCTCAGGATGGTAGTCGGAAGACTTCCAGTTTGGTGTAGCGCCATCTCCGTTCCAATTTTCTGGAAGCTTGATTCAGAGCTCGGGTATTTTCTGTTTACCAGGGAGCTAGTTTCTTATGACAAATGTTTTTTGATTTTAGGGGTGCGACTGCATGGAGGGTATTATGCAAGGTTAAATTTAGTTCCTCAGTTAGGTGATTAACTGATTTTGTACTCTGACGTCCTTGGTTAGGTGGAGGGAGTCTGGAAGGGCATCTAGGAATCTTTGGGTTGCCCAAGAATTTATAGCATGGCTTTTGATGATCCTTGGTTGGAGTCTGAGCAGATTATTTGTTGCTATTGCAAACGTAATAAAATGGTGGTCTGATAGTCCAGGATTATGAGGAAAAACATTAAGATCAACAACATTTATTCCATGGGACAAAACTAGGTCCAGAGTAGGACTGTGGCAGTGAGACATATTGGACAAAACCCACTGAATTGACGGTGGCTCCGAAAGCCTTTTGGAGTGGGACTGTGGACTTTTCCATGTGAATATTAAAGTCACCAAAAATGTGAATATTATCTGCTATGGCTACAAGGTTCGATAGGAATTCAGGGAACTCACTGAGAAATGCTCTATATGGCCCAGGAGGCCTGTAAACAGTAGCTATAAAAAGTGTGTGTGTGTGCGTGCGTGCGTGCGTGCTTGTGTGCGCGCCCACGGCTAAAGTTTATTAATGAGAAATGAGGGAGAAAAAGTAAAGTGCCCTCTTTCATGGCAGAAAACCGTAGCAGTAGAAGATGAGGTTGTCCATAAGCATGTGTGATTGGCCTTGAATACAGACTGAGGAATCTGTTGATACCTTTACATTGTTGTTCATCCCAAATAGAAACACAAGCTGCTTCTCAAATTGACTCATTTGGATGTCTGCAAACAGTTTGACCCTGGACATAATCATTTCTCATCTAGCTCTGGATTTATTGTGTGTGTATAAGACACTGATTTTATTGGCAGTCACAGTCCTCTTGTGTAGGATATACAGTATATTTTATTTTTTAAATTATATTTCAGCATTTATCAGTACTGGACAAACAAGTCTAACTCTCTTGGTGATCTGACTTTTCAGTCCCTATTGACTCAGGTACACACACAGATACACAGAAACACACAGAACAAGCTGACACACACACAAGCAGACAGGCACACACACGCACACACACACACACACACACACACACACACACACACACACACACACACACACACACACACACACACACACACTGTGCCAACAGGTGCCTCGTCAATCACTCTAGCAGCAACAGACAGCAGCCTTGACTAGTGGATCCTTCCTGCAGACGGCTGCCAGGTCTGACAGTACCTTCTGCACCCATTATCCCCCCCGTGCCCCCCTGATGTTTACCCCTCTGACAGTCTGGTAATTTCCACTGACACACACAGGCCTGTCTCTCACCGTTCCACACTGGCACTGTATCAGAGGGCTCAGCAGCAAATATCATCCCAGTCACTGAGAGCTGACAAGGTATCCTATTAGCTTAGGAGCGCAATGGAAACTGGAAAGTCAAGGAAACGTTAGGCTGCATCATTGCATCAAGTCTAAGGTCCTGTTACATCGAGACACACTCGGGGACAGACAAAGCGAGACTAGTTTCACTGCCCTGCATCCTTGCAGAAAGCGAGCACCGATGAAGCTTCTGTTTTAATCAAATGGCCTCCTGGACTATTTACATTGACCCCCTTCCCCCCTTTTTTTTACACTGCTGCTACTCGCTGTTTATTATCTATGCATAGTCACGTGTACAAACTACCTCGACTAACCTGCACCGCCACACATTGACTCGGTGCCGGTACCCCCTGTATATAGCCTCGTTTTTGTTATCTCATTTTATTCTTACTTTTTATTTTTTACTTTAGCTTATTTATTATTTAGGATGGAAGAGGAGGGTGGAGGGTAGAGGTCGAACGATTATGATTTTTCAACACTGATACCGATTATTGGAGGACCAAAAAAGTTGATGCCGATTAATCGGCCGATTTAAAATGTATTTGTAATAATGACAATTACAACAATACTGAATTAACTTATTTTAACTTAATATAATACATCAATAAAATCAGTTTAGCCTCAGGTAGATAATGAAACATGTTCAATTTGGTTTAAATAATGCAAAAACAAAGTGTTGGAGAAGAACGTAAAAGTGCAATATGTGCTATGTAAGAAAGCTAACGTTTCAGTTCCTTGCTCAGAACATGAGAACATATGAAAGCCGGTGGTTCCTTTTAACATGAGTCTTCAATATTCCCAGGTAAGTTTTAGGTTGTAGTTATTATAGGACTAGTTCCCTCTATACCCTTTGTATTTCATTAACCTTCGACTATTGAATGTTCTTATAGGCACTTTAGTATTGCCAGTGTAACAGTATAGCTTCCGTGCCTCTCCTCGCTCCTCCCTGGGCTCGAACCAGCAACACAACGACAACAGCCACCACATCGAAGCAGCGTTACCCATGCAGAGCAAGGGAAACAACCACCCCAAGGCTCAGAGCGAGTGAAGTTTGAAACGCTATTAGCGTGTGCTAACTAGCCAGCCATTTCACTTCGGTCACACCACCCTCATCTCGGGAATTGATAGGTTTGAAGTCATAAACAGCGCAATACTTGGCGCACAACGAAGAGCTGCTGGCAAAACGCACGAAAATGCTGTTTGGATTAATGTTTACGCGCCTGCTTCTGACAACCACCGCTCAGTCAGATACTTAGATACTTGTATGCTTGTATGCTCAGTCAGATTATATGCAACACAGGACACGCTAGATAATATCTAGTAATATCATCAACCATGTGTCGTTAACTAGTGATTATGATTGATTGTTTTTTATGAGATACGTTTTATGCTAGCTAGCAACTTACCTTGGCTTACTGCATTTGCTTAACAGGCAGTCAGTCTCCTTGTGGAGTGCAACGAGAGAGAGGCAGGTCGTTATTGCTTTGGACTAGTTAACTGTAAGGTTGCAAGACCGGTTCCCCGGGCTGACAAGGTGACAATCTCTCTTTCTGCCCCTGAACGAGGGAGTTAACCCACCGTTCCTAGGCCGTCATTGAAAATAAGAATGTGTTCGTAACTGACTTGCCTAGTTAAATAAAGATTAAATAAAGGTGTAAAAAAAAATAACGATTTCCGATTGTTGTGAAAACTTTAAATCGGCCTTAATTAATCGGCCATTCGTATTAATCGGTCGACCTCTAGTGGAGGGGGTAGAGAAGGGTGGAGGGGGATGGAAGAGGAGGGTGGAGGTGGATGGAAGAGCAGGGTGGAGGGGGTAGAGGAGGATGGAGGGGGTAGAGGAGGTTGGAGGGGGATGGAAGAGAAGGGTGGAAGGGGGTAGAGGGGGCAGAGTTGTTACTGGGAGGCGGGTGATCTGATAATGCATCTGTGAGTACAACACCATGGAGTGCAAAAAACTGCCTGTTTGTCAGTCTGCCTCTCACTGCCCAGAGAGAACTGGGTCACTCAAGCCCACGTTCTTATCTCACTATACTAGAGTGATGTGCTCCAGGTACTGGAGGTAGTACACAGAGTACTGTGCTGTACAGGAGTTGTTTTCCTCCAGAGTTGTAGTAGATGTAATCCTGACTTGAGAAATCTTTTCAGTAGCTTGGGCTGTTCTTTTGTTCTGATCTACAATGCATTCGGGAAGTATTCAGACCCCCTTTTCCACATTTTGTTACGTTACAGCCTTATTCTAAAATGGATTCAGTTGTCCCCCCTCATCAATCTACACACAATACCCCATAATGACAAAGAAAAAACAGTTAGTTTTTTATTTTTTGCAAATTAATACAACAACAAAAAGATGTAAATATCACATTTAGATAAGTATTCAGACCCTTTACTCAGTACGCTGTTGAAGCACCTTTGGCAGCGATTACAGCCTCGAGTCTTCTTGAGTATGACGCTACAAGCTTGGCACACCTGTTTCTCAAAATAGTTTTTGTTTGAGTTTTTGTTTGTTCGGGCTCTGGCTGGGCCTCTCAAGGACATTCAGAGACTCTTGCATTGCCTTGGCTGTGTGCTTAGGGTTGTTGTTCTGTTGGAAGGTGAACCTTCACCCCAGTCTGAGGTCCTGAGCGCTTTAGAGCAGGTTTTCATCAAGGATCTCTTTATACTTTGCGTCGTTCATCTTTCCCTCGATCCTGACTAGTCTGAAAAACATCCCCATAGCATGATGCTGCCACCACCGTGATTCACCGTAGGGATGGTGCCAGGTTTCCTCCAGATATGCCGCTTGGCATATAGGCCAAAGAGTTCAATCTTGGATTCATAAGACCAGAGAATCTGGTTTCTCATGGTCTGAGAGTCCTTTAGGTGCCTTTTGGCAAACTCCAAGTGGACTGTCATGTGCCTTTTACTGAGGAGTGGCTTCTGTCTTGTCACTCTATCATAAAGGCCTGATTGATGGTGCTGCAGAGATGGTTGTCCTTCTGGAAGGTTCTCCCATCTACACAGAGGAACTTTGGAGCTCTGTCAGAGTGACCATCGGGTTCTTGGTCACCTCCCTGACCAAGGCCCTTCACCCCCAATTGCTCAGTTTGGCTGGGCGGCCAGCTCTAGGAACAGTCTTGGTGGTTCCAAACTTCTTCCGTTTAAGAATGATGGAGGCCACTGTGTTCTTGGGGACCTTCAATGCTGCAGAAATGTTTTGGCGCCCGTCCCTAGGTCTGTGCCTCGACACAATCCTGTCTCGGAGCTCTACGGACAATTCCTTCGACCTCGTGGCTTGGTTTTTGCCCTGACATGTGGGACATTATATAGACAGGTGTGTGCCTTTCCAAATCATGTCCAATCAATTGGAATTTACCACAGGTGGACTCCAATAAAGTTGTAGAAACATCTCAGGGAGGATCATTGGAAACAGGATGCACCTGAGCTCAATTCTGAGTCCCCTAGCAAAGGGTCTGAATACTTATGTAAATAAGGTATTTCTGATTTATCTAAAAACCTGTTTTCGCTTTGTCATTATCGGGTATTGTGTGTAGATTGATGAGGATTTTTTTTATTTAATCCATTTTAGAATAAGGCTGTAACATAACAAAATGTGGAAAAAGTCAAGGGGTCTGAATACTTTCCGAATGCACCCAACAAGCTTTCGCAGTCTCACTACAGAATCAAACATTTTGAAGGTTTAGGCATTCATTCTGAATGCTTAAGTTCCGCAAAGCTCTAGCATAACCCAAGCCTACTTGATGGCAATAGAGCTCACTGTTGCCCTTAGTGGCCAGTTTTATAGCAATCTCCTCCTTACCTGGACAGACGTCTAATTTCACAGTGGATCTTGAGAGACCAGTGTGACAGATAACCTGCTGACTGCTGGGTGGCAGACAAGACACACTGACACTATGTGCCAAAAGCCCTTCCTCCCAGTCTTTCCCATTCCATCCACCTGACCTCCTTCCTGGAATGTGTCAGTTTATCCCATTTCCAGCCCATCTGGCAGAGTGCTTAGGGCTGTCGGCCAGGGAGCAGCCTGCTGTTCCTGAGTCAGGTCTGGATGTCAGGTCTGGATTCATGGAGCACTGAGCCCAGGGTAGGGGGCCAATGGTTCCTCTCCCCATATACCTGTGGCTGTATCCCCATGACCCATCGCCACATCCTGCCCCCCTGCCCTGTCCCGACCTATTAATATCTAGGTCTAGTGCAACCATAGTGACAACTGTATAACTCTTATCCATTCTCCTGTCATTGTTGATGGATTTGGTCTGTTGTAGATTGTGTCAGTGAGATGGAGGGAGTGGCAATTCATTGCCTTGATATCTTTTCATAAAGCATGCAGAGTATGCAGACATCAGGGCATATCGTCACTTCCTCTCAGTGGATTTACGAAACGCTATGTTGACCCCCATATGTTTGTTGCTTTTCAACTGGCGCCCGTCGGGCATAAACAAACAGGATGTAACGAAGGCACTTCCGGCATGTCTCAAAAGAGGGGTGGTCTTGTTACCATAGATACTGAATGTACTGTAGCTACAGCTAGTACTGTATCTTCATGCCAACTGTTTCTGTTCAGAATGCACTCTATAGAATACACATCTTGACTGATCTGAGTCCTGTGTCTCTGTGTTTAGATGAAGCTGCCAGTGCTGCTGCTGGGTCGTTCAGCTGACCTGAGGCCTGGTGAGTTTGTGGTGGCCATCGGCAGCCCTTTCTCCCTGCAGAACACGGTCACCACAGGTATCGTCAGCACCACCCAGAGAGGAGGCAAGGAGCTGGGCCTGAGGAACTCTGACATGGACTACATCCAGACGGACGCTATCATCAACGTGAGTGATACATCCACATCATCAGCACACACACAAGCAGCTGTCACACAGGGCATTTAGTTGTGGAACACAGCTGTCACACAGGGCATTTAGTTGTGGAACACAGCTGTCACACAGGGCATTTAGATGTGGAACACAGCTGTCACACGGGGCATTTAGTTGTGGAACACAGCTGTCACACAGGGCATTTAGTTGTGGAACACAGCTGTCAGTGCAGGGCATTTAGTTGTGGAACACAGCTGTCAGTGCAGGGCATTTAGTTGTGGAACATTTAGTTGTGGATATTTAGTTGTGGAACACAGCTGTCAGCCCAGGGCATTTCGTTGTGGAACATTTAGTTGTGGATATTTAGTGGATATTTAGTTGTGGAACACACAACAGTAGCTCTCCCTTATTTGCCCCGGTACACACGAAGGAGCTGTAGATATACCATCATGAAGGAGCTGTAGATGTACCATCACGAAGGAGCTGTAGATGTACCATCACGAAGGAGTTGTAGATGTACCATCTGATCATCCCTTTAACCTGAATGTTGTTCCTTTTCAGTATGGGAACTCTGGCGGACCCCTCGTCAATCTGGTAAGATATAATTTCTTATTGATAAGAATTACATCTTTCAGAATGGTCTTAAAGGTCCAATTCAGCTGTTTTTATTTCAGTATCAAATCATTTCTGGGTAACAATGAAGTACCTTACTCTGATTGTTTTCAGTTAAAATGGTCAAAAATATACTAAAATAGCTTCTTAGCAAATAGCAATTTCTCAAGCAAGAATTTAGCTAAAACTGTCTGGGAGTGATCTGAGTGGAGAGGGGAAAGCTGAAAATGTGCTGCTATTGGCAGAGCGGTTTTGAAGTCTCTTTCTTATTGGTCTGCTAACTAATTTGCTACCGGGTGATGTCACAAGGCAGGCCAAAACTCCATCCCACCAAAACAGGCTGAAATTTCAGGCGGTCTTATCAAACAGCTCTTTACACCAAAAGGGTGCAATTTCACAGTGTTATTACAACCTCATAGTGTGGAAATATATATAAAACACAGGAAATCACGTTGTTAACTGCACTGGACCTTTCATTGTAAATCTATGACACATCTGGAGGATGTATTTTAATAATGTGTGTTGTTTCTGTCTTCAGGACGGAGAGGTGATTGGGATCAACACACTGAAGGTGACAGCAGGAATCTCCTTCGCCATCCCATCAGACAAGATCCGTCAGTTCCTGGCAGAGTCCCATGACAGGCAATCTAAAGGTACAGATTACCAATCTAAAGGTAGGGCTGTGACGATTATGGAATTTTGGGGTAAAGATAAATTGTCACGCAATTGACCACGGTTATTGTCATAGTTGTAATTTTTTTCAACAATTGTTTTGAGCTTGTAATGCATCATAAATGAATGCATCTTTGAAAATTACCAATGACATACCTAATGAATATAACTCAGGTTTGGTGAAACCCCTGTTTTAAAAATATATTTTGATTGTGCCGTTCTGCTCATAAAACCAACTTTACCCTCTTCATGTATAAAATAAACAAGTACAAATAAAATAAACAAAACTGCTATTGGGTTAGTTTTATATACTTGAAAATAAAGTTTAAAA
Organism: Oncorhynchus tshawytscha; assembly: GCF_018296145.1. Taxonomy (NCBI): domain Eukaryota; kingdom Metazoa; phylum Chordata; class Actinopteri; order Salmoniformes; family Salmonidae; genus Oncorhynchus; species Oncorhynchus tshawytscha. The sequence goes on along the minus strand of NC_056452.1, from coordinate 18,996,135 downwards.
AAAAATATATATATATGTATATATATATATATATATATATATATATATATATATATATATATATATATATATATATATATATATATATATATATATACATATATATATATATATATATATATATATATATATATATATATATATATATATATATACATATATATATATAATCTCCCCCTCTTAAAATGCATGTATTAAGACAATTTTGGCAATTTATTTTTAAGTTTACGGTTATTATCGGTTAGACCAGGGTTTCCCAAACTCAGTCTTGCCCCCCCAATTTTTGGGCCAGACCTATCTAAAGTTTCATGGTTTTGACCAGGTACTGCATATTGAATTTTCAATGTTTATCACCATGTGCTAACGCAGCATTTATCCTCTTTTCTTTAGGGAAATTATCAACAAGTAAGAAATATATCGGTGTGAGGATGATGACTCTCACACCAATGTAAGTTTCAGCCAGCCTGGTTCATCTTGTGAATGAAATTCTTCCAAATACCTGCGTTACATTAAACACATCTGTGTTTTCATTGGTTCCTTTCCCATAGGCTTGCAAAGGAGCTGAAGGAGAGACAATCAGACTTCCCCGATGTTACCTCAGGGGCATATGTAATCGAGGTCATCCCAAAAACACCAGCTGAGACGTAAGTAGTATCTAGGTCCTGAAAGGGTTCTTTGGCTGTCCCCATAGGAGAACCCTTTGACAAATGGGTTCTACATGGAACCTGAAAGGGTTCTACCTGGAACAAAAAGGCTTCTCCTATTGGGACAGCTGAAGAACCCTTTTGGAACCATTTTTTCTAAGAGTGTACTGAGAACAGAACAGTTAAAGTCCTCGACCTTAGATTAGGACAGGAGCATTTAACTCATTTGGTAGTTGGCTAAGTTTCCATCCCTCTCATAAAGGTTGCTAAGAGTTCATTGTCGTCTATACTCTTAAAATTAGACTGGCCTCATAGCACAATGAATTAGCATTTCATGACCACATAAACAGCATGACAGAGCAGTCTACAGAATGCACTCTCTGTATATTTTTTGTGGCCACATAAAATCATTTGTGCTGAGGCGGTGGTCTCCCACTCAAGGAAATGAATAGCTTTCTTTTTGTCTGGTGGAGTTTGTGGTACCAAGGTTAGCAAAATGGTCTTAGATTTTTCAGAGACTATGGTCAGATTTATTTTCTCACAGTGTCTAACAAGAATGTTACTGCCTCTGTAAGTTCATTTAGCTTTTTTTGGAATGGGGAAAACTCCCTTCTCTCAAATTTAAGAGGCTATATTTATATTCTGTGGATTGAGAGATCTAATGGTACACACTGCTTATAGAGCCTAACGTACTTTATCAGTAAAGCGCATATCTTTTTTGCTACATTCCCCCTCCTCCACAGAGGTGGCCTGCAGGAGAGTGATGTCATAATCACCATCAACAGCCAGCGAATCACCTCGGCCAGTGACGTCAGCAGCTCCATCAAGAGGGAAGACACGCTGCGGATGGTGGTCCGGCGGGGGAACGAGGACATCATGCTCACCGTCGTCCCAGAGGAGATTGACCCTTGACTTCTCAGCAACCACGAGCTGGTTCTCAGTGTTGAAAATCACGGACCTTAAACCAGGTGTGTCTGGAGCCACACCCTACCTTAGAACCTGTAACTACTAGTGTCTCCCCCCCTCCACTCCCCTCAAACTACAGAGGTCTGTGATGCCCACACCTACCCCTCTGGGAGCTCAAATGTGTCCAGGCTAATAAAGACATATTTTAGCACCCCTGCTAGTTTTTTAGTATTATTTGTCCTCATGTATGAGTCAAAAAGATACTTCCACACTCATTGACACTGATTATTGCCATCACGTTTGTTTTTATACTCTATTAACATCCTTGCACAGAGAACCCTCCTCAGTCAGAGAGAAGAAGTGAAGGGTGTCCTTAATCTGGTTTGTTGTTGATATTGATTATGTTTTTTAATTGTATTTCTCTTGGTATGTTTTGACGACAATTTCACAGAGGGAATAAAATGGTTTTTAAAAAAGTGGTGTTCCTTACTGATATGAAAATCCTAACTCTGACCACATGAATGTTGATGTTTGAACTATACACATCTAGTAAAGGCCAGTGTACACATCCAGCTTGGCTGCTCTATGCACAGACTGGGACTATGACCATGGCATGATTATGGTTTGGATCATAAACTCAGCAAAAAAAGAAACGTCCTCTCACTGTCAACTGCGTTTATTTTCAGCAAACTTAACATGTGTAAATATTTGTATGAACATAACAAGATTCAACAACTGAGACATAAACTGAACAAGTTCCATAGACATGTGACTAACATAAATGGAATAATGTGTCCCTGAACAAAGGGGGGGTCAATTCCAAAAGTAACAGTCAGTGTCTGGTGTGGCCACCAGCTGCATTAAGTACTGCAGTGCATCTCCTCCTCATGGACTGCACTAGATTTGCCAGTTCTTGCTGTGAGATGTTACCCCACTCTTCCACCAAGGCACCTGCAAGTTCCCGGACATTTCTGGGGGGAATGGACCTAGCCCCCACCCTCCAATCCAAAAGGTCCCAGACGTGCTCAAAGAAAGATGCTCAGGGTCCCTGCTCATCTTCGTGAACGTGCCTTAGGCATGCTGCAAGGAGGCATGAGGACTGCAGATGTTACCAGGGCAATAAATTGGAATGTCCGTACTGTGAGACTTCTAAGACAGCACTACAGGGAGACAGGACGGACAACTGATCGTCCTCTCAGTGGCAGACCACGTGTAACAACACCTGCACAGGATCGGTACATCCGAACATCACACCTGCAGTACAGGTACAGAATGGCAACAACAACTGCCCGAGTTACACCAGGAACACACAATCCCTCCATCAGCGCTCAGACTGTCTGCAATAGGCTGAGAGAGGCTTGACTGAGGGCTTGTAGGCCTGTTGTAAGGCAGGTCCTCACCAGACATCACTGGCAACAACGTCACCTATGGGCACAAACCCATCGTCTCTGACCCAGACAGGACTGGCAAAAAAGTGCTCTTCACTGACAAGTCGCGGTCTTGTCTCACCAGGGGTGATGGTCGGATTTGCATTTATCGTCGAAGGAATGAGCATTACACTGAGGCCTGTACTCTGGAGCGGGATTGATTTGGAGTTGGAGGGTCTGTCATGGTCTGGGGCGGTGTGTCACAGCAAATCAGAACTTGTTGTCATTGCAGGCAATCTCAACGCTGTGCGTTACAGGGAAGACATCCTCCTCCCTCATGTGGTACCCTTCCTGCAGGCTCATCCTGACATGACCCTCGAGCATGACAATACCATCAGCCATACTGCTCATTCTGTGCGTGATTTCCTGCAAGGCAAGAATGTTAGTGTTCTGCTATGGCCAGCGAAGAGCCCGGATCTCAATCCCATTGAGCACATCTGGGAACTGTTGGATCGGAGGGCTAGGGCCATTCTCCCCAGGAATGTCCAGGAACTTGCAGGTGTATATATATATATATATATATATATATAATATATATATATATATTTTGTGGGAACTCCTTCAAGACTGTTGGAAAAGCATTCCAGGTGAAGCTGGTGGAGAGAATGCCAAGAGTGTGCAAAGCTGTCATCAAGGCAAAGGGTGGCTATTTGAATAATCTCAAATATAAAATCTATTTGAATTTGTTTAAAACTTTTTTGGTTACTACATGATTCCATATGCGTTATTTCATAGTTATGATGTCTTCACTATTATTCTGCGATGTTGAAAATAGTAAAAAAAATAAAGAAAAACCCTTGAATGAGGAGGTGTTTATATATATATATATATATACAGTGGGGCAAAAAAGTATTTAGTCAGCCACCAATTGTGCAAGTTCTCCCACTTAAAAAGATGAGAAAGGCCTGTAATTTTCATCATAGGTACACTTCAACTGTGACAGACAAAATTAGGGAAAAAAATCCAGAAAATCACATTGTAGGATTTTTAAAGAATTTATTTGCAAATTCTGGTGGAAAATAAGTATTTGGTCACCTACAAACAAGCAATATTTCTGGCTCTCACAGACCTGTAACTTCTTTAAGAGGCTCCTCTGTCCTCCACTTGTTACCTGTATTAATGGCACCTGTTTGAACTTGTTATCAGTATAAAAGACACCTGTCCACAACCTCAAACAGTCACACTCCAAACTCCACTATGGCCAAGACCAAAGAGCTGTCAAAGGACACCCGAAACAAAATTGTAGACCTGCACCAGGCTGGGAAGACTGAATCTTCAATAGGTAAGCAGCTTGGTTTGAAGAAATCAACTGTGGGAGCAATTATTAGGAAATGGAAGACATACAAGACCACTGATAATCTCCCTCGATCTGGGGATCCACGCAAGATCTCACCCTTGGGGTCAAACTGATCACAAGAACGGTGAGCAAAAATCCCAGAACCACACGAGGGGACCTAGTGAATGACCTGCAGAGAGCTGGGACCAAAGTAACAAAGCCTACCATCAGTAACACACTACGCGGCCAGGGACTCAAATCCTGCAGTGCCAGACGTGTCCCCCTGCTTAAGCCAGTACATGTCCAGGCCCGTCTGAAATTTGCTAGAGAGCATTTGGATGATCCAGAAGAAGATTGGGAGAATGTCATATGGTCAGATGAAACCAAAATATAACGTTTTGGTAAAAACTCAACTCATCGTGTTTGGAGGACAAAGAATGCTGAGTTGCATCCAAAGAACACCATACCTACTGTGAAGCATGGGGGTGGAAACATCATGCTTTGGGGCTGTTTTTCTGCAAAGGGACCAGGACGACTGATCCGTGTAAAGGAACGAATGAATGGGGCCATGTATCGTGAGATTTTGAGTGAAAACCTCCTTCCATCAGCAAGGGCATTGAAGATGAAACGTGTCTGGGTCTTTCAGCATGACAATGATCCCAAACACACCGCCCGGGCAACGAAGGAGTGGCTTCGTAAGAAGCATTTCAAGGTCCTGGAGTGGTCTAGATCCATATCTCCAGATCTCAACCCCATAGAAAATCTTTGGAGGGAGTTGAAAGTCCGTGTTGCCCAGCAACAGCCCCAAAACATCACTGCTCTAGAGGAGATCTGCATGGAGGAATGGTCCAAAATACCAGCAACAGTGTGTGAAAACCTTGTGAAGACTTACAGAAAACGTTTGACCTCTGTCATTGCTAACAAAGGATATATAACAAATTATTGAGATAAACTTTTGTTATTGACCAAGTACTTATTTTCCACCATAATTTGCAAATAAATTCATTAAAAATCTTACAATGTGATTTTCTGGATTTTTTTTCTCATTTTGTCTGTCATAGTTGAAGTGTACCTATGATGAAAATTACAGGCCTCTGTCATCTTTTTAAGTGGGAGAACTTGCACAATTGGTGCCTGACTAAATACTTTTTTGCCCCACTGTATATATATATACTGTATATACACTGAGTGCACCAAACATTAAGACCACCTGCTCTTTCCACAACATAGACTGACCCGGTGAATCCAGGTGAAAGCTTTGATCCCTTATTGGTGTCACTTGTTAAATCCATTTCAATCAGTGTAAATTAACGGGCGGAGACGGTTTATTGTGTATGTTTGCCGTTCAGAGGGTGAATGGGCAAGACAAAATATTTAAGTGCCTTTGAACAGGGTTTGGTAGTAGGTGCCAGGCATACTGGTTTGAGTGTGTGAAGAACTGCAACACTGCTGGGTTTTTCACACTCAACAGTTTCTCGTGTGTATCAAGAATGGTCCACCACCCAAAGGACTTTCAGCCAATTTGACACAACTGTGGGAAGCATTGGAGTCCATATGGGCCAGCATCCTTGTGGAACGCTTTCAACACCTTGTAGAGTCCATGCCCTGACAATTTGAGGCTGTTCTGGGGACAAAAGGGCAGGTGCAACTCAATATTATGAAGATGTTCCTCATGTTTTGTACACTCAGTGTATATACTGTATATATTTCGGTCTCTGACATTGCTCGTTCTGATATTTCTTCATTTCTACATTTTTCTGGATTATGTGTGTATTGTATTTGTATTGCTAGGTATTACTGCACTGTTGAAGCTAAAATACACAAGCATTTAGCTGCACCTGGGATGACATCTGCAAATCTGTGTATGCGACCGGTAACATTTGATTTGATTTGCAGTAAAGGAAAGACACAGACAGAATTAGGTCAACTCTCAAGCCATTGGTCATCTCTTACATTTTATTATGGTCATCCATATATCCTCAGCGAACTGCTTAAGGTGCGACATTAAGTGTCATGTGAATTAGCCACAGTATGAGGTGATTTATATATAGAGAAGGATCCATTACGTTAACTTGTGGAATAGACACCGTCTGGAAGGCAGTTTCAACCAGTCAGCATTCAGGATTAGACCCACCTGTTGCGTAATACGTAATAATTTGACAGTATCCTTTCCGTTACATGTTCTTTGGGCTCGAATCCTAGATAGAAAACACGACCTCATTCTTACCTTTCAAGCGTCCCAAATGGCACCCCATTCCCTATGAAGTGTGCTCTGCTTTTGACCAGGGCCCTTAGAGATATGGTCAAAAGTAGTGCACGATATAGGGAACAGGGTGCAATTTGGGACGCACACACCGTGTGACATCAGTTACAGAGGCCTCGTCGATTAAATGTTTGGTTAATGTACTGTGAAGGATAGCTCAAGGTTTCTAGAAATAGTGTAAATGTCCCATTAGTGTCCCTATGTGATCTGATGTAGACTACCCCCTGAAAGGCTACAGTTACAGTGTAGATGAACGCTGAGGATGTGATGAGCGAGTTTATTAATAATAGAGACTAGTTTACTGGATGACTCATCCATCCAGGTTAATATCAGTGTCGGGCTTGGGGCCAAATGAGAATACTGTTGTGCTAACTAACAATACAATTTATCTGCAATATTAAAACTAACAGTACAATAAATCTGAATTATGTCGATCTGAGAAGGGTTTCTTACCGACAGGCCGGAGGCCATTCTTTCACTGTTGTATTCAAATCATTAAAATATTGATTGCTCTGGGCTTGTATTCATAAAGCCTCTCAGAGTATTGACCTAGGATCAGGTCCCACCTGTCAATGCCACAACATGGTCACACATCTAAAAGGCAAAACTGATCCTATAGAGCAACACTCCTACTCAGTGACATACAGGCCCTAATCTGTATGTTACAAATAGAGTATTAATTTCCAAGAGCACACAAGACATAGTAGGCTACAGTACTGAAATGCTGTGTTGATTTTTTCCCACTACTTTACACTTCATAAAGATCCTAATACAACAGGTTTTGATTAGTTCCCTTCATTGCCATGCAGAGTAGCAGCACCAGCAGTTGGATAGTGTTGATACAGTTGGTACCACTCTACATGCTTTTCTTGGTGAGCATACTAGGACCTGCCCTTTGCTCACAGGAAGCTTTGCCCTACTTTTGCCAAGCCAGGTCCAGTCAACCAGCACTGACCTACAGCTCTGTAGTTCAAAGCAGCATAAGAAGAAGTATACATGTCTAGTCTACAGATCCTGGAGGAAAACACTGGCCCACTCTGTAACCTGGCCCAATGGATGAGTGTAGACTGATCAGGAGTGAGGACAACAGACATCATCCAGGGTTGTTAAAGCAGGCAGTGGCAGGCGTCACATGGTGTCTCTCCCACTAAATGTTTTACTGTGTCTGTGCCCAGTGGGATTCAACTGTTTCCATTCCAGTTTGATGCATGATCATGATTTATACAAAGGATTATTGTTCTCGTACATAGTTACTTATTGATTTAGCTGGTACGGTAATCCACGCCAAACATCCAGCACATCATTCTGGTAAATTCATGTTTCACATAATCCTTAAAATATTTAGTCAGCTGAGCTTTTCCCGGAAAGATCAGCCCGGGGTGTGGTGACCTGTTCAAGGATGCAGCAATGGAGCCCTCTGTAATGTAGTAATGGAGTCCTACCAAAGACATGAAACCAACGGCTCCACCTAGTGCTTCTCCTTTACCAACATAAACATTTCATGTTTTACATTACAGAGAAATGAATATGTTTAGCAGGTGTGGACTGGAGAGCAGGTTTTGTTAGATTCTTAATTTTTTTTTTTTTTTTTACCCTTGCACATAAAATAATAAACATATTCTGTAGTTTTGTTACAGTATAAATATATTTATTTTCACTCTTGATCATACAGTGCAGTTATTTAAACCAGTCTGTTAATACACAGAATATGAAAGGGAGTCAAATTTACAACAGTTAGACATTATTTTACAAACATGCACAAGTGGTAAAACTACAGTAAAATAAGCAGCTTGTCTCTGGGGAGTTGGGTGATTGGGTTCAGGTTATTGGGTGTGGGTTATTGGTCGCAGCCAGTGTAGGGGCTGTGCATGGGGCAGGGGATAAGGTTGGGGCTAAAGTCAGTGGGGGCTGGGGTAGGGGATGTGGCAGGGGCTGTGGTTTGGGTAGAGGCCGGAGTTGGGATGGAGTTAGTGCAAGGCCTGAGGCTGGTCAGGCGTGGGTGCTGTGGTCTTGAGGTGGTTAAGGGGAAGGGCCAGGGTCTGCAGTAAGGCCGTTTCCAGGCGCAGCTGCATGGCATCCAGTCGCTGGTCCATGTGTTCCATCAGCCTCCTCTCCATCTCACCCAGACACCTCTCCAGGACCTGCTCCAGCCCTCTGCAGCATGCGTGCTCCTGCCTGCAAGACGATCCATCACAGAATAGGTTTTCAGAAGAATTAAAGTACCTCCCTTTGGTGCTGTCTCCCTCCCATGTTAACATTGCCCTTGAACATATCCTCGCTATCCTCACAGGTTTCACTGGACCGGGAGTTTTCCCTGACAACAAGACCTTTACGGTCATACAGACACAAACATTTCCCGGAACATAAACAGACACACCACAATGCCGCCAGAACCATTACCAAACCCAGACAGACATGGTCAGCCCTGACATCCCCCATCCACTTGACTCCTAACCACAAAATCTGGACGCCATTCTACTCCAACCACACCATGTAAACGATCAGAGGGAGTTTTACATTGTAGTTAGACCCACCACCAGTCATCATACTCACCGCGGGCCGTTGGATGTCTTTGAGGCATCCTCGATGCGGAGCTGAGTCACCTGCCCACACACACTCTGCAGCATAGGGAGCAAGTCTGGGCTGATGCATGGCCTCCGTCCTCCTGGCTGGCCGTTAAGAAAGGGTGAAATCATGTCTGCCAGGCTGGTGTGAGTATCGCAGGCTGCACGAGACTGGGGCCATGGATCTGAGGAGGCAGAGTCAGACATCTCGTCTGGCTGGAGGCTAGTGTTGACTGAGGGGTGTTGAATGTCAGCTGGAGCTGAAGAGGGTCCGTTAGTTACTCTAGCAAGAGCAGAGAGAGCCCCACTGCTCACGAGGAGGGGCAGAAACCCACTCAGTGAGTCAGCTTTGTTCTGGGAAAAAAAAATACCAAAGAGCTCGATTTACCATACAATACAGCGATTGTCTTCGGTGTTCTCTGTTCACTAGTCTTGAGCTTCTCGCTATCTGACAGCCATCTTGGTGGGTAGAAGAATGAACAATACAATACAATACAAGCCAGTGTCTCCTGTGTCATTTCGGACTGCGTCATTTTCCACTGAGGCTTCTATTGACTGGTATTGGTGACTGTGGTGCATTGACGTCAGCGGAGAACCCACCTTCTGCTGAAACTGGACCATGTTCATGAGGCTCTGGGCCCCCGGTGAGAGGCTGGCGCCCATCTCCTCCACCATGGACTGCACACGGAGCATGTCGATGCTGGGCCCCAGGCTCAGAGAGCAGTCCACAGGTGTCAGTGTCTGTAGGCCCATCACGACCCGAGCCACAGCCACGCTCCCTCGCCCACCAAGAGACAGCAGCTTAGAAAACACAGAGGTTAGCCCAAGAAAGGGCACCACCCATAATAACCCTAACTAGACAGGTAAAGAGGATGAGTCAATGGATTTCATGTTCCCAGAGACATTGCTATGTGCTAGTAGAGAATAAACAGGAACGGGACTGAAGTAGTAACAGAAACTACTGTTGATTTGAAAGCTGTGGTTGACATGCATACCTTCACCTCACATGATGCGGCAGGAGACTCCAATATTAAGTGTTTCCTGTAGAAGGGTCCTCTCTCTGCACTGAAAAGCAAAAAAAAATATTTTTTTAATAAGGACGTACCACATTACACCCAATTATCATACTGTATCCATTTTTCGCTTTAAAATGTATGCCAAACAAAAAAACATTAATTTCTAAGTTAAACCATACAACTCCATGCACAAGGAATGCTTTTAATAATTTACTCAGAAATGTTTATACAAAAACAACATTTACTGGACAAACTGTGCAGATGCAAAGTTTGGTAACAGAATTTCTGTAAAATCTGTCTGTTTTTTTTTAATGTGACCACGCTTCCCAAAAGCGTAAATATCTGCTCTGGATTAAGTTTAAAAAATGTCTGCAGAAAGAATGGTGTGTCAGACATACCACAAGCGACTTACAGCTGTAATCGCAGCAAAAGGTGGCGCTACAACTTAAGGGGGCTGAATAATTTTGCACGCCCAATTTTTCAGTTTTTGATTTGTTAAAAAAGTTTAAAATATCCAATAAATGTCGTTCCACTTCATGATTGTGTCCCACTGGTTGTTGATTCTTCACAAAAAAATACAGTTTTATATCTTTATGTTTGAAGCCTGAAATGTGGCAAAAGGTCACAAAGTTCAAGGGGGCCGAATACTTTCGCAAGGCACTGTGTATATATGTATATATATATATATATATATACACACACACACACACCTGTCAGGCTGTATGTTGGGGTCTCTTTCCCCGCGACTGGTGCCACAGTAGTCCCCAGCCTGGGAGTAGACCTCGATTGTGCGGGCCTCGCTGGTCACCAGCAGGCTGGTGATGAGGGCAGGGCAGTGGGGTGCACAGCACAGGGTGATGACACACGGAGACCCCTGCTCAACCTGCTCCAGGAGCACTGGAACACACCTGAGGACAAACAAGAGAGTGATCAAAATGTCAAAGGGTAGCAGTATTTTTATTAAGAAAATCAAGGATTTTAATATCGGTGCTGTAACTATTCTAGAGAGTGGAAGTTAGTCTAGATTGCTAACTATGACCGTCTGGGCCTTCCTGGAACGTTTCAATGAGTTAAGGCATGCATAAACAGTTTATGTGTGGTCATTTAAAGGGTTGACGAGGTCACTGCGGTATGGGATTGTCTGTCAGTGGAGAAGATGATAAACAATGTGTCTTACCCGTTCGGTGTGTCTCTGTCGATCTGACTGATGTCAGTGTCGATACTTGACTGTACTGGGAGAAGGATGTCAGAGAGTTGGCGCTCCTGTGATTTGCAAGCCCATGACGTGTGCCCGTTGACAGGTCCATCTTTGCTTGTACTCACGTCAATACTGGCCATGATGATGACCGCTTTCCCTAAACGTAATGCCTATCTGGCCTTGGGTAGCTAACTATCTAGCCAAATGGACTAGTAAAATACAAAACAGATTCCTCTTCTACAGCACAGTGACGTTATGAACAAATTCTGGGCAGAAACGGTTATTTCAGTCACACTGTTGGTTTGTCTATGCCAGCCGGTAACCGTGCAAAAATATATCAAGCAATCCTATCGACTCTCAAGGAAATGCTAGCTAACGTTAGCATGTTAGCTAGCATACAGGCGGCCCGTCCATTCTTGGGTCAAAGCATGGAAACGTCAGTTAAAACGCTACAATTCATACCTTACATCAACCAATCGTTTTAGAAAGCATATCTGGCGACCAGACGACTAACTAGCTGGCAACTTCGATGAAAGCACGGCTCGTTTATGATGTTACAACACCAATGAAGCACTTCCGGGTTACGCTTTTTTCCCCTTCTGTGGATCGGTTTCTACTAAATAGCACAGCCACAAACTGACAATTAGCCTCAGGCCGATCGTTCAAAAATCATAAAAACGAATTAATTTTTGGTCTTAATTTAAGATTAGGGCTAGACATAATGTTAGCCGTGTGGTTAAATTTAGGCTTAAAATCAGATTTTAAGAAAATAAATTGTAGAAATAGGTCGTATGATTTTGTGGCTGTGTTGACTAGCGACGACCCTGTGGATCTTCTACTTCTGTAGAACGCTTTTCTTTCTTCCTTCAAAATAAGAGTCCAAACCAGTAGACTGTATAAATGAATAATGATAGTAGTAACCATCCAATTACATATATTATCGTGCAATTATTAGCTAACTATTAATTAATGGTGACATTTCGTGGATGAAAAACAAAACAAATTCTATTAAAAACAACATTAAAAAATATATTAACATTTTTTTTAAACAACATTTAAAAACAAAGGAAAACAACTAGCCTTAAACATGTTATTTATTTTCCCTCTTTTTTTTTCTTTTTTTTAACATGCTGTTTTATTGAAAGACTGACTCTGGAGTAGTTTTGAGTGAATTTACCATAGACACTAAAACCAGGGCACAGATTTACACAGCACGACTGTATTTCACTCACTGTTTAAATCCAACCGCCAGGTGGCGACATTCACCATCCTGTATAATGGCAATAAAGAGAAAATGGAAACCGGTACATAAACCTACCAGTTAACCGCAGCCGAGTTCAAAATACCGAGGATTTTGAGAAAACAGCGGTGGCATTCGACGTGGGGATTTTAACCCTCTTCCAAAAGCAGTGCTGAGCGGAATAAGGTACCAAAATATGTCATTGATTTTCTAAATTACTGCATGATATTGCTCACTGAAGTATTAGTGGAACGTTAGTCACTATGACCATTCGTTTTGGTCTGCTGCATCCCTCTCTGAAATAACACCTTGATGTTACCGCTATTTTACATTGTAAAATTGCCAGTCACATCGTTGTTGTAAATTGAACAATAGATATGAGTTACTTTAATTTTATCGCAGCTGATATTTGCCCTGCTGTACAGTAGGAACAAAATGTGTTACGGTATAAAAAAGAAAGTTTTGTGTCGCAGCTGCAGTAAAATTTAGCTATGCGCGGAGTTTTTATTTTTTATTTTTTTTAATCTGCTTAGTGTTTCTTTGCTTGCTACGTGTGACAACAACATGTTGCTGGAAACAATTGGTTGATACATTGTTGCACACATCTCGCACATCCTCCGCTGACAAAAATTTCTTCACATGTTGCAACGCCGAGAATGTTGGCATTTCAAGAGTAGATAATTGCCTAATTAGAACGTTCAGAAACATATCTGCAAGCCCATTAAAAAATGTGTAAAAACATACATTTGCAGTCAACTGTAGTTTTTGGCATTATGGTTTACTCCAAGGCTAGGGAATCTATTTTGATGGTGCTCCCAAAAATCCCTGCGATGGGGGGAGGGGCATGTACGTGGCAGTCTTTTCTCCCTGAATTATACTCCCTGGTTTGAACCTCTCCACAATTGTAGGGTCCTTGCTGTCTGGGAGCCTTGGGACGTCCATACTCTCCATTGAATTTTAAATTTATTATATAACAATTACACTTGATTTTAGTGAACAGTAATAACAGACACAGATGCATCACCTCTGCATGTCCTCACCAGTTTTCTTAATCTAATAGCTCTTTGTAGTCTTGTTGGGTCACATCTCACACATTCCTGACCTTTTGATGAAATACCTACTTTCCATTTACCTAGATAGGGTTGGGTGATAGGTCATCTGCCCTGGGCCTCTGTTCACCTGTTGCACATCTGTTTCAAGGGTACCTACCTATCCAAAATCAAATCCAGACCATCATAAAAGGAAATGAAGCTCATTGGCCTATTTATTTACAGCACCTACTGCCAGCCGTTTGTGTGAACTTGTGTACTCTCCCAGGTATTTGATTGCCCGTCATAAATACTTGAGCGACCCAAAAGGGAAATCTTCCCTTCCACCTCGGCCTCCGCCCCCTCTGCTCCTTGCTCTCCTTGGGATGCAGCTGCTGCTCTCACTGTCCGGCTTGTACTCTGTCATCCTAAAGCCTCAAATGCCCTCTGGTCAAACGGAGTACTGATCTGTTAGCTAGATATGTAGTTAAAACATGTTTTTTATAGACAAAGCAATTTAAAATCCCCGCTTTGAGTCTAAGTTTAAAAATGTTTTTATTTTATTTTAGCAGCAGCATGGCTGACACAGTAGTAGTTGTGTAAAGAACGAAGGCCTTGTGAGCGCAGTGAAAAGGGTCATGCAGGGTGCGTGAGCTGGCGGTGGCTGTATATTCACTTGGTGGGTTCTGAAGGCAAGTCTGGCAAAGCCGTATCCCCAGTGTGGGCAACACATTTTTACAAGCTTCTGCTCAGCCACTTAGCATGCCGAGACTCGCAAAATTATTTTAATTGGTGCTGTTAGTTTCATACAAATATGTCTTTCAGAAGATTCCTGTCATGAGATCATCAGTGGATAGTGTGTTACATCTCACAGGTATTAATATGATATGTAACGGACTAACAACTCATCTACCTCGTTTTACAGACCCCTGTGCGGCAGTGTAAAGATGGAGTTGAGGGGAGTCTGTTGTGTGTTGTTGACCTGTCTATTCTACACGTCCTCTGCTGACAAAGATTTCTTCACTTCCATCGGTAGGTTAAATGTCCTCTCCTTTCATGAACATCTCTCTGTTGATCCCTTTATTCAGTAGTTTCATCGCTTCCAGCCTGTCTTGGTCACAAACATTGGCTTGAACGGCATTGCTCCCTATGAAAAACGTTATTTATCACCGACATAAACATTACAAACATGTCTAAAATGTTCAACGCATAGAAGAACTAGTACAACTTTTGACCCCTGTGTTTCACTGTGTTCACTAGGTCAGATGACCGATCTGCTGTACACAGAGAAGGACCTGGTCACCTCTCTGAAGGATTACATCAGAGCTGAGGAGGACAAACTAGAGCAGGTCAAAAAGTGAGAGGAGGGCTCCGGTGCATAGGCAGTCTCTTTTATATCTCTCCATCTTTCTCCCACAGTCACAGGCTCTGGCAGGTTATAAAGTGAGAGGAGGGCCCGGTGCATAGGCAGTCTCTTTTATATCTCTCCATCTTTCTCCCACAGTCACAGGCTCTGGCAGGTTATAAAGTGAGAGGAGGGCCCGGTGCATAGGGTCTCTTTTATATCTCTCCATCTTTCTCCCCAGGCTCTGCATAGGCAGTCTCTTTTATATCTCTCCATCTTTCTCCCACAGGCTCTGGCAGGTTATAAAGTGAGAGGAGGGCCCGGTGCATAGGCAGTCTCTCTTATATCTCTCCATCTTTCTCCCACAGGCTCTGGCAGGTTATAAAGTGAGAGGAGGGCCCGGTGCATAGGCAGTCTCTCTTATATCTCTCCATCTTTCTCCCACAGGCTCTGGCAGTCTCTCTTATATCCAAAGGTGGCAGGTTATAAAGTGAGAGGAGGGCCCGGTGCATAGGCAGTCTCTCTTATATCTCTCCATCTTTCTCCCACAGGCTCTGGCCCAGGATAGCTAGGCAGTCTCTCTTATTCATCTTTCTCCCACAGGCTCTGCAGGTTATAAAGTGAGAGCCCCACAAGGCACCATGTTATAAAGACTGTAAAAGAGAGGAATGTACATCACAGGAGGTTGGTGGCACCTTAATTGGGGAGGATGGGCTCGCGGTAATGGCTGGAGAGGAATCAATGGAATGGTATCAAATACATCAAACACATGGTTTCCAGGTACCCTGAGCTGTCCTCCCCTCACCAGCCTCCTGTGGAGTTCATATCCTGCTTCACGACACTATCCGTAACATGTCTTTAGAGGGTGTCATATTGCCATGTCTCTAGCTTACAATGGGCCTGGCTAACCAGAGACCTAGTTTCTCTGGCTATGAAGATGGCACAATAAACCAACAGGGTGTGTCAAGTGCAGGACATGATATACCTGTTCTCTTTTTTTTGCCTTCCGTGTGTGTGTGTGTGTGTGTGTGCATGAGTTCATATATGAAGTTGCATGTCATATGTAAATGTGCATATGAAAATGATTCACCGTTTGCTTCTGAGTCACTTGTTTTTTTCTTTCTTTGTTTATTAGTCACATGATTCACAGGGTACAGTGAAATTCTTAAGTTCCAACAGTGCAGGTCAAGAGGAGTAGCCTATATTGAATGCATTTTCCCTCCATGGTGTGTCCAGGTGGGCTGAGAAGCTGGATGTGTTGTCGGCCACAGCCACTCAGGACCCAGAAGGCTTCCTGGGCCACCCGGTCAACGCCTTCAAGCTGATGAAGAGGCTCAACACAGAGTGGGGAGAGCTGGAGAGCCTGGTTCTCAAGGACATGTCTGATGGTCAGGGCTACTCGCACGCCTCTATTTTAATAACTATAAATGCTATGTTACCACATACAGATTCAATTATTGCTAAGTCCTAATTTGACAACTTAATAAAATAAAATAAAAACAATATAATCAGTCATGTTGCATTTTAAGCAATCACGGAAGTGATCTAACAGGGTCTGTTTTCTACAGAGATGAATGAAATAACAGAGGCTCACATAGATGACGGCCTCCAATCGATTACCACATTCCTCATTTTGCGAAGTTCACCGTATTGTACATTTGCTCTCCAATATTTATTGTTTTGTATGTATGTTCATTAGCAGAGTACACACATTCCCCTTTTTAGCTTCAGAGTAGATTGTGCTGATTTATTGGCACATATAACCATGTAGTGCGCCGTAGTTTTACAAACTCAGTGGCTAGTGCTAAAACAATGACGTCATACCATTTGTTCTCCTAGCATCTATACCACCCTGTGTGAAGATGGTAGAATTTGAGGTTCCTAACCATCTTTCCTTCCCGTACTCCAGGGTTCATCTCTAACCTGACCATCCAGAGACAGTACTTCCCCAACGATGACGACCAGACGGGGGCAGCCAAGGCCCTGATGAGGCTTCAGGACACCTACCGGCTGGACACACACACCATATCCTCAGGAGAGCTTCCTGGTGAGTGGGGCTGGGACGTAGAGGCTAGGGGCTTAGGGCATCTACTGGCTAGACACGCTCACCATCTCCACGGGGGAACTGCCTAGTGAGGGCCAGGCAGGGAGAGGCTGACTAGGGGCTTAGGGCATCTACTGGCTAGACACGCTCACCATCTCCAAGGGGGAACTGCCTAGTGAGGGCCAGGCAGGGAGAGGCTGACTAGGGGCTTAGGGCATGCGGTGGGAGCTTCATACCAGGACTGGATTAGCAGCGGACGTGTTGCCGGCAGAGGTTCTGTTAGAGCTTCAGTGATGGCTGCTCCTACTGTTGCAGGGGGAAATCGTGCTCCGTGCTCACCACATGCAGTGGAGCACCCCATTTAGTCCACATGGCTGCTTGAAATGCCATATAAGTGAACTGCATGCAAATGCTGCTGAGATGGAGATGTGTGTGTCACTCTGCACATGTTAACATCTACACACAGGAACCAATAAGGATGTCGCTATGAGCCCTATGACAGTGGAGGACTGCTTTGAGCTGGGGAAGATCGCCTACTCTGATGCCGACTACTACCACACAGAGCTGTGGATGGAGCAGGCCCTGAAACAGCTGGACGGGGGAGAGGAGTCCACTGTGGACATGGTAACCATCCTGGACTACCTCAGCTACTCCATCTACCAGCAGGGGGAGCTAGAGAGAGCCTTGGACTACACCAAGAGACTACTCAAATTGGGTGAGTGGAGACTGCTGTAGTACTTGTACATTATGTAAGGCCAAGGGCCTGTCTGAATACTTCTGAAATTGATACGTTGTCTGAATCTATAACTGAAAGCGGGGCTACCTCCCTTTGGCTTTCACCAGTCCCACCTAGTCAGATTACTGAAATACATTTTTAAGTACTGTCACCCAAGTATGTGTACGATATTTGTTTTTCATGTCTTGATTGTACTGCACAGGTCAATACTGAGTAGACTTCTGTCCTAACCGAGTCTTGTGTTTCTCAGACTCTGCCCACCAGCGAGCCAACGGCAACCTGAAGTACTTTGAGTACCAGCTGGCCAAGCAGAACAAGGTGGAGGCGGAGGAGGGCCAGAAGGAGAAGGAGAAGAGAGAGAGGGAGAAGAGAGAGGCATCTGACAAGAAGGGCAGACCTGCAGACTACCTGCCTGAGAGGAGGAAATATGAACAGCTGTGTCGCGGCGAAGGCATCAAGATGGTGAGAGCCACTAACTGTACCACAGGAGGTTGGTGGAACCTTAATTGGGGAGGACCGTCGCATGGTAATGGCTGGAACGGAATTAGTGGAATGTTATCAAATACATCAACCGCTTGGTTTCCATGTGTTTGATGCCATTCCGTTTGCTTTGTTCCAGCCATTATTATGAGCAGTCTTCTGCTCAGCAGCCTCCACTGAACTGTACTAACCAGTGGCTGGTGGCACTTTAAATCGGAGGACAGACTCGTAGTAATGGCTGGAATGGAATACATTGAAAGGTATCAAACGCATAGTTTCCATTTGTTTGATTCCATTCAATCCTTTCCAGCCATTACTATGAACTGTCCTCCCCTCACCAGCCTCCACTGGCTAACACACACACTCTGCATGCACAGCTGCTAATGGCTATGTATTTTAAGTCCTAGTCCTCTCTTCCATCTTTCAGACCCCTCGTCGCCAGAGTCGTATGTTCTGTCGTTACTCTGACAACAACCACCACCCCCTGTACGTGCTGGGTCCCGTCAAGCAGGAGGACGAGTGGGACCGCCCACGCATCATCCGTTACCACGACATCCTCTCCAATAGCGAGATCGAGAAGGTTAAAGAGCTGGCCAAACCCAGGGTGAGTTCAAAGTTCAACCTCCGGGGGAAGACGGGGTCTGGCGTGTGGTTTTCCAGAATTATAATGAATTATAATAAGGATAATTTTGGGGGGAAATTATGCAACCCTAGGTGTGGTCGACATTAGAATGTGTCTAAGATGCATGCTGCCATAAGAAGACTGGGGATGCCCACCCTGCACGAGGACCTGACTGTGTTCCCGTGTTTGTTTGTTACAAACTAGCTGGATAAGAGCAACATGCCATTTGTTTGGCACATACAGTAGTATTTGATAGCTCTGTTAGATCTAGAGGTGAGTTTTGACTCGGCAATGAACATCACCTCTAATGGTCATAACTGAATCGAGTGGTCATAACTGAATTATAGCTTCATATCAACACATAATTCAGACTTTTACATAAATCGTGTATTAATGTAAATGATAGAGATCCATAACTCAAGCTAGAGTTCAGCTCTTGGAGAGGGTAAGGGGGCCCAGCAGGGACACACAGCACAGACTTAATGTAGCCTCGTAGTGTATGTGGGTCCAGCAGCCAGTCAGTGTGTAACAGGGATTGTCCCTGTAACCCATGTCCTCTCTGCCGGTTGGCTGTTGGCTCCACAGCTGCGCCGGGCCACCATCTCCAACCCCATTACTGGTGTGCTGGAGACCGCCCACTATCGCATCAGCAAGAGGTAAGTCCAGCAGGCAGGGATGGGCACAGCGCTGTACCCCATACCCCTCCGCACCCTGCATCCTCTCCTTCTGCTTGGGCAGGATCCGTGGCAAGAGCACAACAGCTAATCGGGAACTCTGCGATTTAAGCGTAGAGGGATTATAACGGATTGTAAATGGACCGTTTGTATGTTTGGGGAAATATTGCTGGAACAAGTAACATTCTTGTGAGATGGTAGACACTTTGGGTGTATTGGAAGCTAGGTTGATTTTTGAAGGTATAATTCAGTCCCTCTGGGCCCGTGCTCTTGCCAAGATGTCCCGCTACTGCTTTGATCATAACAAGAGGGAGGAACAGGAGTCCAGTACCTGCTTGTAATGACTCCCTTAACAGTAGTCTGGGTGCGACCAGGCCAGTTTAATATCTTCTACCTTTGGTAATGTCTCATTTAAGTTTTGGCTGTGACCATTACAAGTTGCAAGTCGTGTACTGCAATGGTTTTAGACCTGATGGTCCACATGCCCTGGCCTAGCGTCAGTCTGTCTCTCATACAGTTGCTTGATCATTCAGTGATGTCTCTATCTCTCTGTCTCTGTCCTCCTCACTGTGATCTGTGACTGTAATGTGAACCGTCTGGGATACTAGCTAAGGCGTGCCACCGTGCATGACCCCCAAACTGGGAAACTCACTACAGCCCATTGGTCTCCAAGAGGTAAGGGGTCAAAGGTGACAGAGAGGGGCCTGCATGAGGCCCTGTCTGCACTGCTCATCCCTACCTCTCACCCCCTTTTGTGGAACTTTACTTACGGATACACCTACCTCTCCACCTCTCTCCTCCTACTGCAATGACATCACTTCCTCTCCTCTCCAACCCATCAGATGATTGACATTATCGACATGACAACCCAATCCATGCAGTGGCAAGCACAGTTTTTCCTGCTCTTTTTCTTTGAAAACAGGAGTTTTTCTGTTATCTTGGTGCAGGCTCTGGTGCAGGCTCTGGTGCAGGCTCTGGTGCAGGCTCTGGTGCAGGCTCTGGTGCAGGCTCTGGTGCAGGCTCTGGTGCAGGCTCTGGTGCAGGCTCTGGTGCAGGCTCTGGTGCAGGCTCTGGTGCAGGCTCTGGTGTATCTTACAGAATGACGTTTCAGTGTATGGGTAGAATCTCCTCTTGTAGAAAGGGGTCTGCCTGCCTATTTGTTCCCTTCAAGCCTGTTTAATGTGGCGTGGCTATAGAGCGTCCCCTTGTGGAAATAGATTAACTGCAGTTGATGAGCAAATGGAAACATGGTGATCTTCCTCTTTTCCTCTGACCCCAGATTTCAGCTTCATTACGCCAATTAACCTAAATCAGCCAAATTTATTCAGCATTTAGCTCATAAAACCTGCTCAATGTGTTTGTGAATTATCTTAGGGGCATTTATTTATCAGGGTTCTCAGTTAGGCTCTAGATTTTTCTTCTTGATAGATGAATGGTTTAATGAAGCACTCCGATACAGAACATGTTTTTGTAACCATACAGCTTATATAGCAGCTGATGGAGTATTTATATCTAAGGATGTGAGCCAGCATTCTGTCCGGACTCTAATGACAGCACTTCCAACCCTGTCTTCCAGTGAAGACACTCGCACATATATACTTCAGAATTAATAGATTGAGGCCATTTTTAAGGCATTTCCTATTCATCTTTATAACATGCACAGGCTACGCTAATTAAAAAAAGGACACACACATTCATGTTAAATGAGGGCGTGTAAACAGCGCCTGAGACATGGGCCTGTCTGACTCGACATGTTTTGAAGTGAGGCTTGGCCCCTACCCAATGAAAGGATGAGATCTTGGTCTCCCCAGTCAACTCTGCTCCCTGCTGGACTCTTACCAGCATCTTCTGTTACTCCCATAGCTTTTCAATCTATATTTATACATTCCAAATGGCAAGGTCTATAACAGAGGGACAGAAGGGGCCTGGGGTCTGTTTGTTTAAATTAATAACCCTAACTCCAAAATGGTCACTCCTCCTCATAAATGCCCCAACTTCCTTGGTGAGAAACAGTTCGTTTTTAATGTTTTTGCTCTGAGACTGGATAAATATGGAGTTCCCTTTCACCTGTTTCAACCTGCCTGTTTCCTTCTACAGATGTAGAATCTTAATTTGAGCCAGTTTGCTACAGCAAGAAAACAATTCTGCAGCAACAGGAAATGTGAATTATTATTATGTGGATCATAATTGTAGGGGTCGATGCATTTTTTGTAAGGGAAAATCAAGTCTTCCGACACATTTTAAACCTCAAATGGCACTACAAGTTTTACATTTCCTGCATTGCAGGAAAGTTCTCCTGCAACAGGGTGATAAAATTAAGATCCTACATCTGTATACCCCTTCTAACCTACAGTACTACCACATGCTGTCCATGCTGCTTAACTGTTAACTGTGGACACACTAATCTAGAATAACATTATTCAGCTGCCTGGCTGCAATTTTGATGCTAAATAAAGATGTATTTTACGACTCAAACTCTCAGTCTCTCATCACAGTGCATGGCTAACCTCCTACGAAGATCCAGTAGTGGACAAGATAAACCAGCGCATTGAGGACATCACCGGCTTGAATGTTAAGACTGCAGAGGAGCTACAGGTAACACAACCGAACATCAGTGTGGCTGAGGGACTTTAGTAGGACTGGAGCACTGGCAGGAGGGGATACCTTGGCAGTACATCTAGTTTAGCAACTAATGATGTGAATATACACTGGCGGCTAGGAGGAGCCTAGGGCCAGTAACCTAAAGGTTGCTGGATCGAATCCCCAAGCTGACGAGGTACAGATCTGTCGTCCTACCCTTGAGCAAGGCAGTTAACCCACTGTTTACCAGGAGCTGAAAACGTGGATGTCGGTTTAAGGCAGCCCCCTGCACCTCTGATTCAGAGGGGTTAGGCTAAATATGGAAAACACATTTCAGTTGAAAGCATTCAATTGTACAACTGACTAGGTATCCCCCTTTCCCTTTTATACAGTATGCCTATTATAGCAACTATAAAAACTCAGTGCAAGCAATGAATGCAAAAGGAATCCATTTTACTGCTGTTATCTACTTAGGAAGAGCCTACCAAAGGACTAGATGAGTGTCTCTAATGACAACACAGCATCTGTCACTGAGTTTGTCCTCTGTTCATCTCTCCTCAGGTGGCAAATTACGGCGTGGGCGGGCAATACGAGCCCCACTTTGACTTTGGACGGGTAAACAAGGCTTCTCTTTCTATTCTGGTCAGGGAACTATGACCTTTATGCTGTATGACTGAGAGCCAGTGGGTGATTGTTGATGGCTGGCACACGTGCATCAACTGTTGCTAGTGGGTTCATATGTGGATGGGAGTTTTTCCTCGACTTCACTGCTGGTGTTATTGAACCTTTGTGTATGTTCCATGTCTTTGTAGAAAGATGAACCGGATGCATTTAAGGAGCTGGGCACCGGGAACCGCATCGCCACCTGGCTCATTTACGTTAGTATTAAGCAATTCACTATTTCAGCTGTAGTTCATAGATTTGGATACAATTTTGGGTCTTCCATTTTACCCACGTGTGAATCTCATTCCAAAGGTTCCTTTTAAAAAGAAATGGGTTTCAAAGAGCTCTCGTATTAAAGTGGTGTGATGCGATGGCTTGACGAGGCTCTCTGTTGCAGATGAGTGACGTACCTTCAGGGGGAGCCACTGTCTTTACTGATGTGGGAGCTGCAGTGTGGCCCAAAAAGGTGAAACACACCGCTGGGGTGTTCACTTTTAAGTGCGTGATGGGGTTTATTTATTTGACATGTTGATGCTAAATAAAGAGCTTTGTGTATGTGTAAACTGTTCTTTTCAGGGAAGTGCAGTGTTCTGGTATAACCTGTTTGCCAGTGGAGAGGGTGACTACAGCACGCGGCACGCAGCCTGCCCTGTCCTAGTGGGCAACAAGTGGGGTGAGCTGACCTGTCTCTCATTACATCCTATTTCCTACACCCTGAGAACTAGAGGTCTGCCCCGAGGGCAGTGATACGGTTGTGTCAGGTCCGCTAACGGTTTGCTGCAGCAGTTAACAGTTGGTCCTTGTTTATCACGTCCTCCTGACTTGGTTTCCTCTTCCTTCTCCAGTGTCTAACAAGTGGATGCACGAGCGAGGCCAGGAGTTCAGAAGACGTTGCACTCTGAACGAGTCAGAATGATCCAACGAAATAAGCTTTTCTCCTCTCATCCCTCTTCCTGGACCCTCCTGACTCTCGGCTCTGTGGGCTGTGAAGTGCCCTCTGACCTCTCGTCCTCCTCTCCAAAACTCAGTGTTCACTGAGGCTCTGGCTGCTCATGTGATGTCACATGTATTTGTAGTTGAAGTGTGTGTGAGTGGTTCACCAGTGGGTCCGAAGCGCTTCGCTCCCAGTCTGTGCCTTCTGTCATGGGTTTTGCACACTCCGACTGCACAGCTGTCTTAACCTGAGGAACTTTTTTAAAATTTCATTCTCACCCTTAACAGGGACTTTGATACAAGATATTAAGTTAATTAGAGCAAGCAACACAGCTGCTTATCCCGTTCAACTTCCAACACATTGTTTTGGTGTGCCCTACTCTTTTTCTCTACCTGAAACACTCCTTTTAACCACCACTCCAATCCCTTCCTCCACTCCTTTTAAACATCACGCCAATCCCTTCCTCCACTCCTTTTAAACATCACGCCAATCCCTTCCTCCACTCCGTTTAAACCATCACGCCAATCCCTTCCTCCACTCCTTTTTTTCCAATCCCTTCCGCCACTCCAATCCCTTCCTTCCTTTTAACCGCCACTCCTTTTAACACTCCAATCCCTTCCTCCACTCCTTTTAACCGCCACTCCAATCCCTTCCTCCACTCCTTTTAACCGCCACTCCAATCCCTTCCTCCACTCCTTTTAACCGCCACTCCAATCCCTTCCGCCACTCCAATCCCTTCCTCCACTCCTTTTAACCGCCACTCCAATCCCTTCCTCCACTCCTTTTAACCGCCACGCCAATCCCTTCCTCCACTCCTTTTAACCGCCACGCCAATCCCTTCCTCCACTCCTTTTAACCGCCACGCCAATCCCTTCCTCCACTCCTTTTAACCGCCACTCCAATCCCTTCCTCCACTCCTTTTAACCGCCACGCCAATCCCTTCCTCCACTCCTTTTAACCATCACTCCACCCCACTGCTTCCCAGCACACAGATGACCGAGACCAGTTATAAATGCACTGTCACTGTCCCCCTCTCTCTCTCCTCAACAGGTCATAATCAGATGACCCCCACATGATATCAGACCTTCAACTTCAATGGGGGGACATCCCAATGATCCTGTAATCAGGGGTTGATGTTGACCAGAGGCACAAAATGGATGTTCTAACAGGTGTCGGGTTGGACTGGGGCTAGATAGAGGGCTCGTGGGAAGGATGGAGGTTTATTGGTTGGTTGCACTATGACAATCAGGGTTAGTTATTAGGATGATACTATATGCAGGCCAGGCTTCTAAATTATGACCGTTGTAGTTGTTTATGCGCCTTAAAATGTGGCAGTACTACCTGAGGTATTCGATAGGAAAGCATCAATGTGAGGGCAAAGACTTGTTCAATGTTACCATCAAAAGTACAGAATGCACAGGGTCTGGGCTATTATCACACTTGGGGCAATTTTCAGGACAGTGACTATCTAATAGTGTTTGATCCCTATTGCAGAAGGCAATGTTTGCATTCATGGTAAATGCTGCATATATCCACACAATTGTAAATGACCTTTCAATATCGCTGCCCCACATCTCCTCTATACCATTGCCATGTCTGCCATGGGGCAATAGCCCTGAGGTCATTCACTCCAGGGCAAACATTACTGCTGCACAGATAAACACTGACATTCAAGCCAATGGTACACTGTGTCTGAGTCCCTCTGTTCCTCCCATCTCTCCAACTCCTCGTTCTGCCTTGGTGAAATACAGCAGTCTGTAAGTGCCGACTCATCCGTTTTGTTACAGAAGCAAAGCTCCTACCTAATCATGCATTGGTCTGATAATCAAAGGATTTCATCTCTGAATGAAAGATGGTGCTAAGAATCATTAGGATTATTAATCCCATGCATCACTCCAGTTTAAGCCTTTGCTGACCCTGGGAAATCTGTTTAGAGAATGTGGCTACATACACTCCAAAGCAGAAGAGGCTGGTGGGAGGCGATAGGACGGCTCGTTACAATGTCTGGAATGGAAACAACGGGAGCCCATCCTCCTATATCCTTCCACCTGCCTCCTCTGCTCCAAGGTGCAGTCCTTATTTTATTTGAAATGTAATAATGGGATGTGTGGCCAGATGTTGTACATGTGAGATTCATGTTTTCTAAATAAATAAGTGTTCACTGGAGAATACAGTGTTTGTGTGACATTTGTCCAGACCAGACTCGATTGACTGGAACTGCAGAAGTATTCCTATATTACCTCGGGTACAATATTAATACCAACCAAACCCTGAAGCAGTTCTGAAAAAAATAATATGGTATCTATTTTAATCTCTCCATGATTTGATACAAAGGGCAATTTGTTAACTGGATTACAGAAAAAGAGTCAAGATGACTTTGAAGTGCAGAAAGGTGGTGCTGGCCACAGCCCTTCACTGTCATCGAAGGCTCTGTGGTAGTTGGCAGCTCAAGGCAGGGGCATCTTGTAGTCTGCAGGGTGGTTTCCCTCCCGGAGCCTTCCGAAGCAGCCACGTATCAGATCTACTGCAGCGTTGACCGTTGAGCTGATCTCATCCTCTGTCTTGCCTCTCTTTGGATTCACCTCCACCATGTCCACTGCAGACAGCATCCCTGTGGAGACAAAACGCAGCTCAACACACACCTGACTGACCACAGACACTACATTGGAGCAGCCTCTACTGTGTGTGTGAGATCGCTCACCTGTCTGACAGATGTGCTCTGTGATGTAGACTCCCTCTCTGTAGGTCAGCCCTCCCACTACTGGTGTTCCTGTGGCCGGGGAGATGGATGGGTCCAGGGCATCGATGTCATAGCTCAGGTGGATGGGCTTCTTCACCCTGTTAAATCAATTCATTAAAATCAGTGTTTTGCCATCAGAACACGTCAATGCCCAATATTCACATTGATTTATCAGTGTCCGGTGTAGTCTACCATTAATAAACAACAAAATTGTTGCGGTTATACTTTGAGAAGATGTAGTCACATGTCTCCTCCATCACTTTGGATATTCCAAGGCGATCCACCTCTGTCATGGAGTAACCTTTGATACCCAGCAATGTCAGGATATGGCTACAAATGGAAGAGTTTTTAATTCTTCAGTAAACAAATGGATGTAGTGCAAGGTTATATAATACGATGTATGAGTCAGAATGACAGGCAAAAACATACTGCTCTTCTGGATCCACGTCTCTCAAGCCAATGTAGACTATGTCTTTGGCTGATACACATGGCTTTATCCAGGAGAAGTTGGGCAGAACTGGAATCTAATCAATCAAAGAAAAGGAGACAAGTTCACATCTAGAACTGTAGCTCACACCCATGTAGAATTCTGGGGCAGGTAGTCAGCCTAGTGGTTAGAGCATTGGGCCAGTAACCGAAAAGGTTGCTGGATCGAATCCCCGAACTGACAAGGTAAAAATGTGTCGTTCTGCCCCGTAACAAGGCAGTTAACCCACCTGTTCCCCGTTAGGCCATCATTGTAAATAAGAATTTGTTCTTAACTGACTTGTCTAGTTAAATAAAAGGTTAAATTAAAAAGATATACACTGTCACCACCTAAAATGTAAACATAACTGATATGACTAATCTCTTATCAACATTTTTCATTTCATAATCAGTTCCTAAAAAATGTATGATGATCAAAGACATGCACAGGAAGAGGAAGTCTTCCAGTAAATCCTCAAAACTAACTGACATTGCCCAACTGTGTAAATACTGGTATTGCGAATACCAAGGTGTGGCTGATCTAACATTTTCAACTCTGTTGCAGGGCAAAACAACCACATGTTTTTTGGTACAGTATTTGAAATATTAAAACTTGGGGATGCCTTTGGGGGGAATAGGAGGAGAGAGAGAAGGATAGAGAGATGACCTTGGAGTGCAGCTCATGGATGAGGTAGGACATGGGCTGTCCGTGGATATTGCCTGTAGGGGAGGTCAGGGGTGTGTTGATGTCTGCATGGGCGTCCACCCATACCACACTGAGGTCCTTCTTAGCTGCTGCATGCCCCTGGATCGAGCCTATCGCCAAACTGGACACAATCATGAGTGAATTCCATATCATATAGTCAGGAAAAACACCCTGCCCACAATCCTGTGAATTTTGGCTGGTTGTTGACACTGGGCTCTTGCTCTAATATGAGTGGATATGACACACACACCTGTGGTCTCCTCCCAGCATCACACAGGTGTATCCGTCATTCTTCACGGCGTGGACGGCAGCAGACAGACGTTGGTTGGCGCTGCCCACCGCTCTGGGTCTCTTCACATTGCCTATGGGCTCATCGTTGGCCACCTCCTCAAACGTCACGTTGCCATAGTCTTTGACTGCACAGCCTGCGGAGGATGAGATTGAGCAACACAACAGTCACTGAAGGAAATGTATTAGTCAATGCACTTACAGTAATCTAGTGTCAAAATGAATCAAGGAGCTCTCAATGCATCACTTTGAAAAGAAAAGCCACACACTCTCATTAATAAGGTATCAATGGATCACCATAGTAATTACAATGTACCATTCATGTACATCATATCAAACTCATTCCATGGAGGGCCTAGTGTCTGCCGGTTTGGTTTTTCCTTACAACTAAGACCTAGGCAACTAGATGAGGGGAGGTCCTTACTAATTTAGTGACCTTAATTCATCAATTAAGTACAAGCAAAGAGCGAAACACCCGCAGCCACTCGGCCCTCAGTAGAATGAGTTTGACATGTGATGTACATGTTATAACAAAGTCCCCTCAAACTCAACTCTGGACCTGGAAGCCAGTTCCACTGCTTTTTCATTCTTCCCCTCTAATCAGGGACTGAGTTAGACCTGGAACACCAGGAGTGTGCAATTAATTAGCAGGTAGAAAAGAAAACCAGCAGGCTCTGGACCGCGTAGGGCAGGCCTGTGCAATTCCAGGCCCCGGGGGCCTGATTGTTGTCACACTTTACCCCAATCCCTAGCAAACACAGCTGATTTAAAATAATTGCATTCTAAACTGAAGATCATGATTAGTTGATTATTGTAGTCAGGTGTGTTAGCTGGGACTGGGGCACAAGTGTGACCCCAATCAGGCCCCCGGGTTGCCCAGGCCTGTCAGAGTTGAATACCCCTGACCTAATCCTTGCCTCTAAGCTGATTCGCAATGTAAAACCACTCCTCCATTTTGCCTAGATGCAAAATGTTGAATCCTCCCCATTTTGCCAATGCAAATGAGCTCTCTCAAAGTTTAAATAAATTACTTATTTTACTGTGTTTGTTACTATGTTACTGGTTGAGATGTCTGTCTGATATTCTCTCTGTGGAGCACACAGACAGGCTAAGCATTGACAGAGCACTTGTCCCCCCCAAAGTGCCCTCAACTGTTGCTGGTGGGTGAGTGAGTGAGCACACTTTCACTGGCATGCATACTGTGTGCAGGAGGCTACCATTGTCATAACCCAAACACACACACACACACACACACACTCATGGAAGGGGGAGTTATGCAAGGTCAGGAGAGCTAGGCCTATCAGATCCCTTGTGCTGTGTTCCATGAATAAAACAGAGAGGGTGCCTAGGATGTCTCTGATCTTACGTGAACACACACATGGGCAGAAGCTGACACGGGGACACAGACAGACAGATCTTGCTTACATGTTAATCCACTTGGATCACACAGATCCCTCAGTCCCTCTCACACCTTCCCAGGAAGACTTCTCATGACTAAACACTTCCGAGGACAGGTCAGTCTCACTGGTAGTCTTTCCAAAGGACACCACTCCTGTTCGGTGATATCCTGGTCATGATCTCAAGTTTAAGTTCAGGTGTATTTTTCCCCAAAAGGATTCTCTTTGTACCCTAGCCTATGGTTCAGAACTGCCCTGGAATTGAACCTAAGTAGGCTTGTGTGAGGAGCTATAGAAGGATGAGCTCATTGTAATGGCTGGAATGGAGTTTATGGATCTGTATCAAATACGTCAAACATATGGAAAACACATCAAACATATGGAAACCCCTACATTGACTCGATACAGGTACCCCTGTATATAGCCTCGTTATTGTTATTTAATTGTGTTACTTTAACAAAAAACTTTTCTTTACTCTTATTTTTCTTAAAACTTCATTGCTGGTTAAAGACTTGTAAGTAAGCATTTCACAGTAAGTCACGCATGTGACATTATTTATTTTATTTGTTTGACGCATTCGCTCCATTCCAGCCATGACAATGAGCCCGTCCTTCTATAGTTCCTCCCACCAGCCTCCTCTGAATTGAATGCGGCCATGGAAAGTCAATCATGCTGTTCGCTCGTGTAAATGCTATTGTCATTTGACACCAGGTTTCAAACTGATCCCCAATATGTTAAATTATTTATCTCAACACTTCTGCCAAGCCAAGTAAAACAAAATGTTAGATATCTGGAGACTGATCTTAGAGAGATCACTTACTCATTTGATCAAATCAATAACTTACAGAAAACAGATTGTAAACAGATTCCCTTCACTGTACATGATCTATTTTCACAATTTTATTCAGCGCAAATATCTTCCTTTCTGCACTGTAGCTACTTATAGCCTATATCACAGAATGAGTGTAAAACGCAATATCAGTACGTCACCTTGCGCTCTGAGCTTTTCCACCAATCCGGCGGAGCGAATGAGGTCCGGTCCTTTCTCCACACCATCCCTCGGCTGCAATATATATAGATTAATAGGACTGTGTATTATAGCAACACATAATATATCACAAATGTATAGTTTATTGTATCTGAACGGTAGTATATTAAGCCTATTCGATAACATATCGAATGGTATACCTATCAATAGACTATAATAAATTACCTACAGTACACACCTGTCCTTTTGAAAAAGGCGCTCCAATAATTCCAATTGAGTGATGATGACTTCGCTTATAAATTCGGAAGGCGAGTTGTAATCCTCTCGAGCTCTTTATAAGGACCATTATCCTGTGTCGGGACACACTGTACAGGAGCACAGGAGAGCTGCGCAGCAGTTGCTTGCACTATCAAATTGTTCACTGAAATCAAAAGGCACACCATCAGTGTGACGACACACCGGCTTGAGCGTGATACAGTAGCCTAAACCCAACTGGGAGCCTATGTCCGCTGTAACGGGCCACGTCTAGAGGTAAAAGTTTCGGCACCGCCCCAGTATCATCAAGGGTTAGCGGCTTTGTTCCACTCAGAATTAAAAATTGCATAACCTAATATTCCGCCTTGTATTTAGCGTTCGGCATATGGCCGATCTTCTCTGCTGGTGTCAATAAGATAACTGAATTGAGCGAACAGTAGCCTAAGAGTTTTGATAACTAAAAGTAATACATTTACAGCAATAACCATTTGCTTTCCAGTTTTTCAGTGATTGTATTTTTAAATATTGCGATATGCCTGGCTGGATCTCTGCTTTTCACCTACAGTCGCAACTCAACAATCACCTATTTTGGGATTTGCAGCGCCCGCTGCCCCAATTGCGGACATTCCGACTAAAACAATCCACACCAGTTGAATTCCGCGCATGTGACAAATAATATATAAGAAAAGCTATATATTTAAAGAGGCTAATTAGCCTCTGTGGCCAAATTATGCTTTCTGGTTTAGTGGCCGTTAGAACGAATTTGTTTATTTCTGTATAGACAGGAGAAAGCTAGTTAGGCTATATAACTTTGGCAATTCAATTTACTTTAGGGAAATCTTAGCTTATCCTAGCCTTATGGACACGCCGCCTATGCTTTTTAATGTGGCATAAACCCAATCAGTCAATGTTTTCATCTGATTGTCAAACAATCGCTTATTAACAAATGCGCTCCTGTAGGCTACCCGCGTACGTTCGTCCACTCACAAAATTATTAACAAATGTCCACTCACAAAATTATTTCAGCATCCAAACCCGAAAGTACACTCGCCTCGGTGGACTTTGTCACCCATCTTCGCCTTGACAAAATGTAAGTGTTCTCCTCCAACCACAACGCAATTTGGAGCGTATATACCACCCAGCATCCAGTCAATTCACAAAATGTAAATGCGGCTGAACTGCTGTAATAGCCTATAGTTTTTTGGGCATGTTGTATTAATTGTCATAGGCACATGTTTTAACCGTATGGCGTACCACACTATTTTTCCGGGACTCCATCCAAACCTGAAAAGTCCACTCGCCTCGGTCTCGGCCACCCATCTTCGCCTTGACAAAATGTAAGTGTTCTCCTCCAACCACAACGCGCTCCTCCAACCCTACACCATTTGGTTTTGTTAGATTGTATGAAAATGGCATGAGTTAAATAGTTGCCATAAAAAGATTTTCATTATGGGAAAACAGAAATAACAAAAAATATCAATATATTCCTATTCTCATTCCCACATGATACATCTTTGGCTAACCGTTTATTATCCTATTGCTTGAGTTCTATCCTACATGTACCAGATATCGATATGAATGATTGAGGCAGGGTTGACACATGGTTCTGGGAAACAGATAATGGCTAAACTGGGGACAGGGGCTGAGGCTCAGGCTTCTGATGGAGGGGGACTACATAGTGGGCTAGGGGCCAATCTGGGCCCTTGTTTGGTGGTCAAGAGGTGGGGAGTGGGATGCAGATGATAAATAACTCAGAAGAGGCTCTCCCAAAATGTTCTCCATCTCGTGGATGATCTTCTGGACTTGATGCTCCACCTTCTCGCATTTGTCTGTAACGCAGAAAACACACATACAGCGAGTGGTATGCAGGGAGGAGATCAAATCAAATGTTGTCACATGCACCGAATACAACAGGTGTAGTAGACCTTATCGTGAAATGCTTACTTACAAGTTAAAATTTTTTGCAAAAAATGCATTTAAAAATATTTACTAAATAAACTAAAGTTAAAAATAAAAGACCAACAATAAAATAACAAGGAGATATATATATATATGACTTGGTACTGGTACCACGTCAGTGTGGGAGTAAAGGTTAGTTGAGGCAATTAGGTGATATGTACAGAACCAGTCAAAACTCAAGGGTTTCTTTATTGTTACTATTTTCTACTTTGTAGAATAATAGTGATTACATCAAAACTATGAAATAACACTGTAGTAACCATTAAAAAAAAGTGTTAAACGAATCCAAATCTATTTTACATTTGAGATTCTTCAAATCAAATCAAATTTTATTTGTCACATACACATGGTTAGCAGATGTTAATGCGAGTGTAGCGAAATGCTTGTGCTTCTAGTTCCGACAATGCAGTAATAACGAGCAAGTAATCTAACTAACAATTCCAAAAAAAACTACTGTCATACACAGTGTGAGGGGATAAAGAATATGTACATAAGCATAAGGATATATGAATGAGTGATGGTACAGAGCAGCATAGGCAAGATACAGTAGATGATATCGAGTACAGTATATACATATGAGATAAGTATGTAAACCAAGTGGCATAGTTAAAGTGGCTAGTGATACATGTATTACATAAGGATGCAGTCGATGATATAGAGTACAGTATCAACGTATGCATATGAGATGAACAATGTAGGGTAAGTAACATTATATAAGGTAGCATTGTTTAAAGTGGCTAGCGATACATTTACATCATTTCCCATCAATTCCATGATTAAAGTGGCTGGAGTAGAGTCAGTGTCATTGACAGTGTGTTGGCAGTAGCCACTCAATGTTAGTGGTGGCTGTTTAACAGTCTGATGGCCTTGAGATAGAAGCTGTTTTTCAGTCTCTCGGTCCCAGCTTTGATGCACCTGTACTGACCTCGCCTTCTGGATGGCAGCGGGGTGAACAGGCAGTGGCTCGGGTGGTTGATGTCCTTGATGATCTTTATGGCCTTCCTGTAGCATCGGGTGGTGTAGGTGTCCTGGAGGGCAGGTAGTTTGCCCCCGGTGATGCGTTGTGCAGACCTCACTACCCTCTGGAGAGCCTTACGGTTGAGGGCGGTGCAGTTGCCATACCAGGCGGTGATACAGCCCGCCAGGATGCTCTCGATTGTGCATCTGTAGAAGTTTGTGAGTGCTTTTGGTGACAAGCCGAATTTCTTCAGCCTCCTGAGGTTGAAGAGGCGCTGCTGCGCCTTCCTCACGATGCTGTCTGTGTGAGTGGACCAATTCAGTTTGTCTGTGATGTGTATGCCGAGGAACTTAAAACTTGCTACCCTCTCCACTACTGTTCCATCGATGTGGATGGGGGTGTTCCCTCTGCTGTTTCCTGAAGTCCACAATCATCTCCTTAGTTTTGTTGACGTTGAGTGTGAGGTTATTTTCCTGACACCACACTCCGAGGGCCCTCACCTCCTCCCTGTAGGCCGTCTCGTCGTTGTTGGTAATCAAGCCTACCACTGTTGTGTCGTCCGCAAACTTGATGATTGAGTTGGAGGCGTGCATGGCCACGCAGTCGTGGGTGAACAGGGAGTACAGGAGAGGGCTCAGAACGCACCCTTGTGGGGCCCCAGTGTTGAGGATCAGCGGGGAGGAGATGTTGTTGCCTACCCTCACCACCTGGGGGCGGCCCGTCAGGAAGTCCAGTACCCAGTTGCACAGGGCGGGGTCGAGACCCAGGGTCTCGAGCTTGATGACGAGCTTGGAGGGTACTATGGTGTTGAATGCCGAGCTGTAGTCGATGAACAGCATTCTCACATAGGTATTCCTCTTGTCCAGATGGGTTAGGGCAGTGTGCAGTGTGGTTGAGATTGCATCGTCTGTGGACCTATTTGGGCGGTAAGCAAATTGGAGTGGGTCAAGGGTGTCAGGTAGGGTGGAGGTGATATGGTCCTTGACTAGTCTCTCAAAGCACTTCATGATGACGGATGTGAGTGCTACGGGGCGGTAGTCGTTTAGCTCAGTTACCTTAGCTTTCTTGGGAACAGGAACAATGGTGGCCCTCTTGAAGCATGTGGGAACAGCAGACTGGTATAGGGATTGATTGAATATGTCCGTAAACACACCGGCCAGCTGGTCTGCGCATGCTCTGAGGGCGCGGCTGGGGATGCCGTCTGGGCCTGCAGCCTTGCGAGGGTTAACACGTTTAAATGTCTTACTCACTTCGGCTGCAGTGAAGGAGAGACCGCATGTTTCCGTTGCAGGCCGTGTCAGTGGCACTGTATTGTCCTCAAAGCGGGCAAAAAAGTTATTTAGTCTGCCTGGGAGCAAGACATCCTGGTCCGTGACTGGGCTGGGTTTCTTCCTGTAGTCCGTGATTGACTGTAGACCCTGCCACATACCTCTTGTGTCTGAGCCGTTGAATTGAGATTCTACTTTGTCTCTGTACTGGCGCTTAGCTTGTTTGATAGCCTTGCGGAGGGAATAGCTGCACTGTTTGTATTCAGTCATGTTACCAGACACCTTGCCCTGATTAAAAGCAGTGGTTCGTGCCTTCAGTTTCACACGAATGCTGCCATCAATCCACGGTTTCTGGTTAGGGAATGTTTTAATCGTTGCTATGGGAACGACATCTTCAACGCACGTTCTAATGAACTCGCACACCGTATCAGCGTATTCGTCAATGTTGTTGTCTGACGCAATACGAAACATCTCCCAGTCCACGTGATGGAAGCAGTCTTGGAGTGTGGAGTCAGCTTGGTCGGACCAGCGTTGGACAGACCTCAGCGTGGGAGCTTCTTGTTTTAGTTTCTGTCTGTAGGCAGGGATCAACAAAATGGAGTCGTGGTCAGCTTTTCCGAAAGGGGGCGGGGCAGGGCCTTATATGCGTCGCGGAAGTTAGAGTAACAATGATCCAGGGTCTTTCCACCCCTGGTTGCGCAATCGATATGCTGATAAAATTTAGGGAGTCTTGTTTTCAGATTAGCCTTGTTAAAATCCCCAGCTACAATGAATGCAGCCTCTGGATAAATCGTTTCCAGTTTGCAGAGAGTTAAATAAAGTTCGTTCAGAGCCATCGATGTGTCTGCTTGGGGGGATATATACGGCTGTGATTATAATCGAAGAGAATTCTCTTGGTAGATAATGCGGTCTACATTTGATTGTGAGGAATTCTAAATCAGGTGAACAGAAGGATTTGAGTTCCTGTATGTTTCTTTCATCACACCATGTCACGTTGGCCATAAGACATACGCCCCCGCCCGTCTTCTTACCAGAAAGATGTTTGTTTCTGTCGGCGCGATGCGTGGAGAAACCCGCTGGCTGCACCGCTCGGATTGCGTCTCTCCAGTTAGCCATGTTTCCGTGAAGCAAAGAACGTTACAGTCTCTGATGTCCCTCTGGAATGCTACCCTTGCTCGGATTTCATCAACCTTGTTGTCAAGAGACTGGACATTGGCAAGAAGAATGCTAGGGAGTGGTGCACGATGTGCCCGTCTCCGGAGTCTGACCAGAAGACCGCTTCGTTTCCCTCTTTTTCTGAGTCGTTTTTTTTTTGGTCGCTGCATGTGATCCACTCGGTTACACTGGTTGTAAGGCAGAACACAGGATCCGCATCGCGAAAAACATATTCTTGGTCGTACTGATGGTGAGTTGACGCTGATCTTATATTCAGTAGTTCTTCTCGGCTGTATGTAAAGAAACCTAAGATGACCTGGGGTACTAGTGTAAGAAATAACACGTAAAAAAACAAAAAACTGCATAGTTTCCTAGGAACGCGAAGCGAGGCGGCCATCTCTGTCGGCGCCGGAAGTACAAAGTAGCCAACCTTTGCCTTGATGACAGCTTTGGACACTTGGCATTCAACCAGCTTTATGAGGTCATCACCTGGAATGCATTTCAATTAACAGGTGTGCCTTGTAAAAAGTAATTTGTGGAATTTCTTGAGGATCAGCTTGGCAGATGTGTTGTTGCCTACCCTTACCACCTGGGGGCAGCCCATCAGGAAGTCCAGGATCCAGTTACACAGGGAGGTATTTAGTCCCAGGGTCCTTAGCTCAGTGATGAGTTGAGGGCACTATGGTGTTGAACACTGAGCTGTAGTCAATGAACAGCATTCTCAGGTAGGTGTTCCTTTTGTCCAGGTGAGAAAGGGCAGTGTTGAGTGCAATAGAGATTGCGTCATCTGTGGATCTGTTGGGGCGGTATGCAAATTGGAGTGGGTCTAGGGTTTCTGAGATGATGGTGTTGATGTGAGCCATGACCAGCCTTTCAAAGCACTTCATGGCTACAGACGTGAGTGCTACGGGTCAGTAGTCATTTAGGCAGGTTACCTTGGTGTTCTTGGGCACAGGGACTATAGTGTTCTGCTTGAAACATGTACACGTTCTGGTAATCCGCCTGGCCCTGCGGCCTAGTGAATGGTTAGCAGTTGATGTTATTCAATAACCAACCCCAAAGCAAATGAGAGAAAAGTAGATTTGAGAAGGACAAATCATAGATGTTATGCTGGGAGATAGATGTTCAGTCTCCCCTGTCCTCAGCTTTTCTCCACAGAACAAAGGAACAGGATGACATTTCTAACCCCCTAGCCTGGGGTTGACCAATCAGAAGTCCTTGCAGTACAACTGGGCCAATGGCCAAATAACAAGTATACTGCTCCAGACTCAATGTACAGACCAATGAAAACGTGGCTCACATCGCTCTGAGTACAGGACTGACATTCCACAGATTCTAAACAGCTGTTCAACTGAAGACCAACTATTTACAGTGACAATTCCCTATTGACCATTAGTACTCTCGTCCTCTGCATTGTGTATTCATCTTCAAAATATTCTTACAATGTTGACCTTTTTAAAAGGTCTTACTCACATTGGCTACAGCGAGCGTGATCACACAGTTGTCCGGAACAGCTGGTGCGCTCATGCATGATTCAGTGTTGCTTGCCTCGAAGCGCACATAGCAGTCATTTCGCTCATCTGGTAGGCTTGTGTCACTGGGCAGCTCGTGGCTGGACTCCCCTTTGTAGTCTGATAGTTTGCAAGCCCTGCCACATCTGACGAGCATAGGAGCCGGTGTAGTAGGATTCAATCTTAGTTCTGTATTTACACTTTGCCTGTTTGATGGTTCATCTGAGGGCATAGCAGGATTTCTTATAAGCATCCAGGTTAGAGTTCCGCTCCTTGAAAGCGGCAGCTCTACCCTTTAGCTCAGTGTGGATGTTGCCTGTAATCCATGGCTTCTGGTTGGGGATGCACTTATTGATGAAGCCGGTGACATATGGTATCCTCAGGATGAGTCCCGGATCATATTCCAGTTTGTGCTAGCAAAACAGTCCTGTAGCTTAGAATCTGGTCATTTGACCACTTTCATATTGAGTGAGTCACTGTTGCTTCATGCTTTAGTTTTTGCTTGTAAGCAGGAATCAATAAAATAGAATGGTCAGATTTGCCAAATAGAGGGTGAGTGAGAGCTTTGTACACATCTCTGTGTGTGGAGTAAAGGTGGTCTAGAGTTTTTTTCCCCTCTGGTTGCACATGTGACATGCTGGTAGAAACGGAGTTTGCCTGCATTAAAGTTCCCGGCCACTAGGAGCACCGCCTCTGGATGAGCATTTTCTTGTATGCTTATGGCCTTATACAGTCTGAGTGCCAGCATTGGTTTGTGGTGGTAAATAGACAGTTACGAAAAATATAGATAAACAGTGTGGTCTATAGCTTATAATGAGATACTCTACCTCAGGCGAGCAAAGCCTTGAGACTTCCTTAATATTTGATTTTGTGCACCAGCTGTTATAAGCAAATAGACACAGGAGGCAGCTGTTGTCTTGCCGATGCACAGAAAAACCAGCCAACTGTATATTATCCGTGTCGTCGTTCAGCCAAGACTCGGTGAAACATAAGACATTACAGTTAATGTCCTGTTGGTAGGATAGTCTTGAATGGAGCTCATCCAGTTTATTCTCCAATGATTGTACATTGGCCAATAGGACGGATGAGAGGCGGGTTACCTACTCGCCGACAAATTCTCACAAGGCACCTGGACCTACATCTGTTCATCGACTACAGCTCGGCATTCAACACCATAGTACCCTCCAAGCTCGTCATCAAGCTCGAGACCCTGGGTCTCGACCCCGCCCTGTGCAACTGGGTACTGGACTTCCTGACGGGCCGCCCCCAGGTGGTGAGGGTAGGCAACAACATCTCCTCCCCGCTGATCCTCAACACTGGGGCCCCACAAGGGTGCGTTCTGAGCCCTCTCCTGTACTCCCTGTTCACCCACGACTGCGTGGCCACGCACGCTCCAACTCAATCATCAAGTTTGCGGACGACACAACAGTGGTAGGCTTGATTACCAACAACGACGAGACGGCCTACAGGGAGGAGGTGAGGGCCCTCGGAGTGTGGTGTCAGGAAAATAACCTCACACTCAACGTCAACAAAACTAAGGAGATGATTGTGGACTTCAGGAAACAGCAGAGGGAACACCCCCCCATCCACATCGATGGAACAGTAGTGGAGAGGGTAGCAAGTTTTAAGTTCCTCGGCATACACATCACAGACAACTGAATTGGTCCACTCACACAGACAGCATCGTGAAGAAGGCGCAGCAGCGCCTCTACAACCTCAGGAGGCTGAAGAAATTCGTCTCGTCACCAAAAGCACTCAAACTTCTACAGATGCACAATCGAGAGCATCCTGGCGGGCTGTATCACCGCCTGGTACGGCAACTGCTCCGCCCTCAACCGTAAGGCTCTCCAGAGGGTAGTGAGGTCTGCACAACGCATCACCGGGGGCAAACTACCTGCCCTCCAGGACACCTACACCACCCGATGTTACAGGAAGGCCATAAAGATCATCAAGGACATCAACCACCCGAGCCACTGCCTGTTCACCCCGCTATCATCCAGAAGGCGAGGTCAGTACAGGTGCATCAAAGCTGGGACCGAGAGACTGAAAAACAGCTTCTATCTCAAGGCCATCAGACTGTTAAACAGCCACCACTAACATTGAGTGGCTGCTGCCAACACACTGACACTGACTCAACTCCAGCCACTTTAATAATGGGAATTGATGGGAAATGATGTAAATATATCACTAGCCACTTTAAACAATGCTACCTTATATAATGTTACTTACCCTACATTATTCATCTCATATGCATACGTATATACTGTACTCTATATCATCGACTGTATCCTTATGTAATACATGTATCACTAGCCACTTTAACTACGCCACTTTGTTTACATACTCATCTCATATGTATATACTGTACTCGATACCATCTACTGTATCTTGCCTATGCTGCTCTGTACCATCACTCATTCATATATCCTTATGTACATATTCTTTATCCCCTTACACTGTGTATAAGACAGTAGTTTTGGAATTGTTAGATTACTTGTTGGTTATTACTGCATTGTCGGAACTAGAAGCACAAGCATTTCGCTACACTCGCATTAACATCTGCTAACCATGTGTATGTGACAAATAAAATTTGATTTGATTTGATTTTATATCGGCGTCTTTTCTTCATACTGTTAGGTTCTAATTCTCAGTGTAAAAAACTCAGACATTATGAAAGCTTAACCGAGTTTATTCTTCCCAGCGGATCAATACAGCTGCATTAGACAAAAACATTTCACACAAGCAGTGATATTTAACCCTTCCTCTCCTCCTACCCATCTGTACAAACATCGTTCTTTACTGTTAGGCAGGACACTAGTGATACGGGCCATAAACTTTTATTTCTCCCTTAAGGTGACCTGACCTCAACCCCCCTCTATCACTAATCCATGGCTCTCTCCCCTTATCAATGCCTGCCACATGTAATCGCTTCCCTGCACTCAACACATTCCAAGCTTAATTGCACACTATATACCTTCCTCCTATAACCATTCACTTCTGGTGTAGGCTCTCTAAACCTCAGCACTCCATCAGTGACATGTATAAGTATATTTTCATATTCTCAGAACCCAACAATAGGAATGACGGGGATTTGGGCATGGTCGGGTATCTGGAGTAAATCCTTCACGTCCGACTTGTTAAAAAAAAAGTTTGAGGTGAGTTGTCGCTGTTCTGATATCCAGAAGCTCTTTTCGGGCATAAGAGATGGTGGCAGAAACATTATGTACAAAATAAGTTACAAATGTGAAAAACAACAAATAGCACAATCGGTTAGGAGCCCTTAAAACGGAAGCCATCTCCTCCAGTGCCATTCTTTCACAAAATGGTGGCCATCGACCAACAAAGCTTTCACTAACTACCCTAAACACATCCATACGTAGCTTCCATTACCCAACCCTGCTATTATCCCATTTCTTCACCCACCTTGGAGGCACATTAGAGGGAGGTTTGCATTCTGCCAAACCATACATTATGAGCAACGCTCCTTTTTAGCTACGCTACAAGCAAAATAAAAAAAATGTGCCAGCAACCGTTTGCTATCACATTATAGCTACAGATCATAATACAATATGCCCATTTGAAGAAGTTTTCCACATCTGTTGAAGTGGAATGAAACGATGTTGCACAGAAAAAAAGATGGATAAACAGGCAGACAGGTATTAATATGCTAACATTACAAAACAGTACAACAGCAGAGATAGAAAACAGGTTGTGTACAAGTTATGACAGTCAACCTACCCTCCATGAGTTCAGGAAGGGGGCAGTCCCTGGCAGGAGGACCATGTAGTCCTCCCTCGGATTAGTTAGGCAGCCCCAGCAGCATCAGCAGGGTAGAGAAACGCACCTGACGGGGGGGGCGGGGGCGACGACGACAATACAGTCACTGGATGATCACTCCTGGTCCTGGAGAGCTGCAGGTGGGTTTTTGTGCCGATCCAGCTCTAACACACCAGCTAATCGTGGTCTTAAAAGGTCCAATGCAGATGTTTGTATCTCAATATCAAATAATTTCTGGGTAACATAAGTACCTTACTGCAATTATTTTAAATTCAAATTATTATTATTTATTTTTTAAAAGCTTCTTAGCAAAGAGCAATTCTCAAAGCCTTCTCATGTCCCAGATATCTCACCTTGGCCGAGCTGTGTCGTGTCTTCAGCAGGATCTTGTAGTTGAGGGTCTACCACCGAGTGTCGTCTACTACGGCAAAGCAGAAGTGGCCCACGCACAGCACCAGGTGCTTGGTGACTCTGGTATGGTAAACCTCTTCTCCACCTAGGGTGTTCAACTATACGGGGGGTAATAGGGGATCACAAGAACAGATTAGAGCATTGGGACATGTGTAAGGCACCCATATTAGGAAGTCTCTGTTGTAATGGTGGCCATTTTTGTGGATGAGTTCTTTATTAAAAGTAATATGAGGGAGAAGTGAGGCTGACCTGATCGACCAGAGGGGTCATGAGGGCATTGGCGCTCTCCGTGCTGACGAAGTGCTTTGTGTCGTACAGGCAGATCTTATGGAGGCAGTCCAGTATGTACTCCAGCAGCGGCAGCTCTTCTCAATGTTGTCCTCTGTGTCAAAGAAGGCTTCGTCTGAATGAGGGAAGGAATGCATGATGGAGGTAAACTCAGGCCCAGCGTGTCCCCAGGCACCCTCATTTGTTGACTTCTGTGATCGAAAAAGCCTTGGTTTCATGCATGCTAACATCAGAAGCCTTCTCCCTAAGTTTGTTTTACTCACTGCTTTAGCACACTCCGCCAACCCTGATGTCCTTGCCGTGTCTGAATCCTGGCTTAGGAAGGCCACCAAAATTCTGAGCTTTCCATACCCAACTACAACATTTTCTGTCAAGGTATAACTGCCAAAGGGGGAGGAGTTAAAATCTACTGCAGAGATTGCCTGCAAAGTTCTGTCATACTTTCCAGGTCTATAACCAAACTGTTCGAACTTCTAATTTTAAAAATTAACCTCTCCAGAAATAAGTCTCTCACTGTTGCCGCCTGTTATCGACGCCCCTCCACTCACAGCTGTGCCCTGGACACCATATGTGAATTGATCGCCCCCCATCTAGCTTCAGAGTTCGTTCTGTTAGGTGACCTAAACTGGGATATGCTTAACACCCCGACAGTCCTACAATCTAAGCTAGATGCCCTCAATCTCACACAAATCATCAAGGAACCCACCAGGTACAATCCTAAATATGGGCACCCTCATTGATATTATCCTGACCAACTTGCCCTCCAAATATACCTCTGCTGTTTTCAATCAGGATCTCAGTGATCACTGCCTCATTGCCTGTATCCACGGTCAAATGACCACCCCTCACCACTGTCAAACACACCCTAAAACACTTCTGCGCGCAGGCTTTTTTTCAGGCCCGGGTATCCTGGAACGATATTGACCTCATCCTGTCAGTAGAGGATGCTTGGTTGTTCTTTAAAAGTAATTTCCTCACCATCTTAAAAAAAATACAGAACTAATAACAGATATAGCCCTTGGTTCACTCCAGACCGGACTGCCCTTGACCAGCACAAAAACATCCTGTGGCGGACCGCAATAGCATCGAATAGTCCCCATGATATGCAACTGTTTAGGGAAGTCAGGAACCAATACACGCAGTCAGTCAGGAAAGCTAAGACTAGCTTTTTCAAGCAGAAATTTGCATCCTGTAGCTCTAACTCCAAAACGTTTTGGGACACTGTAAAGTCCATGGAGAACAAGAGCACCTCCTCCCAGCTGCCCACTGCACTGAGGCTAGGTAACACGGTCACCACCTATTATTCCATGATAATCGAACATTTCAATAAGCATTTCTCTACGGCTGGCCATGCTTTCCTCCTGGCTACTCCAACCCCGGCCAACAGCTCCGCCCCCCCGCAGCTACTCGCCCGAGCCGCCCCAGCTCCTCCTTCACCCAAATCCAGATAGCAGATGCTCTGAAAGAGCTGCAAAACCTGGACCCGTACAAATCAGCTGGGCTAGACAATCTGGACCCTCTCTTTCTAAAACTATCCGCCGCCATTGTTGCAACCCCTATTACCAGCCTGTTCAACCTCTCTTTCGAAATGTCCAAAATCCCTAAAGATTGGAAAGCTACCACGGTCATCCCCCTCTTCAAAGGGGGTGACACTCTATACCCAAACTGCTATAGACCTATATCTATCCTGCCCAGCCTCTCTAAAGTCTTCAAATGCCAAGTTAATATACAGATCACTGACCATTTCGAATCTCACCGTACCTTCTCTGCTGTGCAATCTGGTTTCCGAGCCGGTCACGGGTGCACCTCAGCCACGCTCAAGGTACTGA
The DNA here is from genome assembly GCF_018296145.1 of Oncorhynchus tshawytscha. Taxonomy (NCBI): domain Eukaryota; kingdom Metazoa; phylum Chordata; class Actinopteri; order Salmoniformes; family Salmonidae; genus Oncorhynchus; species Oncorhynchus tshawytscha. Next base: position 18,952,500 of record NC_056452.1, on the reverse strand, counting down.
ACGATATCATAACCGCCATCGATAAAAGACAGTACTGTGCAGCAGTCTTCATCGACCTGGCCAAGGCTTTCGACTCTGTCAATCACTGTATTCTTATCGGCAGACTCAATAGCCTTGGTTTCTCTAATGACTGCCTCGCCTGGTTCACCAACTACTTTGCAGACAGAGTTCAATGTGTCAACTCGGAGGGCCTGTTGTCCGGACCTCTGGCAGTCTATGTGGGTGTCACAGGGTTCAATTCTCGGGCTGACTCTTTTCTCTGTATCTGTCAATGATGTTGCTCTTGCTGCGGGTGATTCCCTGATCCCCCTCTACGCAGACGACACCATTCTGTATACTTCTGGCCCTTCCTTGGACACTGTGCTAACTAACCTCCAAACGAGCTTCAATGCCATACAACACTCCTTCCGTGGCCTCCAACTGTTCTTAAGCGCTAGTAAAACCAAATGCATGCTTTTCAACCGTTCGCTGCCCGCACCTGCCCGCCCAACTAGCATCACCACCCTGGGCGGTTCTGACCTAGAATATGTGGACAACTATAAATACCTAGGTGTCTGGCTTGACTGTAAACTCTCCTTCCAGACTCATATTAAACATCTCCAATCCAAAATCAAATCTAGAATCGGCTTTCTATTTCACAACAAAACCTCCTTCACTCACGCCGCCAAACTTACCCTAGTAAAACTGACTATCCTGGAAACTGGATGCAGTCTATCACATTGCCATCCGTTTTGTTACCAAATCATCTTATACCACCCACCACTACAACCTGTATGCTCCAGTCGGCTGGCCCTCGCTACATATTCGTCGCCAGACCCACTAGCTCTAGGTCATCTATGAGTCTATGCTAGGTAAAGCTCCGCCTTATCTCAGTTCACTGGTCACGATAACCACACCCACCAGTAGCATACGTTCCAGCAGGTATATCTCACTGATCATCCCCAAAAACAACACCTCATTTGGTCGCCTTTCCTTCCAGTTCTCTGCTGCCAGTGACTGGAACGAATTGCAAAAATCGCTTATATTTCCCTCACCAACTTTAAACATCAGCTAACCGATCGATGCAGCTGTACATAGTCCATCTGTAAATAGCCCACCCAATCTACCAACCTCATTTCCATACTGTTCTTATTTACTTTTCTGCTCTTTGGCACACCAGTATCTCAACTTGCACATCATCATCTGCTCATTTATCACTCCAGTGTTATTCTGCTAAATTGTAATTATTCACTACTATGGCCTATTTATTGCCTACCTTCTCATGCCTTTTGCACACACTGTATATAGACTTTCTTTTTTTCTACTGTGTCATTGACCTGTTTATTGTGTTATTGGCTTGTTTATTGTTTACTCCATGCGTAACTCTGTGTTGTTGTCTGTGTCACACTGCTTTGCTTTATCTTGGCCAGGTCGCAGTTGTAAATGAGAACTTGTTCAACTAGCCTACCTGGTTAAATAAAAGGTGAAATTAAAAAAAGTGAGCTAAAAACATTGCCTTGCGTTTATCCTTCACATTTGTTATTAAGAACCAGCAGTGAACCTGGAAAATCCCCATCAAGCATGACTTGTTTTACAGCGAAGCCAAACTAATCCAGACCCTTTTTAGAGCTCGTAGATTAACAGAGAGTGTGTAACCACACAGGAGAGAGAGCGGAGACCCACCTGTTTTAGTGATGTTGGTCTGGCAGAGCAAGTCAGAGAAGGGCTTGACCAGCGAACAGGATGGAAAGCCCCTAGGGACTAGAGCCAGTCTGTGATGCTGTCCGACAGGCGGTAGAGGGTCAGCAGGTGGTCCTTGGCTGCGCTCTCAGTCATGACCCAATCAAAGACCTGCATTGGAAGTTTAAAAAAAAGTCTCTAGCAAATGAAAGTTGCAGTTAAACTGTGAGCTACGGCTGTTGGGAATCAGCTTACCGTCAAAGAAAAAAAACAGCATACATAACGTCTAAGGTAGTTGGGATCATAAGGACTCTTACTTTGAAGAACAGTGGCCTGAAGGAGACTTCAAACAGCTTTATGACAAAGGCCAGGAGACAGTCAATCAGATCACGCTCCATCTCCTTAGTCTTCTCCAGATCACCCTGCAAAACAAACAGCAGTCAAAACAAAGCGATGTCTTTCGTACCAACGGTCATCAATTCATGGGACAGAGAAATCAAGAAGTACGTGAGCTCTGATTGGTGGGAGGTCAGCTGATCCTTCTGCATGTGACCAATGTGCTCTTTCAAGATGCCCATCAGGGGATCAAGCTGGCTGTGTGAAAATGAAACACTCATAATTGTACCAAATCAATACCTTACATGACCACACAGTGTGAACATCTTATCCATTATGTATTTACTCCATCCTTACATATCACATAGGCTACTGTAGGTTAGGCACCACATACCTGTTTGGAGTCCATCTTATTCTAGTACTTTTTCGAGGGTTGACAGCAGGATCCTGGGAGGAAACCTTGGTGGCCACGGTGGTCCTGAGGGAGGCCAGTCACACGGCCAGATGTGGGGTGGTGGTGGCGGCCTTCTCTGCCACCCGCCTCAGTCAAGTCACATTACGCTGTTACACCCGCACATAATTTCAGTATAACACGTTCCATTAGAAGTATTATGTAAAAAAACAAAAACAGAAGGATGTTTGTGTTCTGGGATAGTAGACGTTACCTGTAGCGGTGTCCTATTGTCCCGGGTGATGAAGTGAGGCAGGGTCTCAGTGACGTGTTGCAGGGCTGTGACGGCACTCAGCATGTAGATCTCATTAGCAGAGAGGAAAGAGGTGATGTCTAGAGTCTGCAGCACTGCCGGCATCAGCCTGACAAAACAGGAGGAGGGGAAGGAGACTACGGTCACCAACAGTGACTAGTATACCTACGGTGTATTATGTGTCAATATTTTGGGGGCAACCTGACAAGTTCTATTCAAGTGTTTGTAGGAAAATAGGAAATATGAGTAATTGAGCTGCCAAATGCACTGGTCTGAACTGTGCTGCCTGTATCTACTGTAAACACAGAAATGTAGTCTGTGTACCTGGGTAGTTGTGGGATAGCGAGGGCCTTCAGAGTGCTGGCCACCGCCTTCATATATACACACATACACGTTCAAAAGTTTGGGGTCACTTAGAAATGTCCTTGTTTTTTTAAAAAGCACATTTTTTGTCCATTAAAATAACATCAAATTGATCAGAAATACAGTGTAGACATTATTAATGTTGTAAATGACTATTGTAGCTGGAAAAGGCTGATTTTTTATTTTTAATCAGCAACCATCACTCCTGTGTTCCAATGACACGTTGTGTTAGCTAATACAAGTTCATCATTTTAAAAAGGCTAATTGATCATTAGAAAACCCTTCTGCAATTATGTTTGCACAGCTGAAAACTTTTGTCCTGATTAAAGAAGCAATAAAACTGGCCTTCTTTAGACGAGTTGAGTATCTGGAGCATCCACATTTGTGGGTTCAATTACAGGCTCAAAATGGCCAGAAACAAACAACTTTCTTCTGAAACTCGTCAGTCTATTCTTATTCTGAGAAATGAAGGCTATTCCATGCGAGAAATTGCCAAGAAACTGAAGATCTCGTACAACGCGATGTACTTCTCCCTTCACAGAACAGCGCAAACTGGCTCAAACCAGAATAGAAAGAGGATTGGAGGCCCCAGTGCACAACTGAGCAAGAGGACAAGTACACTAGAGTGTCTAGTTTGAGAAACAGACACCTCACAAGTCCTCAACTGGCAGCGTCATTAAAATAGTACCCGCAGAACACTAGTCTCAACGTCAACAGTGAAGAGGAGACTCCGGGATGCTGGCCTTCTAGGCAGAATTCCTCTGTCCAGTGTCTGTTATTTTGCCCATCTTAATATTTTATTTTTATTGGCCAGTCTGAGATATATGATCTACGGACAATTCCTTCGACCTCATGTCTTGGTTTTTGCTCTGACATGCACTGTCAACTGTGGGACCTTATATAGACAGGTGTGTGCCTTTCCAAATCAGAAGGACTCCAATCAAGTTGTAGAAACATTTTAAGGATGATCAATGGAAACAGGATGTACCTGAGCTCAAGTTCGATTCTCATAGCAAAGGGTCTGAATACTAAGGTAAATAAGGTGTTTTATTTTTTATAAATGAGAAAAAAATTCTAAAAACCTGTTTTCGCTTTGTCATAATGGGGTATTGTGTGTCGATTGATGAGAACATTTTATTTAAACTTCTTCTTGTGCTTCTTCTTCTTCTTGTGCTGCAGCAGCTCTAGGATGAGTCACCCTCACCCAGGACACAGCGCCCTCTTCTGGCACTGCCTGAGAAGTGTCCTGGCCTTCCTATGTAAAAAGGCCCAGAAACACAGTGACTCAAGTCAAATTGCATTGCAACCATTGAGGTGATTGCATCTAGCTAGGTCTTATTGTAGGCCCAGTTAGAGTAGATGTTCCTCCCCTCTGCAGCATCTTGTGCCTGCGGGTCTAGCTCGTTAGCCACTAGCATGCCGTCCACAGCACTCTACAGTGAGAGGATAGCATTAGCGTCTAGTGTGGTGCTAGTAGATGCAGTATGCAAAGGTTCCTCCTCACCCGCTTGAAGACACGGACAACGGTGTGGGCACAGACAGCACTCCTGCTGGGTCAAACCCCCAGGAGTCTCTGCTGGACCTTCTCATCTCACAGGGCTGAGTAGAATGTGTGAGGTGATGTGACAACAGGGTCATGTTCAGTATGAGCAAATGGGAGAAAACATTTTGAAACAGATTATTATTATTATTATTTTTAAAGAGGGTTGTCATTGGAGAATTTTCTGAACGTTTTTACATTTTTCTGTTTTGTGCCTACAATATTGGAAATAAGTAGCATACAGCCATTGCATCACAGAGTATGCTGCTACAGTTGCGTACCTGTAATAAGGCAATGATCTGGAAGCAGGGGATATCAGGGTAGGGTTTAGACACCGTGCCCAGGGCCTCAATGAAGAGCTCCATGCAGGCCTGGTCCTTAATCAGGTGGGGGGCTGCCTGTTCATTGTACTTCCCCAGGACCAGCTGCATGAGCAGGGCATTTGTCCTTTAGAATGGTGGGTTTCCCCCGGCCCGCTCTGCTCCAGCAGGCTCCGGCTGCGGCACAGAATGAGGAGAAAAGGAGACAGGAATATAAAATATATGGCTTTACAAAAACCTCCAACACCCAGATGAGAGCTCCCATATAAAGAGCCCTCCGAGTTATTTCAATCTTTCACATTCCAGCAAGGACTTCTTAAATGTCTGTTGTCACTCCCTGTCCACTCACCTCTCCCAGAGCCCTCGAATGGTTTTGGAGGTGTAGGCAGGGCAGCTGGCCACCTGACCACTGAGCGGCAGCTCCTCCAACCCCACTAGCAGGTCTTGTCCCGGGCCTTGCCTGTCCCTGTTACAGCCTCCTCACAGAACTTCCTCATGGCCTACAGAAACACATCTATTTGGAAAGAGTGTTTATAATAACATTTAATGTGAATAGAAGACAAAATAGGTGTGTGTTTAGGATTTATTTTGATACTGTGTACCAACAATGCTTAATTGAGAATACAAATGAAGTATTCACGTGTGTGTGTCTCACCCTCACCCGCCTGTCGATGGTGGGGTGAAAGGGAGAGCTGTCCACCTGGGCCAGGGTCTGTAGGGTGGCTGTGGCTGCCCTCCTCACCTCACAGACAGAGGAGCTCAGACAGGCCAGCAGGGAGAGCACCACTATGGAGGGAAGAAACATTTACAACTTTGTTTCTGATACACCAGTAATACTACAGCCACATGCCTTCTACTGCAGTGATTGTGAGTTTTATTACACCGTCACAAACAGAGCAGGCAATAAGCTTAACGTAGCACAATACTGTAGACAGTTCTCTCACCCCAGACCACTGATAAACCCCAGGTCATTTTCAGACTGTGCCAAACTCTATACATGAAATACAATAAAATGATCCATGTCTGGTTAAAATATAGATTACACCAATAAGGCTACCTGGTGATGAGCCCGATGCCAGCAGTGTGAGGGTCTTCTCTGGCTGGGTGCTGAGGAGGGCGCTGCCCACAGAGGGCTTGGGTCTGCAGGATGGCATTGATCTTACAGTCCAGCTGGTCTCCTAGGTTACTGCCGTAGCCTCACACCAGGCACAGGAACTTGAAGAGCTCAAGGGGATCACTCAGGTGGACCTGGGACTAATGGAGGGGGTTGAGGAATGGAATAATGTGGACAAAGTGAGACAGTTGATCGTAAAAAAAACGGGAGATTGCTTTGTTTCGCCTACTTCCAAACACACTTTACCTTACATTGATTATCATCATCGTTATATTGTAGCATACCTAGAGGAACAATGAACTATCCTTCGAGTGATGCTATGCGCCAATGAGTTGAGTGAAGCATCCGTCTGTGCACTGAAATGCATTGTGTAACATATCAAGTTTCAGTACCTAGAAAAGTAGCGTCATCAGGGCCCTGAAGCTGGCTGCAATGGGCCCCTGGCGTGCCCCAGCGACGATGACATCAAACACACGACACAGCAGTCGGCAGTAGCAGCACGTGTTGGTGTCCAGCTTCTCTGGGTTCCACCATGTCTCACTTGACAGAAAATCCAGACAGGAAGCAAGCCATCTGTCAGCCTCCTTCCTTCTTACTCAGTGTGTGACCAAGTGGCTAAAGTAACTGGTGATATCCAGGCCTTTACTTGAACATGATGAAAAACAATATGCAGCCAATTGCTTTCGAAAAAGGAACATTTTTGAAGGAAGCGTCGTGGCACTTGACTAGATAAGAGTCCTCTAAGCAGTGACACCAGCAGTGACACCAGCAGCACCCCATACGCTGTCTCTCTGCCCTGCCCTCTACAGGTACTCTTCCATGACTATCCTCCTGCTGCAGGCAACAATAGAGGAAAAGACGGTAAAACATTTCAGACCAATTTCAACAGTACAGAAAAGCATACAATGGGTTAAGGAATTGGAGGATGAAAATCGTAGAAAGACGTAACGTAAATATCCCAAAAGGAAACCTCTGATTTATATAGTTGTACAAACTGCCACCCCCACTCACCTGAGGCATGTCTTTCTGGGTAAGTTCCAGCATTGAAAGCTCCAGCAGGGAGTAGACACACTGGGCGGTGTGGAGGTGCTGGGTCTCACTCACGTCCCCCAGGCCCTGCATTAAGGTCTGGCTCGGCACCATGAACACTGCCCTCTCCCACAGGCTGCCCCGCTGGACCGCTACCACACCAGCCAGCTTCAACCAGCTAGAAGACATGCAAATGAGGTCAAGGGTGAGTTGTGTTACTTATGACAATTTCCTCTTGAAACCAGCATGTTAATCCAAATTTCGAGCTGCAAAAAGGGATATTACCTGAGCTAGGCCGCGGAGAGATCCAAAAATCATCATATCAGTTTCAGGAAAGTAAGGCAGGTTTGTTTCAAATGGTACTTTGGATACACCAACAAATGTTTACTAATCACTCATAGCATTGCGTTTGGAGAAGGGGTCCATGTTAGACAGGTTCTTGGTCTGTGTTGAGATGTTGGTTGGCTGAGAAATCCTCTCCATCACATCCTTGAGTGCTGAGAGCAGATATAGGATGTAGTTAGTACACAGACAACCTTACTGTCTGGAAGTCAATAATCCTAACAAGCAGAACTTTATATTAGTGGCAGCGAGTTTCGAGTATACCTGATCCCTCTGTTTACAAAAGTATCCTACATAGCATTCTCAGTAAGCCATTTCCAAGTGTCATCAAAGACAAAAAAATGACCTTTATTGTAAAACTCCATGGTCTTATGTGTTTACCATGGGCCCAGCCCTGAGTGCGGTGGTGCTGGTATAAGAGGGTGGAGACTGGGCCACACAAGTGGCCATCTGGAGGTCTGGGGAGTCCGGCAGGGCCGAGATGACCACAAGGAAGGGCAATAGATCCTGATGACACGGGCCCTCAGGTCAGAGATCCCCTCAACCAGTCTGGGTTCCTCCAGAACCCTCACTGCCTCCGACTGTGGACACCTATGAGGAAGCACATAGAACCCATTCACTATCATACTATGGATACGGAGATACCTGGGGATTGATGTACATTTCAAAAGGTGAGAACAGTATTAACCAGTTCCCAGCCTTTGAGAGGTCTACGCATGGCAGCAGTGAGTAGACATGAAACAGTGTCCTCTGGATCAAGAAAGAGCTGAGGAGGATATATAGGATGAGTTAGGTTTAATCCTAGTAGATTCCAATATGAACGTACCTGAAAGTCTAATGTTCCAGCCACTCACCTCCAGAGCCTTCAAAGTTGCAGCCACCACCTCGGGGCCGTCCTCCTTCATGCGCTCCAACAGGGCCTCCTATAGGAAGGCCCGGTCAAAGCCCTCCTGTCCCGAGGTGACAATTCCCAATAGCTGTTCCACAGCCGTGTGCCTCAGGGAGGGGAGCGGGTGCTTCAGGCTCAGCAGGAGGGAGGTGTCTCGAGTCCCTGAGGATCTGCAGCCAAAAGTGAGCAGAGGGTAAGAAAAAGGAAGAAACATAATGGCTTTGAGGAGGGTGAACTGATCCTATAGTTAGTCAGATGCAGGTATAGCACTGCTCTTCACTAGGCTTAGGCAATATAGAGTTTATACCGGGGTATTTAGAAATACCAACGGAATTACTTTTTAATACCGTAAAAATAATTAAGTATTTTAAATGTTTTGGTTTGGGGGCACCTCCGCCTAGCGAGGGCTACATGCTACGCCCCTGTTTATAACTATAAGTTAAGTATAACTAAAATGTGTCAAATAAATTATATCCAGTGCAGGCTTCGGTTATGCATTTGGTTTGCTAACTTGCTAGCTAAGTGGCTAGATTTCAAGATCAATCTTCTTGGTTAGAGCAGAGACATTCAATCCCCTCTTGGATCAAGATCCCTGTTGCCTCAGTTTTTTTTATAGCTCCCCTTGTGTGCAGATTTGGTAATACTGTATACCCCGGTATGGTACAAAAAAACAGTATGAAGGTATGAACATCTGGATACCGCACAACCCTCTACTCACCAGTGCTGGAGGAGACAACGGCGTGAACCAGGTAGCAGAGTAAGGGCCTGATGCCGTGGCCTGGAGGGTGGGGACCAAAGAAGTCACAGCACACATCTGGCCAGAGGTTCTAAAGAGCACAAAGACAACGCCAATGAAGCAACACAAAAATTCTGACAATATAGGGCCTAAGATGACAAAGTGATGAAATAGTCTCAGAGTAAAATTCTTTCAATGCCTCTTCTTCACTCACTTTGGGCCAACAATGCCCTCATTTTGGTTCTGCAGGAGGACGATGAGGCAGCCCAGGCCCACTTTGGGCAGCAGGGGCTCCTTGCCGTGACTTGCTGATCTGCAGGGCCAGGGTGTCCACCAGCTGGGACTTCATCGACCACCTTCACAACCAGCTGGCACACTTTCATGTAGGTGGAATCCTTGTAGTCTGTCAAGGACACAAAGGAAAGGGTCAGTACGAGTTGAACAGTTTTAACCTGTTAACTACCTCTTATGGTTACATTTTTTAACTTCAATAAGAAGTGTTAACGTTTCAAAACAGAATGGCTTCTTATGAGGCTAAAAGTCTGCATCTAACTTTCTGAACATAAGGCAGTAGCTTGGATATGATTGTCAGACTTTCTCCACAGCATCCAAAACTGGTACAAATGGTGGACGCATGGAAAAAGAAAATCACTCGAAGTTGGGCAGTTTCCAGAATTTTCTGAAGATGCCTGCAGAAATGACTAACAGGTCAAGATGAGGCTCTGTGCTTGATACTTGAGGAAACATGGAGACGTAAAGCAGTGTATTGGGTTTACCTTGATTGACTTAGTGACCAGGGTGTAGATGAAACCCATGAAGCCCAAGTCTTTGTAACAGTCAGTGATTAGGGTTCCTCTGGCCAAAGGGAACTCCTGGTTTCTGTCAGGAAATCTAAATATATTGATCATTGATAATATATTATATGCCATTTAGCAGACGCCTTTATCCACAGGGACATAGTCATAAGTGTATACATTTTACGTTTGGGTGGTCCCGGGTATCGAGCCCATAATCCTGACGTTGCAAGCGTCATGCTCTACCAATGGAGCCATTGATGACATGCTGATCATGTAATGAAAAATAATACATCTGTCAACTTCCAATAGTTATGTTCATAAATCATATAACAATTACCTGAAGCCCACCAGCCAATTCCATAGGTTAGTGGGGTCCTTTAACTGAATGACTTACATACACCTTAGTCTCGTATAAAGGGCAACACACAGGAAAGCAGGCTCTCCCCATTATACAGGTGGAAGTGGAATCTGTGAGGGCTACAGGAAAGAAATACCAGTAGACAAAATGTCAAGCTATTTTCAGTTTACATTAAGCTTTCATAGCAGTGAGACAACTTCAGTTCTCAGAAGTACTAAAAACAACCCCTCTGACAAGTTATCCATGGGGGGGGCTGTGTATAAGCCACTCTATGCACTTCTGTACAGGCTTGAGCAGGAAGTGTGGAGACGGCCTTGCGAGAAACAGTAAGATGCCTGTGTCCGGTTTCTCGTTGACCTCATTGGACTGGACACCGCGCTCCAGGCCCACCGAGGCTTGGCTGAAGAGGGTCTTCTGGAACTCACTGAATGCAGGCTCGATGCTCAGGAGATCCTCAAGCCCACTCAAACTCTCAACCCTTATAACAGCTGCTGCAAATGAAAAACTCTGGACAGCCATGACTTTGGCCACCTCATTCTTTCACCCTTGTGGGGAATTCCAAATACGTGGCTTCATGGTTCCCACCGCAATTACAACATGTCCAAGTTGTGGAAAAGATAATATCATATGTTTTGAAAATGTGACATCTCCGCTTCTCCCTTCTGCAAACTCTTGAAACATGTCCAAACGTTTTACAGTGGTCACACTGCATTAGTCTTGGAACCAATGCTCTGATTTTGTAGTTTATATATCCCAACTGCACTGGAGTAAGGAGAGACCATATCAAAAAACAAAAGAACAGATAACTTTTTCTTCATTCACCCCACGATTCATCCGACAAGCATCAATCACTCCAGGAATATTTTAAATCTCTGCAGTATCGACTTCCCACGAAACGCCAGAAATTACCACCTTGAGATCCTTCTGATCCAAAAGAACTAAATGTCAAAGCAAGCCCGCCTCTCGTAAAACTCCTACTCCTATAAGATAAGAAGGGGCATTTCCATCACTTTATGCTGCTTTTCTACGTTTCCTATATTCCAATTATCCTTGATTCCCCACCATTATCTTTACGCACCACATCAACTTCCAGTTCCGCCATCTTTTCAGCCGGCTGCCAGCCTAGCCTATGCTAGCTAATAAACTTCCAGCTTTGACAACAGTAGTTATTCGCTACTACATTACTCGGGCCAATTCGCACGGTATTTTATTTCCGATTCATGAAATGTACTTCAAAATCAAAGTGGCCAAATCACAACCATTCTCTATTTCTTATTCAATGTAGTGAAAAATGCACAGCAGTCATTTTAGATTCTTCAAATAACATAAAAAGCTGTTGTCCGTGTAGATAAGAAAACAAAAGTACCCTGTTTTACTCCAGTCCAGGGTGGCGATAAAGCACCAGTGAAGTTTATTTACCGCCTTCATAAAACATCAGAATATAATTTATATGGTTCAGTCACCAACACCGTGGTCCGCGAAATAGTAGAGATTAGAGAAATGTCGATAACCTTACTCTTGTGAGATATTTTTAATGGTTATATTGAGACTCACGTGTAAATGAAACGTTACTTTGGTTTGTAAGGATTCAGAGATTAGTTTTATTTTGAGAGCTTGTCAAGCATCTTTGTCAAACTAACGTTAGTTAGCTAATGTACACCTTCACGCTAGGTATAGGACGGGGAGAAATGCTACTGTTCTGATAAATCACTGCGCATCACCTGTCCCATCAGCCCAGCCAGGTAAGTGGAAACATCCAGACAGTCTTAGAGCAAAGCAGTGCGACACAAACAACAACAGAGTTACACATGGAATAAACAGTCATTAATACAATAAAGTCTTTATACAGTGTGTGCAAATGAGGTAGGATAAAGGAGGTAAGGCAATAAATAGGACATAGTGGCGAAATAATTACAATATAGCAATTAAACATTGGAGTGATAGATGTGCAGAAGATGAGTGTGCAAGTAGAGATACTGTTGTTTGACAGTTCATTTTTCGCGGAATCCCGCCTACCGCAAATTACTATTGGGCGTGGGGCTCTCAGCCTCCCTTGAACATTGCGCTGATTGGGGGGATTCGATTATCTGTCCCGGGGTGTCACTGTGTAGGAGATTGTATCGGGTGAAAAGTGATTGCACTCGTTTTTGAACCGGACTTCCTTCCGGGTGTAGGCCAGGGCGGCGTTGAGTAAGTTTTTCGTTCTGGATAGTTCAATTGAACGGAAACTGCTGTCCTAAATGACCAGTTGAAACACTGGGAGGGGTTGGCTTGGTTAACCCTGGCAGTATGGCCACTTCCCTTTTATGGCCACGCATTGCTTCAAGCCACACCCACAAAACGAGAGCAACGTAGACACATCAAAAACGTACAATGACGTTTGGGTGAAACGTGTCGTTCAGTACTAACCATTCTGCAACATAGCAAACGTTTACGCGAACTGAACGCAACTGTGGTGTCCTACTCTGGTCGATGTTGAATTCGGCTCAAAACAAAAGTGATGTAGGCTAAGAACGTGGAATAATGAGTTTATTTTCATATAAACGATTTAACTGTCTCCCTAAATGAAGACTAGTCTGAAATCAAAAATATGTTATATGGAAAAGAGGTGTATGTTTCCGAATGATGCACCATTCAGCCTTGACAACATGGCCGACCTCGCAGATTACTGTTCATCAGTCACTGTTTTTAGTTAGTCACTGTGTATTTATTCCTTGTCACTGTTTTCTTTCACTCTACATTTTTGGAAAATAACATGTTAGTGTTTGCCTACACCTGTTGTTTACGAAGCATGTGACAAGTCACATTTGATTTCGATTTGAGAAGGGAGATGATACACTTTTGCCTATAGACTGGTGCACCGCGGTTCAGCTTAATCGAACTCCCTCACTGATTGGTTCAAGTTTGAAAAGGCTACTGAAGTGACATTTGACATTCTTCCTTCACAATTTACCAAATATGTTGGTTGTGTGTTGTAAATTCTGGAGGAAAGAACAATCAACACTAGTAGCTATTTCTCCCACTTTGTTGGGGGTTAGACATTTTGGAATTAAGATTTTGAATGACTGGAATTTTAACAGTTTATAACTGTTATGGCCACTTCCAATCCTGAGGGATAGATACTATTTAGATTGGGTAGTTTTAGGCCAGTGGTCTCCAACCTTTTCTAGCATGAGAGCTACTTGGGGGGAAAATGAAACATGTCGGGAGCTACAATTTTTTTTTTTTATCTTTCAAATAGGCATTCTTCTCTTATCCCCTGCAACTATTCCCCCAGTCCTTGGTGTACAAGTGAAAATAGTGCACTGTTTTCTGTCAATATATCTGGTAAAATAATGGTTAAAAAACAGCTCTAAGAAAGCACAAAAAAATGGTTTGTTTTTTTCTCTCGTAAATTGTTTTCTTTGTTTAATTTTAACTGGTTTTAGTTTTTTAAATCACTCTCAAATGTACAATTGTTCATAGAGAAACAATGCAATTGGATGTTTTGAGTCCAAGTCTATGGTTAATTCCCTTCTAATTGTGCATCTGGCCCTTTTAATTGCGAGTCTAGTGACTGCTGAATGTGCTGTCTTTGCCGGTCTAGCAATGGTTCTCTGTACAGCTGCTGCTCATTTTATGGCAAAGTTCGCAAATTACAAGTAATAGATACAAATGATATACTTACTCATGATATACTTCTGCCAGGTAAGCCTACTTTGCAGCAGTGGTGTAAAGTACTAAAGTAAAAATTATTTGAAAGTAGTTTTTTGGGGTATCTGTACTTTACATTACTATTTTATATTTTTGACAATTTTTACTTTTACTTCACTACATTCCTAAAGAAAATAATGTACTTTTTACTCTACATTTTCCCTGACACCCAAAAGTACTCGTTACATGTTTTATGCTTAGAAGGACAAGAAAATGTTCCAATTCACACACTTATCAAGAGAACATCCCTACCTCCTCTGATCTGGCAGACTCACTAAACACATGCTTTGTCTGTAAATTATGTCGGAGTGTTGGAGTGTGCCTGTGACTCTGTAAATAAAACAAGAAAATTGTGCACATTTGCTTAATATAAGGAATTTGAAATGATTTACAGTGCATTCGGAAAGTATAGACACCTTCCCTTTTTCACATTTTGTTACGTTAAAGCCTTATTCTAAAATTGATTAAAATATTTGTTTTACTCAATCTACACACAATACCCCATAATAACAAAGTGAAAACAGGTTATACATTTTTACAAATTTATGTAAATGTTTTTATTTTATTTTTTATATGTATTCAGACCCTTTGCTATGAGACTCGAAACTGAGCTTAGGTGTGTCATGTTTCCATTGATCGTCCTTGAGATGTTTCTACAACTTGCTTGGAGTCCACCTGTGGTAAATTCTATTGATTGGACATGATTTGAAAAGGCACACACCTGTCTATATAAGGTCCCACAGTTGACAGTGCATGGGACAGCAAAAACCAAGTCATGAGTTTGACGGAATTGTCCGTAGGGCTCGGAGACAGGATTGTGTTTAGGCACAGGCTTGGGGAAGGGTACCAAAAGATTTCTGCGGCATTGAAGGTCCCCAAGAACACAGTGTCATCCATCATTCTTAAATGGATGAAGTTTGGAACCACCAAGACTCTTCCTAGAGCTGGCTGCCTGGTTAAACTGAGCAATCGGGGGAGAAAGGCCTTGGTTAGGGAGGTGACCAAGAACCCAATGGTCACTCTGACAGAGCTCCAGAGTTCGTCTGTGGAGATGGGAGAACCTTCCAGAAGGACAACCATCTCTGCGGCACTCCAACAATCTGGCCTTTATGGTAGAGTGACCAGATGGAAGCCACTCCTCAGTAAAAGGCGCATGACAGCCCGCTTGGAGTTTTAACCTTTAATTAACTAGGCAAGTCCGTTAAGAACAAATTCATATTTTACAATGAAGGCCAAACCCTCCCCTAAACTGGACGACGCTGGGCCAATTGTGCTCCGCCCTATGGGACTCCCAATCACGGCCGATTGTGATACAACCCAGGATCGAACCAGGGTCTGTAATGATGCCTCTAGCACTGAGATGCCGTGCCTTAGACTGCTGCGCCACTCGGAAGCTCCACTTAAAGGACTCTCAGACCATGAGAAACAAGATTCTCTGGTCTGATGAAACCAAAATTGAACTCCTTGGCCTGAATGCCAAGCGTCACGTCTTGAGGAAACCTGGCACCATCCCTACGGGGAAGCATGGTGGTAGTAGCATCATACTGTGGGGATGTTTTTCAGCAGCAGGGACTGGGAGACTAGTTAGGATCGAGGCAAAGATGAACGGAGCAAAATACTGAGAGATCCTTGATGAAAACCTGCTGCAGAGCGCTCAGGACCTCAGACTGGGGTGAAGGTTCACCTTCTAACAGGACAATGCCCTAAGCACACAGCCAAGACAACGCAGGAGTGGCTTCGGGACAAGTCTCTGAATGTCCTTGAGTGGTCCAGCGAGAACCTGGACTTGAACCCGATCTAACATCTCTGGAGAGACCTGAAAATGGCTGCAGCGATGATGCTCCCCATCCAACCTGACAGAGCTTGAGAGCATCTGCAGAGAAGAATAGGAGAAACTCCCCAAATACAGGTGTGCCAAGTGTGTAGCGTCATACCCAAGCAGACTCATGGCTATAATCAAAGGTGCTTCAACAAATTACTGAGTAAAGGGTCAAAAAAATAAAGGGAACACTAAAATAACACACATAGATCTGAATGAATGAAATATTCTAATTAAATTATTTTTTCTTTACATAGTTGAATGTGCTGACAACAAAATCACACAAAAATTATCAATGGAAATCAAATTTATCAACCCATTGGAGGTCTGGATTTGGAGTCACACTCAAAATTAAAGTGGAAAACCACACTACAGGCTGGTCCAACTTTGATTTAATGTCCTTAAAACAAGTCAAAATGAGGCTCAGTAGTGTGTGTGGCCTCCACATGCCTGTATGACCTCCCTACAACGCTTGGGCATGCTCCTGATAAGGTGGCGGATGGTCTCCTGAGGGATCTCCTCCCAGACCTGGACTAAAGCATGCGCCAACTCCTGGACAGTCTGTGGTGCAACGTGGAGTTGGTGGATGGAGCGAGACATGATGTCCCAGATGTGCTCAATTGGATTCAGGTCTGGGGAACAGGCGGGCCAGTCCATGGCATCAATGCCTTCCTCTTGCAGGAACTGCTGACACACTCCAGGCACATGAGGTCTAGCATTGTCTTGCATTAGGAGGAACCCAGGGCCAAGCGCACCAGCATATGGTCTCACAAGGGGTCTGAGG
Organism: Oncorhynchus tshawytscha; assembly: GCF_018296145.1. NCBI lineage: Eukaryota > Metazoa > Chordata > Actinopteri > Salmoniformes > Salmonidae > Oncorhynchus > Oncorhynchus tshawytscha. The sequence continues at coordinate 18,936,017 of NC_056452.1, read as the reverse complement.
ATCTCATCTCGGTACCTAATGGCAGTCAGGCTACCTCTGGCGAGCACATGGAGGGCTGTGCGGCCCCCCCAAAGAAATGCCACCCCACACCATGACTGACCCACCGCCAAACTGGTCATGCTGGAGGATGTTGCAGGCAGCAGAACGTTCTCCACGGCGTCTCCAGACTCTGTCACGTCTGTCACATGTGCTCAGTGTGAACCTGCTTTCATCTGTGAAAAGCACAGGGCGCCAGTGGCGAATTTGCCAATGTTGGTGTTCTCTAGCAAATGAAAAACGTCTTGCACGGTGTTGGGCTGTAAGCACAACCCCCACCTGTGGACGTCGGGCCCTCATACCACCCTCATGGAGTCTGTTTCTGACCGTTTGAGCAGACACATGCACATTTGTGGCCTGCTGGAGGTCATTTTGCAGGGCTCTGGCAGTGCTCCTCCTTGCACAAAGGCGGAGGTAGCGGTCCTGCTGCTGGGTTGTTGCCCTCCTACGGCCTCCTCCACGTCTCCTGATGTACTGGCCTGTCTCCTGGTAGTGCCTCCATGCTCTGGACACTACGCTGACAGACACAGCAAACCTTCTTGCCACAGCTCGCATTGATGTGCCATCCTGGATGAGCTGCACTAGCTGAGCCACTTGTGTGGGTTGTAGACTCCGTCTCATGCTACCACTAGAGTGAAAGCACCGCCAGCATTCAAAAGTGACCAAAGCATCAGCCAGGACGCATAGGAACTGAGAAGTGGTCTGTGGTCCCCACCTGTAGAACCACTCCTTTATTGGGGGTGTCTTGCTAATTGCCTATAATTTCCACCTGTTGTCTATTCCATTTGCACAACAGCATGTGAAATTTATTGTCAATCAGTGTTGCTTCCTAAGTGGACAGTTCGATTTCACAGAAGTGTGATTGACTTGGAGTTACATTGTGTTGTTTAAGTGTTCCCTTTATTTTTTTGAACAGTGTATATTTAATTATTTTTAATACATTTGCAAAAATGTCTAAACCTGTTTTTGCTTTGTCATTATCGGGTATTGTGTGTAGATTGAGGGGGGGGGAACAATTGAATCCATTTTAGAATAAGGCTGCAACGTAACAAAATATGGAAAAAGCCAAGGGGTCTGAATATTTTACGAATGCACTAACTTTGCAGTCAACTTTGGCGTTGCAGCTTCTTTTTGTATTTTTTTCAAGATTTTTTTACTTGTAAGAATTTTAAAAGAAATTGCTCTTAGATACCCACATTTTCTTGTAATTTATTTAATGAAAGGGAGCCATTATAATACATATGCTCAAAATGTATGATGCCACTTTGGGAACAGGACTTAAAGGTATTTGTCTTTAAATGTTGGAGATAATGTTGGGCTGTTCCAAAAAGGAATGCCTGGCGCTATGGGTTTGTTCCGTTTCATGAATTGATGTACATTTTCCCAAATTTAAATGAAAATCATTGGGATGTATTTTTTCTTTTCAGCCTTGGACCAACCCAAAGTAGTGATTATTTATATTTATATATATATATACAGGATAGTCTGCTGTCCATTGTTTAAGTGAAGACAGTTGTGTGGCCCAGTAATACATTTTCATAGGAGGCAGTCCAAGACCTCCCGCTTTAAGGTAAGTGTAAAACATTTGGCTCTTGTTCTTACCATTCCAAATACAATTGGAGAGTAGGCCATTTATTTTCTTACAGAAGTTGGATGGAACTGGAACTGGTAAGGCTTGGAATAAATGCATCAACCATTGTAATATATTCATTTGGATTATGTTCACCCTACCTAACATGGAAATGGAAAGAGTTCTCCATCTCTGAACATCAGATTGAATCTTATCTAATAAAGGAGAGTAGTTGATTTTATAGGCCTCCTCCAAATTGTTTGGTATCAAAACACCCATGTCATGTGCCTTTGTCCATTTCCACTGAAATCTACTTTCCAAGTTTGAAAAGTCAACTGAAATAATTCCCACTTTCTAATTTTCTCCCAATTTACTTTGAATCCTGACACAGTACCATACGTGTCCAACAGTTGCAAAATAAATTCTGACATAATGTTCTGGTTCAGATAAATACAGTAAAATGTAATCTGCATACAATGATATCACATGTTGTTATCCACCAATCTCTATTCCCAGGATTGAGCAATGGGTTTGATTATTGATGCTAGGAGTTTCGTGGCTAAAGAAAATAAATAACTGGACAGAGGGCATCCCTGTGTTGTTCCTCTTAACTTAAATGGAGCTGAGATTAGTCCATGTGTACTTCTACCTGCTTTGGGGGATTTATACAATAGCTCAATCCAGGAAATAAATACCAGACCAAACGTGTGTTTTTTTTAAAGACTGCCCTCAAATATGCCCATTCCACTCTATCAAATACTTTTTCAGCATCCAATGATACTGCCACTTTTGGAAAGTTCAAGTTCCTGGTATGAAGAAATCCTATTCCTTATGAACCCTGTTTGATCTAAGTGAATCAAGTTTCTTATTACACTGAACAAAAATAAATGCAACATGCTACAATTTCAATGATTTTACTGAGTTAATTTAAGGAAATCAGTCAAATGAAATAAATTCATTGGGCCCTAATCTATGGATTTCATATGACTGGGAATACAGATATGCATCTGCTGGTCACATAAACCTTAAAGGTAGGGGTGTGGATTAGGAAACCAGTCAGAATCTGGTGTGACCAACATTTGCCTCATGCATCTCCTTCGCATAGAGTTGATCAGGCTGTTGATTGTGGCCTGTGGAATGTTGTCCCATTCCTCTTCAATGGCTGTGTGAAGTTGCTGGATACTGACGGGAACTGGAACATGCTTTCGTACACATCGATCCAGAGCATCCCAAATATGCTCAATGGGTGAGTATGCAGGCCATGAAAAAACAGGGACATTTTCAGCTTCCAGGAATTCTGTACAGATCCTTGCGACAGGGGGCTGTGCATTATCATGCTGAAACATGAGGTGATGGCAGCGGATAAATGATATGACAATGGGCCTCAGGATCTGTTGGAGGAAATTATAGTTGAAATGATTAATTATGTATACATTTAAATTAGAACCATTTATTTTAATACTATTATGTTATGGTATGAAATGTATGGGTTCTTGGTTAAGCTGTTACTGAAAATGTAAGTAAAACAAATTAATTGTCTGTACCTTGCGGGTTTAAGGGAGAGGGATGGTATATCTTTTCTGACAGATAAGAATGGTCTTTGATGTTCCATTAGTGGAGGAGAAAATGTCTTTTAGACAGATTGGAATGTTTGTTTTATGAGGGGAGTAGAAGAAGATGTCCAGAACCTGAAGACACTGCGCTATTGTGTGGATCGGAGAGAGTGTGTGAAACTGACGTTATTTTATGTTTTCTCTTTCAAATCAAATGCTCTTTGTATTTTGGTTCAGTACTCATCAAGAATAAATGCTGAACTTGTTTTTAAGACTGGTCTCGATCTATTTCATGCAAAATGATAAATTTACAACTTATTATGAAATAGAGAGAGTGAATTTGGTTTTGGCTACAAAACATATAGGAATTTAGAATTCCTCTAACAGGATCTCGTCACGGTATCTTTGTGCATTAAAATTGCCATCGATTATATGCAATTGTGTTCGTTATCAGTAGCTTATGCCTGCCCATACCATAACCCCACCATGGGGCACTCTGTTCACAACATTGAAATCAGCAGACCGCTCACCCACATGACTCCTTACATGCTATCTGCCAGGTACAGTTGAAACTGGAATTAATCTGTGAAGAACCTACTTCTCCAGTGTGCCAGTGGCCATTTGAAGGTGACTATTTGCCCCCTGAAGTCAGTTACGACGTCGAACTGCAGTCGGTTCAAGACCCTGGTGAGGATGACGAGCACGCAGGTGAGCTTCCCTGAGACTTTCTGACAGTTTGTGCAGAAATGATTTGGTTGCGCGAACCCAGTTTCATCAGCTGCCTGTATTGCTGTTCTCAGATGAGACCCGCAGGTAAAGAAGCTGGTTGTGGAGGTCCTGGGCTGGCGTGGTTACACATGGTCTGTGGTTGTGAGGCGGCTTATGGTAGAGAAATGAACATTCAATCCTCTGGCAACAGCTCTGGTGGACATTCCTGCAGTCAGCATGCCAATTGCACGCTCCCTCAACTTGAGGCATCTGTGGCATTGTGTTGGGACAAAATTACACCTTTTAATGGCCTTTTATTGTCCCTAGCACAAGGTGCACCTGTGTAATGATCATGCTGTTTATTCAGCTTCTTGATATACCACACCTGTCAGATGGATGAATTATATTGGCAAAGGAGAAATGCTCACTAACAGGGATGTAAACAAATTTGAGCAAAATAAGCTTTGTGTAAAAATGTATTTTATTTCAGCTCATGAAACATGGGACCAACACCACATGTTGTTTTATTTTAGTTCAGTGTACTATTTCTATGCGAAATGCCAATGCCTTAGCAATTCATTTATAATCCACATTCAAAAATTATACTAGGCGGAAGGTTCGGCAATGACAATCCATCCTTATCTATCTTTTTTTAAGTTAGGTGATTTGAAGCCAAACAGTGATTGGGTAAGTACATTTTTCTCTAGAGTTGCTGTTAGCATATGTAACAGGCTTTAGTGATTTGGGATGAAAGTGTCTGTAAAATTTCACTGGGAATCAATCATCACCAGGAGATTTCCCATTTTGTAGTCTATCGCCTCCACCAGCTCACTTAGGGAAACATTTCCCTATCATACAATTTTTCTCTGATTCAGTTATAACTTGTACATTTGGGCTTATTAAGGAATTTGTCTCTCTTTGAACTTTCAGATTGATACAGTTTGATCAAATGTTTTAAAGACTGAGTTAATTTCAGAAATTCCATTGGGGTTTTTAATGCTGTAGATGGTACATTCCTGGTCCTCTTTCCTAATTTGCCAAGCAATCATTTTCCCCATACTTTCACCTTGCTCAGCATTGTTTGGATTTCAGGGCAGCTATCTCTGCAGACCAGGTGTTTTTTATTATGCTATAATTCAAGCTTCAACGTGTTCAACTGTTGAAGGTTGTCGACATTTCTATTTAATCTGCGTTTTCTTTCTTAGTCGTGAATTCTGTAATTGTATTTCTCATTCTTTATTGGTCTTTTTCTTTATGTGAAGAGTAAGACCTGATACAACCTCCTCATATGCTTTACGAGCTTCTCAGACAACAGTTGGGCATACTTCATTATAGACATGCTTTTGGAAATAAATGTAGACCTGTGTGGTGAGATGAGGTTAACTCTTCGGTCCTTTAAACAAACTGCTATATGAAAAATATTGTGCACTATAGCTTGGAAAATAAATCAGAGATGTTTCTTCCAACATGAGGGCTGCTTTCCAAAATAAGTGACATCTGCTTCGTGGTTTGTTTCCTTGCCAGGATACTAACAAGTATCGCGATACTGGTATCGGCCCTAAAGCTCTATTTAGCATTTTCGGGAGTTGGACCATCGATTAACCCTAAAATTTGTGATAGACCAAGAATGGTTGCCTGGTTACCCAGACTCATTGCTCCGGCGGAACGCTCGTTTGTTTCTTCACCGCAATTTGACTCCGCCCCCCCGGACCCTTATAGAACGCATTCGAACCGTCTGATTGGGTCCAGAAACGGATGGTTTGGGCCAGAACCAGAACACACGTGGGTAAAGCAACGTTTTGAAAATGTCATTGCCTTTTGATACTGGTTATAGATACTGGTCCAATCGCTGATTACTTTGTTTTGTACAATCCTGCTTGTACAAAACAAACCATTTTTAGATTATGGCAGACTGAAGTATGTAGCGAATGATAATAGAGCAACGGAAGAATTCAGTGTGTCAGGCAATGATAATGGCATTGAGTTATTCTGTCTACATAGCAGTTTCTGTTGTTCCGGAGTCCTGCGGTTGATTATTTGTATCACAGTGTACTGTTACATGCACACGATCAATATTGTGAATCATCAGAAATATAATAGTTTGGTTTTAAGGAAATTGCCAATCAAAATATACGTTCTACTACAGCCACCATGTTATTTTTGGAACCCTATATGTGAAAAGTATTTGTAAATTGCATAATTTCAGTTTTTCCGAACTCCTTTCTCTCGCGGAGAAGAGGGGGACTGGCGGAGAAGAGGGGGACTGGCGGAGATGAGGGGGACTGGCGGAGAAGAGGGAGGCTTGCGCCAGCGCTGGAAGTCCGATTTAAACGGCTTATTTCGAGTTTGACCTTAATAAGCAGAGTGAAGTTTACATGACTACTGCCATAATCAGTTTAATATCAAATTATTATTAGTGTGCATGTAAACATACTCACTATGTTTTGGAGTCGAGTAACCGTTATATGTCATGATTGAATGTCTGTTTCAGAGGTGTTCACGGGTCCAGGTCCAAAATGAAAACTTTTCCCTCAGGGTCGGGTCACGTTTGTTTGTCATTGGGTCTCTGTAACTACAGCCGAATGGACCTGACCACTGCTCTGCATAGCCTATGAATTGACTTATAGAAGGTCTAGCCAACATATATAAAGACCTATTCTTGAACAGGGAGCATTTATTATTATTATTTTTTGGCACTGGTCCATTAGGGTACGGATCGGGTCTAGGTCTTGTTGTCGTCGGGTCAGTCTGGGTCTGATTGTCCCGGGGTCTGTCCGCGTGCAACTTTTTTTGAGCCGAGAAGACCTCTAGTCTGAACTAAAACCAACTTGGTGTGTGTGCAGGAGCTGATGGGTGAGAACCGTGACAGACATGTCTTGTACGTTTTTTCCCCTGAGTACGAGACGTAGAGGGACTGCTGTACCCATCAGCCTGGTCTCACTGCAGCTGTCCTGGGCCTGGCTCCCCTGGCCCAGACTGGGGATTTGGGTGAGACTGCTGAGGACTCACTGCTGTCCCACGGAGGGGCATAGAGCGCCCCTAGCAGGGGGCAGGAGTAGCAACAGACAAAGCAGCGGAAAGCACATAATTGGCTCTGCCAAGGCCCTCTGTAATCCCGTCGGCTTAATTTAGGACATGAATGGAAAGACCTGGAGGGAAAGAACCGGAGAGCAGGGTGATTTGTTGGGTTTTTTACATGGGCAAGGGCCCTGGAGAGTTTCTCCTTTCGTTTATGAAATCATATTCGATATTAGCTCTGTGACACTGATATAGACACTGGGAATTGCCAGGGACCTCACGATACGATACTTAGGTGCCGATACGATGTGTGTTACGATTCGATCATGTTCCAAACATGTTACTCACCATGTCTGCCGCAGAGCAACAAGAGGCAGCCATGAGAATGAGTTTTGATCAGTCATGGAAATAAGTGTTAAACAAATTGGCTCTCTATTTTAGAAAAAGTTATGGAGGAAAACATTATGGCGTTTTGGTGCAGGTAAGACCACTAGTGCAAAAATAATATTGCAATACAATATATCATCAAAAAGAACATCCCCAAAAAATAAAATGTAACAAGTCTCCTCCTTTTTGTTGTACAGTCAGTTGCACCTAAGGACTGACATCACTCATGTCAAAGTGCATAATTCATGGATTGGTGTCATTGTTTTGTAGAGACGGGAGGAGAGGATAAGGGAGGGGGAGTTGAATCTCTAATAGGCTTGTCTATCGCTGGCAACAGGAAGTAAACACGAAGCATTGGCTACATACAGTATTAAGTAGTGTTAAACTGCCTAATCTCCTGTCTCGCGTGAGTGTCTGGGTGAGTGTCTGTGATGTTTGTCTGCTTTTCCCTGGGATGAGCGATGGTGACGAGAGGTGGACTCTGGTGAGCTGGGTGACGTGGTGGGGGGGGATCTGTATGTATCATCCTCTTTCATTATGTTCTTTGTCTGTGCGCTTGCCTATTTTTAGACAGCAGGCAGGGTTACTCCTGTTTGCTCTGTGTGTGTGTGTTTTATTATAGAGATTAGGTTTCAGGCTGTAATAGCCTGTCATGCATTGTTATATGGAAAGTTACCGTTCCGTTGTACTACCGTTGTGCTATTCCCAACTGGGACTTCAGTCTGCCCAATGATCGGTTCTGGTATCAGTCGCGTGTACAGATTTAGAAACGGTTTCAAAGGCGAACAATATGAATGCCGGGATTGTTCCTTGAGAGATGGCAGCAACAGTTTTCTTGGCAGGGCTATGTTGAGCATAACTCGTCTCTGTTGAAATCTGGGCCAACTCTGGGCAAGGAATATGGGAGAAGTGTGTCTATAGCAGCTGCCAGTAGATGTAGGTCCCCAACTCTTGCTGTAATATCACCATGTTTAGAGAAGGCCCCATCATGTGGCCTCATTTCTCTTCCTGTGTTCTTTACTGTGATGGGGGAGCATCAGTGCTCATTTCCTGTCAAACCAGCCCTGTGTGGTTACAGGGGAATAGAACAACCGCAGCCTCTCAACTTAAGCTTTGCACTACTAGCAGAGGGTGACCGTGCCATTACGGTAAAATGTTTGCTGCCATTGGGGAACAATTGCGCCTTCCATGCTTTGTCTGCATGATAGAAGAAGAGGAAGTTAAATACTAGGATGTATTTTTGCGTGATGTATGATTTTAGAATTAGAATCATTGATGTTGCCAATCAAATTATTTACTGTTGCTTAGAAAATGAAATGTTTTATTATATGAATTTTCATCTAAATGCATTCCTGTCTTTTCATCCTTGTTTTCCCAGCTCCAGCTTCTTAACAACAGCCCTGGACTTTGAGAAGGAGCACATGATCACTCCAGTGTTTTCGAGTCTCCCAGGATGTCTCGGCGGAGCCTGCGTCTGCACACTATCACTGGTCTCTATGGCGACGACAGCCTAGACTCTAATCTGAACCACAATGTGTACCACGGTGCCTCCTTCAGCGCAGGAGGAGACAGTCGCAGAGAGTCCAAGTAAGTGATGCTGCTGCTGCCCTGGGGTTCCTTCTATGGATTTGGGCCTGCGTGTTACAGCCAATGGTTTCCATGTCTAATCTGACTGTTCACTTCTCCCTCTCCCAGGGGGTTGAAGAGCAGGAGGTCTCAGCAGCACTCTGTCTCCTGCACCCAGTCTCTGCTCAGCACCACGCCCCGTAAGAGCCAGCATGGCTCCCGGCAGCACAACAGCAGCGTGACAGCCAGTGACGCCTCCATGCTGGACGAGTCGTGCATCCAGGAGCGCACGCTGGTCGGCAGCTTCTGGGGTTTGGATGAAGCTTCTGAAGATAAAGGTCTTTTTTTTCTTTCTTTTTTTTACGACCTTATCGATCACAATTACTTGTCATGCCTGAGACATCAGTGTCTTGAATGGATTCCTTTTAAAAAGGCTCATTTTGTGTTTCATTATCAAATCTGTCTGTGCGTTACAGAGCGGACCATGGCGGTCGACCACAGTATGTGTAGGACCAACGGAGACATTAACTCTGTACAGACCCAGACCTCCATGGTGAACGGTAGCTTCTGTAAGGACTTCCCTATCCCCTCGGACAGACATGAGGCTCTAAGCACCTACTCCTCATCCTCCACTGGTGCCTGCTCTGCCACCAGCTACCAGGCCCTGACAGCCCCCTGTACGTCCCCTCCCTCCACGGTCTACGCCAGGGACAAGAGCCGCAAGCACAAAACGGGTGAGAGCCAAGTACTATAATATGTATGTGCTCAGTACTGCATGTGTTGTATCTGGGAGTGTTTTGCCTTCCCATTCCATTTGAAGGCATATCATCCACAGTGTTTTGCCTTCCCATTCCATTTGAAGGCATATCATCCACAGTGTTTTGCCTTCCCATTCCATTTGAAGGCATATCATCCACAGTGTTTTGCCTTCCCATTCCATTTGAAGGCATATCATCCACAGTGTTTTGGTTGTTGTTGTTGTTGTCATTGCTGATGCATGACTGTGTCAATTTTCATTTTTCTTACATTTGACATTCATTGTGATTTTGTGCATTTTCAATCAAGTTGAATTGGTTTGATTCAGGTCTGCTGGTGTCCGTCTCGGACACTTGTGTGCGTGTGAGCAAGAGGGCAGCAGCCTCTGTGGCATACGTCTTCTCACTGCTCTTAAAGAGTGTACTGATGAGGACACACAAGAATGGTGAAGGTATCAGCTTCTGCGCCGGCTCGGCTTCTTGCTGTCTTTACAGCGCCAGTGTTGCCTTTCACTCTGTCTCTCTCATATCTGCCTTGCAGCATCCCACTTTTGTGTCATAAATAATGCGGATAACGGATAATTCATCGTTTTAGGTGGGTCTCAACTTTTTCCTGCTCTCTTAACAGCGGTGTAGTGCTGAGATAGGCTACCACCACATGATTTGCATAGGCTGTCAGGAAATCTGACAATGCTTTGCTAAAGCTCAACATAATCATGCAATCTGGATTATTTGGCCCCTTTTTCTCCCCAATTTCGTGATTACGATCTTGTCTCGTCGCTGTAACTCCCCAACGGGCAACGGTCGAGTCATGCATCCTCCGAAAACATGACCCCGGTCACGGTCACGGCCGGTTATGACACAGCCTGGGATCGAACCCCAGGCTGTAGTAACACCGCAATGTGCCACTTGGAAGGCCGGATTATTCCCTTTTAATATCTTCTGTCACTTTCGGAGGGCAGCTGCTTCCACAGTGTCTGTAGTGACTGGGCTCATACAGGCTGCTCTGCTGAAGATGGGCAGTGGGGGCAGGAAATTTGTTAATGGAAGTATTCCACTTTGCTTTTTTAGAGGCTGAACGATTATTCATCGGGGTTGGGCATCCACAAGTCAGGTGTTGCATGATTTGCATGGGACTGTGCTTAGTTGTCACTGGTTGAAAGTTGATGTTCGGAATACTCCTGGTTGCAGTCCACCAATCTCTTGCACTGTACTGAATCTGCACTGACACAGGAGGTTGCAGTGGCTGTGTGAATGACCATGGTGGCTCTCCCTGCTGACTGACTAACCTAAAACTTTTCGTCACCTGCTTCTGGACTATCCTCTATCTTTCTCAACAGGGGGACAGAGGCTGACACTACCACAGCTTTTCCTGCCTACAGCTTTCTCACTCCTTTTAACATCACTCCACCTTCCTTTTCGGGTGTTTGTATGGCACTTTTACCCCACAGATTTCACCCTCTATCTCCCAAACAAATGGGCTACCTTCGCTTTGGCTATTGCCCTGGTGACATGCAAATTCGCTCTCTCGCTCTGCGCTCAGGTGAAAGAGGGATGCTCCATCGATATGTAGTTGTGCTAGTTTTTATCTGATTTTCTTTCTTATTGGTTGCAGCTCTCTCCAGCTACTGCGGAAGCATGCATGTAAAGGAGTTGGGGACTGACGGGAAGCACATGAATCTGATTGGCTCTCTGTGTGAGTAACTGACCTCCACACCGATATAGTTGTTTGTGCATGAACCCTTGACTATGTACTACAAGACGATGTGTTTTTTGTGAATAATAGAATCATGTGACTTGGTATGATTTTTCATGTAACTCTTCTCATAACCTTTGTGACTACACACACCTGAATGCATTCAATCAGAGAGGTGCTGCCTTAATCGACGTCTTCGGCGCCAGGGAATAGTTGTTGTTCTTGGGAGGTTAAATGTCTTGCTCAAGGGAAGAACGGCAGATTTTTCAACCTTGCTGGCTCGGGGATTCGTACCATCGACCTTTTGGTTATTGGCCAAGAGCTCTTAACTGCTAGGCTACCTGCCTTTTTAGCCTGCCTCTCTCTCTCTCAAAACATTTTTATTTTCATCTTTTATTTTCTGCCTTTGCTGCTCACCCACCCTGCTGATGCTAATAGGTGATGACTGCAAACGGAAGCAGCAGGCGGAGACACACGCAACCTACACCACATGGGCCTCCCGGTCACACCACGTGTTGGGAGCACTGTGGCTCGCCGCTGTTTACACAGGTTACCTATTAATCCAGCAAACTCTGGCCTATCCTGATATACTTGAAACGAGTTCTACATTTAGTCCTTATTTTACTGATGTATGTAAGTAGATGAAGTTATGTTTTGGTCCCCAGGCTCAAGTGTGTTGTGGGTTGGGCAGGAGGCAGGCTCAGCTGTCTGGGCCGTGATGAGGAGGATGCTGTCGGTTCCCTGGTTGGCAGTTAGGTCCCCAGGTCATAATTTTCCCGTGTGTAACCAGCCTCCAAATACACCCCTGCATGATATCTCCTAGTCCTAGTCTCCCCATGGCTAGTTTGTGTGTCTGCCTACCTAACGTGAAACCCATTAGAATGGTGGCTTGGAGTAGATCTATCTCTCTAACCTTTTCCCATTTAAGATGACTAGCTGCCGTTTCTTTTGCGTCTCATCATTTCTAATTCACTGCTCTATGCGTTAGGCTAGGAAACTGCAGAGACTGTCTGCAGAACTGACCCCCCCCCCCCTCTGCCTGCTGTTTCCGTCTCTCTGGGCATTTTAAAGTTGGCGCCAAGAATGGGAGCGATTTGTCACACTGTACAGGAGTTTGATGGAGTCGTGCGATTTGCTAAAGCTGTGCTCTCCTTAAAAAAAAGGTTCCTCTCTGCTGTACTGTGCATCTACGCTGACAGAGAACACTTTTGCTCAGCCTTCTGTATCACCTCTGTCTGTAACTAACCCCGCAACCTGTTGCACTGCATTTATGTCCTTGTCTCTTACCTCATCTGGGGAATGTACTTGATTCTCTAATCCTTAGTGCTGTGTGGACGTGCCTCATCTACCCCTCCCGCCTCCTGAAGAACGCTCACTAATCTGCTCCCTGTCTGTCTTTGTGTGTACAGGCAAGGCAGCGACGGGGGTCTTCTGGTGGCTTGGGACTGGATGGTACCATCTGGTTACCCTTCTCTCTCTGCTCAACGTCTTCGTCTTGACACGGTGAGTCTCTTGGGCCTGAGAGTAATACTCAAGGAACCGGTAACTGCTCAAATAAAGGAAACGCCAACATAAAATGTATTTCCATTATTGTGTTTCCATTATTTTTGCAGTCACCTGTATGTGGTAGTGGCTGGAGCTCCATAATATGTGATCACACTAACAAGTGTTTTTCTGTTGTCGTAGTTACCCTGCCAAGCTCCTCAAACTCCTGTTGATTTTGCTCCCATTCCTCATCCTCCTGGGTGAGTAGCACCGCTCTCATGCTGGTTATCCATATTACTGAACAATCACCCACTGTGCCCTCTTCCGTCTCCTAAATCCTCCGTTCTCGATGTTCTCCCAGCTCTGTGGCACTGGGGTCCGTCCAGCCTGCTGTCTGTATTGCCTGCCGTTAACGTCACTGAGTGGAGGACGGCCTACTCCCTCAGTTTCACCTCTGCCCAAGCCCAGACCAAAGATGGGCAGTCCACCATGACTCCACCACCAGCTGTCTCACAGGTAGCAGGGGTGTTGATGCACTTGTATTCAATCAACCATTATATAATTGTCAGCTTCCTTAAGACCTTCCAATTCTATGGATAAGGCCTGATACACTGTATAGCTGACCTGACCCCTATCCCCCTCCCCTGTATATGAACAGCCAGGCAGTGTGGCCGTGTCTGTGGACTCTGAGCGCCTGGCCCAGTTGGAGCAGAGGCTGGCCCAACTGTGGGAGAAGGTGGAGGGAGGGGGCCAGAGGCAGGAGCAGCAGCACGGAGAAGTGCTGGGTCTCTACCATTCTCTACGAGAGCAGCTGAACACCCAGGCGGACAGGGACGGCATGGGGCTGTGGGTGTCTGGCCTGCTGGAGGAGAGACTCACCCTACTGAGGAGAGAGATGGAGAAGGATGCAGTACTGCAGAGGGAACAGGTGATTCTCCAGGTTGGATAGTCAGGGGTCCATTTCAGGGAGCAGATAGTAATTGTGCTTGTAATGAAAAGTAAATTAGTATATAATTTGGTCCGCTTACTTGGGTAACTTTAAAAAATATATATATATACTTTTTTTTTCTTCTCTGCTCATTAATCTCTTCATGTGTTGTGCAGGAGCAGGATGTGATGCTCATTAATCTCTTCCTGTGTTGGGCAGGAGCAGGATGTGATGCTCATTAATCTCTTCCTGTGTTGGGCAGGAGCAGGATGTGATGCTCATTAATCTCTTCCTGTGTTGGGCAGGAGCAGGATGTGATGCTCATTAATCTCTTCCTGTGTTGGGCAGGAGCAGGATGTGATGCTCATTAATCTCTTCCTGTGTTGTGCAGGAGCAGGATGTGATGCTCATTAATCTCTTCATGTGTTGTGCAGGAGCAGGATGTGATGCTCATTAATCTCTTCATGTGTTGTGCAGGAGCAGGATGTGATGCTCATTAATCTCTTCATGTGTTGTGCAGGAGCAGGATGTGATGCTCATTAATCTCTTCCTGTGTTGTGCAGGAGCAGGTTGTGGTGCAGCAGCAGGGCCAAGAGTCTCGTCTTGCTCAACTAGAGGTTCTACTGCAGACACTGGCTGCCAAGACAGAGGTACACATCCATAGATCCTATACTACGTTCTATGTATAGCCCCCGTCCCCACAGAAGGCCTTTTGCCCTCACTGTAAATTAGAATTTGTTCTTAATCGACTTGCCTGGTTAAATAGAGGTAAAATATTTTATATAAATGTACAGACCTTACTGTAGGACTTGTATAAAATGTATTTGTTGTCATATATCCATGTTATGTTGATGATGTCTTCAGGAGGTGCAGAGGAGGCAAGTTGAGACTGCAAGTGCCACGCCAGTTCCTGCGCCAGTCAGGTGAGTTCAGCACAAAAACCTTTGGATTGTAATAATTGAATGAAATCACGAGTGGTGTTGAATATTGCTCCCTGTGTGTGCCCTTCGATTGTGGGTGTGGACAGTGAGTCCCATGATGCCTTGTTGGCGGAGGTGCAACGGCTGGAGGCGGCACTGGGGAGCATTAGGCAGGACCTGCAGGGGGTGATGGGATGCCAGGGCATGGGGGACCGCTTGGACCATCTCCATGACATGGTGAGTTGCTTGCGCTCTCTCTCTCTCTCTCTCTCTCTCTCTCTCTCTCTCTCTCTCTCTGTTCTTACATGCATTGCTCCAGTATGTGCCTTTCCAGATGGCCTCTTCCATTGCTTTGAATAGCTGGTCCTGTATAGACACTCAATATTATCTCTGACTGAATCTCAGCATAATATTTTTTTCTGAAGATCTTTTGTATAAATCTCCTCTGTCGACCCTTGACCTCTGTGGTTGTGACAGGTGTCTGCCCAGGTGAGGCGGGAACTGCGGATCCTGTTCTACGGCAATGAGCAGGCCGGAGATTCCGAACCCGGGGAGAAGGAACTCCCTGAGTCGCTAATGCAGTGGCTCTCTGAGCGTTATGTGAGCGGGGCAGACCTGCAGGCCTCTCTGGCCTCCCTGGAGCTCAGCATCCTGCAGAACGTGAGCCTGCAGCTTGAGGAGAACAGGGCCAGGCAGGAGATGCTCAGCACTGAGACTGTCTCTCAGACCGTGATGCACACTGTTGGGGCCGGGATGTCTGAGGAGGTAGGTTGTTTGTTTGAGTGCGATGAGCCAAATAAAGCCTCCCCCGGGCCAAACCCTCCCCTAACCCGGACGATGCTGGGCCAAACCCTCCCCTAACCCGGACGATGCTGGGCCAAACCCTCCCCTAACCCGGATGCTGCTGGGCAAATTGAGCGCCGCCCTATCAGACTCCCGGTCACAGCCGGTTGTGACACAGCCTAGGTCACGGCCGGAGGTGACGGCGCAACACTGCCATGCAGTGCCTTAGACCGCTGCGCCACTTGGGAGGCCATATACTTTTTGTTAATATCGTTTTAAATTAGATTCAGTGTTTTGGTGTTATCAATTACTTATTTCTTGTCTGTCTGCATTATTCCAGTTCCTCACCCAACAACTCTGTTCCCCTCTTGCTCCTCCAGCATGTGCAGCTGATGGTGAAGAATGCTCTGAAACTCTACTCCCAGGATCGGACCGGCCTGGTGGACTACGCTCTGGAGTCTGGAGGTAAAGTTTCACAGCTGTTGTGGTGGCGGGGCGTGGAGACCTACGTTGACTGTTTTGTCTACTGCCTATTATTTAGAATGATCTGTTTTGGCTTTGCACAGTACACTGGTTCTGCTATGACTGGCTTCAGCTATGCCCTCTGGCTGACATTGTGCACGGCCGTGAAAGTGACATCATGGCTACGTGTGTGCAGGTGGCAACATCCTGGGCACTCGCTGCTCTGAGACGTTTGAGACAAAGACGGCACTGATGAGTCTGTTCGGCCTCCCACTCTGGTACTTCTCACAGTCTCCTCGTGTGGTCATACAGGTACGACTCAAGTCACCACATGAGACTAGTCTTTTTTTTTGATGGCTTGGTGATTACATTCATGGATTATATTGGGAGAGTTTTAGTTCCTGATATTGCTTAGCCAACACATTCAGCCACTGGTCTCATCAATGCTCTCTCTCTTTTCCACTGCAGCCCGACGTCCATCCAGGGAACTGCTGGGCGTTTCAGGGTTCCCATGGTTACCTGGTGATGCGTCTCTCCATGAGGATCGTGCCCTCTGCCTTCTCATTGGAGCACATCCCCAAAGACCTGTCGCCAACAGGCAACATCGACAGCGCCCCGCGCCAGTTTAACGTCTATGTAAGCCACACTGCTTACCCAATTTAACATGCCACATGTTTGTTATGGCTGTCTTTACAAGCCATTCAGAAGAACACCTAGTAGATGCTCAAGTCAGTCACGTTTACTGTGAATGTGCACTGGTGAAGCAGTACTGATTGACACACTTACTGCTGTGGCTCTCTGCTGTTTTCTAACTGTGTCGTCGGTTTCCAGGGTCTGGATGATGAATACCAGGAGGAGGGTAAGCTACTTGGCAGCTATACCTACCAGGAGGATGGGGACGCGCTACAGACTTATCCCGTCACCGTAAGTACACTTAACACTGCCTCAACGGGCTTGATTGGTCAGATGTAGATGTTATGTAAGTAGTCCACTTGCAGTGTTGGGGAGTAGTGAACTACATGTTGTTTAACTACATTTGCCGTGGCTTGGTGGTAGATGAACTTTATTCAAATCTTGGTGTTTTTTTCAGTAGTTATACTGCTACACGGCAAAAAAGTAACTAACTACTGGAACTACACACTGTTTTTGCAAAAAGAAAATTAAATAATGTCCTTTTTCACTATCAGACCTTCCTAATTCTCACGTGAAAACACATTTTTGTGTTTAATAGGCTCAATTACACATTGTGTTAAAATCTGATTCCAGAGTGATCTGTTCTTGCAATTGTTTGTCTATGACATTTCAGATTTAGATGTGATAATTTATCACAAAGTAGCTTAGATGTAGTGAACTACTGTTTTAAAGTAGCTTTAGTTAAGTAAACTACAGTGTATTTAGCTTGCTTTAGCATCTTAAGTAATTGGTAGTTTGGTAAACTATGATTTCAGAGTAGCTTTCCTGACACTGTCCACATGGCATTTATCTCTAGCACTACTAGAGATGGTGACTTGGCAAGTTATAGGTCTTGCTACTTGAGTGTAAACTGAGTGTCCTTTGCCATCTATCCACAGGAGGAGAATGATAAAGCCTATCAGACCATTGAGGTTCGGGTGCTGTCCAACTGGGGACACACGGAATACACCTGCCTCTACCGCATCAGAGTGCACGGTCAGCCCAGTATCAACTGATGGCACCGAGCAGACCACCCTGCCTACATTTGAATGTTCTGCGGATGACTGGAGGCATATTATGCAAAAAATGATTGGATAACAATCAGAGCTTTACTATTGGTTGAAAAATGTTTCAAGTACATTTTTCTCAGTCTATTTAGACATGAGCTATACGTATTCTGGGACCAAACTGGATTCTTGAGTGTTGAGCCCCTTCTCGCACATGGTTAAACCAGGTTTTAGCATGTTCTCTTACAAATAATGTAGACGTGTACATTTTGTCAATAGTATGTCATTTTAAGTCTACTAATGTCAAATGCTTTGAAAGATGTATATGCTGCAGTTATTAAAATGTTTATTTTGTTTGTTTTTTAAAGGGAAGTAAGTAAGTTAGGGATATCTTGCACTGGTCCCTTCAGCCACAGAAATCAGGCTTTGACCATTAACCTTTTATCAATAATCTACAAGTGCCCAGTTGTAAATCTCATTATTTATTTGTTTGTCCTGATTTAACAATCTGTGTACTATATTTTTTGTAAAGGCTTTTCAGACTATTTGTAAAATTGGCTTGGGACTATACAGGTGTTTTTTTTAAATATAATTTTATTTTTGTCTTTTGTAACTTGTAAGAAATGTTCAAATAAAGACTTTCATTTCCAGTTGTTGTAAAGTAACGGTCATTGATTTGAAAAAAGTATTTTTGCTTTTTTAAATAACTTTGAAAGGAAATGTTAGGCTGCGAAGTTTCAAAAAATGTGGATGTTTTGTTTTATCATGCCCACAGGCACAGCTTGGTTAAAGTCGGGTGGAGAATCAATCTTCCTGAAGTGTGCCCCCATTCACACTGATTCTGACCCATTATGTCCAGTAAATGACAATAATGCTCTATGGACAGTTTTTATATCCTAGACTGAACAGAGAAGAAAATACTCGGTGCAGAATTCTCAAATGCAGCAGTCACTTGTCATAGCTAGTCATCTGGTGTGGTAGTATCTCTCGCCCAGTAGGGGTCGCTATACTCAACAATAAGGGAAGGGCAGCAGTAGCAAAGAGTAGCTATATTCTCTCCAAGGAGCTGCTCAGTAAATACGACTCATGCTGCTTTTTGACTGTAACAGCAGTGTTACGCTAGTGTATACACCCTGATTTTCATACTAGGGAAGTGTTTCCATATCTAGGTTTGAGAGTGAGGACTTGTGAAGAGCAGGATCAATAACTGCATAATCAAGACCGTTGCGTTTTGAGACGTGTTAACCGTCGAAGATGTAAACCCATGTTCACAGGTTGCCATTGTTATGTAAAAGCATGCTGAAAAGTACCAGGGGCCTAATCTTGGCTCCAAGTCAGAGCAGGTCTGCTGGAGCCATGGCCTAGTGCAACCTGGACTCCTGGGTAGACATAACATTGTCAACAAAAATACTGAAATTAGTGTATGTTACGTTTGGAATGGTATTCATTTGTGATGTCCATACATTTTGTATGATATGTTACAAATTATAATTTCTATGTTATGTATTGCAATTCGTACAATATGTTACAAATTTGCAATGCGTGTGATATGTTACGAATTACAATTTGTTGATCCTAATGTTAGCTCGGCGGCTAATGCTAACATTAACTAGGTGGCTAATGTTAGCATTGTTAGGTTAAAGTGTTAAGGTTGTGGATGGGTTAGCTAAGTAGTTGCAAAATAGCTCAAAAGTAGTGAGTAGTTGCTAAAATGCTAAAGTTGTCTGTTACGAGATTTTAACTCGCAACCATTGGGTTGCTAGACGTTCTTCATACACCCACCAACCCTACTTTCGTTTAAGTAACCTTCTGTCTTATGTAGCCACACCAAAGGTAACATGATACTAATTTGAATTTGAGACATGTCCTGCATACATGGAAACAAAGGTCTGAGCCTTCTGGGTTAAACATTGGGGCAGAGAGGAAGAGGCGAAGCGAGAGGGATAACTGGGCCCAAAATCGGTGTTCTCCAGCAGGTGACGCTTTTTCCGCTCACCAAGCGAGGAGTTTTTGTATGGAGGTCAATGAGAGTGTTGAATTTAGTTAACAAACAAAGGAATGGCTTAGTTGCTATGTGCGGCTTATTTGATCAAGTAGAAGTTGAGTAATGTTTAGGTTGTTACGAGTGTACTGATGTAAGTAGGACACGTGACATCCCGGCAACTTTGAGGAAAAACACATATCTGAGTTGTGCCCATTGTTCACAGCGTGTCTGCCCTCTCATTGACTAGAATGGTCCCACTTGGTCTTGCCGGCTCCAGACAGTCATCTATTTTTTAAGACGCTTATTTCATTGTTAGACTGGCCACTTGAGTATCTAGTCAATATATACACTGTATATTCTTTTATAATATTGACTCAGAGACAAACTAAGCCCCGCTCAGGTAATACCTCCCATCCTTTGTAAGCCTCATCGCCGTATTGTTGTCTATACTGTCTATACTGCCAGGGGTGTTGTCTATACTGTCTATACTGCCAGGGGTGTTGTCTATACTGTCTATACTGCCAGGGGTGTTGTCTATACTGTCTATACTGCCAGGGGTGTTGTCTATACTGTCTATACTGCCAGGGGTGTTGTCTATACTGTCTATACTGCCAGGGGTGTTGTCTATACTGTCTATACTGCCAGGGGTGTTGTCTATACTGTCTATACTGCCAGGGGTGTTGTCTATACTGTCTATCCTGCCAGCGGTGTTGTCTATACTGTCTATACTGCCAGGGGTGTTGTCTATACTGTCTATACTGCCAGGGGTGTTGTCTATACTGTCTATACTGCCAGGGGTGTTGTCTATACTGTCTATACTGCCAGGGGTGTTGTCTATACTGTCTATACTGCCAGGGGTGTTGTCTATACTGTCTATACTGCCAGGGGTGATGTCTATACTGTCTATACTGCCAGGGGTGTTGTCTATACTGTCTATCCTGCCAGCGGTGTTGTCTATACTGTCTATACTGCCAGGGGTGTTGTCTATACTGTCTATACTGCCAGGGGTGTTGTCTATACTGTCTATACTGCCAGGGGTGTTGTCTATACTGTCTATACTGCCAGGGGTGTTGTCTATACTGTCTATACTGCCAGGGGTGATGTCTATACTGTCTATACTGCCAGGGGTGTTGTCTATACTGTCTATACTGCCAGGGGTGTTGTCTATACTGTCTATACTGCCAGGGGTGTTGTCTATACTGTCTATACTGCCAGGGGTGTTGTCTATACTGTCTATACTGCCAGGGGTGTTGTCTATACTGTCTATACTGCCAGGGGTGTTGTCTATACTGTCTATACTGCCAGGGGTGTGGTCTATACTGTCTATACTGCCAGGGGTGTTGTCTATACTGTCTATACTGTCAGGGGTGTTGTCTATACTGTCTATACTGCCAGGGGTGTTGTCTATACTGTCTATACTGCCAGGGGTGTTGTCTATACTGTCTATACTGCCAGGGGTGTTGTCTATACTGTCTATACTGCCAGGGGTGTTGTCTATACTGCCTATACTGCCAGGGGTGTTGTCTATACTGTCTATACTGCCAGGGGTGTTGTCTATACTGTCTATACTGCCAGGGGTGTTGTCTATACTGCCTATACTGCCAGGGGTGTTGTCTATACTGTCTATACTGCCAGGGGTGTTGTCTATACTGTCTATACTGCCAGGGGTGTTGTCTATACTGTCTATACTGCCAGGGGTGATGTCTATACTGTCTATTGTCTATACTGTCTATACTGCCAGGGGTGTTGTCTATACTGTCTATACTGCCAGGGGTGTTGTCTATACTGTCTATACTGCCAGGGGTGTTGTCTATACTGTCTATACTGCCAGGGGTGTTGTCTATACTGTCTATACTGCCAGGGGTGTTGTCTATACTGTCTAAACTGCCAGGGGTGTTGTCTATCCTGCCAGGGGTGTTGTCCATACTGTTGTCTATACTGCCAGGGGTGTTGTCTATACTGTCTATACTGCCAGGGGTGTTGTCTATACTGCCTATACTGCCAGGGGTGTTGTCTATACTGTCTATACTGCCAGGGGTAATGTCTATACTGTCTATACTGCCAGGGGTGTTGTCTATACTGTCTATACTGCCAGGGGTGTTGTCAGTTGTAATCTTGTACCCATTCCTTTGAATTCCACTCTTAGATCTGTAGTCTTCTCACCCAGTGCAATGTGAATTCCATAAACTTGAATACCCCCTCGGATTTCAAATCACGTAGAGGGCTTGGGCTGTTGCACGATAGCAACCAAAACCCATGTAGTTCAGTTTATAACATTCCATCATTGGTTACTCTGAGAGTTCCTCATATTGACATTGGCCGCGGCCTCAGGGCCTATGGTACTAACCTTGGAAAAGTAATTCCAATTTCTACTCCTTCCTCTATTACTAATAGGGATAGACCAAATGGTGCAGTTCTATGCATTTTTATAGCCATACCAACTATATCAATATTAACCATCAGACAGGGCCTGCAACCGCCTACTGAAAGTTGGAGATTTCTCGTGACTTTAAAAATCATAAAGGACTTGGGTTGATGCATCTGAACATTAGGACTGTACTTCCTAAACTAGATTACATCAAGATCTGGGCTATGCAGATGAACCCAGACACTCTGGTATTGACTGAAACTTGGAACTCTTGGGATATTCTGGACTCTGATATTAAAGATGCACTATGCAGAAATAGCTCTGCCATTTCCTGATTGCTAAATTCTAATAGTTCACCTAATATAAGTTTATGTGACAAAACAAGCAAGTATAATATAGAGAATAATTGTACTATCTAAACCCGTGTGAAATATATTTGACAAAACCCCAAATATTGTATTTTCAGCTGTTTGAAGCTGGTGTACAAAACCGAAAGTAAAAGACTCAAAAAACAAAACATGGAACAGATCTATCGCTTCTTAGACTTGCTTTCAATGAGCATTACAGAACTATAATAAACATGTGAAGTTGGTCGGGTTGCCCAGAAAGTGACATATTGCAGCTTTAATATTGAGGGTTATAATGTGTTCAGCACTGACAGGGAGGGTAGAGGTGGTGGAGTGGCCATTCGTATAAAACATATTTGCTGTTTCTTATTAACTGAAATTCATTTACCTCTGCCAACTTTTTTTGCTCCTATCTTCAAGCCTTTGTCTGGGGAAAAATGTATCCATAACTGTTATACGGGTCTATCGTCCTCCCTCGGCTAACCTTTGTGCACTTGAGGAGTTAACTAGTTTCTTGTCTTCTTTTACTAAGTCAGAAGTTATTATCCTGGGTGACCTAAATTATGATTGGTAAATGCAGGCTTCAGACAATCTAAAAGACGTATAATGATGAAAAACCTGACTAAACCTAAATCAGCTGGTGACTAAGCCTACACGGCCCAACCCTAAAGATCCTTCAAAGTCAACTCTGATTGATCTTATTTTAACAAATACACCAGAGAAATATACATAGCATACAAAACATTAAGAACACCTACTCTTTTCATGACACAGACTGACCAGGTGAAAGCTATGATCCCTCATTGATGTCACATGTTAAATCCACTTCAATCAGTGGAGATGAAGGAGAGGAGACAGGTTAAAGAATGATTTTTAAGCCTTGAAACAATTAAGACATGGAGTGTGTATGTGTGGGCAAGACAAAAATATTTAAGTGAATTTGAACAAGGTATGGTAGTAGGTGCCAGGCACACCTGTTCGTTTCAATTATTGCAACGCTGCTTGGTTTATCACGCTCAACAGTTTCTCATGTGTATCAAGAATTTGTAGAGTCCGTGTTCTGACGAATTGAGGCTGTTCTGTGGTAAAAAGGGAGGTGCAACTCAATATTAAGTAGCTGTTGCTAATGTTTGGTATACTCAGTGTGTTTCTACTGGTGTCTTCACGCAAGACTCTAGAGACCATTACCCAGTTGTCTGTGTTAGAGATGTGAGAATACACAAATCTGTGCCTCGTGTCATCACAAAGAGGCTATTTAAAAACTACAGTGAACAGGGTTTTTTACATGTGATCTTGATTATATTTCCGCTATCCCTGAACCTGATTTATCTTTCAGCCTTTTTGCAGATGTCTTCAATACTACTGTGGATAATCATGCTCCCTTGAGATGGTTTGGGATGAGTTGGACCACAGAGTGAAGGAAAAGCAGCCAACAAGTGCTCAGCATATTTGGGAACTCCTTCAAGACTGTTGGAAAAGCATTCCAGGTGAAGCTGGTTCAGAGAATGCCAAGAGTGTGCAAAGCTGTGATCAAGGCAAAGGGTGGCTACTTTGAAGAATATAAAATATATTTTTTATAAAACACTTTTTTGGTTATTACATGATTCCATTTGTGTTATTTCATAGTGTAGATGTCTTCACTATTATTCTACAATGTGGAACATAGTATAAATAAACAAAAACCCTTGAATGAGTAGGTGTGTCCAAACTTTTGACTGGTACTGTATGTATTCATGTTTGCTGACATTTCAATCAATCAAATGTATTTATAAAGCCCTTTTTGCATGAGCAGATGTCACAAAGTGCTTATACAGAAACCCAACCTAAAACCCCAAACAGCAAGCAATGCTAGTACAGTGGCTAGGAAAAACTCCCTTTAAAAGACATGAACCTAGGAAGAAACCTTGGCTCTGAGGGGTGGCCAGTCCTCTTTTGGTTGTGCCAGGTGGAAATTATAAGAGTACATGGCCATTAAAAGGCCAGATGAATCTTCAAGATGTTCAAACGTTCATAGATGACCAGCACATCTAGGTGGTCCAGCACATCTAGCCGCAAGCAGAACAGTGAAACAGGGCCAATCCAGGCCAACCAGGCAGGATATAATCCCACCAAGTTTGCTAAAGCACAGCCCCCACACCACTGAAGGGATATCAACAGATCACCAATTTACTACACTGTGACAAGGCTGAGTATAGCCCACAAAACTCTTGTCCACCACAAGAACCAGAGGGGGTGCAAAACCGGACAGAACTACTATCAATCATAAGACCTACTGAAGAGATAAGTAAAAACTTAAAGGTAGAGACCTAGTCTGCATCTCTCACATGGATAAGCAGACCATTCCATAAAAATGGAGCTCTATAGGAGAAAGCCCTGCCTCCAGCTGTTTGCTTAGAAATTCTAGGGACAATAAGGAGGCCTGCGTATGGTGACCATAGCGTAGGTGTAGGTATGTACGGCAGGACCAAATCGGAGAGATAGGTAGGAACAAGTCCTTGTAATGTTTTGTAGGTCAGCAGTAAAACCTTGAAATCAGCCATTGCCTTAACAGGAAACCAGTGTAGAGAGACTAGCACTGGAGTAATATGATATAATGTTTTTGTTCTAGTCAAGATTCTAGCTGCCGTATTTAGTACTAAGTAAAGTTAATTTAGTGCTTTATCCAGATAGACGGAGAGTAGAGCATTGCAGTAGTCTGAAACACAGGTTTCCAGGGTAGGCAATTGTGTCGTCCGCATAGCAATGAAAGCTGACATTGTGTTTCCGAATGACATCACCAAGAGGTAGAATATATGGTGAAAACAACAGTTGTCCTAAAACCTTGAGGAACACCAAAACTTACCATTGATTTGTCAGAGGACAAACCACCCACAGAGACAAACTGATAACTTTCCGACAGATAAAATCTAAACAAGGCAAGAACTTGTCTTTGTGGACCAATTGGGGTTTCCAATCTCTCCAAAAGAATGTGGTGATCGATGGTGTCAAAAGTGGCACTAAGGTCTAGGAGCACGAGGATAGATGCAGAGCCTTGGTCTGACACCATTAAAATCTCATTTAATTTACCACCTTCATGAGTGCATTCTCAGTACTATGATGGGGTCGAAAACCTAACAGGAGCATTTTGTATACATTATTTGTGTTCAGGAAGGCAGCTTTTTCTTACATTTTTGAGATTCAATATAGGCCGATAGTAAAAAATAAAAAATAAAAAAAATAAAGTTTGGCTTTTGCAGGAGAGGCTTTATATTTTATTTTTTAGTGAGTTTGGTATACATCCAAAGGATAGGGAGATGTTTATTATGTTCAACATAAGAGGGTCAAGCACAGGAAATAGCTCTTTCAGTAGTTTAGTTGGAATAGGTTCCAGTAGGCAGCTGGAAGGTTTAGAGGCCATTACTATTTTTGTGAATGTGTAGAAAGATACAGGATTAAAGAAATCCTATGTCCTGGCAGTTCTGGGTATTACGAAAAGGTTAAATTTAGATCCTTGGTTAGGTGGTTAACTGATTTTTGTACTCTGAAGACTTTGGGTAGGTGGAGGGAGTCTGGAAGGGCATTTAGGAATCTTTGGGTTGTCAGAGAATTTATATCGCAGCTTTTGATAATCTTTGGTTGGGGTTTGAGCAGATTATTTGTTGCTATTTAAAACGTGATAACATGGTGGTCCAATAGTCCAAGATTATGAGGAAAAACATTTAGATCCACAATATTTATTCCATGGGACAAAACTAGATCCAGGGTATGACTATGGCGATGTGTAGGTTTGGAGACATGTTGGAAGTGATTGAGTAGGCGGCATAGTTTTCATGACTAGAAGCTTAAAAGACGAAAACGCAGTCATGTTTTTTCCGTAAATTCAAATTTGAGGTCATAAATTTTAGCAATACCTCCGCCTTAATGGGATGCGGAGGGGGATTTGGTCACTAGTGTAACCAGGAGGAGAGTCATTTAACACAGTAAATTCAAATCAAATCAAAATTTAAAAATTGTCACATGCGCTGAATACAACAGGTGTAGTAGACCTTAGGGTGAAATGCTTACTTACAAGCCCTTAACCAACAATGCAGTTTAAGAAAATACCCCCCCAAAAAGTATGAGATAAGAATAGCAAATAATTAAAGAGCAGATGTAAATAACAATAGCGGGGCTATATACAGCGGGTACCGGAACAGAGTCAATGTGCGGGGGCACCGGTGTCGAGATAATTGAGGTGATATGTACATGTAGGTAGAGTTATTAAAGTGACTATGCATAGATAATAACAGAGAGTAGCAGCAGAGTAGAAGGGGAGGTAGCAATAGAGTAGAAGGGGAGGTAGCCATTTGATTAGCTGTTCAGGAGCCTTATGGCTTGGGGGTAGAAGCAGTTTAGAAGCCTCTTGGACCTAGACTTGGCGCTCCAGTACCGCTTGCCGTGCAGTAGCAGAGAGAACAGTCTATGTCTAGGGCGGCTGGAGTGTTTGCCAATTCTTAGGGCCTTCCTCTGACACCGCCTGCTATAGAGGTAATGGATGGCAGGAAGCTTGGCCCGGTGATGTACTGGAAAGTATGCCCTACCCTCTGTAGTGCCTTGCGGTCGGAGGCCGAGCAGTTTCCATACCAGGCAGTGATGCAAGCAGTCAGGATGCTCTCGATGGTGCAGCTGTAAAACCTTTTGAGGATCTGAGGACCCATGCCAAATCTTTTCAGTCTCCTGAGAGGGAATAGGTTTTGTTGTGCCCTCTTCAGAACATCTTGGTGTGCTTGGACCATGTTAGTTTGTTGGTGATGTGGACGCCAAGGAACTTGAAGCTCTCAACCTGCTCCACTACAGCCCCGTCAATGAGAATGGGGTTGTGTTCGGTAATCCTCTTCTTGTAGTCCACAATCATCTCCTTTATCTTGACCACGTTGAGGGATACTTTGCTGTCCTTGCACCACACAGTCAGGTCATTGACCTCTCTCCCTATAGGCTGTCTCATTGTTGTCTGTGTTTAGGCCTACCACTGTTGAGTCATCAGCAAACTTGATGATGGTGTTGGAGTCATGCCTGGCGAATAGGGAGTACAGGAGGGGACTGAGCACGCACCCCTGAGGGGCCCCTGTGTTGAGGATCAGCGTGGCAGATGTGTTGTTACCTACCCTTACCACCTGGGGGTGGCCCGTCAGGAAGTCCAGGATCCAGTTGCAGAGGGAGGTGTTTAGTCCCAGGGGCCTTAGCTTAGCGATTAGCGATGAGCTTTGAGGGCACTGGTGTTGAACGCTGCGCTGTAGTAAATCAATAGCATTCTCACATAGGTGTTCCTTTTTCCAGGTGTGAAAGGGCAGTGTGAAGTGCAATAGAGATTGCATCATCTGTCTATCTGTTGGTGCGGTATACAAATTGGAGTGAGTCTAGGGTTTCTGGGATAATGGTGTTGATGTGAGCTTTGATCAGCCTTTCAAAGCATTTCATGGCTACAGACGTAAGTGCTATGGGTCGGGAGTCATTTAGGCAGGTTACCTTAGTGTTTTGGGCACAGGGACTATGGTGGTCTGCTTGAAACATGTTGGTATTACAGACTCAGATAGGGAGAGGTTGAAAATGTCAGTGAAGACACTTGCCAATTGGTCAGCGCATGCTCAGAGTACACATCCTGGTAATCCGTCTGGCTCTGTGGCCTTGTCAATGTTGACCTGTTTAAAAGTCTTACTCACATCGGATGCAGATGGCTTGATCACACAGTCGTCCGGAACAGCTGATGCTCTCATGCATGTTTCAGTGTAACTTGCCTCAAAGCGAGCATAGAAGTTATTTTGCTAGTCTGGTTGGCTTGTGTCACTGGGCAGCTCTCGGCTATGTTTCCCTTTGTAGTCTGTAATAGTTTGCAAACCCTGTCACATCCGACGAGCGTCTTAGCCGGTGTAGTATGATTCAATCTTAGTCCTGTATTGACGCTTTGCCTGTTTGATGGTTCGTCAGAGGGTATAGCGGGATATCTTCTAAGCTTCCAGGCTAGAGTCCCACTCCTTGAAAGCGGCAGCTCTACCCTTTATCTCAGTGCGAATGTTGCCTGTAATCCATGAGGACTGACGTCCTCGATGCACTTATTGATAAAGCCAGTGACTGATGTGGTGTACACCTCAATGCCATCGGAAGAGTCCCTTAACATATTCCAGTCTGTGCTAGCAAAACAGTCCTGTAGTTTAGCATCTGCTTCATCTGACCACTTTTTTATAGACTGAATCACTGGTGCTTCCTGCTTTAATTTTTGCTTGTAAGCAGGAATCAGGAGGATAGAATTATGGTCAGATTTGCCAAATGGAGGGCGAGGAAGAGCTTTGTACGTGTCTCTGTGTGTGGAGTAAAGTTGCTCTAGAATTTTTTTTCCCTCTGGTTGCACATTTATCATGCTGATAGAAATTAGGTAAAACTGATTTAAGTTTCCCTGCATTAAAGTCCCCGGCCACTAGGAGCGCCTCCTCTGGATAAGCGTTTTCCTGTTTGCTTATGGCGGTATACAGCTCATTGAGTGTGATCTTCGTGCCAGCATCGGTCTGTGGTGGTATGTAGACAGCTACGAAAAATACAGATGAAAACTCTCTAGGTAGATAGTGTGGCCTACAGCTTATCATGAGACACTTAACCTCGAGACTTCCTTAGATATCGTGTACCAGCTGTTGTTTACGTATATGCATAGGCCCCTGCCCCATGTCTTACTAGAGGCTGCTGTTCTATCCTGCCGATATAGTTAATAACCCGCCAGCTGTATGTTCTTAATGTCGTCGTTCAGCCACAACTCGGTTAAACACAAGATATTACAGTTTTTAATGTAGTTTTTTTTTGTTGTAGGATATATGTGCTTACAGTTTGTCCCATTTATTTTCCAGCGATTGAACGGGACAGAAGGCAAAGGCTGATTAGTCACTCGTCGCCTGATCCTCACAAGGCACCCTGATCATGTTCTGCAAAATCTCTGTTTCCTTCTTCAGCGAATGACGGGGATCTGGGCCTGGTCGGATATCTGTAGGGTATCCCTCCCGTCCGACTCATTGAAGAAAAACTCTTCATCTAATCTGAGGTGAGTAATCGCAGACTTGAGGCATGTTTCAGTCAGGCCAATCACATTAAGGTCACATCAAGGTAATGATCAGTGATTAGTTCATTGACCATGACTGCTTTGGAAGTAAGGGATCTAACATTACATAGTCCTATTTTGAGATGTGAGATATTATCACAATACGTGGCAACCCGTCATTCAGGGCAAGCCCCACCTGTTTAGCATAAAAACAAATAAATAGAGATATTTTATTGCCTGTTTAGCATGTTATTTTGTCATTGATACGTGTCCCATATCAGTTTGCAAACAATTTTAAAAATCTTCATACAAACATGGTCTCTTTTATGCTTTCTTGAGTAAGGTAGCTCCAAAATGCAGGTGTTTCATCCTAGCTCAGTGCTTTCTGTGGTGGTGGGGTAGCCAGCGGAAAATACTGAGCGAAGTGGTTGGTAATGTTCTCTAGTTGCATAGTGATTAGCTCAGTGTTTTCCCACTCATGGGGACACTACGTCACTGCGAAATCTATGGGGAGAGCTCGAATATTGAAGCCCCTTGAGTGCTGCC
The DNA here is from genome assembly GCF_018296145.1 of Oncorhynchus tshawytscha. NCBI lineage: Eukaryota > Metazoa > Chordata > Actinopteri > Salmoniformes > Salmonidae > Oncorhynchus > Oncorhynchus tshawytscha. Next base: position 18,906,187 of record NC_056452.1, on the reverse strand, counting down.
ATAGAGTTACATTATAAGTGCCTATCCAAGAAGGCTCAAGGTCAATGGCCACAGATAAAATGATGTCAAATCACATTATATCTACCGTAGCTTTGATGGACTGAGGCCTCCCGAGTGGGGCAGTGGTCTATGGCACTGCATCGCAGTGCTAGCTGTGCCACTAGAGATTCTGGGTTCGAGTCCAGGCTCTGTTGCAGCCAGATGCGACTGGGAGACCCATGGGGTGGCGCACAATTTGCCCAGCATCGTCCGGGTTAGGGGAGGGTTTGGCCGGCAGGCATTTCCTTGTCCCATCACGTACTAGTGACCCCCTCCATTGGTTTCGGCTGGCTTCCGGTTTAAGTGGACATTGTGTCAATAAGCAGTGCGGCTTGGTTGGGTTGTGTTTCGGGGGACGCACAGCTCTCGACCTTCGCCTTTCCAGAGTACGTACGGGAGTTGCAGCAATGAGACAAGACTGTAACTACCAATTGGATACCATGAAAAAGGGGTATAAAAAAAGCTTTAATGGAATGATCTGGTCAACATCATACTTTCAAAATCTTATCTAGCAAGTTAGACAAGCAGTCATCATCATGAATCACGTCGGAAAATCATTTTCAATCCTTGTCATATGAAGAGAAATTATAGATAAAACGTATCCATGCTCATCGGCCATTGGACAAGTTCAACAATGAGTGGTTTGGAAGGAATCAGTGGCGGTTAACTGCAAGCGTTACGAAAGCCAATCATTAGTGTGCTATTCAGTGGAGTGGGATGTGGTCCAAGTCTGGGTTTAAGGGTCTCTTTTCCAAGCTTAAAAGGATAAACATTCATGCTGTCAATCCAGCATGATTTCTGTCGGGTGCAGAACAACTGGAAATTCGGAACTGGGAAATCTCAGACTTCAGTGAGTTCAAGACACCTGGGAACTCAGAAAAAAATGAGCTCAGACTGCGAAAATACATTTTGAAAGGTCATCCAACTCAGAATTCCAAGTCGGGAACTCAGGCCTCTTTCTAGACCCCCGACCTGAAGATCACTGACGTCATGATTCAACCTTGTTTCCCCCCCAGTTGTCTTGAAAGCACCATAAATCCAGAGAATGCCAGTCCTTGATGACAAATTGTGTTGACAAAATTTGCTCACAAGGACAGCCGCGCCACCTTCTTGTTCAAGTGAGCAAGGCACAACAAGGTGAGTCCAAAAATGTATTGTATGCTGCTGCATAAATGATGTAATATGCCAGGGAGATATGTATACTGTAGCTAAGAAAGTAATAATAAGTGTATGTTGTGTAGTAAGCTGTTAGCAGCCTATGTGCCTCACCCTAATAATGTGGTCCCTTTCTCCCTATAGCCTGTTTTAGAGAAATGTAATCATAGAATATTGTAAGAGTTTTCATTGTCTGCTTATATGACTCCTTTATTTATCCTACGGTTCTGACTTGGTGTACAGGGAGAATACTGTAAGAACAGCCCATGTTCTGAATTATGTTGCTGTACATTTCAAAAGTGCTGAACAAATAGTTACATTGACTATGTCCGTCCGAGCTCGCTCATTATGTCTTAATCGAAATTACGGATTGCCTCTAATCTGCTCGTTGTCCCCTTATGCCATAGTTTGTACATCCTAATTGTCAATAGAAACCACATTTGTTTAAGCAAGTCAGCCATATCAGCTGTGTTTTTTTTAAGGCCGTAAATGAGGCTGAATGAACTGTTTTTGTGCCAGACAAGGCTCCGCTGATAGCCAGGTGTAGCAGTGGTAAGGATTCACTCCATGGTGCTGAAAAGAAAGCTCTGCTGTTGGGACAGCTTTATGTAGGCCTTAACAGTTTGTGGGCACCGTTTGAAACAGTTACAGTGCAATTAATGTATTGTTTAGTGTTGTGCTGTGTCATGGCTTTGCTGGCATCTAAAACATGTTTTTGTTTGTTTGCCCCACCAAGATTTAAATGCTAAAATCTCCAGTGATCACAATCTCTTTCAATAACGAAAGGAACGGAGGAGGTATTTTATCCAGTGAGACTGCTAATGCCAACACTGCCATGTTAAGTTTTGTCGGACCTAGACCGAGGCACCGTCTCTATAAAAAGCTGAGCTGACTGCACCGACTGTGCTAGTGGCAGACTCAACTAAACTGGCCTGCACCCTATCTCATTGTGACCGTAGATTAAAAAAAAAAAAAAAGAATTATCACATAAAAAAGGTAACTGTAATAAAACGGTGAAAATGTGTTAAAAACCCCAAATTAGTGAAATTAAAGTGGTCTAACTTTAGCAGGGAATCTGGTCACTAACGCCCCAGACTCTATTTGATAGTACCTGACTTGGATGTAAACAACACAAGGTCATAGCCAAAGATACAGTATTTATAGATTTCCTTCAGGGAACGCCTCCTCTGTGAAGTGCGCATGTGCACAAACCTTGCACTCCTTCTAAACAACGCTATTTTTTAAGACTTTGGCAAAGGGTAAAGTCTATAAAACTTAATGCATTGTGTTCGTAACAGATTTTAGTTTTGGGAACAGAAAATGTATTGAGATCAGATGTTTCATCGATGAGAACATTTGCAGAATGTCGACACAGTTTCACTCAGTTCCATCCTCTCCCACTACTTGCCACTGGACTTCCTCTCTCTACCATATTTGGTGGTGAGAAAACGTTCTGAACGGATGCTTCAGCTTTATAACTCCTGTGGCGTGTCTGTGATGCCCATTCTGTCTGTGTCATAACCATAACTAACTACGGCAAGTAAAATGGGTCAATGCTAGGTATATTTTGTGTATCCGCTTTCTGCACTGTCAGTGTCAACGTTTGGTTGTTGGGCCGAGTTGCTGGGAACAAACAATAATGATGTCGGAGCAGGAGGCTCTGAAATGCTCCAATGCAAGAAACCGTGGAGGAACGCAGCGGGTTGAAGGGAAACTGCGAGCCAGTGTGGAAAAGGGAGATTACTATGAAGCTCACCAGATGTACAGAACCTTATTTTTTAGGTAAGAAATTTCAATTTTCGTTAGCCCGGTGAGATTATTAGTTCGCTTTTGGGCCTCCCCTTTCCAGATCGTTATGCTTGTTAACCTTGCTACCTACATTTTAGTGTATGATTGGTATATTCAAGGTACTGCCCCACCCACTCGGGTCAGTCCTTCTTTTTGTTTGGACAGTTTTTTGCGTCAATCACTCCAAGTCACAAAATGGGACACAGCATGCGAGCTAGCCTAGCTAATGTCGCAATATACGCTAGCTAGCTAGCCAGTCCATCTCGTTTTTCTAACTAGTTACCCATAAGTGTACGTTTTTGTTTAGTAAAGATACACTGACCTGACACACTGATAATCAGACTGTCATCTCCAGCCCAGTAACAATAATGTCAGCTACAAGTAGTAGCTAACGCTAGCTAGAGTGTGTGTGTAGTTCGCCAACGTGAGCAGGCTAGTTTCTTTTAGCTAACTTACATGTCCTAACCAGCTAACGTTAGCTAGCTAGTCGTCTTTGCTACACAGTCACAATCAATTTAGCTATGGGTGTTGGTATTGCCCATGGTTCCTAACCTTCCATCACTATTTTAATAGCGATGGTGTCATCAGTCATTGGGTGTAATTCATTCACTTACTGTTGTACTTCAATATTTTTGACTGTCATGACAGGTAGCCTAACTTCACATGTGAACTGTGTGTGCCTAGTAACTGACAGTTAACTGCGATTCACTGTCGTGTATTGAGAAATGTTGGCCCAGTGACTGAGTATTACTTTTCAGCCCTCATTATTTCATAGGCAGGGGGACCACCAGACTAACATCCATACTGTCACTCGGCTGATGTAAAAAGGGCTTTATAAATACATTTGCTTGATACTGTCACTTGCTTAGCCTGGTTTCAATTCAGTTTGTCAGTGACATGACATTTGCCATCTCTGTTTGACACAGGTATATTTCACAAGCAAAGCACACCGATGCCAGGGAGTTGATGTACAATGGCGCCCAGCTCTTCTTCAGCTACAACCAGGTATAAGAAGTCATGACGCTGGGGCATTCATTGCATTTCAGCTGTTTTTGTGGCATTGGCTACAGCAATTTTAATTATCCACAGCTAAACAGTTGTGAGTTCTGTGGCAAATTACAGTTTTTTGTCATCCACAGCTTAACAGTGCTGCAGACCTGTCAATGTTGGTGCTAGAGTCTTTGGAGAAATCTGAGGCGAAGGTGGAGGACGAAGACTTAGGTGAGCTAACGTGTGTGTGTGTATAATGAATTGTAGTTAAACAGTATGAACACAGTTGTGTCAGTGTGCCGTAGTCGCTGTGTTAAGCTCCTCTGGGTTGTAATTTCAGAGCACCTGGCTAAGCTGTTCAGTTTGATGGACCCCAACTCCCCAGAGAGAGTAGCATTTGTGTCCCGCGCACTCAAGTGGTCCACAGGTGGCTCAGGGAAGCTGGGCGCCCCCAAACTGCATCAGCTCCTAGCAGTCACCTTGTGGAAAGGTATTCAGTAGAAAACTCTGAACATTAAACTGCAAGGTTCTCTGTTCAAGGAAACATGAAAATGATGTTGCATATGATATAATTCTATCTGTTTAGAGCAAAACTACAGTGAGTCTCGCTACCACTTCTTGCACTCCTCTGATGGAGAGGGATGTGCCCAGATGCTGGTGGAGTACTCAGCGCAGCGGGGCTTTCGCAGTGAGGTGGACATGTTTGTGGCACAGGCCGTCCTGCAGTAAGTCTGTCTCCCTGCACCCTCATCTGTTTTCAATCTGTCAACAAAAGCTGCTTGTTCTGCTGTTTAATCGCTTGTTCACCTCTGCCCCTCCCTCTTCCTGCTCAGGTTCCTCTGTTTAAAGAACAAAAACAGTGCATCTGTAGTGTTCAGCACATATACACAGAAACACCCCTCAATAGAGAAGGATCCTCCCTTTGTGCAGCCCTTGCTCAACTTTATCTGGTTTCTCTTGCTGGCAGTGGATGGGTAAGGCCTTATTTATTCAACCACCAAAACCTTCAGGGAATAAAACACTGTTTTTCCAGGTTCTCATAAATGTGCCTCAACTTTTTCTGTTTTCCTCTGCAGAGGCAAATTAACAGTGTTCACGGTGCTATGTGAGCAGTATCAGCCTTCCCTGAAGAGGGACCCTATGTATAATGAGGTGAGCTTGACCCTTTAATGAGTGTTCCTCATGTAGCAATGTAACTCGGCATGGTGTCTAATGACCCCCCCCCCCCTTCTCCTCTACCCCTCCTGTTACATTGACTGCCTGCTGCATCAGTATCTCGACAGGATAGGACAGCTTTTCTTCGGGGTGCCACCCAAACAGTCTTCATCATATGGTGGATTGCTAGGTAAGTGCTTGTGACTGTCATCTCTTAAATACCAGGCATGAACTAAGCAGTATTTTTACAAACTCATTCTGATCACCATTGAAAGCTGCTTTGGTGAAACGGTATGTTTATGTGTTTCATTCAAGTGTGTTCTGTATCTGTCAGGAAACCTGCTGAACAGCCTGATGGGCTCAGGTGAGGGTGAGGATGAGGAGGGAGAGGAAGCACAGGAGCACGGCAGCCCCATTGAGCTGGACTGAGAGCACAGGGTAGTGCAAGGCTGACCCCCCCCACATCCAACAAGAACCCAAACAAAGAGCAGGCCAAACTATCCCCCTCAGCACTGCCTGGACTGCGCCAAAATGCAAACTCATTCCGTTTGAGTTATGTTTGTTTTTTATATAGTTTTTGTTCCTTCGTTTTGGACAATTTTCTGTGTAGGTTTGTTTCTTTAAAAAGGATAAGAGTGCAACTGCAATCCTTCCTTCCCTGGACTTATTTTCTCTCATCCACAGGGACAGAAAAGATTCAACAATGGCTGTGTATTCATTTCAGTCATAATTCAACTCATAAAAATAACACATCAGCCTGGGATACTACAACAACAAAGAAACCCTTTTCATTCTAGGGAGTGTTGTTGTTTCTCCTCATATACCATGCATCTTCCACAGGTGCAGGTAGTAATTTGTATTCAAGAATTACTATTAACAACTTGTAATGTGGTAGTTGCATGGTGTAGAGAGACATACCTGTCAGGCATCGTACACCTGGCTGCAAGCTAAAGCCGGACTTGACCATTACTCATAATCCATATGAAAGATTACGTGTGTTTACGTCTACAGGAGTAGACGGGTAGATGGCACAGGAGGTTGGTGGCACCTTAATTGGGGAGGACAAGCTCATGGTAATGGCTCGAGTGGAATGGTATAAAACACATGGTTTCTATGTGTTTGCCATTCCATTAGCGCTGTTCCAGCCATCATTAGGAGTCATCCTCCCCTCAACAACCTCCACTGGTAGATAGGTATGCTCAGGTCATATACCTGTGTTTGGCATGCTCATGTGAATGCGAATCAGTTACGTTGAAGTCTTCTAATACATCGCCCACCCCCCCCAAATTGTCAGATTGAGTTGGTGACTGCGCCATTTTGTCGGTCCAGATGTTTGAGACCAGAAAAAAAAAGAAATTTAAAAATACTAAGATAAAAAAAATCCCAGCCTACTGTGGAATTATATTGTCTATATCCAGAAGCTTAATTATTAATCTCACATGGTTTGGTTTAAATATACCCCAGTATCTAACATGAAGACTCCTTTTACGTGTATAGAGAGTACACAGTGGTTGTTTAAGCCAGTTCTTTGACATTTTCCACTGTTAACTTACTTTATGTGTTTTGGGAATTTCTTGAATTCATGTTTAAGAAGAGTGGTGAAAGGTTCTTATCTATTTTGGAATTATAACTGCTATTAAAATTCTCACGACTCTTCCAAGTGAACAGACACATCCTTCAGATATTGTTATTATAATGTTACATCTTTGATAATAGCCATGATGTCCATAAGTGTTACTACTATAACATATGCCATTTAGCAGATGTTTTTATCCAAAGCTACTTAGTCTTCTGTACGTACATTTTACGTATGGATGGTCCCAGCAGTAGAACACACTACCCTGGCTTTTCTAGCGTGTTGCTCTATCAACTGAGCCACAAAGGATCACTACAAATATCTCAGCTTAAAAAAATAAGTTAATGCCATTGGTTAAATCATTATTCAATGCACAAACTCAACAGGATAAGTTGCCTGGATAGCATTAAAGGCCTGACTATATATTATTCCTTCCGGTGTGTGAGTCGTATGTACGGTAATGCGCAGAATATTTGGGGAACACTACCGGAGTTGAGGGATATGTGTGATCAAAGGCTTTTTAGACAGACCGGGACTCTGGCAAGCAAGCCAGCATGGTGAACATAACATTTGGTTTTTGGTAATTTCATTTGAATGCAAATGGGGGTTGTTTGCCTTTTTAAATGATTAACTTATTGAGTAAATAAACACAAATGGTGATAGCTTCTCTGTCCTCAGTCTTTTTAAAGAGTGCTGGGCTTGAATGAGTTGGTTGCTTTCGGAGGAGCCAAAACAAATACCCAATATCACAATTTAGTTGTTTTTTTCAATCATGTATGTTCAGACATTATTACAATAATATACAAAATGTTAGCGCAGAATGGAGAAATGTAATTTCAGTAGAAATACACAAGTATACAATCATTTGAAATGAGGTAAAGTTTAACGTCACTGTATGAATCAGTTATCTATAATGTTCGTTCATGGCATAGTAAGGAGCCCTTCCTATCTAGGATCAGTCTAGACTGGAAGAGGGAGTGTCATATCAATCTGGAAATGAATTGATCAATTGATGTAACTTATTGGCTGGAGGCAACACACCTAGTTTACTAGGTCCAAATGAAATACTGATGAAATACTGTAAAATCTGCAAGTGTACAGTCCTCCAGGGGCCTAGTTGACACTTAGTGGGCACTAAACAGATGCAGTTTTAAGGTGAGACAATCTCTACAGGGGATGTACAGTGTCTTCAGGAAGTATTCATACCCATTGACTTATTCAGCCTGAATTCAAAATTGATTAAAAAAAAATGTTTGTCTCACCCATCTACACACAATACCTCAGAATGACAAAGTGAAAACATGTTTTTAGAAATGTTTGCTAATTTATTGAAAATGAAATACAGCTATCTAATTTACATAATTATTCACACCCCTGAGTTGATACTTTGTAGAAGCACCTTTGGCAGCTGTTAGTCTCTTAAGAGCTTTCCACACGTGGATTGTGCAACATTTGCCCATTATTTACAAAATTCTTAAAGCTCTGTCAAATTGGTTGTTGATCATTGCTAAACAACCATTTTCAGGTCTTGTAGATTTAATTCAAAACTGTAACTAGGCCACTCAGGAACATTCACTGTCTTCTTGGTAAGCAACTCCAGTGTAGATTTGGCCTTCTGTTTTAGGTTATTGTCCTGCTGAAAGGTGAATTAATCTCCCAGTGTCTGGTGGAAAGCAGACTGAACTAGGTATTCCTCTAGGATTTTGCCTGTGCTTAGCTCCATTCCGATTCTTTTTTATTCTGAAAAACTCCCCAGTCCTCAACGATTACAAGCATGCCCATAACATGATGCAGCCACCACTATACCTGAAAATATGGAGAGTGGTACTCAGTAATGTGTTTTATTGGATTTGCCCCAAACATAACACTTTGTATTCAGGACAAAAAGTTAACTTGCTTTACCACATTATTTGCAGTATTACTTCAGTGCCTTGATGCAAACAGGATGCATGTTTTGGAATATTTTTATTCTGTTCAGGCTTCCTTCTTTTCACTCTTGTCAATTAAGTTAGTATTGTGGAGTAACTTCAATGTTGTTGATCCATTCTCAGTTTTCTCCTATCACAGATATGAAACTCTGTAACTGTTTTAAAGTCACCATTGGCCTCATAGTGAAATACCTGAGGGGTTTCCTTCCTCCCCAGTAACTGTGTTAGGAAAGACGCCTGTATCTTTGTAGTGACTGAGTGTATTGATACACCAAAGTGTAATTAATAACTTCACTATGCTCAAACAGATATTCAATGTCTGCTTTTTTTATTTTTACTCATCTACCAATAGGTGCCCTTCTTTGTGAGGCATTGGAAAACCTCGCTGGTCTTTGTGGTTGAGTCTGTGTTTGAAATTCACTGCTCGACTGAGGGACCTTACAGATGATTGTATGTGTGGGGTACGGAGAGGAGTCATTCAAAAAAATCACGTTAGACACTTATTACACACAGAGGGAGTCAATACAACTTATGCGAGTTGTTAAGCAAATGTTTACTCCTGAAGTGATTTATTTTGGACAAAACAAAGGGGTTGACTGCTTATTGACTCAAGACTTTTCAGGTTTATATTTTTTATTCATTTGTAAACATTTTGAATAACAATTCCACTTTGACATTATGGGTGGGGTATTGTGTGTAGGCCAGTGACAAAATAATCCAAATGTAATAATTTTAAAATTCAGGCTGTATCACAAAATGCTAAAGTCAAGGGGTGTGAAAACATTCTGAAGGCCCTGTAGATGTATGGGACAGGGGATGTAGTTGATGGCCTCAGGTCCTAGACTGCAGGGTGAGGCGTTGAACCATGTCTGGCTGCTGGGCCTGACGCTTGATGAATTCTAGTGTCCTCACCTGTCAAAGAAAAAGAGGGCGACTAAGAAATAAACCACATTCTGTGTTGTGTATATAGAGATGGTGAATATCTCTCCATGTTTTGTTCTTGCACCTAAAGCTAGACTACCCTGTCTACGAACACTCTATGGCTCAGAGGAAGCACATGAAGGGATAAGAGAGGACAGTTAATTAGAACATGTTCTATGGAAAAATACAAAGAACATGTATAAGCAGCGACTTTGACTCCAATGATTCTTTCATTTCACTTTCTTCTAAATTTCTGAAGTCTACTCTGAGAAATCAATATCATATGGTCCTCTGTAGCTCAGTTGGTAGAGCATGGGCTTGCAACATCAGGATAGTGGGTTGGATTCCCAGGACCACTCGTACTTAAAATGTATGCAAGCATGAGGCGGCAGGTGGTTAGACTAGTGGTTAGAGCATTGGGCCAGTAACTGAAAGGTTGCTGGATCCAATCCCCAAGCTGACAAGGTAAAAATATGTTGTTCTGCCCCTGAGCTAGGCAGTTAACCCACTGTTCCCCGGGCGTCTTTGGATGTCGATTATGGCAGCCCCCCGCACCTCTCTGATTCAGAGGGGTTGGGTTAAATGCGGAGGACACATTTCAGTTGAATGCATTCAGTTGTAGAACTGACGACGCATCCTCCCTTCCCATGACTGTATGTTGCTTTGGATAAAAGGGTCTGCAAAATGTTGTTGTTGGTATAAAGTACCAGTCAAAAGTTTGGACACACCTACTCATTTTTTTTTTTTTTTTTACTATTTTCTACATTGTAGAATAATAGTGAAGACATCAAAACAATAAAATAACACATGGAATCATGTAGTAACCAAAAAAAAGAGTTAAACAAATCAAAATATACTTTATATTTGAGATTGTTCAAAGTAGCCACTCTTTTCCTTGATCACAGCTTTGCACATTCTTGGCATTCTCTCAACCAGCTTCATGAGCTTGTCACCTAGAATGCATTTCAATTAACAGGTGTGCCTTGTTAAAAGTTAATTTGTGGAATTTCTTTCCTTAATGCATTTGAGCCAATCAGTTGTTGTGACAAGGTAGCGGTGGTATACAGCAACAACAAGGTAGGGGTGGTATACAGAAGAAACGACAGTCCATCATTACTTTAAGACACGGAGGTCAGTCAATCCGGAACATTTCAAGAACTTTGAAAGTTTATTCAAGTGCAGTCGCAAAACCAAGTGTCACGTCTGGAGGAAACCTGGCACCATCCCTATGGTGAAGCATGGTGGTGGCAGCATCATGCTGTGGGGATGTTTTTCAGCAGCAGGGACTGGGGGACTAGTCAGGATCAAGGCAAAGATGAAAGGAGCAAAGTACAGAGAGATCCTTGATAAAAACATGCTCCTGGGTGCTCAGGACCTCACTCGCAAATGCTTCACAATGTATTTCTTTGTAGGCTATATCCTTAAAATAATAGGCCATACCATCTGGTTTGCACTTAGGACAATGACCCAACAGGACAATGACAACAACAGGACAATGACCCAATACACCTCCAGGCTGTGTAAGGGCTATTTGACCAAGAAGGAGTGTGATGGAGTGCTGCATCAGATGACCTGGCCTCCACAATCACCCGACCTCAACCCAATTGAGATGGTTTGGGATGAGTTGGACCGCAGTGTGAAGGAAAAGCAGCCAACAAGTGCTCAGCATATGTGGGAACTCCTTCAAGACTGTTGGAAAAGCATTCCAGGTGAAGCTGGTTGAGAGAATGTCAAGAGTGTGCAAAGCTGTCATCAAGGCAGAGGGTGGCTCCTTTGAAGAATCTAAACTCTAAAATATGTTTTAACATTTTTTGGTTACTACATGATTCCATAATTGTTTTTCATAGTTTTGATGTCTTCACTATTATTCTACAATGTAGAAAATAGTTTTACGAAATAAAGAAAAACCCTTGAATGTGGTGTGTCCAAACTTTGACTGGTACTGTAGATAGTGCTGTGGTGTGACAAACCCTGACAAAAGCAGCAGTCTTATGGGAGTGGCTCCCCCTCATCACACGGCTTGTCTCCACGGCCAGCTGGTTCACAGCCTGAAAAGAAGACAATAAGTTGAGGTGCATATACAGTATGCACTCTATGTGTAACCTTTGGAAAATTATTACAACGTTTAACTAGATCGATATCAACTGTCAAAAGAAGTCGGTATTGCAATTACAGAGCTACATACAAGTTAATAAAGGTCAACCATGTCTAGGTGTGGTCTTGGTGTTGCGTGCATGTATGTGCACACAGATAAGACGATGTAGATATGGGCTTATGAGGGGGTATGGTTGGCCCCTTGGCTGTTCTCATGTGGAGGGGAGGGGGGGGGATCACTGTTTGTCAGCCTTGGAAATGCAGGAGGAGAAGAAGTGCATGAGGACCCAGAGGAGGGGTAGTCAGTCAGACACTCACCATGCGTATGAAGCCATTGATCAGTAAGGCCAGAGGCCAGATCTCTTCTCATCCTCCAGAGTCAGTGCGCTAAAGGACACAGAGAGAGTAGGGTCACTTTATAACACACCCACCCACAGTTGACTACTTACTTTACAGAGTCGTGCATGGTCTTGCAGACGTGCAGTAGAGCATTGAGGATAACAGGGTCTCTAGTGTGCTCCTGTTGGTGTCTGAGGGGACAGACACAAACAGACATTCGGGATAGACACATGGATACATGCACAGAAGCAAACTGAGTTCACATAGAAAAGAGTTGAAGAGATATTTAGCTTGGGTGTCATTAGCCACGTAGCATGACATCAACGAAGGTGTTGCCTAAACCAGACGTACTAAATGAAGATGTCCATGATGGAGAGACACACCTCCACCCTGATGCTGTCCTTCTGGGACATGTCCACAAAGGGAAGGAAACGCTCCTAAGGGAGAATCATAGAGAAACTAATTAGATCAATCCACTGACAAACATGAGTGATTGTGTGAGATTGGAGAATATCAAACCAAGTCTTACCATGGAGAAGAGGATAGAGAAGTCATGAAAGTAGGTGAGGATCTTCCTTATCACGGACTGGAGCTGAGCATAGGCATCCTCAAAGGCACGATCCGGCATAATGTGCTTGATGATGTCAGAGAGCACAGTGTTGACCTCACGTTTCTGAGAGAAAGAGGAAATAAGGATTATACTAGCATGAATCATTTGGAGACCCTGATGCTTACAACTCTTTCATTGGTAGTCTGTTTTGGAATGGGTGGCCAGTAATAAACTGGTCCTGAACATCTCTAAAACTAAGAGCATTGTATTTGGTACAAATCATTCCCTAAGGTCTAGACCTCAGCTGAATCTGGTAATGAATGGAATGGCTGTTGAACAAGTTGTGGAGACAAAATTACTTGGCGTTAACTTAAATTGTAAACTGTCATGGTCAAAACATAGATTCAATGGTTGTGAAGATGAGGAGAGGTCTGTCCGTGATAAAGAGATGGTCTGCTTTTTTGACACCACACTCCAAAAAGCAAGTCCAGCAGGCTCTAGTTTAGTCTTATCTTGATTATTGTCCAGTCATGTGGTGCAGTGCTGCAAGGAAAGACCTAGTTAAGCTGCAGCTGGCCCAGAACAGAGCGGCATGTCTTGCGCTTCATTGTGATCAGAGGGCTGATATAAATACTATGTATGCCAGACTCTCTTGGTTAGGAGTTGAGGAGAGACCGACTGCATCACTTCATCTTTTTAGAAGAAACATTGTTTTGAAAATCCCAAATTGTTTGCATAGTCAATTTACACACAGCTCTGACACACACACTTAACCCACCAGACATGCCACCAGGGGTCTTTTCACAGTCCCCAAATTCAGAACAAATTCAAGCGTACATAATTATATGGAGCCATTGCATGGAACTCCGTTGCACCTCATATTGCTCAAGTGAACAGGAAATCTGGTCTCAAAAACAGATAAAGCAGCACCTCACGGCACAATGCCTCTCCCCTATTTGACCTAGATAGTTTGTGTGCGTGCATTGATATGTAGGCGACTTATGCTTTTTTGTAAAAACTTTTTTTTTAATGTAGTTCTGTGCTTGTCTATTGATGTTCTGTATTATGTCATGTTTCATGTTTTGTGTGGATCCCAGGAAGAGTAGCTGCTTTTGCAACAGCTAATTGGGATCCTATTAAAACACACACAGTGAAATGACGACAGGTGAACTCCACCCTGATCTCAGCACAGTTGATGTAATCCTGGAATAAGAGAAGGTAACATTTACAACCTGACCATTTGTCCATGTGCACCACCAAGCATGTCTTCATTGTCTAATAGGGTTATTGTTTGTTGTGCACCTGTGTACTGCGCACTTTGGCGATGACCTTATTATATAGAGCCAATCCTAAATGTATTATTGATACTGTCGCATAGCTAACTAAAAGTCACTTCAGCAGTGATAAATTCAACTTCTTTGATCAAAAGATCATGATCATCAGAAAGCAAATTACGGACTCCTCTTTACATCTGCGTATTTCTCCAAAGCTCAGTTGTCCTGAGTCTGCACAACACTGCCGTGACCTAGGATCAAGAGAGACACTCAAGTTTTTTAATACTATATCTCTTGACACATTGATGAAAATAGTATTGGCCTCTAAACCTTCAAGCTGCATACTGGACCCTATTCCAACTAAACTACTGAAAGAGCTGCTTCCTGTGCTTGCCCTCCTATGTTGAACATAATAAACAGCTCTCTATCCACCAGATGTGTACCAAACTCACTAAAAGTTGCAGTAACAAAGCCTCTGTTGAAAAATCCAAACTTTGACCCAGAAAATATAAAAAACTATAAGGCTCTGCATCTGTCCTCGCGCTCCTAGATGTTAGTGCTGCTTTTTATACCATCGATCACCACATTCTTTTGGAGAGATTGGAAACCCAAATTGGTCTACACAGACAAGTTCTGTCCTTGTTTAGATCTTATCTGTCTCTGTGGATGGTTTGTCATCTGATAAATCAACTGTAAATGTAGTTGTTCCCCAAAGTTCCATTTTTGCATCACTACTGTTTTCACTATATATTTTACCTCTTGGTGATGTCATTCGGAAACATAATGTTAACTTTCACTGCTATGCGGACGACACACAGCTGTACATTTCGATGAAACATGGTGAAGCCCCAAAATTGCCCACCCTGGAAGCCTGTGTTTCAGACATAAGGAAGTGGATGGCGTCAAATGTTTTACTTTCAAACTCGGACAAAACAGAGATACCTGGTTCTAGGTCCCAAGAAACAATGAGATCTTCTGTTGGATTGGACAATTCATCTTGATGGTTGTACAGTCGTCTCAAATAAAACTGTGAAGGACTGAGTTACTTTGGACCCTAATCTCTCTTTTGACGAACATATCAAGAATATTTCAAGGACAGCTTTTTTCCATCTTCGTAACATTGCAAAAATCTCAAACTTTCTGTCCAAAAATGATTCAGAAAAATGAATCCATGCTTTTGTTACTTCTAGATTAGACTACTGCAATGCTCTACTTTCTGGCTACCTGGATAAAGCACTAAATACACTTCAATTAGTGCTAAACACGGCTGCTAGAATCTTGACAAGAACCACAAAATTTTGATCATGCCTCAGGACTACCTGGCCTGATGACTCCTTGCTGTCCACAGTCCACATGGTCGTGCTGCTGCTCCAGTTTCAACTGTTCTGCCTGCGGCTATGAAACCCTGACCTTTTCACTGGATGTGCTACCTGTCCCTGACCTGCTGTTTGGACTCGCTCTCTCTACCTCTGAATGATCGGCTATGAAAAGCCAACTGACATTTACTCTTGAGGTGCTGACCCGTTGCACCCTCTATAACCACTGTGATTATTATTAGTTGACCCTGCTGGTCATCTATGAACGTTTGAAAATCTTGGCCATGTACTGTTAAAATCTGGAGAAAAAAAACCCACTTCTCTTACGTGCAGGAACCTCATATTATTTTGATATATATTGATATATATATTTTGCAAATATTGCAGTGTGCTTGTATTAATGCAGGTCAATCAATCAATCAAATGTATTTATAAAGTCCTTTTTACATCAGCCGATGTCACAAAGTGCTGTACAGAAACCCAGCCTAAAACCCCAAACAGCAAGCATTGCAGATGTTGAAGCACGGTGGCTAGGAAAAACTCCCTAGAATGGCAGGAACCTAGGAAGAAACCTAGAGAGGAACCAGGCTCTGAGGGGTGGCCAGTCCTCTTCTGGCTGTGCCGGGTGGAGACTATACGTTGATGCTGAATGTTGTTTGTTAGAAAGCTGACTTCGAGAAAAAACAAAAAACAAAGTTGACGGCTTCTGACTAGTTATGACAGCAAGATCCTGCCAGCAAGATCAGGCAAGTACACGCATTTGAATTTGCTGTTATGCATCTAGCTATGTTATTTCAATGTGATGTTTATACTCTTAAATTTTAAAGAACAGCAAATACCGATTTTTGATTAGAAAATAGGCATCTGCACAGATGCCGTATCTCTCTAGTCATATGACGTCTCCACTTCCTGCTTGGAGTACCAATTTTGAGACAACGCTGTTTTCTCCTCTAATAAGAAATGTTTCCAGATATAATTTGTGGTACTCATTAAACATGAAAATCCCCAAAGGATGGATGATGTAGCGCAGCTTGAATAAATCAACAGATTAGCAGGGAACGGTTTTTATTGACATCTTGAAATGTACAAAAACATTTTTTTTCCCAAGATCCAATGCATGTCCGAAGGAGCCCGACGTCTCGAGGATTTTTGACACAAGAAAATAAGATAGTCTGCTTCCGCGCGCGATTTATAATGTTTTGCTCACTTTGCGAAATCTCTTGAGTGTAGCTAACATTTCACAGTTATAATGACTTGAATGTCAATGCATTTAACCTAGCTGGTCCTATTTTCTCGGAAGATAAGGTGAGTGAAATATTTTGATTATTGGCATATCAATGGTGTCAGTACTAGTAATTAGCCAGCTAGTTATCATAGCTAGCTACTAGCGAGCCATCATAAAATGGTAATATTTTGCAATCAACACACATCTCAGATTGTAATCAAATGTCATGGAGCGGCCTGCCAGCGGAAAACTCAGCAATCAAGATTGCCAGGCTGGTGGCACCCTATCAACATTGTTTTGTCGTTTGTGGTAGCCAGCGGCAACAAATATTAACATGACAGTGAGTATGCTTGTCTGTGCCTTAAAGCGGCAATCGGAGGTTGAAACAAGAAACATACTCCCCTAGTCCTGCCACCTTTTTCGGGAAAAAGGCTGAAAAATGGGTCTGGAGAAATGTTAGCTCTCAATCTCAAATTAATCAGCAGAGCTATGGACACAATGACCGAGCCATCCATGGCATCAAAATGATCGTTTTAACCACGTTGAGGCTATATATTGTTTTCAAACATTTGAGTAATGGTTCAGGATGGGGTGCGACAGTTGAACTAAGCTCATGAGACATTTATAAGTGAAATTCTTCAATAATTGATGGGTAAATGTAATTAATTGATGTCCAAAAATGTATGTAGTAACTGCAGATTGCCCCTTTTTAACGTTAGAGAACCCTGTAAAATGAAGACTAGAAAGAAGTTAGGGCTATGTTATTTGTGCAGTCAGCGCAGAGCTGCAGACATTGTAATATTTTGAGTGTTGATGGTGTGAATGTGATCATAGAAATGTAGTACTTTAGGATGTAGAACGTACTGTTCAGTCCTGACTGCATTAACATTCTATTTTGCGGATTGTTTTCTTAATATGTCATTTGCATCCTTTCGGATTGTAGAATGAGGCCATTTTCTGGAGTACAATAACCCCAATAAACAACTCCATCATTCCCTGGGCCCAGTGTTGTCAACACCAGTGTAAATGTTTACCCCGAGGACTGAACGAAGAGACAGCAATGGCACAGAGAGAAAGTCTTGAGCAGAAGCAAAAAACAGACTGAAGTGTCTGTTTAGAGTTGTCAGTGCAGCTTGCCAGTTGCAAGGCCTGTGCTGCACACAAATATGCTAAGCCTGTTTCAGGGACAGACAGGGCAAGGCTTTTTACCCTGGCACAGCAGAGGAGACCATTTCCTTGCTGGGCAGATTTGGAAGTTACCATAGAGACTGCCCTCACTGCCTTAAAGAGCGTAATTGTGTTTTAAAACTGAGAATTAAGGGGTTAATCTGAGATTGAGGAAAAACAAGCTTTCTGATGGTGATGATCAGGTTTAGAGATTGATTGCATGTTCACATTTTGTTCATACTGGTTTGTTCCAATATGTCACTCTGAACTCTACCTTTTGGAAATTCATGTGTAGTTGGTAGGTAGTCAACAACAGCCTGTCGTTTTGGCAGGAAATCACTCCTAATCTTTTCCAGTTCCACGCAGCTTTTCTATGACTGGCATGCTGCCATATGCTGATCAATGATCTCTGTGATACTGGGTGACTTCATGGTCACCTGTTGGCATTATTAGATTTCTGTCATTCTATCTGCGCAGGTTGTAAAGAGGGATTATATACTCTGCATATTGACAACCGAGGGGGCAGTTGTAGGCCAAACAGCTGGCCACAGTGAAGGTCCCAGCATTATAATTGATGATTAGGCCATACAAATGTAATTAAAAGTTGGAACGAATGCCTCTCTTCACTTTTCTGGAAATTGCACAATTAAAGCGAAAAATGATGTCCCCAAGCCTCCAGTGAAGAGGGAAACAACTTCCCCTCAAGTTATGGCTGAACCTTGCCTAATTTAGCCTCCCAAAAGGCAAAAATATTTGGTCGCTAGATGTTGAACTAAGGTTGCTATAGTATGTTAACAAGATGGTCTACTTCGGTTTTGTTGTTCACTCGCCTCACTCAAAAAAATAATAATCTGTAAAACATTTAACAAAATGTGTATGGCCTTAGTGTACTGGAGAGCCTAACCAATGCTTCCCCCTTATCAGTGTAACTAATACTCACTTTCATGAAATTGATGCCCTGAATGGCTGTCCACTTATTCCCCTCTTAGGAAATTCATCCTTGGGCTTTTGGTGTCTTATAAGGTTACTGGTTTTGCATACCCAGGGTCTTTCAATAGAAGGCTCGGCCACAGAACTGTATTTCTAATGAATTATTAACATTCTAAGTTTTGTGAGAGTGGACGCACTCATTACCTGATAGCCCTGTTCCATTTTCTGGACATGCATCCTTTGGTTCCATTGGAAAACGGCACTCACCTGGTTTTAATTACTTTATTGCCTTGTCTTCGCTCTGTGGAGAGGAAGACTGCGCTGAGCAGACGTCTCTCTTGATGAGCTTTTCTAGGTCTTGGAGAGCTGGTTGTTGTTTTAAGCATTTAAAGGGATACTTCAGGATTTTGGCAAATACCATCTTTGTCTCTGTGTCCAGTATGAAGGAAGATGGTGGTAGTTTCGCAAGCTAATGCAGTTAGCAATTTCGCTTGTTAACATCTCCCTTCAAACTCCACGCAGAGACATAAAAATGGTATCAACGAGTTCATCTGACTCTGGGGAAATAAAGGGCCTCATTGCCAAAATCCTGAAGTATCCCTTTAATTGAGAGATAAGATGAGGTTCTAAAGTCTTCTTTTTTAAGGAGAGTAGAATTCCACCCTCTTTGTATTGTACACATGTTTTATTCAGACAGATTAGAATTAATGGAGGATCTTGATGAGGAGAAGAACGCATTCGGAAGGGTGGATGCGGGGATTGAACCCTGGTCTCCGAAGTCGCAGTATGTGTCGAGCTGGGAGTGTCACCACTCAACCGTGGGTTGTATTTCTCAAAGAGTGATGCCGATGACATCATCTGCAATATGGATGACTGTACATTCCAAGTTCTTCTTTCCGGTCGTAGTAGTTTTTCCACCTGCTTCTGTGTTGTGTGTCTCTGGTAGACTGGGCCATGCGCAGCTGGAGGTGGCAGTTCTCCAGGATGATGAGCCTTTGCCTGCGCTGGTGCCGGCTCTGTCCTAAGCGAGGGGTGCGCCCCAGCAAGCCCCGGAGGAAGCTAGGAGAGCTGTGGAGCTACTGGAAGCTGCTGCTCAACTCCCTCTACTTCAACAGCCTCACCAACTCTGACACCTACCTGGACTGTGTCTTTGAACCCATCTACTGGATTGTGGACAATGTGACTCGCTGGTTTGGGGTGGTAAGTCAATAGATCACCCTTTCTGATACATTTGATACACATTTGAGTCATTTAACAGATGCTCTTATCCAGAGCAACTTTCAGGAACAGTTAGGGTCAAGTGCCTTAAGGGCACGTCAACAGATTTTTCACCTAGTTGGTTTGGGAATTCAAACCAGCAACCTTTCGGTTACTGGCCCAACGCTCTTAACTGCTAGGCTATCTGCTGCCCTGTCTGTAGATGTACAGTCAAATAGCTTTGTTTTAATGTAGTTAATTAAATATAGGAAAGTTAATTAAATATCCCATGTTTGGTTACATTAACCTTTTTGCTCTTCCATTTTTTTCCCCCACAGTTTTTTCGCCTTTCACGCTCCCTCATGAGTTGTTCCCTCTGTCCGTGTCCTCCTCTCCTCTGTTCCCAGGTATTTGTGTGCCTGGTGATTGCCCTCACCAGCTCTGTGGTGGTCGTTGTCTACCTGTGCCTGTTGCCTGTTATCCTCAACACCTACCCACTGCTGTGGATCATCTGGCACCTCACCTATGGCCACTGGGTCCTCATGATGGTCCTCTTTCACTACTACAAGGCCACCACCACCTCCCCTGGACACCCACCACAGGTGAGGTGCCTGCTCTAATGCCTGCAGAAAATTGGTTTTGTGAAGACACAGGCAATAGGCAGTTTTAGGTGTGGTTGTGAAATAACGGTCTTCTATTTCCTTTTTTTGGGTTTGTTTCTCAGGTTAAAAGTGATACACCGTCAGTGACCATCTGTAAGAAATGCATCGTCCCCAAACCAGCCAGGACTCACCACTGCAGCATCTGCAATACGTAAGTTAAGGACTCTCTGTCAGTCGTTAGATGATGTCATCAAGAAATACAAAACCTCTACTGGTTAGCTCTAGTCCATGGCACAGGTCAATCACACTGGATAGCTCTAGTCCATGGCGCAGGTCAATCACAATGAGTGACTTTCTTTCATTCCAGGTGTATTCTGAAGATGGATCACCACTGTCGTATCCTTTCTATCGAGACCCACAAACAGTCTTCAACATCTCATCTGTCAGATTCCTTTTTTTGTGTAATCTTTTTATTTGAATTTAATACATGATAAAACCCAAGGGGGGACAGTCATTCAATTGAATAATCTCTCGCATTCCAAAATGTTTTTATCTTTGTTAGATCTGCCTCATTAACTTTGATCTTAACTTGCCTTGTGACGCCAGCTTGGCTCAACAACTGTGTGGGCCACTTCAACCACCGCTACTTCTTCTCCTTCTGCCTGTACATGACCATGGGCTGCATGTACTGTAGCGTCAGCTGCAAAGACATGTTCATAGAGGCTTACAACGCTGTCGAGGTGAGGGAGATCAACAGACGGAAGAATGTCAGCTTCTTAGAGGTTCTAGAAGGCTTGACATTTTGACTTTCAAAGAGTATTCGGAGTACTGCCCTCCGCGTAAATCATGCCTTGTTATTGACATGTGGACCAAACACCCTGATTGAGTGAGGCCGCTTGGTTCATGACTGTTTGGATAGAGTCTGGCATGTCTTTGCCACATTTTTCCTTCTCTTATGTGGTAGGTGAGGCGTGGGCTTGTCGTATAGGAAAGCGAAAGGCCATACATTCTGAGCATGGTGTCAAGTTGAGCTGCCGCAAGTTTAGCTAAAGAGACAGGCAAAAAAACAGCAGCCAAGCAAAGCTGGCTAACGGAGCGCCAAGGGAGCTTTGGAATGTAGGAATCAAAGACATCAGATGAAACATTAACAGCAATTAAATACACTTGCTTCTTGTCAAGTCCACTGAGAAGGCTCATGGCTGTTTGTCTAATGCAATTTAAAGTCTCCGGGATCAAGATCAATTACTGTTTTGACACCAGTCCACCATGGTAAGATGGGAGTTTATATAGTAACAGATTCTATGGCTGTTTTAGATTTTAAAAATGCTTCCATCGCTGTGTGATAAATTCTCTCTAGCTACAGAGGTATCATGATGATAACCCATAACCAGTCTAGTCAATAGTTTCTCACTATTATGAGTTCTGATTTAGCTAGTCAACGGCACTAACTTCTCTCCTGCATTTGGCTGTTGTCCCCCAAATTGTATTTTATTCCCTATATATATATAGTGCACAACTTTTGACCAGAGCATTGTGGGCCCTGGTCAAAAGTAGTGCACTACATATGGAATAGGGTGCGATTTGGGATGTAACCAGTGTGTGTATGGACATTGATCCATTAGCAGTGTGAATGGGGAGCCACAGAGGGAGCCAGTGATAAGAGTAGGCGACAGACTGCTTCTCAGTCTGGCCATGTAGTACAAAAGGTTCTTGAAATCACAACACTCAGAACAGGGCCTGGTTTTCCAAAAGCATCTTAAGGCTGTTTGGGAAACCGGGCCCTGGTGTGTAGACCAAAATAAAAACTGCAGATTAATTTGTAGAGGGTAGTACTACAGACTGCAAAGGTCCACTGGGCAACACTGGGTCCCACTGTCAATTAACAATCAACATTTGACAACAATTAGGCAATCGTCTCAATGTGTAGTATGGGGCCTTCTATGTGCCCAGTGAGACTGCAGCTCTCTCCTCAAGCCAGGCAAAGTCCCATGTGATTGGTAGTTAGTTCTAGGTCCCTTGGCTATATGATTGGCTACAGACTTGGCATCTAGAGTTTTGCTGATTTGCCACTAGTTGCATTCTGAGGACCGTGGATGTGCTCCTTTGTTAACCCAGCTACTGTTTGTGATTAGGCTTTTTGTGGTTGGTGGTTTAACCTAGAGGTCGACCGATTAATCGGAATGGCCGATTTAATTAGGGCCGATTTCAAGTTTTCATAACAATGGGAAATCGGTATTTTTGGGCGCTGTTTTTTATTTTTTATTTTTTATTTTTTACACCTTTTTTATTTAATCTTTATTTAACTAGGCAAGTCAGTTAAGAACACATTCTTATTTTCAATGACGGCCTAGGAACGGTGGGTTAACCTTGTCAGCTCGGGGGATCCAATCTTGCAACCTTAGTTAACTAGTCCAACGCAATAACGACCTGCCTCTCTCTCGTTGCACTCCACAAGGAGACTGACTGCCTGTTATGCAAATGCAGTAAGCCAAGGTAAGTTGCTAGCTAACTTATCTCATAAAAAAACAATCATAATCACTAGTTAACTCCACATGGTTGATGATATTACTAGATATTATCTAGCGTGTCCAGTGTTGCATATAATCTGACTAAGCATACAAGTATCTGACTGAGCGGTGGTAGGCAGAAGCAGGCGCATAAACATTCATTCAAACAGCACTTTCGTGCATTTTGCCAGCAGCTCTTCGTTGTGCGTCAAGCATTGCGCTATTTATGACTTCAAACCTATCAACTCCCGAGATGAGGCTGGTGTGACCACCTTGGGGTGGTTGTTTCCCTTGCTCTGCATGGGTAACGCTGCTTCGATGTGGTGGCTGTTGTCGTTGTGTTGCTGGTTCGAGCCCAGGGAGGAGCGAGGAGAGGGACGGAAGCTATACTGTTACACTGGCAATACTAAAGTGCCTATAAGAACATCCAATAGTCAAAGGTTAATGAAATACAAATGGTATAGAGGGAAATAGTCCAATAATAACTACAACTTAAAACTTCTTGCCTGGGAATATTGAAGACTCATGTTAAAAGGAACCACCAGCTTTCATATGTTCTCATGTTCTGAGCAAGGAACTGAAATGTTGCTTTCTTACATGGCACATATTGCACTTTTACGTTCTTCTCCAACACTTTGTTTTTGCATTATTTAAACCAAATTGAACATGTTTCATTATACACATAATAAGTGTTAATTCCTTATTGTTGTAATTGTCATTATTACAAATATATATATTTTTAAACCCGCCGATTTAATCGGTATCGCCTTTTTTGGTCCTCCAATAATCGGTATCGGCGTTGAAAAATCATAATCGGTCGACCTCTAGTTTAACCCTGTGGAATACCCATTGGTATCACATTTACTAATTGAACTGCAACTCGAGTGAGGCCATTCTACACATTTTAAAGTTTGTTTCTAGCTTAAACGGTGTAGGAGGAGTAGTGTGCTTAAGTAGAAGGTTGAACATTTAAGCTGGGGTTTTTGCTGTGCAAGCCCCACAATTAAACTGATTTTCATGTAGGGTCTTTACATTGTTTGGTTTTGCTTTCTTTCTAGAGCTACTATCAGACCCCACCAGCACTGTTTTCCTTCAGGGAAAAGATGGTCCACAATGGTGTCATTTTCATTTGGGTGCTGACAAGGTGAGACAAATTTGTAACCGCTAAAAGTTTAGGGTTTTATAGTAGATAGTCAACTGTTTTGTTGTGGTGAACTGCTATGGCTGTTCTGTGTGTGTTCTCAAGTAGACCTCATCTTGAGTTGTGTTCAGTACAGTCAGCTTGCAGTTTGTCAGAATTTGTGGGTTTTTGTTTGTCCACCCGCCTCTTGAGGATTGACCACAACTTCTCAATGGGATTAAGATCTGGGGAGTTTCCTGGCCATGGACCCAAAATATTGATGTTTTGTTCCCCGAGCCACTTAGTTATCACTTTTGCCTCATTGCAAGGTGCTCCATCATGCTGGGAAAGGCATTGTTCGTCACCAAACTGTTCCTGGATGATTGGGAGAAGTTGCTCTCGGAGGATGTGTTGGTACCATTCTTAATTCATGGCTGTGTTCTTAGGCAAAATTGTGAGTGAGCCCACTCCCTTGGCTGAGAAGCAACCCCACACATGAATGGTCTCCTGATGCTTTACTGTTGGCATGACACAGGACTGATGGTAGTCGTGGCCACGCTCACCTTCTCCAGACAAGCTTTTTTCCGGATGCCCCAAACATTCGAAAAGAGAATTCATCAGAGAAAATGACTTTACCCCAGTCCTCAGCAGTCTAATATATATCATCAGTCTGTCCCTGATGTTTTTCCTGGAGAGAAGTGGCTTCTTTGCTGCCCTTCTTGACACCAGGCCATCCTCCAAAGGTCTTCGCCTCACTGTGTGTGAAGATGCACTCACACCTGCCTGCTGCCATTCCTGAGCAAGCTCTGTACTGGTGGTGCCGCGATCCTGCAGCTGAATCAACTTTATGAGACGGCCCTGGCGCTTGCTGGACTTTCTTTGGCGCCCTGAAGCCTTCTTCACAACAATTGAACCGCTCTCCTTGAAGTTCTTGATGATCCGATAAATGGTTGATTTAGGTGCAATCTTAGTGGTAGCAATATCCTTGCCTGTGAAGCCCTTTTTGTGCAAAGCAATGATGACTGCACGTGTTTCCTTGCAGGTAACCATAGTTGACAGAGGAAGAACAATGATTCCAAGCACCACCCTCCTTTTTGAAGCTTCCAGTCTGTTATTTGAACTCAATCAGCATGACAGAGTGATCTCCAGCCTTGTCCTCATCAACACTCACACCTATGTTAACGAGAGAATCACTGACATGTCAGCTGGTCCTTTTGTGGCAGGGCTGAAATGCAGTGGAAATGTTTTTTGGGGGGGGGATTCGGTTCATTTGCATGGCAGATGGACTTTGCAATTGATTTGAACACTCTTCGTAACATTCTGGAGTATATGCAAATTGCCATCATACAAACTGAGGCAGCAGACTTTGAAATTCAATATTTGTCATTCTCAACTTTTGGCCACGACTGTACAATTGACAGATGGTCATGATCGCTGTTTGTATGCCCTGCAGTTCGGTGGCAGTTGCTCTGGGAGGTCTGACCCTGTGGCATGCTATCCTCATCACTCGAGGAGAGACCAGTGTGGAGAGACATATCAACAAGAAAGAAATCAGACGTTTAAAGGAGAAAGGAAAGGTGAGGCTTATTGGACTCTGTGGGTTTACCAAAATATCAACATGGTGTACCAGTTTGGAATTAGTGAGTAAAGCCTGTTTCTCTTTTGTAAGGTGTTCCGAAATCCATACCACTATGGGAAAATAAACAATTGGAAAGTTTTGTTTGGTGTGGAGGAGACAAGGTAAGCCTTGTTTTTAGGCTGTTGTGAAACATACATGATTGTTCTTACAGAGTTGGTTTGTCTTCCTCTTCCCACAGTCACTGGTTGACCAGAGTCCTCCTGCCGTCTAGCCACGTTCCCCATGAAGATGGACTGATATGGGAATGCCCTCGGGCTCTCACCAGAAGAGACCCTATGACCATCTAACCTCCCACTACTCGCTGCTGGACAGTTTCTCATCTCCACTTTATGGGCCATAATCACTGCTATAGCCCTGGCCCCTGGATGGTGGGGTAGACAGAAGACTTATTTTAGCCTCTGAGGAGTGGACTATTTGGTGTTGATTGTGGCCCATGAGTCCAGGGACCTTAATCGGACCTCCAGTCACTGTCATGTGAAGTGAACTGATGGTCCTGTCTTTAATAGTCTTCTTGTCTTGTGGACTGACTGTGTTTTTGTACTGTTAGGTATGTTGTCCAAAGTTGATGTGAAGTGTGTGCTTTTTAATTGTATTGAAGTCACAGAAGAAGCAGTTTGGACTTTTTCAGTGCCAAAGAACAGCTTTCCACCAAAGGCTAGGTTTGAGCTAGATAACCACATGCCTTGGCCATTGTCCAACTATGGGTGAGTAGTCTGGAGACTGACAGAATTACATAAACAATATTACCATTCAGGCTCCAGTTAGATGATGGTGCTCATGTTACTGAGCAGTGCCCCTGTCAATATTAGGAATTGTCAAAACATTGCTATGTGCCTTGTTATGTTAAATATTTAACCTGTTTTCTATTTGTTAATTACCAGGCACTAATGCAAAGTAGAGTTTCATGTATTTTCTACTATTATCCAACCTCTCCCACATTGATTTCCCCACTAAAAAGCGGCGTGTACACTACACGATTTTGAGATCGGTATTTTCAAACATGGGTATTACTATATCGGCACAAAACCAGCAATGATCGTGTAACAAGTTTTGAGAATGGTGATAAGCAATAGCCAATGAGAGCTCGCCAGTGAGATGACGTTTCGCATCACACAGAATGTGTAGGTGCTCGATGCATGAATACTATTAGTACGTTTGTACTTCCCTTTAACCAACGCGTCAAGTCGTTACAGCTCTGAAGTAATGTTATTAAATTCAAAATGTTGGCTAGATATTTCAACTCTGTATGGCAAGCGTGAAAGTCTTAAATAGAGCTGCACACTCTAGGAGCTCAGATGCAAAACTATTTATGTCCAACGTTTCGACAGACAAGCTGTTTTCATCAGGGTATAATGACAAACACTGCGAGGTGACTCATTTATAGTGTCAAAAGACAGGTCTATAATCATGGACAAATACAATTTGGCTACAGCGTGAAAGTCTGACTGAAAACGTTTGAGACAGCTCGTTGTAGCTACATTCAATCTAATAACATTTTTTGCGAGATAGCGTGGTATCTAGAATCCTCACAAACAAGTGAATTATCTTGTAGTGTTTGACCCCAGTCTGTGCCACATCGTTTAGTGCGCACCATACGTTGGCAAGACAACTACAGGAAAGCGGTTATTTAACCTCTACGGAATCAGTGTCCTCCCCCCGGGGGATGGTTGCGCTAACGTGATGAGCAGAAAGCTTAAATTCTCGTTAATCTAACTGCAATGTCCAATTTACAGTAGCTACCAGTGAAAGAATACCATGCTATTGTTGAGGAGAGTGCACAGCTAGGTACTTGAAAATGTATCAATAAACCAATTAAGCACATTGGATCAGTCTAAAACTTTGCAGACTGTTGCCATCTAGTGGCAAATCTAAATTGCACCTAAACTGGAATACATTGGTCTTTCTCTTGCATTTCAAAGAATACAAAAAAGTTAAAAATATTTGACCAGATCTGTGTTATTCTCCTACATTTATTTTCAAAGGAATCAATAATATGCATATCCTTGCTACAGGCAGTTTAGATTTGGTTGTCAATTTTAGGTGAAAATTGAATTAGAAAAAAATGGGTCAGATCCTTGAGGTTTTTAATTTGAGAGGCTCAGCGACGTTAATTCTGAAAGTTGTGTAGTGTACACCCGGCTTAACCAACATTAAGATCACTTAACATGGTCATACGCTCTAGAAGCTGCGGACTTCCTCCTTGCTGGTCTCGAATATGGCCACCAGTTAGAATTCCTAGAATGATCGGGATATTTGTGGCCAGCCTGTAAATGGGAGGGGCTATGTGGTTGGCTGCTGTGACATGACCAATAGAAACTGTTTCACTATATTGCACACCTCTATCATTACAATTGATATTAGCTTGTATTGTTTTAATATTTGATAAAGGATTGTTTTTGGAAACTTCATCCAGCTTCTTTTATTGAGCTCTTGTTGATTATTAAAGCACTGATTCGTTTACAAAAATTGTTTTATTGACAGCTTAAGTTAGACATTTAAATATTGTCCACATATCTTCGGCATATGTTCTTGTGAGTTTCAAAGTTAGCCTAGTGAAATTAAATGTGTAGCCTGCCAGCTGCATCAACCCTTCCAATACTGAATACAATGTTGACTCTTCATAATGGCATCGTCACAAGGGATGTTAAACACATTAATATTGTCCTCTATGGTTAGATAGTCAATTACGTAAAATGTACTTAAATCAGTAGCTCTCGTACACAACTGGCAGGGTGAGGTCAACTGTTAGACTTGCAAATCATAATATTGTAGCTAGAAATGGTTCTCTGTGCAGCTCTGAGTCCTTCCATGGTGGACGGTCACCTATAGGTCCACGCCACCATGCAGTGGTGGTCAGAGTGGCAGTACAAAAAAATGGACGTGTAAAAGGTGAAGTGCTGTGGGTGGTGGAGAGATGCCCTGTGGGTGGTAGTGGTGAGATGTCCCAGACTCCAAGGGCAAAACTAGGGTCCCATGCCTGGATCCAAAGCCTCTTCCTCAGGAGCAGGCGGTCCCTTTGTCCCCTCCCACAACCAGTCCGTAATGGTGGGGCCAAACTCACCTTCCCCCTGGACTCCCCAGTAGGAACCTTCACATGAGACACACATTGTAATAAACTTCCATTGATACAAAGGAGAGAAATTCAGGGCCTGTTTTTCTCACTTAAGCTTTTGTGTCATATTGACTTCTGGTCTGTTAGAAATGGAACAGGATTCACCAATGTTACATCAACAGATTGAAATGACTAACCCTTGTAGTTGTGAGAATGTTTGAGGAAATCTAATGCCTCACCATTCATTGCGTGCCACCACCGCCTCATTCCTCACCATCCTCTTGAGGTCATCCAGGGGCACAGCCAGGGCACGCAGCACCCTCGCACGGAAAGGCATGATCTGCCAGAGGAAGGGTGGGTTTGTTTATGACCAGTTTATAGGAATCGGTTGTTA
The DNA here is from genome assembly GCF_018296145.1 of Oncorhynchus tshawytscha. Taxonomy (NCBI): domain Eukaryota; kingdom Metazoa; phylum Chordata; class Actinopteri; order Salmoniformes; family Salmonidae; genus Oncorhynchus; species Oncorhynchus tshawytscha. The sequence goes on along the minus strand of NC_056452.1, from coordinate 18,877,229 downwards.
AAGTCCCATCTGTGTGGCCAGTTGGCTGACAGAGGTTCTGTGCAGTCCAGGACCGAGTCTTACCTCATGTTCTGGAAAGCGGGAGAGGGCATGGATACAGCGCAGAGAGGCTATCCGCACTTTCTGTGAGGACAAGGAGAGAGACAGACAAAAAAACCTTTGAGTGAAGATAAGTGTTTTAGCACTGTGTATGGGGATTGGGGACAATGATACTCATTGTTACCTTGGTTCATGTTGCAGCTGAATAGTCCAGATTTAAAAAATGCTGAGTTGCATTCTGCGGTTTATGACAATTGCATTTCAGGTTAAAGACCACACCGGTACAGTCAAGCAGCATTTCATTTGCAGATGTATTGTGGGTTAGATTCCCGGGACCACACATGACTGTACGTCACTTTGGATAAGTGTCTACTAAATGGCATATTATTGAATGCTCACGGGGACACGGCTGAATCAACTTCCTCTGGCACAGAGGAATGAGATACAAGGTCTGTGCGACAACACTAATGGCCCAGAGAACACATCTGCCTGATGCTCAGATCTGACTCCTATTTAGGTTTCTCAATACTTGTCCCATTGGCATATGTCATGTTTATAATGATAGTGTGTGGTGTCTTATAACATACCCTGTGGATTCGGCTATTTCGCTGACAGCTGTATAAAATTGAGCACACAGCCATGCAATCTCCATAGACAAACATTGACAGTCAAATGGCCTTACTAAAGCGCTCATTGACTTTCAGCGTGGACCGACATAGCCTGCCACCTTTCCAACAAGTCAGTTTGTCAAATGTTTGCCCTGCTAGAGGTGCCCGGGTTAACTGTGAAACAGGACCGCCTAGTGTTAGAGCGCAAAAATAGTCCACCCTCGGTTGCAACACTCACTACCAAGTTCCAAACTGCCTCTGGAAGCAATGTCAGCACAAGAACAGTTTGTGCGTCGGCTGGAGTGGTTTAAAGCTCGCCGCCATTGGACTCGGGAGTGATGAATCATGCTTCACCATCTGGCAGTCCGATGGACGAATTTGGGTTTGGCGGGTGCCAGGATAACACTACCTGCCCCAATGCGTAGACCCAACTAAAGTTTGGTGGAAGAGGAATAATGGTCTGGGGCAGTTTTTCATTGTTCAGGCTAGGCCCCTTAGGTCCAGTGGAGGGTAATCTTACAGCATACAATGACATTCTAGACGCTTCTGTGCTTCCAACTTTGTAGCAACAGTTTGTGGACGGCCCTTAATTCGGCATGACAATGCCCCCGTGCACAAAGCAAGGTCCATTCAGAAATGGTTTGTTGAGATCGGTGTGGAAGAACACCTTTGGGATGAAGGCCTAATCGCCCGACCGCACTAATGCTCTTGTGGCTGAATGGAAGCAACCCCCCCCAGCAATGTTCCAACACCTAACGGAAAGCCTTCCCAGAAGAGTGAAGAGGCTGTTATAGCAGCAAAGGGGGGACCAACTCCATATTAATGCCCATGATATTGAAATGAGATGTTCGACGAGCAGGCGTCCACATACACTAAGTGACAAAGTATGATACGTACCATAGCAGGGCTTGTGGTGAGGGTGAGGGTGCGGCCTACTAGCGCCTCCAGCTGAGTGATGAGGGCGGAGGGGGGGTCCATGAGGACAGGTTGCAGGCAGGACAGGGTGGACAGCTGCACCGCCTGGTCTGGACAGGACAGGGCCTCTAGCAGGAGGGGCAGGAGCTGACCAAACAGTGAAGAATATAAAAAGGAGGACATCACCACATCTTTAAGATACAGTGCCTTCAGAAAGTAGTCACACATTTTGATGTGTTACAAAGTGCGACTAAAATGGATTTAAGTCATTTTTTTGGTAATTTATTTATTTTTGACCCATCTACCAATAGGTGCCTTTCTTTGAGGCATTGGAAAACATCCCTGGTCTTTTTTTGTATTTTATTTAAATAGGCAAGTCAGTTAACACTTATTTACAATGATGGCCTACCAAAAGGCCTCCTGCGGGGACAGGGGCTGGGATTAAAAATAAAATACAGGACAAAACACACATCACGAAAAGAAACACCACTACATAAAGAGAGACCTCAGACAACATGGTAGCAACACAACATAACATGGTAGCAACACAACAACATGGTAGAAGAACAAAAGATGGTACAAACATTATTGGGCACAGACAACAGCACAAAGGCATGAAGGTAGAGACAACACATCACGCAAAGCAGCCACAAGTGTCAGTAAGAGTGTCCATGATGGAGTCTTTGAATGAAGAGATGGAGATAAAGCTGTCCAGTTTGTTTGGCAGCACGTTCCAGTCGCTAGCTGCAGCGAACTGAAAAGAGGAGCGACCCAGGGATGTGTGCGCTTTGGGGACCTTTTAACAGAATGTGACTGGCAGAACAGGTGTTGTATGTGGAGGATGAGGGCTGCAGTAGGTATCTCAGATAGGGGGTATTGAGTGCAATGATGTGTCCGATAAGGAATATTGGTGTCAAATCTGATGGCCGAATGGTAAAGAACATCTAGCCACTCGAGAGCACCCTTACCTGCCGATCTATAAATCATGTCTCCGTAATCTAGCATGGGCAGGAAGGTCATCTGAATCAGGGTTAGTTTGACAGCTGGGGTGAAAGAGGAGCGATTGCAATAGAGGAAACCAAGTGTAGATTTAACTTCAGCCTGCAGCTTTTGATATGTGCTGAGAGAAAGCCAGTGTTCCATCTAGCCATACTCCAAAGTACTTGCATAAGGTGACTACCTCAAGCTCTAAACACTCAGAGGTAGTAATCACACAAGTAGGGGCATTCTTCTTACCAAACCACATGACCTTTGTTTTGGAAGTTCACGAGTGTTGTATTTTTTTTGGGAGGGCCAAAAGGGGAGGGTTTACCTACCGTCCCCTAACCGAGACAACGCTGGGCCAATTGTGTGCCGCCCTATGAGACTCCCGATCACAGCAGGTTGTGATACAGCCTGGGATCGAACCAGGGTCTGTAGTGATGCCTCTAGCACTGAGACACAGTGCCTTAGACCACTGTGCCACTCGGGTTAAGGGCTAAGAAAGGTTTGTTGTTGAGCGTTGAACACAAAATCCAGGGAGGGGCCAGCTGACTATAAGACTATCATCTGCATATAAATAGATGAGCTTCCTACTGCCTGAGCTATGTTGATGTAAATTGGGAAGCGTGTGGGGCCGAGGATCGAGCCTTGGGGTACTCCCTTGGTTTACAGGCAGTGGCTGAAACAGCAGATGTTCTGCACTCAGAGAGGTAGTTAGCAAACCAGGCCAAAGCCCCATCAGACACCAATACTCCTTAGCCGGCCCGCAAGAATGAAATGGTCAGCCGAGTCAATAAAAATAGCAGCACAACATTGCTTAGATTCAAGGGCAATGGTGACATAATTTTGCTTGACTGAGGGACCTTACAATTATCTGTATGTGTGGGGTACAGATATGGAGTAGTCATTCAAAAATCATGTTAACCCCAATTACTGCACACAGAGTCCATGCAACTTATTATGGGAGTTATTTGCTTATTAACCTTTACTTCTGAATGAATGGCTTGCCATAAAGGGGTTGAATTCTTATCGACTCCAGACATTTCAGCTTTTAATAAAAAAAAATATAAAAAAAAATCGTAAAAAATTCTACAAACAAAATTCCAACTTCAACATTATTGTGTGTAGATCACTGACACATCGTAATGTAATCCATTTTAAATTCAGGCTGTAACACAGCAAAATGTAGAACAAGTCAAGGGGTGTGAATACTTTCTGAAGGCACTGTAACAGTACCATAGTGGGATATAATGCTCATCACAGATGTATAAAATAAGAATTTTATAAACTGGGTGGTTTGAGCCCTGAATGCTGATTGGCTAAAAGCAGTGGTATATCAGACCACTGGTATGACATTTATTTTTACTGTTCTAATTACGTTGGTAACCAGTTTATAATGGCAATAAGGCACCTCGGGGGTTTGTGGTATATGGCCAATATCCATCGCTACGGGTTGTATCCAGTCACCTCGTGTTGTGTTGTGCCTAAGAACAGCCCTTAGCTATGGTATATTGGCAATATACCACACCTCTCTCAGATATGTGTTTTAGATTTCAGATTTAAGGGATATATTCCTGTTTTTGCTCCCTTGTCTTGCACTTATCTATACTGTTTCACTGGTCCTCTCCACTTACCGCTGGTAGCTCAGTGAGCTGAACCTGTCTGGGTAGGTAGTTCACTATGTGAGACAGTGCCTTCAGGTAGCCAGACTTCTTCTCTGTAGAGGGAGAGAAGGAAGGGAGAGTTAAGAATCGGTACAATGAACAGGACTCTCAAACTGGTTAACAAGTTTCAACACGTGGCCAGTATCTGTAGTGCATTGAAAATGTGTCCATTTCCGGTACCTTGGGCTGCAGAGTTAAAGCCCTGGACAAGCTTGGCCGAGTTCTCGGTGAAGAAACGCTGGCGGTACATGATGCGTACGTCGGCGTTGCAACCGCGGTTGAGGACGTCCGGCGAGTCGCTCATCAAGAGAGAGAATCCATCGGCAGCTAACGAACCCAGTTCTGAGTCACTGAGCAGGGAGAAAAGCTGAGAACGACACAGGGTTATTGCTGTGTGTGTGAGGTTACTGAGGTATAGATATTTTTCTAGGGGAGAAGAGACAAAACAATTAAAACGACAGACTGTGTGTGTAGGAGGACAGAGGACTCCTGTCCTTTACCTTGTCTGTCAGGGCTGTGGACAGAGGGTGGTAGCGGAGAAGGAGAGCCTTGGCCACCTAAAGACAAGAAAGCCATGCACAACTTGATGAATGAATGGACAGAACACCATACAATTGGCAAGTCACCATTCACCCCAAAGGAGAGGAGGTCGTAGGAGTATCAGAGATCCCTAATCTAGAGACACGGGGGGGGGTGTCGTAGGGGGGATCCCTAATCTATCAGAGATCCCTAATCTAGAGACAGGGGGTCGTAGGGGGGTAATCAGAGATCAGAGATCCCTAATCTAGAGAGGGGGTCGTAGGGGTATCAGAGACCCCTAATCTAGAGATGGGGGTCGTAGGGGTATCAGAGATCCCTAATCTAGAGACAGGGGGTCGTAGGGGTATCAGAGATCCCTAATCTAGAGACGGGGGGTCGTAGGGGTATCAGAGATCCCTAATCTAGAGACGGGGGGAGAGTATCAGAGAGGGGAGACCCCTATTCTAGAGACACGGGGGGTTCGTAGGGGTATCAGAGACCCCTAAGTCTAGAGACACAGGGTCGTAGTGTGGGGAGTTCAGTAAGATAAGTATGGGCTGAGGGGAACGGAGAACGAAAGAGAACACATGGAAATCATAAACTGACGTGAACGGATAAAATATACTAACCCAGAGCAGCAGCGTGAACGCCTGCGTTCGGACCGAGGAGGACGCACAGTCCAGCTCAGTGGAGATCCTCTTTAACGTCCCGTCTATCAGAGAGTCCAGGGCTTCTCCTGTAGAAACACACAACATTAAATATACCATCTCACCAACATTCACTTGACCAATCACCATTCAGATCAAGGACAGGACTGGAGGACTCACCTGCAGGCCTCTTGTTGACCAGCCCAGCGTAGCACTTGGCGGCTGAGGTGTAGGAGAAGGGATGGTCACAGGTACAGCTCAGCTCCTCCAGTTCTAACAGTAGCCTGTCCATCTGTGGAACCTCCACCTGTCCAGGACACACGGTCAGTCGGTCAATGATAACGGGCTAAATTAAGCCATTCAATGTCAGGATATCTTAAGAATGCAACACCCGAGTATCCGGCGTAACGCATTAAACCGGTATCCATTGTATGAACATTTAACAGTACAAACACGGTTACAGTGTGGTTTTGAGGCCCTGTGATGAGTAGCAGACATTTTAGGGCGTTCTTACACTCCGTGGCAGTGAGCACACACAGCCCATGAGAAGACACACCATCTGGGACTGGCGCCAGGAGTCACCTGCCTGCTTCTGGAGGACAAGGTCAAAGGACAACCCATTCAATGTACGGTACCACTCACAGATACAATGCTCTATTTACTCCCAGCATGCATCCTGTCCCTTGAGTATCCTCAGTAGTAGTGTATTTTAATAAAGGAGATGGCTGGGTGTCTTTAGCATTGAACCCTGACCTTGAGGAGCTGGATCTGGGAGGGGAAGGCATTCTCTGGCAGGAAGGACATGTCACCATCCAGGAAGAGGGACACTGCCCGTGAGGCTGTTTGGCCCGCCAGTCTGGTGACACAGCAGAACTTAGTAGGTTTACAAAATTCCGGGAACGTTCAATAAACTCCCATTGTTTCCCAGAAATCCTGGTTGGAGGAATCTGGATTTCCTGCCTGTTTCCTCCTGAATCTGGGAATCCTCCAACCAGGAGTCTGGGAAAACCAGGGAATGTATTAAAAGTTCCTAGAGTTTTATAACCCTAGTGGTTAGCACCAAGCCAATATATTTACATATGACATAATACATGTGCCGTCATCAATTATGTGTGTGTGTGTGTGTCTCTCGTCTGACTGGGTGGCTGGCTCTCTCAGTGATGCCAACTCACTGGGACTGTAGTCGGGCACAGGTGGTGCTGATGACTGGTACCATGGCTGATAGGACAGACTCCTCCACTAAAGGACTCGGATGGTCTGAGGACCCTTCACATAGAAAACAGAGCAGAAAAAAAAACATCAGTCAAAAAGAGTTTGGTCTTCTGCATTTAGTTTGCCAAAACACACCTACTCATTTTCAGAACAGCTCTCCATTGAACCAGAGATCCCTTATCTCAAGGGACTTCCTGGTTCAATAAAGGTTACGTTAATCAAAACATTACAATGTGTTGCAGAGGCCTGAAGCCATTAGTTGGTCAGAATATTCTCACCCCGCATAGCTGCTTGCAAGGCCAGTCCGAGCAGGCGCGGAATGATGATGTCATGGAAGACGCGGCCGGTCTCTTCAGTGTCCTGGGCATGCTCTGCTATCCTCTGCAGATTGTGGCACACAGAGATCACCTCCTCCAATGAAAACGAGCCAGTGCCTGTTGGGGGTGAGATTACATCTTCATTGTCATCAGAGTCTACTTATACAAAAGGTGCAATATGCAGAAATTGCTCCACCATTTCCTGGTTGATAGAATTCTAATAGTTCAAGCAATGTATAGTGTAGGGAACCATTGTACCATCTAAACTGCTGGGAAATATATTTTCAACCACCACAAAAATGATGTTTTTCAGCTATTTGAAGCTGGCGTACAAAACCGAAAGTAAATTTCAAAAAGGAAACGGGGAGCATCGAAATAGTGCACATAGAAGAGATCTGCCGCTTCTTAGACTTGCTTTCAATGAGAATAACGTATCTATAGCTCACATTTCTATGTGAATTTGGTCAGGTCGCCCAAAACGTTAACATATTGCAGCTTTAACAGAGAGATAGGGGAGTTTACCTATACAACGAAACATAAGACATATTTAGAAAGGGTCTACCTATACAAAGACAGAAGAGTGTGTGGTAGTGACACATACCAGTGTGTGAGAAGGTGAGAACCTGTAGCAGGACAGGTGTGCTCTCCTGAACCACACTGGGCCGGGACGAAACCGCAGCCAGCGCCGTCAAACACCGCTGACGCACGGCCTGCTGGGAATGTTTCTGGGACGGCGTGGCGCTGTCACCTTGTGCCATGGACTCTGGGAACAGGACAGGAAAGGGTTCAGTTCAGTAACCCTCCTCTGGTTGGAATGATGTCATTGAAGGAATGTAATGATAAAGACCTTTGTTTACATTATTTCGTTTTGACCTTTGACCCTAACCCACCTGAGAAGATCTCCCCCTTCAGCCGTGGAACCATCTTAGAGATGAAGGCTAGAGGATGCAGACCAGCCAGAGCCCCTGCACACTCAACCACAGCCAGGCTGGACAGACAGGGAGAGGCAGAGAGAAGAACCAAACCCTTGTGTTAATTGATTAGGCACACACAGGTTGTGTTTACACAGGCAGCCCAATTCTGATGGGTTATTTTTCACTAACTGGCCTTTTGACCAATCACATCAGATCTTTATCAGCGCTTATCTGATTGGTCAAAATACCAATTAGTGAAATAAAAAAGATCAGAAGTGGGCTGCCTGTGTAAACGTGGCCACAGACTTCTGATTGCCCTCCCAGAAGAACTGAAAACAGGTACTAACCTGACTTTAGCATCTTCCTCCTCCAGGATGAGCCTGGTGAGGTGGTCAACAGCCAGCTCCACATCTGACTCTAACAGCAGGACTAGGAGAGAGGTGGGAGAGGTCAACCTATACGTCTCAGCATAGTAAGGGGAGACGTAGCACAATCTGAATGGCCAATTAAATGTATTCTCTATCCCACAAGCTGAACAGCATGTGAACAAAGACTCATTCTGACTTCAATTCAATCCTGTGTAGCAGTGAGATGAACTCAAAAGGTCTCAAATGTGTTGGTCAGGTATATGTTAATTGGAAGAGGGATTGCGAGGTCAGGAGTCTCACCTGTCTGTTGGCTCAGGGCAGTGAGCACACGCAGTGATGTGATCTGGAGCCCAGCACTGTTCTCAGACAGAGCAGAGAACACTATACTGCAAAGAGACTGCCTGAAGTCCAACAGCACACTCTCATCTGGCGAGAGGAGAGAGGAGAAGGGGGGAGAGAGAGGGACAAAGAAAGTGGGGAAGGAGAAAGGGAGGAAGAGAGAAAAGGGAATGAAGGAGAGGTGTGAGAGTGGTGGGAAAAGGTTAATAGAATAATTCACACCGCCACATATCACACGAACCAGGAGGGAACATTTCATGAGGGACTGAGTTCTTGTACAGTAGAAATGGCTGGATATTTTCATCATTCCTAAAGCATGAATAGTTATTATGCTTGGGCAAGTTCTAACGGCGTTCTGCTTCAAATACTCTTCCAAATGGAGCCCGGAAATGAAGCATTGTAAATCACTCGTTTAGATACAGAGGCAGAACTTGAAAGGAGGAACAGGGGACATTAAATCTCGAAAAGTCTAAGCCGTTTGGGGGGGCGGCGATGAAGAAATATTTAACCCACAGAACTACCTGCGTACATCCATTGGTTTGTATGGGTTACAATCAGATGAGTTCAGGGACACTTGTGGGGTCAGAGCAAAATGAAGAAAACCATCATGTTTGTACGAGTCACCCCTTTCCATAGTGTAGTCAAATGACTTGTAGCTCAAACTAAAGGCCATAAATTACAGACAGAAATTGGCACATCAGAGTTACTGACTTTAAACGAGTCCCATGCTGTGGGGCTCGTAGAGCAAAACAGAGACCATCATCATTACAGACGTTTTCGTGAGAAGACCAACTTCTCATGGGCTGACAAACACTGCTGGAGCTCGGCCGCCTTCCACCGCTGATGCGCAAGGCCAACATAGGAGGATGTGGCGGATTGAGAGTTAGCCCATGCAACAACAACAAAAAAGACGGGTTTTGATAGAGATTATTTTATTATGTTACCTAGACTGACGCACGGTTCTTAATGAACGTGGCACAAAGAGCGGGACAGTAATGAACATTACACTTACCCTCCTCTGAAGACTTCCCTGGCTGGACGAAGCCCTGTAACACCTCCAGTAGGGTGCGCCGTTGAGCACACTACAAGGGGGAGGACACAGACAGATATTTAAGATTTCTGTAGGAACCAAGGAACCATATGCCTGTAGGAACCAAGATGCTTACAACAGGCTGGGCTGCCTACATGTCCTGTGGCAGTATTGGGTCAGCAAAAGGCCATGACTTACAATGCAGTAACACTGATTTTGACTATGTGGGAAGCCAGCAAAACACACAATGTGAGAAATCTGACTCGCGGAACTGACTCAAATCATTACCAACAGTCAAGAATGGGAGACTCTAGCGTCAACACTGACGGAAATGGAATGACCTAGCTGGCTGGTGTGACTCACTTGTGTTCGGCTGTTATATTGTTCTATGAGGGACGGCATGATGGCGGCTGCAACTCTGTGGCTCGCCCTGTAGGAGGCGGTAGAGGTGGCCTGCAGCAGCTTGGCGCTGGGCCACACCAGCTTCAGGTCTGGCTCACACAGGTGGTGCTGACAGTCTACAAAACATTAGGCTGGGTTGGTACATTGGTGATGGCGCGTGTATTTTATTGAATTTTTTATTTCACCTTTATTTAATCAGGTAGGCTAGTTGAGAACAAGTTCTCATTTGCAACTGCGACCTGGCCAAGATAAAGCATAGCAGTGTGAACAGACAACAGAGTTACACATGGAGTAAACAATTAACAAGTCAATAACAGAAGAATCTATCTACATTGTGTGCAAAAGGCATGAGGAGGTAGGCAATAAATAGGCCACAGAAGCAAATAATTACAATGTAGCAGATTAACACTGGAGTGACAAATGATCAGATGAACATGTGCAGGTAGAGATATTGGTGTGCAAAAGAGCAGAAAAGTAAATAAAATAAAAACAGTATGGGGATGAGGTAGGTAAATTGGGTGGGATATATACCGATGGACTATGTACAGCTGCAGCGATCGGTTAGCTGCTTAGATAGCAATGTTTAAAGTTGGTGAGGGAGATAAAAGTCTCCAACTTCAGAGATTTTTGCAATTCATTCCCGTCGCAGGCAGCAGAGAACTGGAAGGAAAGGCGGCCAAATGAGGTTTTGGCTTTAGGGATGATCAGTGAGATACACCTGCTGGAGCGCGTGCTACGGTTGGGTGTTGCCATCGTGACCAGTGAACTGAGATAAGGCAGAGCTTTACCTAGCATAGACTTGTAGATGACCTGGAGCCAGTGGGTCTGGCGACGAACATGTAGCGAGGGCCAGCCGACTAGAGCATACAGGTCGCAGTGGTGGGTGGTATAAGGTGCTTTAGTAACAAAACGGATGGCACTGTGATAAACTGCATCCAGTTTGCTGAGTAGAGTGTTGGAAGCTATTTTGTAGATGACATCGCCGAAGTCGAGGATCGGTAGAATAGTCAGTTTTACTAGGGTAAGTTTTGCGGCGTGAGTGAAGGAGGCTTTGTTGCGAAATAGAAAGCCGACTCTTGATTTGATTTTGGATTGGAGATGTTTGATATGAGTCTGGAAGGAGAGTTTGCAGTCTAGCCAGACACCTAGGTACTTATAGATGTCCACATATTCTAGGTATCAGGACATTGTGCTGGATTATATGAAGTGTGTATACCTAAACCTATCTGGGTGTAAATAACGCACAGTGTGGTGAGTCGAAGGTGGAAGGTTGCGAGTAAGCATCGAGAGCAGACAGGTAGCAAGGAGCCTGAGATTTATTTGCCATCATCTGTAGCCAAGCTGCCACTGTGGAGATTTCTCTCATCTCCCCCACCTCGCTCTCTCAATTTTAAAAAGGTTTCAATTCAAGGGGCTTTATTGGTATGGGAAACATACGTTTACATTGCCAATGCAAGTGAAATAGATAATAAACAAAAAGTGAAATAAACAAATAAAGTTGACATTAAACGCACAAAAGTTCCAAAAGAATAAAGACATTTCAAATGTCATTATGTATATTTACAGTGTTGTAATGATGTGCAAATAGAAAAATAAAAAAACGTAAGTATAACCTATATTTACAATGGTGTTTGTTCTTCACAGGTTGCCATTTTCTTGTGGCAAGAGGTCACAAATGTTGCTTCTGTGACGGCACACTGTGGTATTTCACCCAATAGATATGGGAGTTTATCAAAATTGGATTTGTTCAAATTCTTTCCTGAGGGAAATATGTCTCTCTAATATAGTCATATATTTGGCAGGAGGTTAGGAAGTGCAGCTCAGTTTCCACCTCATTTTGTGGGCAGTGTGCACATAGCCTGTCTTCTCTTGAGAGACAGGCCGAGAAAGGCAGACCTTTCTCAATAGCAAGGCTATGTTCACAGTACATAGTCAAAGATTTCCTTAATTTTGGGTCAGTCACAATGGTCAGATATTCTGCCACTGTGTACTCTCTGTTTAGGGCCAAATAGCGTTCTAGTTTACTCTGTTTTTTCCTCTCTCAACACCTCTCCTACTGTGGTAAGCACCGAGGAGAACAACTGCCAAGTCCGTCTCCCTCTCACACATTTCCAAATACACTGACCCCACACAATAACAAAATAGACAAACACCTTTGACATTAGTTGGCTCCTGTTCCCAGAACCAGATTTGTTTGAGGGGTTACCTTTGAGGACCAAGTCGAGAAAGACATTGAGGTAGTCTTCAGAGTCAGAGTTGAGGACGGAGCGGGAGATGCAGGCTGTCAGGGCACCGAGGGCAGCTAGACCAGCGGACTCCACCCTCTCACTGGCTGTCTGGAACACCTGCACAGGGATGGAGGCCAATCAAACTCTCCATTCAGACTATCAAGATGCCTCGTGTACAGTTTGAGACACTTTCACACAATTCTAATAGTCATTTTCGATGTTGCCAGCCCCCCAGGTTTCATTGAAACGCACCTCCCTGCGCAGCGAGGCCCAAAGGCCTGGTAGGAATTCGGCTAGCTCTTTATGTTCATACACAGAAGCACAGGCAGTCTGCAACACGAGGAATGAAACACAGCTCATTAAGACATGAATGCCATTTACTTTATATATATAAACCACAAAGATGATCTGAGGTGACAAACATGGTCTTACCAGAGTCTGCAGGGAGTCCACCTTGGCACTCTGAACATCTGAGTCCAGCTTCTCAATGATCAGCGGCAGCAGGAACTGTTGAAGCGAGACAATCAACAGATCATGACTACACACACCCAAACGCTTTCACCTGTTCACTTTCTGTCTCTCACAAACATACAACCATACACAAAGACTATATCTGATGTCCTTTAACATTCTAAAAGGCTATATGTTGTGTGGTCTCGCTTGCCAGACGAGGGAAGAAGCGACGCATTGTGTGTAGTGTGCAGTACAGTAAGTCTTCCCCACCTCTGCAAAGCGTGGTGTTCCAGTGAGCACGGCCCTCAGGGCGAGGATCAGCTCTTCCTGGGTGATGCCGTGGGGGTCATTGGGTGGCTGGGTGGCGACACACACAGAGAACAGCCATGGATGTCAACCATTTCAAAACACGGAACACTAACATTCCGTTTTTATTTATTGAATGAACTTAGTTCCAGCTCATCAGAAGACCTTCCTTAATACTCTTAACTCTTAAAAATGAATGTTCATCAACTACTGTTCTGAGTGATCTCCACTATCAAGCTCAATCTGAATCACCCCCCCCCAAAAAATTGAATAATACAAGCTGTCTGTCAAAGTGTTTAGACTCGGGGCTTATCCATTTCCTATAATCCTCTGCCAGATGCTAGTCGGTGTCACACGGCTCAGGTATCAGAGCACACAGGACAGCGAGTCACATACGCATTGTCTCCTGGGTAGGTTCATCTGGCGGGTCTAAGTCCACAACAGCTGCACAAACAAACACTTACCGGGCTGAAGTCTATGGGGAAATAGCAGGATGTAACTTCAAACAGCTCCTCTGTGAATTTACCTGAATAAAGAAACACAGACATAATATTACCGTCTACGGATTGAGGAACCGCTAGATAATACATGTATTAAATCTCTAACACTTTCAGTTGGTGACACCAGCCCATGATTTGGTCGCACAAAAATGTTGTTGCGGCACCACGCAATATATATATATTTTTGCAATCACCTTATGAAATCATTCACAGTGCTACTTAGTTGGTATGCTTCAAGACATACGTTTCATCCAACATGTACAAGCAGAAATGCATGAACAGGATGTGCAATCTAAACCAGTGACGCGGGAACTCCGCTCCATATGGCTAGCTCTCAGGAGAGCTGTTCTCAGTCATGACATGCAGGTTTTTCCATGCCTCCGCACACCCTAATCTCTGCAATTTGCAGATACAATTTCATTACCGGAGAGAAAGACACTGGTAGTCTAAACAACATGAGCAGCACTCGCGAGACTACACTAAGTTCACTTCCGAAACATGACTCAGCTTCAATTAGTCTCTGTCCAGCCGTCACTCACCACAGACTAAACAAGCAGAAGCCAATGCTTCATTTCTCGTAACCAGGACATGGTTAATCCACAACAAAAAGTCAAGGGTTCATATCACGCCTTGACACCGTGTCGCTGTTGTTACCTGACACCGTGTCGCTATTGTTACCTGACACCGTGTTGATGGTGAGTTTTGGTCACCTGTGTGCCGCACACGTTTAGAGGGTCATTTTTCCCTGCTTGTCGTTATAGCATGTTTTCCTAAGACACAGCTGATCAATGTCATTTCCCTGTTCCTGATTGAATACAACCTGCCTTCACCTCATTACTGAGGAAGCAATTAAACAAAGATGAAAGTGTTACAAGTTCACTCAATGCCCAGTAAACCTGAGCAACATTGAAACACAAGACGACAGCACAACTAAAAAAGGTACATAAAACACGTTTGTAAAGTCTGGAATAACAACGTGTGTGTTCTCACCCAGATCATAGCCTCCATGGATGATTTTCCTAGCGATCTGGAAGGCCAGGAGAAGATTGCGTGGGTCCCTCTCCCCATCCACTGACTGGACAAACCCAAAGACAAAGTCTGCACCCAGGCCCTTCAGCTCTGTGGGATGGGAAAGTGGTCCATCAATTCAACAACATGCAGATAAGCAACATACAGAGCATGCTGGTTTCTCCATGATAGCTACCACTCTAGCTCAGCTCTTACCTGACTCTCTGGATTCCATAAGCTGGGTTAGGATGTTGTAAACACATGACCGCTCCACCAGCATCAGGGACTGTAGTGACACAGAACGCAGAAACAGGGTCAGGGGTAATGCAGTATAAGAAACATAGAGGCCCCCTCTGTATGCTAATTATTTAGGAGAGTTGACACTTGACAGGGCAGGTTGGATGTCCTCACCTGCACATGAACGTCCTGGAAGAGTGATTTCAGAATGGACACCGCAGACCCAGGCGGCAACACTGAGCATTTTGTCTGAGAGGGTATTTCAAAACATTGGTCAGGAATAGGCCAGATATACTCGTCTGTCAGTTCACGTTTGACAATATTCGCATTTCTATCTAACATTCACGTCAAACTTGACATCAGGCTACTAAGACTGAAACTTACCAGTGCTTTCATCCCCTTTAAGACATGTGGTGTGATGACATAGTGGTCCTTGAGTCTGTTCTCATAAAACGCTAGAAGGACGTCCACTGAGGGCAAAACAAATAGACGATAATCAATAGCCAATGACAGGACATATAACACCCACAAACCAAAACGACACAGATGTGTTATAGTGCTGTTCACCTTCTCGCTCTGTGAGGTCTCCATGGCACTGCTGCAGGACATTGGAGAGGAGCTGGACACCACGGGCTCGGGTCTGGGGTTGGGAGCTGGCCAGATGCAAGCTGCACAGAAACAAGATGGTCAGCGTGTTAGTGTTGGCTGAAACGGCATGACATTGAAGTTGATGACAATGATAGTGACTGGGACAATAATGATTAATGTAACTTAAACATTACCCCAACGCTTCAACCAACTGTAGTATTGTAAACTGTCCAGCCTTGAGTCCTAATCAAAGGAAAATGCATTTATTCAGCCAGAGGAAAGACAAGTGGTCAATGAGTAGGATATATCATGCAGACACTTTTAGGGGACAGGGAAGTAGGTTCAGAGTCTAATGTCAAAGACACTTTGTGCTAATATGTTGAGAAAAACCATTTTCACAGCAGGCTGGTTAGAAAGTTAGCAAGCAAGTTGTGGCCAACAACATATGTTCATTCGCTTGACTTCAAAGACATTGATTGCCACTTTGTATACGTTGATAGCTACTGAACAGGCTGTTGTTGTCCGTTTTTGTAGTATGCACTTGAACCAATGACGGGTTAAACACAGAAAGTAACGTTAAGAGTTTTGATGGCCTGCTGCTAGCTAGCATGCTAGCCAGAAGTCATGCTGGGCCACCAGTCACGCGCGATTTCTGTGTCGTTCATTGACGTTCATCTCAAAAACCAAATCAGAGAGAAAGGTGGCTGAAATACCTGTTGCGGTGTCTGCGGCCTTGCTGTCCTGTTGTCCCGAAACAAATTCTTCTACCAAGCCCACTAGCAAGGCACTACCCGCAGCCATCACGAACAGCCTTGGTTCAACCAAACTGAAGTGAGCATGCGTGGAAAGTTCTTGCGATTACCCTGAGAGCAGTCACAAAAAAAGTAATAATATAAAATATGATATTGAACCCCATGCATAAATGTGCAAAACCTTTTTTTGCAATGTATTAAAGCTGTACATTCTTTACTAACCAAATAATACATAACATTGTTGTGGAATTGCATGGCTATGTGCATATTCTAAATAAATGTTATATATGGAAATGTTTATATTTCTATTTATCATTTGACCGTTAATCTGCAAAACAAATATGCATATAAAGTTAGTTTTGGCATGGTTGAGGACTTTCATTTGTTCAAGGGATGCTCCCCACCCCTGGAGGAAGTCGTGACGTGCCACAATCTGACACCCCTGGCCTTGAGCACGCGCAGGCGTAAAAAGTTACTGTTGCTACCCGCACCAGGAAGACAAGGGGATTTAAAAACCTGCCTGAGAAAAATTAGAAAGGTTTGAAATTGACCACGGTGTTAAACGGAGAATCATATCAACAATCATTTTGGGTTACAATCTAAGCTATCCGTTTAGAATACTTACCTGGTCGTGAGTATGTGAAAGGTTGTTTACTAATGTTAACTAACTAAATTAGCTAGGGCTGTCTCGCGCAACGACGGATGGTGGTGTGCGAGTTATCAAGCCAGCGATCTAATGTGAGCTTGCTAACAAGTTGCTTAGCAAATTGTTGTCCACGAAGCTAGCTAGTTGCCATGCTAACTTGTCTAAGTAGAATGTATAGAGGGCAGTCTAGGCATAATGCAATCAATTATTGCTCACATTTATCCCGTTTAGCTTGCTAGCGAGTCTGCACGTGACTACTCCTTTTGGAATGTTGGATCGCGTCAAACAATAATAAAGCAGAAGTAGCTAGCCTACTCTTCCGTGCTTACAATTTAGTTGTGCGACCAGTGTTCACATTCAATCTAACGTTAATTTGTGGACTCTGCTATCAAGAAAAGCACCTTGACCTAGCGATAATTTTGTACAGCGGATCTAGCTATATCTAATTGTTTTGGAACTAGGTAGCGGTTGGCTAATAATGGGGCCCCGACATAGTTAGCCAACTGATAATAATCATGGGAGGATGTGTTGGGCGAGAACGTGAGGACACACAGGACCACGGAGCATCCAGAAGCAGTGGAAGAGCACACCGAAAACGTGGAAGTAAGTAATGGTAACTTTGTTGTCTGAGTGCATTGAATAGGAACATAGTTCAACACATTACGTGGTAAATGTTTACCATGTAGTACCGTGTCTACCCATTTCATTACTACAACATGTTAACCCCCAGAGAAATATGGATTTAGTCCTTAAGGTTCTCACTCTTAATAACACGGGTATCCAATCTGGACTGTGCCCAAATAACTGTAGGATACATTTGTAATTTCCCTTCCCCCATCTTGCAGGACACAAATGGACACGAGTTACTTCCTGTTACCCCTCTACCAGTACAGAAAAAATGTATGCTCACTACTGTAAGTCGCTCTGGATAAAAGCATCTGCTAAATTACTAAAATGTACCAACCGATGGCTGTATAAATAGCTATCAACACAACTAGGCTAAATCTGATTTGATCAGGGAAAACACCATTGGTTGACTGTCAATAATACATCATAGTAGTTGAGCTGACTCTTCACCAACAATGTTATCTTGATTTTTCATGTGCAAGTCCATTACCTTGCTAAGATTATTTTCTGCAGAAAAATAGGAGCACACTGCCACGTTTAACCTGTTATAGTTTGTTGACGTTTAGTGACTGATGGAATGTAGATTGCTGCTAAAGCACTTTGCATAAAGACTAAAGCTACAGGCTCCAAATAGCTTAGGTCTAATGAAACACAAATTGGAAACTTCCAAGGGACACGGAAAGCAGTAAGATCCCTCTGCCACATAGGACCTATCAACACCTCGGCCTAATTTAGAAAATGCAATCTTACACTGGACTGTGGGACTGTCATAACACAGTTTCTAAACCCAGAGGCGCAACATCGCAAGACTTCTGGGAAAGCTTGTGAAACGGACCATCCCAGGGTTTGAGAAGTCAATAAGTGAAGACCCGATGATGCATTTCTACGCATGAGCTTTCCTAGCCAACATCACCTTCAAGTGTGATCGGGATTTCTATTGGAGAAGCAGTTTGTCTTTCTTCATACTGTACGGTCTTTAGTCACAATGTGCCATTAGACTTCCTTGGCGTATTATACAACAGGGCTCCAGAGTTGGCGCAGCGGTCTAAGCCACTGCATCTCAATGCTAGAGTGGTCACTACAAACACCCAGGTTTGAATCCAGGCTGTATCACATCCGGCTGTCATTGGGAGTCCCATAGGGTGGCGCTCAATTGGCCCAGCGTCGTGCGAGTTTGGCAGGTGTAGGCCGTCGTTGTAAATAAGAATTTGTTCGGCCTAGTCAAATAAAAACAAAAAATATCAGAAGACCTCGTCTATTAAGTTGACTGAAGAGCCAACAATGATTTGTAGAGGCTTCAGGACCGTGTTTACCAAACCAAGAGGTTCACATTTTGTTTTTTGCCCTCGCACTACACAGCTGATTCAAATGGTGATCAGCTGATTATCTGAATCAGCTTTGTAGTGCGAGGGCAAAAACCAAAATGTGCAGCCCGAGTTTGTGAAACGCTACCTTAGGAGCAGTGAGCGTTTGATGCAGGTAGACTAGAGGCACTCCCAGGCCGGTAATAAGAACAAGTCATGTCATGTGGCCTACAGCAGTGGTTCTCAAACCTCTCCCCGGGGACCTCCAGCCATTCCATGTATTTGATCTATTCCAGAGCTAGCACACCTGATTCAACTTGTCAACTAAGTATCAAGCCCTTGACTGCGTGAGCGAGTTCAGGCCTGAGTGAGTTCAGGCCTACAACCAAATTGTGAAACGTCTGGGGGTCCCTGAGGAGAGGTTTGCGAACCACTGCCCTACGACAACTGTTCCACCGGGGCTGTGTGCACCAGGCCGGCATGCAGTGTGCCATGTGAAAGCAAGGAGAAGTCCGATGTTTCTCAGTGCCATGTCTCCCATTATGGCTAGAAATGAATACCAGGGTGTTAAGTTAAGGACGACTTGCTGCCTTATTTCTTTACCCCACCTTTATTTAACCAGGTAGGCTAGTTGAACAAGTTCTCATTTACAACTGCGACCTGGCCAAGATAAAGCAAAGCAGTGTGACACTGACAAAAGTTACACATGGAGTAAACAATAAACAAGCCAACACAATAAACAAGTCAATGACACAGTAGGAAAAAGTCTATACAGTGTGTGCAAAAGGCATGAGGTAGGCAATAAATAGACTATAGGAGTGAATAATTACAATTTAGCAGATTAACACTGGAGTGATAAATGAGCAGATGATGATGTGCAAGTAGAGATACTGGTGTGCAAAAGAGCAGAAAAGCAAATAAAACAGTATGGGGATGAGGTAGGTAGATTGGTTGGGCTATTTACAGATGTACTATGTACAGTGATCGGTTAGCTGATGTTTAAAGTTGGTGATGGAAATAAGTCTCCAACTTCAGCGATTTTTGCAATTCATTCTAATCACTGGCAGCAGAGAACTGGAAGGAAAGGCAGCCAAATGAGGTATTTGCTTTAGGGATGATCAGTGAGATATGTGGGTGGAAGTATTGTTTTATTCTTTGGTGTAGAACTTAATTTGGGTGTAAGCATTTGTTTAATTATAACCATGGCCAAGTCATGTTGTAGCTACATGTAAAATAAAGGAAACACCAACAGTGTCTGAATAGGGCGTTGGGCTGCCAAAACAGCTTCAATGTGCCTTGGCATAGATTCTGCATGTGCTGAACCTATATTGAGTGATGCAACACTATTCTTATGAAAATAATTATGAATACGTACTTTATTCAACTTGTATATTCTTCCACAAGAAATTCCATAATTTGGTGTTTTGTTGATGGTGGAAAACACCGTCTCAGGCACCGATCCAGAATCTCCCAGAAGTGTTCAATTGGGTTGAGATCTGATGAGACACACACACACCCTTTAAACGGCCCTATGCTCATTTAAGACCCCTCTTCCAAAGTCACTTAGATCTCTTCTAGCCATGGTAGCCAAAATAATGGCCAACTGGGAATTTTTATACATGACCCTACGCATAATGGAATGTTAATTGCTTAATTAGCTTAGGATTCACACCTGTGTGGAAGCACCTGCTTTCAATAGAGTACCGAAGTATGAGTCATAATACCCATAAAAACTAGCGGTCAAACAAGGAAATGGTTTTAATCATTTTCCCACCATTCATATTTCCCATGGGGAATATTAGAAACACTTAAAATAAGGGCTGTGTTTCATGTAGGCTTACCCTGGCGTGAGGGATAAGGGGACTTATATATCTCTCTCTATCTATAGTGATACATCACCTTGTCCAAGAGAGATTTACATGGTTAAGGTGATATATATATAAATTGATACAAGTCCCCTTATCCCTCATGCCAGGGTAAGCCTACACGAAACACAGCCCTTATTTTAAGTGTTTCTAATATTCCCTATAGGAAAAATGATTGGAACCATTTCCCTGTTTGACTGCTAGGTTTTAATGGGTATTATGACACCTCCACTGTGGAGCTCTATATCCACATCAAAGTTGTCTAGCAACTGGGGCTAAGCCTAGTTGATAGCAGTTTTCTAACAGCTTTTTGGATGTTCCGTGGAGGTTTGGCAGGCGAGGCCAAGTTATATCTTTAGCAGCAGAATGTCGAGCAGGACTGTGTTTTGTAAAAGGCGACAAGATTGTCAATTACAGGGGTGACTATACGTGTTCACAGTGAATTTGTGCTTGGCCCAAGCCTCGTTTTGACTTTCATAGAATTCATTCCTACATGGCTGTTCTGTACTGTCTGTGAAATGGGTACTTCCTAGTCTTGCGGATATGCTTTTAACTTGCAATGTTGGTTCAGGGCTGAAATTGGCCTACTTCAACATTGACATTGTAGGGGTGAAAGCAGGCCGTAGGCCTCTAGGAACAGATCCGCCCTATATTTAGTGTTATCGGGGGAGTGAGGTGCTATGATGTAAGATTGTAACCTATTATTTTGAACCCAAGTCCCAAGATTATACTTTTTAACAGCCACATACAGCCCACCGCTACATCACAAGTGTATCTTCGTGTCCTGAAACAATACATAACGTGATCTGCAATGCAGTCCTGTCTGTAAAATGCATATTACCAACACCCCAGTGTGGCATTATCTGCCCCTTCGTAACCTCAACAAGCCCCGCATGAGGAGCACACCCTGCTATTGCGTCATGTCTCTGGAATGCTTCTCTAATGCTGCGGCAACATGGATTCATGATGGGTGGAGGTGCTCCTTGGCCTAGTGCTGCAATATCTGCATACCTGGAAATAGTCCTGCACGTTTCCAAACTATTTGCTAATCTGATGTTGAAACGTTAGCTGGTAATCAAGGCAACACATTAGACCTATTCACTTTTTTTCCAGAGGCCTAGTCTAGGCTATACGATGACTGGAAAGTATACAAGTCCTTTTTCCCAAGACCGCATGTATGTTGAGTTGAACGGACAGTATATGATGTCCCTTACGACAGAGTTTCCCAAACTCGGTCCTGGGGCCTCCCCTGGGTGCACATTTAGTTGTTTGTTTTTTGCCCCTAGGACTACACAGCTGATTCAAGTAACCAACTCATCATCAAGCTTGGATTATTTGAATCAGCTAGGGACAACCAAAACAGGCCCCAGGACCGAGTTTGGGATACCCTGCCTTACGACATCACATAGTGTTGCACACACAGTTGTGTCCTAGTCCTGTATGCTGCCTAATCCAACAACTCTCATAGACTAGTCCATTACTCTGCTTGAGTGCTAGTATGAAGATTATTACACTCTACTCCCTGTTTATCCTACACTGAACTACCGTTTACTCCTTGTAAACTACCTGCACTCTAAATAATTAGTTTGGTGGAAAGGTGACCCTTTTTTAAATTCTTGGCAACTGTCTTTGTTGCCCCTCCTTGCTGCACTTGGTTAGCCTAGTTGTCAATGAAGACCAGAGATACCACTGATCATGTTAGGACAACAATCGCCGCCTCAGCAGACTCTTCTTTGACCATTCAAACACTCGTTTGTTAGCTAACTGGGCCCGTTTAGTACCATGTGACAGACCGAGCCGAAGTCACACTCTGGTGCCAACTATAAAACTCAGCTGCTCAGTTTGACACCAAGTCCTCATTGGAGGCCGGGACCTACCTCTCCATACCATTCTGAGAGCCTGGCCTGGTGCTGAAGGAGCACTTTACCACATTCTGAAAAGTGTTTTCCTGGCTTCCCCGATAGGTGTGCAGTGCTAATCCAACGCTAAGCATGGATTATCTTTCAGATGTACATGGTGTAATACTGTCTGCATATTCTAATTATAAACCCTGATTGAGGGTATAGAGAGCTGTGTGTGTGTGTGTGTGTGTGTGGGGGGGGTTCTTTGCTAGCAATATAGGGAAAACTTTTCCAGACGGGCAGGCCCAAATACTCCATAAATGTCTTGTTAACTGTTGCATCTGTGCTAGTGAAACGTTTGGAGATGGGAACGCCCAGTGCAACTGAGATTGCCACACACTCACTCTATGCTATCCTGGACCGTGTATGGCGCGGGAGGTGGAATTTTATTGTCCAAACACCCCCCCCGCCCGCTCTCAAAAATGCCTCCTTTGCTCTGTCATGCAAACGAGCAGAGCCTAGATTGGTCTTGTTTATGTTGTGTGGCTCACCTGGCTGCCTTGAATCTGGCAGAGAGGGGTGGACTTTGGTCATGATGATGTGGAAGAGGGTTTATTATCGCTGGGTGTACTAGTCCTCATGGAATATCTAACGCTGCAAAGGCCTGCTGTGGCATAGCCAGAGCAACGTGTAACGTCTATTAGATTCTTAAGTATCTTTCTAGGGCTGTTTTTTTTAAGAGCTCTAGTCTTCTGTGTCTTGTACAACTTGCTTATATGGTATTATGATGACCTTATTGAACGTAGGTGATAGACTATCCTATTATAATGAGATTCCAGGCATTGACAGACGCCACAACATTGTTGCTCTAGTTTCGTCCATGGTAATGACTGTGTCATGATGATGCCCCCCACATTGTCTAAGCCCCCTCTAACATTCTTTAATGGGTGTTGTTCACTCTGCGTCGGAGATCAATGGCTGCTGGTAAGTCTCATTAGGTAATAGGCTATTGTACTTGGAAATTAATATTTGAGTAATTTAGCAGACGCTCACATACAGAGCGAGGTGAGACCACAACATAGAGTATAGAGCACATTTAGGGATGGGAGGGGCGAGAGACCAGAGGTGGCGGAATGGAGTGCTCTGGTTTGGGTGTAGGGTTTGAGCATAGCTTGAAAGTAAGGAGGGGCAGTTCCCCCTGCTGCTCCGTGGGTAGCCACCAGAGTCTTGATGCGAGCATCGACTGGAAGCCAGAGTGTGCGGAGGAGCGGTGTGACGTGAGAGGACTTGGGAAGGTTGGACAGTAGACGGGCTGCTGCGTTCTGGGTAAGTTGCAGGGGTTTGATGGCACAAGCGGGGAGCCCAGCCAACAGAGTTGCAGTAGTCCAGACTCCAGACGGGAGAGGACAAGTGCCTGGATTAGGACCTGCGCCGCTTCCGGTGTGAGGAAAAGTCATACTCTATGGATGTCGTAGAGTATGAACCTGCAGGCACAAGTCACTGCTTTGATGTTTGCAGAGAACGACAGCATGTTATCCAGGGTCAGGCCATAGTTCTTTCCACTCTGGGAGGGGGAGCACCGTGGAGTTGTCAACCACAATGGAGAGGTCTTGGATCAGGCAGGCCTTCCCCAGGAGGAAGAGCAACTCCGTTTTGTTGAGCTTGAGGTAGTGGGCCGACATCCAAGCTGAGATACCTGCCAGGCACGCAGAGATGCATGTCGCCACCTGGGTGTCAGAATGGAGGGAAGAAGAGTAGTTGAGTTTCATCCGCATAGCAATAATAGGAGAGAACATGTGAGGATATGACAGAGCCCAGTGACTTGGAATAGAAATGGCTTAGTGGTCAACAGATAGTTGGAGGAAGGCAAAGAACCTGGATTGCAGCCTTGACAGAAGTGATGATGTGGGAGGTACTCCCATTGCCCTATCATGTCTTCCGAAAACCGTCAAAAGGCCAGATATATGCAGCAGACATTCCCTATCATATGCTAGATTGTAAATACCCAGATAATCCCCATGCCCAGATAAGAACCTAGAGTTAACATGTTTACCATGTGGATGCCCTTGCCTTGGACATGCCTACGATCTAACTTTGGGAGGTGTTGAAAACCGTTCTGTGTAGCTTAACTATATTTTGTAACAAATAGGCTAGAATGGGTATCTGGCACTTTGACATTAGCCCTTGATGTAACCATATGGGTTTTTAGAGAGATGTAACCCAGTATATATTACTGAGCATGTGACTAAAACTGTACCCGTTTCAATGCACTAAACAGTGATGTGTAGCGATATTCTGGTACGCAGTCTGTAGGTTGATATTAGAAAAGCCTTCTAACAATGTGACTTTTTGTTGTGTCCCTCCCTGCAGGTCGCAATGAGCCCCTGAAGAAGGACAAGCCCAAGTGGAAGAGTGACTATCCCATGACGGAGGGCCAGCTCCGCAGTAAGAGGGATGAGTTCTGGGACACAGCCCCGGCCTTCGAGGGCCGAAAGGAGATCTGGGACGCTCTGAAGGCAGCCACCGTCGCCCTGGAGTGCAACGACCACGAGCTGGCTCAGGCCATAGTGGACGGAGCCAGCATCACACTGCCTCACGGTGAGGCACACACACACACGCAAGATATGGGGAAGCTATGATAACCTGGGGGCACATGTGGAATCTGAATAGACTTGAACTGTCAGTACATTTGGAACAATGGTAATATTACACCATGATGTTTTTGCACAACTCTTGACCTGATTATGAAATCTGATTCATGTTTATCTGATTCATGCCTGAGTCAAGACCACTTCCTGAGCAGTTGTGAAGTAACACACATTTAGCAACGGAACATGTTTTTTTCCTCTGTCTGTGTTCCAGGCTCCCTGACAGAGTGTTATGATGAGCTGGGTAGCCGCTACCAGCTACCCGTCTACTGCCTGGCCCCTCCGGTCAATCTGATCTCTGAGCGCAGCGACGAGGACCCCGGCGACAGCCCCGAGCCCACAGCCGCCCCCAAGAAGGAGTTCCAGCTCAAGGTGCGCCTCTCCACGGGCAAGGACCTGCGCCTCAGCGCCAGCATGGGCGACTCCATCGGGCAGCTGAAGAAGCAGCTGCAGGCCCAGGAGGACATCGACACGGCCCACCAGCGCTGGTTCTTCTCAGGCAAGCTGCTCACGGACAAGACCCGCCTGCAGGACACTAAGATCCAGAAGGACTTTGTTATCCAGGTCATCGTCAACCCGCAGGCCCCCATTAACTAGGTCCCAGATGAAAGGAGGATTGACGGAGGAGCCCTGGATAATGGTTTTACCGCTGATCTGTAAAACAGAGAGGTGATTTGGGGAATTACAGTTAAGAGATGAACAACAGAAGGGAGAGACTCTGAAGTGCTGCTTTTCAATGTTTCATTGTTTACCATTAAAGAGTGTGGTTCTTTTCAGTGTGTCACTTCTCTATAGGACGGTTGGTTGATCGATCCAGACGTTTCAGACCACTCACCCTAAGGGGTGTTCACTGTCACTCACCACACTAACTTTGGAGTAAATCATAGCAGAATTGCCCTCCAGATGTGAGACACTGCAGGTGTGCACCGCACGGCATGTGCAAGGGGTCTGCGTCTGCACTAACCAGGTGCCAATTGAAATCGCAGAATCTGTTACATCGTTTGTAAAGCACATGTTTTTCTGTCCCTGCTCTCTACTCTGGTACCCTGTAATGGATACTTCCCATAATCCTCCCTTAAGTGATATACAAAACTTTTTCTCTCATTGTTTTCTTTCTTTTTTTGAGTTAATCTCAAAACAAAGCTTTTTTGCACAGTTGATTTGTACTTGCGTGGTAGTTTGTGTGCCTTCAAGGAAGAAAACAAAACAGAATCCTGCTATTTTTACTGCTAAAGCCTTCTGTCTCTAGATTCAGGAATAATCGTTTCATAGATCTATACAAATCCTAAATATACTGCTGCGTTTTTCGATCAGCTGACTCTATATCAGTTATTGCATTTCAAATGTACAACTGGTGTTTCCATGGATGTTAGCCCCATGTTGTCCCTAATGGTTGCATGCCCCCACGCTCCCATTTGTCAATGGTACTGTAAAGTGACAATGATTAGAGAGCCTAGCCCTTGTATGCTGTGCCACATTACAATCCTGAGGTGAAATGGGAAGCTCGAGCTACAGTGAAGATGATAGGAGAACGTCTCTCTGTTTTAGTATATAGTCATGGAAGAGGAACAGTGCTTTTCTGGCTGTCTCGGGTGGCACCTCGCTGCACATGAGGTGCTCCTTTACCCTTCACACCAGTCGTTTGCTTTTCCATCTCTCTAAGCGCTTGTGCCTCTTTCTTTTATGGCCTCATCAAAAGAACATAAACAAGATACCCCAGTGGTGGATAGTTAAGCTGGTGGTGGGAAGACTTGTTACCAGGTTATTGTCATCATAGTTATGCTATCATTTAAAGGGATATTTTGGCAATGAGGCAATTTATCTACTTCCCCAGTGTCGGATGAACTCGTGGATACTATTTTTATGCCTTTGCGTTTAGTATGAAGAAAGTTCAAGGTAGTTTCACAAGCCAATGCTAACTAGTGTTAGCACTCTGACTGGAAGTCTATGGGTATCTGCTAGCATGCTATGCCCTTTAAGGAAGGATTTTAGGTTTGTTGTCTGTATTGGCATTTGAACTTTATCCAACTTTTAGCTCAAACAGTTGATCAATGACTGCTGGGAATATATTTGTTAACCTTTATGCAAACTTGAGTATTTCTCTCAACTTACAATGTATGTGCAATGCAAAATAGACCTCGTACCTTTTGATTCTCCCCTTATTTAATAAATACAGTAGCATTAGCTATGACTATGTAAAGGTTCTCAGAAACACAACATAGGAGCCTGCTATGTTCAGATTGCTTTGTTGTTGTACAATCAACCTTTGATCTTGTTCAGAGTTTCATATTGCCTTCATCTCTGTTTTGAAATGTTGTCCCATCTATAAAAGTGTTCAAATGGCCACTTTTCTTTTAATGGGATGTCCTCACTATAACAATCATGTACCTTGCGTGAATTGGCTTGGCCCTTGTCCCCCCCCCACTTTGTGTGACGGTTAGCACATCCATTTGTGCTCAGAAAAATACCTAACTTTGCAATAGGGCCTTTTTTTCCGTCTTCCACCTCTTCTGTGTAAAACAGCAGAGACCCATGTTCTGTTATCTGTGTTGCTTCATCTTGTCTCAATCCGTCCTTGCAGAATGTGGCTCAAATGTTTGCTTCATCTAGGTTCATTTAGTGCTCTGAGAGGTAACGAGATACGTCGGGTCTAACATCAATGTACAGTCCCTACATCGGACAGCACAAAAATAGAAACCTCAATGTAATCTATGTGAGAGAGCTGCACGATGTTGCCAGTAAGGACAAATCTGATACCACCGAGCAATGACATCACACAAGGGCTGTGGTTCGATCCAGGCCAGGGGAGCAGGAGAGAGAGAGACTTCTCTGCTCTTCCTTCAGTTTTCTGAGGCCTGTGAACCTCTCATCACAGTAGTTGGGAGAGATTTCAAGTCTAGGAAAGATCCCTTATGCAGGCAATTAATCCGACACGCTTTCTGTTTTAGTAAGAATGTACAAGTATGTTTTGTCTGCATGATACTTGTTTGATCATATGGGGGTCAGATCAGGAGTTTCATTTGTATGTTTCTGTGAAGTCATATATTAGTCATGGCACACAGGTGGACTCAGTCATGCAGTAGACTAAAGCTGGTAATATGGCCATGGATATTTATTTGAGGTATTTTGTGGGTTACTTTAGGACACCATGTACACTGCTTTATGTTCCTCTCGGACCTCAGATACCAATAAGCCATTGCATTTTAATCAAGCATTTTCACCATGGTGGATCAAGAGGCCTTGCTCAAAGCAGAAACATGCAAATTGTGTTTTTGTTGATGTCCACAAGGATGTATAAAGATATATATATATATATATTTAGTCATTTGGAAAAATATAAGTGATTATTATATGAGATTTCTGATAATTAAAAATGCTTACAACAACTCGTTTTACAAGTGACGTGTACATTTATAAGCTGATTTTCAACCTTGTTTTTAGCTGTAACATAATTACAATTATTGTTAAAGGAAATCTCTCTTCATTTTATCCTGTAGCCAAATCTGTATGTGGCCTTGGACCAGAATATCCTAACTAACCTCTGAATAACAACCAAAGTGAATTTTTATTAGTTTAAATATTTGTGTTCTCTTGTTCCTTTGGTGATCCATTTTTAAAGGTCAATACTTATTGAATGAACCTTCCTGGACTCCACACAGTGCAAGATCAGGTAATTGATTTAGGTCATACTGCCATCTTGTGGATATACAGTATAATTTCGTGTATTGATTATTGACTCAAATTCTCTTGTGGCGCACTAAAGAAACATGAGCACTTCCTTTCTTCTATAGAAATAAGATAAAGGAAGAGAGGGTGAGCGATAAGCACATGGAGACGTGACACCGAAGCAGAAAGATCGGCTACTCCTGGACTATAATGCAGAAGACCGGAGAGTATGAAGTTGAGTACTCGGTAGTCGTTGATGATGGCATATGCTCCTCATGGGGCGACTAAGCAGTCTATTCTAATTCCAGTCTTTCCAGTCTTATTGCTCAGATCCCCACCATTCAGCTTTACTCCCTGTCTGTAACATGAATGAGAGACCATGCTGTTACCCTAAAGACCATGGGTATGTTTTTGCTGAAAGCCATATAAGGCTCTGATTTCCCTGACCTCTGTGTTGAAGAGTTTACAAACCCCTGCATTATCTCTGACTTATTTGAATATACTATTCTCTTACATTATGTAATTTACTTGTCAGTCATTTTCTTTTCCAGAACCGGAACACTTAATTGTGATCATATCTTCAACAAATTGAACTTTGATGGGACACTGAGCAAAGGATGTTGGTGGGTTACTAGGCTTTCTGGCTCTAACAAGGTATGTTTGGAGTCCCTGATGAGTCCAGTGAGCCTCGCCCAGTGAGAAGGTATGACTGCTGAGCAGGCTCTGGTCTGGTCTTGTGTGTTTGGCTGGGCTTGTCTGATCCAGAAGGAAATACCACCCACGTTAGTTGACCTCTTCCTCGATCCTCCACTACGCCCAGATTAGGTTGTGCTGAGTTACAGGATATGCAGCATTCAGTCGACCATCCTTAATTGAATAATAATTGTGAAACATTAAAGTTATTATTTTTAGATAAAACTATACTAAATATATTCATGTCACCAAATAATTGATTAAAACACACTGGTCTACAGTAGCCTCAGCAGCACTCTGTAGGGTAGCACCATGGTGTAGCTGGAGGACGGCAAGCTGCTTTGTAAATGACATCGCCGAAGTCAAGAATCGGTAGGATAGTCAGTTTTACGAGGGTATGTTTTGATAGCATGACTGAAGGATGCTTTGTTGCGAAATAGGAAGCCGATTCTAGATTTAATTTTGCATTGGAGATGCTTAATGTGAGTCTGGAAGGAGAGTTTACAGTCTAACCAGACACCTAGGTATTTGTAGTTGTCGTGGTAAACATTAAGTGTTGGGCCACCACGAGCTGCCAGAACGGCTTCAATGAGCCTTGGCATATATTCTAAGTGGCTGGAACTCTATTAGAGGGATTCGAAACCATTCTTCCTTGAGAAATTCCATAATTTGGTGTTTTATTGATGGTGGTGGGAACCGCTGTCTCAGGCTCCTCCCCAGAAGCTCCCATAATGGTTTAAATTGGGTTTAGACCTGGTGACTAAGATGGCCATGACATACGGTTTAGATCGTTTTCATGTTCATAAAACCCTTCAGGGACCACTTGTGCCCTGTGGATGGGGTATTGTCATCCTATGGGCTGGGGGCATAGCAATGGTGGCCAAAATAATGGGCAACTGGGCATGCCCAGCATTTTAATAGATGACTTTAAGCGTGATGGGATGTGAATTGCTCAGGAACCACACCTGTGTGGAAGCACCTGCTTTCCATATACTTTGCCTCCTTAATCACACTTTAGCGTTAAAGTAAATTATTTCGCCTCTATGGCCTATTTATTGCCTACCTTCCTACTCTTCTACATTTGCACACACTGTACATAGATTTTTCTATTTTTTTTTAAATATTTGTCGCACTGTTTTGCTTTATCTTGGCCAGGTCGCAATTGTAAATGAGAACTTGTTCTCAACTGGCCTACCTTGTTAAATAAAGGTGAAATAAAAATAAAAAGTGTTTCCATGATTTTGGCAGTTACCTGTACATATACACTACCAGTCAAACGATTTAGAACATCTAATTGAAGGGTTTTTCTGTATTTTTACTTTTTTCTACATTATAGAATAATAGTGAAGACATCAAAACTATGAAATAACATGTATGGAATCATGTAGTAAACAAATTGTTAAACAAATAAAAATATATTTTAATTTTGAGATTCTTCAAATAGCCACCCTTTGCCTTGTTGACAGCTTTGCACACTTTGCAGTCTCTCAACCAGATTCATGAGGTAGTCACCTGGAATACATTTCAATTAACAGGTGTACCTTGTTAAAAGTTCATTTGTGGAATTTCTTTCCTTCTTAATGCGTTTGAGCCAACCAGCAGTGTTGTGACAAGGTAGGGAGGTATACAGAAGGTAGCCCTATTTGTTAAAAGACAAAGTCCATATTATGGCAAGAACAGCTCAAATAAGCAAGGAGAAAT
Organism: Oncorhynchus tshawytscha; assembly: GCF_018296145.1. Classification (NCBI taxonomy): domain Eukaryota; kingdom Metazoa; phylum Chordata; class Actinopteri; order Salmoniformes; family Salmonidae; genus Oncorhynchus; species Oncorhynchus tshawytscha. Next base: position 18,846,211 of record NC_056452.1, on the reverse strand, counting down.
TACAGTCCATCATTATTTGAAGACATGAAGGTCAGTCAATACGGAAAATGCCGAGTTTCTTCAAGTGCAGTCTCAAAACCCCTGTGTCATCGATGGCCGCCCAGCGTACACGGTGAGACGCCTCCTGAGGGTTTGACCACGGGGCAGGGGTTTCCAGTACCTGGTTGACTGGGAGGGTTATGGTCTGGAGGAGAGGTGCTGGGTTCTCGCTAAAGACATCCTGGACCCGGCCCTCATCGCCGAATTTCACCCCCAGCACCCCAGTCAACCAGGTATCTGCCAGGTGGAACTCCGGGTGGCGTCCCTAGAGGGGGGAGGTACTGTCACGCCTTGATCTGTTTCACCTATCTTTATGATTGTCTCCACCCCCCAGGTGTCGCCCATCTTCCCCATTATCCCCTGTGTATTTTCTGTCTGTTGCCAGTTCTTTGTTCAAGCCTACTAGCCTTTTGTCTCAGCTCCTGACGTTTTCTCTTCTTCATCCTCTTGGTTTTTGACCCTTCCCTGTCCTGACCCTGTACCTGCCCAACTGACCACTCTGCCTGAGCCTGCCTGCCATCCTTTGTTCCATCTCTGGATTTCCGACCTCCGCGTGACCTGAACCTGCCTACCGTCCTGTACATTGGCCTCTTCTGCATTATCGACCCCTGCCTGCCTTGACCTGCCATTTGCCTGCCCCTGTTACAATAAACATTGTTACTTCACACAGTCTGCACTTGGGACTTACCTTGGTACCTGATAGAGCGACGGTTGCTGATAATGGGCCTATGTAGATATTCCATTTAAAAAATCAGCCGTTTACAGCTACAATGGTCATTAACAATGTCTACATTGTATTTCTGATCAATTTGTTATTTTAATGGACAAAAAAGTTGCTTTTCTTTCAAAAACAAGGACATTTCTAAGTGACCTCAAACTTTGAACGGTAGTGTGTGTTTTCTCTACAACAGGTTATGGTCAATGTCAGACTGCAGTGAAATCTAACAGTTTAGCTCCCACAATCTTCTTATCCATTTCTTTCACCCAATCATCAGTCATGTAGTACATGTTGAGTGCCCTTCTCTATAAGCATGCTGAGCCTTTGGTCTAACACCATTTTTTTCCCCCCAGAAGTTTGCTAAGAACTGGCAGCAAGCTGATTGGTCTGCTGTTAGAACAAGTAAAGACCGCTTTACCACTCTTAGGTAGCGGAATGACTTTAGCTTCTCTCCAGGTCTGAGGACCAATACCTTCCTCTAGACTCAGATGAAAGACAGGAGTGGCCATAGTCAGCTACCATCCTCAGTAGCCTTCCGTTTCAGTTGTCAATGCCAGGAGGATTGTTATTGATCAAAAACAATCCTTTTTACACCTGTCCCAAAATAACTTTACAAAGTTCAAACTTACAATGCTTTTCTTTCATTTGTTTATTTTATGCATGAATACGATGGCTCACTATTCGTTATTAGCATTCCTGCTTAAGTTTGCCCACTTTGCCAATGAAGTAGTCATACAAATAATTGGCAACATCAAAAGGTTTTGTGATGAGTAAGCCATCGATGAAATATGTAGTTGAATTTGTCTTTCTGCCCAAAATTTCATTTAAAGTACTCAAGTTTTTTTTCTCCAGAATTCTTTATATCATTGATTTTTGGCTTCATAATACAGTTTCTTGCTCTTAATTTCTCAATTTGCAGTAAGTCAGCCAGTCCGATCTGTAGCCAGACATATTAGCCACTCCTTTTGCCCCATCTCTTTCAACCATACAGTTTTTCAATTCCTCATCGATCCATGGACCCGTAACAGTTCGAACAGTACATTTCTTAACAGGTGGCATGTATGTTAAAACATTGGAAGAAGCTATGTCATAAATTCATCAAGTGCAGCGTCTGGATGCTCCTTATTAATCGCATCAGACCAACGTCAGCCACAAGAGTCACAGCAAAAACTTTTTGTATGATTCTATTTTAGGCCCAGCTTTTGAATCCTTGGTTCTCCTAGATATAGCATCCAATTACTGCATCCAATGGTTACGGAAACCACTTTAGAACCGAGTTCTACAGTATTAGTAAAAATGTGATCAATACAGGTGGGTGATCTTGTTCCTGTAGTGTTTACAGGCAATGGTTACAGTGAGAAGCTTCCTCTTGAGCGGAAAGCTTGATGAAAACCAGTCAATATACATGTCCCCAAGAAAGTAGACCTCTCTGTTTACATCACATACACGATCAACCATTTCACACACATTATTTAGATACGGACTGTTAGAACTTTGTGGCCTATAGCAACACCCCAAAAGAAAAGGCTTTAGATGAGGCAGGTGAACCTGCAGCCACAACACTTCAATAACACTTGACATGAGATCATCTCTAAGAATTATTGGGATATGGCTCTGAATATATTATATATACAAAAGTATGTGGACACCCTGTCAAATTAGTGGATTCAGCTATTTCAGCCACACCCGTTGCTGACAGGTGTATAAATTTGAGCACACCGCCATGCAATCTCCATAGACAAACACTGGCAGTAGAATGGCCTTACTGAAGAGGTCAGTGACTTTCAATGTGGCACCGTCATAGGATGCCCCCTGCCCTGGTCAACTATAAGTGCTGTTATTGTGAAGTGGAAACGTCTAGGAGCAACTGAGCCGTGAAGTGGTAGGCCACACAAGCTCACATAACGGGACCGCCGAGTGCTGAAGCACGTAGAGAGTAAAAATCCTCTGTCCTCGGTTGCAACACTTACTACCTAGTTCCAAACTGCCTCTGGAAGCAAGGTCAGCGCAATAACTATTTATCGGGAGCTTCATGAAATGGGTTTCCATGGCCGAGCAGCCGCACACAAGCCTAAGATAACCATGCACAATGCCAAGCGTTGGCTGGAGTGGTGTAAAGCTTGCGACCATTCAACTTGTTTTTTTTTTTATATTGGTGTGGAAGAACTTGACTGGCCTGCACAGAGTCCTGACCTCAACCCCATTGAACACCTTTGGGATGAATTGGAACGCCGACTGCGAGCCAGGCCTAATCGCCCAACATCAGTGCCTCAACTCACTAATGCTCTTGTGGCTGAATGGGAGAAAGTCCCCGCAGCAATGTTCCTACATCTAGTGGAAAGCCTTCCCAGAAGAGTGGAGGCTGTTATAGCAGCAAAGGGGAACCAACTCCAAATTAATGCTCATGATTTTTGAATGAGATGTTTGACACGCAGGTTTTCAATACTTTTGGTCATGTGGTGTGTGAATATATAGCAACACCTCCCCCATAAGCATTCCTGTTTCTTCTACAGATGTTATGTCCTTGTACTGCTACTGTTGTATCATCAAAGGAATTATCTAAGTGAGTCTCAGAAATGGCTAATATATTTATGTTTTCTGATATTAGAAAGTTATGGATTTCATTGACCTTATTTCTAAGTCTACATATATTAATATGGGCTATTTTCAGCCCTTTCCTGGGTAACTCAGAGATAGACATAATATGGAAAATAACAAACAAGTGTGTGTGGGGTTAAAGCTACAAACCCATACGCTTGGCTCTCTTGTCCCTTCCAGGCTTTTGGGAGGGAGGGTGGACAAAGAGCCTTTTACATCGGATGTAAGCAATGTCCCCACACTTTTGGCAGCTTTCATGGCCGGGATAAGTTCTTTTCTATTCTGGCGCACAGCTTCAGGATAGTCCTTGTTGAGGAAGATGTACGTTTCCCTCAAGTTTTTGTCTCTTTCCAGAACCTCTTCCTTGTCCTTGAACCTCAGGAACAGCTACTATCGGCCTGGGCCTGTCACCTGGGCCGGTGGTGGGTTTTCCTGTGGGCGCTCTCCATCTCAATCTTCCTGTGATCTATCTTCAGTTTCTCCAAGATAATTTCCTTCACTTTGTCCTCAGACTCCATCCAGGTATCGTGGAGATTCTGCAATTCCGTCTACATCAATGTTGTTCTGCCTTGATTGTCCCTCGAAATAATCTGATTTCATTGTCATTGTTATCATGGATTCACATACAGAATTAATGTACTCTCTCAATGACTTAAAGATTGTTGTCATCTTGCTGTTTTCAGTGGCCATGATGGTGAGCATTTCCCCACTGAAGTCGGTTACAACGCCAAACTGCAGTCAGGTCAAGACCCTGGTGAGGACGACGAGCATGCAGATGAGCTTCCCTGAGACGGTTTCTGACAGTTTGTGCAGAAATTCTTCGGTTGTGTAGACCCACAGTTTAATCAAATGTTCGGGTGGCTGGCCTCTAACACTCCCCCAGGTGAAGAAGCCACATGTGCTCACCAGGTCCTGGGCTGGCGTGGTTACACGTTGTCTGCATGTGTGAGGCCTGTTGGACGTACTGCCAAACTCTCTAAAACGACGTTGGAGGCGGCAACAGCTCTGGTGGACATTCCTGCAGTCAGCATGCCAATTGCACGCTTCCTCAAAACTGTGACATTGTGTTGTGTGACAAAACTGCACATTTTACAGTGGCCTTTTATTGTCACCAGCACAAGGTTCACCTGTGTAATGATCATACTGTTTAATCAGCTTCTTCATATGTCACACCTGTCAGGTGGATGGATTATCTTGGCGAAGGAGAAAGGCTCACTTACAGGGATTTAAACAAATTTGTGCACCAAATTTGAGAGCAATACGCTTTTTGTGCATGTGGAAAATGTCTGGGATCTTTAATTTCAGCTCATGAAACATGGGACCAACACTTTACATGTTGGCTTTATATTTCTGTTCAGCGTTATAGCCAGTGTAGCATGCACAACAGACAGCCTGACTCATAAACAGTCACTAGTTTGTCATCACCACTAGATGGCACTGTGCACAAGATGTTAGAACAAGGAGGATTTTTGGCTTGGAAACCGGTGTACAGTAATAGGCTGCAGGCCGATTCCTTCAACTGAGAGAACTTATATTTGAAGTGTTCCCTGGAGATAAAACGTATTAGGAACATACACCATGTTCAGATTTAGTCATCGATTCAAAAGTGTTTAGATTTTTTCCATTACTGTTTTCACCATTTATGTAACATGAGGCTGATGGACAATGAATTAATATAATATTATTCCCAGTATTGAATTGGAATTGGCCTGAGGACAGGACCAGAAGTGGTCAGCCAAGGACATCTGTGATTTCTGCTGTCCCCAGATCTGCCGCTTGGCTGCCTCCACTCAACCTACTGTCACACATAATAACCTAATGTCACTACACAGTCCCACAAGTACTCCAACAGATAGTATTTGACCTGGACGTGAGAGATCATTGAGATTTTTGAAAGATGCTTCAGTAGACTGTAACACCATACAGTAACGTTACATTTCTTCACAAGTCGACTGAGGTTTTTTCATATTTTTCCCAATGTATGACGCCCATGTACATATGCACAAGAAAACACACACTATACACACACACACACACACACACACACACACACACACACACACACACACACACGTTATACACACACTATACACAGTACTCTCTCTCTCTCCCTCTTAAAGCAAATACAAAAAACTACAGGGCGGATGAAAATCCCTGAAAAAAGGCCCTATTGATGGGAGTTTCTCAAGAGGAGTTTGTGGTTGGCTGCCCTGCCAGGACCTGAGTGGAATCAGGCCATTCTACACTGTGTGCCATTACAGACTCAGAATGAGCCTATCAAATATGCACAAACGTGCTCAAAACAGTTTTCAATGTGTTGAGGTGCTCAGCTGAGCAATCTGGAGTCTGCGTAGGCGTCTTTGACTGTAATTTACCCCAATTACCCCATTAGAAATGGGCTAATTTCTCAGCTTCTCAGAACCAGCAGTATCAACATACTAAGGGAGAGGGATACACATTTCTGCCGTTTCTGAGAAAGAGCTCTGACTGAATCTTGTGGGATAGCTTGTAGGCATGTTGAAGAACATACATGAAGGATTTGAGTGATTCAAAAAATATTAGATAATGGTGGACAGGTTCTGTTTATCAGGCGCACAACCAATTCATGTTTTACTCCTTGTGTAAATCCCTTCTGTGCTTGGGCCGACTTACAGCAAATGTCATCAGTATGCATCGTCAACGGGGAAGAAGGATTTTAAGGTCACAGCTGTTCGCGGCGGAGGACTATGGAGCAGGGCATGTAGGGTTGCTCTATGATCTTGTGCAAACTGGGCAGCTCTTTGTCCAGAATAACAGAAGGCCTTCAGAAGCCTTCTGACCAGAATAGAAGAAGCAATCCTGTCAGGGCAGCAGATCTTGCAGAACACAGTTCATGTGAGTCAGTGTGTGTGGGGTTGGAGGCCTGGGGAGTTAGTGGGGCTTTAATGCTAATCTGCTGCCATCTCCTCGTGGCCAGCTGCCTGGAACGTTCCCCCACCGCTCACTAAATGCTTACCTAATGCTCCTCACCTCATAATGCTGCTCACCTCAACACAATGTGCATAAACCTGTGTTGAGGTGAGCAGCATTCCATGGGCTGATATGACGTCACATGGTCTCAGTGACTCCAGGGGAGGACAACAGCAGATGCCGGACACCTTGTCTTTCCAGGAAGTGGGCTGTGGACCCAATGACCAAACCCCGGTCCTAAACGGGTTTAAACTCCCTAACCTCTCTACACAGATCTCTTTGAATATAGCAATGAAATTAGCATACAGAGGTTTAAAGTAAACCATCCACCCTCACTATGCAACATAATACAATATCACACCATCAAAAGTCATAAGTCAATCCCAATTAGCCAATTACAGGAATCAACACCTGTGAACTTAACATATATTTCACTGACACACATTGTGTCCCTACTGGATTACAGGGGACAGGGACGGAAGCCAGAACAGGGTGTCCATCTCACCTTACTGTAGTAAAGCTATTGAGTTCGATGTGGCCTAGTTCCATCTTAGAGCCAGATATCCTTTCCCCTTAAGGCTGTGGCACCAGCTCCCTGTCTAAGTCTTGAGCCCCCTGCCCTGCCCTGCAAGCCAGCCAAACACTCCCAACAACCAACAACACAAACAACATTAATAACATCCCCCGTAATGAAACAGTTGCCCCAGGCCAAATAAAGCTTCTCCTCACCCTCTATCCCGGCCCTATGGACCAATGAGGACGCTGCGCATTGGCTCCTGCTCTGACGCCAACCCTAACCAACTCCAACACCCTCTGAGCTACTGATAGCCAGAGGCTTAGGAGAATCCTGAGGTCCCTGGATTCATTTGCTAAAACTCTGCCAGCTAATCTGTTAATGCGATTGTTTTTAATAGGGTGACGGTGTATTTGTCTGTAGAATTAAGGTAGGCCTGCATCCCAAATGGTACCCTATTCCCTATGTAGTGCCCTACTTTTTTTACCTGAGCCTGGCCGAATGTAGCACACTACGTATTGAGGAATAGGATGTCATTTTGGGATGCTCAGAGTGCTGTGGTTGGGGATGTGCTGCTGTTTCCAGGATACTGCGAGACCATTGGGTAGAATGGGCCCGTAGAGGGTTACATTCTTGAGGGGAAAACAACATAATTGCAACTGGCCTAAATATTTCTCCACAGACCGCATGATGGAGATAGTGGAAAATGTACAGGTAACTGCCCAAATAAAGGAAACACCAACATAAAGCGTCTTAATAGGGCTTTGTGCCATCCCGAGCCGCCAGAACAGCTTCAATGTGCCTTGGCATAGATTCTACAAGTGTCTGGAACATGACGCTAAGCATGATGGGATATTAATTGCTTAATTAACTGAGGAACCACACCTGTGAGGAAGTACCTTCTTACAGTATACGTTGCCAGATCGCATTCATTTTCATTCTGTGTTTTTTAGACTGTGGTGAGGGATTGAATTTGATTGATGCTTGCTTTAAGGGTCTATTCCATCACCATTTTATATGGTGCTCTTTTTTTAATGTTTCTGTACATGCAGTCTGTTATGTTAATTTCTATTGAGGTTGTGTAAGGACGGGAAATAGCAGCATATGTTTCTGTTGGAGTCCTGGATATTGATGGCTTCCCCAGTGGACCTTTCTACTCCCAATGGGCAGTATCCTCATTCGTGCACAGCATTTAATTTAATTCACTGTGTGTGTGTGTGTGTGTGTGTGTGTGTGTGTGTGTGTGTGTGTGTGTGTGTGTGTGTGTGTGTGTGTGTGTGTGTGTGTGTGTGTGTGTGTGTGTGTGTGTGTGTTTTAAGAGTTATTCAGTAAAGTCCTACCATGTCAAAATTCTTTCTGCAGTCTTGTGGTTGTTTTTCTCAGAGAAAAAAAAGTCAGTCTAACCCAGCAGTCAGCGGCGGCCATTTGACAAAATGTCTGACAACCGTTTGAGTCAACATAACCAGTCTAGCTTAGCCAGAGCCGTCCGAGGCACGGTTCTGCGCCTACTTCCAATTCGTTTTCCCAGCTAGTATCCCCTCTTACATTATCTATCTCTGTTTTCTGTTTCTCCTGTCCTGTTCTGTCAGTGGACAAGGGAGGAGGAGGGGGGAACATAAACTGTATGTGTGACTTTGTAGAGCATATCCCAGTTCTACCAGCAGGAGTCGGTGTGCTCTCTCTCTCTTTCTTTCTTTCTTTCTTTCTTTCTTTCTTTCTTTCTTTCTTTCTTTCTTTCTCTCTCTCTCTGTCTCACTCACTCACTCACTCGCTCTCTCTCTCTCTTTCTCTCTCAGCCCTTTGGCAGAGAGGAGAGGGTGAAAGGGGGAGAGGGAGAGGGGGGCTGGGGGCAGATGTGGGTGCCACGTTTGCATCACAGTACTGTAATACTATTCACAGCCAAGCTGGCATTTTTGCTGCCTAACTTTTAATCTGAGGATTCCTGCTCGTTACTAAACGCTCAATGTATAATCCCACTGACCAGAAAGACTCTTATTCATTCAAGTTAAGAGAGAGAAGAAAAACATTATAATTCCAACATTCAATAACATTAGGCCCAGACCTACTACCCGTGGGAATGGAACAGTGGCTGCACTGTTGCTCACGCTTTTCTATAGGACAAAACACAAATCACCCAAGACTGTGAAAAAAAAGTCAGTCTAACCCAGCAGGCGCGGGCGGGCATTTGACAAAATGTCTGACAACCGTTTGAGTCAACATAACCAGTCTAGCTTAGAGGTGGCTGCTGTTTCGGACAGAGAGCGAGAGCAATAGTAAGAAGAGGGAGAGAGAGGAGAAAGAGAGGAGAGAGGAGAGAGGGAGAGAGGAGAAAGACAGAGAGTAGAAAGAAGGAGAAAGTAGAAAGAGGGAGAGAGTATAAAGAAGTAGAGAGTAGAAAGAGAGAGAGAGATAGAGGAGAAAGAGAGAGAGAGGAGAAAGAGAGAGAGAGAGTAGAAAGAGAGAGAGTAGGAACCACATGCTTGACTTGGCTGTGGCCTTGAAGTATTTGGGTTTTTCCAACTGATGATGCCCAAAACCTCATGATTAAGTCATGCTATTTTGAAGAAAAAAGGATGAAACAATATATTCTGAGAAGAGTTGCCAGACAGTAGTGAATTCAGGGAATTCAAAACCCAAAGATTCCATCATTACTCTATTCAATGAAATTCAGCTTCAATCTACTTTCCAATCTACCGTCTTACCTGCGCTAAACATCAAGATACAAACAAAAACAGTTCATTCCCAGCATATTGCAATCTTGGAAGTTTGAAATGCTTTGGTGTTAAATCAGAGTGAGGGCACATAACTTTGGCAAAAATAAGATGTTTTGAAGAAATATTTATTTGACAAGAGAATAACAACTTTAATGTAGTCTACTGCCCAAACATTTCCTTCTTCACATGTTAACATAGAGAATGTGCTCTAACTTTGGCCGTTTTAAACACTGATTTGAATGCAAAGCATACTGTGCTCTCTCACTGGTTGAATTAACCTGGTTTCCACATCATTTCAACCAAAAAATGAAACGTGATGATGTTGAATGAATGTGGGAAACTGAATGGATTTCCAAAAAGTAATCAATGTGAGGGAAATTCATTTTTTTTTCACTCAACTTTTAACCTAAATCCAATCACATGGTGATGATTATCACATATATTTTTTTACGTTGAATACACGTTATTTGACCGTTAAACCAAGACATTGAACTGACATTGAACTGACATCTGTGCTCAGTGGGCTGCTTACTCGACAGCTTTCCTTCTTCTGTTTGTAGTGTGAAGTTGCCCTGGATACAAGGTCATCGAAATAGAGGGTTAATGACAATACTAGTGCAGGGAAGGAGGCAGGAATAAGGATTGGGTCAGGGAGGTTCAGTCTTCAGTCTGGGCTGTAATGTGAGACACTGAAGAAAAAACAGAATCATCAGCACATTCCTCTCAGCCTGGGGTTAGACTGAAAAAAAAGACCACTAACTGTTCATGTACGTGGTTTCTCAGCTTGGTCTTGATGCATAAACAAAAAGCCAGGGGATTTACTGGTCCAACAAGAGAGGTTGGGTGGGGTTGGGGGGCTGTAATCTCCAACCCTCAGGGGTAAATTACCACAGTTTCATCACCTTGTCAGGTAATTATGGTAATCCGTTTAAAACACTCTGATATCAGGCATAACAGGGAATAAACAGGAAATGGGAATAGTTTTACGAATGCAGTATTTTTCCAGACTAAGGGCAGCCAAATTCACAACGAGAAAGCTATCTCAGAAACCTTTTTGGAAATACTGGGCAGCTATTTGAGGATATTTTACCAAAAGAAAGTCCATGATAGTTTCACAGGGTATTTTATTTTACACTGAACGAAAATATAAACGCAAAATGAAAAGTGCTGGTCCCGTGTTTCATGAGGTGAAATTAAAGATTCAAGAAATGTTCCACATGCACAAAAAGCTTATTGCTCTCAAATTTGTTTACACCCCTGTTAGTGAGCATTTCTCAATTGCCAAGATAATCCATCCACCTGACAGGTGTAGCATATCAATAAGATGATTAAACAGCATGATCATTAGACAGGTGCACCTTGTGCTGGGGATAATAAAACACCACTCTAAAATGTGTCATTTTGTCACAACACAATGCCACAGATGTCTCAAGTTTTGAGGAAGCGTGCAATTGGCATGCTGACTGCAGGAATGTCCACCAGAGCTGTTTCCAGGGAATTGAATGTTCATTTCTCTACCATAATCCGCCTCACAACCGCAGACCACGTGTAACCACACCAGCCCAGGACTTCCACATCCGGCTTCTTCACCTTCAGGATCATCTGAGATCAGCCACCCGGACAGCTGATGAAACTGTGGGCTTGCACAACCAAATAATCTCTGCAAAAACTGTCAGAAACCGTCTCAGGGAAGCTCATCTGCACGCTCATTGTCCTCACCAGGGTCTTGACCTGACTGCAGTTCGGCATCGGAACCGACTTCAGTGGGCAAATGCTGACCTTCAATGGCTACTGGCACGCTGGAGAAGTGTGTTCTTCACGGATTAATCCCGGTTTCAACTGTACCGGCAGATGGCACACAGCATGTATGGAGTCGGTTTGCTGATGTCAACGTTGTGAACAGAGTGCCCCATGGTGGCAGTGGGGTTATGGTATGGGCAGGCATGAGCTATGGACAACGAACACTATTGCATTTTATCGATTGCAATTTGAATGCACAGAGATACTGTGACGAGATCCTGAGGCCGTTCATCCGCCGCCATCACCTCCATGTTTCAGCATGATAATGCACAGCCCAATGTCGCAAGGATCTGTACACAATTCATGGAAGCTGAAAATGTCCCAGTTCTTCCATGACCTGCATACTCACCAGAGATGTTATCCATTGACCATGTTTCGGATGCTCTGTATCAATGTGTACGACAGCGTGTTCCAGTTCCTGCCAATATCCAGCAACTTCGCACAGCCATTGAAGAGGAGTGAGACAACATTCCACAGGCCACAATCAACAGTCTGATCAACTCTATGTGAAGGAGATGTCTCGCTGCATGAGGCAAATGGTGGTCACACCAGATACTGACTGGTTTTCTGATCCATCTTTTTTTAAAGGTATCTGTGATCAACAAATGCATATCTCTATTCCCAGTCATGTGAAATCCATAGATTAGGGCCTAATGAATTTATTTCAATTGACTCATTTCCTTATATGAACTTTAACTCAGTAACTCAATTGTTGAATTTATTTTTGTTCAGTGTAATACACATCCTAGTGGTCCTCATCAATCACGTTCCTCTCACAATGTACATCCTGGCCATAATGTTTTGGCTTTGGGCTGTGAGGACAGCTTCACCACAGTGAGTGGGGCTAGACTGTGATTTATGCTGATAGAGGCCTGGGAGTCATTTATGTTATCTGGAGAAGTGCTGCCAGCCTCCGGCCAAAACCTCATCTCTTATCAGCAATGCGTTTTCTCACCCCCGGGAGAGGAGGGGCACGGCCCTGGCCTGCACCCTCTTCCACATCTCCTGTAGTTAAAAAAAAAATGTATATATTTAACCAGGCAAGTCAGTTAAGGACAAATTCTTATTTCCAACGATGGCCAAACCCAGATAACACTGGGCCAATTGTGTGCCGCCAAATCACGGCCAGATGTAATGCAGCCTGGATTTGAACTAGGTACTGCAGTGACACCTCTTGCACTGAGATGCAGTGTTTTAGACCACTGCGCCACTTGGGAGCCCCAAGTGTTCTGTGAGACTATAATGCAATTATATAGCTGTAACTGCTTATTGCTCAATATTCCCAAGAAGGGATTTCATTTTGATGATGAATATTCCCATAGCCGTAGACCAGCATGAACAATACGTTTTCTGGTCCGAAATGTCTTCTGATCTTCATGAGAAAATAATAATTGTGTAATTAGCTGGAAGTACAATTACACATGTAAACAAAGTTGCATGGTTAACATTGCATGGTTAAAGTTGGGTGGAAATTATCGTTATTTTTGGTATACAATTGAAGCTCTGAATGAATATGCGGTCCTTGACAATGAGATGTTCCAAGGTTACACAAACAACCTCTTTGGGCCCTGTGAATGTGACATGTGAAGTGACCACAACTCCATATCATAGTTATCTAAATGACATAGTGGTTCATACAGAAGCTGCTGAATGTGTGTGTGTGTGTGTGTGGCAGAAGTAGAGGGTGGGCCAGTCCCTGGGGAGGCCTGCCTCTCCTATCCAAATGTTCTGGGTGGAGCACCAAAGAGCATGTTCAAATGGGGTCAGTGACTGCTTCTTTTACAACACAGAGCCTCTCATAATTCCCATCATTTAAAGGCTTGCTGTATTTCATTGTACTTTACATAGAGTTTGTTGGCACAGTCTGAGAATTATCCTATATGTGTCATTTGTCTGGGGTGAGAGAACTGTCTACAGTATTGTGGTACGTTAAGCTTATTACCTGCTCTGTTTGTGACGGTGTAATAAAACTCACAATCACTGCAGTAGAAGGCATGTGGCTGTAGTATTACTGGTGAATCAGAAACAAAGTTGTAAATGTTTCTTCCCTCCATAGTGGTGCTCTCCCTGCTGGCCTGTCTGAGCTCCTCTGTCTGTGAGGTGAGGAGGGCAGCCACAGCCACCCTACAGACCCTGGCCCAGGTGGACAGCTCTCCCTTTCACCCCACCATCGACAGGCGGGTGAGGACCACCGAGGAGCATCATCGACCTCACTCCAGCACCATTGCTGACCTCACTCACCTCAGCCAGGTCTCTCTCCCTCTCCCACACACACACTCCATAATTCATATACTGTCTACACACACACACACACACACACACACACACATACATGCACACACACATGTGTGCACACACACACATAGTCCATAATTAATATACTGTCATATACAGCCCATAATGTCCATACACACCATCATATACATATATATTTATATTCTGGACTCTGACATTACTCGTTCTAATATTTCTTAATTCCTTTCTTTACATTTTTCAGATTGCGTGTATTGTTTTATGAACATTGGCATTTAGCCAAACCCACGAGAACTTCTGCAAAATATGTGTACGCAACCAATAACATTTTTCATTGGATTTTGACACACACACACGTAAAAACAACCCATTAGTCACATATAAAAGCTTGGAAGTCAACCTTTATTAATACTGTTAAAAAAAACATTGAACACATTAATGTCTTTCCATACTTGTTTCAGTACTCCCATTAATACATGTAAAACAATGGTTAACATGTAAAACAATGGTTAACATGTAAAACAATGGTTAACATGTAAAACAATGGTTAACATGTAAAACAATGGTTAACATTTAGCATCTCAGAGTTTTTTCTCTCTCAGAACACCACTCCACAAAGGTCCTAATGGTCATTCTGAAGCAGAGATAAAAAAATAAAAAAACAACATAATAATGAGGTGTATATAATGTTGTTGCTTGCTCCTCTAACTACTGTATGTCATTGCTTGAGTGGGGTGATGTACTAATAAAAGCCATCAATCCAGTCAATGAAATGGAGGGCTTTCATCATTGTCAAAAAGCAGAACTTTTATATTACACTTGGGTGCCTTTTTAGTTTTATTTGTGCTATTGTACCAATAAAAACAAAGTAAATGTATGCACCTCTTAATCATCATCATCATCATCATCATCATCATCCTCCCACTTTCAGCAGTGCTACAAGATATCAAAGGAATATAGTAACTCAATGGTATTATAGTACATAATCGAATGAAGTACATTATACAAAGAGAGTAGAAAAATCTAAGTAGAAAAATCCTGAAAGGTACCGAGTGTAAAAAGCTTCTAATAGTGTTCCTCAACCTTTGTCTGTACCAAGGACTGGCATGCTGTAGTTCTTCCTCCTTTGGGGACTTGATTGAATCGGTGTTGGTTCGTAGAAAAATTCCTCCGATTTCACCATGTTTTTAATAGCCTTTAGATAAAGTACAGTTGCACTAAGGAAGCAATATTCCATGACCTAGTGCCGGACTATAGACCAATGGGGTTGAGAAACGCTGTCGTATGAAGTTGCGTGAATAGTTTGTTTACATGCACAGTGTGTCAGTGGACACCTTTGTCGTATTCAAGTACCCTCCTCTAGGTCTGGGGGTTAATAAATTAGAGACGTGGTGAACTGCCCTGCAGTTGCAATGTGATTGTGGTCAAAAACAAAAGGTAAACGATACAAGGTATCAAATTAGTGTAGTTCTGGGAATGTAAAAACATGATGACAGAACAATGACCTGACTTTGGTTGTTTCATTTGAGAGGTTCATGAGTCAAAAGGGATAAAAAACAAATGAACGAAAGAAAACTAAAATAATGCCATATCTGAACTGCATTCAATGTGCACAATTACCAATATTAACTTAGGTAAACCTGGGTTCACCCTCAGATATTGACCAACAAAGTGTTTAAAAATGCCAGATTTTGTCGATACACATCTCCTATGCTATGTATGATTTTCCATTTACTAATCAAAAAAATATACACATTTTACACGTTCGGTCCATATCAAAAGTATCTCAGTGTCAACTTACGCTTATATGCTTATGGCTTCCGGCAACACTACCAAATGGGAGTAATGAAAATCGGTTTCTCAATGGGAATATGGACTAACTCACATGGGCTAAAACAAGTGGTGTAAAGTCTGTGTGTAAAAATACTTTAAAGTACTACTTAAGTAGTTTTTTTAGGGGTATCTGTACTTTACTTAAACTGTTTATATTTTTGACAACTTTTACTTTTACTCCACTACATTCCTTATGAAAATAATGTACTTTTTACTCCATACACCCAAAAGTACTAGTTACATTTCGAATGCTTAGCAGGACAGACAAATTGGGCCAATTTCATCAAGAGACCATCCCTGGTCATCCCTACTGTCTCTGATCTGGAGGACTGACTAAACTCATTTGTTCTTTTGTAAATTATGTTTGAGTGTTGGAGTGTGCCCCTGGCTAGCCGTAAAATAATAAAACAAGAAAATCATCAAAAGTAAAACATTTACTTTTGATACTTAAGTATATTTAAAACCAAATACTTTTAGACTTTTACTCAAGTAGTATTTTACTGGGTGACTTTCACTTTTACTTGAGTCATTTTCTATTAAGGTATCTTTACTTTTACTCAAGTATGACTTCGTTACTTTTTCCACCACTGGCTAAAACTGAGTTGAACTAATTTGGACATCAGAGAAAAAAACATAATCAAGCCCTGTTGTGTGACCCCCTAAACAATTTGCCCTTATGAAATCTTTCAATGTACAAAAGAGAGATCTAAAAAGCTATATGTAAATATTCACAAAAGAGAGATGCAAAAAGCTAATCTAGATTGGTTTGACAGCAGGTTCGTCATACTAGAAAAAATCCAATCCTTGTGGTTGAAAGTAAATCGACTCAGTGATAACTAAAGCCATACAAAGGCCCAGTCTACTCTACTGTCACCTTGACACTTACCATCATCGGATACTCAGTAGTTGAGAAACAAATTTCATCCATTGTAGTATTTTTCCTCCTATGACTAAATCTTTTGCTGTCCAGCAACAAACCATTACATCTCCTGCTAAATTCACCCCAACTCAAATAAATACTATGTTTATTTTTGGTTGAGGGAGCATCTTTGGCAGCGGGGACTATTGCTTTATTGGAGTGGGGTCCCTAAATCGCTTTCATGGTCTGTTGTTGGGGCACGGTGGGGGGCGCGAGGGAGGGGGGCAGGGGGGCCCTGGGGGGGTGCGGGAGGGGGGTGGCCCCGGGGGCGAGCTGGTCTGTGCTGGCGGCGGTGTAGTGGGGCGGATCAGGGGACGGTAGTCTGGAGCAGATGGACTATGGGCCCGAGGAGGGGCCTTGGCTGCGGCCGCTGCCTCATCTTTCACCCGGGTGAAGTTGATGCATCGACCCTGAGGGGAAAGAGACCGTAACATCCGATTACATGGTGATCAATGTCCTAAAAGTCAGGAGGTATACAGAACCCCATTAAGCTACAGTAAAGACATAACTCAGATTACATTGCACCCCTCCCTCCCCTCCCCCACATGGTCCAGCCCACCTCCCACGTACAGTACACAGGTGTCTTACCCATCAGCCCCTGCTGTGACCTCTCTACCCTCTCCTCCCAGCCCAATGTCCTGTTCCAATGTCCTGTTCCAATGAAACTGTTCCAATGTTCTGTTACCAATGAAAATGTGGCCGCTTTCCAATAACCCCAAGTTGTTTATAGCACCATATGGAGAATGAGAGAGAGCAATGTAGAGACAGAGGGGGATGGGGGGGTTGCTGTGATTTGAGTCAATTCAAAGCAATACGTTCCTTTTGCAGCATAAACTTTTGCTCCCTATTCTCGTCCACCACAGCTACTTCCCTACATAGTGAGAACCCCTAACTTCGACCACAGTGGTGTCTTACAGAGCACTCTTGTGGTATATGGTCTAACTCAGATTTATGCCCTTAACAGACAGACATCCCAGTGGCCCCTTTTCCATTCCCCACGCAGCTAGGCAGACATGGACTTACTAGGTCATACTGGAGAGCCATTTAACATATGCAAACACACACACACACACACACACACACACACACACACACACACAACCTGAGTGGCTGCAATGAAAACAACAGAGGACACAATCCATTCATCTTGACTTGTAAATGATATATGAGGGTAGAAAAAATACAGAAATCCTCTGGTAAACAAACTCGGTCTCTGACATTCAATCAAGTCAATAACAGGATGAGAACATGAGAAGGGTCATGGATTCTAATCAAATATTCTTTCATTCTCAGTGCATACGTTCTCTGCAGACCCTTTGAGAGAGGCTCATTTTAGCGACCTTTCTGCGAGTTCATAACATTGAACCACTGTGGTCAAATCAAATCAAGCTTTATTTATACAGCCCATTTCAGACATGGAACACAACAAGCATTTCGCTAAACCCGCAAAAACATCTGCTAAAGATGTGTATGTGACCAATAAAATTTGATTTGATTTGAATGTACTTCACAGGAAAAAATCAAATGAAAACAATAAATAAAAACTGAAATATTTACTACACAACAAACATAAGAGGATAAAAACAAAATAATGACATTAAAACTGAACGAATAAAAGGCACCCTAAGGAAAAGCAAAAAAATGTGTTTTAAGATCTCTTTTAAATATGTCCACAGTTTCGGCCCCCCTCAGGTTCTCTGGCAGGCTGTTCCTGAGGCTGGGGGCATAATAACTAATGGATGCCTCTCCGTGCATCTTGGTCCTAGGCTTTAGGATAATTAAAAGGCCAGTGCCAGAGGACCTACTGGGTATATAACTTAAAAACATCTGACATGTATTGGGGTGCACAAGCGTGGATTGATTGAAAGACCAATAGAAGAATCTGGTGAGAGACTTTGAAACGGAACTTACAGTACAAAGGCAAAACAAAGATGCCCCTTCAAACCTCCCTCTTCAAACGTCTACCATTAAAACCCAGAGCTCATAAAACAGACTAGCCTGTGTTACGTCAGAATGGTTGTCATGTGCCCCCCACTGGTTGAGACGACTCTCGCGGTCATCTCTGCTCGCTATTATATCATGTCGTTCGCATTGCGAACACTCTGTCAGACGTTAAATCAAAGCCTCTAATGTAACCTCAGGAGGCGATCTGCTCGAACACATGATGTTCTATGTAGGAGCTCGCTGAGAAGTTGAGAGTATTTGGAGACATAGCTGTGGTCCTATGTAGCGGTGTGGAGCCAGCGAATTAAGACTAGGGCTGCACAAAGAGAGAGGGATATGACTAAACCAGACTATGCACAGATAATCATACCCTGTAGGGCTGTGCTCACAGTACACAAGCGCACACACACTGCACTATACCACACTCAACCGAAACTAAGCAAACAAGGAGTGTGTCTGGGTGTCCTAAACCAGCACAGAGAATCCCGCAGTAAAGCTGGGGAGGAAGTTAGAGAGAGGGAGGGAGGGAGGAAGAGAGGGAGGGAGGGGGAAGAGAGGGAAGGGGAGAGAGGGGGAGAGGGGGAGAGAGGGAGGGAGGGAGAGAGAGAGGGGGGGTAGAGAAGGGGAGATCACACTCTACTTGAACAGAGCTATGCTCAATCATGAGGCATCAAAGCCAAAGAAACTGCACAATATTAAGAAATAGTATAGATGGAAGGAAAGTAGTATAGAAATATACCAAAAAATAGTTAGGCAGCAACAAATTCAATCCCTTCTAGACAATTTCCTGGACAAAATGTTTCACTGTAATAGTGAAGGAGTAAACTTGGCAGTAGAAAACCTAACCACTCTCAGCTTCCCTATCAAATCCAAAAATTTCAAGCAGACAACCTAAGAAAATGAACAACAATGACAAATGGTTTGATGAAGAATGCCTAAGAAATAAATTGAGAAACCTATCCAACCAAAAACATAGGGACCCAGAAAAACCTGAGCCTACGCCTTCACTATTGTGAATCACTAAAACAATACAGAAATACACGACGGGAAAACAGCACGTCAGAAATCTAACTACTTCTGGGAAAATTGGAAAACTCTAAACAAACAACAGCATGAAGGATTATCCATCCAAAATGGAGATTTATGGATAAACCACTTCTCCAATGTTTTTGGCTCTATAACAACGAACAAACATATACATGATCAAATACGAATCTTAGAATCATCTATTAAAGACAACCAGAACCCACTGGATTCTCCAATTACATTGAATGATCTACAGGACAAAATACAAACCCCCCAACCCAAAAAACCCTGTGGGGTCGATGGTATCCAAAATTAAATGATAAAATATACAGACCACAAATTCCAATTGGCTATACTTAAACTCTTTAACATCATCTTCAGCTATGGCATCTTTCCCAATATTTGGAACCAAGGACTGATCACCCGAATACACAAAAGTGGAGACAAATTTGATCCCAATAACTACTGGGGGATCTGCGTCAACAGCAACCTTGGGAAAATCCTCTGCATTATCAATAACAGTAGATTCGTACATTTCCTCAGCGAAAACAATGTACTGAACAAATGTCAAATTGGATTTTTACCAAATGACCGTACGACAGACCACGGATTCACCCTGGACACCCTAATTGACAAACCAACAAACCAAAACAAAGGCAAAGTCTTCTCATGCTTTGTTGATTTAAAAAAAGTTTTCACCTCAATTTGGCATCATGGTCTGCTATACAAATTGATCGAAAGTGGTGTTGGGGTAAAAATATATAACCGTATAAAATACATGCACACAAACAACAAGTGTGCAGTGAAAATGAGCAAAACACACATACATTTCTTTCCACAGGGCCGGGGGTGAGACAGGGATGCAGCTTAAGCCCCACCCTCTTCAACATATATATCAATAAATTGGCGAGGGCACCAGAATCATCTGCAGCACCCGGTCTCACCTTACTATAATCTGAAGTCAAATGTCTATTGATGATCTGGTGCTTCTGTCCCCAACCAAGGAGTGCCTACAGCAGCCCCTAGATCTTCTGCACAGATTCTGTTAGACCTAGACCTTCTGCACAGATTCAGTTAGACCTAGATTTTCTGCACAGATTCTGTTAGACCTGGTTGGGAGGTCTGGGGTCCGCTCACCAACCAAGAATTCACAAAATGGAACAAACACCAAATTGAGACTCTGCATACAGAATTCTGCAAAAAAATATAATATGTGTACGATGTAAAACAGCAAATAATGCATGCAGAGCAGATTTAGGCCGATACCCGCTAATTATCAAAATCCAGAAAATAACCGTTAAATTCTACAACCACCTAAAAGGAAGCGATTCCCAAACCTTCCATAACAAAGCCATCACCAACAAAGAAATTCACCTGGAGAGAAGCTGGTCCTGGGGCTCGATTCACAAACACAAACAGACCCCACAGAGCCCCAGGACCGCAACACAATTAGACCCAACCAAATCACGAGAAAACAAAAAGATAATTAGTTGACACATTGGAAAGAATGTACAAAAAAACTGAGCAAACTAGAAAGCAGAAAACCTGACCACTGTGACTGACCCAAACTTAAGGAAAGCTTTGACTATGTACACTCAGTGAGCATAGCCGTACTATTGAGAAAGGCCGCCGAATGCAGACCTGGCTCTCAAGAGAAGACAGGCTATGGCACACCTCCCACAAAATGAGGTGGAAACTGAGATGCACTTCCTAACCACCTGCCGAATATATGACCATATTAGAGAGACACATGTTTCCCTCAGATTACACAGACCTACAAAGAATTCGAAAACAAGTCCATTTTCGATCAACTCCCATATCTATTAGGTGAAATACCACTGTTGTCATCACAGCAACAAGATCTGTGACCTGTTGCCACAAGAAAAGGGCAACCAGTGAAAAACAAACACCATTGTAAATACCTATATTTATGTTTATTTATTTTCCCTTGAACTATTTGCACATCATTACAACACTGCATTTATACATAATATGACATTTAAAAATGCCTTTATTCTTTTGGAACCTTTGTGAGTGCAATGTTTATTTCACTTTTGTTCATTATCTACTTCACTTGCTTTGGCAATGTAAACATATGTTTCCCCTGCCAACAAAGCCTCATGAGTTGAAATTGAAAGAAAGAGAGAGCAACAGATGCTGCCTTTCTGTTTTTCAGTAGTCATGGAGTTAGATCAATAGCTACGTGAGTTGTATTCATAGGATGCATAGACTAGGGGACATAGCAGGTCCATTGTAAACTGATGAAATCAAAGGAAACTGGGCTTGATAGATCAGCCTTTCTACTGTGGATACGAGGAGCATTCAGTCGTGTTTTATGGAATTGTACTGGAAAGGCTTTGAGCCAAGGCTTCTCTCAATAGTGCCATTCAGGATACAGGCGTCGTCATAGCAATCTGCGTGGTGATAAAATGCAACATAGCAACAGACTGAAATATGTCTGTCGGGAAACCAGATCTGATCTTGGCCAAATGGATCCAATGGAACACACAAGGCCTGTACATGTTCTGTGAACACCAATATGGCCTGTGTGTGTGAGAGTGAAAGAGCTGTGTTACCAACAAGCATGGCCCGGTCTCCTCAGGTAACACTTTACACAGGAAAGAAAAGAGCTCCTCTGCCTTGTATGCGTGTTCATTCCTCCCTGAAGGAAAACATACATATTACACCAGTACAAGTAGGCCTGCCTCTGAATTTTTGTGCTTCTTCGTAACCGACCGCAAATTACTAGAGTAGGCGACGCCATTACACGGAGGGATGGAAACGATTCCGCTGGAGTAAGCATTGCGTCACGTAACCCTTTGCAGGTGGCGATCGTTAAAAGCTTTCCTGGGTCAAACCCTTTGAACAAAGTATCGACATCTTTTTGTCCGAGAGAAATCTGAAGGACGCTAATCATCATTGTTCCTCTTTGCGGTCGATAGCTGACTTCCCGTGTCGTTGTTGAGAGCTTATCTGGCAGTACAGTCATGTCTTCTCAGTTCCTATTTTTGGCCGAGAGAATACTCTTTAAATGTGTAATTCCACTTAAAAAGGGCTATTGAAGATTTTCTGCAAATAACGCATGATTTTAACTAGGACCTGGAGAGGTGCCATCTCAACAGGCTAGCTGCAGCTCTCAAAGGAAAGAGATCTATGGGAGATCTATGGGATACAGTCCCTCAGATAGTCCAGCCCTCCAAAGTGCATATCTAGAGCAAAACCAACTTCAATCCAAACTCCAATCTCCATTTTGATACAAAGGGTCAGCATTGCAAAGTTAAAACATGTGAAAGTAGAGATTTTAAAACATTAAGAGGAACTTCCTGGAGTGTGTCCACAGTCCTGGTTATTTCCCTTTTATGGCTGATTTGAAACAGGTGTTGGGTTCTGCCTGGTCATGAATCTTGGCACTGGTGAGGTGTTGGCCACTGCGGGGGCGTTTTTTGGGGATTGGACTGTCTGATTTGGGATTGGACTAAGGCTGGGCTCCCAGGGTTTTTTAAGGCTTTAGTACTCACATGTTCTCCTGGCTGAGGCCTCATGAGAGAGACCTGGTCGTAACCGCGGCGAAACAGGGCCCAAATGGCGTCCAGTTTACCCTGCCGACAAGAGACAGAGAAACGACTACAGTGAATACTGTCAAAAATAAATTATAGCTAGCAAACTGGTAAGTGTGCATGGCCAATATGTTCTTTCATACTACACAGTACCCTATTATAAAAGTAGCGGTAGTGAGGAAGAGAGTGTACATACTAGTCTTAGAAAGAAACGAAGAAAGGAAAGAGAAGATAAGTGTGTTTCTACCTGTATGGGAGTATACCACTTCCTATCCGCGGCTGGCTTCCTGTTGTGGGCCTTCTTGGGCTTGGGCTCGTAAGGCTCAAACTCCTGCTCGGGCATTTTCACCACAGCGTTCTTGGGCATCTCCAGTTTAGCCCCCTCCTCCGTTGAACCCTTCCCTCCCCAGCGCACCTGTAGGAGTGGAACACAGCTTATATGACCTACAGTAACCGCAGAAGGGCAGTGATGTAGTCTATAATAAAGTTCCAACTTTGGTGTGTTTGTGAAGAAATATGGAGGATAAAGACTCTTGACAATTTCAATGTCAAAAGTGGATTAGATTCAACTCGCCTCCATTCTTTTGATTCCTCCGACTCCTCTTCCTCCATAGTAGGATGCATCCACGGTGGGCCACTTCTTCTTGGGCATGCCGTCTTCATCATCTGATTCCTGGCGGAGAGAAAAGATAGGAGACAGTAGATCTAGCTGGTCTGTCATAGTATAATAGATACAGTAGATCTAGCTGGTCTGTCATAGTATAATACAGATCTACTGTCTCTACTGTCTCTGTTCATGTGTTACGATATTATGCATCTTTCCCGTATTCTTGGCCACGATAGTAAGCGTCTACAAAAAGCTATTTATCTCACTTGCCTTGTATGAAAGCTTATTTCATTCACCAACAAAATAGCTTCACAGAAAGTGAAACAAGAATTCTGCCAAAAAGGAAATAGAATTGAAAGACTCCCAGTGAGAGTAAAATAGAGAATTAGTAAGCGCTTTAGGCCATTCATGCATCAGAGATCAATAGAATATAATGCCTCTGCTTCACGAACAGCTGTGTCACATCCATGGAAAATGTGACAAAGACTTATTATTTGTAATCAACTTCTGTGGCGAAATGCCCTGAAAAGGCCTCATGACTGCATCACTTAACATTTTGTCACTTACTCTTCGATTTTTCATCTGAATACTGTTGCTTTTTCTTGGAACTTCATCCATATTGAGCATAGACCCCACTTATTGAGCATAGACCCCACTTATTGAGCATAGACCCCACTTATTGAGCATAGACCCCACTGAGCTTGATGATGCGTTCCCTGGCTCACTAATAGACCTGTGCTATGATTGAGACCCTGTGTGTGACTGAGTGTGTGTGTGTATAGTCTTTAATGCATGTGTATACTTTCAGAGATTTAAGGGCTGACTTACTGGCTCTGGAGGGGGTGGCGGAGGAGGCTCCTTGATCACCTTGACAGGAAGTTCAGGGGAGAAAGTCACATTAATATCAATTGTTGGACACCAGCTATGTTTCCAGTTTCTTTTGGACATTTAGAGCGTTTGCATAGAAAATAGATTAGACAATCGCCTGCTAGGGTGCGTATCCATTTAATAATCTTGTTTTGATAAAACAGCTGGATGTAATGACATGACACCAGAAAAACTACAGTGTCTAATAAAAATGCAGTGGCCGAAGTGTTTCATTATCCATTGAGGTAAATTGAGCATGAATCAATTGGCTACAGCCTGTATCCCCTCCCACCTATCTGTTTCAGGTCTCAGGTAGCCTGAGAAAGCCAGCATGGATAGAATGCAATAACTGACTAATATTTGCCATATTCTAATATTTCCCATGTGCCTGAATGTATCGCCGTGGCGAAAGGTGCACTCCTGTAGATCTGACATAATTGGATGGTGAAACTTGTATCAAGACAACCAGAAAAACAAGGAAACACAATTCAGCTGTTCTTGAACATCAGGAAAAGTATCCTGCAAAGAAACATGATTTTTTTTTATAGTTGAAAAATAGATTTAGCAGGCAGTTTAGATGTGGCAATCATCATTTATTGTCCAAATAAAGAATGTTCAACAAAAGGAAAACCACAGATGTATCATTTATTATCTGAATGAACTGCAAAACTGAAAGAAATTTGTTACAAATGTTTAAAGTAATGTTTTCTGGTAAGTAAAAGCCCTTACAAACAATAACAACATAATTGTCATTAGATTGAACCAGGTTACTTTGTTTACGGTAATTACATAAATCATTCCAATGAAAATTACTCTGCTATAGGGTCTACTCTATACAGTATACAGATGTAGGACCTTAATTTGAGCCAGTTTGCTACAGCAGGAAAATAATCCTGCAGTAACAGGAAATTTGAATTATTATGTGGATTATAATGAATGGACATTTTTGTAGGGGTTGATATATTTGATATAAAAATAATGTCTGAAATTTCCAAGCGGAAATAACAAACTTCAGAAGCCTTTTCAAATCACAAATACACCACATGTTTTAAATGTCATACATTGCAGGAAAGTTCTCCTGCAACCGGGCGATCAAATTAAAATCCTACACCTGTAAAATAACACATGGCCCATAATTGGCATCATATTGAACCAACTGTTAATGGAGGGTTTCACTAACCACAGTGCAGCAGAGGGGCCAGAACCACCACATGAACAGCACGGCCATTAACAGGAACAGAACCAGGAGGGTGATGAGAAGGATGGTGCCATCAAACTGCCAGGGAAGATAAAAGACAGAGTTAAGACAGGGTTACGACTAACATTAGGAGGAGGAGGAAGCAGAAATAAAAAACAGAACACGATTCAGATAGAAGAAACAAACCAAAGATTCAATGCAAAATCATGGAAATTGGATAATTGTTTCCCAACATTAGACAATTTCTAGTAAGTTTTGAGTAGTAATTGTAATGTGATTGGTAGAGCATACTTACACACTCTGTGGTGGTGATGTGTACAGAGCTAGTGATGAACGACAGGCCTTCATTCATGCTCACTTGTAGATAAACAACCCTGAAACACAAAAACAGACAAATTAGGCTAGTTAAGACCTGCTTGCCCAAGACCACTGAATGGCAAAAGGGCACAGTTGTCCAGTGCCAAGGTGCCACACAAAGAGAGCTTTGCTCCCAACAAACAAAACTATTAATGCGCAGACATGTTATTACATGTCTGAGACTAAGTAGGGCACTGGTATCACAGTTGGTTTAACCCTTGATGCCCACATTTCTTCATATCTCCAAAAACTACTGCAAGTACCTTTCTCTTCTGGGTGCAAAACAATTATTCACATGTGACCTCAGGGAGCCTGGAAAACTTTTCAAACCTTGGTGATAAAAAGCCTAATTTGGAATTCCCTGCATTTTCTAGGGTTGCAAAGCACGCAGACTGATCAACAGGATATGCGAACTAGGGCATTTGGACTGATAAGCATTATTTGGTTTGGCTGTCTGGAGTCCGTGGGTTAAATTCAGTGCCAGCAAACGGCTGTGTAGACTCCACTCTTATCCCTGATAGAAGTAACGATCAAGGGAAAAATATGGTCAGTTGGACTTGGGCCATGTTCACATTTTGTGGAGATGTAAGTATGCGTGTGCATGTGTGTGAGGGGAGAATGATCAATTTGACCATGGGGTGCTAACTGCTAGATTACTTTACAGATTAAAAGAAGATGAAAGACGATGAGAAAAAAATGGTGAAAAACAATGGGAGAGAGGGTAGGAGGAGGGAAGAAGGAGGGAGTTAACTAGAGAAACTGGATGTTCAGGAAAAAAAATACCAGACAGAGAGGAAGACAGGAAGTGCCAGTCTTGGCTGTGTGGTGTCAGACATCTGTTAAACAAGCAGATGAAAGGGCAGGGTCTGCACAAGGCAGACGTTCTGCTGCTTTGATCAGAGCTGTTAGTGAGAGAGAGAGAGAGAGAGAGAGAGACAGAGAGAGAGAGAGAGGTGGCAGGGTGAGGGTAGAGGAGAAAGCTGGAGGTAGAGGGGAGAAGCAGGCAGGGGAAGGGGGTGAAGGCTGGAGGGGTAGAGGAGAGAGTAAGGCAGGAAGGGGGTGAGGCCTGGAGGGGTAGAGGAGAGAGTAAGGCAGGCAGGGAAAGGGGGTGAGGGCTGGAGGGGTAGAGGAGAGAGTAAGGCAGGAAGGGGTGAGGGCTGGAGGGGTAGAGGAGAGAGTAAGGCAGGCAGGGGAAGGGGGTGAGGGCTGGAGGGGTAGAGGAGAGAGTAAGGCAGGAAGGGGGTGAGGCCTGGAGGGGTAGAGGAGAGAGTAAGGCAGGCAGGGAAAGGGGGTGAGGGCTGGAGGGGTAGAGGAGAGAGTAAGGCAGGAAGGGGTGAGGGCTGGAGGGGTAGAGGAGAGAGTAAGGCAGGCAGGGGAAGGGGGTGAGGGCTGGAGGGGTAGAGGAGAGAGTAAGGCAGGAAGGGGGTGAGGGCTGGAGGGGTAGAGGAGAGAGTAAGGCAGGCAGGGGAAGGGGGTGAGGGCTGGAGGGGTAGAGGAGAGAGTAAGGCAGGAAGGGGTGAGGACTGGAGGGGTAGAGGAGAGAGTAAGGCAGGCAGGGGAAGGGGTGAGGGCTGGAGGGGTAGAGGAGAGAGTAAGGCAGGAAGGGGTGAGGGCTGGAGGGGTAGAGGAGAGAGTAAGGCAGGCAGGGGTGAGGGCTGGAGGGGTAGAGGAGAGAGTAAGGCAGGCAGGGGAAGGGGGTGAGGGCTGGAGGGGTAGAGGAGAGAGTAAGGCAGGAAGGGGTGAGGCCTGGAGGGGTAGAGGAGAGATTAAGGCAGGCAGGGGAAGGGGGTGAGGGCTGGAGGGGTAGAGGAGAGAGTAAGGCAGGCAGGGGAAGGGGGTGAGGGCTGGAGGGGTAGAGGAGAGAGTAAGGCAGGCAGGGGAAGGGGGTGAGGGCTAGAGGGGTAGAGGAGAGAGTAAGGCAGGCAGGGGAAGGGGTGAGGGCTGGAGGGGTAGAGGAGAGAGTAAGGCAGGCAGGGGAAGGGGGTGAGGGCTGGAGGGGTAGAGGAGAGAGTAAGGCAGGAAGGGGTGAGGGCTGGAGGGGTAGAGGAGAGAGTAAGGCAGGAAGGGGTGAGGGCTAGAGGGGTAGAGGAGAGAGTAAGGCAGGCAGGGGAATGGGGTGAGGGCTGGAGGGGTAGAGGAGAGAGTAAGGCAGGCAGGGGAATGGGGTGTGGGCTGGAGGGAGACGAGAGTAAGACAGGCAGGGGAATGGGGTGAGGGCTGGAGGGGTAGAGGAGAGAGTAAGGCAGGCAGGGGAATGGGGTGAGGGCTGGAGGGGTAGAGGAGAGAGTAAGGCAGGCAGGGGAAGGGGGTGTGGGCTGGAGGGGTAGAGGAGAGAGTAAGGCAGGCAGGGGAAGGGGGTGAGGGCTGGAGGAGTAGAGGAGAGAGTAAGGCAGGCAGGGGAAGGGGGTGTGGGCTGGAGGGAGACGAGAGAGGAATAGAGGAGTGGAGAGTAACAGGGTTATGAGTCTGGGGGAACACAAAGAGTGGGTGGGAGAGAGAGTTTGTGGGCTGGAAAGTACGTCATGTACTTTTATTTAATGTCTCCCTTAAACTGTCTCGTCCAAGGTCAAAAGAGCCCTCAGAGTCTTAAGTCTTTTACCATTGCTGTCTAATTCCTCAATTTATGATCTGATCCAATAAGTTCTTAAAAATGGGGTTCTGAAGTGGTTTGTTGATGTTGGAGATTCTGAGGCCTACATTAGAAACGAGGCAGCCTGATGATGGATGTATCTGTTATTGAATTATGGAGCACACAGGAGGCTGCTGAGGGGAGGAGGTTCATAGTAAGGGCTGGAATGGAGTAAATGGAATGGTATCAAACACATGGAAACCACATTCGATACCATTCCATTAATTCCGTTCCAGCCATGAGCCCTCCTCCCCAGTTAAGGTGCCACCAGCCACCTGTGATGGGGCAACCATAACACTGTCCTCATTATGAAAACACAGGGCTCTAACCAATGAGGCTCTACCTGAATGAACTCATTGGCCTATAGAGAGAAGAGAATAGAGGAGGAGTGAAATTTGGCCCTGACAGAGTCCGTTAAGACACCCTAATGAATAGCAGGCTTCTTCTGGTAGTGTGTTTATGTGGGAGGGCTTGGGGGGTGATCGGCTAGAAATGCGAGGGAACACACACTCATCCTACAGTGCTTAAAAACAGTGATAGCTCTGACCATCTTAAAACGGATTAAAAAAATTGTATTTTTTATAAAAGGTACTCACTGCCCAACTTCATCTATAACCGGAGCCGTACACAGCAGGAACGTGTCTTCGATTTCCACAGGCTTCTTATCTATGGAGAGAGCCAAACACTCGGTGTACTTAAACACGTTTTGTTTCTTCAATCGACTGTAGTTCTTCATGCATGTTACAGCTGGAAACACACATTGGTATGAAACACCTGGTTCAGCCTACAGTAGATGAAGTGTAAATGGAAGCAGGTACTCACTAATGGTGAGGGTGTCGTTGAGTCTAAAGCTGCACAACACCTGCTCTATGTTCCTGGCGTGAAGGAAACCGTTTCCTCTCACCACTACCTGGAAGCTCTCTGGAAATAAGACACACCCTAAGTTTAGAAAAATACTACATAAATGTAATATGATCATAGGCTATCAGACTTTGCACAATTATGTTGGGTAGCATACAAGAGTAGCTAGACTGACTTGTCAACATCGGTTAAATAAAATACAGAAAACATCATGCTCGGGGTACACAGGTCTTATGGGACTTTTTAGTCATTTATCAAATTGACTTCCATTTGGCAGGCCAGCATAAATTAAACATGGACATTCCATTTAGAGACCCTTTCATTACAAGATTCCCAATACATTACCCTCCATTAACCCCAATGGGGATTCCTGTCTGTTGGGGTCAATCGAGTGATCAGGGTCTCATTCATTAGGTACCAAATGGCCCCAAAAAAAAAAAAAAATCCAATAAGAAACACATTTTAGTTTTAGTAGATGCTCTTATCCAGAGCAACTAGGGTTAAGTGCCTTGCTCAAGGACACATTTTTCACCTAGTCGGCTCAGAGATTCAAACCAGTGACCTTCGGTTATTGGCCCAACGCTCTTAACCGTGAGGCTACCGGCCGTTTTCCATTTCAAAATGTTTTTCTATGTTTTGCTACAGTGTGCCATAATGACTACGAGCCAGCTGAGCCCCAGTCAGAGGGAAAGGCACCAGCCTGGCCCCTTAATGAAATGAACACAGCACTTAGGCAATGACAGGGAACTAGCGCTGCTCTGCTTTGATCCTTTAGGGACCCCACCTCCTGCACAAACACTGGAGGGCTCTGCAGCAAGGATCTCAATACAGGACTTCTTGATGATCTGGAGAAGGAGAAAATGATTGAGTTGACAAGGTTAAATACGCTAAAGGTGACTCATATCTTGGATTCTGTATCGAAATAAGAGACAGGTTCTTCACATTTGAGACACTCAGTAGCTATAGGCTACATTTACAACAGTCTATTTTGACCTTTCAACTTGATTTGATATTTCTCTGAAGGTACTGTATGTTTCGTGAAACAGGTCTAAGTCTCTCCTTCCTGGGCAGTGTGTATTTACCGAGTCGATCACTCCTCGCAGGGCTACGAATCCGCCCATCACAGGAAACACATGCTCAATGGTGTCTGCTATGGTGGCCAGCTACAGGGGGATGGAGAGAACAGGTTTATTTACACAGACCCAGTGCTTCCTCCTGGCTCCTGTCTCAGGAACCA
The DNA here is from genome assembly GCF_018296145.1 of Oncorhynchus tshawytscha. NCBI lineage: Eukaryota > Metazoa > Chordata > Actinopteri > Salmoniformes > Salmonidae > Oncorhynchus > Oncorhynchus tshawytscha. Next base: position 18,815,591 of record NC_056452.1, on the reverse strand, counting down.
GAGACACACACATCATGACCCATTCACCTTCGGTGAAGAGATCAATGAACACTTGATTTGAGATGAAATAACCATATAATTATATTGTATGGTGATTGTACCTTCATCTCTCTCTACATGCATGACCAGGTTAGGGGGGAAATAACAGTACAATGATAGGGACATTACATACAATCCTGATGAACAATGGACATTGGACAGAGACCTAAACAACCTTGATGAAGGGAAAAGTACAGTATGTTATATCCAGACATTTAGTGAAAGTCAATCTGGGTGGTACCGATGCATACAAAATCAGGTTAAAACACTGCATGACTCTGAAGCTTGCTTCCTTAGCTAATATGGTAATCGTTTGCATGCAAGTCAAAACGCCCAATTTCATTACTGCTCAGCCTGGCGTATAAGTAGCCCTGTAAACCTCACAAGCAAACTCGGGTTCAAGATGTGTAGGTAGATGCAATTATGGGATACATAGTCTACAAATGGGTTACTAAATATAAATAGCACATATTGTAATCATTGTTGTGAAATAATATTGAGTGCGTAGTATTACTAGATGTAATTACAGCATATCATTTTCTGTTAACAACAGGTTCCTAAATGTGTTTTGACAGGGGAGTAGGACATGCATGTTTTACTGCAAACTAAACCCTTGCCTGTGTCTCGTTAAAGTCCTTTACTCCAACACAGTACACCATAGCTCCTAGAGACCGGCTTCTCTCTGCCTGTTTGTTGGGGGGGAAACCAAGAATCAGCACCAGAGAACATTGTTTTAACATGGTCTTTCCTTTACATCAACAGGAAGGTGAATGTTATATCAATCCAATTTGCCTACCTCCTGTTGTGCAGTGACCAGTTGGTGTTCGTTCAGCTCCCCATCAGTCAAGGCAATGATAACACTTGCTGTCCCTGTAACGGAGAGGTCAATCAATTGTATGACCTCAACATTGCCAAGTATAGAGTGCTCTTTGCTGTCTAACCCTAGTGACAGATGCCATTGGAAGCTCACCAAAGTTTTCATGGTGTATCTGCTCATTTGCCTGAAAGGAGAAGACAATGTTAGTCTTCTCATTATGTTACATTTAAAAAAAAAATGTTAAACAGGTGTATAACATGATAAAGTAAGACCATGTCAGGAGCAGATAAATACCCTTTCCAAACCCAGGTGCATAAAGGTGTCTCCACCAGGTATCTCTTTTCTCAGCACATTCAATCCTTTTCTTATCTCCACCCTGACAAACAACACAAATCACACGTTATAATTTTTTTGTTGTCTTGGTCTGATGTCTAAATGTCATTACTGAGTAAAATAGTCATCACCACTTCTATTCCCCATACAAGAAAAACAGATGCATCCCAAAATGCACCCTATAAACTGAATAAGGTGCCATTTGGGATGCATTTAACCAATATTTCCAGTGTACCTGTTTTCTGTCAGTTTCATGAGAGTGGTTCCTCTGGATGAGAAGACAATGAAGGACATTCTCAACATTGGGCTGTAAAACAACACAGCACACAAACAACGGTTAGATACTATGGTGGTCCTGAACCGTTCAACAATTCCTTTTGTCAAGCCTCAACACACAAACAACGGTTAGATACTGTGGTGGTCCTGAACCGTTCAACAATTCCTTTTGTCAAGCCTCAAAGAGGCCATACTATGTTAGAACTCAACACATAAACAAACTAAAAATCGGGACCACACAATGGACACACTCTCCAAATCATTTATTTCATGTATTTATTGTGACATGCAAGGACGTGTCCCTAGGATGAAAAAAATCTCACATGGAAACATGTCCAATCATTCAAGCATAAATCACTGAATTCTCTGTGGTTAGTTCTATCCTATTGTTTGTTTATGGGCCATGTTCACAAGGACTCTGGACCCAATTTGGTGGATTCATATGTTGTTTTTGAGACTATTGTGATGGGGGAAAAACAATACCACCCAATCGGAGGAAGCTTACTAGCTATTGACGTTAAGGGAATAGCTAGCTGACATCGCTGTGCACTCTGGTCATGTATGTCTTTGTCCTCCAGCTTGAAGCTCTCGAGGTGCCATTATGTTCATGACACATGCCATTACCGCAGTTGGTTGGTAAGTGAATGAGCACATGGACAGTCTGTGCTCCATTGGGGAAATCATTTTTTTTTGCTGGGGGAGGGGGTTATGTGTTGTCGAGTGCTGTTTCTCTTAAAGCTCGTTGGATGGATCCTGCAACTACAGGCCAAGCAGCAATGAAGATACTTTTCCTATTAATAAATAAATGCTTTTACAGAATTCCCATGTTGATGGCGATGAAGGGCTATTTTCCGGCATGTGTGTTGTTTATTTCTCTGGCTGACGCCGCAGAGTCTGGCTTTCACCCACCCTCACACGAGAGATCGCTATCACCTCCAGCTCGTGGCCTCAGCCAATCGGACAGTCCCGATTCAACTCACCTCTGTGCAGGAACTAGCCATGCTGCCTCTTCAGGCCCTGATTGACAACAAAATATCTTTGTGATGTTCACTTACCTGATGAACTTTTCAGCTAGATGCTCCACAAAGGAGTAGATTTCTATCCAGTGGTGTTTGACACTGCCAGATCTTATAAAGAAAGAAAACAGAGGAATAGTTATATCCTACAACCTAACCTTGTTTAAACCCACATGTGACACATTTCCTAAATGTTTATCCAACATCTCCTAGTACAGGAACTGTTTGTACTATTGTGACATATAAAGTCAACACAAAATCCTAACAGAGAGGTTATCAGTAAGCTGATTGGCCAAACAACATGTCATGGAAAACACAAGCCATTTGAACATTAGCAGAAGAATCTCTATTGACACAAACTAACCCCATTTATTAGGGAAAAGGAGGAAAGTGAGTTAGGACACATCTGAGGACCAAGTCTGTAACTTAGCAACCTAGTAGCAGTAATAGTCCCTATCAAATAGTCCCTATGAAAGCTGAATGCTCTCCACAGAGAAGAGCTTCATTTCCTCTTAGTTCGGGAGGGAAGGAACCTGGCTGGGGGTTGTGGCGGTGACTCGTTACTGAAGAATACTACACATGGGAAATGATCTAATTTATTGAACTGAACCAAACCGCTGTTAGCGGATGGATGAAGCAGTAGCCTGAAATGCGACAATGCTGCTGACGAAGCCTCACATGGATGTCTGATGTAATAGTTACAATCTGGGCACCAGACATAACATGAACTTGTTTTCCCAGTTTAGTCTCCGCACTGGTTTTCTTGGTGTATATTTGTGTCGTTAATGTGTAGGATAAACAGGCATGACATACTGTGCAGCTAGGGTTGAGTATATTCTTTAGAAGCCTTACAAACATTGCATTCAACAGAGTCAAAGCACCTTGTGAGGACAATACTTGTCAAAGTAAACAAACCTCAACCAAACAGAACTTGTGGAGGAGGCCGGCGAGCGTCACACTTGGATGTTCAACAAATGTGCTGAATAAACAGTGTTCATCTGAAGCGGCTTGAACAGACACAGTAGGACTGCTCTGACACCGGGGGAAGAGCCAATCTGTCAGGCATGCAGTTCCTTTCATTACTACGGGGGAAATACTACACCTCAAAATGGCTTCTTTCATGTACAGGTACAGCCATATAGGGATAGTGTTTCAGTGATTTTCTAAGAGGAGTGAAGCTAAGGACTCCCCGCCTTGGAGATTTTTTTGTTTGTTGCATCACAATGGATATTATTTGTGTTGGACAAGAATGTTTTCTGAGGTACCAGGCAGTCGTGGGATTGGAGTCTAGCTTGCAGTTTTCTCACCTGTATAAACAGCATTAGGAAAGGAAGTGGGCTATTGTCTTGTGAGATCCTGGAAGAAAAATGTTGTGGTACTTTTTCTTTGATACAATATTAATAGACTGGGTCAAACCATCACAGTTCAAAAGTTTTGGAAGTTGTTATTGCAAGCTTCAACAGCTTTGTTGAATGACTGAGCTCTTGATGACAGGAGTTTGAGATGACATCATATCAAAAAGAGTGCACGTTTCCTTTGTCTAGTGTTATATAATTGATCAATCCTCTGACTATACGTACATGGTAAACGGCACATGTCGGGCCATATGAAACTCATTTGGAAACTGATGGAACCCCATAGCCAAGAGAGAGAGTGAGCGGGGTAACATTCGGATGACTGGGATAATTAAAACCACGCGTTGGCTCTTTAATGTCTCTGCTGCTGGGGGAAGCAGAAAAGATCCACCATGGATCTCCAACCACAAGTCCATTTTTTTGTCTTTCAGCCCACACAGCCCAAATAGATCAGGATTGGTGAGGGCTGTGCTCTAACCAACCCACTGAAATCTGTCCTGGGGAATAACAGACCAACGAGCACAACAGACAAATGACATAAGACGAATGACAGGCTATGGCCTCAAGGCCATAAACAACAGCTATTTAGTTTACTACAGCGTTTGATCGGACGGCTGTAGCTGTATTGTTTCCAAACACCTTTGGACACTCAGGACTGTGCTAGATGTCTAAGAGGGAGAGAATTTGTTACTTTAAACAAGAAAGCCCAGAGTCATTTAAAAAACTCACCACTACAATGAGCAAAATGAAGTGAGTGAGGGAGAGAAAGAGACAGACAGAGAGAGTGTTCATTCGGTCTAGGCCAGGGATGTCAGAAAACATGTGGGGGGAAAAAGCTCTGTCAGACCCAGGTGTTCAGTAAACGGCTCTGCTCTCACACTTCTAACTTCTAAGTGTTGAGAGGAAAATACAACACCATGAAGCTGTAGGGTCCCTTTCCAGTTGGGCCTGCTGCATGTTAAGAACCACCCCAGTCTGTGAAGCAATGATCTTACTCCAATTTAACTGACTATGCACATGGATTTGTACGGAGAGGCCATTAACCTACTTTTAGCTTGAGGCCTACTTGCTGTGTCTAGGCTTCCAACTGCAATCTTTCCTTACTCTCACTCCCTTTTGGATTTTTTTTCTTTTTTTCCCTCTCATTCTTCTTCTCACCCTCTTTCTCTGGGTGCAATATTATTTTCTCTAAATAGACTTACGTAGAAATGTGAGCTATCCATCTGCCATTCTCCTTGAAAGCAAGTCTAAGAAGCGGTAGATCTGTTCTATGTGCATTAATTCTATGGCTCCCGTTCTTAAGTTTGTGCGTCTTTTACTTGCGGCTTTGTACAATACAAAAATACAATACTTTGGCTTATGGAAAATATATTTCACAGCGGTTTAGATGGTGCAATGATTCTCTACACCAGGGATCATCATCTTGATTCAGCCGCGGGCCAATTATTTTCTTGAGCGGATGGTCAGGGGTTCGGAACATAATTACAAATAATTTGTAAACGGCAAATTGACCAAACGGATCACTTACTGTATATCTGTCTATTACGCGTGGGAATACTTTGGAACAGATTTCCAAAATGAAAATCATTTGGAGCTGATTTGCTGGCATGTTTACAGTCTTTTTAATAATTTTAAAAAACTTGGGGGCCAAATAAAATCACCCGCTGGCAAATTTTGGCCCGCGGGCCGCCAGTTGGGTAACCCTGCTCTATACTATACTTGCTTGTTTTGTCACATAAACTGAAATTAGGTTATCTTTTAGAATTTTAGCAACCAGGAAATGGCGGCGCGATTTCTTCATAGTGCATCACCTTTAACAAGGCATTTATTCCTGCAAAACACACACGCCAAAGTCTTCTTCTGATGCGTTATGGAGGCCAGAGCAGCAGCATGGTCCAGGAGAGAGAAAAACAACACATTACACAGTGAGAAAGTCTTGACATGTTTACATTATTTATAGACTCCAGATGTAGTTCAGGTTGGCTTGGATTTTAAAAATGATCACAACTTAACGCCCAACTTCAATGTTGGCCTGTGGAAAAAAAACATTTAGCAATGATTAACATTCTTGTGAAGAATGATGTAGACTTGAAAAGGAAGAACAAATGGCTGCTACATGCAGCTTCTATTGGGAAAACACAGGTGCCAAATATAATTGTTTCCTATTGTTCCATAGCTTGATCAGAAAACAATTATATCAAGGGCAAGCGGGTCAAGACACACAGTATGGCTGTAGGAATCTGCTAGGGCATCAGAGCTTCTAGCATTATTATCTTGTCTTCTAAACAGTGAATGTTCCATTGGCCAGAGTTTTTACGTCCTACAAGAGGTAAATGCAGGTGGCAGTAGCTAGGTTTCCATCCGAATGGCGACAGATTTTCACGCAAATATTCCGCAAAATCTGCATTAAGAAAATATGCGAATTTCCCCACCAGTTTCCACGAATTGCACACAAAATGTACCTTTTCACTTAAGTGTTCAAGGACCGAATAAAAATCAAATGTTCAATGTGTTTCCATAGCTTTTTCAACTCTACCTATAGTTATGTCACAAATACTGTTGCGTTAAATAGAAAATGTGCCTAGTCTGGTCTTGACACATGTGCTCTAGACAACAGCAGATACAGTGCGGGTAGGCTCTGCGGGTAGGCCCTGCAGGTAGGTTAGTCCACCTTGCACTTTCACCACCCTGTGAAGTTCATCAAAACTTATTTCATCTGTAGCCTAGTAAACTGCATGCTTTCCCGAGTCGTATTGTGAGGACCACACAACAAATCATCGCGTGACTCCAAGTTTACTTCGATATTATGTTTATTATATCAATAATTGCGCTTGAAGGTGTTTCCATCGCCATTTCTCGTATAATTAATGTTACCGACACAAAAATATGCCACCATGTCGAACAAACAAATGATCTGTTGGCATTTATAAAATTGTACCCGAAACTTCCTGTTTCCATCACAGCTGATGTGATTATTTTTTATACAGTATGACTTTACTCACATAAAAACTGTGGATGGAAATGTGGTTTTTATTTTATTTTTATTTAACCTTTATTTAACTATGCAAGTCAATTAAGAACAAATTCTTATTTACAATGACGGCCTACCAAAAGGCAAAAGGTATCATGTGGGGATGGGGACCTGGAATAAAAAATAAAATACAAAAATATATAAATATAGGACAAAACACACATCACGTCAAGAGAGACTACACTACATAAAGAGAGACCTAAGACAACATCATAGCAAGGCAGCAAGAAGGTAGCGACAATAATACATCACGCAAAGCAGCCACAACTGTCAGTAACAGTGTCCATTATTGAGTCTTTGAATGAAGAGATGGAGATAAAACTGCCCAGTTTGAGTGTTTGTTGCAGGCTGCAGCGAACTGGTTACAGATAAGGAAGTAAGGGCAAGGAAGTGATGTCAGCAGACCAAAAGTAAAACTAGGGTGTTTTCCCATAACATCTGATGAGCATTAGCTACAGTGGTAGGGAGTGAGTTTTGATGATTTTTATTATGCAGAACATTTGGCATCAGTACTGGTCTGCAGTGATAGAAACATGCCCTAAAACAATACATTTAGTTGTGTTCCTTATAAAACAGCAGGATAGGGCCTACCAGTCTGATTAAGCTCAAAGTCATACCCATAGAGATCTTATTAAATGACTAATTATATGGTCATACTTCAGTAGGCCTATAGTACACCACAACATAGGGATAACTTTAGCTTGGTTCTCTTTGATCCACTACCCATTTGGACCTTAACAGTAATGATTCATGATATCCACATGGTCCATTTTCCTTTATTCGGTGACCACTTGGCTGAGGGAGATTTTTCCATAAACTAGTCGTGAAATTTACAGGATTTATATTCAAAGAAACTCGAGACCAAAGTGTTGACTCCAGCCACTCCAGTGTTCGGCGCATGTGACAAATAAAATTGGATTTGATTTGTATCCTAGTTGTAGCCCTATGCAGTGTGACAAGAGCCAGACCCGGAGGAAAAACTCCTGGTCCTATGGGATGCAACTAAGGCCCAGAGTTTTTCCTGTTCAGGTCTGGTCAGGAACCCAATGACCAAGCTAAAATACAAAGGGCTATGCCCTTAATCTACATCTCAACCAGAATATGGTCTGTGCTAGTGTTGTCACGATACCAGTATTGCAATACTATGACACCAGATTCGTCTTGGCAAAAAAGAAAACATGAAGCAGAGTCAACGTTATGGTCCATTAATACATACTTTTGCAAAATAGGGTGTGCTATAGCTTGCAAAAAAAAAAAAAAAAAAAAAAAAATGTGACTCTGGGTGACAACACAAGACAGTTTTTTCCACCAACATCAGGACTTGAGTCTGCTTCATGTTTTGTTTCCTTTGCTTCCTTACTTCCTAGTATTGCGATACTGGTGTTGTAAAAACACTTGCCTGTGCATCTCATAAACAGCTCAGGCCTGAGGGATGAGGGGATGTCACTAACGAGCATCCGGTTGTTTGAAGTCAGGAACTTCGCTTAGTAGCACCAACATCCTCATCATCAGGGCCACACAAGTTTGCACACATAGAAATCTATCAACATTGAATCATACATCTTCTACGAGTTGTGTTACCAGATGAGAACTTATCTAAAATATATCTAAATTAGATCAGATATATTACATAAGGTCAGAGAACTGGCAATGTGGTGCCAGGACAACAACCTATCAACGTGAGCAAGACAAAGGAGCTGATCGTGGACTACAGGAAATGGCGGGCCGAACAGGCTAGAGGTCGACCGATTATTCGGAATGGCCGATTAATTAGGGGCGATTTCAAGCTTGCATAACAATCGGAAATCTGTATTTTTGGTCACCGATTTGGCCGATTTTACCTTTATTTAACTAGGCAAGAACACATTCTTATTTTCAATGACGGCCTAGGAACGGTGGGTTAACTGCCTTGTTCAGGGGCAGAATGACAGATTTTTACCTTGTCAGCTCAGGGATTCAACCTTGCAACCTTACAGTTAACTAGTCCAACGCTCTAACCACCTGATTACATTGCACTCCACGAGGAGCCTGTCTGTTACGCGAATGCAGTAAGAAGCCAAGGTAAGTTGCTAGCTAGCATTAAACTTATCGTTTAAAAACAATCAATCAATCATAATCACTAGTTAACTACACATGATTGATGATACTACTAGTTTATCTAGAGTGTCCTGTGTTTCATATGATCGATGTGGTGTGTATTCGCGAAAAAGGACGGTCTTGCTCCAATGTGGACCTAACCATAAACATCAATGTCTTTCTTAAAATCAATACACAAGTATATATTTTTTAACCTGCATATTTACTTAATATTGCCTGCTAACCTGGCTGAGAACTCTGTGAAGACTATTTCTTCCTAACAAAGACAGCCAACTTCGCCAAACGGGGGATGATTTAACAAAAGCGCATTTGCGAAAAAAGCACAATCATTGCACGACTGTACCTAACCATAAAAATCAATGCCTTTCTTAAAATCAATACACAGAAGTATATATTTTAAAACCTGCATATTTTGCTAAAAGAAATCCAGGTTAGCAGGCAATATTAACCAGGTGAAATTGTGTCAGTTCTTTTGCGTTCATTGCACGCAGTCAGTGTATATGCAACAGTTTGGGCCGCCTAATTTGCCAGAATTTTACGTAATTGTCACGTTCTGACCTTAGTTCCTTTGTTATGTCTTTGTTTTAGTATGGTCAGGGCGAGAGTTGGGGTGGGTAGTCTATGTTATTTTTTCTATGTTGTGTTTATGTGTTTGGCCTGGTATGGTTCTCAATCAGAGGCAGGTGTCGTTCGTTGTCTCTGCTTGAGAATCATACTTAGGTAGCCTTTTCCCACCTGTGTTTTGTGGGTGATTATTTTCTGTCGAGTGTTTTCTGCACCTTTCAGGACTGTTTCGGTTTTCGTTTATTTCACATTGTTATTTTCTATTTTCAGTGTTCAGTCAATAAACATCATGAACACATACCACGCTGCGCATTGGTCCGACATTTCTTACTCCTCGTCAGAGGAGGACGAAGAATTCCGGTACAGTAATTATGACATAATATTGAAGGTTGTGCAATGTAACAGGAATATTTAGACTTATGGATGCCACCCGTTAGATAAAATACGGAACGGTTCCGTATTTCACTGAAAGAATAAACGTCTTGTTTTCGAGATGATAGTTTCCGGATTCGACCATATTAATGAACTAAGGCTCATATTTCTGTGTGTTATTATGTTATAATTAAGTCTATGATTTGATAGAGCAGTCTGACTGAGCGATGGTAGGCACCAGCAGGCTCGTAAGCATTCATTCAAACAGCACTTTCGTGCGTTTTGCCAACAGCTCGTCGCTGTGCTTCAAGAATTGAGCTGTTTATGACTTCAAGCCTATCAACTCCCGAGATTAGGCTGGTGTAACCGATGTGAAATGGCTAGCTAGTTAGCGGGGTGCGCGCTAATAGCGTTTCAAACGTCACTCGCTCTGAGACTTGGAGTGGTTGTTCCCCTTGCTTTGCAAGGGCTGCGGCTTTTGTGAAACGATGCGTAAAGCTGCTTCGAGGGTGGCTGTTGTCAATGTGTTCCTGGTTCGAGCACAGGTATGGGCGAGGAGAGAGACAGAAGCTATACTTTTACACTGGCAATACTAAAGTGCCTATAAAAACATCCAATAGTCAAAGGTATATGAAATACAAATCGTATAGAGAGGAATTGTCCTATAATTCCTATAATAACTACAACCTAAAACGTCTTACCTGTGAATATTGAAGACTCCTGTTAAAAGGAACCACCAGCTTTCATATGTTCTCATGTTCTGAGCAAGGAACTTAAACGTTAGCTTTTTTACATGGCACATATTGCACTTTTACTTTCTTCTCCAACACTTTGTTTTTGCATTATTTAAACCAAAACATGTTTCATTTTATTTGAGGCTAAATTGATTTTATTGATGTATTATATTAAGTTAAAATAAGTGTTCATTCAGTATTGTTGTAATTTTCATTATTACAAATACATTTTTTTTTTTTTAAATTGGCCGATTTATCGTTATCGGCTTTTTTGGCCCTCCAATAATCGGTATCGGCGTTGAAAAATCATAATCGGTCGACCTCTAGAACAGGCCCCCATTAACATCGACTGGGCTGTAGTGGAGCGGGTCGAGAGTTTCAAGTTCCTTGATGTCCACATCACCAACAACCTATCATGGTCCAAACACACCAAGACAGTCGTGAAGAGGGCACGACAAAACCTTATCCTCCTCAGGAGACTGAAAAGATTTGGCATGGGTCCCCAGATCCTCAAAAAGTTCTACAGCTGCACCATCGAGAGCATCCTGACTGGTTCCATCACTGCCTGGTATGGCAACTGCTCGGCATCTGACCGTAAGGCGCTACAGAGGGTAGTGCGTACGGCCCAGTACATCACTGGGGCCAAGCTTCCTGCCATCCAGGATCTATATAATAGGCTGTGTCAGAGGAAAGCCCATAAAAGTGTCAGAGACTCCAGTCACCCAAGTCATAGACTGTTTCACTTCTACCGCACAGCAAGCGAACTGGAGTGCCAACTCATTAACAGATTCAAGCCATAAGACTGCTGAACAATTAATCAAATGGCCAATGGACTATTTACATTGACCCCCCCATTGACTATTTACATTGACTGTTGGTTAAGGGCTTGTAAGTAAGCATTTCATGGTAAGGTCTACACTTGTTTGATTTGACATTCTGACTCCAAATTGACACAATACATTATATACAATTAATTTCTATTGGGCACAAAATATTCTGAAACACAACCAAAACAAACAGCAAATGCATCCAACAAATGTGTAGAGTCACGCGCTTGATGTAGTCATTGCGTGCTATGGAACCAAATACTTAACTTTTTACTACTTTAATACACATATAACTGAATTTGTCCCAATACTATTGGTTCCCTAAAATGGGGGGACTATGTACAAAAAGTGCTGTAATTTCACCCGATATGGATGAAAATAACCTTAATTGAAAGCTGATGGTCTGCACTTTAACCCCATAGTCATTGTATAATTTAAAATCCAAAGTGATGGAGTAGAGAGCCAAAACAACAAAAAACGTGTCACTGTCCTAAACATTTTGGAGCTCACTGTACACTATTGTCTGTTTAGTAATGACTTAATACCGTGTAACGAGCGAGGTTTGGCATCTCAATATAACGGCTCCCTGGGTTTATTATGCAGTATAATAATAAATATGCCATTTAGACAGTTACTTACTTGTCAAGCACAAAATACAAGTCAAAAGCCCCCTGACATGTACTTTCCTCCCCTTCTTCTTCTACTTCTTGCTCTGGTTCAGCATTTACAGATGCTAAAGTAAACATTAAAAATCCAAGGAAAAGTAGGGCAAGAGACACTTTTCTCCAAAACCTCGCCATCTTTCCCCCGCCAAAAACGCAAAATACTCCAAAACCGCAATGGAACAGTCAATGCTGTCTCACATCCACAAAGTCTTGAAATTACTTATCTAGGCAGAGATGCATAACCGACAAAAAAGACGGTCAAGGCTGCGCCATAGAAAACCGAAGCTCTCAGTTTCCAAGGCTCAGTTTTGAAGGCGAATATACCATACCAAAAGTTGCAGCACTTTATTATCCTTTGAAAACGTAGAAAATAATTTGTTCAGAGATTTTACTCTCCGATATCATCCTGTCATATTCGCATGATAAAACAATCGTGGAGTATTTGAGTAACAAATCTAAAATGTTTCAACGTGTTAGAATATATGTGGATAATTCACAAAAAGACAAGTTTCCTGTGAAAAGTGTCAAAATAATTTTGGTTAAAAAAGCTAAATGTAGACGTTAAGAACTGGGAGCTCGGGAACAAACATGGCAGAAATGAACGAGGTTTCATATTTCTGCCTAGAGAAAAAAAACGAAAAAAGGTCGAGATTTCATCTTGCACCTCCCTCTCAAGAAGCTAACTTTGGAAAAACATATGCCTGCCTATAAAACAACGAAGAAATTATGAGCTGCAGCATCCACTGACATCTTAACACCAAAATCCCATCTGTCCAGAATGTTATTGTAGGCTAATAGAGTCCCACAGTATGAGTCATTATACCCAGAAAACCTAGCAGTCAAACAAGGAAATTGTTCCATTTTTTTTCCACCATCCATTTTCCCATAGGGGATTTTAGAAACACTTAAAATAAAGGCTGAGTTTCTTGTAGGTTTACCCTGGCAAGACATTTGGATTTAAGTCTCTATAGGACAACGTGACTTTTATCAATATATTTGCCTGTATTTACCCCCCCCCCTGTCACGCCCTGGTCTTAGTATTTTGTGTTTTCTTTATTTATTTGGCCAGGCCAGGGTGTGACATGGGTTTATTTTGTGTTGTGTTTATGTATGGGGGTTTTTCATAGGTTTTGGGATTGTGGTTTAGTGGGGTGTTCTAGCAAAGTCTATGGATGCCTGAGGCGGTTCTCAATCAGAGGCAGGTGATTCTCGTTGTCTCTGATTGGGAACCATATTTAGGCAGCCATATTCTTTGAGTGTGTTGTGGGTGATTGTTCCTGTCTCAGTGTTTTGTATTCACCAGATAGGCTTTCACGTTACGGTTGTTGTTTTGTTCATCTTCATTAAAGATTTATATTATTAACCACGCTGCATTTTGGTCTGACTCTCCTTCGACGGAAGAAAACCGTAACACCCCCCTCCCATGAAATGCTAATGTGGCTATCATAAAGAACTACAAATGCCATGATCTGGACGAAACTGCCAAATCGAGGCAAAGGTAAGAATCTCTGGATTAATTATCTAATGTTGGCTACATTTAATAATTAATAAATTGGCAACATTTTATTCAATTGATAATTCTGTGAACTGTTGTGCACGTTTTCAATTGACAATCCCTATTAGCAAAGGTTTCAGCTAGAGATGACGTGCAGGAGCTTGCAGGGATTTGTAGTCTTGCATGATGTCTACTTTGATGCTAATTAGCATTTTAGAATCTGAGAGTAAATACAGCCAAATATGTTGATTAAAGTCGACTTGTCTGAGAGAGATTTACATGATTATCGAAATATAACGCCAGGATATTCATACAACACAGTTTTAGGTGTTTTGAAAATTCCCTATGGGAAAAATGATTTGGAACCACCATGGGCTTCAGAGTGGCGCAGCGGTCTAAGGCACTGCATCTCAGTGCAAGAGGTGTCACTACAGTCTCTGGTTCGAATCCAGACTGTATCACACCTGCCCGTGATTGGGAGTCCCATATGGTGGCGCACAATTTGCCCAGCGTCATCTGGGTTTGGCTGGGGTAGGCCGTCATTGTAAATAAGAATTTTTTCTTAACTGACTTACCTAGTTAAATTTTAAAAATCCCTGTTTGACTGCTAGGTGTTATGGTATTATGACATCTGCTGTTAGTGTCACGAATCCTGTTTCCTGAGTCTGTTTTTTGCCTGTGTTCTGTCCTGGAGTGTTTTTTTTTCCGGCGTCCTGGAACGCACCCTGTCTGGTTGCCGGGCAATGTAGCCAGTTGGGAGTTCTGATTACCCGCACCTGTATCCCATCAGCTATCTGCACACCTGGTCCTAATCATCATCTCTCCTCTTCATAAGCCCGGACCTGACATCCATTCCCTGCCGGATCGTTAGCCATGAACAGTATGTTGTGCCAGAGTATCAGCCTCAAGTTGGATAGAATTTGTTTTGTTTTATGTATTGCTTGCCTTAAACTTACCTCCGTTTGTTCTGTCTTCAGTTACTCACCCGGATCATTTACCCCATTCCCGCCTGGTCGTCGGAGGATTCCTCTACCCCATTGGATCCACCTATTTACTCCCATCAACTCACCACCGCTGCCCGCTACGCCACCTGGATATATCTACCCATTCACATTCACTTGTAAATAAATACTCACCTTCTTCCTACTCTCCTTGTCCTGGTCTGCTTCTGGGTTCGATTTTGAAAGAACGTGACAGTTGGGCTCTTGAGTATGGTATGAGTCATAAGGATAAAATAATAGCCAATCAACATTGAGCTGAACTGAGTGAGCTCAACTGTGAATGGTCCTGGAGCACCAAAAAAATGTAATGGGAAGCTAGTTTGGATTTGGCTTCACTCCAATCACATCGAGAGCAATATGTCATTGACAGAAACAACTTGAATTGTTGCATCTCGTTGTGTTGTCCCCTGGTGGCTAACTAAAATTGGCCATTTCCTAAATTAGCCATTGACTCGTTTTACTTAATTCTCCGTACTGGCCAATGATTATAACAGCGATTCTGATCCAGCCATAAATTCATACATTGTGCCCCTGGCCTGAGATGATGGACGTTCAATATGTAGCTAGATGTAGAAGGCTAATGTTCACTTGTTGCACATGAAAGGAATTTAAGCTGGCGAGCAAACATTTTAGCCAGGTAGCCTAGGACAACGAAAATGTAAGTGTGTACTGTGACAGCATCACAGAACGTTTCATCAACATGAAAGAGAGGAGGGCATTGGTGTTTCTCTTCAAGTAGGGTGAGTCAACATCTACTTGCATGAATGCACACAAGCGGAAAGGAATCACAGAAATCACCTGACAGAGGTTGCTCTCCAGATTTGTGATGAAACAAATACGTGGTTGAATTGATTCTGCCACTGTGTCTTGTCTCGGCCTTAGGCCTATATATCATGTTTACAAGGTATATAAACTAACAGGTTATAGAGCAAACAATGCAATTATCACAATACACACTGCAGGTTGTAATGTCTTTTCTCTCTGGCTTGGCTTCCCCAGTGATTTTACCCACTCACTGTTACTGTGCATATTACTAGCCTTTTCACAGCCCATCCCAGCATAAGACTGGTCTGATTAATCAGACTGTAATACACAATGAATTTGTATATACAGCCTGAAACTAATGGCTGAACAATCCTATAACTGTTCTTTACATGAATGTTTAATAAAATTACATTTAAAGGTGCACTATGCAGAAAGCGCGTCGCCATTTCCTGTTTGCAAAAATGTGAATAGTTTGCCTAATTTCAGTTTGTCAAAGCAAGTATAGTGTGGAGATGCTAAAACAAAACGTAAGAATGGGAAGCATAGAAATACTGCACATAGAGATCTACCACTTCTTAGACATGCTTTCATTGACAATGACAGATCTACAACTCACATTTCCATGTGAATTTGGTCATGTCGCCCAACAAATTACATATTACAGCTTTAAACTCTACCGGTTGTCTGTGCGGTTTGTTGTTCAGCTGCTCAAAATTTAAAAAAAAAACGGAAAGTATTGTTTACCCAACTTTTTAGAGAACCGGTAGGCATAGGCTATGGTTCGGTTCGGCACCATGGTAAAGTTAGTTTTATATTGTATATACGGTTTTCTCTCATCAATAGCTATTGAACTAATAAGCTTGTCATGAAAATAAGAAAATTATATAAAATAAAATTGTATTTGTCACATACACATGGTTAGCAGATGTTAATGCGAGTGTAGCTAAATGCTTGTGCTCATAGTTCCGACCATGCAGTAATATCTAACAAGTAATCTAACAATTTCACAACTACTACCTTATACACACAAGTGTAAAGGAATGAATAAGAATATGTACATAAAAATATATGACTGAGCGATGGCCGAACGGCAGAGGCAAGATGCAGTAGATGGTATAGAGTACAGTATATACATATGAGATGAGTAATGTAGGGTATGTAAACATATAAGTGGCATTGTTTAAAGTAGCTAGTGATACATTTATTGCATACATTTTTCCATTATTAAAGTGGCTAGAGATGAGTCAGTATGTTGGCAGCAGCCACTCAATGTTAGTGATGGCTGTTTATTAACAGTCTGATGGCCTTGAGATAGAAGCTGTTTTTCAGTCTCTCGGTCCCCGCTTTGATACACCTGTACTGACCTCGCCTTCTGGATGATAGCGGGGTGAACAGGCAGTGGCTCGGGTGGTTGTTGTCCTTGATGATCTTTTTGGCCTTCCTGTGACATCGGGTGGTGTAGGTGTTCTGGAGGGCAGGTCGTTTGCCCCCGGGGATGCGTTGTGCAGACCTCACTACCCTCTGGAGAGCCTTACGGTTGTGGGTGGAGCAGTTGCCGTACCATGCGGTGATACAGCCCGACAGGATGCTCTTGATTGTGCATCTGTAAACGTTTGAGTGTTTTTGGTGACAAGCCAAATTTCTTCAGCCTCCTGAGGTTGAAGAAGCACTGCTGCGCCTTCTTCACCACGCTATCTGTGTGGGTGGACCATTTCAGTTTGTCCGTGATGTGTATGTCGAGGAACTTAAAACTTTCCACCTTCTCTTCTACTGTCCCATCGATGTGGATAGGGGGCTGCTCCCTCTGCTGTTTCCTGAAGTCCACAATCATCTCCTTTGTTTTGTTGACATTGAGTGTGAGGTTATTTTCCTGACATCACACCCTGAGGGCCCTCATCTCCTCCACCCTGTAGGCCGTCTCGTCGTGTTTGGTAATCAAGCCTACCACTGTAGGGTCGTCTACAAACTTGATGATTGAGTTGGATGCGTGCATGGCCACTCAGTCATGGGTGGACAGGGAGTACAGGAGATGGCTGAGAACGCACCCTTGTGGGGCCCCAGTGTTGAGGATCAGCAGGGTGGAGATGTTGTTACCTACCCTCACCACCTGGGGCGGCCCATCAGGAAGTCCAAGACCCTGTCAGGAGATCCAGGACAGGGCGGGGTCGAGACCCAGGGTCTCGAGCTTAATGACGAGTTTGGAGGGTACTATGGTGTTAAATGCTGAGCTGTAGTCGAAGAACAGCATTCTCACATAGGTATTCCTCTTGTCCAGATAGATTAGGACAGTGTGTAGTGTGATTGTGATTGCATCGTCTGTGGACCTATTGGGGCGGTAAGCAAATTGGAGTGGGTCTAAGGTGTCAGGTAGGGTGGAGGTGACATGGTCCTTGACTAGTCTCTCAAAGCACTTCATGATGACGGAAGTGAGTGCTACAGGGCGATAGTCATTTAGCTCAGTTACTTTCTCTTTTTTGGGAACAGGAACAATGGTGGCCCTCTTGAAGCATGTGGGAACAGCAGACTGGGATAAGGATTGATTGAATATGTCCGTAAACACACCAGCCAGCTGGTCTGCGCATGCTCTGAGGACGCGGCTGGGGATGCCGTCTGGGCCAGCAGCCTTGTGAGGGTTAACACATTTAAATGTTTTACTCACATTGGCTGCAGTGAAGGAGAGCCCACAGGTTTTGGTAGCGGGCCGTGTCAGTGGCACTGTGTTGTCCTCAAAGCTAGCAAAGAAGTTGTTTAGGTTATCTGGAAGCAAGACATCGTGGTCTGCGACGGGTTTTTTATTTTGTAGTTCGTGATTGACTGTAGACCCTGCTACATACCTCTCGTGTCTGAGCCGTTGAATTGCGACTCTACTTTGTCTCTATACTGACGCTTAGATTGTTTGATTGCCTTGCGAAGGGAATAGGTACACAGTTTGTAGTCGGTCATGTTTCCGGTCACCTTGCCCTCATTAAAATCTGTGGTTCGTGCTTTCAGTTGTGCGCGAATGCTGCCATCAATCCACGGTTTCTGGTTGGGGAACGCTTTAATAGACGCTGTGGGTACAACATCACCGATGCACTTGCTAATAAACTCGCTCACTGAATCAGCGTATTCATCAATGTTACTGTCCGACGCCATGCGGAACATATCCCAGTCCACGTGATCGAAGCAATCTTGAAGCGTGGAATCTGATTGGTCGGACCAGCATTGAACAGATCTGAGCACGGGCGCTTCCTGTTTTAGTTTCTGTCTATAGGCTGGGAGCAACAAAATGGAGTTGTGGTCAGATTTTACAAAAGGAGGGCGGGGGAGGGCTTTATATGCGTTGCGGAAGTTATAATAACAATGATCCAGGGTTTTGCCAGCCCGGGTCGCGCATTCAATATGCTGATCAAATTTAGGGAGCCTTTGTTTTCAGATTAGCCTTGTTAAAATCCCCAGCTACAATAAATGCAGCCTCAAGATATGTGGTTTCCAGTTTACATAGAGTCAAATGAAGTTCTTTCAGGGCCGTTGGGGTGTCTGCTTGGGGCGGGATATACTCGACTGTAATTATAATCGAAGAGAATTCTCTTGGTAGATAATGCGGTCTGCATTTGATTGTAAGGAATTCTAGGTCAGGTGAACAAAAGGACTTTAGTTCCTGTACGTTGTTATGATCACACCACGTCTCGTCAATCATAAGGCATACACCCCTCCCCTTCTTCTTACCAGAGAGATGTTTGTTTCTGTATTGGGCTGTTATGTTTTCCCACCTTGTTGGGCTTACACACAGATGACATGTAAGGCCTATTGTCTAATCAAGAAATCCCAAAATATCCCTTTAAGAGATAAACATGTTAATGCTTTCACTGATTGCACATAAAGGAAGATAGTTCCTAAATGATAGTGTGCTTGCTTTGTTATTGTCATGTCCTGACCTTCGTTTTTTTTTATGTCTCTATTTTGGTTTGGTCAGGGCGCGAGTTGGGGTGGGCATTCTATGTTTTTCATTCTATGTTTTGTTCTGTGTGTTGTATTTCTATGTGTTTGGCCTGGTATGGTTCCCAATCAGAGGCAGCTGTCAATCGTTGTCTCTGATTGAGAACCATACTTAGGTAGCCTGTTCCCACCTGTTTTGGTGGGTAGTTGTTTTCTGTTTTTGTATTCTGTACCAGACAGAACTGTTTCGGTTTCGTTCATTCTCTTTTGTTGTTTTTCCATTCAGTGTTCAATTCATAATAAAAGATGAACACTTACGACGCTGCACCTTGGTCCACACCTTCTTCAACCCACGACAGCCATTACAGTTATCCAACTGATCTGGTTTCCTTTCTGTCATCCTGTGAACCCCGTTCATTGCTGCTTGCAGCTATATTTATTGTTTCTGTATACTTCTCTAGACAAACAAAGTTAATAGATTTATTCAAGATAAAATCTCACCTCTTGTAGGTTACCACTGACTTGTTACCTACCTTAACCCCTGTTTACTGGGCTGGCCCTTCCAGTTAATTAGCACTGTGGAATGATGTGACTATGTAATTGTCATGTAATTAGCCTACACATTTATAATGACATGCAATTACTGGGACTGTAATGAACACATGTTGATTGGCACATTCTCATCCTCTCTCAGAGGCTGAATGTTGAAGAGCCAAGTAGGCAGAAGCTGTAGTGATGTCCACAGTATTTAATCCATAGCCAGCAAGCTGCTGCAGGTACCACATGAGTCAGCTGTAAAGCAAAGTTACGCCTCCAGAGACAAGTGAAGTAAGAATTATCAAATGAATGTGATGACTACAGGAAAACCGGACGTCTGTCTTAACATGTATTTCTCCATTGATCATTTTTCCCATTACTCTATCTACTTTTTCACACAATGGAAACATATAGTACATGAAATACAGAACACACACACATACACACACACACATACACAGCTAAACTTTAGCTACTGTATGTGGTCTGTGATTAGCTTCATTCATTAGCTTCATTCATCTCTTCATTCAAAGACTCAATCATGGACACTCTTGCTGACAGTTGTGGCTGCTTTGCATGATGAATTGTTGTCTCTACCTTCTTGCCCTTTGTGCCTTTTTCTGTGCCCTATAATGTTTGTACCATGTTTCGTGCTGCTACCATGTTGTTGTCATGTTGTGTTGCTACCATGCTGTGTTGTCATGTGTTGCTGCCTGGCTGTTTTGTTGTCTTAGGTCTCTCTTTATGTAGTGTTGTGTTGTCTCTCTTGTCCCTCGGCTCTGCACGTGTTTATGTACGTGGTATTCCCTGCATAACGTATCCTGTTAAATCCTTGTGTTTTCAAAATGTGCTCGCCAAAAGCTGGTCTGTTCTCACTCTCTCACTGATCAGTATCTGTGCCTCTGAGATGTTACAGCTGCAGTGCCATCTCCTGGGTGGAATGGATTTGCATCCCAGTGGTTGAATAGAATGGTGTAGATTGAAAAGAGACAAAGGGAGTACATTTAATTATATTGGCTGATTTAATATATCCTCTAACAGAGTACTAATAAACTGTGTTTGTGTATTACAGACCAAATTGAAACTGCAGAAAGTAACTAGAATGGGTAAGTATGACTTGAATTGACAGACTGATAATTGTTCTCAGGTTTTAAATTCTCATCTGAATGAGTAGTTTTTGTCAAATGCTTTTGCTACTTAGAGCTGAAACACAGTTTATCTCAGGCATAATCTCACTAATTTGTTGGTTTGGATTATTACAAGAGGCTGTAACGGAAAGTTGTGTAACAATGGCTGGGATTGATTCCATTTTGTTGGTGTGTTTAATTGCCATCGGGAGAAAATCTGGTAGGAATTGTAGTAATTATAATGTGTTTGGTGTTATATGATATAAAAAGCTGCTTGGTTTTCTTGATCAACTCCTAACCTCTGTTATAAAACAATACACATATGTATTATTGTGTTTCCATTGCCTTTATTGTGTCCCACCATTGGAATTGATACAACCCAAATGTCTTCACATGGCAAGTCACTATGTATGGACACAACACAACTTCCCATACACAGCAAAAAGACCCTGCAGCAAATTTAAGAATGCTCCCCCAACAGACAGGACAATTTGTTTGTAAAGGTCCTAACAATGTTACTTGAAATTATATAAGAATATCATAGGAAAAGCAAATATGTCATTACAAATATTTCAGCGTTTGATCCAATGCTGCTTTTTAAACTAGTTTCAGCTTTCCTGCTCTCGCACAATTTACAATTCACATTATTTTTGACAGCCAAAGATCGAAGCTGCTTTGACAAATCATTGCCACAAAGGCTAGTGGATCAGTAACTCAAACACAAACAGTTTCTGAACCACTCCTTTAAGAGTCACATTTCAGTATAACATTTAAATTCACTCACACTTTCTTAAATCATTCTGCAATCACAGTAGTTTTCAGAAGTAAAAACTATAAGTAAAAACAAACCACAAACTGGTTCAGAACCTCTCACATTTTCTTGCAAAACGAGAACAGGCTACAGAAAGAAGGCTTAGGTGCAGAGGCTGGTTGCCTAAATTTGGTCAATTACATATAACGGTACCCTACACACTTCTCTCCTCTGAGAACATAAGATCCTAAACGCCTTTGGCTGCCAACATCCACAGTTGGAGACTTCACTTCTTTGCACCGGCGAAGTGCTTGTTGAGGATGCCCTTGGCGGTGTCCAGGGCTGCGTCGGCGGGCACGGGGATGTGAGGGGTGACCCCGGCACCCTCCCAGGCGGGGCCCTGGGCTGTGTCTGAATGGGTGGTGGGGATGCTCAGGAACACATCACTGTCGCCCACGCGGAAGGTCTCAGGGGGGTGTGAGGCACCGTTGGTGGTCTCGCCCACGATCATGGCCCGACCATGCTTCTTCATGATGTAGACAAACTCCTCGGCGGCGCCGGCCGTGGCTCTGCTGGTCAAGATGATCAGGCTCTTCTTAGAGCCATACCTCGCACCTGAGAGAGAAGATGAGAGTCATTTTCATCTGCTGACAGCGCACAGTTGTGTTCTGCTTAATCCAAATCGATAAACTCATTATACAGTGCACATTATGAAACTTTTGAGTTTTTTTAACCTGTGAGCTCAGGTAGAGTCCACAGCTCCTTAGTGGTGCCAGACGGTCTGTCGTACAGTTTGTCCAGCAAGACCTGCTTGTCTGCATCAAAGAAGTAGGAACAGAAGCCCGCAATGGCAGTAGTGGCCCCGCCAACATTGTTTCTGCAAAATCAATTATACAAACTCATTCAATATAAAAGATGAACATGTTGTAAATAAAAACTTTCCCTATGGTGCAACTGTCCCCATTTACCCCAATGAAATGGTAAGCCACTCTGTTCATCTTGGTGAACATAAATATGTTCCTCTAGTTGCTATGCTCGTAATATGAGCTTTGATTTTCACTATAAAGAGAAGTTCTACAGATGTAGGATCTTAATTTGAGCCAGTTTGCCACAGCAGGAAAATAATCATGCAGCAACAGTAAATGTGAATTATTATAGGGATTATAATTAATTAACATTTTTAAGGGTTGATACATTTTTCATAAGGGAAAATCAAGTCTGAAATTTCAAAGTGGAAATTACAAACTTCAGAAGCCTTTTTAAACCTCATACACACAACTAGTTTTACATTTCCTGCATTGCAGGAAAGTTATTCTGCAACGGTGTGATCAAATTATGATCTTACATCTGTACCTGAGATCAACAATCAGAGCGTCAGTGTTAACAACTTTGTTCCACACATGCTCCACGATGATCTGGGCAATGGCCTGAACCTCTTCGAAGTTACCAAACATGTCAAAGCGCAGGTAGCCAATGTTGTTCTCAAAAAGATCCGTGTGGAAGGAGACCTTGATCAGCTCAATGAACATCTCTGGAGATGGGTTCTGAAATCAACATAAAATGTCTCAAAATTGTCCCCCTAATTAATACTGAAATTCAAATTTTTTTTTTTTCAGGCAAATATTCATTAAAAAGTTGCTCTCTGGATTCACATAAAAGTATTCTCTATAGATAAATGTATTACATAGGCTAGAAATACAATACAACATCAAATGTGTCTTACCATTGGTGGCAGGGGTGGGGTGCTGTGTGTGGTCTTCAGGCACTTGTCTCCAGACAGTGTCACGAGGTCAGCGGAGAGTTTAGTCTCCAGATCCACCTTTGAAGAGATCAAGTTGTAGTCACCGCTCGCTGCTGCCAGCTTCTCTGCAACGTCCGCTCCGACATTTTCAAAGGCGTAGTTGTCGGCCACCAGAGTGCCAGTTGCCTCGAGAATGGCAGGGATCTCGGCACGGAGGTTAATGATCTTAATGGCAACAGCCAGGGCATCTTCAGCATCGACCTCAACATCGGGCGTCACGCCGGTGACCTCCCAAGACTTCCCTGTGATTGGGTTGATGGACTTAGCCGAGGGCACTGTGACATAGAAGTCTGTGTCCCCAATCTTGATCTTGTCAATTTTCACGGACCCGCCAGCAGTTTTCTCCCCAACGATTGTGGCCCTCTTGAGGTTCTTCAGACAGTAGGCAACATCCTCTGCAATTCCCTTGGTGTTTGCACTGGTCAGGATGACGAGGGATTTCTTGGTTCCGTACCTCTCGCCCAGCAGTGTGGGCATGGACCACATCTCGGTGGTGGTGTCGGAGGGACGGTCGTACACGCTGTCGATGTGAATCAGAGGCTCGGCGTCGGTGAAATAAGACACAATGTATGGGATGCCAGACAGATCCCCGCTGCCTGTGTAGCGGAGGTCAAAGATCAGAGCGGACGTGGGCAGAATCTTTTTCCAGACCAGCTCTAGGAGGAGGGTGCCGATCTTGTCGGCCAACTCCTCCCCGATGATGTGGTCGATCCTCAGGTAGCCGATGTTGCCCTCTAAGACCTCCAGCTTAATGGAGCTCTGGAGCACGCCGATAAGCTGGTCCGGTGGCAGGGGTGGCAGGGCAGGGGCCACCGCAGGGACATAGTTGGGCTCATTGGAGATGACTAGTCGGGGGTCGTTGATGGTACTCTGGACCCCACCGGTCAGGACAGAGGCGAGAGTGTCGGGGTCAGGGATGCTGAGGATCTCGGTATTGCTGCTCGCAGCGTCGATGGCCTCCTGCATGCCAGTCAGCTTCTCCGGAGAGCAGTAGTTGTCCAGGAGAATTTTAGCCATGTCTACAATCAGGTCGGGTGCAAAAGCGCTGTGGATGGCAACATTGCCGAAGACCACCACCGATGCCAACAAGAGGAGAGATTTTGCCATCTTGTCGGGTTTCTAGATTGCAGTAAACCACAGTAGTAGCTGCTCTGCGGTGGAACGTACGTCTGCAAAGAGGTCCTTGGTCAAATGAGACTCTTTCTCCTGAAAGTTTCTGTTAACACACACAAGGCTTTTCCTCACAATAAACCTTTAATCGTATTATCCTGAGTACTTGGGTAAGACAATAACAAGCTAACAATGTAGGTGCAACATGTTGCCCAAGATGTAGATGTTAAAAATATGTTTGTTGCTGTGCATGTGAGGTAAGGTTTGACTAGACACAAATGTCTGCTGTGATTATACTTGGTGGAAATATTCACAGTACTGTATACATATATGAATATTTTTCATTTGAAGAAAACATCTCACTGATTGAACATCAATGTTAACTAGATATAACTAGATATGAATATATATATATATATATATTTTTGTACCTTATAATTAGGCCTTCTGTTGGTCAGTAAGTTGATCTTAAGTGTAATATTACCTGTCCGTATACCATATTTAGGAGTCTAATCTCACACTCAGCATTATCCTTAGAATATAGAATTTATACTTAGAACATAGAATTTATACTTAGGACATAGAATTGTACTTAGAACATAGAACTTGTACTTAGAATTTATACTTAAAACTTAGAACATAAAATAGTCAAGTCGTCCACCCCCCCTTTCTTAATTTCCCATTGGCTGACCCAATATTATGGTCTGTAAATATGACATTGAGCTCTGAACAGTTCATCTCAGGTAATCAATAACTCACACGTTTATTTAACACTTTAGTGTTGATTAAAAATCAAATGAAACTTACCAGGAACCAACAACATTTGCTCTACAGTTCTATTCAACCTACTATACCAGCGTAAAATAGAACATTTGTGTTTTCTCTTCTAAGCTACAGTATATGGCCTCCGTTTGGTCAGGACACTATTCATCATTTCATGTGGACAGACTACGTTAACATAAATGGTACCCTAGATCTGTCAAGATAAAAAGGGATGCTCTTCGTTCCGATTCCGATCCTTGTTCTATAGTCTTTTCTCCTAACATGTATGAGCCCAGAACTTAATCAAGCATTTGACCAATTACGTGAAACTAGGTTAACCGATATTACACTATTCATAATGAGTTCATGTGGTTATCGTTGATGCTAATACACAGTAGGAGAACTGAGTACAGTAGTTCACTACAGGTTTGTATAGGAAATGCTCCCTCTACTGACTGGCTAAAGACTCCTCTACATTGCATGACTTAACAAATGAAGAAAATGACAAATAACAAATGCATTTAAAAGCAGATTAATATAGAAGTATAAAGTATTTGCGATAATCAAATGAAGTCCGTGAGAGTACAATGAAATGAAATATCAACCCTGTTTCCCCGCCCATATTTAGGCCAACACAAATATAGCCCAAAGAGTTACATCAAAGAGATTAAAAATACATTTAGATATTCATAACATATAAACAAGAGGATTTACTTCTAAATCTAATCCAATTTCTCAAACAAAATGACGCACAGAGGGGTTGGTCAAATTCATCGAAGGCAACTCATTTCATTCCCGTGCTGCGACAGTTATTGATCTGTATATTTTCAGGTGCAAAAAGAACGCTTTCATAAGGTGCCTAAATAATAATGTGCAATCTACAATTTTAAGATTTCGAATAAGAGAACCAAAATAGCTTTCCTTGGGGTGGATATATTATACCACAGATACATTATGTCAGGTTACAGAAAAATGATGATAATAAATAACATTTCTGTTGGAAATTACACAGGAAAAATAACATAATTCCAAATACAGGACAAACAAAGTAAACATTTAAAGGAAAGAGAAATTAAAACATGACCACTATTTCCCTTTATCTTGCTTTAAAAGCCTGGCTGCAATGATTCTCTGTGCAACACTCAGAGCATCATTTGCCTGGGCAGCAACGTGTGGCTCGACCCCAGAGACACTCCACACCTTCCCAGTAACAGCACTCAGGACCACCTGGTTAGGTATGGAAGCATACAGGATACTATTCCCGATCTGGTAGGTGCCGCTGGACAGGGACCCTCCGATGGTCGGCTCCCCAATCACCTTCACTCTGTTCAGGTCCTTCATGGCCCGCGTGAATACTTCAGCAGCTGACCCTGTCATTTGACTAGTGAGGATGTAGATATCCTTGGTGGAGCCGTACCTCTGACCCTGGATCTGAGGCAGGGTCATGACCTCGGTCATGGTGGTTGTAGAGCGGTCAAAGACGGTGTAAAGGTGCCTCAGGGGCTCAGCGTCGAAGAAGTAGGTACAGAGGAGCGGTATGGCTGTGGAGTAACCACCTGTGTTGTATCTCATGTCAATGATCATTGTGTCCGTGTTCACCAGCTTGCTCCACACCAGTTTGATCAACTGAGGGCCGATGGCTCTCATCACTTCTATGTCTGCCATCATATCGAACCTCAGATAGCCCACGTTCCCGGGCATCACCTCGATCTTGAACAGCGTGTCAATGATGTAACCCACCTCCTGAGCTGTTGGGATTTTTGGCATGTCATGCAGAGACTCGGGTTCGATGTCGCAGTAGAATATGTGCAGCCGGTGGTCGCCTGACGTCTCCTGGAGGTCAGCTGTTAGCTGGGATGCCAGAGACTCATAGTCGACCACTGATCGATATGAGCCTTCGGCCCATTTGGTGAGCAGCACTCTACTGACCTTGTTGGCGACCTCAGGGATGGCATAGTGTACTTCCAAGAGCTCCCCTGTCCCCTCCACCAGTGACAGAACCTCCTTGTGAAACTCTATTATCTCATGGGCGTGGTCCACGGCCTCCTCAGCAAGCACTATGGCATCAGGGACCACGCCTCCACCTAGCCAGCACTCCCCGTTGTTGTCTATGAAGTTTATGAAGGGGACGGTGATGACAATGTCTGTGTCTTCCACCTGGAATGACTTGGAGTGCATCAGGGTCCCAGATGTGATTTCCCCGATGAGGGTGCCACGGTGCAGCGACTGCATCAGATAAGCAAATTCCTCCCCTGCACTGGCGGTATAGTGACTAGTCAGGATGTACACTCCACGTTTAGACCCGTAGGGTGGGCCTAGGAGGCCGGAAAGCGTGTTAAACTCAGTGGTGGTGTTCTGGATCCTGTCGTATATGGTGAAGAAGTGGAACTGTTGTGACGGGTCTTGGAGGAAGGAGAGCAGAATGCCCATGGAAGCTGAGGACCCGCCTGTGTTGTATCGCAGGTCGATGATGAGGTTCTCTGTGTCTTTGAGGGCCTCCCAGATTTTTTGGGCAATCTGCTCTCCTAATTTGGCCATCACTGACACGTCTCCAAACTTGTCGAAGCGGAGATAACCAGTGTTTCCAGTTAGGATGCGTACTTTGAAGACTGTATCCACCAAGTTCCTGAGAAATGCTGGATCACCTGGTATGTTCTCAGGTTCAAAGTCTTCCTCAATGATAACCGGGTGATCTTGGGTCAGTTTGATCATCAGACGAGGGTCCTCTGACACAGACTGCAGTTCATTGTTGAGTTTGTTCGCCAGGTCCTCCTCTGAAATGACAGAGAAGAAATCAGTGGATTCCAGATGTTGAAGGAAAGCCGGTACTCTGTCTGTGAATGAGTAGTACTGCCTGATGATGTCAGAGACGCTCTGGATAGCCCTTGGAATGGCACTCCTGACCGCCAGTAGATTTTGGGCGTTAGCAACAGCCTCCTTGGCATTGATATTTACAGAGGGAGATACTCCACTCACTTCCCAGCTTTGGCCTGTTATTGGGTTCACTGACCTGGCCACTGGAATTGTGATGTAGAAACCAGAATCTCCTATTCTTATCTTCTCCACTTTCACTGACCCCCCGGCTGACCTCTCTCCAACAATGTTCGCCCTCTTCAAATGCTTCAGAGTGTAGGCGACTGCCTCAGCCGCACCCATAGTACGCTTACTGGTTAATACGATGAGGTCTTTTCGCTTTCCGTACCGCTCTCCCATGATAGATGACATAGTCCACAGTTCCTTAGTGGTGTTGGAGGGTCGATCGAACACAGTGTCAATGTGAATGAGAGGTTCTGGGTCGGAGAAGTAGGAGATGATGAACGGGACTCCGGACAGCTCCCCAGCTGTGCTGTAGCGCAGGTCAAAGATTAACGAGGAGGTGTTGGCAACCTTGTTCCAGACATTGTCCCGGAGCAGCGGGCCAAGCTTGGCGGCCGTCTCCTCCCCTATGATCTGGTCGATCCTCAGGTAACCCACGTTATTCTCCAGGACCTCCAGCTTCACAGAGTTCCTGACCAGACGGATGAGCTGCTCGGTGGGGAGAGAAGGGAGGGCGGGCGGCATCACTGGGACAAAGTTTGGCTCGAAGGACACAGTTAGTCGAGGGTCATTGAGTGCACCCTGCACGCCAACTGTCAGCACAGATGCCAAGGTCTTGCGGTCAGATATTTTGAGGATTTCTCCACTGTTGATGGCTTGCTGAATGGCCTCCTGCATGCCGACCAGATTCTCAGGGAAGCAGTAGTTGTCGAGTAGGATTTTTGCCATGTCCAGCACCAGAGCCGGCTGGAAGGAAGAGCTGCCAAAGAGAACATGGCAAAGAAGCACCAGCAGTGCTGGTGAGAACCGACCTCCTGCCATTACTGCGGAGAATGTTATATTTTATTTGTGTTATCCTGCTTTTTTTGTCCATTCATTCAGAGGGGCGGTCCTTTGTTAAGAGAGAATGTTTTAACCACCAGGTTTCGGACAGCAACAATGACGTAAGAGGCTTTTGTTCCCAATAAACCTTTAATCGTATTATCTGAGGTGCATCCGCCAGACAGTAACAGATGAAAATGTTTAACTGGAGATGTTACATCAAAGGTATTATAATGTACATATTTGGCCACAGGATTATTGGAGTTTCCCTTTCTTCCACTTGCTTTATTTCATTTATTTTATTACTGTGAATGTTTCTGTGTGGATGTACAGTATTTAGTTTTAGGCATCAAATATGAAACCTTTGCATTCCATATTCTTTTTGGGGAATTTCTATTATATGCACTATCATGTCATACTCATTTTCTTGAAAAAAAAGGGATGAGATATGACAAGAGATTAGGTCAGATTAAAGAAGTGAAAGACAACCGGATTAGTATGAAAGCCCCATGTGAAAGTCACAATCACTTATGAAAGCATTGTGGTTTGGCCAGATGGAGAATAGGGCCATGCTTTGTGAGGCCATGTCTGGGGTGTGGAGTGGATGATACGATTACACAGATTGTGTTCACGTGTGTACGTCCTGATACGCTGCCTTAAACACAGAATGCAAGATGGAAACTGAAGATTCAACAGCAATGATTATAAAAATGAACATGAATTACCATTTGAAAATACTTATATATTCACTATTTACAATGCATGTTTGCATCCAAATTTTCACTCACTGCATTGCCCCTATGTTCATTTATCAACGGTGAATAGAATTTAGGGTTGAGTGAGTTCAAAACTGAAATTTATCACTGGGAATTTTTACAACACAGAATTACGCAACTACATATCGTCTAATGCTGAAGCACGGTGTGTACCGTTAATCTTGCCTTAACTTCTAATACCCATTCTTACATAAGCCCGTCTGGCGATTCCTCATGACCAATCAGGACCTGGAATCTCATTTTAAGACTCTGGTACATTGTTCACTGTGTCATTTGGGAGGGTTAGTGTTATCCGTGATCCTTGGGATGTCCCTATCCTAAACCCTAACCATAATCCCTACCCTAACCCTACCCATAACCATTACCTAAGCCTAACCTTAACCCTAACCATTTTAATGGGGTAGGGACGTCCCAAGGATCCAGAATGAAAGGACCCTTTTTGGAGGGTATGCTTTGCGCTAAAATGGATAGTGAGGAGGTCATCAGGGGGGAGGACCTAATTTAGGCAATTGTGGACTCTGTTAACTAGGCTAAAATCATATGTCACATCGTTTTTGAATGTAAAGGTGACCTCAACCCCAAAGGTGTTCGATGGGGTTGAGGTCAGGGCTCTGTGCAGGCCAGTCAACTTCTTTCACACTGATCTCAACAAACAATTTCTGTATGGACCTCACTTTGTGCACAGGGGCATTGCCATGCTGAAACAGAATAGGGCCTTCCCCAAACTGTTGCCACAAAGTTGGAAGCACAGAATTGTCTAGAATGTCATTGTATTCTGTTGCGTTAAGATTTCCCTACACTGGAACTAAGGGGCCTAGTCCGAACCACGAAAAACAGCCCCATCCGCCAAAACCAGATTCGTCCATCAGACTGCCAGATGGTGAAGCGTGATTTACCACTCCATAGAAGGCGTTTCCACTGCTCTAGAGTCCAATGACGATGATCTTTACACCACTCCAGCCAATGCTTGGCATTGTGCATGGTGATCTTGTGTGTGGCTGCTCGGCCATTGAAACCCGTTTCATGAAGCTCCCGACGAACAGTTCTTATGCTGCTTCCAGAGGCCGTTTGGAACTCGGTAGTGAATGTTGCAACCGAGGACAGAGGATTTATACACGCTACACACTTCAGCACACAGCAGTCCCGTTCTGTGAGCTTGTGTGGCCTACCACCTCGCGGCTGAGCCGTTGTTGCTCCTAGATGTTTCGACTTCACTATAACAGCAGGGCAGACCGGGGCAGCTCTAGCATCCTATGACAGTGCCACGTTGAAAGTCACTGAGCTCTTCAGTAAGGCCATTCTACTGCCAATGTTTGTCTATGGAGATCGCATGGCTGTGTGCTCGATTTTATACACCTGTCAGCAATGGATGTGGCTGAAATAGCCGAACCTGCTCATTTGTAGGGGTTTCCACATTTTGTATATATAGTGTATATTAAGACTGGGCTATATTTGTTTTTACTGTGAAGCGGTGATGTAAGTGTCTACATCTAGGCTTCCTCATCCTCTGACAAACATTTGCTTCATTGGGACGGGAACCATCACCTCTGATTAGAATACATTGATGTGTATTGACTATTGTGCATTGACTAATGTTCACAACGGAAGTATGTCGGGATCAACGCGTACTTAATATTTAGATATGTGTGCAATATTTTAGTTGAATAATTACAAAAACAGTCAAAAGAAAATGTAAGGCATGAATGAAGGAGTAAGATATATACATAAAAAAATGGTTTATTGTCCACCATTAGAGGGCACTCTGTACACATCATTCAAAGAAGAAATTCATCCCCAAAAGTTGAACTTTAGAAATTCAAAATTAATATTAATTTATACAGTAGAACATATTTAGAGCAGTTTCTGCCTCTAATATGAAACTAATGAGAACACTACATCTTTAATTCAAATGAATAATTTAGAAGTCATAATCGTCATTTTTATTGAACCTTTATTTAACTAGGCAAGTCAGTTAAGAACACATTCTTATTTACAATGACGGCCTATCCCGGCCAAACCCGGACGATGCTGGGACAATTGTGCACGCCCTGTGGGACTCCCCATCACGGCCGGATGTGATACAGCCTGGATTCGAACCAGGTACTGTAGTGACGCCTCTTGCGTACACTACAGAAATGCCGTTACAAAAAATACTTTCAAAATCTACTCTTTTCGATTATGATAATTTTGTTATAGATATCAAACAATTGATAACATCATAATAGATCCAATTTATCATCTCTTTTGTTTTCTAAAACCATTACAATAATGATACATAGTTAATAAATACTGAATTTCAGGTTTTATTTATATATTTTCTGAGCGTATACTAAATAAAATAAGTCAAAAGCATCTTACAACAGGAATGTACAGATTTACAGTAAAGGGTAAAGGGAACCACCGGGGATGTTACCTCTTACTACCTACATCCACACTCTGCCACCTTCATCTCCTCATACATCTGTCGCAAGGTGATGACACCATTCTCCTGGTACATGACCGGGATTGGGGCCAGTTTTGTGGGAACGCAACATGCCATGTTGGCTTTTTTGGGGTTCTTGAGATTGACCAGGGTTTGGATGAGGGCGTGTTTAGAAGGGGTCATGTCTTCAGTCAGGGGGTAGTAACACACCCCTCTACACTCAAAGGCGTCATACTCAGGGGGCGCTACGATCCACTGGTCCCAGCCGATATCTTTGAATTTGACGCGCATGGAGGTCCGTCGGCAGTAGCTGGTGTCCCCCTGCCTCTTCCGCCTGGGGTGTAGGTCCACGGGGATCTCATTGAAGTCGGGCCCTTGCCAGTCGCTCCCTGAGAAGACCGTCTCTTCTTCATGGACTATCTCCTCCTTCAGCTCCTTCTTGGCCTCTCTCTTCCTGCTCCCCAGGTCATCAGAGAAGACAATCAAAGAAGCTGACTGGTTATCCCCCGCAGCCACGCTCACGTCAAAACCTCCGCCTTTGAAAGGCCCACAGTCCCACCTGTCGACCACCACCTCAAATGCACTGGCCCCACGGCCTGATTTGACCCAACTCTGGATGGCGGTGGTCACATCGAAAGCTTCCCAAGAGTGATGGGCCCCAACGACCTCTTTCCCATTCACAAAGTGGGCTGTGACATTGTTTCCTTTATACTCCACTTCATAGACCTTTATGGAAGCCCCGATCTGATTGGAGGAGGTTGAGGGTGAGGGCGCCCTATTATCCAGCAGGGTGAATAGCCTGAGTTCCGCCATGGTGACCTCTTCGTGATTTGGGACAGTTACATTGAACAGCAGTCTGTGTTTTGACTTTGTTCCATTTTTTGCAGAGTGACTAACATCTGCGAAAGTAGGCAACAGGCATACGCAGTTTCATATTTGATGTCACATATTTGAATCAATAGCCATAGAGGCACACAGGCTTGCTTAATAAGCATACAGTACTAACATAATGCCTTCAGAAGTATTCAGACCTCTTTACTTTTTCCACATTTTGTTGTGTTACAGCCTGACTTGTGTATTGTTTAAATTGAGATGTATGTCACTGATCTATACACAATAGCCCATAATGTCAAAGTGGATTTTTGTTTGATGAAAAAATAATAATAATGATAAGCTGAAATGTCTTCAGTCAATAAGTATTCAACCCCTTTGTTATGGTAGTCACTACAAATATACAAGCATCCATCCTAATTCAGTTGCCAGAGAGGAAGGAAACTGCTCAGGACTTTCACCATGAGCCAATGATGATTTTAAAACAGTTACACAGTTTAATGGTTGTGATACTGTATGACAAAACTGAGGATGGATCAACAACATTGTAGTTACTCCACAAAACTAATCTAAATGACAGAGTGAAAAGAAGGAAGCCTGTACAGAACAAAATATTACAAAACATGCATCATGTTTGCAACAAGGCATGTAAGTAATACTGTAAAGAATGTGGCCGAGAAATAAATGTTTTGTCCTGAATACAAAGTGTTATGTTTAGGACATATCCAACACAAAGCATTACTGAGTACCACTCTTCATATTTTCAAGCATGGTGGTGGCTGCATCATGTTATGGGTATGCTTGTCATCAGCAAGGACTAGGGGAGTTTTTGGGGATAAAAAGATACGGAACACAGCTAAGCACAGGCAAAGCCCTAGAGGAAAACCTGGTTCAGTCTTCTTTCCAACAGACACCGGGAGACAAATGTATCTTTCAGCTGGACAATAACCTAAAACACAAGGCCAAATCTACTCTGGAGTTGCTTACCAAGACGACATTGAATTTTCCTGAGGGGCTTAGTTACAGTTTTGACTTAAATCAGCTTGAAAATCTATGGCAAGACTTGAAAATGGCTTTCTGACAATGATCAACAACCAACTTGACAGAGATTGAAGAATTTAAAAAAGAATAATGGGCAAATACTGTACAATCCAGGTGTGCAAAGCTCTTAGAGACTTACTCAAAAAGACTCACAGCTGTAATCGCTGCCAAAGGTGTTTCTAACATGTATTGTCTCAGGGGGGTGAATACTTATCTAATCAAGATATATTAGTGTTGTAGTTTTCCTAAATATTTCATCAATGTTAGAATTGTTCTTCCACATTAACATAACAGAGTACTTTGTGTAAATCGTTGACCAAAAATTACAATTAAATCCATTTTAATCCCACTTTGTAACACAACAAATTGTCCAAAAAGTCAAGGGGTGTGAATATTTCTGAATACTTTCTGAAGCCACTGTATGTATGTAAATGTTGTGATAACTGATTTAAAAAAAACCCTGTGGCATAAGTCTTGCCCCCAATATTCCTGTTTGACTTGCCTATGTACATACCTTGAACGGTGAAGCTGCGAATGACATCAGAACGAGGCATCGCGGACTTGTCAGAGGCGTACTTGTTGTACAGTTCAATCATGAACGGCGGTGGGTATATCTTGCTGTGCTCTTGTGGCACATCTGATAAGTTGAGTTCTCTCAGAAACCCTTCCTTCATGTTTTCCAGAAAGCTATGTAACCTGCTGTCCATTTCCTCCTTTTCAACAAAGTCCTGCTTGGAAGTCTCAGTGAAGCCCTCAGGATCTTCACTTTGGAGGACATCGTTCAGTGACTTGCATCTACAGGACCCCGTGGACACCAGCAAACTCAGACACATCTGGAAGAAGAAACGCCTTGAGCATTGCATCTTCAGAGCAAATCCTTCCCAATCAACACACTTTACCTTCCTAGTTCCCACTATGTATTTAACATGGACTTTGGGTGACGATCTGTTGAAATTGAGCTTCTTCTATGCTACAGCTGGGATCCGCTCCCATGTTCTAGAGTAAACAGTAGCCTCGTTTCAACCAAAATAGTAGCACAGCCATTCTTATCTCGACCATTGATACTGTATCTTCATTTGGGCCTTGTTATCATTAGGGCGCTTGCCGTTAATGAATATTCTGTAAACATTTGACAGACACACTGCGATAATGAGCGAGGCGCTGGAAATTGTGAGACTACTGACAAACACTTTGCTAAATTTTTCCCACTTGCTTCCCACTAACGGGTCATAGTTTGAGGCCGACGGAAATCACCATAAGTTAGGAGAGGCAAAAAAATAAATAGTGAGAACTTTCCCATATTGATACAGGACATGTTTTCTTCAGAGTCTTTCAGATACATAAGCAATAAAGATGTCAAACTAACACATTTGCTTAGAAATGTTAGTTATAGGTTAAATTGGCAGCACTCGATATTCCAAGGGGAATTATTTGTGTAGAACACCTTCTTCATCACCAGTAAACACTGTGGCTAGGATCCAGTGACATCCGAGGCCAATGTGTCTGAGGACATTGGCCTGAGTCCTGGCACTTTCCAACAGTGTGTTTTTCTCTCTCACACATTCAGGCAGACCCCCCACTCTGTGGGATATCTTTATGAGTAAAGGCCAGTTAAATATCCTCTGACATGCATTTTCCGTAGAGAAGAATGCACCAGATAAACAAGTGATTTGGTGATTAAGGTACTTTCTTTATTTGAGTCTGAAATGAGTAACCCATTCCTATTCCCTAAACATTCCTGTAATTCTAATATTAGCTGCTTGGCTAATACTGTAAATATGTAGGATGCTTTTTTTTCTCCACTGATTGTTGTTTTGACCAATCACATCAGAGTTTTTCACAGCCAATCTTTTTCAGTGCTGATCTGATTGGTCAAAAGACCAACTAGTGAAAAAAATATCAGAATTGGGCAGCCTGTGTAAACGCAGCCTATGAGGACTCAGGACAACGTCATCATAAAATGATTACAACCCCAACCAATCTCCCAGGGTTCTCATTATTCATGTACTCCACTTTATGGAGCATTCAGTTTATTTCCATTTAAGTTTTGAGTCAATCTAGGCCATATTTGGGCAATTAAAGCACACATGATCAAAACCGGACAAAGCCTAAACAAAGGATAAATGCACAATTCACAATGTTGGAATACAAATTACATAGCACAATATTCTCAAGACTTTTGTGGTAGTTTGACGTTAATCAACTACAGTATGATGCTGAAAATTTTGAATGTAATAACTTTGCACTAGTGGTCTACAAGTAATTAAGCTCTCACAATCTTTCCGTCAATAAGATCAAAACAATCAATATCAGGTCTACCTCTTCAAATATTTGAAAACTATTTTCTATTTCAAAACAGCAGGTGGCAGGAATGTGCTGTCTATCTCCATTTTCTTCGCTGAATATGATGACAATGGATTCCTGATTCAAATTTATGCAAACATGACATGTCAGAAAACAACATGGGATTATTTATTATAACAGTACATTCTCTCATGTATTAACCATTTATGTTGACAGATTAATTTAAACTGCACAAATAGTGAACACTACAGGCAAAACATAGTTTAAGATCCAAGCAATTATTTACAGAAATAAGTCTTATTTAGTTGTATTAGTTACATTATTATTTACAGAGGTTCAGCTTTTGAGTCTTGTACCGTATGAAGACATCACATCTAAAGCTCACCTGAGTCCAATAGTCTAAGTGCAGCAGTGGAGGCTGGTGGGAGGAGCTATAGGAGTAGGGGCTCATTGCAATGGCTGAAACTGAGTAAATGGAACTGAGTCGTACATGTCGTTTCCATGTGTTTGATAGCATTCCATCTATTCCATTCAAGCCATTGCAAGGAGCCCGTCCTCCTGTAGTTACTCCCACCAGCCCCCACCGAAGTCCAGTACATGGCAATAGGGTCCATCATTTGAGTTACTTTGGAATCCGTGTATACATCAGGAGCTCTGGATGGCTGAAGACTTGGAACTGACAGTGATACAGGCCCAAATTCAACTACAGTTGAGCTGCTGAATGACAAGGAAATGTCTGTGTGAATCACACTGATCTGATGGTCAGACACGGCGTTCTCTGCATCTCGCCACCCTTATCTATAATCCAGATCTCCCTCCATGGTGGGTTTATCCATCGCAGCCTCATCTAAAGATGTCTGTCTTTTTTACTGTACTGACTGAATGTCTCTTCTGCTCCACTCTGTCTGATTCATTGTACTCTGGCTCATGCATTATGCATTGAGGCTCCTTCCGGGTGGTTCTACTGGCAGGCGCAGGTCTCCACAGACATGTTGGGGTAAACCTTCAACACCATGTTCCGGCTGGGGTCCAGGAAGAGAACACTCAGAGAGCTCATCCTGTCCGGAACACAGCAGGGCTCCGGAATGCCGGGAACGATTCCCACCGCCCTCACAATGCTTTGGATGGTGGCGTGGTTCGAGGGCCGAGCAACCTGGGAGCCAGAGAGGGAAAGAAGCTGGAGTTAAGAGGGATTCCCTTTCACAAGGGAGTATGATGATGACATCACGTTTGTTAGGCATGTACACTATATATACAAAAGATGTAGACACTCCTTCAAATGAGTGGATTGGTTATTTCAGCCACAACCGTTGCTGACAGGTGTATAAAATCTAGCACACCGCCATGCAATCTCCATAGACAAACATTGGCAGTAGAATGGCCTTACTGAAGAGCTCAGTGACTTTCAACATAGCACTGTCATAGCATGCCACCTTTCCAACAAGTCAGTTCCTCACATTTCTGCCCTGCTAGAGCTGCCCCAGTCAACTGTAAGTGCTGTTATTGTGAAGTGGAAATGTCTAAGAGCAACAACAGCTCAGCCGCGAAGTGGTAGGCCACACAAGCTCACAAAACGGGACCGCCGAGTGCTGAAGCACGTAAATATCATCTGTTCTCAGTTGCAACACTCACTATCGAGTTCCAAACTGCCTCTGGAAGCAACGTCAGCATAAAAACTGTTCGTTGGGAGCTTCATGAAATGGGTCCCATGGCCGAGCAGCCACAAACAAGCCTAAGATCACAATGCACAATGCCAATTCCCAGCTGGATTGGTGTAAAGCTCGCCTCCATTGGACTCTGGAGCAGTGGAAATGCCATCTCTGGAGTGATGAATCACGCTTCACCATCTGGCAGTTTGACGGACGAATCTGGGTTTGGCGGATGCCAGGAGAACACTACTTGCCCCAATGCATAGTGCCAACTGTAAAGTTTGGTGGAGGAGGAATAATGGACTTGGGCTAATTTCATGGTTCAGGCTAGGCCCCTGAGTTCCAGTGAAGGGAAAACTTTGTGGCACAGTTTAGGGAAGACCCTTTCCTGTTTCAGCATGACAATGGTCTGGTGCACAAATCGAGGTCCATACAGAAATGGTTTGTCGAGATCGGTGTGGAAGAAGTTGACTGGCCTGCACAGAGCCCTGATCTCAACCCCATTGAACATCTTTGGGATGAATTGGAACGCAGACTGCGAGCCAGGCCTAATCGCCCAACATCAGTGCCCGACCTCACTAACGCTCTTGTGGCTGAATGGATGCAAGTCCCTGCAGCAATGTTCCAACATCTAGTGGAAAGCCTTCCCAGAAGAGTAGAGGCTGTTATAGCACCAAAGGGGGGACCAACTCCATATTATTGCCCATGATTTTGGAATGAGATGTTCGATGAGCAGGTGTCTACATACTTTTGGTCATGTAGTATATTTTATCCAGCATGCCCTTCGTCATCTGATCAATTAAAGGAATTCCAAACATCTTTTCAAAACAATTCAATATTTTATTTACTAAATAAATACTACATGACACACTGAAGTAAAACACTACGCTAACTTACCTTAGGAATAGGAAATCCGCAGGTGCCTGCACAGTAGTAGGCATCAAAGGCTTTCGGGGCTAGCACCCACTCGCTCCAGCCGATGTCTGCAAAATCCACTCTCAGGTAGCGTCGGGCGCAGACCCTGGGCTCACTCCACTGTCTCCTGCGAGCCTTCTTCATGGTCCTCTCATCAAAGCTCAGCACCTGGGGCTTATTCAACCCCTCACTGCTCTCCTGGCCATGCTTTTGCCCATCTTTCATTGAGGGCTTGATCTTGGGAACCAAATAAGTGCTCTCCCATAGCTCATGGCTCTTCAGGGTGTTGAACTGGACCTCAGGCAGGTCATTGTCCAGTATTTGATCCAGGGGGGACAATGCTTCTCTTTTCAGCCTAGAGGCTGGAGGAGATTCGTTGGATGACCGGGTGGGCTCCTCGCCCGAAGGGAAAGGCCCGTACCTCTGCAGGGTCATGGCCACACTGTTGGGCTCAGATATGGCCATGTCGTTGGCATACGCCAGGACGTACGGTAGGATGGCTGGAGAAAGGTGCTCCTGGTTCCTCTGGGGCCTCATCCCGAAGTCAAACTCAGCGGTAATGAGGAAGACTCCCAGGATCCGGGCCTCTTTGACTACAGCGGAGACATCACTTGTCTGCCAGGACCCTCTCCTGGAAGGGGGCAGGGTGACGTTGCCCAACAGGGAGGCAAAGGCAGAGTTTGGGGACGTTCCTCGGAAGAGGAGCTGGGACGGAGGATGCCACTGAAGGCGACAGGAAGCGCTTCGGGAGCGCCGGCAGATCCAGGGTCGGTGGCGGGGACGCTGGTCCAGGAAGTGGAATGTGGCGGACAGGATGTCCTCCGACTCCTGGATGGACGACAGGTTGAAATAGAACCACACACTGTTCTTGGAGACTCCTGCAAAAGACAAGACAAGACAATGGAAAGACGTGGTGACAGCATTTTCAATTCTAAACTTTATTTTTCAATGTAACTTACTTTCAACTGTTTTCTCTGCTAACTATAATGTCATAAAAACAATGAATGATTAGCTCTGGGTGAAATAGCATCACATACAGCAGGTTATAGTGCATGCTACCACATGGCATGATAACGATCTGATTGCAATATACAACATTTGGATTACAATAAACAATCATCTTAATTTCATCCCTTGACTCCCACTGCTGTTTGAAAGATAAACATTGCCTCTGAAAAGGTCTCAGACATGTGGAAATGCTTAGGAGCGCACGAGAAGAATTTTCCATGTGCTTCTATTGGCGTCATAATCGGCTTTGGTCTAATATGTCGTGGATACTAACAGTAGCCTATACTCTCACATTGAGCTTGTATCAAGTAGTGACAGGGCATGGGGGGGTGCTTATATTAAACACATTCAGTAGCTGAACTTTATTTATGATTTACGTTTTGCTCTTGCAAAATTATATTTATGTCACTGTACGGTTCCAACTGATATAGGCTACTGTAGCTGCTGTATCCTACCTACAGCAGCCCGCCACTTCATATTAGGTTATGTGACATTACAGTGTCATGCAGTAACATATGCACATATAATAATAATGCATTTTATGTAGCAGACGGCTTTCGGGACACTCAATGACATCTTACGTTAAAAAGGCCTACATAGAATATACTGCCGTACAAAGGGCAGGAGAACACTCACCTGGAATAGCCTTAAAACTTCTGACGGTATTTTCGTCTCGATGGCGTTGTGGTTCCTTACTGTACTTTTCATAGACTTTAAACATATTGATGGAGACCATGTCCCGCCGTGCGCTTTCGCGCGAGGAGGTGCCATCGGTAGTTTCGTGGATATCACTGTCCTGCTGCGTAATTTCGAATGGCTCGTCTGATAAAACTTCCCCGATACCGGAATGAAAAAATAACATCAAATGCACCAGATGTAATAATATCTTCGTCATATTTTCGATGCAAAACGAATTATTCCATCAAGGACCGTCTTTCTTTAGTGTTTGAATGTGCCAAAATGTGAGAAAAATCCTCCCCAGCTCTCGGCAGTGCAATTCCAGGACGCGCTTGATTAGTTGTTTTTCTTTTTAGTCATATGTAGATTGGAGGTCAACATTTAAATCGGTAAGTCGTATGGCAAACTTCACAGCATATTGCTCCACACTGTTTTCTTACTGACAGAGAGACCAGGGGGTAGACTACTGCTTTAGCAGTGACAGATGGTGACGCTTTGCAGCGCCCAGCCAACGAGAGAGTCAAGTCCGCAGATCTCCCACATTGTAGAATAACTGTATGTGCTGGCTGCTGTTAAAATGTACAGTACTTTAGATATTGCAACTATGAAAACAGGAATTATATTATATTATTATTAAAGGTTTTCATACATCATTTAAAAAAAGCATTTACACTCTAAACCTAACTAATTAAATTAATTTTGACTGTTTGAACTATAATGTCTATTCCGTTCCATTCTGGATAATCATAGGCATGATGATCACACAATGACTGGGGCACAGGGCACTCCCTTGTAGTGAAGAGTTGCATGAAGAATTGATGTTTTGGTGGCATGCCGATATGTAAAGACATATCTCCCTTCCTGGTCTCTCCAGCCAACCATGTGATGTTAAGACCTTTTGTGAGGTGCTCTTGTTTTTCTTCCATTTCATTCTTTTGTGGCCCCTCGGTCGGAGGGCCCTGCTGGAGCCTCCTGCGTTTCTGGGGTCTTGATGTCTAGTTAACAGCAGCACAATGCGGACCCTGTGAGAGAGGTGGTGACAGCCTGGCTACTGGGGTCAGTGAGCCATTAAAATACCTTCTACTGGCCCGACGGGAATCACTGGGGCCTTTCACACCATGCTTTACATGTCCTGCAACAGCACTAAAAGCCCCCTGCTCCTGAAGCACTCACTAAAGCAAGGATTGTCTTAAGGTTTTCACTACATAGCCCAAGCAAGATCATATCAGCCTCAGCTGTCATCATGTGTCGCGATCATGGTAGACCCTTCCCTTTAGAGCTACCCATAATTTCCTTTGTAACAATGAGGTTGGAATAATACTGTGAACTTGTGAAAATTGTGTTAATGCCCTTTTAGTGTAAGAGCTGTTTGAAAAGACCACCTGGTGATGTCACCAGGCGGTAAATTAGTTAATAGACCAATAAGAAAGCGAGTTCCAAACCTCTCTGCAATAATTTCCCTTCCCCACCCAGACCAATCCAAAACAGTCCTAGAAAAATGATTGCTTGAGAAATGTCTCTTAGCTAAGAAACTATTTTTGTTTCTTCTGGACCATTTTAATTGAAAACAATCACAGTGAGGTACTTAATTGTTACCCAGAAAGGAAATTAATATTGAGAAAGAAATTAATATTGAGATAAAAATGGCTGCATTGGACCTTTAACTGTTCATCATTTCATATTTCTTTAATCGGTACAGCAGACACTGGCCAAGACAATGGCCCCTCACACATAAGACCATTTAAAAAATGGCATTCCGTATGACATCATGCATGCATGAATCACCTCTGGTAGAGAGATGAAGTAGGGGGACAGAAGAAAATGCTTTGATTCACAGAATATCTGCCTGGGGCGTTCATCAAGGAGTGAAAGACAGTGAGTCCGCCATGTTGCTTTTGGCTGGACACCAATCTCCCCTCGACTTGTTTTCTTACTGCTGGCTAGGACTAAATGACCGCTCTGACTGATTTGGTCATGGATGTCCAAAGGCCATGAAAACCCCTCCATTACTCATCTGATCCCTGCCAAGATGTCCATGTGTGATCACACAGACCCTCACCAGACTGGGTCCTCTGCCATACCTCCCTCATGGACACTCAGAGAGAAGAGTTCACATCAATGTCCTCCTTCTGAGAAAAACAGACAGCAAGACAGACAGCCTTCCTCTCCCAGAGAGATATCCGGAACAGCTCCTGCATTTGCATAGCAGCACATTTAGCGATCAACGCCAACAGAAGATGGAATGCCTCCTGGAAAGGATTTGTTATGACAAATGTATGGCCCAA
Organism: Oncorhynchus tshawytscha; assembly: GCF_018296145.1. NCBI lineage: Eukaryota > Metazoa > Chordata > Actinopteri > Salmoniformes > Salmonidae > Oncorhynchus > Oncorhynchus tshawytscha. Next base: position 18,772,431 of record NC_056452.1, on the reverse strand, counting down.
ATCTCAGCAAATTGCAGGGTTTACTGGGTATAGATGGCATCTGAGTGGGACTGGAGTAGTTTATCCCCCCCCCACACACCACCTGGGTTGCTTGCTGACAGAATGATCACATCAGGGTGTATTTCTGCAGGCCTTGTCTCGTCCAGCCGGGCCGCTCAGACGTCTGATTTCTGAATAAAGGCCTGACCCAGTGCCATGGCCTGTCGGAGCGCCGCATAAAAAGTGAGTGATTTATCATTGGGGTTCAGACATTTGGGTTCAGTAACAAAGGTAAAGAGCTGCTCTCAGCAGTGCGAGCAGCGCTAGCTGAGCGGTGCAGCTCCTCTCCTGAGACCCACTACATCTGCAGAAACTCAACCCACGGACAGAGCCAGCAATCAACATGATGGATTTCACCTCCAACGTTCGCTTCATGTGACCCAATTAAAAAAATACTTTTGTGTGTTATTATTACTGCAAGAAATCATTATAGATACAACATTAGACTTGAGGTATATTCTCTGACCACTTATGAATACACCAAAGTTATCTTTGCCTCAGTAAGGAGCGCTGGAGTTTTTCCCTTCAACTCAGGAATAATTGGCTGTAGATAGGGGAACTCCCTTAGCACTTAGGCAGAGAAAGAAACCATATAGTCTTGAATCAAAGTTACATCCACTCATTAGATGGTTTTATTTCTTCAGCTCATTTTCTTCAAATCCCAGAGTAATCTTTAAGCCTCTGTATCAGTCTGCAGTATATCTGCCAAGACACTTACAACTAATACAGTAAAGCTCAGTCACTTACACAATTGACCGTATGAACTCTTACCATTGCACTCACGCACACAATCTACTGAGATGGACCATTCTCTATCTCTTATGACGCTATGTCAAGTTATTATCAGTTGATGATCACTTTCCAGAACGTGAACTCATTGCTTTGATTACTTAAAGCAAGTTTTAATTGAATTGTTGGTCATTCTTAATGCGAGATGCCTATCTGAAAACAAGCAATCCTGATGTGTTTGGGCACTTTTGAAAAATGGACAAAGCTATTGAGTTACAACCATTATTCACTGTTGGAGGCTTCTGTTTGGACGACACAGTGAGTTTGGCTGAGAAACAGCTGTATCTGCTTCAGGCAGGGGGAATGGGCCACGCCAATGGTCCAGTCGCTCTATGGCCCCTCTTTTGTTTATGCCTACGATGAGTTGCGGAAAGCGTGATTGGTCATAGAGCGTTGTATTCAATCCACATGGTAATCAATCACTTCAAGGGCTCCCAAACAGGGAGGCCATTTTCCCATCATCATTCAGTCAGTGAGACCATTACACTTCACTTTAATGCACCAAATGGACTGACGACTGGCACTGCTCTCTCCCCTCCCATCCACACCGTTTCGTTTGGCTGTCTATAAATCACTCCGTAATGCTGTGACTTTGGCCCTGCGCAACTGAAATGGAAGAGATTTGCCCTTAAGCCATTTTTTTATTCTAGTCTATGTGTGATATATCAGTGCTCGGACGCAAATGATTTGAATGAAGTGTGTAATTTATCAGCCAGTTTTGAAGTTGTGCCCCCCTCCTCTTCCCTCCAGCCCATTTTGTCATGAGAGAGAATGGAATTAGCTTGGTGTATTTCAGACAGACTTTTCTGGCCAAGCACATTGTTTCTCTTGGCCTCACACAGTAAGTCTGGCATTATGGGCTTTTTTTGTGCCTTGAAATATTTTTTTTTCATTGATCCATATGGGAATGCTTGATTTTAAGCAGGATCTAAGACGAAGCTATACTCTGTTAGGGGCCTGGATTTGCATCCGTATTCTCATAGTGCTTTGATGAAATACTCAGTAATATCGATAATCATGATAATAGTAGATGGCTGCCGTTTTAGGATCTCCAAACGAATTGTACTATTGAGTTCGTTTTTTCGTGTTATTTGTTACTTATTTTGTACTTAATGTTTCTGCCACTATGTCTTATGACCGAAAAGGGCTTCTAGATATAAGGACGGTGATTACTCACCCCGTACTGGAGGAATACTTTTTCTTTAACGAGTCGGACGGGAAGGATTTACTTCAGATGCCCAACAAGGCCCTCATCCCTGACATTCGCAGGAGGAAGAGACAGAGATATCGGGGACGAAGGTTTGGGTGCCTCGTAAGGATCCGACGACGAGTGGGTAATCTGCCTTTACCATCAGTCCTAATAGCCAATGTACAATCATTGGATTGTTTCTCATCCAGCACCCATACCAGCCAGTCATCTAGCAGCCACACCAACCAGCCAGTCATCTAACACCTACACCGACAAGTGATCTAGCAGCTACCTACAAAACCACTCATCCAGCACCCATACCAACCAGTCATCTAGCAGCCACCTACACCAACCAGTCATCCAGCACCCATACCAACCAGTCATCTAGCAGCCACCTACACCAACCAGTCATCTAGCAGCCACCTACACCAACCAGTCATCTAGCAGCCACCTACACCAACTAGCCAGTCATCTAAAACCCAAAACAACCAGTCATCTAGTAGCCAACTACGCTAACCAGTCTTCTAGCACCCACACCAACCAGACATCTAGCAGCAACCTACACCAACCAGTCATCTAGCACCTATACCAACCAGTCATCTAGCACCCATACCAACCAGTCATCTAGCACCCATACCAACCAGTCATCTAGCACCCATACCAACCAGTCATCTAGCATCCACACCAGCCAGTCATCTAGCACCTACACCAACCAGTCATCTAGCAGCCACCCACACAAACCAGTCATCCAGCACCCGCACCAACCAGTCATCTAGCAGCCACCCACACCAACCAGTCATCTAGCAGTCACCTACACCAACCAGTCATCTAGCACCCATACCAACCAGTCATCTAGCAGCCACCTACACCAACCAGTCATTTAGCACCCATACCAACCAGTCATCTAGCAGACACCTACATCAACCAGTCACCTAGCACCCACATCAACCAGCCAGTCATCTAGCACCCACACCAACCAGTCATCTAGCACCCTCACCAACCAGTCATCTAGCAGCCACCTAGACCAACCAGCCAGTCATCTAACACCCACACCAACCAGTCATCTAGCAGCCACCTACACCAACCCGTCATCTAGCACCCATACCAACCAGTCATCTAATAGCCACCTACACTATCCAGTCATCTAGCACCCACACCAACCAGACATCTAGCAGCAACCTACCCCAACCAGTCAACTTGCAGCCACCTACACCAAACAGTCATCTTGCACCTATACCAACCAGTCATCTAGCACCCAAACCAACCAACCACAACAACCAGCCAGTCATCTTGCACCCACACCAACCAGTCATTTTGCACACACCTAGACCAACCAGTCATCTAGCACCCAAACCAACCAGTCATCTAGCAGCCACCTACACCAACCAGTCATCTAGCACCCACACCAACCAATCATATAGCAGCCACCTACACCAACCAGTCATCTAGCACCCACATCAACCATCCACACCAACCAGCCAGTCATCTTGCACCCACACCAACCAGCCAGTCATCTAGCACCCACACCAACCAGTGATCTAGCAGCCACCTACACCAACCAGTCATCTAGCACCCATACCAACCAGTCATCTAGCAGCCACCTACACCAACCAGTCATCTAGCACCCATACCAACCAGTCATCTAGCAGCCACCCACACCAACCAGTCATCTAGCACCCATACCAACCAGTCATCTAGCACCCACACCAACCAGCCAGTCATCTAGCACCCACACCAAAAGTCATCTAGCAGCTACCTACACCAACCAGCCAGTCATCTTACACCCACACCAACCAGTCATCTAGCATCCACGCCAACCAGTCATCTAGCCGCCACCTACACCAACCAGTCATCTAGCACCCACACCAACCAGTCATCTAGCAGCCATACCAACCAGTCATCTAGCAACCACACCAACCACCCACACCAACCAGCCAGTCATCTAGCACCCACACCAGCCAACCACACCAACCAGCCAGTCATCTAGCACCCACATCAACCGGTCATCTAGCAGCCACCTACACCAACCAGTCACCTAGCACCCACACCAACCGGTCATCTGCCACACACACCGGCCACCCTCACCAACCAGTCACCTAGCAGCCACCTAGACCAACCAGCCAGTCATCTAACACCCACACCAACCAGTCATCTAGCAGCCACCTACACCAACCAGTCATCTAGCACCCACACCAACCAGTCATCTAGCAGCCACCTACACCAACCCGTTATCTAGCACCCATACCAACCAGTCATCTAATAGCCACCTACACTATCCAGTCATCTAGCACCCACACCAACCAGACATCTAGCAACAACCTACACCAACCAGTCAACTTGCAGCCACCTACACCAAACAGTCATCTTGCACCTACACCAACCAGTCATCTAGCACCCAAACCAACCAACCACAACAACCAGCCAGTCATCTTGCACCCACACCAACCAGTCATTTTGCACACACCTAGACCAACCAGTCATCTAGCAGCAACCTACACCAACCAGTCATCTAGCACCCAAACCAACAAGTCATCTAGCAGCTACCTACACCAACCAGTCATCTAGCAGCCACCTACACTAACCAGTCATCTACCCCCATACCAACCAGTCATCTAGCACCCACACCAACCAACCAGTCATCTAGCACCCATACCAACCAGTCATCTCGCAGCCACCAACACCAACCAGTCATCTAGCACCCACACCAACCAGCCAGTCATCTAGCACCCACACCAACCAGGCATCTAACAGACACCTACACCAACCAGTCATCTAGCACCCATACCAGCCAGTCATCTAGCAGCCACCTACACCAACCAGTCATCTAGCACCTATACCAACCAGTCGTCTAGCACCCCTACCAACCAGTCATATAGCACCGACATCAACCAGCCAATCATCTAGCACCCACACCAACCAGTCATCTAGCACCTACATCAACCAGGCATCTAGCAGCCATACCGACCAGTCATCTAGCAGCTACCCACAACAACCAGTCATCCAGCAGCCACCTACACCAAGCAGGCAGTCATCTAAAACCCAAACAAACCAGTCATCTAGCAGCCATCTACACTAACCAGTCATCTAGCACCATTACCAACCAGACATCTAGCAGCAACCTACACCGACCAGTCATCTAGCACCTACACCAACCAGTCATCTAGCAGCCATGCCAACCAGTCATCTAGCAGCCACCTACACAAACCAGTCATCTAGCACCTATACCAACCAGTCATATAGCACCCACATCAACCAGCCAGTCATCTAGCACCCACACCAACCAGTCATCTAGCACCTACATCAACCAGTCATCTAGCAGCCATACCGACCAGTCATCTAGCAGCTACCCACACCAACCAGTCATCTAGCAGCCACCAACACTAACCAGTCATCTACCCCCATACCAACCAGTCATCTAGCACCCACACCAACCAACCAGTCATCTAACACCCACACCAACCAGTCATCTAGCAACTACCTACACCGACCAGTCATCTAGAACCCACACCAACCAGTCATCTAGCAGCCACCTACACCAACCAGTCATCTAGCAGCCACCTACACCAACCAACCAGTCAGTCATCTACCACCCACACCAACCAGTCATCTAGCAGCCACCTACACCAACCAGTCACCTAGCATCCACACCAACCAGTCATCTAACAGACACCTACACCAACCAGTCATCTAGCACCCATACCAACCAGTCATCTCGCAGCCACCAACACCAACCAGTCATCTAGCACCCACACCAACCAGCCAGTCATCTAGCACCCACACCAACCAGTCATCTAACAGACACCTACACCAACCAGTCATCTAGCACCTATACCAACCAGTCGTCCAGCACCCATACCAACCAGTCATATAGCACCGACATCAACCAGCCAATCATCTAGCACCCACACCAACCAGTCATCTAGCACCTACATCAACCAGTCATCTAGCAGCCATACCGACCAGTCATCTAGCAGCTACCCACACCAACCAGTCATCTAGCAGCCACCTACACCGACCAGTCATCTAGCAGCTACCTACACCAACCAGTCATCCAGCAGCTACCTACACTAAGCAGCCATTCATCTAAAACCCAAACCAACCAGTCATCTAGCAGCCATCTACACTAACCAGTCATCCAGCACCATTACCAACCAGACATCTAGCACCCACACCACCCAACCAGTCATCTAACACCCACACCAACCAGTCATCTAGCAACTACCTACACCGACCAGTCATCTAGAACCCACACCAACCAGTCATCTAGCAGCCACCCACACCAACCAGTCATCTAGTAACTACCTAGACCGACCAGTCATCTAAAACCCATAACAACCAGTCATCTAAAACCCATATCAACAAGTCATCTAGCACCCACACCAACCACCCACACCAACCAGCCAGTCATCTATCTCCCACACCAACCAGTCATCCAGCTGCCACCTACACCGACCAGTCATCTAGCACCTACACACACCAGTCATCTAGCAGCCATGCCAACCAGTCATCTAGCAGCCACCTACACAAACAGGTCATCTAGAACCCATACCAACCAGTCATCTAGCAGCCATCTACACCAACCAGTCATCTAGCACCCATACCAACCAGTAATCTAGCAGCCACCTACACCAACCAGTCATCTAGAACCCATACCAACCAGTCATCTAGCAGCAACCTGCACAAACCAGTCATCTAGCACCTATACCAACCAGTCATCTAGCAGCCACCTTCACCAACCAGTCATCTAGCCCCTATACCAACCAGTCATCTAAAACCCATATCAACAAGTCATCTAGCACCCACACCAACCACCCACACCAACCAGCCAGTCATCTAGCACCCACACCGACCAGTCATCTAGCACCTACACCGACCAGTCATCTAGCACCCACACCAACCAGTCATCTAGCACCCACACCAACCAGTCATCTAGCAGCCACCTACACCAACCAGTCATCTAGCACCCATACCAACCAGTCATCTAGCAGCCACCTGCACCAACCAGTCATCTAGCACCCACACCAAACAGTCATCTAGCAGCCACCTACACCAACCAGGCATCTAGCTCCCTCACCAACCAGTCATCTAGCAGCCACCTAGACCAACCAGTCATCTAGCAGCCACCTACACCAACCAGTCATCTAGCACCCATACCAACCAGTCATCTAGCAGCCACCTGCACCAACCAGTCATCTTGCACCCACACCAACCAGTCATCTAACAACCACCTACACCAACCAGTCATCTAGCACCCACACCAACCAGTCATCTAGCAGCCACCTACACCAACCAGTCATCTAGCACCCACACCGACCAGTCATCTAGCACCTACACCGACCAGTCATCTAGCACCCACACCAACCAGTCATCTAGCACCCACACCAACCAGTCATCTAGCAGCCACCTACACCAACCAGTCATCTAGCACCCATACCAACCAGTCATCTAGCAGCCACCTGCACCAACCAGTCATCTAGCACCCACACCAAACAGTCATCTAGCAGCCACCTACACCAACCAGGCATCTAGCTCCCTCACCAACCAGTCATCTAGCAGCCACCTAGACCAACCAGCCAGTCATCTTGCACCCACACCAACCAGTCATCTCGCAGCCACCAACACCAACCAGTCATCTAGCACCCACACCAACCAGCCAGTCATCTAGCACCCACACCAACCAGGCATCTAACAGACACCTACACCAACCAGTCATCTAGCACCCATACCAGCCAGTCATCTAGCGGCCACCTACACCAACCAGTCATCTAGCACCTATACCAACCAGTCGTCTAGCACCCCTACCAACCAGTCATATAGCACCGACATCAACCAGCCAATCATCTAGCACCCACACCAACCAGTCATCTAGCACCCTACATCAACCAGGCATCTAGCAGCCATACCGACCAGTCATCTAGCAGCTACCCACAACAACCAGTCATCCAGCAGCCACCTACACCAAGCAGGCAGTCATCTAAAACCCAAACAAACCAGTCATCTAGCAGCCATCTACACTAACCAGTCATCTAGCACCATTACCAACCAGACATCTAGCAGCAACCTACACCGACCAGTCATCTAGCACCTACACCAACCAGTCATCTAGCAGCCATGCCAACCAGTCATCTAGCAGCCACCTACACAAACCAGTCATCTAGCACCTATACCAACCAGTCATATAGCACCCACATCAACCAGCCAGTCATCTAGCACCCACACCAACCAGTCATCTAGCACCTACATCAACCAGTCATCTAGCAGCCATACCGACCAGTCATCTAGCAGCTACCCACACCAACCAGTCATCTAGCAGCCACCAACACTAACCAGTCATCTACCCCCATACCAACCAGTCATCTAGCACCCACACATAGCAACCAACCAACCAGTCATCTAACACAGTCATCCACACCAACCAGTCATCTAGCAACTACCTACACCAACCAGTCATCTAGAACCCACACCAACCAGTCATCTAGCAGCCACCTACACCAACCAGTCATCTAGCAGCCACCTAGCACCAACCAACCAACCAGTCATCTACCACCCACACCAACCAGTCATCTAGCAGCCACCTACACCAACCAGTCATCTAGCATCCACACCAACCAGTCATCTAACAGACACCTACACCAACCAGTCATCTAGCACCCATACCAACCAGTAATCTAGCAGCCACCTACACCAACCAGTCATCTAGAACCCATACCAACCAGTCATCTAGCAGCAACCTGCACAAACCAGTCATCTAGCACCTATACCAACCAGTCATCTAGCAGCCACCTTCACCAACCAGTCATCTAGCCCCTATACCAACCAATCATCTAAAACCAATATCAACCAGTCATCTAAAACCCATATCAACAAGTCATCTAGCACCCACACCAACCACCCACACCAACCAGCCAGTCATCTAGCACCCACACCGACCAGTCATCTAGCACCTACACCGACCAGTCATCTAGCAGCCACCTACACCAACCAGTCATCTAGCACCCACACCGACCAGTCATCTAGCACCTACACCGACCAGTCATCTAGCACCCACACCAACCAGTCATCTAGCACCCACACCAACCAGTCATCTAGCAGCCACCTAAACCAACCAGTCATCTAGCACCCATACCAACCAGTCATCTAGCAGCCACCTGCACCAACCAGTCATCTAGCACCCACACCAAACAGTCATCTAGCAGCCACCTACACCAACCAGGCATCTAGCTCCCTCACCAACCAGTCATCTAGCAGCCACCTAGACCAACCAGCCAGTCATCTTGCACCCACACCAACCAGTCATCTAACAACCACCTACACCAACCAGTCATCTAGCACCCACACCAACCAGTCATCTAGCAGCCACCTACACCAACCAGTCATCTAGCACCCACACCAACCAGTCATCTAGCAGCCACCTACACCAACCAGGCATCTAGCACCCTCACCAACCAGTCATCTAGCAGCCACCTAGACCAACCAGCCAGTCATCTAACACCCACACCAACCAGTCATCTAGCAGCCGCCTACACCAACCAGTCATCTAGCACCCGCACCAACCAGTCATCTAGCAGCCACCTACACCAACCCTTCATCTAGCACCCATACCAACCAGTCATCTAATAGCCACCTACACTATCCAGTCATCTAGCACCCACACCAACCAGACATCTAGCAGCAACCTACCCCAACCAGTCAACTTGCAGCCACCTACACCAAACAGTCATCTTGCACCTACACCAACCAGTCATCTAGCACCCAAACCAACCAACCACAACAACCAGCCAGTCATCTTGCACCCACACCAACCAGTCATTTTGCACACACCTAGACCAGTCAAGCACCCAAACCAACCAGTCATCTAGCAGCCACCTACACCAACCAGTCATCTAGCACCCACACCAACCAATCATATAGCAGCCACCTACAGCAACCAGTCATCTAGCACCCACATCAACCATCCACACCAACCAGCCAGTCATCTTGCACCCACACCAACCAGCCAGTCATCTAGCACCCACACCAACCAGTGATCTAGCAGCCACCTACACCAACCAGTCATCTAGCACCCATACCCGTCTACAGTCAATCACGGACTACAGGAAGAAACCCAGCCCAGTCACGGACCAGGATGTCTTGCTCCCAGGCAGACTAAATAACTTTTTTGCCCGCTTTGAGGACAATACAGTGCCACTGACACGGCCTGCAACGGAAACATGCGGTCTCTCCTTCACTGCAGCCGAAGTGAGTAAGACATTTAAACGTGTTAACCCTCGCAAGGCTGCAGGCCCAGACGGCATCCCCAGCCGCGCCCTCAGAGCATGCGCAGACCAGCTGGCCGGTGTGTTTACGGACATATTCAATCAATCCCTATACCAGTCTGCTCAGTCATCTTCCCACATGCTTCAAGAGGGCCACCATTGTTCCTGTTCCCAAGAAAGCTAAGGTAACTGAGCTAAACGACTACCGCCCCAGCACTCACATCCGTCATCATGAAGTGCTTTGAGAGACTAGTCAAGGACCATATCACCTCCACCCTACCTGACACCCTTGACCCACTCCAATTTGCTTACCGCCCAAATAGGTCCACAGACGATGCAATCTCAACCACACTGCACACTGCCCTAACCCATCTGGACAAGAGGAATACCTATGTGAGAATGCTGTTCATCGACTACAGCTCGGCATTCAACACCATAGTACCCTCCAAGCTCGTCATCAAGCTCGAGACCCTGGGTCTCGACCCCGCCCTGTGCAACTGGGTACTGGACTTCCTGACGGGCCGCCCCCAGGTGGTGAGGGTAGGCAACAACATCTCCTCCCCGCTGATCCTCAACACTGGGGCCCCACAAGGGTGCGTTCTGAGCCCTCTCCTGTACTCCCTGTTCACCCGACTGCGTGGCCATGCACACCTCCAACTCAATCATCAAGTTTGCGGACGACACAACAGTGGTAGGCTTGATTACCAACAACGACCAGAGACGGCCTACAGGGAGGAGGTGAGGGCCCTCGGAGTGTGGTGTCAGGAAAATAACCTCACACTCAACGTCAACAAAACTAAGGAGATGATTGTGGACTTCAGGAAACAGCAGAGGGAACACCTAAACCAACCCCCCATCCACATCGATGGAACAGTAGTGGAGAGGGTAGCAAGTTTTAAGTTCCTCGGCATACACATCACAGACAAACTGAATTGGTCCACTCACACAGACAGCATCGTGAGGAAGGCGCAGCAGCGCCTCTTCAACCTCAGGAGGCTGAAGAAATTCGGCTTGTCACCAAAAGCACTCACAAACTTCTACAGATGCACAATCGAGAGCATCCTGGCGGGCTGTATCACCGCCTGGTATGGCAACTGCACCGCCCTCAACCGTAAGGCTCTCCAGAGGGTAGTGCCACCTACACTATCAGTCAGGTCTGCACAACGCATCACCGGGGCAAACTACCTGCCCTCCAGGACACCTACACCACCCGATGCTACAGGAAGGCCATAAAGATCATCAAGGACATCAACCACCCGAGCCACTGCCTGTTCACCCCGCTGCCATCCAGAAGGCGAGGTCAGTACAGGTGCATCAAAGCTGGGACCGAGAGACTGAAAAACAGCTTCTATCTCAAGGCCATCAGACTGTTAAACAGCCACCACTAACATTGAGTGGCTACTGCCAACACACTGTCAATGACACTGACTCTACTCCAGCCACTTTAATCATGGGAATCGATGGGAAATGATGTAAATATATCACTAGCCACCTTAAACAATGCTACCTTATATAATGTTACTTACCCTACATTGTTCATCTCATATGCATACGTTGATACTGTACTCTATATCATCGACTGCATCCTTATGTAATACATGTATCACTAGCCACTTTAACTATGCCACTTGGTTTACATACTTATCTCATTTTACGGACATATACCAGTCCTTCACATTATATACTGTACTCGATATCATCTACTGTATCTTGCCTATGCTGCTCTGTACCATCACTCATTCATATATCCTTATGTACATATTCTTTATCCCCTTACACTGTGTATGACAGTAGTTTTTTTTGGAATTGTTAGTTAGATTACTTGCTCGTTATTACTGCATTGTCGGAACTAGAAGCACAAGCATTTCGCTACACTCGCATTAACATCTGCTAACCATGTGTATGTGACAAATAAAATTTGATTTGATTTGATTTGATTTGATACCAACCAGTCATCTAGCAGCCACCCACACCAACCAGTCATCTAGCACCCATACCAACCAGTCATCTAGCACCCACACCAACCGGCCAGTCATCTAGCACCCACACCAAAAGTCATCTAGCAGCTACCTACACCAACCAGCCAGTCATCTTACACCCACACCAACCAGTCATCTAGCATCCACGCCAACCACTCATCTAGCCGCCACCTACACCAACCAGTCATCTAGCACTTGATTAGTGTGGTGTCAGGAAAATAACCTCACACTCAACGTCAACAAAACTAAGGAGATGATTGTGGACTTCAGGAAACAACAGAAACACACCAACCAGTCATCTAGCAGCCATACCAACCAGTCATCTAGCACCCATACCAACCAGTCATCTAGCAACCACACCAACCACCCACACCAACCAGCCAGTCATCTAGCACCCACACCAGCCAACCACACCAACCAGCCAGTCATCTAGCACCCACATCAACCGGTCATCTAGCAGCCACCTACACCAACCAGTCACCTAGCACCCACACCAACCGGTCATCTGCCACACACACCAGCCAGCCATCTAGCACCCATACCAACCAGTAATCTACACCCACAGCAACCACCCACAGCAACCAGCCAGTCATCTAGCACCCACACCAACAAGTCAGCTAGCAGCCACCTACACCAACCAGTCATCTAGCACCTACACCAACCAGTCATCTTGCACCCACACCAACCAGTCATCTAGCAGCCACCTACACCAACCAGTCATCTAGCACCCACACCAACCAGTCATCTAGCACCCACACCAACCAGTCATCTAGCAGCCACCTACACCAACCAGTCATCTAGCACCCATACCAACCAGTCATCTAGCAGCCACCTACACCAACCAGTCATCTAGCACCCACACCAAACAGTCATCCAGCAGCCACCTACACCAACCAGTCATCTAGCACCCATACCAACCAGTCATCTAGCAGCCACGTGCACCAACCAGTCATCTAGCACCCACACCAACCAGTCTTCTAGCACACATACCAACCACCCACAGCAACCAGCCAGTCATCTAGCACCCACACCAACCAGTTATCTAGCAGCTACCTACACCAACCAGTCATCTAGCACCCACACCAACCAGCCAGTCATCTAGCTCCCACACCAACCAGTTATCTAGCAGCCACCTACACCAACCAGTCATCTAGCACCCACACCAACCAGCCAGTCATCTAGCACCCACACCAACCGGTCATCTAGCGGTCATCTAGCAGCCACCTACACCAACCAGTCACCTAGCACGCACACCAACCGGTCATCTGCCACACACACACCAGCCAGCCATCTAGCACCCACACCAACCAGTCATCTAGCAGCCACCTACACCAACCAGTCATCTAGCACCCACACCAACCAGTCATCTAGCAGCCACCTACACCAGCCAGTCATCTAACACCCACACCAACCAGACATCTAGCACCCACACCAAACAGTCATCTAGCAGCCATACCAACCAGTCATCTAGCACCCATACCAACCAGTCATCTAGCAACCACACCAACCACCCACACCAACCAGCCAGTCATCTAGCACCCACACCAGCCAACCACACCAACCAGCCAGTCATCTGGCACCCACATCAACCGGTCATCTAGCAGCCACCTACACCAACCAGTCACCTAGCACCCACACCAACCGGTCATCTGCCACACACACCAGCCAGCCATCTAGCACCCATACCAACCAGTAATCTACACCCACAGCAACCACCCACAGCAACCAGCCAGTCATCTAGCACCCACACCAACAAGTCAGCTAGCAGCCACCTACACCAACCAGTCATTTAGCACCCATACAAACCAGTCATCTAGCAGCCACCTACACCAACCAGTCATCTAGCACCTACACCAACCAGTCATCTTGCACCCACACCAACCAGTCATCTAGCAGCCACCTACACCAACCAATCATCTAGCACCCACACCAACCAGTCATCTAGCACCCACACCAACCAGTCATCTAGCAGCCACCTACACCAACCAGGCCTCTAGCACCCACACCAGCCAGTCATCTAGCAGCCACCTACACCAACCAGTCATCTAGCACCCACACCAACCAGTCATCTAGCACCCACACCAACCAGTCATCTAGCAGCCACTTACACCAACCAGTCATCTAGCACCCACACCAACCAGTCATCTAGCAGCCACCTACACCAACCAGCCAGTCATCTAACACCCACACCAACCAGACATCTAGCACCCACACCAAACAGTCATCTAGCAGCCACACCAACCAGTCATCTAGCAACCACACCAACCAGTCATCTAGCACCCACACCAACCAGTCATCTAGCACCCACACCAACCAGTCATCTAGCAACCACACCAACCACCCACACCAACCAGCCAGTCATCTAGCACCCAGCCACCAGCCAACCACACCAACCAGCCAGTAATCTAGCAGCCACACCAACCAGCCAGTCATCTAGCAGCCACACCAGCCAAACACACCAACCAGCCAGTCATCTAGCAGCCACACCATCCAACCAGTCATCTAGCACCCACACCAGCCAACCACACCAACCAGCCAGTCATCTAGCACCCACACCAACCAATCATCCTGAGCCACACCAACTACCCACACCAAACAGACAGTCATCTAGCAGCCACCCACTCCAACCAGTCATCTAGCTGCCACCTACACCGACCAGTCATCTAGCACCCACACCAACCAGCCATTTAGCACCCACACCAACCAGTCATCTAGCAGCCATACCAACCAGTCATCTAGCAGCCACCTACACCAACCAGTCATCTAGCACCCATACCAACCAGTCATCTAGCAGCCACCTACACCAACCAGCCATTTAGCACCCACACCAACCAGACATCTAGCACCCACACCAAACAGTCATCTAGCAGCCATACC
The DNA here is from genome assembly GCF_018296145.1 of Oncorhynchus tshawytscha. Classification (NCBI taxonomy): domain Eukaryota; kingdom Metazoa; phylum Chordata; class Actinopteri; order Salmoniformes; family Salmonidae; genus Oncorhynchus; species Oncorhynchus tshawytscha. The sequence continues at coordinate 18,757,303 of NC_056452.1, read as the reverse complement.
AACCAGTCATCTAGCACCCACACCAACCAGCCAAACAACCATCCACCAACCCACACCAACCAACCAACCAGCCACCCACAAAACCACTCATCTTGCAGCCATCCACACCAACCAGTCATCTAGCAGCCAGCCACACCAGTCAGCCAGTCATCTAGCAACCAGCCAGCGGCAGCCCTGCTCTGCTCTGTGTGCCTGTTAGCGATGTGATTTCCCCTCTTACAGCTGTGAATACTGGGCCCCCTGCACCAGGGCAGCTTTGATCTCTGCCTCTCTGTCACTCAAAATTAGTTACCCCTCAGAATGGAGAAACTCTCTCTCCCTCTCTCCATATGCCTTTAACTCTCTCTCTCTCTCTCTCGCTCTCGCTCTCTCCCTCTCCCTCTCCCTCTCCCTCTGTCCCCCTCTGTCTCCAATGCTCTCTTTCTCTCTCTATTTGGGGGCATATTTGTGAGTTGGTTGTCAAGAGTACAGTAGCATCATTTGGTGAAAGATGGATCAAAAAGCAGTATTTTGCATTGGCCATGGTAGGATAGTCATCCATTGGAACTGATGTCTTCCATTCTAAGGGAACCAATTAACTCTCAGTCTCAGTGACTCTACCCAACCTCACATATCTACATCAAACCACACACACTCTTGTCAACGTGCCCAAATTGACTGTACTGGGGCTAATTTCAGGTTTCGTCTGACTTATTTCTCTAATTACAGCTTCCACAGAGCATGCTCTCGCTTACAGGCTTTTTCACATTGCCTGGAGCTATGATCTAACCCCAGTATGAACCTTTGACATCAAATATCTTGAACATGTAATGAGTGGAGTCTAAAGGTTGTCTGCTGCGTTCAACAGAAAAATCCCACACCTCACAAACCACTTTCTTTTAAGTTTCCTGTCTCTCTTTTGGTCTATGTTGAAGAGTGAAGTCAGTCAGAAAGATGGAGCCAAACATTGCTCACTCAGATATTCAATACCACTTCATGAAATTGCCTTGGGAGGTAGGGGACTCAATTTCAATGTGTAATCCCAATTCATTTCAATGTCTATCATGTCACAAGCAGGAAATAAAAAAGTGTTTTAAACGGTTGGCTTCCATTGAAAAACATTTAACAGGACGTCTACTATATGATTTAACCATCAACATATGTTTACTTCTCCCAATATGGAGCCCCCGCCGTAACTGAAAAATGTGTTTTTCAGATCAACCGTCAAATGTAACCCTCTCGTGTGAAAAGCACCTCACAAAAAGGGTATAGTGCTTTGCCAGCATTAGGGCGGGTGGTTGGGTGTTAGGGAGGGCTATAGTTTGTATGGGCGGCAGTAATCCCATTGGCTCTGCAACTCAGCAGGGGAAGCATTGCCTGGACTCTAAATGCTGTGGAGAATGTAAGAAAAAGGCAGTCTAGAGAAAATATTGTTAGAGAAGGCCCTGCGTGAGACAATAAGCCTGCATTGTGTGGCCTCCTCCCACCCATGTCACACTGTACCTCTGGTGTGACATCATTCACTATGGGTTGTCCCTTTAGTCCAGGCTCAGACAAAAGAAGATAAGAGATTTAGCTAAGAATCAGTTGAACATACTTATGTACTGATGCTATCCAGGTTGATGATCTTGATTGTAGTAATTTAGTTTCTTCATTCATAACACGTTTTTGTGTGGTCTTTTTTGGGGCTGAAAAGACCCTCAGACTCAAGTGGTTGTGGATACTAAAGACAGCAGCAGACCTGAAAAGAGAGAAAAGTATTTACTTTGTATTTGAAAAGGTTTGAGGCAATACAAATGAATGAACATGTGGACTTTTAAAATACATAGTACTGCTTTTCACAATATGTGGTACTGTCTTTTACAGTACTTAGTGCTGCCTTCTACTATACAGTGGCCAGTGAAAGTATTCACCTCCCTTGGCATTTTTCCTATTTTGTTTCCTTACAACCTGGAAATAATATTTGTATTATTTGATTTACACAACATGCCTACCACTTTGATGATGCAAAATATGTTTTATTGGGAAACAAATAAGAAATAAGACAAAAAAAACAGAAAACTTGAGAGTACATAACTATTCACCCCCCTAAGTCAATACTTTGTAAAGCCACCTTTTGCAGCAATTACAGCTACAAGTCTCTTGGGGTATAGCTCCAAAAGCTTGGCACATCGAGCCACTGGGATTTTTGCCCATTCTTCAAGGCAAAACTGCTCCAGCTCCTTCAACTTGGATGGGTTCCACTGGTGTACAGCAATCTTTAAGTCATACCACAGATTCTCAATTGGATTGAGGTCTGGGCTTTGACTACACCATTCCAAGACATTTAAATGTTTCAGCTTAAACCACTTGAGTGTTGCTTTAGCAGTATGCTTAGGGTCATTGTCCTGCTGGAAGGTGAACCTCTGTCCCAGTCTCAAATCTCTGGGAGACTGAAACAGGTTTCCCTCAAGAATGTTCATGGCGCCATCCATCATTCCTTCAATTCTGACCAGTTACCCAGTCCCTGCCGATGAAAAACATATCCACAGCATGATGCTGCCACTACCATGCTTCACTGTGGTGATGATATTCTCAGGGTGATGAGAGGTGCTGGGTTTGCGCCAGACATAGCGTTTTCCTTGATGGCCAAAATGCTCAATTTTAGTCTTATCTGACCAGAGTACCTTCTTCCATATGTTTGGGGAGTCTCCCACATGCCTTTTGGCGAACACCAAACATGTTTGCTTATTTTTTTCTTTAAGCCATGGCTTTTTTCTCTGGCCACTCTTCCGTAAAGCCCAGCTCTGTGGAGTGTACGGCTTAAAGTGGTCCTATGGACAGATACTCCAATCTCCGCTGTGGAGCTTTGCAGCTCCTTCAGGGTTATCTTTGGTCTCTTTGTTGCCTTTCTGATTAATGTTCTCCATGCCTGGTCTGTGAGTTTTGGTGGGCGACCCTCTCTTGGCAGGTTTGTTGTGGTGCCATATTCTTTAATGTTTTAAATAATGGATTTAAATGTGCTCCGTGCGATGCTCAAAGTTTTGGATATTTTTTAAATAATCCAACCCTGATCTGTACTTCTCCACAATGTTGTCCCTGATCTGTTTGGAGAGCTCCTTGGTCTTCATGGTGCCACTTGATTGGTGGTACCCCTTGCTTAGTGGTGATCCAGACCCTGGGGCTTTTCAGAACAGGTTTATATATACTGAGATTATGTGACAGATCAGGTGACACTTAGATTGTGTACAGGGGGACTTCACTTAACTAATTATGTGACTTTTGAAGGTAATTGTTTGCACCAGATCTTATTTCGGGACTTCAGAGCAAAGGCGGTGAATACAACTTGCAGACTTGTTTTCGAGTTGCTGTGCATTTTGTTGCCAACCTATTTTGCTACCTGACAACTTTACGTTTTTACTTTTTAATTACCGTTTATATTTTTGTTTTTTTCCTCAACTTTTTCACTCCGGACGCTTTATCTGGACACGGTTCGTCAGGACCTCCAACAGCCGAAGCTAAGTAGTAACATTAACATGATGCCTTCTAATTGCAGTCGCTGTACTCATAATATACAGGAGAACGATCGCCTTACGGCGAGGATAGCTGTGCTACAAGCCCAGCTTCAGACGCAATCGTTAGGCAAGGGTAATTTCAGTGTAGGAAAGGATGAAACAGCGTCTGTGCCACCAGTAAGTACAGATAGTAGTATAAATCCCCTGGCACAGTCCCCGCAGCCGGACAACTTTCTCACGGTTTCTGGAAGGAAATGCTGTAGGAACGCTCAACCGGTGTCGCTCATTCAGCCGACAGAAACTTTCAACCGGTTTTCCCCATTAAGCAGCGAGTCGGAGTCAGAGGCCGAGTCTTCTCTGGTCTCTACTCCTCCCGTTACGGGGTCTGAGACGCCGAAGCTTCCCACCATTAGCTCTGACAAATTGAAAACTCTAGTCATCGGTGACTCCATTACCCGCAGTATTAGACTTAAAACGAATCATCCAGCGATCATACACTGTTTACCAGGGGGCAGGGCTACCGACGTTAAGGCTAATCTGAAGATGGTGCTGGCTAAAGCTAAAACTGGCGAGTGTAGAGAGTATAGAGATATTGTTATCCACGTCGGCACCAACGATGTTAGGATGAAACATATTATTGGAGTGGCAGGGTAGCCTAGTGGTTAGAGCATTGGACTAGTAACTGGAAGGTTGCAAGTTCAAACCCCTGAGCTGACAAGGTACAAATCTGTCGTTCTGCCCCTGAACAGGCAGTTAACCTGCTGTCATTGAAAATAAGAATTTGTTCTTAACTGACTTGCCAAGTTAAATTAATATATAATATTTGAAAACAGGTGTTATTATTAAGTGTACCATGCCTTTGTCAAGGTATCTTAGAGACAATCTGTTCCTGCTTCGATTCAAAGCCCAGCCTCAGAGCTTGGTAGTAGTGAATGACATTCATCAGTAGACTGGTCCATGATGACACATGCTGTGTGACTCAACAGCACATCTCTCAACAGCGGTCACCTCCAGTGTCTAGACACATTCCTTCAACCTTCCTGAACTTCAATGATGCTGTTTTGAATCCAGGGCCAATAAAAGTCAGGTTGGGGAGAGGATAAACAGGAGGTTGGGGATCTGGAAGGGGGTTGTGGGGGTTGAACTCTGCAGCCTCCGGTTGTTTATATCCAGATTCATTAGGTCAGTAAAATACAGTCCTCAGCAGGATAAGTGGAATCTCAACCATCAACAGTTTGATTATCACTACCGGGGGGGATACACTCAGACAACGGGTTCAAGTTCTCAATGTCAGCGTTTGTAATTCGAACTGCTTGACTCCAGATGAAGTATGTCTGGACTGTTTCCACGTGGATGATTTGTCTGTTTATAAATGTATGTCGATTTAATGTTCATTTGGGATATTTGTATTTTCTTGTTTTTGCCTTTTTTTTATTTCCAGGAACAGCAGGGGACTGTCCTATACCAAACAATAAGACGGTTTTAGCAGCTTAGTTGTATAACTAAGATTAGTGTGAGTGGCCTGTTCGCACACTATGCAGCGGGTCAAGTTCATCGACGATACGAGCCAAGCCGAGCAAATCGTCCATCCCCAGAACAAACCATGCACTGCCTTATTTCATCATGAAAGTTTTATGCTTGGAAAAATAACAAGCTGGAAACCCAAGTGCTCAATCTAGAAAAAACCTAAACAAAAGGCTTCTGTTGTTACTAAATCAACGTTAATTTGTGACTTGGCAGCCCCTGCTTTAAGGAAGCCTGTGGTAAAAGGGTATTTCTTTCACATTGCTATCTGATGTCCTGGGTGGATTTTGTGTGATCATCTGGCATGACCTTGTAGATCTGAAATCAAGCCAGAACGACTTTCTTGAAAAGACGTCATCGCATATGTCTAACAGTAGATTTCTGTGTATCCAATTGCAAAGATAACAGTGAAGCATAATTAAACCTTTGTCAAGGAGATACTACATCCGATATTCCCCCTCTGAATCTAAGTCTAAGCACAGCTGAATTGGTCAGAGAGAGAGAGAGAGAGAGAGAGATAAAGAGAATGAGAACGAGAGAGAGGGAGATAAAGAGAGCGAGAGAGAGGGAGATAAAGAGCGAGAGCGAGAGAGGGAGATAAAGAGAGAGAGCGTGAGTGAGAGAGAGAGTGATAAAGAGAGAGAGCGAGAGAGAGAGAGAGAGATAAAGAGAGAGTGAGAGGGAGGGAGATAAAGAGAGAGAGGGCACGAGAGAGAGAGAGAGAGAGAGATAGAGATAAAGAGAGATAAAGAGAGAGTGAGAGGGAGGGAGATAAAGAGAGAGAGCGAGAGAGAGAAGGAGAGAGAGAGGGAGGGAGATAAAGAGAGAGCAAGAGAGGGGGCGATAAAGAGAGCGAGTGAGAGAGGGAGATAAACAAAAGACAGGGAGATAAAGAGAGAGTGAGAGAGAGGGAGATAAAGAGACAGAGCAAGAGAGAGGGAGGTAAAGAGAGAGAGTGAGAGAGGGAGATAAAGAGAGAGAGGGAGAAAAGAGAGAGTGAGAGAGGGAGACAAGGAGAAAGAGAGGGAGATAAAGAGAGTGCGAGAGATAGAGATAAAGAGAGAGAGAGGGGGAGAGAGGGAGATGAAGGGAGAGGGGGAGAAAATGGCACGCTTAAAAAGAAAGTCACATTCATGAAGGAGGGAACCATTCCTGCATATTCTAAAATGAAATTAAAAATGTCATTCTCTGTGGCAACAGGTCCATTTCAGGATGTAAGGCTAAGGTATAAGAAACAGGTGAAGACCAAGAAACCAGGCCCGTTTTGGGTTTGGAGGGAATACATCATGCAGGTTCATTTGACATGGTGCTGATGACTCCGTGTGACTTGTCAATTGGCCCTGAACGACCTGAACGTCACCTGAGTACTAGTACAGCTATTACTGTAACTATCCCTACATGAAACAAGGCCTCGACTTAATACAATGAGCAATCTGAGAGGCACCACATTTGTCATCATTTGGTTGGAGATTAATACTGTATGTGTTTTCGATGCATCACTGACATGTGTTCCCTGTCTGAACTCTGACCCTGTCTGAAGCCCGGCCCTGTCTGAACCACGACCCTATCTGTGTAGTGTACAATTGCTGTATCTTTGTGTGTATATGTGCGTGCGTGCCTGCCTTCGTGTGTGTGTGTGTGTGTGTGTGCGTGCGTGCGTGAGTGCCTTTTCTTGGGAACTAGATCGTGTTGTTGTTCCATTAGGGTGACCTCTTATTTGGAAATCAGACCAGTCTTGTCCAGTTAGTGTAAATGTGAGTATGCTGAAAATGTGTTCAAATCGGCTCAACAACACACATCAGAGCTTTATTAGCCTTCCTTCTTCAGATGGTTTCAAAAGGTTTGGTAGAGGTCAGGATGAAGCCGAAACAAGACTCATGGGTTGGAAAACAAGACCTACATGTGTGCTTGAATACATGTAGTTCTTCAAAAAATAGGAATTTGTCTGGCTATAGACCTGCATTTAATCAAACCCTCAACATGCCTGATGAGTTAAAACCAAGAAAAAATAAATTAGCTGGAATTCATAGGATAATTTTTTTTCTCTCTAAATAAATTAAACCTGCACTTGATTACATCAAGTAATGAGATGTTTTTTGTCAACCATATTTTTACAAGCTGAATAAATAGCTCTCTCAGAGGGAAGGTTAGCTACATTGGCCAATCTCTGGCATAGTGAAATCTGAATCATTACAGTAGCTAAATGATTTTGGGCAATCAGCAATGGAAGATTATGGTCGGACTCTCTGAGACTTCACCTCTATCTGAGGGAAGGTGAGGGGCACACAAGGTTCATAATATGGAGTAAACAAAAAAAATGTTTTTACAACTTGCTCGTAGAAAGACTACTTAAATTCAATATTTGTTTTTCTCTCTTAAGAGAACTAGAGTGTAAACAAGCCAGCCAATTCTAAAGCTCCTCAGTTAACTACTTATCACACGTCTATTACTCTGTCCACACAACTTTCCACAACAGTATTTTCCACTTTGTGATAACCACAGAAAGAAACCACCAACATACATGCATATACTGAAGTAATTGACGGTAATAGAAAAACTGTTGATTAGCTTTGCAGCAGTGCAGTAGCGAGTGTTTTATTTATAGTTTTTGGCTGTATAGTTGGAACAGTGGGTCTTTGTCTGCAGACAGAATGGTGCTCCCCATGGGTTCACCACAGGATCCCAGCTCTCACAGGCACAGGGAAACTATACATTGGAATACTTGACCTCCTATGAATGTTTTATTAGCGAGGGGAGTGAGTAAATTTTTTGGGGAAATCACACGCCCTAACACACACACACACACACACACACACACACACTGTCTTCAAACGTAATGAGTAGTGCCTGAATGCAGCATCTACATTAATGCTCTAGTTGACTTGTGAGGGGAAGGGAAGGGGTGCGGGAATTAGATAGGGAGAGGTGTGAATCATGCTTACCCTCTTATAATATGATCACTCTTTTGCTGATAATTTTCCTACACAGCAGGAAATGTACACTTGTAGTGTATTCAAGGTTTAAAAAGGATTCTAAAGTTAGCAATACCTACTTTAAAATGTCAGATTTGATTTGTCCTAAAGAAAAATAGATCAATCCCAATAAAAATGTATTTGAATTCTAATCCACACACTATTTTACATTTACTGTTGATGCAGGTTGATTTTTGTGCCGTGGCAAACTGGCTCAAATTAAGATCTTACATCTGTAGTGCTCTCACTGCTATGGAAATACAGTTTATCAAAATGAAATCTTCTCCAGACAGAGGTTTCAAATCCAAGTAATATCCCAGATGCGAGGTTAAGAACTGGGATCTCTTCACTCATTGGCTTCTGTGCTATGACGTATGGCTCTTGAGCTGTACAGCTCTATGTCTTGAGATATTAATAAAGTGTAAGAATTACTTTCCCAAGTGCTCATTCAAATAAAACACTTTCTGGTTTGAAATGGAGCTCATTCGTGCACAGGGGATATGTTTGAAGAGCTCTGCAGGTTTTACTTTGAAGGCCTTCACATCAAGGTGATGGGGGATTTTCCCTCCAATGGATCACTGTCTTAGTGGGATTTTGGTCTTCACTTTGAGGTGGTGTATTATTCGTTTGAGGGGTGAAAACTTAGATTCCTACTGAATCACCCGCTGAGGAATCCCTTACGGCTGCCCATTTAACCAGCGCCCCAGAGCCTGTCATAGCTTGGACCAGAGATACAGAAGTCCGAGCCAACTTCCTTCCCCCGTGATGAGATTACATTAGGAACACTTCCAGAATCTTCTCCTCTCCCATGACACACCTACCTCCTTTGTACACAAATAGACGTACAAGCTCTGCTCCGAGGTTATGGAAGTCCTCGTACAGAGAACTGAACCGTCTTCTTGACAGACTTGTGCAAATGAAGTCTGCAAAAGCGTTTGCAAATATTCCGCCTCACATCTTCATTTTCAAATGTGCTCTGCAGACGTCAACAATTCATCACCCCAGGCCTTGCTCCGGAGTTGCATGTCCCAGCACCTGTTTGAAGTGTTTGGTAGCCAGTCTGTGTTTCTTCGGGTGGGGGGTTGCCTTGCTCTTTCATGTATTTTAGTCATGTCTATCACCTTAAACTTAATTAGCTGCGCGCACACACACACACACACACAACACTTTGAGAGGTGCTGTTGGGACAGATAAGACCTGTGGGGGAAGCAAATGGACAAATGGTGAAGCAAAAACTGAGATGTGTTCTGAAGCTGCTGGGTTACATGGCTGGTTTTGGGAGCGGTCTCCAAAACGATTGCAGTGTTGCATGTCCAGGAGCTCAACCAGCTGACCTGCTACCGTGTGTATAACTTATTTGATTTTATTAGGACTCCCATTAGTTGACGCCAATGGCTACAGCCAGTCTTCCTGGGGTCCGACACATAACAAAAAATACATTACAGACTAAAATACTTCACAATTGACATATATTTAAAACATTAACAAAGACATTGCAGACTTACATACACTGAGTGTACACAACATTAAGAACACCATCTGTTTTTGACCTCAGAACAGCCTCAATTCATCAGGGCATGGACCATACAAGATATCAAAAGTGTTCCACAGGGATGGTGGCCCATGTTGACTCCAATTCTTCCCACAGTTGTGTCAAGTTGGCTGGATTTCCTTTGGGTGGTGGATCCTTCTTGATACACACAGGAAACTTTTGAGCTTGAAAAACCCCGCAGCGGTGCAGTTGTTGACACAAACCGGTGCCCCTGGCACCGACTACCATATCCCATTCAAAGGTACTTCAATTGTCTTGCCCATTCACCCTCTGAATGGCACACTTACCATGTCTCAACAATCCATGTCTCAACTGTCTCAAGGCTTAAAAAAATCCTTCTTTAACCTGTCTCCTATCCTTCATCTACTCCGTTTGAAGTGGATTTACTAAGTGACATCAACAAGGGATCATAGCTTTCACCTGGATTCTCCTGGTCAGTTTATGTCATCGATAGAGCAGGTGTTCAGAATGTTTTGTACACTCAAGTGTATATAAAAAAAAAAACACATTTGTGCAAAAAAAGACAAAGTATACAATAAATAAATAATACTAATAATAATACAGCTAAAGAATTGTGCAAGACAAGAGAGAGTTCAATTTTGCCATGGGGGAAGACCAGAGGAGGCTGGTGAGAGACACTATAGGAGGACAGGCTCATTGTAATGGCTGGGATAGAATAAATGGAACTGAGCCAAACATGTGGTTTCCATACGTTTGATATGTTTGATACCGTTCCATTAATTGCATTCCAGCCTTTAGAATGAGCCCTTCCTCCTGTAGCTCCTCCCACCAGCTTCCTCTGGGGCAGACATGTCGTCATAATCACCAATGGCATTCAAGTGAGCACCAACAATGACCTGCGGTCAATATACAGTATTTGCATATTCATATAAAAAAAAATCTCACTATGATCTTTTGGAAACTTAAAGTGTCACTGTGCATTGCCCTATGAACAGTAGGCATATACTCTTTGTGTGTGTATTGCATGTATGTATGAGTGTGTTTATTTGTGTACTTGTGTTCAGTGAGGGTGGGGGTGTGCAAATGTGGGAAAATGTTTGTTGTCTTCTGTACCGTGCAGTTGGCTGGACAGCGAGATCACTGTTGCTCAGACTGAGGTGTGTCTTGCCAACTGAGGAGTTGTCTAGGCAAGAGCAAGAACTCGTCCTGGATCACGCTGTCTGGCCATCACACGTCAGACTCAAAACAACGGTACTGTGAACAATTGTTCAGAAAAGGATATTATAGAAAGGGATGTACGGTAGGTTTTACTGATCACATGGGGACTAAAGTAAACCCCTGAGCGGCGTGTGTATCCCATCTTAAGATAGCAGAGACATGTTTTGGAAGCTTAGAAGTCTTAAAGGACCTTGATGAAAGACCTCAAGCAGCTAATAAGCATGCACACACACAAACACTCCAAGCTCTTATTTTACAACCTTTAACTAAACAATTGCAAAGTGGAGGTGACATTTTTACAAGTTGTTCCAACAGGGAAGCATGCTAATTTACTTGTATTCCGCTATTCTCGCACTTTATAGAGCTGAATGTAGTGGAAAATGGTTCTTTTGACAGCTTTGGAACCGACGCAAAACAATCAATTGAACTTTATTCTCTACCGTTCTAGTTTGTTAGGGGGAATAACTAGCAGACATATAATGTTGTGAACCCAGGTTATGGTGACATCGTATAGAACAGGATTTCCCAAACTTGGTCTTGGGCCCCTCCCAGGTACACTTTTGCATTTTGCCCTAGCACTACACAGCTGACTCAAATTGTAACGAACCTCGTCCTCCTCTTCTGAGGAGGAGTAGCGAGAAGGTTCGGAGGACCAATTTGCAGCGTGGTAAGTGTCCATAATGTTTATTTTACTACATAAACTGAACACTACAAAATACAAAACAATAAACGTGAAATGAACGAAACAGTCCCGTGTGGAAAGAACACGGAAGACAAACACCCACAACCCAAAAGTGAAACCCAGGCTACCTAAGTATGGTTCTCAATCAGGGACAACAATTGACAGCTGCCTCTGATTGAGAACCATACTAGGCCGAACTCAAAAACCAACATAGAAAAACAAACATAGACTGCCCACCCAACTCACACCCTGACCATACTAAAACAAAGATAAAATAACAGAACTATGGTCAGAACGTGACACAAATAATCAAAGGTTGATGGTGAGTTGGTTATTTGAATCATCTGTGTAGTGGTAGGACAAAAAACTAAATGTGTACCCAGGGGGGCCCAGGACCGTGTTTGGGAAACACTGCTATAGCACATCTTTCACTCTTTTCAGGGTATAGTTACACAGCTGCCGTATAAAACCAACCTCTTCCTCACTTTGCATTTTGTCTGTTGGCTATAAAGATATCCTTTAACTAGACTCCTCATCTCCTGTTACCTCTCTGCTACAAGAACACTTCAAGCACGGCTGAGCATTTAACCTCTACGGATCGGTGTCCCTAAACCGGGACAGTTGTTGCTCACTGGAGCATTAACATAAAAGCTATGGAAGTGTAGCTGGGGCCATGAGTGTTTTCTAATCACATGACCTGGCAGGGAAAAACTCAGGGCCCTACGTATGTGTGGCCAATCTCTTTCCTGTCATGATCTTATCACTGCTATAGCCTACAGGAGTGTCTCAACCTGGCTCCAAGAGCAAATTATCCCAAAGAAGCAGGCCCTCCCGTCTTCCATAAGCTTGACATTCACCAGGCTGTTTTGACTAACACTAACCATGTAAAATGGAACCAATACGCAACTGTAGAAGTATTTCTGTCCGTATTATCTACCAATGGAGGAAAGCATAATATGTCAGGATTTACTGACGTTGTCAATCCAAAGTGAACGAGGTTTGTAGCTACTGGCAACAGATGTCCCTCTGTGAGTGAAAAGAGTCACGTTGGAGCTCTCTTTACCCAAATAAGTGGTCATGACTACTGGGTGGGGGATTGGTCAACTCACCAAATATCATCCAAGAGGCCAAATCCTTCAGCATGGAGTTTCCACTTCAATATGTCTGTCAGAAATTCAAGTGTTTCTCATAATTTGAGCCTTTCCTGTTTTGGGGCCAGCCAGTAGGGTGGGTGAGTGCTTAACATTGGGACCTTTAAAGATGGCTGTATGGAACTTACTGTGCATAAAGCTGTCCTTCATAAGGGATACTGCAGTACACCCAAACAAATGCACCGATCAATATGACATTTGTTACCAAGCCACCAAAGCACAGCTTATGGAATGGGAGTATGTAATCGGAAGACAAAAACGATTTGGAGCAGTTTTTGTCGAACAGCGGGAGTGTGTCTGTGTTGTGGGAGGCGTGCCAACGACCACGGTGTTAGTTGGGGCTGTAGTTGGCCCATGACCACCCATGCTCTGGGAGAGAGAAAGTGTGTGTGTGGTGTGTGTGTGTGTGTTGCCTGAATAACAACAGCACACAAAGCCCTGTCCCCTCCTGCTGTGCCGCCTGTGAAAGTCAGCTGCTAATGGCCCCATATTGAACATATAAATACCATTCCATAAATGATTAGCCACACCAGCTAACGAATGGCTGTGGTTTCCTCCATAGGAGGAAGGTGTAGCCAAACAATAAACAACATGGTGTTTTATGAACGTCCCCTCATTGAATCGTTTGTACACCAGAAAAATGCTCTAGCATTGTAAAGGTCAGGCCAAAGTGTGTGTTTTTCCTTTTGTTCGACTAAACGGATGAAAACATTTACTGTAAACGCTCTCTCTTTCTCACACAACCCCCTTAACCCCGCCATGCTGGATGTGTCCAAAAAGTTGCTTGGAGCCATGAAAGTCTTTACTCAAAACCAATGTTGAAAATAGTTCAGCCAAATAGACAACAATACTGACCATAAACGCTGGAAAACCCAGAATGACTTGGAAACCCCCTGGGATTATAATCGCGTGTGGTTAATATATTACTGTTGACCTTTGGGTTGGACTGAGTAATATCTATTCAATATTTATCCTCCTCCACCGTTTTCATAGTGAGTGAGAGCAACCACAAGCCTCGGAGATTCATTCTTTTTTTTAAAGAAAATAAAGTACAGAGATAGATTGGTGCCAGAATTCTTGTAAATACACAGCATACAAAGTCAATGTGTACCGTGGTCTGTAGAATACAAAGAAAAATCACAAATCTATCTCCATAATAAAGGCCGAACCTTTGACCGACATCGATATGTCTTTTCTATAGCTCACATGTTCTATCTCTTCACTGATTATTCATTTGGGAGCAAAGTCTCAGGCTGATGTCCAAATATTCCTTAAAGGTACTGTTTGTGTGGGGAAAAAAACATACATTTGTTCGACGTCTGATGAACCAAACGATGACGAAACTCCACACACAGGCACCTGGAGAAGGCACGGCATTCATCATCGTGAGAACAGGACTTGACACATTTCTCCTGACATGATAGCAGAATCAGCATATTCAGAGTAATTTCTCTCTTGGCAAGGAGACGTCACCGTAAAAGTGAAGCCGAGTTGCAACTGTCATCAAAGCCAGAGGGTGGAATCTAGTTAGTGAGAATAATGGTGTCTTTAGCATTGGCAGATGGAAGAGAGAGACTTGCCAATGGAAGGTATACTCATATCCTCGGCTCCGTGGTCATTGTCGCAGGAGCAGTCATGGAAATATAATATTTTATTAATCGTCCGCAATTTTGGGAACTTCACACGAGGTTCAGAAGACAGCAAGAGTGGGTAATTATTGTAAGTGTTCAAAGCCAAGCACTTTGCTCTTAAAAGTAGGACACATTTTACATGCTAGCAGGACGGAGGAAATAGGATTCTGAGTGTAAAACGGACAGACACTGCAGTCTCTCGGCACTCTGTCCTCTTGATACTATTATTTGTGTTGTTCTTGGACTCCTGGAAACTGCCTGTGGCCCGGGAGAAATCTCCATCTTTGGATAGAAACACGACATTGACATTGATTTTTTTTCGGCAACTCTTCCCAAATGAGCTTGTCATAGAAATTCTCTCGGAACCACATTCCTGTGGAAGAAGACCTATGAAGATGTCTTCACATCTAGATATACAACAATTGCAAACAAGTGTAAAATAATCTCACTTTAATCAATGTGAAAGAGTTGCCCTCCTCACCACCCTCCAACATGCAACAATTTCATCGATTTTTACTGAGTTACAGTTCATGTAAGGAAATCAGTCAATTGAAATAAGTGAATTAAATCGATGGATTTCACATGACTGGGAATACAGATATGCATCTGTTGGTCACAGATACCTTAAAAAAAAGGTAGGGGCATGGCTCAAAAAAGCAGTCAGTATCTGGTGTGACCACCATTTGCCTCATGCAACACGACACATCTCCTTCACATAGAGTTGATCAGACTGTTGATTGTGGCCTGTGTGATGCTGTCCCACTCTTCTTCAATGGCTGTGCGAAGTTGCTGGATATTGGCAGGAACAGGAACACGTTGTGGTACACATTGATCCAGAGCATCCCAAACAGGTCTGGTGAGTATATAGGCCATGGAAGAGCTGGAACATTTTCAGCTTCCAGGTATTGTGTACAGATCCTTGCAACATGGGGCTGTGTATTATCATGCTGAAACATGAGGTGATAGCAACGGATGAATGGCACGACAATGGGCCTCAGGATCTCATCACGGTAACTCTGTGCATTCAAACTGCCATAAAATAAAATGCAATTGTGTTCATTGTCCATTGCTTATGTCTGCCCATACCATAACCCCACCACCACCATGGGGCACTCTGTTCACAACGTTGACATCAGCAAACCGCTCGCCCACACCACTTGATACACACTGTCTGCCATCTGCCCGGTATAGTTGAATTAATCTGTGAAGAGCACACTTCTCTAGCATACCAGTGGCCATCGAAGGTGAACATTTGCCCACTGAAGTCAGTTACAATGCCGAACTGCAGTCAGGTCAAGACCCTGGTGAGGACGACAAGCATGCAGATGAGCTTCCCTGAGACGGTTTCTAACAGTTTGTGCAGAAATTATTCGGTTGAGCAAACCCACAGTTTCAATCAGCTGTCCGATTGGCTCGTCTCTGACCATCCCGGGGGTGAAGAAGCCGGATGTGGAGGCCCTGAGCTGGCGTGGGTACAGGAGACCGGGTGGATGTACAGCCAAATTTTCAAAAAAAACATTGGAGGCGGTTTATGGTAGAGAAAGAACATTCAAGTCTCATAGAACATAGAACATCAACACTCTTAGAAAAAAAGGTGCTATCTAGAACTTAAAATGGTTCTTCGGCTGTCCCCATAGAAGAACCCTTTGAAGAACCCTTTTTGGTTCTGAGTAGAACCCTTTTGGTTCCAGTTAGAACCATTTTGGGTTCCATGAAGAACCCTTTCCACAGAGGATTCTACATATAACCCAAAATGGTTCTACCTTTTTGGAACCGTTTTGGAACCCTTTTTACAAAGACTACACATTTTAGAGTGACCTTTTATTGTCCCCAGCACAAGGTACACCTTATCATGCTGTTTAATCAGCTTCTTGATATGTCACACCTGTCAGGTGAATGGATTATCTTGGCAAAGGAGAAATGCTCACTACCAGGGATGTAAACAAATTTGTGCACAACATTTGAGAGAAATAGACTTTTTGTGCATATGGAACATTTCTAGCTCATGAAACACTTTAGGTGTTACGTTTATATTTTTCTCCAGTATATATGTTAGTGTTTACAAATGTTATCATCATAGCGTCATATCTCTCCTCTTTTCTATTTGCGACATTCAGAATGTCATGCACTTATTTACCTTATAGCCTGTGGGCACGGCACAATAATGCACATTCCTCACGCTTGCAGTTTAACCAATGGGCTCACAATTATCACCTTCCTCTCTTTCAACCAATGGGCGTAACTCTTGGGATGTATTTATATGTCAAGTTACCCTTGTTCTCTCACTTGCTGTTTCCAACAACCACCTCCCCACCACCACCACCACCACCACCAGCTTAAGGCCTGTCATCAAACCCCTTTTTCCCAGCAGGGGGGTCTCTGGCACCGAAGAGCATTCCTATTTTAATGCATTTTCATATTGCACTCCGTCTCGGTTGTTCCTTCAGTTAGCCTTTCCTCGATTGAACTGAGAAACAGAATCTTATTTCGACAGTTCTCCCAGGACCTCTATGGTTAACCACTGCTACTATCTGATGGGGAGTCTGCTGTGGTAATGGATAAGGGCCCCTGGTCCCAGGCAGACTGATGACTGTACGGTACTGTGCTGTATTGTACAGCCAGCAGACGAGGATCACTAGCACCATCTGTTGGTTTATACATAGTGACTCTGGATATGGATCCCACACACACACACACACACACACACTATTTGTAAGGTTAATCATGCTGCAGTAAATTACTATAACGCAATAAATAATTCCAATTATATGATGTATTCTATCTGGTTGAACATCACTAATGACATAACAAACAATGGAGTTACGGGGGTCCCAAATGACATTGTTTCACTCTTCTTTCATGATTCAATCTCCTGTCATGTGCTCCTACAAATTCAACAAAGATTTCTGGAAGCAAAGAAAGTATCTAAAAGTCGGACATGAATCTCAGAGCATCACCCATCTCCTCCTTTTATGTTGGTGACCTTCACCAGCATGTCACCGAAGATATTTCAGTGTGAAGATATGTAGATACTGTTTCTTCAATAGAAATCGCTGATCACACTTGTAGGTGATGCCGTGGCGACGTTGGCTAGCTAAGCTCATGCGCAGAAACACGTCATCGGGTCTAACGGTCGTCTCGCGCTGAACTGCACATGTGCAGGCCGTCAAATTAAAGTCAGTCCTTCGATGTAAAGTTGTTTTTGGCAAACATTTAAAAGGTGTCAGTTTGTCACTTTCACAAGGTTGGAGTAATAACATGTTCAACTACTTAAGACGTTGACTTGGATCTAGATTGTGCCTTTAGATTTGGAGAACATGAACAACTAAGGAAGAATGTTTCACTTCTATCATTGACTTCTCAAACCCCAGTCTGGTCTGCCGAGACTGCTTCACAAGCGTTCACGGAAGTCTTTCGATGTTGGGCCTTTGGGTTTAGAAACTCTGTGATGTCACCGAGGCTCAGCTCCATGAGCTGTTCAGTTCCGTCGGCCCATTATACTCGGGACATCATCACCTGCCGATTGCTGGCACATGTTTATGTCAACAACTATCAGCCAGCCAATTCTGACCGAGCCCCGATCGAGTTGAACTATGAGATGTTCATGTCGTCTCAGCCTAACCCCCTGAGGTGTGTTTACGGACATATTCAATCAATCCCTATACCAGTCTGCTGTTCCCACATGCTTCAAGAGGGCCACCATTGTTCCTGTTCCCAAGAAAGCTAAGGTAACTGAGCTAAACGACTACCGCCCCGTAGCACTCACATCCGTCATCATGAAGTGCTTTGAGAGACTAGTCAAGGACCATATCACCTCCACCCTACCTGACACCCTTGACCCACTCCAATTTGCTTACCGCCCAAATAGGTCCACAGACGATGCAATCTCAACCACACTGCACACTGCCCTAACCCATCTGGACAAGAGGAATACCTATGTGAGAATGCTGTTCATCGACTACAGCTCGGCATTCAACACCATAGTACCCTCCAAGCTCGTCATCAAGCTCGAGACCCTGGGTCTCGACCCCGCCCTGTGCAACTGGGTACTGGACTTCCTGACGGGCCGCCCCCAGGTGGTGAGGGTAGGCAACAACATCTCCTCCCCGCTGATCCTCAACACTGGGGCCCCACAAGGGTGCGTTCTGAGCCCTCTCCTGTACTCCCTGTTCACCCACGACTGCGTGGCCATGCACGCCTCCAACTCAATCATCAAGTTTGCGGACGACACAACAGTGGTAGGCTTGATCACCAACAACGACGAGACGGCCTACAGGGAGGAGGTGAGGGCCCTCGGAGTGTGGTGTCAGGAAAATAACCTCACACTCAACGTCAACAAAACTAAGGAGATGATTGTGGACTTCAGGAAACAGCAGAGGGAACACCCCCATCCACATCGATGGAACAGTAGTGGAGAGGGTAGCAAGTTTTAAGTTCCTCGGCATACACATCACAGACAAACTGAATTGGTCCACTCACACAGACAGCATCGTGAGGAAGGCGCAGCAGCGCCTCTTCAACCTCAGGAGGCTGAAGAAATTCGGCTTGTCACCAAAACCACTCACAAACTTCTACAGATGCACAATCGAGAGCATCCTGGCGGGCTGTATCACCGCCTGGTATGGCAACTGCACCGCCCTCAACCGTAAGGCTCTCCAGAGGGTAGTGAGGTCTGCACAACGCATCACCGGGGGCAAACTACCTGCCCTCCAGGACACCTACACCACCCGATGCTACAGGAAGGCCATAAAGATCATCAAGGACATCAACCACCCGAGCCACTGCCTGTTCACCCCGCTGCCATCCAGAAGGCGAGGTCAGTACAGGTGCATCAAAGCTGGGACCGAGAGACTGAAAAACAGCTTCTATCTCAAGGCCATCAGACTGTTAAACAGCCACCACTAACATTGAGTGGCTACTGCCAACACACTGTCAATGACACTGACTCTACTCCAGCCACTTTAATCATGGGAATTGATGGGAAATGATGTAAATATATCACTAGCCACTTTAAACAATGCTACCTTATATAATGTTACTTACCCTACATTGTTCATCTCATATGCATACGTTGATACTGTACTCTATATCATCGACTGCATCCTTATGTAATACATGTATCACTAGCCACTTTAACTATGCCACTTGGTTTACATACTTATCTCATATGTATATACTGTACTCGATATCATCTACTGTATCTTGCCTATGCTGCTCTGTACCATCACTCATTCATATATCCTTATGTACATATTCTTTATCCCCTTACACTGTGTATGACAGTAGTTTTTTTTGGAATTGTTAGTTAGATTACTTGCTCGTTATTACTGCATTGTCGGAACTAGAAGCACAAGCATTTCGCTACACTCGCATTAACATCTGCTAACCATGTGTATGTGACAAATAAAATTTGATTTGATTTGATTTGAGGAAGAGCAGGGTGTGTAATGAGAAAAAAGTGGTTATTGGGCACTATAAGTCTCGCAAAGAGCGTGAAGCGAAAATTGGAGCCAAGGCCACTAACCTGTTCATCAAAAATGTTGGTTCAGAAATGGATGAACATTTCCCAAGCCCCAGGTACCATCTCAGCTGATAGCCACCCAGTTCTTGGTAAAGCAACCAGGCAGAGGCAGTATCACCGTAAAACGCTGCGTGGCCAATGCAGATGTTGGGTTGTCTGTGCAGTGCCTTTCAGGTGGGGGAGGCAGTGGTGCCGCTACAGATCTGTTGGAACTTGAAGCCAAGCATGGGACTGAGAGCCTTGAAATTTGCTTAACATTGAAAAGCATCAAACACAACACTGATATGCTCTGCAAGATAAAGTATTTCTGCATTTCCAAAGTTTGTTTGTTTGAATTTGGCCAAGTCTAGATAAAGATAAGCTCAATCTGATCGAAATTTGAAAGTTGATTAAACAAAAAAAATAAAATTCCTTTGGTTTATTTTACTCTGTCTGTGCACAGAATATCAAATGGTATGTAAAGAGACAAGCTGGGCATTTAAAATAGCTGGTTGTAATAAAATGGCAAAAATCACACTCATGAACGCTTCAATGGAGGCTGCTAAGGGGAGGACGGCTCATAATAATGTCTGGAACGGCGATAATTGGAATGGCATCAAACACATAGAAACCATGGAAACCATGTGTTTGATACCATTCCACTGATTCCACTCCAGCTATTACCAAGAACCCATCGTCCCCAATTAAGGTGCCACCAACGTCCTGTGGCACGCAGACACACAGATCAAATCAAATCAAAGTTTATTTGTCACGTGCGCCGAATACAACAGGTGTAGACCGTACAGTGAAATGCTTACTTACAGGCTCTAACCAATAGTGCAAAAAAGGTGTTCGGTAAGTAATGAAATAAAACAACAGTAAAAAGACAGACTATATACAGTAGCGAGGCTATAAAAAGTAGCGAGGCTACATACAGACACTGGTTAGTCAGGCTGATTGAGGTGAGTATGTACATGTAGATATGGTTAAAGTGACTGTGCATATATGATGAACAGAGAGTAACAGTAGCGTAAAAGAGGGGTTGGCGGGTGGTGGGTGGCGGGAAACAATGCAGATAGCCCGGCTAGCCAATGTGCAGGAGCACTGGTTGTTCGGACCAATTGAGATAACTATACATTCATGTACATACTAACGTGACTATGCATATATGATAAACAGAGAGTAGCAGCAGTGTACAAAGAGGGCCTGGGGGGAGGGGTTGGGGGGGCACACAATGCAAATAGTCCACGTAGCCATTTGATTACCTGTTCAGGATTCTTATGGCTTGGGGGTAAAAACTGTTGAGAAGCCTTTTTGTCCTAGACTTACCACTTACCATGCGGTAGTAGAGAGAACAGTCTATGAGTGGGGTGGCTGGGGTCTTGACAATTTTTAGGGCCTTCCTCTGACACCACCTGGTGTAGAGGTCCTGGATGGCAGGCAGCTTAGCCCCAGTGATGTACTGGGCCGTACGCACTACCCTCTGTAGTGCCTTGCGGTCAGAGGCCGAGCAATTGCCGTACCAGGCAGTGATGCAACCGGTCAGGATGCTTTCGATGTTGCAGCTGTAGAACCTTTTGAGGATCTCAGGACCCATGCCAAGTCTTTTTAGTTTCCTGAGGGGGAATAGGCTTTGTCGTGTCCTCTTCACGACAGTCTTGGTGTTTTTGGACCATTGTAGTTTGTTGTTGATGTGGACACCAAGGAACTTGGAGCTCTCAACCTGCTCCACTACAGCCCCGTCGATGAGAATGGGGGTGTGCTCAGTCCTCCTTTTCCTGTAGTCCACAATCATCTCCTTAGTCTTGGTTACGTTGAGGGATAGGTTGTTATTCTGGCACCACCCGGCCAGGTCTCTGACCTCCTCCCTATAGGCTGTCTCGTTGTTGTGTCGTCTGCAAACTTAATGATGGTGTTGGAGTTGTGCCTGGACATGCAGTCGTGGGTGAACGGGGAGTACAGGAGGGGACTGAGCATGCACCCCTGTGGAGCTCCAGTGTTGAGGATCAGCGTGGCAGATGTGTTGCTACCTACCCTCACCACCTTGGGGCGGCCCATCAGGAAGTCCTGTATCCAGTTGCAGAGGGAGGTGTTTAGTCCCAGGATCCTTAGCATAGTGATGAGCTTTGAGGGTACTATGGTGTTGAATGCGGAGCTGTAGTCAATGAATAGCATTCTCACATAAGTGTTCCTTTTGTCCAGGTGGGAAAGGGCAGTGTGGAGTGCAATAGAGATTGCATCATCTGTGGATCTGTTTGGGCGGTATGCAAATTGGAGTGGGTCTAGGGTTTCTGGGATAATGGTGTTGATGTGAGCCATTACCAACCTTTCAAAGCACTTCATGGCTACGGACGTGAGTGCTACGGGTCTGTTGTCATTTAGGCAGGTTGCCTTTGTGTTCTTGGGCACAGGGACTATGGTGGTCTGCTTGAAACATGTTGGTATTACAGACTCAATCAGGGAAATGATGAAAATGTCAGTGAAGACACCTGCCAGTTGGTCAGCACATGCCCGGAGCACACGTCCTGGTAATCCGTCTGGCCCCGCAGCCTTGAGTATATTGACCTGTTTAAAGGTCTTACTCACGTCAGCTACGGAGCGTGATCACACAGTCGTCCGAACAGCTGATGCTCTCATTCATGCCTCAGTGTTGCTTGCCTTGAAGCGAGCATAGAAGTTATTTAGCTCGTCTGGTAGGCTCGTGTCACTGGGCAGCTCACAGCTGTGCTTCCCTTTGTAGTCTGTAACAGTTTGCAAGCCCTGCAACATAAGACGAGCATCGGAGCCAGTGTAGTATGATTCAATCTTAGCCCTGTGTTGACGCTTTGCCTGTTTGATGGTTTGTCGCAGGGCATAGAGAGATTTCTTGTAAACTTCCGGGTTAGAGTCCCGCACTTTAAAAGCGGAAGCTCTACCCTTTAGCTCAGTGCGAATGTTGCCTGTAATCCATGGCTTCTGGTTGGGGTATGTATGTACAGTCACTGTGGGGACGACGTCCTCAATGCACTTATTGATAAAGCCAGTGACTGATGTGGTGTATTCCTCAATGTCATCGGAAGAATCCCGGAACATGTTCCAGTGTGTGATAGCAAAGCAGTCCTGTAGTTTAGCATCTGCCTCATCTGACCATTTTTTTTTATAGTCACTGGTTTTTATATATAGTCACTGGTGCTTCCTACTTTAATTTTTGCTTGTAAGCAAGGATAGAGGAGGATAGAGTTGTGGTCGGATTTACCAAATGGAGGGCGAAGGAGAGTTTTGTACTCGTCTCTGTGTGTGGAGTACAGGTGATCTAGAATTTTTTTCCCTCTGGTTGCACATTTAACATGTTGATGGAAATTTGGTACAAATGATTTAAGTTTCCCTGCATTAAAGTCTCCGGTCACTAGGAGTGCCGCCTCTGTGTGAGTGGTTTCCTGTTTGCTTATTTCCTTATACAGCTGACTGAGTGCGGTTTTAGTGCCAGCATCTGTCTGTGGTGGTAAACAAACAGCCACGAAAAGTATAGCTTGTCCCATGATTCCTGCCACTACATAATGAGACTCCTTCCCCTCTATTTACATAACCACAGCAGAGGAATAATAGCCGTCCATGCATGGACTCTAACAGTAGACAGTAACACTATGAAACTGAACTGTCTATCACACAGTGCCAGAGGACTTTACAGTAATATGCTATGCCTGCCTACATTGATTGGCCGTGAGCAGTTGTTTAGTGGTTAGCTCAGCTTAAACATGTACTATGAGTGTGAATGCACTGCTGACATCTGGTGGAAACACTTGTGTTGACAGTGATCGATTCACGTTGTCTGCCTCCTCCACTCAGGATGTTGGGGCTTTCTGCATGGCTGGATCCAGGTGGAGACAATGTGACCCCAGAGGTCAACTCCGATTAGCCACATTTCCTCTTCTGTAGCTCTGACAGCACTCTGATACTCACCCACCTGCTCTTATTCATCAGTGTTTCATTGCATGGACGGCCTGATGATTTATATTATATGACCATCATAAAGACCAGGGTACTTGCCACCCAAAAACAGCCCCAGCATGAATCTTTATGGGTACAAATACACATTTGGTCGTACTATGCTGAGAGATGGACAGATACAGAGCTAGAATGTACAGTTCTGGCATGCCCTGCTTCTTGTCCTGGGGGAAGCATTAGAGGAGAGAGGGAGCGAGGGAGCGCTAGAGGAAGGATATAAAGGATTCTTTGAGCTCAATTCCATTATCTTAAAGTCAAATAAAAAGGGGCCTGGACTGAAGCTCCGAGGCGTTGTTAAATTTCTTCTCTTCTCCTCTCTGAGCTTCCCTGAGGCTCTCGTGTTTCTGATCGGAGGAAAAACAATGTCTTTAATTTGACTTTGCTTGTTTGGATTCCGGTTCTCAGGGTTTGACGTTCAGAGGAGGCAGAGAGAGAGAGGTCTTGTAAAAGCAGTGTTGGAGCGCTGTGGTCTCACTGCATTTCACGCAGGCTGATATTAACGGCTCAGTGTGGAGGCCCACGATTTGTCTGTTTACTTTGGCCACGACCCTGGGTGGTAATACCCTGCAGCGATGGTATAGAGCCTAGAGGGTATGGTGGAAGAGAACACAAGCAGTGGATGGCGGATGGAAATTACCAGCTGAGGCCTGCCTGGGGATACCATGTTTTTTTTGGTTGTGCTATGCTGCCTGCGAGGGTGCCCGTGAATGAAAGTGACATGGCATCCTCATTGCATAGTGTTATTTCACTGATCTGACTGAACCCTGAATTGTCATTATGTTGAAATGATTTGTGTTCGCTCTCTCTCCCCACCTCTTTCTCTTCATACTGTAAAATGATAACAGCCACCTTGATTCATTTCCTTCGCACATTTTCTCATATAATCCTGGACTGATCTGTGAGGATACACACCATATGGCAGCAATGGAGCATGTTTTATATAACTGGAAGTTCGCCCCATTAACCCAGTATTTTAAAGTCCCCATGCAATGCTCTACTGTACTAGGCTTCCTGTGTCAAGGCGAGAATCAACACTCAACTCTAACATCGGAGTTTAACTCCATGATTGTGAACTTGTGACAGTGGAAAATAGGCTTTAGTGAGACCCTAGAAAAGTAGAATGGGGAGAGGGATGGAAAGAGGCCCAACTAAACACTGAATGTGCACTTTTGTTGAGTTCGAGTTAACAGGAGGTACGCATCACTGGAGTAGATAGAAGATGCCCTTTACCACTGACACAGGATCAGGTATAATATTAAATGAACGCTTAAAGTTAGATTAGTGTAATCTGATCCTAGATCTGTGGTAAAGGTAAACCTCTACTTCAAGCCCTTTCTCCATATCCCAACGGCTGTTTCAGGTAATGGCAGCAGTTTCACCCTGACTGAGGCCCATATTTCAGTTTTTTGGCTTCACCTGCAACAACTGCAGTGTTTGGGGAATAACCTCCATTTCCCTAAGGTCCTTTGATCCATTCTGCAGATGTTTCCCCTCAGGAAGAGGTGAGTGAAAATGGGATCTGTGAAGTATTTTGGATACTGTGCACCTAGTTTTTTCTAAGACCTTTAGTATTATTTAGCCAAAGGCAAGACTGACGTGGGATCTGTGGGAGAAGGACAAAGTCAAAACAACTGTATGGAGTATGACTATAAGCTAGAAAACTCATCACCAAATTGAAAAAAATGTAACCCCTCTGTGGGCAAAAGTCTTTCACCTCAAAGTAAAGTGCAACGCAAAACCCTGAATACATCATTCAGAGCTGTCGCCCTCCTCTCTCCCCAGAAGCCAACCCCATCCCCCAGCCAAACGCGTCCTACACAATACCCGAAACGGGGTCTGCTGTGCACATAACACCCTGACTTTGTTTTTGTTTCCTAAAGTGGAGAGACTTATGCTGTGGATTTCCGTTAGGGGATGTATTGAAAGGCTCTCCTGTGTGCGGTCATCACAGGGACCTCACACGGAGAACCATGTCAACATTGGACACCAGGCCCAGCCTGTATAGTTCCTTCTCTATTTTTCCTCTTCCCCCCCTATTCAGCCTGCAACCCGTTGAACGTATTGTACTTGACACACTTTCACTGGTCCTTTTTAAACATTTTTTAATTGACAGTGACCTCAATTATCTTTCTCCTTGTGTTTTTCCTCATCCCCCTCAAAGCCGGAATGAGCCAGAAACCTTACAAGTTGGCCGGCTACCACTCATAATGTACAATTAGCACTGTTTCAATTGTCAATATGAAGTATGTGGTCAGGCTATAATCACAATTAGGATGTCTTTTTCCACTCAAATAATATCTCAACATTTGTGATTTTCTTACTCACCTTCTCGGAGGCGGTGGCTTTTTCCATGCCTTTTGGCCTCATCAGCAGGTGATGAATTTGAAGCCTTCTCAAAAATAACAGTGTCCCCCTTCAATCGTAGCTTGCCACTTAACACATTAGCACAGTCACTTTAATTGGGGAAATAGCTGTGTGAGAAGCACATCAAAGACACAAGCAGAACACACACAATCATGGACGGATGGCAGGATTGTGCGTCAGAGCTGTGGAAAAAGTGAATATTTCAAAATCTCTCATAATAGAGGGAGAAGGTTTTAGAGCTGCCAGACTGCGACACCATGTCAATTCATCTGGCTGGGTTATAAAGTCAGGTCTGCAACCCCAGAGCCACCCACAGTGAAACGGACTGAGTCAGAGATTTTGATTTCCATGATCTCGGGGGGAGTCACGTTCAGAACCCTGTGTCCCAAATGACTTTCCTGCTGTAATTCACCAAACCTCCTTGGAATCCTACTTCTTTTTTTATGACCATGCAGCACTCTATTAAAACGGCCTTTCGCTGGCAGTGGCTGTGGAGAATGTGACCACAATGGAAGACATTGTGGAGGATTCATCGAACCACAGAGAAGATCCCCAAACCCACTGATTGCCTTCTCCTCTGGCTCAGTGGGAAGAGTGAGGAGAACACCAATGTCCCAGGTTACCTCGACTTGAGACAAAGAGAGAATGAAACAGCGAGTGAGAAACAATGAGAAAGCGAGAGAGAACGAGGGGAATGGGGGAGAAACGAGTGAACACGAGCCCAAATGGGAACCATATTGATCAACCAATGGTGGGTTTCCCCCGAAATACAGTAACCCTTATTTACGAGGGGAGTTGAAGGGTTCCTGGTCGGGGGGAGCGGGGTTCATCTCTATCCCCCCCTATCCAGAACCCCAAAAGAGCCATGTACACAGGCTTGCAGTGCGTGGCCTCTAGATTGTGTGTGTGTTTTGTATGTTAACATGCAGGGAGGTACATTGATGAGTGTAGCATCTACATGTTGTGTTTGGAAATCCAGTGACTCCAAGGTGATGTATGTTCTTCACCAAACCACCAGTCCTCCTTTCAGACTGGCTTTGACCTCCAGAGTAGACTGAACGGTGTGTAACCCTCAAGAGGGAATACGAGCAAGGGGGCCATCTTGCTGTGTACATGGCCCGAGACTGCCAAATATCAGCACCACCAGCTTGCACCTACACCCGAGGCTGTCCAAGCGTGCCACGTGGGGCTGGTATTTAAACAGCGTCTCTGCAAAGGCCTGCTCCATGTAGCCGTCACATGAGCAGCCCACTTCCAAAACGAGCACCTCCCCCAAAGAAAAACTTTATCAGGCATATTTGGCACACATCAACATCAAAGCAGCTTCCCCTTACACAATAATTCCAGCACATTGTGCTGTTGGTGAGACTACTCGTCTCACCTCGCTGGCTATCTGGTCAACAAATCAAATCAAATTTGATTTATCACAAGCGCTGAATACAACAGGTGAAATACCTTACAGTGAAATGCTTACTTATAAGCCCTTAACCCAACAATGCAGATTTAAGAAAATACCACAAAAAAAAAAGAGATAAGAATAACAAATAATTAAAGAGCAGCAGTAAATAACAATAGCGGGGATATGTACAGGGGGTACCGGTACAGAGTCAATGTGCGGGGGCCCCGGTGTTGAGGTAACAAGGCGGTCATGTCTAGCAATGTACAAATCCTTGTATGAACAGCAGCCCTTCACAACATGAGCAATGGACTCCATTACACTTGACTCATGTAGAATACAACATGGATCATGGTTTACAGGGTACCAGAGTACTAGATTATATTTAGTTGGTAGAACTTGTAGCCTTACCTTAACAGTAAAGGTGAGAATGTCCTCGCCACACACGAACACACACACAGGCAAGACCGCCGATGATGTCTAAAAGAGGTCTTTAATACAGTAGAATTCAGAAACAAGACCAGAATCTTATGTTTGTTGTGCCTTTGTCACAGCTAGACATCCACATGGTTGAACTGCTACTAATTTAGGCCGTTGCCACTCAGTACCCATCATGCAGTGTGGCTCTAAGGACCATGTCAGAATCAGTGGGATCCTGCAGACGTTTAGACTAAACAGAGGTAGGAGTTAATTCAAAGATGAACGTATGAGTGTATCAACAGTCAGACGTAACGTTCATTTCATGTGTTTCAGGGGCTGTCACCACGCTGCACCATATGGCGTTCTGTAGCGCCGTCTGTAAAGAGAGGAAAAGATCAATAACAACAACATCTAGCAAAACGACTTCTTAGTGAGACATCTTTGGTAAGACTTTCCCCAACCAACCTAGGTTTGAGGCAAAGAAGAGATGAGATAGGGACAGCAACAGAGGGTAGTGAATTGTTTTCAGCCCTATGCTGCCTCCCAGTGGACAATACCTTTATGGCTCAAATAATTAGTGTTATGTGCTTACCTTTTCTTTGATTAGGCACTGGATTAGTGGTGCAATCTGTCCGAGATCACCCTCCAGGCTATAATATACACTGTTGAATAAATAAATAATAATATATGAATAATACACGTAAATGTAAAAGGTAGAGGGCAGGCCATGTAGCCCTGGGCATTATGTAAATATTAGTTCAAATCTGGGATCCATTTAACTAGTATGTTTTAACTGCGTATGTGTGAATTGATAGCTGCACTAGCAGGCAGCGAAAGCCTGAGATCACTCTGTAAGATCTCTGTTCTGTTCGACCTTAAATAGATGTGATCCCTGTATCAGTGGATATTGGCCAAAGTACTTCACCTAACTAACCCCAGGTCACACCTTAACTGGCTTACCCCTGTCAAGGTTTTACTCTGACGACCTGATCTCTACTCATGAACACCGCCAGGGGGATATATAGACTGGTCGGCTGGCAACGTCACGAAAACGAGGTGTCCACTTCAAAAGGGGCAGAAGGCCGTGTGTTGTTATGGTTCTGGATGGCTAGATAGACCGTTTCAGATTCTTGTCAACAATGACAAGAAACTGCCAGGTGGTGAATCGTAAGTTCCTAGTTTCAGCTCGTTTTGAACTTGTTCTTGATACCATGTCTTGTTTTGAGGTGTTTTGACTGATGTCACATCTATGCTACTACGGCAAAATAAATTGCCAGCTAGCTAACCAACAACTGTAAAAATGTATTTGAGACAACAAGTGCTCATTGTGCAATTTTATTTATGTTTTAAATAAACATTGGAGACAAAATATAGTTTACATTTTATCAACGATCTAAGCCAACCCAGTCTGTTTTGCCCCTTAGTTGAGCACCCGTCGGTTTTGTTGCTGAACAACCAACCCTACGTAACAGTGAGGTGTATTTAAAACCTGTTCAACTCTGACTCCCTCTAGTGGCATTTTGTAAACGATGCATAATATTGTATACTACCCTCATTAAGAATAATACCATTTCGGTTTCAAAACGATAAATCTTACAAACAAATTATTAATATTGTTAGAAAAGGTAAGAACTGAAGGTATCTGACAAATGTGTCAGAAACATTACAGAACCCTGAAATATACAGGGTTTCTTTAACTTTTTTCGTCATACAGGAATAATGTTTCATATTACAAAAATGACATTCATATGAGGAGAAAGCAGAAGCCTCTGCCTACCCAGTTATGTGAATATATCCCCTGCCTGATTCCCAGTTTGTCCACTAGACAGGAGTAAGAGAGTACATGACCTCTCTTGGCCATTTGAAACCAGTCACATCTGGTTTTGGTAGTGAGTCACAAAATGGGTAAACAGATTGTCAAGACTGACACCTTAAAACAACCCTAGCAATCAGAGCTTTCAAGTTATCAAGTTTGTTTTGTGAAATAAGACACAGACAGGTGAAGAAACGTCAAACTTATTTTCCCATTTCCCATTCCTATTGCAAACGAGTGAGAGATCGATGGCGCATGTGGAGGATGCACACAAGATAATGCGTATGGAGAAGGAAATGCATTGCTTTACAAAGACCGTCAGGCTGTACCCTTTTCCCGCATACTAAATGTTTGCACCTTTGGTGACTTGACCTTCATTGCATACTATATGAACTTGACCATAGCGCATGCTTTATGCCCTTCATGGGAGGTGATCTGGGGTGAGATTCTGATGGTATTGCCTGCAGTAAGATTTGAGTTTGATTTCCAATTAAATAGAAAAAGGGATTTTCTTGTCTGGATCCTCTCATGTGTAAAAAAATAAATAAAGGCAGCTTTCACAAGCCCCATGTTATGAAATAGGTGCAAACCTTATATCGGAGGAAAGAGGGGATTGAGCTGCAGCCACTACAAGAAACGGTAAGTCTCTACCATTAACACACCGGGAGATACTCAATATTCAAAATGACGTCACTTTGTGACACACGGGTGACTATCAGGCTATTATCAGGTTATTATTAGGTTATTAAAGCAGGGGGTCAAGACATACCATCTTGTCTTTCTGTGCCAGAACTGAAACCACATCCGTATTCAGGGAAAAGCACACAGTTTATTTATTTATTTATTTTACCTTTATTTAACCAGGCAAGTCAGTTAAGAACAAATTCTTATTTTCAATGATGGCCTGTTCAGGGGCAGAACGACAGATTTGTACCTTGTCAGCTCGGGGGTTTGAACTTGCAACCTTCCGGTTACTAGTCCAACGCTCTAACCACTAGGCTACCCTGCCGCCCCAAATTCACAGAACCCCTCACCATACAGTCCCCCTCACCTTCAAACCAACTGAGCTTGTTTAATAGTTCTCTCCTTATCGTCAAGGGTTCACACTGTAGAACCCCCACGCCCCCAGTCCAACCAACTCTTTCGCCTCTTCTGGTGTTCAACAGAATCTTGGAAAAGAGAAAAGGTCATCGCAGTTGCAAATGAGAACTTGTTCTCAACTAGCCTACCTGGTTAAATAAAGGTGAAATAAAATTTTTTTTTAAATTGCCTTGATCCGAATATATATATTTCATATATTAATGTCACTAGATTTTAAACAAACTATTATTTACCTAAGTAGCAAGAGATTTCCATCTTTTAGCATTTTCTTCACCTTTTCTTGACCTCAGCAGTGCCTCCTGGCTGTTGTAACATGACACAGTTGGTTCTTTTCTGCAGGGCGACTCATCCAACCCCTCTGACTCATAGAACGCAGAGATGCTGAAAATAATAATTTCATAAATATTCAGGTGACATTTTTGCAGTCTTTAAACTGAATCTGACATTATGAGGTATCTTGTGATATGTCTTGCAGTGCTGGTACTGCCCATCCACCCACCATCCAGGTGGGTTCTGTAATCCGTCAGGTCAGGCCCAGGGCTCTGCTACAAGGGAGGGAGGGCCTACTCTTTCATCTGGACAGATCTTCCCCTGTCCTGCTCCTCGAAGATCTCCTCTCTGTCTTTCAGGAAGTATATTCCTGAACTCCCATTGGTGCTCACGTACTGTGGTGTGACATCACTCAGGTGCCAAACAACGTTTCAATGGGAGGCAGAATTCCTTGGAAGATATCAAAATGGGAAGGGAAGGAATGAGAAGTACATGCAGTTTGATGCCTCTGCATAAGACAACTTCTTTAGGTGTGAAAGATTAAAATGTGTCTTACAAAAAGGTAACATTTAAATGAATTAAAGCTATGCTGACATTACTTTGTGAAAGGAAAAACTGTAAATTGGATTATGTTGTCTGCCCTGTCCGGATAGCAGGTTAGTGTTTTTCATCATGGATGTTGTTCTGGAGGCACAGCCACAAAGTCATAAAATCTGATTTTAAACCTAACCACACTGTTAACCTAATGCCTAACCCTAACCACACTGTTAACCCTAATGCCTAACCCTAACCACACTGTTAACCCTAATGCCTAACCTTGACCACACTGTTAACTCTAATGCCTAACCCTAACCTTAAATTAAGACTAAAAAGCTAGTCTTAATTTTCATGAATAAAACCAATTTCTACTTTGCAGCTTGCCTATCTAAGAGAAAATCGCTCTGTTCTTCCTCCAGGACAAGACTCATGGCAATAAACATCAACCTGCATCCGAATGTGTATATGTGTTTACCTGGAGCAGGACGGCACAGAGACAACCGGACTTCGGGAGGAGAGCCTCTCAGCAGCGTGACCACCCTCTACATGCCAGAGAGACAACCGTCACTCACTGTCACATCCACAATTATGGACTGATAAATGGCCATAATAATGTATAGTAAGCCTTATAAGCCTATAAGATAATGAGTGGTGATACAGAAATATTGAACAGATTAATCACACGGAGTGAAACAAAAACCCTCTCTCTCACACTACAATTTCCACAATATCTCTGTCTTCCAACGCTCCCACCCACCCCCATATACAGCATGCCAACTCCCACCGGGAGCTACGGTTGAACAATCGTATTACGTCACACCAGTCTGCGTCTATATTTACCTGGTAGGACAATCCTTTCAGCGGTTCTCCATTGACTGCCAGGATGACGTCTCCCTCCTGGATCTGCCCACACTCTTCCGCTGGCTGGCCAGGGAAAAGCTTCTTGATCCGGACAAGACCACTGCCCGAGTCTCCTTTCGAGGGCTCGAGCTCAGGGACCAGGAAGCTGAAGCCCAAGCCATTCAGCCTCTTATTCAAGGTCACCTCCAAAGTGTTCCCTGTAGGGTGGAGGGGTTAGGGGATTGAAGTGTGTCAGAGTTCACCTTGCGAGGCTTGGACCGTGGACCGTTTAGTTGCCTGGCAGTGGGTGTGCTTGCTTGTTTTTATACCATCTGCTGGTCATTTTTTGTCAGTTTGTTTAAACAGATTTCTCCTGTTCGTCTGACTGATTTCTAATCCCTTCTTCAGTCAGGGACAATGCTTCTGAGCTCAGTCCCTCGAAGCGCCAGTGTTCCCCTTACACTAAAGTTCCCTTGTCGATGATATACTATCCCTTACCGTCAGACACGAAGCTGTAGTCCTTGGGCTTGACCAAGAAGGGGGTGATGACGGCAGGGCAGCTGTTGTTCCTCTTCTGGGTGATGTCCCGGTGGGAATTCTGAGGGGAGAGGTGGCACCCTGTGTCTGGGCTCAGAGACACCCAGGGCAGGCTGTTCATGTTCTCCCTCTCCAGGACCAGGGTCACCACCTTGGACAGGAAACGGTTACATAAAGACAAACAACAGTTAATGCTTCTAATTAGTCTGTACCTTTCAGAAACTAGTTTTAAACTACTCTCTTTGAAAAAAGGCTTCCAAAACGGTTCTCCGGCTGTCCCCATAGGAGAACCATTTTTGATTCCTGTTAAAACCCTTTTAGGGTCCAAAAAGGGTTCTTCAAAGGGTTCTCTTATGAGATCAGCCAAAGAACCCTTTTAGGTTCTAGATAGCACCTTTTGTTCTAAGAGTGTACTGTATATACACAGGTATATTCACATTGCACAAGATAAACAGCACATAATCAGAACACATGTTAACATGTCAGTGTTTGTTTGCACTCAGTTTTGTACACAGTTCGGTTAAAGGCCAACGCAGAGGCAAAACGATGATGGTGTTGCCTTGGCCTGGTGTTGCCTTGCCCTGGTGTTGCCTTGGCCTGGTGTTGCCTTGCCCTGGTGTTGCCTTGCCCTGGTGTTGCCTTGCCCTGGTGTTGCCTTGCCCTGGTGTTGCCTTGCCCTGGTGTTGCCTTGCCCTGGTGTTGCCTTGCCCTGGTGTTGCCTTGCCCTGGTGTTGCCTTGCCCTGGTGTTGCCTTGCCCTGGTGTTGCCTTGCCCTGGTGTTGCCTTGCCCTGGTGTTGCCTTGCCCTGGTGTTGCCTTGCCCTGGTGTTGCCTTGCCCTGGTGTTGCCTTGCCCTGGTGTTGCCTTGCCCTGGTGTTGCAGCTGAGATATTGATGTTCCTTTACCTTTCCTGTTTTTGCCAGACATTCCACAGCCTGCTGATATGTGAACCCTTGAAACCTGATTCCATCAACTTTCAGCAGTCTGTCACCTGTTAGATGCAAGCACACAAAATCTCACTCATCTAAATTCAATTTATGCAGCAATAATCCAGTATAATGTTCTTCTAAATGTCATTATTATTCCAGGTGCTTTACTGTAACAGAGTAGCGCTTGTTCAGCATTATACTGTACCTGACTGAATGCGGCCATCTTGCTCAGCAGCCCCTCCACAGACTAGGCTTTTGATGTAGATACCTCCATGACGCAGGCCTGTGTTCACACCACCCTGACAAATCAGAAACACAAGGTTATTATCCAACAACATGACAGTCTCGGTTGAAATGTAAGTTTATCAATATACTGTACACCATCAATAACATTTGCATGTCTGACTAATTGCTGAAGTGGCTTAATATGACAATGTACCATAAAGGGTTAATTCCCCATATTATTTTCATGCAAATACAATAAGTCTCTACTCTCTCTACTTTAACAAACCGAACGCCATGGTAAATCTTAGCTCTGGCAGTAGAGCTACAGTTTCAGGGGTGTGTAGGGAATATTTGTGCTATTTTCACTGCGGGAATTATGAGTGCAATAGCTGGCGGTGCCGCAAAAGGACAGGGTTTTGACGAATAAATCAATTATAGGTGTGACGAGGGCTTGGTCAATCACTGGCCAATCGATCATGGGTTAATACTGCATGCCGTTGTCTCATGTTCTGTAGGTTATTGAAGGTCTTTGAGTTGTCATCAACAGTAATTCGGGCTGGGGGCATGGAATATTCTCTTCCCGGTTCATTGTGGATCGATACAGTTTATTAAATAGCATAGGCTACAATAATGAGTAATAGTAATAATAATAAATAGCAACAGTAATAATAAATGCAATGTTTGCTCAATATGTTCGGAGCGTTGACAGTCAACATTGTTGCAATTGGATTTAACGAGTATAGGCCTTTACGCGGTGTACTTTCCTCTGAAATAAAACATCCTAGGCTACCGTAAATTGAATTATACGTGTTGAGCACGTTCTCAATAAGCCAGACACCGTTGATAGGGCCTTAAATGACTTAAATAAGTTTGGAGCAGCCCGTCTTTGGTAACCAGACAAGAGGCGCTCTTTGAAAATGGAGTTTGAAATAAAGTATGCACGGCAGGTTGGCTTATGTGAATGGTGAATACTGCAAAAGCCTCACAAGTAGACCACTTAGAAACATTTTATGGGTACTTGACTAATGCATTGCCAGGATCAGGAAGACAGCAGACACATTGCTGTTGAACCAGTTTTTGTTCAAGTAGGGTAAGTGTAGCTTAAAGGGCTTTTATAAAAAATGAAATGGGAAAACAAGCAATTGTTACAGGAAAATAACTTAAATGTTTCTAAATACGAGTGTGACCGGATCATCTCATGTCTAGTTCCATGATGGGCATATACAGTAGGATACAGGGAGGGTTATTTAACAAAAAAATAAAAAAAGAGCAGGTTAAAATAACGTACAAACTAACCCTAACCCCACATAGAAACAAATAAAAAACATTTTAATAACGCTTTGGTGATTTAAGAATGACTGTATGTGGTCTCACGAGTCAAACCCTTTATAATCGTCTTTCCTACTTGGCAAATGCATTAGGCAGGACAAAAGAAAAAATGGTCTTCATTGAGAGGAGGGGAGGTTATGATTGGTTTTTCAATCAGATGAAACTAAATGGGAGGTTTACGGGCACTAAAAGCACATCTCTCGTGTTCCATTTGCATTTTGGCAGTGGGCGTCACGGCTGGATAAGCCGTGTCCAATTCCACTGTCCAAATCCATGCCAAAACCAACTGCGTTACCGGTAAGATCAGCTTTGGTTGGTCTTAAATATCCCCACCAGCGCTGCCTGAAATTGGCACTTTGGGTCACGTTTTTAAGGACACACCCCACCCACCTCTGTGCAAGCAAGCTCATATAAGACATGTAAATGACCAATCCTTGCCCTACGGTTTGAAAACAGAAGAGCGCCGGTTTTGATAGGGCGTGCGTTTGACAATTGCGCTGGCTTCACACCAGCCGAAAATAGAGCCCTCAGGCTGCTAGGTGAGAGGGATGTATCAAGATTAAAAGGAATATAGTATGTTTATACGATCTTACAATCTATCGCTCTGTCTCTCACACATAGGGGGTAAACAAATAGAATGTCTGCCAACAGATACACCAGGAGTGTGGTGTGGGATGCTTTCATCCCTGATCCACCTTCACATCATCTGAATCCCAGTCAGGCCTAATGAGAATTAACAGGCATTTTAATGACGTCTCGGAAGGCTGTTACTGCTCCCTTTCTCTCTGCCTCTCTCGATCTTTCGCTCCCTTGCTCCCTCTCCTTCCCTCTCTCCCTCCCTCGCTCTCTCTCGTAGCCTACTGTACTCTCCAGTAAGCAGGCAGGCTCCAAGCTGCAGGCTCTAGTGGGTCCAGCTCCAGCTCCTCCCTCTCCGAGGTGATTAACCCCAGGGGTCTAAAGGATTACTACCCAGAGACACAGAAGCAGCTGACTTCCTGACTAGACTAATTTGTCCATCCCAGACTTAAGTACAGTAGGTCCATCTCCCTATAGTACCACTGACTAGTAAAATAAACCCCTTCCGTACAATGGTGTGAGATCACTGATCTCAGATCAGATGTTGAAGAAAAAAATGGGAGCTTGTCTGGCCCTCTCTTGGGGTATTGGGTGGGAAATGTTCTCTCTGGCCGGAGTGTGAGGTTATATCATGTGTATAACAGTCATTTCTAGCGCTGTCCTAGGGAGTTAGACATGAAATAGTTAACTTACAGCGATACTGATCCCTAAACCTACTCCAGCTTTCTTCTTCAGCTCCACAGAGATCTCACCACCCCTGAAGCAGTTTGTGGAAGGAGACCTGGAGCGGGAGTCCTGGATAATGGATAGGGAATAAGAGTTCATGATGAGATTAAGATGGATGATACAATTCACAACAAAGGCACGATTGTATTGTATTTGTTTCTATTCGTTGATTT
This sequence comes from Oncorhynchus tshawytscha, assembly GCF_018296145.1. Taxonomy (NCBI): domain Eukaryota; kingdom Metazoa; phylum Chordata; class Actinopteri; order Salmoniformes; family Salmonidae; genus Oncorhynchus; species Oncorhynchus tshawytscha. The sequence goes on along the minus strand of NC_056452.1, from coordinate 18,720,420 downwards.
AATTGACATTATGTAGAGTTGATTGCTAATGTTCGTTGTCTTGTTTGTGTACAAAATGAATACAATTGTTCCCCAATCTTAGCACATGTAGAGTATTGTCCTTAACATGGAGGAGAAGATGGTCAGTAGCCATTGGTTACCTGAGCGTTGAGGATGCGTACATCAGGGAGTTGCAATCTACTGCCAGTCTTTGGGGTCAACATGACAGACACGATCTCATCCAGGTCGTCCTCCCCAGAGAGCACGTTAGTCCTCAAAGTGGTCTGGGACTCGTAGTTCTTCAATAGCGGAGATCTCACGTTGTTGGGTGTCGAGGAAACTGTAAAGAAACATCAACAAAAACACACCAAAAAAATCCACATTGTAATAAAAGTTTAAATGTGGAATTATGAACTAATAACGAAAGCCTGGCCATGTATGTAGTGATGATCCAGAGAGGACGAAAAAGTACATTCCCATTTGGAGCTCTAACTAAAACATCTAGCTGAAAAGCCAGTCGACTTAAAATATATAGTTTATCACAGAAAGTAAATGAGCCTGAACAGAGCAGAGATATATAGTACCTGTCAAAAGTTTGGACACACCAACTCATTCCAGGGTTTTTCTTTATTTTTACTATTTTGTAGAATAATAGTGAAGACATCACAACTATGAAATAATACATATGGAATCATGTAGTAACCAAAAAAAAAAGTGTAAACATCAAAATATTTTATATATTTCAGAATCTTCAAAGTAGCCACCCTTTGCCTTGACAGCTTTGCACACTCTTGGCATTCTCTGGTACTGTATATACGCACTTCCAGTACCTTTGGGCTGGGTCACGATGAGTGTGACCTCCTGTGGGCTGTTTTGCATGACCTCTGCAGCCTCACTGAAGGTCATGCCCTCCAGACTGGTGTGGTTCAGAGAGATCAGACGCCCACCTGAGGGAGAACATCACCACAACATTTCATATAAATAATCATTTTGTTGGTATCCACCTAGTCCTGGTCCAGAATCAACAGTTACCCTTAGCCCCTATTCAATTCCTTCAGATTTGTAAAGACCATAGAGATAGGGGATACAAAAATAGACTGGGAGTTGTATCTAAACTCAGCAAAAAAAGAAGCGTCACCTTTTCAGGACCCTCCCTGTCTTTCAAAAATAATTTGTAAAAATCCAAATACCTTCACAGATCTTCATTGTAAAGGGTTTAAACACTGTTTCCTATGCTTGTTCAATTAACCGTAAACAATTAATGAACATGCACCTGTGGAACGGTAGTTAAGACTAACAGCTTACAGACGGTAGGCAATTAAGGTCACAGTTATGAAAACTTAGCACACTAAAGAGGCCTTTCTACTGACTCTGAAAAACACCAAAAGAAAGATGCTCAGGGTCCCTGCTCATCTGCGTGAACGTGCCTTAGGCATGTTGCAAGGAGGCATGAGGACTGCAGATGTGGCCAGGGCAATAAATTGCAATGTCCGTACTGTGAGACGCCTAAGACAGCCCTACAGAGAGACAGGACGGACAGCTTATCGTCCTTGCAGTGGCAGACCACGTGTAACAACACCTGCACAGGATTGGTACATCCGAACATCACACCTGTGGGACAGGTACAGGATGGCAACAACAACTGCCCGAGTTACACCAGGAACGCACAATCCCTCCATCAGTGCTCAGACTGTCCGCAATAGGCTGAGAGAGGCTGGACTGAGGGCTTATAGGCCTGTTGTAAGGCAGGTCCTCACCAGACATCACCGGCAACAACGTCACCTATGGGCAAACCCATCGTTGCTGAACCAGACAGGACTGGCAAAAAGTGCTCTTCACTGACGAGTCGCGGTCTTGTCTCGCCAGGGGTGATGGTAGGATTCGCATTTATCGTCAAAGGAATGAGCGTTACAACGAGGCCTGTACTCTGGAGCGGGATCGATTTGGAGGTGGAGGGTCTGTCATGGTCTGGGGCGGTGTGTCACAGCATCATTGGAATGAGCTTGCTGTCATTGCTGGCAATGTGCGTTACAGAGAAGACATCCTCCTCCCTCGTGTGGTACCCTTCCTGCAGGCTCATCCTGACACGACCCTCCAGCATGACAATGCCACGAGTCATACTGCTCGTTCTGGGTGTGATTTCCTGCAAGACAGGAATGTCAGTATTCTGCCATGGCCAGCGAAGAGCCCAGAACTCAATCCCATTGAGCACGCCTGGGACCTGTTGGATCGGAGGGTGAGGGCTAGGGCCATTCCCCCCAGAAATATCTGGGAACTTGCAGGTACCTTGGTGGAAGAGTGGGGTAACATCTCACAGCAAGAACTGGCAAATCTGGTGCAGTCCATGAGGAGGAGATGCACTGCAGTACTTAATGCAGCTGGTGGCCACACCAGACACTGACTGTTACTTTGGATTTTGACCCCTCCTTTGTTCAGGGACACATTATTCCATTTCTTTTGTCTATGGAACTTGTTCAGATTATGTCTCAGTTGTTGAATCTTCTTATGTTCATACAAATATTTACACATGTTAAGTTTGCTGAACATAAACGTAGTTGACAGTGAGGACGTTTCTTTTATTGCTGATTTTACATTCAGAAAAAATGGTTCCAAAAGGGTTATTTGGCTTTCACCATAGGAGAACCCTTTTTGGTTCCAGGTGTCCCCTTTTTGGTTTCAGGTAGAACCCTTTTGGGTTCCATGTAGAACCCCCTGTAGGAAGGGTTCTACCTGGAACCAAAAGGGTTCTTCAAAGGGTTCTCCTATGGGGACAGCCGAAGAACACTTTAAGGTTCTAGATGGCACCATTTTTTCCTAAGAGTGTAGATAGGGCCCTAGTCATGACTAATTAACCGGCAGTGTCAAGAGAAAAAGCTCACATGAGAACTTAAAAATAAACCTGGCATGCAAGGCTATTGTTCACCAATGTGCCCAGGCGTCATAATCCGGTGTGAGCCTTGTGAAGACAAGCCCAGAAATAAAACCTAGTCACCTACCTGGTCTGATGCGGCCATCTTTATCGGCTGGTCCTCCCCGCACGATGGATGCTATGAAGACACCCAGGTCATACTTCCCCACTGTGTCTTCTCCAACTATCACAACACCTGAATAGATAAAAGTACTTTTCCATTTTAGTTCTATTCTACAACATATCCTTTAATGGATATATGACTGAATGTTGTAAGCGATGAACTCACCGACGCCGAGCTTCGGGTCTTTCTTTAAGCACACACAAATGACTTCTCTCTCTGGTATGACTCTCTTCATTTGGGCAAAAACATCTGTTGACAGAAATACCGCAGCTACCTTTTAACGCATTACTGTACATTGACCGCAGCACCTCATAAGAAACCCGTATGCCATCTCTGTGGATGATACTGACGAGGATGTCTTCCGCACGGTGCTCGGATTTGGAACGCTTCCAGAATGTGAACACTTGATCCTGTACCTGATTACCCAGTGTTAAGAGGTTCATTTTCTTAGGAGCTGATCATCTATCCATACCTCTGCCTGCTGAGGACATGGGGTTGACCTCTGACCCACACGACAGGGCTGGAGACAGGTTCCCAGGCAATGGCCTCCTTCTGCTGAAAATTATACAGGGAGAAATGACTTACAACATGCAGGGAAATAGAAATACTTACAACGTGCAAGAAATTAAACGCAAAGGAATGTACAGTAGTGTGTATGGACAGAGATAATACAGGGAAGGATACTTCACCCACTGGGCACAAACTGGTTGAATCAACGTTGTTTCCATGTCGTTTCAACAAAATAATTCAATGTGATGACGTTAAATCAAGTGAATTTGCATAAAGTCATCAACATAAGGGGATTTTGTCATTTTTTTTCACCCAAATTTTTACCTAAATCCAGTGACATGGTGACATTTGTTGATTTCACGTTGAAGTCACGTTAGTTGACAAGTCAATGTAATTCAAAAATAGATGTTGAACTGGCGCCTGTGCCCAGCGGGTATGCTCTCCATCACTCCTACCCCTGCTCGTGGAGGACACGGTGCTGTTTGATCCGTGCCTCGATCTTGGTGGCGATGTCATCACACAGTTTGGTCATGGAGCCGTCCTGCGGTGTGGTCAGACCGCTGTCTGTCAGTACGGTCTCAGAGTTCCTGTTCATCCGGCTGTTCTGTGCCTGACACACTGCCGCATATTGCACTATGTTGTCCTCTGGAAAGAAAAAAGGGCTCTTTGTTCAATTCAAGGTTGGTCAAAGGTGGCTATAATGAAATCAATGAAAGATAGATGTAGATCCAATAACTGTGCTATAATCCAATGATCCAGACGTTTCTCTGTTTGGCCTATCAATAAGCCCAGGTGGTACATTAGCGAGATATATAGCTTATTAGCTATATACTGTATATGGCTGAAGGGTCTGGCAAAAAAAGATTCACCAAGAACAGGACACAAACTGTATAGAATCAGAACAAGCTGTCACTGGGACACTATTTACAGGAATGTCGAAGTGGTTATGGTTTGGACCAGGAGTTTTTTCTTGACCATGTGACTTTACCAGTTATGATGTCATCATAAAATGTTCTGACCTGAGGCCAGACTGTGTCCGAGCTGGCGAGAGTTCATCTCATTGTGAAACTTGTGCTGGGCAGAGCAGAGGTTGCACAGGTACGTGGCCGTCTTGGATCTCTCGGTGACAAAGGTGTGCTTTCTCGCGCTCCCTCTGCTCTCGATGACAAATTTCCGGCACTGTGGTGGGACAGAGAGCGAGGTGGGGTTAAGGTATTTACAGACATAACAATCCAACAGCTACAAAATTCACTGACTAAACAAACACTTTACAGTCAACTATATTCACTTTCAATATTCCTCAGTTTCCTTTATTAAAATTAATCTCCGGGAATAAAAAAAGAAAATACATTTACTGCTGAAAACTAATATCCCAAGTATAAATACAGTAAATACACACACTAAAAGGGTTACAGAAAATACATTGAGCATAATAGTGCATTTTAAACACAACTGCAAACTTCAAGGAGTTGGTCTGATGGAAATCCGTTATGTCATCGGCCTCCCTCCTTGCTTGAAGAACAATAGAGAAGCAATAGAGAACAAAAGGGTAAAGGCCAGGGGGGTTCGATCCCGGGCTGTGTCGTAGCCGGCCACGACCGGGAGACCCATGAAGCGGCCCACAACTGGCCCAGCTTCGTCCGGGTTAGGGGAGGGGTTTCCTTGTTTCTTTGCCGGGATGTCCTTGTCCCATCGCGCTTTAGCGACTCCTGTGGCAAGCCGGGCGCATGCACACTGACACGGTCGCCAGTTGTACGGTGTTTCCTCCGACGCATTGGTGCGGCTGGCTTCCGGGTTAAGCGAGCAGTGTGTCAAGAACAAGTGTGGCTTGGCAGGGTCGTGTTTCGGAGGACGCATGGCTCTCGACCTTCACTTCTCCCAAGTCCGTACTGGAGTTGCAGCAACGGGACAAGACTGTAACTACCAATTGGAAATCACGAAATTGGGGAGAAAAAGGGGATAAAAGAATATATTTTAATAAAAGAGGGGGGAAAAAAGAAAGGAAAGGCTCCCCCACTTGTGCCATGTCATGAGGATACCTGGACCACCTATTGAGATGTGCCTTTTGTTAAGTAAATCAGCACTAACACCTGATTTTCTTTTTTGAGATGAAAAGGAGATTGGAGTGCCACTTTAAAAAACGGAGTTATGCATTATCTAAGGCATAATACTCACAGAGGAGGAGATACTGCTTGTTTCCCACCAGTGGAATGTCTGACTCGTGGAGCGAGAGCTATCTTTAACCTCATACACTATGACTCCTCTGGCACACACTCCGAGGATCAGCTCTCCGATGACTGGCTTCTTCTCGCGCCCCACGCGGTAGAACAGAACACCGTACTCAGGAAGCTGCTGGGTGGCCTGGGAAGGAAGTTAGATGTTAGAACTGGGTCGTCACTAGCTTCCACAGCCACAAAGTCATAAACCACGCCTATTTCTACAATTTCTCTTTATTACATTTTATTTTAACCCTAACTACACTCCTAACCTTATGCCCCACCCTAACCTTAAATTAACACCAAGAAGCTAATTTTGTTTTCATGATTTTTTATGATATTTTTAACTTTGTGGCTGTGGAATCTAGTGGAAACCGGGAACTGCTGATGTGCAAGTTTACCACATGGGCTAAGAATACAAGCCAAACATTTATGTAATATACTATATTACCATATGTTCACCAGTAATCCACTGTGCAGGTGCCACAGCCTTTTGGTGTAATGATTCAAATATCAGTCCACTGAGTATGAAACTAATTACATGAATATAACGATATAAAACGTAGAACTCTATGAAGCGTTTTCATTGGTTCATGTTACCTTGAGGAACTCAAGCTCGGATTCGTCGGTACTCATCGTGGAGTTGTTGGCATGTAACCGTAGCAACTCCTCCTTTAGGTAAGGCAGGGCTCTTTTCTCCATGACGCTCTTGGCAATGTACTGGTCTGGTCGATAGTAGTTCCTCCCATAAACCTTTAGAAAAGATCAGACAAAGTTAATCACTCAACTATAACATTTCCAGAGCTAATATTACAAAATACTAACAAGGCAATTGATACTTAAGTATGCAGATCAATCCGCCTAGACCTTGACCAATCATGTGACAATTGTGCGATACAGCATATCAAAGATACTTCATGACCATATAACTAAAATAAAAAGTAGCAAACACCTCAGGCATGCAGTCTCCATACTCTGCTTGGAGAGCCAAGGCACCCAGATATAGGCCTGTCTCTTCATGGCAGGACAACCTGTCCTCCAGTATATCTTTCCTCAGCTGTAGGTAGTACTGGTGACGAGTCAGCTTGTGCCTGCCAAAAAACCCACAATATGCTTACATAGAGAAATCGGTGGACCATGTTGCCTGACCTCTATGGATTCTATAGGTCGTCCTTCAATACGACACAGTGTGAGCATAGGAGGATGTGTCGTACTGTACTTACAAAAGTAGAGCGATGTCATGGACAAAGAATTTGACCCTGAAGAAAAGGACAAACGTGGACGTAGGCACTTTCTTCCAACTATGGGGGGCAACCTTGGATATCTTTGTGTCATTGTCCAGGAAGAAAAACTCATTATCTAAAAACCGAGACAAGATGAAAAAGAGTGACATGTTTAACACATCCACAATGTAAAGAGTTTTTCAGAACTGTAGTTAAACAGCAACAAATCAGCAGGTAGCGGACAAGAGCCATTCAAAACAAAAACACTGGTGAACCTGGTCAATTACCATCAATGTAAGCAAGGCCGAAGTAGAGGTGTTCAACCAGGTTGGAGTGGGCAACAATCATATCAAAGACATCCCCTCCTTCTGACTTGACGTCACACTTGACCAGGATGCTCTGTCCGTTTGGCATGACCACACTCAGCTCCCTCATAGTGGAGTGAGACTTCCCTTTCTTTGACTGGATTGGCAGACAGAAAGATAGTGATTAATAGATAGACAGGCTGGTGATAGTTGGGATGATGTAAAAAAAGCATTTGATGATGGAGTTCTTGATGATGAAAAGTCATAATTACAACAATGGATCCGGGCAGCTCCAAGACAACCAGTGGCTCATCTAACATTCGAAAAAACTCTGGACCCACATCCTGCACATAAAAAAAGAGGGAAACGTTAAGAACTACACTATGTGACAAAAAGTATGTGGACACCTGCTCGTCGAACATCTCATTCCAAAATCATGGGCATTAATATGGAGTTGGTCCCCCCATTGCTGCTATAACAGCCTCCACTGGGAAGGCTTTCCACTAGATGTTGGAACATTGCTGTGGGGACTTGCTTCCATTCAGCCACAAAAGCATTAGTGAGGTCGGGCACTGATGTTGGGCGATTAGGCCTGGCTCGCATACGGTGTGCGATGGGGTTGAGGCCAGGGCTCTGTACAGAACAGTCAAGTTCTTCCACACCAATCTCAACAAACCATTTCTGTATGGACCTTGCTTTGTGCACAGGGGCATTGTCATGCTGAAACAGGAAATGACTTTCCCCAAACTGTTGCCACAAGACGTTTCCCCAAACTGTTGCCACAAGACGTTTCCCCAAACTGTTGCTCCTAGACGTTTCCACTTCACAATAATAGCACTTACAGATGACCGGGGCAGCTCTAGCAGGGCAGAAATTTGACAAACTGACTTGTTGGAAAGGTGGCATCCTATGATGGTGCCACGTTGAAAGTCACTGAGCTCTTCAGTAAGGCCATTCTACTGCCAATGTTTGTCTATGGAGATTGCATGGCGGTGTGCTCGATTTTATACACCTGTCAGCATCAGGTGTGGCTGAAATAGCCTAATCCACAATTGTATGCATATAAATACATATACTATATCTTCTGGTATTTCAACCCAAAATGTCACATGACTCTCTATGATATCATACCTTGGCTTTCTTTTCATTAAGACTGACAGTGGACTCATTCAGATACACATATGGTATAGGTCTGATGCTGCCACGGCGAAAGCCATCCAGGTAGGGGCTACAGGGGTTACGGAATTGATAGCTGCAGTAACTCTCTCTGTGACGTAACCCCTGGGCAATTCTGTAAGAAAAAAAAGAATACATGGCTTCTTTAATTTATTGTCCACAGACTGTTGGGTGAACTATCCCTTTAAAAAAAAAAACATTTGTAAAGCTGATACTTCGTGTATTACGGTCAAAATTAGCCTTTGTTGTTTGAAAGGCGCCGGCTAGGTTCTTACCCTCTGCTGAGCTCGACTTGGAATGTTGAGTTGCTTCTGTTTCTCAGCGCCCAGGTAGAGTTATGGTATGAGGCACTTCCTGAGAAACTGTGAATCCTCTCTCTGACCATCTGACTCCGGTCAGTAAGTTGAGGACCATTCTCAGCCATAGACACATGATTGACCTAGAAAACCAAATAAAATTGTAGCTACTGAATTAGAAAAGTTGCACTGACCTATCCTTAAAAATATGTCACAAACCCAGCTTCAGATCACCGCCGAGATAGAGGTTTAGCCAGCCAAGAGTCCGTAGTGTCACAATATGGATGCCATCGTATTTCTAGGAACTTTGACCTTATAATGTCATCGTGCTGGATGTCACATGGAGTGTAGGGTAACCCCTGGCATGCTTTAGTGTACATCACTAAGAAATCAGCGGGGTGCTGTGGTATTACCCTAATCGAAAACGAAGACATACAGAGCTAAAAGCTCAAGTTAATGACTTCATGTCTCCCCCACCGCTGCTTCAACGGACGCTTTATTTAACTAGGCAAGTCAGTTAAGAACAAATGATTATTTACAATGACGGCCTACACCGCCAAACCCGGACGATGCTGGGCCAATTGTGCGCCGCCCTATACCAAACTGGGCAAGACCGATCTCAATTTCAGCGTATCGATAACAAAGGGACAAAATGAAGAGATAATGACTCACGTATGACTGCCAAATGTATACCTGTAGACCAGGGTTTTGCATACACAACAGCCAGGTAGGTACAGTGATACCTATACTGACTAGAGGTGCATTTCATAAACCAAAGGGAATGTGGGTGAACTCACAGAGTCCCTAAACACATCTTCTACTAGCTGTTTGATGAGCTTCTCTGGTGGGGGCAGTTGAGCAGTCTTGATGTGCTGGTCACAGGTCTCCAGCACAGTCACGAGATCCGCTCGTCTCTGGACCGTGTCCTCACACATGCTCAGCAACAGGTTGTTCAGTTTGCCACTCAGCTGAATGGGCTGGTTTTGAGGTAGTTGATAATCAACGGACCAGTAGAGGGTCATTCCTAGGGAATATACAACCATCTGGAGAAAAAAAACCACACAAAAATGAGTAAAATCCTTCCAGAGGAATTCATGTAAAACTAAAAGTCAAGAACCAAAACAGTGGTGAGATGTCATGCCAATAACCATAGGAGTTTTCCAGACAGCACAGACAGATCTGGAACTACGCTAGTAGTGATATACAATTACGTTATTTTTTTAAATTTGTACAATTTTTTTTAACCGACTTCGTGATTCTACTTGTAATGAAAAGCGCTATATAAAATACATTTATTATTATTATTATGATTACTCTAAGAGCAGGATTTATTGATGACCTTTTCTGAGGCTGTCCTGTTGGAGGCAGCGTGTCCATCCTGTACCTCTGGAGCAGTGAAGGAGCCCAGGTCCCCAGACCGGGCACAGCTTTTAAAAGCAAGGTTCCCACTGGCTGACAGTAACATAGAGCCGGGGCTCAGTACACTGCACATGTTACCAGGACCTGACAACAAGACAAAAGACATACTATTAACTTGCATGTCTGCATGGCTATAGGAATAACTCACTCCAAAAGGTACGTTTGTCAGACGTTAGAAGTAGAGCACGATATGATATGGTGGTGCCTATCTTTCCCATTCATTTCAGGTTTGAGGCTTATTTCTTCTAATGCATAAAGAGGCATGTAACAACAGAAGTCATGGGATATTAGACCACTTTTGAGGTCTGCAAACATGGGAAAAATGTTTAATGGGCCATGAGCAATCCCTTTAAGACCTAAAGATCCTTTTAGCAACTGCCAGTGGGTATTTTCATGGGTCAGCAATGGGATATAAATGTGCCCAGGTACCTTTGTGGGAGATGTCCGTTAAGGCCTCGGCAGTGCCCAAAAGCAGACGCCACACCTCATCTTCCTCCAGAGGTGACCCCCGGGCCTCCAGCACCTCTGCCAGGGTCACGAACGTGCCCATCCTGGGGGACACAGCCATGGGTAGATACAGTCATATATTATATAAGGGGGGAATATTTGTTGTTATTTAAGTTCAAACGCTGTACTAGCAAACTTTGTTCCTAGTTATATGTACAGTATCTACCTCAATTACCTCGTACCCCTTCACATTGACTAGGTACTGATACACTGTGTATAGAACCAAGTGCTTGTTACTTGTGTATTTATTATTACGTGTTTTACTTCTCTATTATAGACTCGATTATATTTCTCTGCATCGTTGGGAAAAGGCCTGTAAGTAAACATTTCACTGTTAGTCCACACCTGCGGTTTACAAAACATGTGACTAATTAAATCTGATGTTATTTGATGAGCAATATATGTTTCATCATAGTCTAAGTGAAAAAATAAGCGAAGCTGATATTTGGATTACAATGAAACTGTTGAATGTAAGAAACTTAATCATTTCCAGAATAATTTCTGAGTTTTAAAAAGGGTCCACACAACCGTACGGTCTTATCGCATAAATCATTATCTCAAACGGATCCTTTTCGCTGAGAATATAGAGATATTAGGATAAATATCTAGAGGACAATGAGTAAGGCCAATGCTTGGTCTAATGGAAGGCAATAGAGACACACACACACACACCCCCCCCTCTGTTTCTTTCCCCCTCTTCCTCACACACGCACACCAGGCTTTCACACATTCAAACTGAGCTTTCAGTTGGCAAATACCGGTAATTGGCTTTCACAGAGCCTGAAGGATTTGCTCTAATGTCTCTGCTCTCTCTGTGCCTTCGATTTCACTAAACAGCGATGGCATTTTAGAATTAGGGTCGTTCCACACGAAATTGGGACAAAAAAACAACATTATTAAATGTAATACATGAAAAAGTATTTTGGAGCAAGGAGGTTGGAACAACCCATTAGGTATTATGTTTTTGTGTGCATATAAAACCTTATTTTAGAGGGATGCTGGTTTACTTTTCTTTAAATTAAACCTCAGAGTTGTGGAGTTATACACTGACTGAGTGATGAATGGAACAACAAGGTGGTATCCCATTTCACTCTAAAATCATACGTTGATTACTGAAAATATAAACTACATCAAATGATAACACAGAACTATAATAAAATGAATGTCAGCGATGTAATTGATTGTGTAGCATCTCTGGTTCCTGCAGGTGGAAACGACTCCGAAAATATATACTCTAGGGAGTTAATTATGCTGGGTTCGTCATTACAGTTAAACAATATATTGTGTAGCCTTGTTGGTGTTTTGAATCGGGGATAACTGTGGGTAGATGGGTATTCATACTGTAGCTAAACTCAAATTAAATAAATCATCTTCATACCAATACTCAGTTAGCTGAGACCTAAAACGCTCTGTACCAGCATTTGATCAAGGATTGATCTGGGCCAACAAAGACTGTCCGGAGACACCAGGTTTAGTGGGAGATCTAATTGCTACAAAGCCATTGTATCTGCTCTACAGGAACACAGTAGTTCCTATTGTTTTTCAACCTGGGTGCAGTTGAACAGGACAGCATTTACAAACCGAGACTAAGCATTCGCCATCTTGTTTCATGACGACATTACTTTCAAAGTAGTCCTATAAAATAGCGTTTCTCATAAACAACGGCAAACTGAAGATTATTTTATCCCAAAATAAGTAGGTAGGCAATCACTCAACTGTAACTCACAGAAGGTTGTGTTTTCTGACAGAAGAGAGTAAGCACTACTGCTGCAATAGCAGGTATCAGTAAAATGGCAATACTGTATTTTAGATTAGAAGGCTGGTATAAAGGACATCAACAAAGTGAGATTTATTGATGGATACGCCCACTACCTAAATACCACGTTCTCAATTGGTTTACTCTGAAAATAAACAAATATAGGTCTATTTTTGCAACAGGACAGTTTGTACAAAAATATATCAATAATTTAAATATAAAGGCATGATAACTGGCTATATTAATGCTGTCGTTACATTTAAAACATATTTACTAACTCTTATCCTGGCAAAATATCAAAATCACTTGCCCAATAATTAAATTGATGTGCTAAAACTGTCGCTGACGATAAACTCTTTAGGTTAAGATCATGCCTACCAGAGGCTATTGTCTAGAAACTGTCGATGGAATATGTTGTAATTAAACTGTAAATACCTAATGACAAGATCAGGCCACAATTACCTTCCGATGACATACCGGCATTCATTCACTTACTCATTGGTCGTGTTCCCGGAACTTTTAGACATTCATAGAATATCACATTTGTGTTGAATAGATGTAGGTCTATATTTTTGTGCAATTCTATCCAATTAAACCCATAACTTTACCTAATTTCATTCAATATATGAAGAAGTCCCTCTTCAGAAAACCTCCAGCTCGAATGTAATCTTCTCAAGCATCACACGGCATTCCACCTGTGGCTGTACTCTTCAATCGCTACTTTTTCTAGCCTATCAGGCGACTTTTCATCTATCCATAATTCCATCACAAGATAGCGTGGAAATAAGTAATTTTCTCCATTGAATATAATGTTCTGTACACAAACGTAGCGATGTATCGATACTGGGTTTTCGGTCAATTTTGACTATTTTTAGACTCCAGGTATAAGAACTCAATTGGATTACGCGGGAGCTGTTTGACAAGCAGCAAGGTAGTGGTCAACCAATCGGTGTGGGCAAGAACATTTAGATAATCTTTATATATATTTTATACATATATATATATAAAAATCGACTATAATGTGTGATTGTTGTTTGGCTAAAGTCACCAACACTCTCTTTCTCTTGCTATCTGTTTTACTTTCTTACATTCTCTCTCTCTCTCTCTCTCTCTCTCTCTCACACACACACACACACACACCATTTCCATTCAAAATCCTAACGCTAAACCAACACCTAACTCCTGATCCTAGTTATAAGCCTAACCCTAATTGTAACCCTAGAAGAATGGCGCTGAAGGGAATAGTACTGCCATTAGTTGGGGCGAAGGACATACTACTCATCCCAGTAGGCGTTATAGAGGCCAGTGTGTGGGATACCAGATGAGACTAGGTTGGCGAGTGGATAAACCGCATTTCCCTTCTGTTCAATTGGCGAACGTTTGTTTACCAATTTTTCTTACTTTTTAACTGCATTGTTGGGAAAGGGCTCGTAAGTAAGCATTTCACAATGCAGTCTACAGCTCTTATGTCAGCGCATGTGAAAAATAAATTGTATTTCATTTGATTTGATTTGAACCCTGAACCTAACCCCTAAACCTAAAATGGCTTTGGCCCATGAGAACAAATGCAGTTAAAAAGTGAGAATAATTAGCTGGGAGAATTTTCCTTGTTTTGCTATCCTTGTGGGGACTTTTGGGGATTTCTGGTACCCAATCTCAATTCAATTCCTGGGGCTCTGTTTGTATTTGTGAACATAGCCCCAAGACCAGGTTGCTTAAGGGACTTCCTTTTAGGTGGTTGTAGAATTTAACGTCTCTTTTCTGGTAATTAGTGGGTATCAGCCTTATTCTGCTCTGCGTGCATTACTTTATGTTTTACAATGTACACAGAGGACATTTTTGCAGAATTCTGCATGCAGAGTCTCAATTTGGTGTTTGTCCCATTTTGTGAATTCTTGGTTGGTGAGTGGATCCCAGACTTCACAACCAAAAAGGGCAATGGGTTCTATTATTGATTCAAGTACTTTTAGTTACAAAGATGACTTTTGAGTAGTAAGACATGTACAGTTGAAGTCAGAGGTTTACATACACTTAGGTTGGAGTCATTAGAACTTGTTTTTCAACCATTCCACAAATGTCTTGCTAACAAACTATAGTTTTGGCAAGTCGGTTAGGACATCTACTTTGTGCATGACACAAGGAATTTGTCCAAACAATTGTTTACAGACAGATTATTTCACTTATAATTCACTGTATCACAATTCCAATGGGTCAGAAGTTTACATACACTAAGTTGACTGTGCCTTTAAACAGCTTGGAAAAATCCAGAAAATGATGTCATGGCTTTAGAAGCTTCTGATAGGCTAATTGACATAATTTGAGTCAATTGGAGGTGTACCTGTGGATGTATTTCAAGGCCTACCTTCAAACTCAGTGCCTCTTTTCTTGAGATAATGGGAAAATGTAAAGAAATCAGCCAAGACCTCAGAAAAAAAAATGTAGACCTCCACAAGTCTGGTTCATCCTTGGGAGCATTTTCCAAACGCCTGAAGGTACCACGTTCATCTGTACAAACAATAGTACGCAAGTATAAACACCATAGGACCAAGCAGATGTCATACCGCTCAGGAAGGAGAAGCGTTCTGTCTCCTAGAGATTAACATACTTTGATGCGAAAAGTGCAAATCAATCCCAGAACAACAGCAATGGACCTTGTGAAGATGCTGGAGGAAACAGGTACAAAAGTATCTATATCCACAGTAAAACGAGTCCTATATCGACATAACCTGAAAGGCCGCTCTACGGTTTGCAACTGCACATGGGGACAAAGATCATAATTTTTGGAGAAATGTCCTATGGACTAATGAAACAAAATAGAACTGTTTGGCCATAATAACCATCGTTATAGAGGAAAAAGGGGGAGGCTTGCAAGCCGAAGAACACCATCCCAATCGTGAAGCACGGGGGTGGCAGAATCATGTTGTTTGGGGTGCTTTGCTGCAGGAGGGACTGGTGCACTTCACAAAATAGATGGCATCATGAGGAAGGAAAATCATTTGGATATATTGAAGCAACATCTCAAGACATCAGTAAGGAAGTTGAAGCTTGGTCACAAATGGGTCTTCCAAATGGACAATGACCCCAAGCATACTTACAGAGTTGTGGCAAAATGGCTTAGGGACAACAAAGTCAAGGTACTGGAGTGGCCATCACAAAGCCCTGACCTCATCCTATAGAAAATGTGTGGGCAGAACAGAAAAAGCGTGCACGAGCAAGGAGACCTACAAACCTGACTCAGTTACAGCAGCTCTGTCAGGAGGAATGGGCCAAAATTCACCCAACTTATTGTGGGAAGCTTGTGGAAGGCTACCTGAAACGTTTGACCCAAGTTAAACAATGTAAAGGCAATGCCAACTAAATACTAATTGAGTGTTGGTAAACTTCTGACCCACTGGGAATGTGATGAATTCTCTCTACTATTATTCTGGCATTTCACATTCTTAAAATAAAATGGTGATCCTAACTGACCTAAGACAGGGATTTTTTACTATGATTGAATGTCAGGAATTGTGAAAAACAGAGTTTAAATGTATTTGGCTAAGGTGTATGCAAACTTCTGACTGCAACTTTATAAAAGCAACAGATATCATTAATAAGAAAGGGCTAGAAGCGTCTTATATGGTGAGCTACCAAGTGACTAGAACAGGCAAGCCACATACTATTGTGGAGGACTTGATTCTTCCGGCTACTGCAGATATATGGCTGGGACAATGCTGGGGGAAAAGGCCAACAAAAACTATACAGACAATGCCTTCAAACAACACTGTTTTACGACTCATCAGTGAAATGGCAGGAGATATTTTGAAACAATTACTGTTTCGCATACAAGCCAGTGAATTCTATGCGTTACAGCTGGATGAGTCAACAGACTTGGCGGGCCTGGCACAGCTCCTGATATATGTCCATTATATTTATGGGGGGTCAATTCAGGAAGACAAATGAACTCAAGCTTACGGACAATGTCAAATGTGATTATAGCGAAGCACTTGAGTGAGCTGGGTGCACAATTACGCCAGTACTTTCCTGAAATGGACGACACAAACAACTGGATTCGTTATCCCTTTCATGCCCTGCTTCCAGTCCACTTACCGATATCTGAACAAGAGAGCCTCATCGAAATTGCAACAAGTGGTTCTGTGAAAATTGAATTTAATCAGAAGCCACTGCCAGATTTCTGGGTAGGGCTGCGCTCAGAATATCCTGCCACTAGAGATTCTGGGTTTGAGTCCAGGCTCTGTCGCAGCCGGCTTCCCACGAGCCGGGTTGTGACAAAAACTCACACTCATTCTTATGTTTAATAAATGTATAATATAGTGTGTGTGTGTGGCAGGCTTACAATGATGGCAAAAAAACAACATTTGAGAGTGCACTGACCCTGGTGCTAGAGGGGGTACGCAGCTGGAGGTTGAATGTTTGAAGGGGTACTGGACTATAAAAAGTTTGGGAACCACTGCTCTACTGAGATTTACTGTCAGGGCCCAGGTCTGGCAGAATCTGAGCAGAAGATCTAGGTGCTGCTGTAGGTTCTCTCTCGCTCTATGCACGAGCGTAAGTGCTTATTATGGCGAGATCACAGAGGTGAAATGCCTCTAATTTGTCCTGCATAGTGTACATAAACTAATACCGTGAGAGGTAGGCTACCGCAGGCTATACAACATCGCAGGACGATTTGCTCTTGAATGTCACCTAGTTCTCATCGGCAACTTCCGGCAGACATCGCAAGGTTTCGATGACATCGGTATGAAATGGCAGAAACTGCCTCTGTGTCACGGACTCAAAGATTAGGCTACGTAGTACACATGTATTTTGCAGACCCAGGCCTGAAAGTGGAAGGAAACGCAGTGGATTCAGAGGTTGTCCTACTAAGCAAAAAATAATATAATATCTTCAAACATTCTGCTGTATATTTCAACGGAAGACCAGAAACCGTGGTTTGACAGTTTTGGAATTTCTAACGCGTTCTTTTGGAGTAGGGTGAGTTCGATATTAAACCATTATAATACATGTTATTGTTAGCAGTGGGGGGAGGGTATTAGCACTGATGGGTTGCAAAGAACACAGAAAATACATTCAATAACTGCAATTAGCTAGTTGGACCATATTGTCAAGTTTTGGCTTTTAAAGACATGCACCGCATAAAAAAAAGATGGCTATTAGGATATTCTCAAACGCGCACGACAGGCTACAAAATGCGCTAACGTTACATTTTAAGACTTTTAACTACCTGCTAACAGCTAGTGCTACATTGTAACAACGACCTAACGTTAAGTATCTTCGCGGCATATAGTCTACTGACAACATCAACGGCGTGGTTACATTTGCCATGCTATATTTTGATTTGTAACATCACCATCATTTCTAAAATGAATAAGAAACACAAGCCCACCATTCGGTCATAAATGGGCTTTTGACAATTAGCCTACCACCAATGGACTAGTATAAACTTGTGAGTGCAAGTTAACTTATTGCATGCTGCTAGTGCGTCAAGTCGATTTCTATTAAACAAGTGAGAGGTGTATAACTGGAATTTGTCTACATTTCATCCTATATATCTAAGAATAGCAGAACAATGAATCGACGATATTATGGTCACATCGACAACCATCTATTATAATAAGAACGCTATTTATCATGTAAATATGGTTAAATCATATCTTAATTTGACTATCTATTCAAGTATAGATTAATACAATTTCGGTGATGTTTAGTGTCGCATGTTGTTTTTAAATGATTTTGGACACCTTCATTAACCATTCCAGGTGTGTCATGTAGAAGAATGACCTCCATAACAGATGAAGCCAGAGGCTTTTGGCACATTGCTTCTAATGCTGATGTCTGCTCTCAGTGGTGATAGGCTTCAGTGTCTTCATTAGCTGGAAAAGTAGGCTGGTGAATCCCAGAAAAACACATAGATAATGTGAGAAGTCATATTAATTTAGGTTAGATGTAGAGCCCAGCTGGGCATTGCTCTATGAAAGAGAGTCATGGATGGCCCTGAATGGTTTGACAGCTGGTTTGAAAGCTGAACAACCCATTTTCATGTTTAGCTTTCTTCCAGTTATGCATTTAATTTATTCCTTGAAATGAAATGGCCCACACCACGAACATGTGATTAGTGAGAGACCTTGAAACAGCATCAGATGATGTAGCGTGACGACATGCTTCATCGCTATGGTTCTCTGCCTCCCTCTGATCGCATATTCTCTCAGATTCTCTGTGATTTGAAGCAGCACTCATCTAAGTTTCACATCTAGACCAACTGACATGTCATAAAAATGCTCACATTCCAGTGATAATGTGGCGGGGAAAAAAAGTGTCATTCATGTTGTTTTAATAAAATTACACGCATATCATTCAATTTAATCCGACTGTATTGCTATGGTCATCCTGTTGTTCACACCGCCATTCATGCTGCTCCAGAGCACACAATTGGATGGAGCGACTGCATAGAAACGATTTCATTTTGAATTTGGCAAAGCATTCTGTTCAGACTTCTCCAAACCCTGTTTTAGTCCCTCCATCTCATAGCAGGGCTTCAGGCCGTTGACATGCCTTTCAACCGGGATGAAAAAACCCTGCTGAATGCCCCTTCATGTGGAAAAGGGGAAGGGGGTGGCTGTATAGGAGTATGGAGGTCAAGTCATGGTCTGTTGACCGTGCAGCCATCAGCCAGTGAAAATGTCCTCAGCACAAATGTTCTAGATTTGACTAATGATTTCTTCTTCTAGCTCCTTATCAAATCCAGCGCTCCCTCCCGCTCTCCTTTTCTCTCTCTGCCTCAATACTTCCTTCCATTTGCCTGAACAATGAGTCTTAAATATACATTTCTGCATGCTCAAATGGGCTTCGGACAGTGGTACTAGTCCCTCTTGTTGTGCTAGCTGTGGGATTTCTCTATAAGCTAGTGATGAACTTTTCTAGCGCTGGCCAATATCTCGCCCGAACAATCATCTAAAGACATTGTGTTTGTTTTACATTTTCTATGTTAAAATCGAGCCCGGACGACTCGTTACTATCGTGGCAAGGAAACAAAACACGAAGTGGATGTAACTTCTTTAGCAAAACAGCCCTAATGTTTGAAATTAACATACTTTTAGTGTCATCCAGAGTCACATTTATTTATTTTCCCTGCCTTTCCACACAGTATTTTACATACAGCAGGTTTTTAAAGGACCAGAGTGGGGTCTGCTTTGTTTTAATTTTTGCCATGGAAACGTATTGCGACACTGGTATCTACATGGGCCTATTTCAAATGCTAGCAAAGCATTGCCACAAACCCCAGGAAATGTCTCTCTGTTTTCTGATATTGGAGATGTTTTTAAAGCTGTAGAAGCAGGATGTATGCAATGGATTTTTTTGAGTTGAAGGTTTAGCCAGCTTAGGCTAACACAATTGTGGCTGAAACATTGGTCCCTGTTTAGACCACAATTGATTGGTGGTACCAGACAGTTTGCTGGGCTGATGTTTTGCTCTGCAGTGCTCTGGTTTTACATTTTTGAAAGCTGTGATCCAAATCCTGGAATGAATTTGTACAGTATATTGATTTATGATGGGATATAAAATACCAGCTAATCCTATAAACCCAGAACTATAATGTGTTGTAATGCATTTAAACCTTTTTATATTAACTGTATGTGTAACGCAGTATACCCTCGCTAGCCTAGATGACCCAAATGTCATCGCTATTCAAGGAGGACTTGATTTCTCTCATATACTGAATAATTTCACCTCATGAATTTTGACACACAATGCAGCCTCTGTCAATCGTACTCCCATAGATTGACAGCTATGGCTTGGAAGGTCCAGGTAATAAGCTGATAATATGCTAATATGCTAATTGCTTTTTTATCTTTCTGTTTCTTCTCCCTCTGTCTTAGGTCTTGAGACAGAAGTCCCACTTGGATGCCCAAAACACACACTTTGTCCAGATTTCATCATGAATCGGAATAAGCGTGAAAAGGAGTATTACAGTTTAGATGTCGGGGATTCCACTTTTACGGTTTTGAAGCGCTACCAGAATTTAAGACCCATAGGCTCCGGAGCACAAGGGATTGTCTGGTGAGTAGATGGAGCTGTGAATTGGAAAGGAAAAGAGATGCCCTGTAGCGCAATGCTCATTTTCCAGTGGCTATGTTAGAACTGTGTGTGTTACTTTGGGAAAGAACATCTCGTCTGAATCATACTATAAAATATAACAATTTGCCAGCTATTTGAAATGGTATTGGAAGTCAATATGATACGTTATTAGCTGCTGTAGGTTGAAATGGCATTGGAAGTCAATATGATACGTTATTAGCTGCTGTAGGTTGAAATGGTATTGGAAGTCAATGTGATTCATACGTTATTAGCTGCTGTAGGTTGAAATGGCATTGGAAGTCAATATGATACGTTATTAGCTGCAGTAGGTTGAAATGGCATTGGAAGTCAATGTGATACGTTATTAGCTGCTGTAGGTTGAAATGGCATTGGAAGTCAATGTGATACGTTATTAGCTGCTGTAGGTTGAAATGGTATTGGAAGTCAATGTGATACGTTATTAGCTGCTGTAGGTTGATATGGCATTGGAAGTCAATGTGATACATTATTAGCTGCTGTAGGTTGATATGGCATTGGAAGTCAATATGATACGTTATTAGCTGCTGTAGGTTGAAATGGTATTGGAAGTCAATGTGATACGTTATTAGCTGCTGTAGGTTGATATGGCATTGGAAGTCAATATGATACGTTATTAGCTGCTGTAGGTTGATATGGCATTGGAAGTCAATATGATACGTTATTAGCTGCTGTAGGTTGATATGGCATTGGAAGTCAATATGATACGTTATTAGCTGCTGTAGGTTGATATGGCATTGGAAGTCAATATGATACGTTATTAGCTGCTGTAGGTTGATATGGCATTGGAAGTCAATATGATATGTTATTAGCTGCTGTAGGTTGATATGGCATTGGAAGTCAATGTGATACGTTATTAGCTGCTGTAGGTTGATATGGCATTGGAAGTCAATGTGATACATTATTAGCTGCTGTAGGTTGATATGGCATTGGAAGTCAATATGATACGTTATTAGCTGCTGTAGGTTGATATGGCATTGGAAGTCAATATGATATGTTATTAGCTGCTTTAAGTTTGTTTATATGCTATATGTTTGCCATTGGTCCAGTATTACACTTCAATCATTTGGACTCTGATATTGATCTAGGATGTGGGAAATAAGGAGCAAAACTCATCTTTCATTAAAAAAATACATATAAAATGCTAGCCTTCTTCAGATGCATCATAAAGTATGGACGTACATTTGTATTTTTGTGTTTCCAGCTCAGCGTATGACCACAACCTTGAACGAAATGTGGCAATTAAAAAACTCAGCCGGCCTTTCCAGAACCAGACCCATGCCAAAAGAGCTTACAGAGAACTGGTGCTCATGAAATGTGTCAACCATAAGAACGTAAGCTATTTACCTCTCTGAATCTGTGTGTCTGATAGAAAAAGGGGAACAGCAAGTAGAAAAGGGAGTTGTCCCAAATTATAGAATAGAAAGTTGTGAAAGCATTTTCTCTTGTACAATTGAACCAAAATGTAAGATCATCACAGATCATTCTAGAATGTTGCGATCCTCTTGTAGCTCTTATATGAATTCTTGATGTTTCCATTTTTCTAAAATGTCATTGTCTATTTGATGTGGTGTTATTCATTCTCGGAAGAACCCTTCTGTAGTTTTAGCGCGCCCTTAGGCAGCATATTGTCAGCATGAAATGCAATGTTCCTACATACGCTGCTCACAGAACTATGATGAACTGATGCATCTTATATCTCCACAGATCATTGGCCTATTAAATGTATTCACGCCACAGAAGACGCTGGAAGAATTTCAAGATGTGTAAGTAACGTCATCGTCGCCTTTGCTTATAAAATCAATAAGGATAAATTGCAATACTGTATAATCTCTGTTCCCTGGTAGACTGTAGTGCTGAAATGGCCAAAAGTATATTTTGGATGTTTTTTATTTGTACAGTGTAGAGGGGACCAGGGTCTATTGTGGGATAACTGAAGGGTTAGTACATTGTAGTGCATGGGAGGAAATGTGATTCATTCTCAGAGCGGAGGGAGGTACTTTGGGAATCTCTGTCTTTCTGATTTGGATCTAAAAAGAAAAATGAACATCATGGCTGGGGGGTAAACAGCCTGTTTCACTATGACGGAGTATGACGGAGGAGCAGCCCACTCCTGTGTGTGTGTGTGTATGTATCCTGCAGCATCACACAATAGAATACATTTGAGTCATTTAAGAAGTCATTTACGATGCTTTATTAAGAAGTGTAATAGACCAGGGTTTTTCAAACTATTCTTGCCCAGGCAAACCAGTGACCGAGGGACCACCATCATATCTTAGCAACAAAAAAAAAGGAATCACATCTTGTCTTATCATTGGGTGAATGATAATGGCAAGTACAAGTAATCAACATTTTAAAATGAATAGATTTGGTCGACAGTTATTATTTTGACCTCCCTACAGTTTATTGGAAGAGGAAGTGTAACTTGCAACTTGAAAGGTAACTTGCAGTTTTTAATCTACACAGTTTGGCATCAAGCTGAGAAACACTTTAGCAGTTTTAAGATAATTTCCTGCAATTCTATGTATTTTGCCATGGCTAATGCTGTGTTCCTCTGCTCTAACATTATAACAAAATCAATGGACATGTGGCCTGAATGACCGTGAATTTTATTTTATTTTAGATTCTCCCTGACTGTCTAGCTGTTATTTGATTGTTAGTTCTCAAAGAGCGCATTATTTATATATACGCACTACCGTTTAGAAGTTTGGGGTCAGAAATTAGACATTTCCTTGTTTTCCATGAAAACATACATGAAATGGGTTGCAAAATGAATAGGAAATATAGTCAAGATGTTGACAAAGGTTATAAATAATGATTTTTAAATTTAAATAATAATTGTATCCTTCAAACATTGCTTTCGTCAAAGAATCCTCTGACAATTACAGCCTTGCAGACCTTTGGCAGTCTAGTTGTCAATTTGTTATGGTAATCTGAAGAGATTTCACCCCGTGCTTCCTGAAGCACCTCCCACAAGTTGGATTGGCTTGATGGGCACTTCTTACGTACCCTACGGTCAGGCTGCTCCCACAACAGCTCAATAGGGTTGAGACCCGGTGACTGTGCTGGCCACTCCATTATAGACAGAATACCAGCTTACTGCTTCTTCCCTAAATAGTTATTGCATAGTTTGGAGCTGTACTTTGGGGCGGCAGGGTAGCCTAGTGGTTAGAGCGTTGGACTAGTAACCGAAAGGTTTCATGTTCAAATCCCCGAGCTGACAAGGTACAAATCTGTCGTTCTGCCCCTGAACAGGCAGTTAACCCACTGTTCCTAGGCTGTCATTGAAAATAAGAATTTGTTCTTAACTGACTTGCCTAGTTAAATAAAGGTAAAATTTCAATTTAAAAATTGTCCTGTTGTTGGAGGAAATTGGCTCCAATTAAGCGCTGTCCACAGGGTATGGCGTTGCAAAATGGAGTGAAATCTTCAAGATCCCTTTT
Organism: Oncorhynchus tshawytscha; assembly: GCF_018296145.1. Classification (NCBI taxonomy): domain Eukaryota; kingdom Metazoa; phylum Chordata; class Actinopteri; order Salmoniformes; family Salmonidae; genus Oncorhynchus; species Oncorhynchus tshawytscha. The sequence continues at coordinate 18,696,446 of NC_056452.1, read as the reverse complement.
ACCCTGTACAAATCTCCCACTTTACCACCACCAAAGCACCCCCAGACCATCACATTGCCTCCACCATGCTTGACAGAGGGCATCTCTTCCAGCATCTTTTCATTTTTTATGCAATTCACAAATGTTCTTCTTTGAGATCCAAACACCTCAAACTTAGATTTGTCTGTCCAGTGTCTGTGTTCTTTTGCCCATCTTAATCTTTAATTTTATTGGCCAGTCTGAGATATGGCTTTTTCTTTGCAACCATGCAACCATGCAGCCATGCAAAGAAAAAGGCCAGCATCCCGAGTCACTTCTTCACTTTTGAGGTTGAGACCAGTGTTTTGCGGGTACTATTTAATGAAGTTGCCAGTTGAGGACTTGTGAGGCGTCTGTTTCTCAAACTAGACACTCTAATGTACTTGTCCTCTTGCTCAGTTATGCACCGGGGCCTCCCACTCCTCTTTCTATTCTGGTTAGCTGTTCTGTGAAGGGAGTAGTACACAGCGTTGTATGAGATCTACAGTTTCTTTGAAATTTCTCCCATGGAATAGCTTTCATTTCTCAGAACAAGAATAGACTGACGAGTTTCAGAATAAAGGTGATTGTTTCTGGCCATTTTGAGCCTGTAATCGAACCCACAAATGCTGATGCTCCAGATACTCTAGTCTAATGGTCAGTCTGAAGCCCTGGTGTGTGAGTGAGAGCGCGAGATGTGTGCACTCTGCTCATATTCTTTCATGTGTGTGGGTGTATCTGTGTGCGTCTGCCTGTGTATGCATACGTTTGTGAGTGTATACGTGTGCACTGCACACCTTTCTGTGTAATGTCATTCACCCTCCCTTCCCTCTCCTCTGTATCCGTCCCCAGGTATATTGTGATGGATCTGATGGATGCCAACCTGTGCCAGGTGATTCAGATGGAGCTGGACCACGAGCGGCTGTCCTATCTGCTCTACCAGATGCTGTGTGGCATCAAGCACCTTCACGCCGCGGGCATCATACACAGGGTGGGCACACACCACCACACCTTGCCTGGCCAAGCAACCTTAATATGACCCAGTCCTCCTGTGTATTCCTAAAGTTGTCCCTTCTCTTACAATGCATTCACCTTTGGAGAATAAAATAAAATAAATACAAATAAATTTCATTGGTGTGGTGTGAATGGAACTTAATCATCGGTAGAGAGTTATCCATCTCTAAAGCGTATCCCCCTCCTGTCCCCCAACCTCAGGATCTGAAACCCAGCAACATTGTGGTAAAGTCTGACTGCACGCTAAAGATCCTGGACTTTGGATTGGCCAGGACAGCGGCCACGGGACTCCTGATGACCCCGTACGTGGTGACCCGCTACTACCGCGCCCCTGAAGTCATATTGGGCATGGGTTACCAGGCCAACGGTGAGTGAGCGACCGAGGGATCGGCCAATTGGAGCTGTGTGTGCTGCAGAACGCTGTTTGTCGCATGCCCCGACCACAAGTCCTGAGACACACCCACCTTCACAGCCACACCCCCCCCTCCCGTGTCAGTGTCGCAGTCAGAGGGGTAGGTGGCACGCCTGGCTATGCGTTGTGGGTTCCATTCCTGCTGCATAGAGAGCCAGTGCAGAGCAGGTGTAGTGCTTGTGTTTTCTAAGAGGCTGTCCAGAGAGGGCGCAGCTGGACTAGATGTCAGTGTGATCCAGTCCCTAGTTTGGCTTGCCTTTAGCAATTAACGTTTACTGCAAGAATGTGCAGATGTGATGGGGCTTGATATCTCTGAATCATTGGACTCGCTGCGATAAAATTCAAAGATTAAATACGAGGGAAAAAACTGCCTGAAAATATGAGCATCCCTGCAGTGTCTAAAAACGACCCAAACTTTCCTGCTGACTTGTTGCTTTGCCTTTCTTCTTCTCCTTCTTTCTATGCTACACATATTTAGTGGATATATGGGCTGTGGGCTGCATTATGGCAGAAATGGTTCGCCACAAAATCCTTTTTCCAGGAAGGGATTGTATCCTTGTGCTGCTTGAAGCAGTTCAGTTTGCATTTGAATTTTTGATTTATTTTTGAAGGCTTGTTTACAATGGATTGTGGAGATCATGTCAAAGAACAACTGTCAAAATTCTATTTCTCTTCTGATATGCCTGACACCTCCACTCCCCCCCATACCTTCCCTCTATCCCCCAAAGCACCCACTGCTGTAGCTTGATGCACTTCCGACTTATGCAACAAGCTCCTGAAGTAGAATTCGACAGTGTTTTGCGCTTTCATTTTTTACCAACACAATTGCAAAACATACCCTTTTAAATAATTTTGTTTGATGTTCTTCTTCAAAGATAAGCAGCCATTTTGGCAGAGAATAAGAAATGGACCCTGTCCTAACAGAATATCTAATATCAATGATTGACTGGTCGATCTTTTATCAATGATAAAAAATTGGCCTTTGTCTATTAAACTGATAGTAAAAAATCTTGAGGGTTTTATGTATTTCTGCTGTCATAATACAGTTTCTGCAGGCCTCGAGTGTCAGTGTCTTGCTAGCCGAAAGCCAATGCTATGTGGCCAATGTAAAAAAAAAAAAGAAAGCCAATGTAGGCAGTTCTTTGGCCCACTTCCACTTTGTTTAATAGTATGCCAGATAGTGAAGCAAAAAACCCTCACCTTATCATGATGCACTGCCTAGTCGGACACTGACAGCGGTTTGACATGAGAGTTGGCATGCCTTCATTTTCTTTTGTTGGTATTCACACACATCACCTTGTCTGCATCGTAATTACTTCCTTGTTTTATGATTTTTCATATGATTTTTTTTTTGGATTGCTTTGAGTTCTGCATGCTAATTTGGTTGTCATTCCATTTTTCAGTTGATGTCTGGTCTATTGGCTGCATCATGGCAGAAATGGTCCGAGGTAGTGTGTTGTTCCCAGGCACAGATCGTATCCTTCCCTGGACCCTCGTCGTCCCTCCATTGTGTGTGTGTGAATATTTGTGTGTGTGTGTGTGTGTGTGTATACAAATGTGTTTGTTGTGTGTGTGTGTCTGGTGGTCAGTGTATCGTACTGCATTTACATGTTAGTCATTTAGCAGATGCTTTTAACCAGTGCGAGTTACAGGATCGATTAGGGTTAAGTCCCTTGCTCAAGGGCACATTGACAGATTTTTCACCTAGTCTGCTTAGGGATTTGAAACCAGCGACCTTTCACTCCATCCAAATTACTTTCCACTGGGTTGGGTATATGTGAAAGGGTTTGTACCTGTCGGCGGCCATTTCAACTCAAGGGAAAAGTGTTCTGATCACTTCACCTCCATTACACAGTCCCACGCCGAGACTGTTTTCAGTCTTCTTTGTGTCCGTCTCACTGGATAAGAGGCGATCAAACAGCTTTCCCTTGGTTCCTCAATCACAGTTGTTCTACAAAGTCAACAGTGAAAGAAATTTGCCTCTGTGTCCAGTGTCTGTCATCCTCCTCCTTTATCCCAACTACAAGCACAAAACCTTGCCAATATTCCACCTCTGAAAAGCCCTTTGCAGCGTTTTTCTTACATGTTGGAATGTCAGATATTGATCAGTGGAACAAGGTGATCGAGCAGCTGGGGACTCCAAGTCAGGAGTTCCTGATGAAGCTCAACCAGTCAGTGAGGACTTATGTGGAAAACAGACCCCGCTATGCCGGCTATACCTTCGAGAAGCTCTTCCCCGACGTCCTCTTCCCAGCCGACTCAGAGCACAACAAACTGAAAGGTAAGCGGGGAGAGCACACGGCCCTGGGGGACACCCCAAGCATGGAAACTGCAGTATGGTGTGTCATTGTGAGATGCAAAATGTCTCATACATGTCTGTATGACTAGAATATCCCATATATAGTAGTCAGTTATTTGCTGAATATAAGTATATTATGTGCCTAACACTGTCTCTGATATGCACTAACTAATCGAGTCTGACTTATGTGACCAATTGGAAATTCCACGGAAAGTAGTCTGATCATGAATAGTATTTTATGTAGTGGTTTGAAGCCTTACTCTGCTTTGATTCGGATCATGTTTGACTAAGGGACTCTATTCTGGCCCACTACACTCATTTATAAGCACAGTGAATGTCAGCCGAGGGAATGAAAGGGGAATTTGCTCACGCCATTAATTTCTCTATTTGTCTCAATTGTCTTGCAGCAAGTCAAGCCAGAGACCTATTATCGAAGATGCTGGTAATAGATGCATCCAAACGGATCTCTGTGAGCGAGGCTCTCCAGCACCCCTACATCAACGTGTGGTATGATCCAACTGAAGTGGAGGCGGTAAGCACTTACTGGCCCATTATGTGGGCGTGGAGGGGTGGTTCTTGTGTTAATGACCTACTCTTACGTTAGATAATAACATGACTCTTCAGATTTACTGTGTGTGTTTTTATTTTTTATGCGTGCATATGCCTCGAAATACACATTGAGTGGTGATTCACAATAAGAGGGAACGTCAAAACAGCCACATGCAAAATGATGAAAGCCCTGTGAGTTTGCCTGCCTGGGAAAAGCTTAGCCCGGATCAGATCATAAAACTCCCTGACTATTTAAGCAGGGGCTCTGGATTTGACATCCATTGACAGCCAGGTCGTCATCACCGAGAGTGCACTTGCCGTTTTTCCTCTGTCAACCAATCAGACCCCGGCTACCGTAAAGTGCGGGGGTGGAGAATGAGATGTTGCACTCAACTCAGTCACTCGCATGCAAGCATTCCTCACAACTGACAAAATCGGCCTTGAGACGTGTAGATTTGGCTGCAGTGCCAGCGCCTTGCGCAAATGTATCAAATTTGATTGTGACTCAGCCAAGTGAAGAGAAGGCCAACAGTCCCCATGTCACCCCACTTAAAGTACACTGTGCCCTGTCCTGTTCCTCTTGCAGCCCCCACCACTGATCACAGACAAGCAGCTGGATGAGAGGGAGCACACGGTGGAGGAGTGGAAAGGTACAGTAGAGCGCGAGAGAAGCCATTTTCCTTACCCAATCTTTGATTCATACACTTTGAGCATGTTTCAATTTTCCACTATGTTACATTACAATTGCACATTATTCTACTAAGAATCTACATCTCAAGATGTTCTTGTGGGACATTCAATCTTAATATTTGAGTTTTATGCAGGTTTTGCCCTTTGTCTGTCTGTCCTAAAAAAAATGCCTGTCTAAAGTGAGATGTGTTTATGGTGCATCCTACCCCTCCCTATCTGTCTAATCTAAACCTGGTCTGGTGATCTAACCCTGCTTCCTCTGGGAGCGTGATAATGACGACAGGGCATTCACACCCGAGTCTAGCAGAGCCCTGTTTATTGGCTCTATTCTCAATTCTGGACTCCCGTGTCATATCATGCTAGCAATGTTCCGGTCTGTCATGTTCTTCTTAGGTTTATGTCTCATGTTTAGGGTTGCAGAATTCTTGAGATTCACAGGTTTTCCAGAAATTCCAGTTGGAAGATACCTAAATAGCCTGCTTGTTCCCTCCTAATTCCAGGAATCTGTTTTGGTGTAGTTACCAGAAGTTCAACTGTAGTCACTCTTTTTACTAAATCTTCTGATTCATTGCAGATTTGATATACATGGAGGTTCAGGACTGGGAGGAGAGAACGAAGAATGGAGTGATCCGGGGACAGCCAGCGTCTTTAGGTTAGTTTAGAGAGTTTTCTCCAAGGGCAACCTAGCACTCAAACTCTGATAGTTATACTCTATAACTAGGGCCCAGAGTTGTTCCTGGTCAGGTCTTATGGTCAGAGAAATCTGCTGGTTCTACAGTACTATGTGTGGGAGCAACAAATTGAGACTGGCACGGTCTCTCTGCCCGTAGTTGGCTTCTGTTCCAGTTCTTAATGAAGAACCTTCCTCTTTCTGCCTAACCAGAAGTGGTTTAAGTCTGACTTGATACCCCCTATCTGTTTCTCCATACATGTAGCACAGGTGCAGCAGTGAGCAGCAGCTTCCAGCAGCACCCTTCTGCGTCGTCCTCGTCCGCCAACGATGTGTCCTCCATGTCCACCGACCCCACCCTGGCCTCGGACACAGACAGCAGCCTGGAGACAGCCTCTAACACGGACCCGCTGGGCTGCTGCAGATGACCATCACCCTGCCCTGGTCCCTGTCCCACCAGTCCCTCCGCTTGTCTTCAATGGTGTAGAGTTTAGGCCAGTTTCGATGTTTGTTTGTTTATTTGTAAAAAAAAAAAAACATTTTAAAAACAAAAACATTTTTTCCTTAAAGTACTACTACAGAGTCATTTTTATTACATTTTATTCATATTTTTTAGTCCAGGCTGTATTATCAATTTATTTTTAACCTAGGAACTTTATGATTTCACTACGCTGCAGTTTTGGCCAATGGTGATAGTTTGAGAACGTCTGTAAAAGAGTTTTACATGCTTTCATTTTTATCTTTGTTTTTAGTTTCATCTACTTCTATTTAAGCTACTGCTGTTTCAACTGGCCATATAAATGTAGAATGAGTTTGTACAGATGTTATGGTGAATATATTTTTTTCAAATTTAGTTTGCAGTGAGTCATTCTAACCATCATTTAATTGATACATTTATGATTTTAGTACTCCCCTTCTGAATAGTACTATTTCTTTGTCTATTCTAATCTCTTTCATATAGAATATTGTTTCTTGCATATCCATTGGGTTGGATTTTGAGATATACTTTAGATTTATTTGTAAAAAAAACAAACAAAAAACAGTTTTCCTCGTGAGTCACTACCTCCTTGAAAAAACAAAACAGTTTATCAAACCGCTTTCTTTTTTTCTTTTCTCATTAGTTTAGTCTTAAAATATCTCAAAATGCTGTTAGATTCCTGAACCATTTTCTCTTTTGGTAAAGAGAAGACATTTAGTATTTCTTTTTTGTTTAATTTTTGTCTGAATGTTCTTTTCCAATGTTATGGGTGTTACAGTATATGACGGAAATGGCGCAGATAGGCCCAGAAAGGAAACTAAGAAGCTTTTGATCATTTTCTTTGTTTGTCAGTGCTGAAGGCACTGCTTCCTCTGCACTGGTCAGTTATAATCCAGTGATTCTTTTCTACAGCCCCACTGTCAAAGAAAGAGTAAACCTATGTTAAACTCTAGGACTGAGAAACGTGGCGGTATGCCGAAGAGCTTTGTGAGAAATAGGATGTTACTAGTTAGAATATATGACTTGGAGACGGTTGAAGGTATACGAAGAATGTGTTTTGATTGAGTCCAACACAGGGACGTAAAGAGAGGGCGTGTGTATGTGGTGATGTTGGTTGTCTTTGGAGGGATGGACATTCTGCCAGCTTAAAGCCTAGAAACAAACTATTTAAAGAAACAAGGTTCCTAATCTGTGCTCATGTTATTCATGTAATATAAGTGTGCAGGCAGTTTGCAGACATTTCAAATTGGAAAATGAGTATACAATACGTAAGTAATAAGCTGGATCTCAGAGAAGATAATTGGCTGAACCCTTTGCAGAACTTGTGCGTGTGCATGCACTAAATAAATGTCACCCTATGCTTAGTACATCAGACAATAGCTACAGAACCACCTCAAAACCCAAGTGAATCAGTGTTTCTGAACTGTATGCAATAATGGTGTCCTTAGTGTTTTGTTTTAAATGTTTTAATTTAGCTTTTTAAAAGGAAAAAGTGCCTGCAGTTTGTCAAGCATTCATTCCTGAGTATCTCGGAAGAGGATGAGTAGTCCTGTTGTGTCGAGGTCAATAACGGTTCCTGATAATGACTACAGTAGTTTCCACAAATAAGTCAATCACATTTGAGGCGTTTATCGTTAATGTATTGTACATTTTCATGGAATTGGTAAGTCTCCAACTTTACGGTCAATGTTCTGTCAAGAGGATGATGTATGCTTCTGATTATTTTAGCTCATACATTTGACATTTTTTCAAAAAGGGGGCAGTTTTATCAAAGTAGGTCTTTCATCAAAGTAAAAAAAATTACAATGACTGGTAGGTGCGTATGGTTTGTGGCTTTACTTTGCTTGATGATTTTAGGAGGGAAATTATCATTCTGTTTTGCCTCATTTCCTCAATATTAAGCCAAATGTATTTGCGCTGAATGGTGGCTGTGGCAGTGTAGCTGTTATGCGGTGGCGTTGAAGAATGCCTGTGCTAAATTATGGAGTTTCAGAATGTAAAATACCATGTAGTGTGTTGTTGAATGGTCGAAGGGGAAGGTATGCAGAATAACAGCCAATCACATGTAACCATTATTATAGTAGCTGTGTTTATAATTCATAATTATTACTTTTTTTGTTATTTTAAGTGCTCTTCTGTTTCTTAACCCAGCATTATTAGGGACACATTCAGAATCGTTTGACTTTCTGTGGCTTTTTGCTTTTCTATCACATCTCTGAAAATTGTAATTGTGATTTTTAAGTAGGCTTTGATGAACTACCTCACACTCAATTTCTACTAGTTCTAGGATACCTAGTTGCCCACATGATTAGCTATCGAAGACATGTGAATACAGAGTCCGTTATTTATTTATTTGAAAGTGTAATATTGTCAATGTTAGGAAACTTCTAGTTGTGTACGGTGTGTACTTCACCTAGATGTAAAGAGAATTGTTTATGTAAATGTCATCCCCCCCTCTTTTCCCCTCTTGTTTTTACAGTTCATGTGCAATACCTTCTGCAAATTATGCTAGTAGTAAACTGAGTGATGGATCTAGCCTGTTACTTTGTATTTTTCTGAAGGTAGAGAAATGTTTGGTACTGTCAATTCATGTTTTCCTTTTTTATGAATTAGGATGATTCCTTGTGACTTTTAATCTATGATGTTACGTAAATCAGTCCTAAACCAGTCCTTAATCTATGGCCAGAGGCGGTTATATCATACATGGCCAATAGATTTTGATTGGGATAAGGCCAAATAATGATAAAGGAAAAAATGTTAAAGATAAGTAATGCCTAAAAACAAACTCCTATATATGGTGCTGGTTTGTTATGCAACTAGTTAAACATTTCTGGCTCTGCATCCTGACCGCAGCCAATGAAAAGTACACTACTGGGATCTGATGATGCCAACTTAAAAAACAAACATGTACTGCAAATAAAAGAAACCAAATTTGACTCATGCATTTGTAGGTCTTTCTTTTGAGCTTGATCTTAATATGTGGTGGAATTGTGAGTAAGACACTCTGAACTAAGTAGAAGATGCGCTGAACACAAGCTTGCTGACCCATACATAAGGTATCAGTCAGGAAATGACACCTGTCATCTTTATTTACTTAGATTGCCATAATGCCATTCATTACACGTGTGTAGATTCATAATAAATAAGCAACTAAAATCTTAATCAAAGACATAAGAAACATTCAGCCTAAGTTTGTTTTAAGAGATACACATTTCAACTGCGATCATCGACAGGGCGAACACTAGACGCTTGTCTATAACGGTCGTCTTTCAAAACACAACCTTGTGAACAGTATATGAAAAGGGTCTGTATAAAATGTAAAAACAAAACAAAAAATAGTCACATTACCTTAATGAATGCACATTATTATACTGCTTATAGTGGTCTTCAAGAACCAAATCATGTTTCGTGTTCAAGCCTCAAGACATTTCTATGCAGTAGCAGTAATCATTTGCTGAAAAAGGGGATTCTATCAACAGTTTCACCACATGCAACACTCACATGAGAATGTTCTGGGAAATGTATATAATTGCTATCCATTCAAATCTATATTAATGTTTTAAGAATGAGTTTAGGCTCAATTTACAGGGCTGGCTTGATCAACAACACAGTTACATTCACTAAAGTATACACCATTTTTCAAAATGTTCAATTAATGGCGGTGCATAAAGATGTCAGAATTCAGGTTTGACTTCATTGTTTTACCACTAAGTTATATACTGGATTTTTAAACTACAGCCTGCGACATGGTTCGACACGCCAATAAATCAGAACATTATACTTCTTTGTTTTTAAATCGCCGTCTTGGAGCTAGAATTGGGATCATGTATACTGTGCTAACGACAACACTGGAGAACAGGAGAGCAATACAGCGAACTTATCAAACGAGGTATTCGCGGCAAGTACATGGGGGCCGCCATCTTTATGCACCTCTGCGATTGTTATCTTACTGCAAGTGACTGTGAGGATGTCATGTGGCTCTTCAACACATTTGGAGTAGTGATTAAGTTAAGCAATACATGTACCATGTGAGTATTGACAGTAATTGACTAACTACACCTCTGGACAAGCACGCAACATTTTCTTTTATCGAATTCAAAAAGTCTGCAAAGGCACAGCCAGCACACTTCTTCATTGTTCCTTTGAGGGCAGTAATCAGCTTCATGTGCCCCAAACCAACATGGTGGCTTCAACCCTGGTCCTTAGCAGAGTCCAGCTTTGGTAATGTTGTATTTGCATATTGTGTACTGTTGTAGGCAGCATATGATTAACACAGCAGGGATTATTGTATAGTCATAATGATAGCAGTCGAAACCCTTTGATTTACATTAACAGTATACTGACAGAGTTGACCAGAGTAAACCAAGGACCGAGGCTTTGTCACCAAATGACACGGAATTCCATCCAGATAGATACTCGTGGTAGTCATAGGCACACTTTGAGGCCTGAGGAAACATTGAGAGACGCAGCTGCCTGCATTGGACAACATGCAGTATTATTCAGTGAGTCCATGTAGTTGTCAGTCTTGCTTGCCAGACTCACGGCACTCAGCTGTGGGAAGAGACTATAGAGGTCTATGACCAGGGCTATTAAATGTCACTAGTCCTTGCTCCCAGAGCCAGGTCCCCCAGAGTGGAGAAGAAGTCCTCCATTTCCTTCTCTAGGAGCCGGTTCCTGTTCTCTGCGTCGTGACGGGCTCGCTCTGAGTTGCGGAGCTTGATCTCCAGCATCCTCTGCTTTTTTCTCTCCTGCTCCATCTCCTGCTCCAGACGCTCCATCTGAGCACACAGCGCCGCACTGGACTCCTCCAGCCTGCAGGGGGCACACACACACACATATGTTGTTTTCCACAAATGTAGAGCTGGTGCTCCTCAATACATGTAACCCGAGAAAGATTGTTGACAGATTTATAGCAATATTGAGTATTTTAGAGGGGGAAATAGTTTAGTCCTTTGATTTTTTGGGACACTAGGAATCAATCTACTCAGACAGTGCATATTTTGTTGTTATGTTCACATGAACTGTTTCTCAGAAGTTTCTTTCAAAATTCTGACTTATAAACCCCCATAGTACAATAAATAACCTTGCAGACTTACCTTTTGATCCTGGTCTCGTCAGCCACCTTCTGTTTCCTCAGCTCATCCTTCAGACCCTCCACCAGGCTGGTAAGTGCTTTGGAGCCTCCATCAAGGTCTTCTGGCGTCACGATGGACGGCACCACCATATTGGCTATGGTGTTCCCGTTGTCACTGCAGCCTGCACTGCTAACACACAGCTCCATGGCTTCACTACTGTCCAGCTCTTGCTCTGAGACCCTATCTCCAACTCTCTCCTCCACCCGGCCTCCCCTCTGACCCTGGCCTGGGCCCTGGGGTAAGGCTAGCTCCTGCCATTGGCACTCCTCTAGACCCTTCCCATTACCACAGTTAAGCCCAGAGGGCTCGCTGCCTGAGTCGGATGCGGAGATGTCACAGGAGGAGGTAGACCAAGGCGTGCTGGCTACACTAGGGCCACTGCCCATGCTGGAGGAAGACGTGACGTTGTCGTAGGTGGACAGTCTCTGGGAAAAGCCGGTGGAGTCCCTGACACGCTCCCCCGAGGAGGTGCGCCTGTGGCTCCTCAGAGAGGACAGCCCGTTCATCAGCCAGTTGCCACTGGGGGACATGGTGGTGACGTCGGCCTGAGGAGGGGGCCGTGGCGTTGAGGTGCCCTTGAAGGAGTACTTCCAGGAGGGAAGGTTCTTGGTTTGCTTGCTGGGGCTGACCACTGGCTCCCCCTTTCCTGAAGGAGCAAGTCTAGGTGGAGGGGTGGTGGCAGCACAGAGCTTTGCGTCCAAAGAAGAGGCGCTGCTGCAGGCGAGGTCCTCGTTGGGGTTGGTGGGGCAGTTCTGGAGGTCCTCCTCAGAGATCCAGCCACCGATGCTGTGCTGCTGGAGCCTTTGGCCCTGGAGGGTCACCTCTGGCTGGGGAACAGGGACCTCCAGCTCCCCCCTCCCCGAGTACAGACGGTTATGTTCACTGATCAGTACGGTCATGAGGCTTTGGACTAGGGAGGTCCCTTAACAGGAAATAAAAAACAATAAGGAACTATACTGTACAACGCTGCTCTACTTGAGATTTGACATGTTTTATGAACTAGAGATAGACAAGATGAGTCATGAATAGATAACATGCAATAGTGACGTTTCTCTGTACTCTGCTTTCCATAGGCTAATGTACTGTATCTACTCTGCCTCATACCTCCCAGACAGTTGTATAAAAAAAATATTAGGAATGTCTCATATGATTAATACAGTGCCTATTAATATCAGTATAATATAAAATGAATGAGAGTTCACACCTTCCATAATAGCCACTGGGTCCTCCATTTTGGGTCGGAGGATATTTGGTCCAAATACCGTGGCCAGGTTCTGTACACTCATCTTATTTTTGTTTGCGTGAGACTGGACCTCGTCAAGAAACCTACAAAGGAAGGCATGGCACGGTGGGATGGAATTAAAATGATATGAAAATGGCACCGTGATAAAATAACATATTTGAGATCTTCAAAAGAAGGAGTTGTATGTTTGTGGACGTACATGCATATATACTTCAGGAGATTGTAGTTGGCGGGAGGAAGATAGCTCACTTGCTTGACCAGCTCCTGTACACCCTAAAAGATGAGATGAGAACATACAGTATCACCATCACTTGTTTCTTCACATAGACAACATGTACTTGAACACTGGCTTCTATCGAATGACAGAGCAGTTCTGTTCTTTGGCTTCGGTGTCATAGTGTGAATACTAACATGAACTGGAACTAGTGCAGAGAAGTGTCTCTTACCTCCTCCACGTCTTTGGCCAGCAGCTGAGCACAGGAGAGGAAGTCCTCATACTTGGAGAAAGGGACCACAGGCTCAGGCAGTTCACGGAGGTAGAGCTTCAGCAGGGATGCCACCGTGTGGACGTCAGTGTTACTGCAAGAGGGTACAAAATAGTTATCTAGAGTGGTCTACTAACTGCATGAATCAGTCCAATAGCAAGTGCTATAGCCTTAGTGGCCAACAGTAGAGGGATTTATTGTGTGTTTCACAGGCGGCTGGGTGGCACCTTAATTGGGGAGGACGGGCTCATAGTAATGGCAGTAATGGAATGAAGTCAAAACATCGTACACATGGTTTACTTATGTTTGATACCATTCCATTCACTTCATTCCAGTCGTTGTTATGAGCCGTTCTCCCCTCACCAGCCTCGTGTGTATACACTATCACAGTACAGGATGCGTACTCAGAGCAGGCACTGACCAGCTGTCTTCATTGACATTTTCAACCTCTCCCTGACTCAGTCTGTAATGCCTACATGTTTCAAATAGACCACCATAGTCCTTGTGCCCTAGAACTCCAAGGTAACCTGCCTAAATGACTATCGCCCCGTAGCACTCACATCTGTAGCAATGAAATACTTTGAAAGGCTGGTCATGGCTCACACCAACACCATCATACCAGAAATCCTGGACCCACTCCAATTCACATACTGCCCAAACGGATCCACAGATGATGCAATCTCTATTGCACTTCACACTGCCCTCTCCCAACTGGACAAAAGGAACACCTACATGAGAATGCTGTTCAGCGTTCCAAACCATAGGGCCCTCCAAGCTCATCACTAAGCCAAAGACCCTGGGACTGAACACATCCCTGTGTAACTGGATCCTGGAATTCCTGATGGGCCGCCCCCAGGTGGTGAGGGTAGGCAGCAACACATCCGCCACACTGACCCCCAACACGGAGGCCCATCAAGGGTGTGTGCTTAGTCCCCTCCTGTACTGCCTGTTCACCTATGACTGCGTGGCCACACACGACTCCAACACGACGGTAATATGCCTGATCACCCACGACGATGGGTTAACTGTTCTCTCTGCAACCGCATTACAAGCAGTAACGGAGCGCCAAGTCTGGGACCAAAAGACTCCTGAACATTTTCTACCCCAAGCCATAAGACGGCTGAACAGCCATTAATCAAATGGCTACCCTTATTTTTGCACAGGCTCGATATACACTCACTGGAATCTAACCACAAACTCACAAATACACACACACACACACACACACACACACACACACACACACACACACACACACACACACACACACACACACACACACACACACACACACACACACACACACACACACACAAATTGCTACTATCTGTTTATTATCTATGTATAGTCACTTTACCCCTACTTACATGCACATACCTCAATTACCTCGACTGACCCGTACCCCTGCACATTACCAGTACCCACTGTATGTAGCCTTGCTATTGTTATTTTATTGTGTTACTATTTTTCCTTTAATTTATTTACCAAATGTTGTAACTTTTTTTAAGGGCTTGTAAGTAAGTATTTCACGCTAAGGTCCACCCACACCTGTTGTATTCAGCACATGTGACTAATAACATTTTATTTTATTTGACTGTCAATAATTGACCACTGCCACCATTACTGTGGCCACCACTTCTACATCCAGCTGAACAAATAGCAAGTCAGCACTTTTTGCCATTCAATATCAGTGAATGCAGATCTACCTGTCAAACAGAGGCTTATCCCCACAGTCAAAGGCTTCCTGTAGATCCTTTACCAGGTTAGCCTGCCCTGGCATCCGAAAGAGGCCCTCCTCATCCAGACCTCGTTCCTTTATGAAGTCCACACACTGCTCCACCAGAAGAGGTGCCAGGCGGTGCCCAAATTTCTTCTCATACTGGACTGTGTCTTCTAAATGCTGGCCAAATATCCCTGCAGGCAAAAAACATGGTTTACATACAGTATAGGGTTCTGTATTTCAGTATTTTATGATGGTTGTCATTCATTCAATTTAAAAAGTTTTAACATATTAAACTGACAAATCAATGGAAAGTTATCTTCAGGAATATCAATATGCAGTTGGTCAACATACAGTAGTTGGATGAACAGTAAACACAAAATGCAGATTAAATAAAGGAGAAACGGAGAGGAATGAAAAACAGTTCAGACAGTCTTCACATCTACATCGATCATTCGCGCACTGCATCTCACCTGATTGTGCGCAACGCCGCCTCTCAACACAGTCGCAACCACTAGACACTGACAGATCAGAGTAGTCGTAGTACGTCACCGAGCAAGTGCTACACAGAGTCAGAGCGTGCTTTTCATACATGCCAAAGCCACATTTACCAAGCAGCGACGGTCGAAGTAATTCAATCCAGTCTGGCTCGTGCACTCGAGATGACTGGTTTTCTAATAACACGTAATGACCGTAATGACACATCTATAGACGTTGGTAATAGCGCAGCGTCCGAGCAGAGGTGGGAAGAGGATGAGCAAGAGATAAAAGGTTTGGTGGCAGATAGTCAGCACAGAAACATTTAAATAACAGACATGGAAGCGCCACGGGTTCTGCCAGCAGTATTCCTGTTAACGACAGTTCTATAAATTGGCAACAATTCTATTCTTGATGGAGAGCGAGCACTTGGAAAGCATTCCTGCAGCCATGTAAATTTGAGACGATGGAAACGAAATACACTCCAGTGCAACAGGACATTCAGGGGCCAATACAAAACGTGTCAATAAGCCTCAAATACTGTACAGATGAAATCCTGCTGTTATCAGCAATCTCGTGTATATCCTCCTGATGTAAAATGGAAATGATAGCCAACCGTTTTCAGTTTAGGCCCTGTTTACATGAATTAGACATGTCGGGCTAAAGAAGAGTGATCTTCGGCATTGCATGCTCCTTTTAAAATGTAATGTATGAAGCCACAAGTACTGGCTGCAATACAGTGCCTCCCTTCCAGTTCCAGAGAGTTGGTTGGTTTAAAGTTACAGCAATGATCACAGACATACTGTGATCCTCCTATTTATATCGTCCTTTTCGTAACATAATATCTGTACATCCAGCTGCCTCCACACAACCTAGCCTAGTTATATTTCTGGACACATGTCAAGGATAGTAGCATACAGTAGACTAGCCTCCAGTGCAACGTTAGCAACTGTACAGGGTGTAAAGACAGACTAGTGAGGAAATGAAGCTCTGGTAGGACCTTTTATTCTGTTCTGAACATACAGTGCATTCGGAATGTATTCAGACCCCTTGTCTTTTTCCACATTTGGTTAATTACAGCATTATTCTAAAATATATTACATAATGACAAAAACATTTTAGACATTTTTGCAAATGTATTTAAAAAATATATTTAAAAAATATCACATTTACATAAGTATCCAGACTCTTTACTCTGTACTTCGTTGTGGCTCCTTTGGCAGTGATTACAACCTCGAGTCTTCTTGGGTATGACATTCAAAGCTTGGCACACAGATCCTCTCAAGCTCTGTCAGGTTGGATGGGGAGCATCTTTGCACAGCTATTTCCAGGTCTCTCCAGAGATGTTTGATCGGGTTCAAGTTCCTGCTCTGGCTGGGCCACTCAAGGACATTCAGAGACTTGTCCAGAACCCACTCCTGCAATGTCTTGGCTGTTTGTTTAGGGTCGTTGTCCTGTTGGAAGGTGAACCTTCGCCCCAGTCTCATGTCCTGAGAACTGGAGCGAAGCAGGTTTTCATCAAGGAACTCTCTGTACTTTGCTCTGTTCATCTTTCCCTCGATCCTGACTAGTCTCCCAGTCCCTGCCGCTGAAAAACATCCCCACAGCATGATGCTGCCACCACCATGCTTCACCGTGATGCTTGGCATTCAGGACAAAGAGTTCAATCTTGGTTTCACCAGACCAGAGAATCTTGTTTCTCATGGTCTGACAGTCCTTTAGGTGCCTTTTGGCAATCTCCGAGTGGGCTGTCATGTGCCTTTTACTGAGGAGTGGCTTCCGTCTGACCACTTTACCATAAAGGCCTGATTGGTGAAGTGCTGCAGAGATGGTTGTCCTTCTGGAAGGTTCTCCCATCTCCACATAGGAACTCTGGAGCTCTGCCAGAGTGACCATCGGGTTCTTGGTCACCTCCCTGAACAAGGCCCTTCTCCCCATGATTGCTCAGTTTGGCCGGGAAGAATCTTGGTGGTTCCAAACTTCTTCCATTTAAGAATGATGGAAGCCACTGTGTTCTTGGGGACCTTCAATGCTACATACATTTTGTGTTACCCTTCCCCAGATCTGATCCTCGACACAATCCTGTCTCAGAGCTTTACGGACGATTCCTTCAACCTCATGGCTTGGTTTTTACTTTGACATGTACTGTCAACTGTGGGACCATATATAGACAGGTGTGGGCCTTTCCAAATCATATCCAATCAACTGAATTTACTACAGGTGGACTCCAATAAAGTGGTAGAAACATCTCAAGGATGATCAATGGAAACAGGTTGCACCTGAGTTCAATTTCGAGTCTCATAGCAAAGGGTCTGAATACTTATGTAAATAAGGTTTTTTTTTTTTTTTTAAATGTTGTTGCTTTGGCGTTATGGGGGTATTGTGTGTGATTGACAAAGATGTTTTATTTATTTAATCAATTTTAGAATAAGGCTGTATCGTAACAAATTGTGGAAAAAGTCAAGGGGTCTGAATACTTTTCAAATGCACAGTACGTCATTAAATGATCTTCTGTCTGTCAAACCACTGACCCCATAAAGCACTAGACAAAGACGTTTGAGTGACATATACAAAGAGCATAATGTGAGCCCGTACCAGAATATGCTTTTACTGAGATTTAGAGTGCATTTTGTAATCATTCTGTCTAGTAATATAATTCTGGGCAAAGCAGTTTACCTCTAGCCCGGCTAAACCAGTCTGAACAAAGCAAAACAACGGTGAAACCGAGCAAAATCATTTGGAATGCCAGGCTAGTTTACCTCCTCCAAAGGGTGCCCAGATGACCCGTCTTATGGCCTTGACCCAGTCATCCATGTCACTCTGAGAGTTGGCCATGAGCAGAAAGGCCTCATGACTGAGCGCAGCACGGTCCTTTTCTCCTCCTGGACCACCTGAGCGAGAAAGAGAGAGAACGAATAAGAGCAAGAGAGAGATGAAGAGAGAGAAATGGAGAGAAAGAAAGAAAGAAAGAGAGATGGATAGAGAGAGATGGAGAGAGAAAGAGAAAGAACGAGAGATGGAGAGAGAGATGGAGAGAGAAAGAGAAAGAACGAGAGATGGAGAGAGCGAGAAAGAGGGAGATGGGGAGAGAGAGATGAGTGGAATTAGTCTTTGAAAAGTACATGTCTTTGCCAGACTCCAATCTTGGGGAAGACTGGACTGATTGATGTTAAGGTTGATGAGTCCAGCAGCCACTTCAATATCCTCTCATGTTTTCCCCCATACCACAGCTCTACAGGGGGAGATGGTGTCCTTCAAGATCCCACCCCTGTACTAGGCTACAGTATGAGATATTGTGAATGGTCAACAACCTCCGACTCCTCAAAAATCTAATTGTCTAAATTAAAATTCTGATTTGATTTTCAGCAAATCAAGCTAATTATCATCTGCCCTCATCTCAGACCTATCAGTAAATAACATTGTAACTGGCGTTAGTACCACTAGATGGTGGAGTTGATTTGTTTAGCATACAGTGACAGCTACAAACGTAACAGAATGATTGAAATACCGATATAGACTATGTGTCTCAATTGATTGACCCTAATTGTCACATTTAAGTGATTAATCAGATATAATTATTTAGATGTCATTTTACTGTGGTCTTTATATGTTATGGTATCTCTTGCCATGTTACTCAATAGCATTTAGCTTCGAGGAAGGTAAACCAAATAGAAAACAGCAGTGCCTCAAAGTTAAAGGCCTTTGTCACCCAGCTCAGCAAACTCACACCTTTATCACTGAGCAGACCAGTTGCTGTGTACTCATGTGACCCCTTCACTCTTAGAAAAAAGGGTTCCAAAAGGGTTCTTCGGCTTTCCCCATAGGAGAACCCTTTTTGGTTCCATGTTGAACCCTGGGTGGAAAGGGTTTTACCTGGAACCAAAAGGGTTCTACCTGGAACCAAAAAGGGGTCCTCAAATGGTTATACTATGGGGACAGCCAAAGAACCATTTTAGGTTCTAGATAGCACTTTTTTAAAGAGTGTAGATACAGGGTTGTATTCTAGTACCTAGCTGAAATTCTTTAGTCATCATTACTTTCATCATTATTACCACATGCAGTCATTTCATTCAGTCAGTACTTCATATACGGTACTTAATATTATGTTGATGAAGTACAGATGTCGGATCTTAATATGACCAATTTCGTCGCAGAAGAAAAATAATCCCGCACAGGAGGATTTGAATGAATATCGAAAATGTAGAATCGCTGTCAGGGGGCAGCTGGAAGTGGTGTTTGTAGGCTGCACAATGCAGTACAATACATATGGTTTGCAAAACGCTGCAAAACAACCGACCTCATACCATCAAGTATTCTCATGGCTTGCTAAAGTATTGTGAAATGCCATGGCGCAGTTTTCTGAGCAGCACACTTCAAAGCCAATCATTACAGGCTCGCGGCCAGTGCTGTGCAATCATTTTTACACTTTGTATGACTGGAAACTAATGTTGGTGTAGCCTATTGTTATTGTTTAACCAATCCAAAAGCAGCTAGGTACCTACTGCCTACCTGCCTCCAGAAGCACCTAGCACTTTTCCAGTAGGTTACTGCCACTTGCAACGAGTCAAAGGCAGTATCACGCGATAACGCATTTAAATTCCACCGAGCGCGAAACGTTTACAGTCACATTGTAGCCACTGTAGCAGTGTGAGCTAGTGATGGGCAATCCGGCTATTTTCAGTGAGCCGGCTCGTTCCGCTCAGGTCACCAAAAAGAGACGGCTCTTTTGGCTCCCAAACGGCTCTTAGCGATAGTTTGACTATGATCGGTGTTAAAACAATTCTAATTAAATGATTAAATCATACTTAACCACAAATGTATTTAAAAATGCATTGGTTTGTTATGTAAAAAGAATGCTATTAAACATTTGCATTTAAAATATAACTTTTTAATGTTTATGAACAAAGTGCATATAAATGTAACAATTCAAAATGAATACAATCTGAACAACATAATAATAGAATATTGCACCATATCAAATAAAAATAAATAACAATGTGTAAAACTGCAGCATCCCACTTAAAACATCAAACTGTTCCCTATTTTCTCTCTCTTCTTTAGAGGGAACGGATGTGGCCACTATGCAAAGACTCCCTGTCATGACTTTAGTAAGCCATGGGTAAACAGAGGCCTTGTTCTTCCACCAGTTCAGAGGAGGGGCTCCTCCAAATAGGATCGGACCTCCATTATGGCATCTACTGAGGGATTCCTTTGTGCTGCATCCCCAGTTGCTCTCTTGTCAAACAGCATCCAAACAGCAGATGTTTGTGGCACTACTGCTGGTGCTTCTACTCCATTTGATCTCTCTTCTTCCTGTTGCCGTGGTGCCTGAGCCAGCTGACTGCTTGGGCTGTCCCTCCCTGCTGCTGAGGTTATTCCTTGAAGAGCCTCATCAATCGCTGTGGCATCACTGAAGGCTAACTTCTTAAACCTGGGGTCAAGTGCAGCAGTTTCTGATAGCACGTGATTATGTTCCATTCCGTGGAATTTTCTGTCCATTGATGAACATAGGGTGTCCATGAACTCTGTCACATGTCCTGTGGTTACATTTGCTTCTCTCTGGCGGCTGGCTGTGATTCGCTGCAGACCTTTACACGGGAGTATCATTTTTGAGGCTGTCACATAGCTGAGAAGAGAAAACAGTAACTTATTAGTTCAGGTTCATGTTTTGTCTACTGATACTACATTCTCATCTACTGCTCATCTACATATATAATACTAAATAATGATGTAGTAATAACTGTTTACTGTACCTCTCTCCACTGATCTCCACAGTGACCTGCTCAAAGGGTTCCAGGACTCCATACACCTCCTCCACCACCTCCCATTCCTCTTGGGTCAGAGCATCAACAGGTGCATTGACAATGGCATCCTTTGACTCAAGAAACTGCTTCAACAAATAAAATGTTGAATTCCACCTTGTAGTGCAGTCTTGTTTAGGCCTCAGCTCAGGCATCCCCATCTGGCATTGTGTAAACTTTAGTTTTTCAGCAACTACTGTGCTCCTGTGGAAGTATTCCACAGCTGCTTTCACTTTGTCCACAGTGGGCTTCATCACCTTCAGAGCATCTCTTACAAACAGGTTGATTGTGTGGGCAAGACATGGATGATGGGTCCATTAACATTTTTTCATGGCTTTGGTTATGTTAGCTGCACTGTCGCTAACACAACAGACTACTTTTCCATCTACTTGGCATTCTTAACAGTTCCTCTGCCAAGTTCTCTGAGGTGTGTCTGTCGCTGAACTCAAAGCAGTCCAGAAGACAGCTAGACATCAACAAATCTTCAATGAAGTGACGTGTAACTGACCTGTAAGAAGTGGTTACCCTTGATGTCCAGCAGTCAGTGGTAAGACAAACTGCAGTAGCTTTCTGGACTCTTTCCCGCACTGAAGCATGTATGCTCTCGTACAGTTATGGAATAAGTGATTTTGAACGGTTTTTCCTGCTTGGAATTGTGTACATTGGATTTAGACTATTGCTATAATAATTTCTAAAACCTGTCCTCCACGATCGAAAATGGCTGGAAATTATTTTAGCCAATATGCAATATCAATTTGCTCTTGTTTTGCTACAGACTTTGGCATAAACTGGTCCATAGAAGACTGCGTTGCTGTGGGTCGCAGAGTAGGCCTACTTGACTGAGTGGATACGTGGAGGTGCTGGCTCCACCACTATCACTAGCAGGCCCGCTAGTTTCTCGAAGCTCCGCTACAGCTAGCTTCACAGTTGGGTGCAGTTTGCATATGCAGGTGTAGGTTGTGCGTAGAACCGGCTTATATGAGATTTTGTTTTGGCAAATTCTACACTGTGCTCTAATATTCTCTACATTATTAAAATGCATCCAAATGCTACTGTGCTTCCGACTAATTTTCCCAGCTGTCCTTCCTCTCTCCTCGGCTGCTAAGTGTGTAACTAGTGTGAGCAACTAGTGCTAGCAACTCGTCATCATCTCAAAATGGAAATATCTGACACAAATAAACAAGTAACAGAATCCATCTACTCAGTACCTGTTAATGAATGAAGTTGACACCGACCAGAATAATTATCCTTTGGAATAGCGTCCTCCTCTCGCATATTGCTTGGTCTGCTGCTCCATCATTGTAAGCCTGCCTGCATGATATTAATACAGGCTACAATTTGAGATAGTAAAATATGTTATTTAGCTGACTGTTTAAGAATGATTAATAGTCAGAATAGTGGTTTCACTGTGAAGCTAATATTGCATTAGAGTTGATAATGTACTTCTCTAATGAGTAGACTTGCATTGTGAGTAATTCATATAACTATCACACCCGTGCATATTATTAAATGACATTGATTTCCAATATTTATATTAGTTGATAACTAATATTGCAAAGGTGATATGATGCATTCTAACTAGATAAGAAGGCCTAGGGTATTCCATCCTAATGTAATCTAAATGCATAGTATACAAAACAAATACTGGCATGTGATAAAGGACATTGTTACGGAGTCTAGTTGATAGGCAATCGACTAGCCGGACTGTTCCCCGGACTCCAGTTGTAGCCATTCGTACAAGGCACAAACAAGGCTATTGAACCTGACATTGGTGTGTCGTTATTCCTTTATCTAACATATCATACTGAAACAGACATGTCCAAAATAATTATGTAAATGTATATCAACTAAAAATATATATTCAATTAAATGAATACAGAATTGTAATATGATTGATGCCTTTCTCTCCTTGCAATGGATTAGACAGATGCAGTCACCAGATACTTTAGATGCCCAAGCTTCAAAACCAGAAACATGAGACATCAACAATTGTAATTTTAAATGTTAACTTTTTTATTGGTTTTCCTGTATCAGTGCATGAGTCCTTAAAACACAGTCCATTGTACAAAATAAATAATTACCAAGTGAGGGATTCCAAGGAGATTAACCTCCAACAGTCATAAGCTTGTTCAGTACATAAGCTTGTTCAGCCACAGTTTTTTTTTTATAGACAGGACCAGAGTTTACAGTTTTTTTTTGTTCCAGCCCTTCACTACTAACACCTAATTCAACTAATTGTGGTCTAAATTGAAGACTTGTTCAGTGCATTCCCCTGGGTCAGACATCACATCTGTATCTTAGAATGAGCTTCATAAATTACAATGTCCTAACAAATCTGCATGGTACACAATAACACGGGTGAATCTATTTCTATCTAACATTGTGATGTAACACTCCTGAATATGATCCTGGGATATGGTGATTATCCTGGTGCCTGGGAGGTTCACAACAAGTTATTTACATCTGCAGGGTGTCATGGTGGGATCCTTCATCCTGGAACAAGCAGAGACAAGGGGGGAGTAATTAACCTCACTGCTCAAATTTCAGTAACGTTACTGGTTCAAGTTGATGAAGCCACAACTACCTTTTTTAATGTGCAATCGTTGTTAACAGTTTTGCATATTTTTTAGTCTTGGTCAAGTTGTTTATAGTAAGAGTAGAATAACTTAGCTTCTAATTTTTAACTAGTAACACTAACCCCAGTGGTGCAACACGATAGGGGAAGGGAATGTGGCAAGAAAACGTTAGCTAGGTAAACAGACACTGCATACAGCTAGCTAGCAAAACAGACTCGTCAACAAAACGCACAAATAACTTGGCTGGCTAGCAAGCCTAGACTGAACAATACACAATGAACAGATGTTGTTAAAATGTTTTACCTCCAAACGAGTCAGGCAGGACTGTTTTCTCCTGTCAAGCCATTGCAATGGAGTGAAACGGGATCAGGTGCCCACTTTAGTTCCTGAAAATATTTAAAAAATATTTGCGACATGTCTTTAACTGGCTTGCAAGTTCACCAATTCACGACTTAAAAACGGTCAGATTCTTCACAATTGACCCATTGCTGAATCTACGATTCGTTAGTTTAATTGTTCATATCTAAACATACGATAAGCAGGATGAGATCGCCTGCTAGCTAGTTATCGTGTCCGCCCCATCTGGTCACACACTGGTTGAATCAACGTTGTTTCACGTCACTTCAATTAAATTACATTGAACATGGAATAGATGTTGAATCGACGCGTTAGCTCGCTGACTTGGCAACAAGCGGATAAACACCAGTGACTCAGAATTTTAATAAAACATTCATATGAAAGTAATTTGTTGATTTTTAAAAAACATAATTTTATGAATAAACAAACGTTATACTTACATTTCGCAAAATTATTTATTTTTCTTCTGGAAAATGCTATCCCAAGCGGGGACTTCTTGTCCGGCATTAATTCAGAAGTTTTTTTAAATAACTTTCGCTGCGTCGCAAGGTTTTAAGGGATTCTATTTTTTATTTGATTAGGCTCCCTATCCCTAACGTGTCTAACCCATTTAACCCAACCCCTCTGAATCAGAGAGGTGCAGGGGGCTGCCAAAATCAACATCCACGTCTCCGGCGAACAGTGGGTTTACTGCCTAGCTCAGATTTTTACCTTGTCAGCTCGGGGATTTGATCCAGCAACCTTCCGGTTACTGTCCTAATGCTCGAACCACTAGGCTACCTAACGCCAAAGGCAAAAGCTAGTATTACTGGGGTCTGATATACAACGAAAAATACATTACAGACAAAATACTTTACAGTTTACATACATTTAAAAACACTTTCTGGGTGGAATGTGTGTGCATCTATCAGTTACACATAAACTCAGCAAAAAAAGAAACGTCCTCTCACTGTGTTTATTTTCAGAAAATGTGTAAATATTTGTATGAACACAACAAGATTCAACAACTGAGACATACACTGAACAAGTTCCACAGACACCTGACTAACAGAAATTGAATAATGTGTCACTGATCATGTGTCACTGATCAAATCAAAAGTAACAGTCAATATTTGGTGTGGCCACCAGCTGCATTAAGTACTGCAGTGCATCTCCTCCTCATGAACTGCACCAAATTTGCCAGTTCTTGCTGTGAGATGTTACCCCACTCTTCCACCAAGGTACCTGCAAGTTCCCGGACATTTCTGGGGGGAATGGCCCTAGCCCTCACCCTCTGATCCAACAGGTCCCAGACGTGCTCAATGGGATTAAGATCCGGGCTCTTCGCTGGCCATGCCAGAACACTGACATTCCTGTCTTGCAGGAAATCACCCACAGAACGAGCAGTATGACTGGTGGCATTGTCATGCTGGAGGGTCGTATCAGGATGAGCCTGCAAGATGGGTACCACATGAGGGAGGTTAATGTCTTCGATGTAACGCACAGGGTTGAGATTGCCAGCAATGACAACAAGCTCAGTCCGATGATGATGTGACACACCACCCCAGACCATGACGGACACTCCACCTCCAAATTGATCCCTCTCCAGAGTACAGGCCTCGGTGTAACGCTCATTCCTTCGACGATAAACGCGAATCCGACCATCACCCCTGGTGAGACAAAACCTCAACTCGTCAGTGAAGAGCACTTTTTGCCAGTCCTGTCTGGTCCAGGGACAGTGGGTTTGTGCCCATATGCGACGTTGTTGCCTGTAATGTCTGGTGAGGACCTGCCTTACAACAGGCCTACAAGCCCTCAGTCCAGCCACTCTCAGCCTATTGTAGACAGTCAGCACTAATGTAGAGATTGTGCGTTCCTGGTATAACTTGGGCAGTTGTTGTTGCCATCCTGTAGCTGTCCCGCAGGTGTGATCTTCGGATGTACCGATCCTGTGCAGGTGTTGTTACACGTGGTCTGCCACTGCGAGGACGATCAGCTGTCTGCCCTGTCTCCCTGTAGCGCTGTCTTAGATGTCTCACAGTACAGACATGGCAATTTATTGCCCTGGCCACATCTGCAGTCCTCATGCCTCGGTAAAAAAGCCTCTTTAGTGACCTAATTTTTCATAACTGTGACCCTAATTGCCTACCGTCTGTAAGTTGTTAGTGTCTTAATGACCGATCCACAGGTGCATGTTCATTAATTGTTTATGGTTCATTGAACAAGCATGATAAACAGTGTTTAAACCCTTTACAATAAAGATCTGTGAAGTTATTTGGATTTTTATGAATTATCTTTGAAAGACAGGGTCTTGGAAAAAGGACATTTCTTTTTTTGCTGAGTTTGCATGTCAGTACAAACACACAACATGAAGGTCACATGTGGGAGAGGTGTTGTGCCGTGAGTTGTTGCTTTATTTGTTTTTTCTACCCAGGTTTGCTGTTCACTTGCACTATATGAGATGGAAGGGAGTTCCATGCAATCTTGGCTCTGAATAATACTTCACGTGTCCTTGAATTTGTTCTGGACCTGTGGACTATGAAAATAACCCTGATGTCTGGTGGGGTAAGTGTTACTGGCTGGCAGTGCTGTGCTGTGTGTAAGTTGACTATGCAAAATGTTGTTTTCAGTAATATGGTGTCATAGCTCAGTTGAGTACTGAACACTGTTGCTTCAAGAATGTATCTGGCACGTTGTGCGTGAACAGAGGTGTAAAGATTGGATGAGTTCGTTTTTTACGAGTTGTTAACATTAAATAGTACCCGCAAAATCTACTCCGGGATGCTGGCCTTCTATGGAGAGTACCTCTGTCCAGTGTCGTTAATCTTTTACCCATGTTAATCTTTTACCCATGTTAATCTTTTCTTTTTATTGGCCAGTCTGAGATATGGCTTTTTCTTTGCAACTCTGACTAGAAGTCGCCTCTTCACTGTTGACGTTGAGACTGGTGTTTTGCGGGTACTGGCCTTCTTTAAACTAGTTGAATATCTGGAGCATCAGCATTTGAGGGCTTTGCGCTCTTCTGTGATGTGAGTAGTACACAGTGTTGTATGAGATCTTCAGTTTCTTGACAATTTCTCACATGGAATAGCCTTCCTTTCTCAGAACAAGAATAGACTGATGAGTTTCAGAAGAAGTTATTTGTTTCTAGTCATTTCAAACTGTAATCGAACCCACAAATTCTGATGCTCCAGACACTCAACTAGTCTAAAGAAGGCAAGTTGTATTGCTTCTTTAATCAGAACAACAGTTTTCAGCTGTGCTAACATAATTGCAAAAGGGTTTTCTAATGATCAATTAGCCTTTAAAATTATGAACTTGGATTAGCTAACACAACGTGCCATTGGAACACAGGAGTGATGGTTGCTGATAATGGGCCTCTGTACACCTATGTGTATATATTCCATAACAAATCTGCCGTTTCCAGCTACAATAGTCATTTACAACATTAACCATGTCTACACTGTATTTCTGGTCAATTTAATGTTATTTTAATGGACAATTATTATTGTTTTTTTTTCAAAAACAAGTGACCCCAAACTTTTGAACGGTAGTTTATATAGAATTGAATCATCAGCATACATGGACACAGAGACTTTGTTTAATGCCAGTGGCAGGTCATTGGTAAAAAGAGAAAAGAGAAGAGGGCCTAGAGAGCTGCCCTGCGGTACACCACATTTTACATGTTTGACATTAGAGAAGCTTCCATTTTTTTTTTACAACAGTTTGCTATGAGCTGGCAGCAAGCTGATAGGCCTGTTGTTAGAACCAATAAAGGCCACTTTACCACTCTTGCGTAGTGGAATGACTTTAGCTTCCCTCCAGGCCTGAGGACAAACACTTTCCTCTAGGCTCAGATTAAAGATATGACAGATAGGAGTGGCTATAGCAGCTACCATCCTCAGTAGCTTTCCATCTAAGTTGTCAGTGCCAGGACGTTTGTCATTATTTGATCAATAACAATAATGCCTCCACCTCTCCCACACTAGTTTTACAAAATTCAAACTTACAATGCTTTTCTTTCATAATATTTTTTTCAATGCACGAATACGATGGCTCACTGTTCGTTGTTGGCATTTCCTGCTTAAGTTTACCCACTTTGCCATTAAGTAATCATACAAATAATTGTCAAAACCAAATGGTTTCTGATTCGATGAAAGATGTAGTTGAATTTGCCCATATTTCCATTTAAAGTACTCCAAAGTTTTTTTTCATCATTCTTCATGTCATAGATCTTGGCTTCATAATACAGTTTCTTCTTCTATTTGTTGAGTTTAGTCACATACCTTCACGATTTGCAGTAAGTCCCACTCCTTTTGCCCCATCTCTTTCAACCATGTTTATCAATAATTGGAAGAAGCAATTTCATAAATTCATCAAGCGCAGAATCTGACATCATGGGAAAATCAAAGGAAGTTAAATCTGGGTCGCAAATGTGACTTCCAAAAGGACAATGACCCCAAGCATACTTCCAAATGTGTGGCAAAATGGCCTAAGGACAACAAAGTCAAGCTATTGGAGTGGCCATCACAAAGCCATGACCTCTATCCTATAGAAAACTTGTGGGCAGAACTGAAAAAGCGTGTGTGAGCAAGGATGCCTACAATCCTGACTCAGTTACACCAGCTCTGTCAGGAGGAATGGGCCAAAATTCACCCAACTTATTGTGGGAAGCTTGTGGAAGGCTACCTGAAACGTTTGACCCAAGTTAAACAATTTAAAGGCAATGCTACGAAATACTAATTGAGTGTATGTAAACGTCTGTCCCACTGGGAATGTGATGAAAGAAATAAAGCTGAAATAAATCATTCTCTCTACTATTATTCTGACATTTCACATTCTTAAAATAAAGTGGTGATCCTAACTGACCTAAGACAGGGAATAATTTTACTAGGATTAAATGTCAGGAATTGTGAAAAAAAGGAGTTAAAATGTATTTGGCTAAGGTGTATGTAAACTTCTGACTTCAACTGTATATCCTTGTATTGCTACTGCTGTATCATCAAATTAATTATCTAAGTGAGTCTCTGACATGGCTAATATATGGATGTTATCTATTGTCAGTAAGTTATTGATTTCATGAATGTAATGGTTGTGGTCTGGAGATAGAGGAGAGGACCAAAGCACAGCGTGGTTAGTGTTCATCTTAATTTAATAATAATCAAAAAACTGAACACTTCAAATGACAAAACAACAACAGTGACAACCGAAACAGTTCTATCTGGTGCAGACACACAAAGACTGAGAGGTAGCGCTGGACTGAGGGGCAGCTCTGGACTGAGGGGCAGCTCCGGACTGAGGGGCAGCTCCGGACTGAGGGGCAGCTCCGGACTGAGGACAACTCCGGACTGAAGGACAGCTCCGGACTGAAAAGCAGTTCCGGCTCTGGTGGCTCCTGGCTGGCTGACGGCTCTGGCGGCTCCTGGCTGGCTGGCGGCTCTGGCGGCTCAGGACAGACAGGAGAATCTGGCGGCTCATGACAGACGGGAGACTCTGGCGGCTCAGGACAGACGGGAGACTCTGGCGGCTCAGGACAGATGGGAGACTCTGGCGGCTCAGGACAGGCGATGTGCACTGTAGGCCTGGTGCGTGGTGCCGGCACTGGTGGTACCGGGCTGGGGACACACACCTCAGGGCGAGTGCGACGAGCAGGAACAGGGAGTACTGGACCCTGAAGGCGCACTGGTGTCCTGGTGCGTGATGCCGGCACTGGTGGTACTGGGCCGAGGACACGCACCTCAGGGTGAGTGCGAGGAGCAGGAACAGGGAGTACTGGGCTCTGGAGACGCACAGGAAGCCTGGTGCGGGGGGGCTGCCACCGGAGGGCTGGTGCGTGGAGATGGCACCGGATAGACCGGACCGAGAAGGCGCACTGGAGATCTGGAGCAACGAGCCTGCCCAACCTTCCCTGGTTGAATTCTCCCCGTAGGTGGAATAGCCCGCACTGGGCTGTGCTGGCGAACCGGGACACCATGCGTAAGGCTGGTGCCATGTATGCCAGCCCGAGGAGATGCACTGGAGACCAGATGGGTAGAGCCTGCTTCATGGCACCTGGCTCGATGCCCACTCTAGCCCGGCTCTCTCCACGATAAGCATGGGGAGTTGGCGCAGGTCTCCCACCTGCCTTAGCCACACTCCCCGTGTTCCCCCCCTCCAATACATTTTTGGGGCTGCCTCTCTGGCTTCCTTGCCAGCCTTGTTCCCTCAAAGTGCTGGCTCCCTTTAGCTGCTGCCTCCGCTCTCCTGGCTGCCTCCACCTGTTCCCATAGGAGGCAATCCCTTCCAGCCAGGATCTCCTCCCATATGTAGCAACCCTTGCCATCTAGAATGTCCTCCCATGTCCATTCCTCCTTATCGCGCTGCTCCTCCTGCTGCTGCTCCTGCTGCTGCCTGTTACCACGCTGCTTGGTCCTTTTTTGGTGGGTGGTTCTGTAACGGCAGATTTCCTCCTCTTCGTCTGAAGAGGAGTAAGGATCGGACCAAGATGCGGCGTGGTAAGTGTTCATGACGATTTTAATAAGAAAAGCACTGAACACTATGAAATACAAAAAAAATAAACGAATACGTGAAATAACCAAACCGAAACAGTACTGTGTGGCGACAAACACACACACACCGAAACAAACACCAACAAACCAACATTGAAACCCAGGCTACCTAAATATGGTTCCCAATCAGGGACAACGATAAACAGCTGCCTCTGATTGAGAACCATATCAGGCCAAAAATAGAAATGGAAAAACATCGAAAAACACACAGACTGTCCACCCCAAATCATGCCCTGACTATACTAAATAAAGACAAAACAAAGGAAATAAAGGTCAGAACGTGACAATGAACCTTATTTATAGGGCTACACATATTAATATGGTGTAAGGGATTTCCTCCTCTTCTTCCGAAGAGGAGAGGCGAGAAGGATCGGAGGATCAATATGCGGCATAGTAAGTGTGCATGGTTCTTTTAATAAGAAATACTACACATGAACACGACTGAAATAAAAAAACAATAAATGTGGAACGAACGAAACCCAAAACAGTACCGTGTGGTGAAAAACACAGACACGGAAACAAACACCCACAAACAAACAGTGAAACCCAGGCTACCTAAGTATGATTCTCAAACAGAGACAACTAATGACACCTGCCTCTGATTGAGAACCACACTAGGCCGAAACATAGAAATACCCAAATCATAGAAAAACAAACATAGACTGCCCACCCCAACTCACGCCCTGACCATACTAAATAATGACAAAACAAAGGAAATAAAGGTCAGAACGTGACATATGGGCTATTTTCATCCCTTTCCTGGTCAGTTTATCAGAGACATAATATGGAAAAGAACAAACAAACCAAAAAGGAAAGAAAAAACATTCAGCAGCCCAATAATCAGTTGCTCTGTGTAAGTGTGTGTGTGTGCTGCAGGGTTGAAGCTACAAACCCATAGGCTTGGCGATCTCATCCCTTCCAGGCTTTTCAGATAAATGATACCCTCGCGGCATACAGTGGGTGTGGCATGTAGTACGCAATCTGCAGATAGACTCTACTCGGTATACATGGCATTGGGACATGCCAATATCGACGCCCTGCCTCGAAATTCTGCCTCAAAATCATCAATACACGCTGAATTCACCTGCACAGTTGATCTCAATTATTATTGGTCACCTCCTTACCGCTCCCTAAAATATGATATTTGTGTCCTGTTGCAACCCAAAGTCTTTCAAGATATACTATATATACAAAAGTATGTGGACGCCCCTTCAATTTGTGGATTTGGCTATTTCAGCTAAGCGTCAGCTGGAGTGATGTAAAGCTCACCACCATTGGACTCTGGAGTAGTGGAAACGTGTTCTTCTTTAGTAATGAATCACTTTTCAACATCTGGCAGTCCGGGTTTGCCGGATGCCAAAAAAATGCTACCTGCCCCAATGCATAGTGTCAACTGTATAGTTTGGTCGAGGAAGAGTAATGGTTTGGGGCTGTTTTTCATGGTTCAGGCTAGGCCCCTTAGTTCCTGTGAAGGGAAATCTTAACGCTACAGCATATAATGACATTATAGACGATTCTGTGCTTCCACCTTTGTGGCAACAGTTTGAGGAAGACCCTTTCCTGTTTCCGGATGACAATGCCCTCGTGCACAAAGCGAGGCCCATACAGAAATGGTTTGTCGAGATCGGTGTGGAAGAACTTGATTGCCCTGCACAGAGCCTTGACCTCAACCCAATCGAACATCTTTGAGATTAATTGGAACGCCGACTGCGAGCCAGGCCTAATCGCCCAACATCACTGCTCGACCTCACTAATGCTCGTGGCTGAATGAAAGCAATCCCCACAGCAATGTTCCAACATCTAGTTGGACAGCCTTCCCAGAAGAATGGAGGCTGTTATAGCCCATGATTTTGGAATGAGATGCTCGGTGAGCATGTGTCCATATACTTTTGGTCATGTAATGTTCGCCCTATGGTTGGTATTGTCATAGCAACAACTTAGTCCTTTTTTAACAGACTAAGGGCAATTTATCTATTTGACAAGTATTCTGTAAAGTATTTCCTTGGTTACCACACAAAATCTACTGTGGCAATTTACTTGACAATTTGTATGAACTGAAATTAACATTGGTGTAGCTTACTGACTGTTATTATTTTATTTGTTAATAGTTTCCTATTTACGTTATCCAAAAGTGTCATTTCTTATCAAGATCAGGGGGAAATCAACCATGGACTGTCCACATTTGAAATGTGTAACTACATCAACTCAATCAGGGGATTAATTTATTTGTGCCAGAAGGGCGCGGGCCGGAATCGTATCTGCATGACACTGTAGGCCTATATGTGCGCACTGAAGGCAGCATCCCTAACCGCTAAACCATCCCAGGCCACAATTGAACTCAATTTTGACAGTTAATTTGTAACCTTAGGATACACTAGACATTTGTATGTTGTAGTCTGGTGGAGACCAATGTCTATCTTGAGTTATTACTCTATATAAAATGACGGTTGTTGATGTGTATGGCTGAATTTTAGATAAATATTTGTACATTTGAATGTTGCAGTAACAGGGCCTAGGCCTAGAGTTTGTGCAATCGAGAGAGGATACGATTTTGATAGCAAGCCTGATCCCAGTGATTCGACTACCTCTGCATGGAGAGAAAGAGAACTGCTAATTTTCAGCCACTCACAAGGCTCATTTGAATTTCCTGATGCAGCATGAAAATTCTCTGCAACAGAAGTGTGATCAAGTTAAGAGCATCTGTAGATGGAATTCCTGTTAGTGCATTGCTACCATATTACTATAGTCTTAGAATCAGTTGAAACCCCTTATGCCCGAGTAAAAAGTAATGAGAATTCCCTTGCCTTCATAAAATATTGCATTACGATCCTATCATTTGACTGATGGAATATTGGTTCTGCAAAGGTATACTGTATTTCCCACTTGTCTTCTGCTTCAAAACAACTTACTCATATACCAGACAGGAATAAAGCAATAATGCCCAGCTAGCTGCTGCCATCTGATATGAACTTCAATAAAGCAGAGAATAAATGGACTCCCACTGTAGGAGATGATCATATCATTCACCCAATATAATACCTTCTACTGTCTTGTACCAAATATACCTTCTAACCGTCTTGTCTTTATTGGCTACTTTCGGTTCTAAAACATAGGACTTGATATCGCAACAGCCTGAAAAGCTGTTCCGTTATGTGGTCTGATAGCTTTTCAGACCCAGTTCCTGTCATTAATAACAGTGTCGACCAGATGGATCCCTTCCCACCAGGTTGCCTAGCCAACGGGAAAGAGAGAAATCAAGCAAGTGATAAAGATGTCTTGCCGACGCAGACATAGAGGAGCCTGAACACAGCCAATAGTTCCTCTTCCAGCCCACCGCCAGGCGGATAAGACAGCTTCACCAAGAACAGGCAGACTGTCAACAAATCTAAGAAAATCCTCTGTTTGAAGAAAGAAAGTAAAAAGATTTGATTTGGAGACAAGAGCTCTGGGATTTAATGAAAGTAAGTCTCACTCCTCCAGAGCACAGTGAAGGGCTGGTATTTTGAAAAGGACACTTCATGTTCCACAGAAAACTGCTGTGAAGGTCATTTTTTGATGATAATGATTCCCTCAGGTTGGTAAATGTCAGACTGCCAACTGTGCTTGTGGATGAATGGATCCTTAGTGGAAGATGAAGGATGGGTTTTACTGAGAAAATACATTTCTTCTTATTGCTGATTTTACTGTGTGAGCTTAGTTAACTGACTGCAGTAAATGGTAAGCAGTGGTGTTGTGTGTGTACGGTATGTGTGTGTGGTCAATGTTAATAATTGGCCTGAGAATTATTCTGAGGATTGGGAGTGGATTAACTCCTCTTGACCATTGTGATTGTCCAACCTTTGTTGGATAATCAGAAAAGCTTACCCTTCAAGTGAAATGAAGGACTCTTCACAAAACCTGACTGCAGTATGTTATACAACAACAGAGCCACCAACTAAAGATAACACTTCTTTGAACCCCTCTAGTGCCCCTACTAAGTACACCTTCTGTCGGGGTATGACAGACTGCACTATGGACAAAACAAGTGAAATCCACAACAGACAGATTAATCTCAACCGCCAACCTGGTCTCATAGCATTTCCTATGGATCTGTATGTAAATCCGAAACACTCCATTTAGTATGATATGTTACGTTTTGTGTGGTATGTATTAATTTGTGGATGTCCATCATCCATTTCGTAGGATATGTTACGAATTACAATTCGCATGATGTGTTACAAATTGCAATTCGTACAATATGTTACGATTTTGCAATACGTATGCTATGTCACGAATTGTAGCTATAGTTAGCTAGGCTAGGGATTAGGGTTAGGGGATACGGTCAGGGTTAAGTTTAGAGTTAGTAGTTAGGTAAAATGGTTAAGGTTAGGGGAAGGGTTAGCTAACATGCTAAGTAGTTGCAAAGTAGCTAAAAAGTAGTAAATAGTTGCTAAAATTGTCCTTGATGACCTTTGGGTTGCTAGACGTTCACGTCCAACCCAACCACCCTCCTTTCATTTATGCCTTAGGTAACCTTCTGTCTTATGTAACCATACCAAACCTAACATATCATACTCATTTGGGTGTTTACATTTACTACAGTATGTTACATCTAATCTATGAGACCAGGCTTCAACCACCCATAGCTGTCCAATGTACATTGTAATTACAGCACATTACATGTACTCAAATGAAATGAAATGACATTTTCCAAATATAACTCTAAAAAGGTAGCTAGCATTACCTTGCAGGTGTTCCTGTTTGAGCCTGGTGGGCTTACAGCAGGCCAGCCCCATTCCCATGTTTCACTGAGGGGAGCTGACAGTGCTACAGCTGGGGCATGAACGTACACACTGCCCTCCTGGAGGTTGTATATCTTTATCCACAAACAGGTACTACTGGGCAGACGGTGCCAATAAGGCATGCTCGATGCCAGGGAAAACAAAACCCCAAAAACAAGTCCCTTCTTATTTTTCCTCCGTTCACACGGTCCCTCATTCACTAACATGGGCAGCAGCAAATCCCTCTATCCCCTAGCTCCCCTATGGAGAGGCAGGTCCCAGAGGAAGAGCTAAGCTCTCCTTGTGTTGCCTTGCCTTGCTCTCCCTCCCTGGCCGTGTGCAGCTGTGCGTGGAGTGACAGGAAGATGGGCTGCTCTTCCTTTCCTTACCAAACAAACCTCCACCGTCCCCACACAGAAAACAAACAGACCCTGCTAATCAATTGGGAAGCCTCTGGCTGGCCAGCTTTGTGATGGTGATCTATAGTATGAGTCTAAACCGCAATGTACTGTATCAATGTAATCATGTTGTTGGATCACACGATGCTGTAGGCTAGTTTGTACTACTAGCCCATACACAAAAAAGTGTTAAACAAATGAAAATATATTTTATATTTGAGATTCTTCAAAGTAGCCACCCTTTGCCTTGATGACAGGTTTGCATACTCTTGGCATTCTCTCAACCAGCTTCATGAGCAATGCTTTTCCAACAGTCTTGAAGGAGTTCCCACATTTGCTGAGCACTTGTTGGCTGCTTTTCCTTCACTCTGCGGTCCAACTCATCCCAAACCATCTCAATTGGGTTGAGGTTTGGTGATTGTGGAGGCCAGGTCATCTGATGCTGCACTCCATCTCTCTCCTCGGTCGAATAGCCTTTACACAGCCTGGAGGTGTGTTTGGGTCATTGTCCTGTTTAAAAACAAATGATAGTCCCACTAAGCACAAACCAGATGGGATGGCGTATCACTGCATAATTCTGTGGTAGCCATGCTGGTTAAGTGTGCCTTGAATTCTATATAAATCACTGACAATGTCACCAGTAAAGCACCCCCACACCTCCTCCTCCATGCTTCACATTGAGAACCACACATGTGGAGATCATACGTTCACCTACTCTGCGTCTCACAAAAATCTCAAATTTGGACATCAGACAAAAGGACATATTTCCACCGGTCTAATGTCTATTGCTCGTGTTTCTTGGCCCAAACAAGTCTCTTCTTCTTATTGGTGTCCTTTAGTAGTGGTTTCTTTGCA
Source organism: Oncorhynchus tshawytscha (assembly GCF_018296145.1). NCBI lineage: Eukaryota > Metazoa > Chordata > Actinopteri > Salmoniformes > Salmonidae > Oncorhynchus > Oncorhynchus tshawytscha. The sequence continues at coordinate 18,660,003 of NC_056452.1, read as the reverse complement.
GTAATTCGACCACGCGGTCTCCTCTGAACAGTTGATGTTGAGATGTGTCTGTTACTTGAATTCTGTGAAGCATTTATTTGGGCTGCAATTTCTGAGGCTGGTAACTCTAATGAACTTATCCTCTGCAACAGAGGTAACTCTGGGTCTTCCTTTCCTGTGGCAGTCCTCATGAGACTCAGTTTCATCATCGTGCTTGATGGTTTTTGCGACTGCACTTGAAGAAACTTTCAAAGTTCTTGAAATTTACTGGATCGACTGACGTTCATGTCTTAAAGTAATGATGGACTGTCATTTCTCTTTGCTGATTTGAGCTGTTCTTGCCATAATATGGACTTGGTCTTTTACAAAATAGGGTATCTTCTGTATACCACCCTTACCTTGTCACAAAACAACTGATTGGCTCAAACACATTAAGAAGGAAAGAAATTCCACAAATGAACTTTTAACAAGGCACACCTGTTAATTTAAATGCATTCCAGGTGACTACCTCATGAAGCTGGTTGAGAGAATGCCAAGAGTGTGCAAAGCTGTCATCAAGGCAACGTGTGGCTACTTTGAAGAATCTGAAATATAAAATATATTTTGATTTGTTTAACACTTTTTTGATTACTACATGATTCCATATGTATTATTTCATAGTTTTGATGTCTTCATTATTATTTTACAATGTCAAAAATTGTTTTAAAAAATAAAGAAAACCCTTGAATGAGTAGGTGTGTCCAAACTTTTGACTGGTACTGTATGCAAGCAAGTCGCTTTCGATAAAAACGTTTGATAAATGGCCTGTATTAATTCCAGCATGCTGCTCAGAGACATGGGACTCAAACCCAGCACTTAGCTCGTTTCCTTTCATAGACATGGGACTTAATCCCAGCATTTAGCTCGTTTCCATCCATAGACGTGGGACTTAAACCCAGCACTTAGCTCGTTTCCATCCATAGACGTGGGACTTAAACCCAGCACTTAGCTCGTTTCCATCCATAGACGTGGGACTTAAACCCAGCACTTAGCTCGTTTCCATCCATAGACGTGGGACTTAAACCCAGCACTTAGCTCATTTCCATCCATAGACGTGGAATTTAAACCCAGCACTTAGCTCGTTTCCATCCATAGACATGGGACTTAATCCCAGCACTTAGCTCGTTTCCATCCATAGACGTGGGACTTAAACCCAGCACTTAGCTCGTTTCCATCCATAGACATGGGACTTAAAGCTCGTTTCCATCCAGACATGGGACTTAAACCCAGCTTAGTCTGTTTCCATCCATAGACATGGGACTTAAACCCAGCACTTAGTCTGGGACATTTAGCCTGTTTCCATCCATAGACGTGGGACTTAAACCCAGCAAGCTCGTTTCCATCCAGCGTGGGACTTAAACCCAGTAGCTGTTTCCATCCATAGACATGGGACTTAAACCCAGCACTCAGTCTGTTTCCATCCATAGACATGGGACTTAAACCCAGCACTTAGCCTGTTTCCATCCATAGACGTGGGACTTAAACCCAGCACTTAGCTCGTTTCCATCCATAGACGTGGGACTTAAACCCAGCACTTAGCTCGTTTCCATTTCTTACGCAACACTATCTGGGGTCATGAAGTGAACCATTGTTGTAGTTGCTGACAGTTTATGCATATCAAGTAAGAAGAGCTCACACTGAAGCTCAGATGAAATGTAGGTATGCATTAATATTGTCTACTTTTCCAACCTGGGTTACATTACTCAAGTAAACAAGGTCATAAACCAATCAGAATCACGTCATTTCACACAGTAATTAACTATAGAGACTTATAAGGATCTTGTTGTAGTCCATCCCTATTCCGAGTCAGCCTGGTCTGTAAGGAATGATCCGACAGACATTCAGCTCTGACAGCAAGCTGAACTCAGAGCAGAAGTACTGTAAGTCTTTAGAGAGGAGGACTGTCCCTTTGTCTAGAACTGTTACCGGTGTGCTTTATAAAACCCATGGATGTTGCACGTGTGGGGGAAGGGGATAGACAAACAGATATTTGATAAGGCTGAACTTAGTTAAATACTCTGTGGGAGAGCTGGGGGCAGGGGACAGGCTCCAAGTGTGTGTGTGTGTGTGTGTGTGTGTGTGTGTGTGTGTGTGTGTGTGTGTGTGTGTGTGTGTGTGTGTGTGTGTGTGTGTGTGTGTGTGTTTGCACATGCACTGGCTAAACAAGTAGCCTGCAATAAGGAATTAGCTGAAGTAGTCATGTTTACCCAGGCTTGTACTTTAGTGTGTGTGTGTGTGTGTGTGTGTGTGTTAGTGCACCATCCTTTCCTGGCTGTTGTTTCCCAGCTGGCTTTATGGCTAGAGACCAACACAAAGGGAAGTTTAGCCTTGAGTAGCCCCCTTAAGCACAGACAGCATTTAAAAACCACAGATTATTACAACTGTTCCTTAATCTGATTTTCAGTCATAATCTGACTGGCTTTCAGTCACAGCCGTATACTTTCAGCTGAACCAAAATGGATTGTTGGATTTGGCTGTGCTTTCATTCATTGCTTACTTTCTAGGTCCCAAGGATTTTACAGTTAAAATAAGCAGGATATTTTACTTTGAAAAGGTGTGAGGCCTCCCAAACTAGGTTAATAAAACCCTTGGATATGAGGACAGAAGAAATGCTATCAGAGAGGTTCATTTGGTCATACAGGATGTCTATCAATGTAGAAGTTCTTGTGGAAATGAGTGGAGATGTATCATGTATCAATGTATCATCACCTGCCAAATTTTGGAACCCAAAGAAAATCCAGCTACTTGTACCCTTGATGAGTTAGTCTCAGTTTGCAGGGGCTTTTGCCTCTCTTTCGTTTGGACAGCGCAAGGACCTTTAAGGTGTCCACAACAAACACGACTTGCAAGGGCGTTTATTGCCAGAGCTCATGCATAGAGTCAGTGAACTGAGACCCAGGAACACCCTATCGCCCAGCCTTGCTCTGAAAGGATTACGCGACGCAGTAACAGAAAACGAAAGGTCCTCAGAGAAATTCATCAAACGTGCTATGAACATCATACCGACAGTAGCCTCAGGAGTCATGAGCTCTCTATCCCCCTGCAGTCAAAAGCCAAATCGTTAAAGGAATTGCAGGCACTGCTCTGTGCCAGAACCAGTGTTGAAATGGATAGTATGAATGAGGACATAGGACCATCGGTCCAAAGTGGATCTGACTCCATACTGTATGGAGACATTTTGGCTGATATGGGTCAACGTATTATTCCCTGTGGACCCACTGTAAGAAGTGTACAGAAAGCTTCCCTGCGCCTCTGTTGAAGCCTTACAGTAATACTTGTTTACCATGATCCCCTGTTTCCCAACCCCTCTTACTAAAGTGCTAGAGTGGATCTTTATCGTAGTGCGAAAGTCAACCTAAGCCCTCAGTGGCTGTTCATTTCAAAGCTGAGAAGCGAAAAAGGCTTTCGTTTAAGCTGATTAAGAATAAAACAAAGAGGGAGAAAAAAGAAAAAAAACAAGGGCCTGAGGATTGAATATCTTGTAAACATTAGATGTAGGCGGTATGGAGGGGATGAGTTGGGTTTGGGAGTGAAAGGTATGTAAAGTGCACAGACCAGATTGAAATTCAATCCCCTTTCCATTCTCACTGTCGCACTGTTTTAATGGTCTTCAGAAATGGCTTTGTCTGGCTGTGTGCTGCCTGCCTGGCCCATCCACACTTGGCTGATTGGGGTCACACTCTCCTGCAATATTTACTCAGCATAAATAAAACACACAGGGACCCAGTGGCCCGTCAACAACAATAAACAGTGGGAAAAACCACCTAGAAAATACCCTTTACTGAGTGATGTAGCTAACTTGCATACTCTGAGTGACTTTCATTGAAAATGACCATTTGGCTGTATTGAGAGCAACCAAAAGCTTGAAGAGCTGATTGAGTAGGGTCTTTCCAGCACACTCGCCCCAGGCAACGCTGTGTATTGTCTGTGTTGGGATGTCAACAGTAACAGACTCCTGATAGACATGAGACGCAGGTATTGGGGTCGATAAGCCTGGACAAGGCTAGGAGATTCTCTTTTCTCCCTGAGGTATTAATGTGTTCTTAGAGATTAGTTCTGATTCTGGAGTCTTAGTTTGGAAATTATGTTATGAGAGAGATTACCATCCACAGGATTTCGAAAGCAATTCTTAGCTGGTCATATAATTGCACAGTGCATTGAGTGCAAGCTCATCTACCAGTCAGTAGTGTGTACTGTATGTGTCCTACATCTACATTCTCTACACCAGACACCGTTGTTAAACATCAGCATTGCCCCCTGCTGGCCGACGGCGGTATTGAGAAAACTGCAATGTTAAATATCAGCTCTGTGCGGTGATGCCTGACTTTGACAGCACATGTATTTTTTTTGTGAGAATAGGAGAGGGTTTGGTGTTGATGGATCACCTCACCTGGAACGATTTCAAAAAGATGTCTCCCTGGTTCTTCTGAGTTGGCGGTGAGCTCATTCACCTGACAGCCCTGCAGGGGTATGCAGCCCTGGAACGAACAAACCGAGAAGGACTTAACTGGAACACAGGAATCAGCAGCATTTGGGAATAGATCAATTTGAAACCAAAGATTAATGATACCTCAGTGAGACTCTAATCGATTAAATCACAAATATTGATTAAATCATGATGAGAATATTAGGGTAGAAAATAGACCGAAGATCTCGTTATTTATATTGATCTCTTTAATCTATCCAATGATGAAGATGTACACATTATCAAATGCAGATCAATAGTAATTTAACAAGGCCTGTTAATCAAGGCCTGTTAATTAGAGACTACGCAGAAGGAAAATTGGTCTCATCCTACCAATCTGGAGCTGGCACTATCCCACATCAAACAGGCTGCGATCTTCCAAATGGCCAAACTAGAGGCCAAGCTGTCACTACATTAGTCGCCATGGCAACAAATTGGTAGAGCGTTGGCGCAGGGCTAGCAGCCCAGAAGCACATCTCCCAAGCGTACAATGTGGCTTGAATACTGCTGGTGGGAACGAATGAATGAGAAGAACCAAAATGTAACTCAAGATCTGAGATTATTCTTCCTTCAGAATGTGTCTTGGAGCAAACTCTCTGGCTCTAACACCAATCCATTCCTTAATGACCTGCTCTGCATGATGAGAAATGGCTATAGATCGCTTTTGTGCAAATGTCCTTCCTCCAATTATAATTTCCTTTCATCACAGTGTGAGATCTTGATGTGTCATGTGGCTATGCAGTGCCCTGTTCCGATTCCTATTGATTAGATGGGGGGAAAGCGTCCAGATCGACACTCGCACACATCCTGAATACTGCACAGGGAGTTGTGTGTGTAGAGAAATCAGTTCTGGCTGGATGACTATGGACAACCTGTGATTAAAAGGTGTCAACCAACAGATGTCATGACTCATGACCAACACTGAGTTACGGTATCAAAATGATGTTTTATCCTGATTTTCCTCCTAGGCAGGGCACGATGACAATGTAATCCATCCAGGCTAGGTCATGGTATAGAAAGATCTTTATTTTCTATTGGCCATTTGACCTCGTGTCTAAGGAATGGATGGAAAAACCACAGCAGACATGCAAAGTATTTGTGGAGAGGTTCTGAACCTGCGACGTTGGCTTTATAGTAAGGTCCCACATTCAACCAAATAAAGGATGTCAGCTAACCTCTGTAAGAACGTGAAGAAGAGCTTAGGTGTGAACGTTCAGTACCTGTGGCTTGGTCTCCTCCTCCTCTTTGTAGAAGAAAAGCTGGTCGGAGCGCAGGACAAACCATCTCAGCTGCCAGTTCTTCATGATGCTCCTCTGTTTCTTCAGCCAGCCAGCTTTCAGAGCCCCCTCCTGGAGACTGGGGGAGGACGGGCGGATTGGGCCCCGGGACACATCTCCCATCACCATGCTCTTGGACCGGGCTGTAGAGTGGAGATACACATACAAACATGAATACAAATACACATTTAAGCAGCAGTGAGACAGGCACATACACACAGTGTGTGTGCGCTCCAGGGTTGCCATGGTGAGGCACATACCACACACACCATGTCCTGCCCTGGAGCTGAGGCTGAGGCCCCCCTTCCTCCCCCGGGTAGAGGTGGCTGGAGACCCACCCGGCACAGGGAAGAAATGAGAGGCCTCAGGTGATATAAGTGATTAATGTAAAGCCCCTGGTAGAGAGTTATTGTCAGTTCTGGCAGACCAATAGAACCAGGAACCTGTTTGAACTGGGATAACAAGGCCTCCTGGGATTGTCTCTGGGTTTTAGTGTAATGTGAGCTCAGTCAAGGACCGTTTCAGATGCAGTTCATGTCAGGAGGCTCTGGAGTCATGCGCTGTCCCTCGTCCTGTATCAATTTCAATCTGTTCTCTATTCAACGCAATTGATGAAATGAGCTACATTAAAAATGACAGGAATCACTCAATATTACTCAATATTTTTCTCGGAGAGAAGATGGTGCTGAGAGGCATGGCAGTTCTGCTTCTAGCTCCTAAGCAGCTTTGCAGTATTTGTCTTTTTTTGGTGTTATTTCTATTAAACTCAAATACAAGCATTTTGCTACACCCGCTATAACATCTGCTAAATATGTGTATGTGACCAATAAAATGTGATTTGAATACAGTACAGCCTGTGCAGAAAGTAACATCTGGTGATTACTAGTGGGAAACAGCTTGCTTTGATCATGCCATTTCCCCAAATCAACTAAACCCTGAATACAGCTTCTAGAGACAATCCTGAGAGAATAACCACTCAGCAACACATCTCACGGAGCCAAACAGCAGCAAGGCAAACAAGACAAAACTATTTGATTATCATGTATAATTTATAAGAATCAATCCAGCATCCTGTGTGACACACTCAGGATCAATGCCCAGATGGCTTGGAGGCGGAAGAGGGATGAAAATCAATGTTTGTTCTGTTATTTCTCTCTTATTCTCCTTCTGCTTCTTCTTCTTCTTGCGATATGGGATGGGGGGCCAGGAGTTACTCCTGACCCTAAGGATGGAGAATGTTATGGTATAGATGCAGACACCCCGAAGAGACACTTCCCGACATATCCCCGGGCACCACCAACCATGTTTCATTGGAATGAACTGATAGTTCAAACGGTTCATTCATTTACAGTCATTGTGTACTATACTCTGTGGTTGTGGGCTTGGCTGTGGCACAACATAGCATGGCCACTATAGCCTGGTCATCACTCCACCGTCTACTCCTACCTCCATCGTTGCCTGGCTCCATTCCTAATCAGTTAAACTCACAAGAGGAACAGGGCCCGTATATCACATTAACCATCTCTCTCTTTCCGTCTACAACCATCCCTCTCTGCCTCCGTCACCATGTCTGGCTGCACTGCTGGCCCCACTCAGCCCTGTGTTCTACCCTGGAAGCCTTATTAGAGTAAGTGCATACTGTACACTCAAGAGTCCTGCAGGGACTATAAGCATGGTTAGTAGAGTGTTGTTTGAGCTCTTTTGTTTGAATTGGTTTATTGAGAGAATTAATTTGAATTGGTTTATTGTGAGAATGAATTTGAATTGGTTTATTGTGAGATACAATGGGCTCTAGTCAATCTGTTCAAAGCTGAAGCATTACAGATTCCGCGCAAGAAATGTTGAGGTCATTTCCGATTGAGCTGTCATATGCAGAGTTTACCGTGAATACAGTTTCCGACCGACGTGGGAACATTGCCTTTAAATTTCAATCATTCTGTAAAGCTGAACTTCTGCGATGCGGATTGAATAGAACCCAATATCGAAGAATTATCGAGAAGGAGAGGAGAAGGTCTTTCACTACTGTAGTCATTATTCTGTCATTCTGGACAGATGTATTTCATCAGTGGTGTTTCAGGACACAGAGGCGTTGTGGGTTTTCTAAACGGACATTTGGGGGAAACCTCATGAGTTTTGTTTTCCAGTTTCCACACTGTCTTTTCAAATGTGTCTCCACAGGAAGAAACCAACTGGGTCCAAGAGGAATGAAGGAATGATTTGTAAATGTTGCCATAGTAATGTAATGTACTGTAGTTCGCAACAGCTGTTGCAATCCGTGGGCGCTTTGGAATACACTGCCCAATTATCTGAGTCAGTGTGTGTGTGTGTGTGTGTGTGTGTGTGTGTGTGTGTGTGTGTGTGTGTGTGTGTGTGTGTGTGTGTGTGTGTGTGTGTGTGTGTGTGTGTGTGTTTGTAGGCCAAACGCTACACTGAACCAGTTTGGACATTTCTCCTCACAGTGATTCATACCTTCCATAGGGTTGACATGGGTGTAGCTACAATGTGGTCTCACTCAATCTGTAACATTGGGACTGTGGTTCAAAGTGAACATTTTCACAAAATACTAGCAATTCATTGAGTGTTTGTTCATACTAGGTCTTTCCATGTTTAAAGTTAAGTAAATGGATGATTCACTCTCCCAGTAGCCCTGGGATTCAACCCCACACATGCTATCCCCCCCATATGATCTATAGTTATCTTCAATGAACAAGTAGTAGATTGGTGGTCCACCATCTTGATTCTATGTATCATGTACCCCCTGACCCCAGAGAATAGTCTGCCAAGGATGTGCATAATGAGTCATTTATATTGTGTATGAGCTTCATTAATACCATCAATCAATGAGCTAATGTCTAAAAGCGCCAGCGAAGATGTGCTCTGTATAATCTGTTTATTTAGCATGTTTCAATGTGCTGCTACTAGCGTATGCTATATATGTCTAACCCATAGTAATTACACATTGTATGATTTAATCCATAGCAGAGCCATGTATTTGGAGAGTTGAGACATTGAGGCTTCTGCAATATGATGCATTTGCATGACACTACAACATTCTATGGCAGCCATGTTGGCTCCCCATTAACATTACATGAGGAATATCATGTCTAGAATGAGCATTATGATGCAGCCACGTTAGCTAAATACATGGCTCTGATCCATAGTAATGGCATAGACTAAGTGTGGCTGTTTTCGATGTTTTTGATCTCTTTTGACCTTACAGTATGATGTTTCAACGTGGGTGAAAACTCAACCCAGAGATAGTCATCATGACCCTAGAGAACTATGACTGCATGATTGCATTGCACACACACGTACTATAGCCTATGATATCCAGTCGCTATTTTTAATGCACTTTTGAGCTGTGTAGTCATCATCACACAGTATAGATGTATATGTCCCCTCTCCACATCGAAGAACAGCTATCCATTAACCCGTCACAATGGGTAGACTTATTAGCCACAAGACAAATTACCTGGCTCTTTTTCTCCAAGCATGGAATCCATTTTGAGAAATTCTATTTCATGAATCTGGTTGCTGTGTGATTTATGATGCCTGGGAAGGGGCTGGTAGAGTTACAGGTGCATCATTTCCACTGACTCCTCTGCGGTTGATGAATGTATTAACCCATTGAGAATTAGTGGAGTGTTTGCGTTGCCGGAGAAACTGTGGTAGGCTCCACTCGGATTGGGGGTGGGGTGGGGGGTACTTATCTATGCTGTGTGTGTGGGTGTACTACTGTGCCTGTAGCTTAGCTGTCAGTACTGTCCATGATGTGTAATATAGTACAGTAGTGGGATCTCTCATTCCAAAATAACATGGTGAGGAGAAGAGGGAAACAGCTGCGATGTGGGCTATTTAATGAGGTTTCCATGGACCAGGAAATAGGTTTTCTATGGACCAGGAATTGAAATCGAATTTCGTCATGTGTTTTGTTGAATGAATAAAAGGAAGCAATCACATTCCAATTACAACATCTATGCAGAGAATGTGTGTATCTTAGAACCACAAAGATAATTGAATCTATTTAATTAATCCATTTCGTTTCTCGTACACTCTCAATTGTATCTTACTTTAGAGAGAATAACAGAACAAAGATAACAAAGTGACCTATCCCTATATCTAGTGATATTCACCTTTTCACATTCACTATTTAAACACACCTGCATCATTTTGACGTTCACCATTCAATGTATCAAAGGCAGCAATTGACAGACAAGCATCAGATCAGCATTATCAAGATGAAACAGGAGATGATGATGTCATTGACAGCATTGTAGTAGAACGACCTGTGTGTACCGCCCATATGCTCCATTCAGATATGTAGTGGTAGTATGGTTAGGTAGTAGTGGTAGAGAAAAATACAACGCGCTCGGCTCTCTCACCTCTCCTGGTCTGTCTAATCTTGGGACTCAGCATGGCTGTCATCGCAGGAATACCACACTGGGCATGTTCATCCGTCCGTCCGGCACCCCACCCCTCTTGCTCTTGCTCTCTATCACTCTTTCTCAACACACCATCCTCTCCTCTGTCCTGCCTCTCCTCTCTTCTCTCCTCTCTACCACTGACGTTCTGCAGTAGGCAACAGCAGCAGCAGCAACAGCAGGCTAGGGGGCTGAGGCTGAGGGGGAGGGATTCCTCCTCCTCGCACACGCTCAGTGGCCTCCACCCATCCCTACTGCATTATTCATCGCCAGGGTGACCACGGCGGTAGGGAGGGAGGAGGGAGGGAGGGGGGATCTCATCCCACTCTTACTACACCACACTGACAGGTAAATGCCTGTGTGTGATCAGAATGTCCTTCCAAGCGCAGGCTTCACTGAGGCTGAAACACACGAGGAGTAGAGCTGCTGTCTTCCCTCTCTCGTCCTCTCACTCTTCCTCTCTCTCTGGCTGGCAGCTACCATCTTAATCGGCTACAGCTGTGTGCTTCCCTGTTTTTCACAGATGTTCTGTCATTTTTTCACTTTCTCTCTTCTTCTCCCTCTGTGTTCTTCCTTTTCTTTCTCAAGTCTCTGCCTCTATCATCTCTAGAGCTCTGTATATTATCTCTCTCTGCCTCTCATCTCTAGATCTCTGTATATGATCTCTCTATGCCTCTCACGTCTCTAGATCTCTGTATATTATCTCTCTCTGCCTCTTGTCTCTAGATCTCTGTATATTATCTCTGCCTTTGTCATCTCTAGATCTCTGTATATTATCTCTCTCTTCTCTAGATCTCTGAATATTGTCTCTCTCCCTCCACCCATCCCTCCCTCTCTCTCCCTTTCTCTCTCCCTTATTTCCGCATCTCTCTAAGAATATGTCCCTCAGTCAGGCAGCAGCAGCCCAGATATCCTCCACTTCTTCTCTTCATCCTCCTCCTCCTCTTCTCCCCCTCTTCATGCTCCTCTTCCCGTATGGAGGATAATAGCTTTAAATCCTCCATTGCAATTGAATCAGCACTGCCCTGTAGACCACAGATGCTCTTATTACAGAGCCCAGAGGGGGGAGGGCAACACACACCCTAGCACAAGCCCAAAATGAGACAGCAATAAAAACCTCACCACCATGGATAGCGTATAGGACTATGGTTAGGGTTGGGCTGGGCACTGCTGTTTTTGTTCAGTCATAACCACTGGGCTGCTCATGAAATATGGGCTCCTATGTCTATTTCAGAGGTGCATCACATGTTGTATTGTTGTTTAGTGGTTTAAGATGGATTGTTTGAAATGGGAAATATCATGGCTTAGCACTAGCTGTGTGAAAACCTGCAAGCAATGCTGTACAGTAATTAAGCAATAAGGCCTTAGGGAGTGTGGTATGTGGCCAATATACCACGGCGAAGGGCTGTTCTTAGGCACGACGCAAAGTGGAGTGTCTGGATACAGCCCTTAGCCGTGGTATATTGGCCATATACCACAAACCCTGAGGTGCCTTAATGCTATTATAAACTGGCTACCAATGTAATTAGAGCAGTAAAAATATGTTTTTTCATACCTGTGGTATACTGTCTGATATACCACTGCTGTCAACCAATCAGAATTCAGGGCTAGAACCACCCAGTTTATAATACACATGTAGCCTTCTTGTGTCAATGCATGTCCTTGTACAGAATTGGAATATGCTGACTAGCGCTACTGCTAACTCTCTACAAATGGGAATCCAGAGCTTTGCTCTCAAGTTAAATATTCATCAGAGGAGGCTGGTGGGAGGAGCTATAGGAGGATTGGCTCACTGGAATGGCTGGGATGGAATAAATGGAAGGGTATCAAACACATCAAACATATGGAAACCACATGTTTGACCCGTTCCGTTCATTCCATTCCAGCCATGACAATGAGCCTGTCCTCCTATAGCTCCTCCCACCAGCCTCCTCTGATATGAATAGTTTAACCTAAGTATATTTTCATAATGGATACGTGTGGTAGTTGTTGTGAGATTGTCTTGGCTGTCTGTTAAAGGTGTGATGACTTAGAATGACTTATTGATTTGCAGTGTGTTTAAGAATCAGCCATCCATTCTTATGGGGGTGTTTGGCAGTGACTGTATTGACAGCAGGCTTTGCAGATCTACACCATTCGTTTCTACAGTAAAGATTTTTTTGATGGTTGACACTGTGCCAAACATAGTATTCATTATATTCAATGTAGCGTTAGATGGAATGCTGGGGACTTACACTTCATTAAATATCTGGCATCTAAAGAAATGAATGGGTCATTTACAAACAGGTGTAGACTAAATTACTTCACAGATTGTTGTTATCCTGACAATTATTTAGGATGCGATGAATGGAAATCTGGGTCACATCTGGGGTGGGCCCTTACTGTAATGAATGATGTAATTGAATTCGAAAATGAAAACCTATAACCACTGTTTGGGCTATTCCAGTGCCAGTCATTCTTTAATCTTCTTCTAAATATTTAATACTATATATTCAGTTATACCAGAATACAGACATCTGTGGTAATAATTTGATGTGGGAGGTGGACTCCAACCACGCTGAGTGCATTCTACAGTCATAATTGACCAGTGAAAAATCCAATTGGGGCTTATTAGTTCAAACCTGTAACGTCTGTAGAGACAAAGTTGATTCCCATGTGCCCCTGCAGCCCCCGTTCTCCCCGACACAATGCCTAAACCCCCATTACCCTGTCACTGGCAATTAGCAAGGGCCATCATTTCATCTGCTAATGGATGTGATGGGGAACATTCTGACAGCAGAGTATGCACTGGCTGCCACGTATGTCTGAATGATGAGTGTTAAAGTCCATCACACACACACACACACACACACACACACACACACACACACACACACACACACACACACACACACACACACACACACACACACACACACACACACACACACACACACACACACACACACACACACACACATACGGCTTCTGCTCCACTGCATTCTGCCAGCCTGACTGACGGAGTGAGTGTGTGCATGTGTGTGTGTGTGTACTGGTGCATTGATTTCCTATAGCGCTGACACAGGGGTGAGCAGGGTGTAAAGCAAAGCATGTTAGACTGCTCACCTGTGACAAGGCTGCATGGAGAGAACACAGAAAGGAGGATCTTATAAGATACCACCTCTTAACATTGATAGTGACCAGATCTTATAATGGTCAGATCAATACTGTGTAGTTTCTGTTGGCTAACTAGTTAATCTATCGATTTAGCGTCTTTATCTTCTTGTTGACTCAGCACTTCTCCGGTCAGCGTCAGCCCCAGGCAGCCGTATGGTAAATACGGTGTAATGTTGGAGATGGTGATGACCTTGTGTCTCAAGGGTTTATTAAAATGGAAGATAGGGTAATAGCGAGGCTGTTCCACTGAGGTGTGTGCACAGACCTTATCAAGCCGTCACGGTTGGTGCAGAAATGTGCTGGCAGTCTTTGCCAGCCTGGTCCCAGATCAGTTTGTGCTTTTGCCTACTTCACTGTCATTGTCAAGCCAAACATAAAGTACCAGTCCAAAGACTGGACACACCTACTCATTCAAGGGTTTTTCTTAATTTTTTACTATTTTCTACAATGTAATAATAGTGAAGGCATCAAAACTATGAAATAACACAAATGGAATCATGTAGAAAAAAAAAGTTTAACAAAACAAAATATATTCTAGATTTTAGATTCTTCAAGGTAGCCTTTGCCTTGATGACAGCTTTACACACTCTTGGCATTCTCTCAACCAGCTTTACCTGGAATGCTTTTCCAACAATCTTGAAGGAGTTCCCACGGCTGTTGGAACCAAAAATCTCAAATTTGGACTCATCAGACCACGCAAGTCTCTTCTTCTAGTTGGTGTCCTTTAGTAGTTGTTTTTTGCAGCAATTTGACCATGAAGGCCTGATTCTTGCAGTCTCCTCTGAACAGTGTATGTTGAGATGTGTCTGTTACTTGAACTCTGTGAAGCATTTATTTGGGCTGCAATTTATGAGGCTGGCAACTCTAATGAACATATTCTCTGCAGAACAAGGTAACTCTGGGTCTTCCTTTCCTGTGGTGGTCCTCACAGGAGCCAGTTTCATCATAGCGCTTGATGGTTTTTGCAACTGCACTTGAAGAAGTTCTTGAAATGTTCCGTATTGACTGACCTCCATCTCTTAAAGTAATGATAGGCTGTCATTTCTCTTTGCTTATTTGAGTTGTCCTTGCCATAAAATTGACTTAGCTATTTTCTGTATACCACCCAAACTTTTGACTGGTACTGTATATTTTTGCCCTAGGTTTCCAATTGTCTGATTCATCCCCCCTTCCTCTCCCCTGTAACTATTCTCCAGGTTGTTGATGAAAATGAGAATGTGTTCTCAGTCAACTTACCTGGTAAAATACAAAATAAAAACTATGTCTGGGATGTTGTTGTCTTGGGCCTAGTGTGATTCCTTACTAGAACAGAGGAGACAGATAATCAGATAAAGAATGAGAATGAAGTCATATTTATTAAGAGAAACATGTGAAATGATTTAGAATACACCAAATGAGAATACTGTATAGTGAAGCTAAGGCAGGTTTTCTTCTAGTAGTTTGTTGAAGAACATTACAGTAGTCCAAACTCTAGAGGGTGGTAGAGTAGAACACTTATAAAAATAAAAAAAAGCTGTGGTTACGGATGTATGACTGTAACTTCTGTCATGTTTTTGTCTACCAGAATTCCTGATATGCTTAATATACATTGTTTGTAATAAGCAGCTATTGCAATGGAGCACCTGGACTGTTCTCATCCTAAATAATCTGTCATTGGTGACCTTCTGATGATCATGGAGGACCTGGTTCCTGGTTCTGTCTTGGTGGAATAGAGCTTCCCGGAAGTAACTTTTTTTGTAGCATGTTAGGAATACGTACGCAGCAGATTAGGATAAATAATGTATCGGGTTAGGAGTATTAGGTTAAGGTTAGGAAAAGGGTTAGGGTTAGCTTAGAGGCTATCCTAACCTGCCATGAAAAGTCACTTCCGGTCATAGCTGTACTCCATCTAGTCACAACCCTGGTTCCTCAATCACCTCCAGGTGGCCTGGTCCTCCTGCGCCACCGAGTTGGGTGTGATCAGGCCGGCGAAGATGGACCTCCCATGAGCAGGGGCTCTGCTTAGCCTGCTGTCCAACCTCTGCCTGGCATCTTTGACCTTCTTGAGGCAGGAGGCACACAGGCAGCTCTCCCTCACCAGGTACAGACATTCCACCCTCTGGATGGGGTCTATGCCTTTGTCATCCCCTGAGGGGATTGGGTTACACTTCAGGTTGATGCTCTCAAGGTGGGGCAGGTTGCGGAGGCACTCGGGCACCCGGGTCAGGTGGTTGTTGAACAGACCCAGGTGGCGCAGCTCCTTGAGGGCTGCGATGGAGGACGGGATGCTTTCGAGGAGGTTCATGCCCAGGTTGAGGCTCCTCAGCTTCTGCAGGAGGCCGATCTCGTTGGGGAGTCCTATACTGCTCAGTAGGTTGTTACACAGGTTGAGGCTGTATAGGTTCTGGAGGTGCCCGATAGCTTCCGGAATGTGGTCCAACTGGTTGCTGTGGAGATCCAGCCAGCGGAGGTTGACAAACTTGTCGATAGAGTCAGGGATCTTCTTGAGCATGTTGCGGCTCAGGTCCAGCTCGTCCACATCACACAGCTTCAGGATGCACTTGGGAAAGCTGGCGATCTCCATGTTGCTGAGGTCCAGCCGACGTTTGCCATCCACGGTCAGCTTCAGTGCCAGCTTTGCCATCTTCAGGGTGATCTTCCGGCCTTTAGGCTCTTTTGACTGCTTGTTGCCCTTGGCCATAGTGCTTGAATAAATAAAGGAGGTGCAACTTGTTATGAGTTTAGTGTTTAACAAGTTTGATTAAAGGTGGTTTCCTTGGTTAAGATTTAACCTGTTCCATCAATATGTTATTCCGTTTTCTATGGTTCTAACTACTTCAAGGATCGTAACAAAGCTCTTAATTTCTCCTTTACACATGAAGTAGACAGTAGAACAATGGAATTACTAGTAGAACCAGAACTTGATGTAATAGATATTGTCATAATCCCTTGTATCCATGGCAATAGACTTGTCTCACTGTAACTAAGCTCATCACATTACAGCTAAGGACATGACACAGCCGGCTGTTTGCCACTGTAGCAGAGAATGAACATGCACCTTGACCACAACAACTCTCAATCCCACCTTTCAGTAGAATAAAAGAGTGAATAGTCATTGATTTGACTGTATAGCTTGTCTTTAACTGAACAATTATAAATAAGTTTCACCGATTCTCACATTCCCCCTATTTAACCTAACCTCTTACAACACTGACATCAACACTAGAATCTACTGTATGACTTTTCATCAAGTTTCACTTGTCCTGAACTTATAGAATAGAAGAAAAATATGATGTTTTGTTTCTTACCAGCATTGGAGTTAGTCCACCACCCCCAGATCAGTGCAGAGCCAGAGAGGGTGATATCTCCAGAGCGAAGACACAGGAATACTCTCCCAAGGTACGGCCGTGTTTGTCGAGGATCATTCCATCTCCCTGGCTGTGAATTATACATAAGAGCCACCGAGAGCCATGTAAATAAAAACCAGGAAGTGCATCGCTCCGACGTTTTTAAGTGGACGCAGCTGAGGCCCTGTGTTTAACTGTCAGCCTGGCCTGGGTGCACTGTGAGTGCTGCAAGCTTTGTCACGTTTTTCTTTGTAACCAAGCAACTGAATTTGGTTTATAACTAGGTCTGAGGCCTACAGGGAAAGAGCTAGTCTACTGTTGTTGCTGTTAATACCTTACTGTGTACATTCTGTACACAGTTAGCATACAGTTGAAACTCAGAAGAAATAAGCACAAATAAGCCTGTCATGTTGAGACATAAATGGTGGAAAATCTTAGACTATTTTCGTGTTATATTCTCATATTTCTCAAGTCATTTACTGCTACATTTACTTCCATGTACATATAAGTACCTAAGTGGGCCCTCATCCTACATGTTTTCTTTTACTTGGAGATAAAGAGATTGATCTTTGGCTATTGGAAGCTCTAAGAGAGCAATGTAATTCAACTTAAAGACATCAAGACGGAGTCAAAAGTAGGGCATATAAATGAACTAGTCCCCTTCGATCTGGTCCCCTTCCCATGTTTGTAAATAGCATAGACTATGACCCACATCTCAGACTTCGCCCGATTAGTGTTATGAAATCTGTCACATGGTTCATAAGATACCTTAAAGCCACACACATACCTTATAGTGACATTACTCAACCCTGTCAACAAGTGTATTTTTAGCCAGATGGGTATTTCATAACACATTCAAGATACACTAATCTCAGTCAGTATCATTTAGCGCCAATAGATGGCACCATGATAAGGGGTGATGGAAAATAAATGAATGTTACCTTGATCCAAAACTTCAGCAGCGCAGATTTGTGTAGAATTCTTACCATTCCATGATTTGGTATTCTACTGAGAATGGTTCTAAGAATGGAACAGGTATTTATGATGTCACTCACTGCTGTAAATCGATACATTCTAAATCTATGGTCAGTCTTATTTGCATGTAAATGAAATATTTGGAGGTCATTGTTGATAGAGATGTAATCTGAAGGAGGACTAGCAGTATAAAAAATGTTATGAAAAGTAATAACGTCTCTGGTGCTTGAAAATACTTAAACGTACCTAATAAAGCACACATTTCCATCAAATCTGTGCTCTTGACATTTACCATGGCCGTTGGAAATGTAATTGGTTTGACAACTGAATCTGGTGTCAATAAAATGTAAGGGTATAGTTTACCCTAGCCAGTTAGACAGTACCAACTTTGCTTCAGTGCCTGAATTTAACATAGACCATATGCAAATGTATGCATGTAATGAAGACAGACAGACGTACTGACCTACTTAATTGAGCGAGGCACACTGCACCTTGAATAGGCTGGATAGATTACGCTTGATGATCTGCAGAGCGAGAGAGAGAGAGAGAGAGAGAGAGAGAGAGAGAGAGAGAGAGAGAGAGAGAGAGAGAGAGAGAAATGGTGTTCCAAAAAAGGACCAGTTGCCAGGACCATGAATAGAAATTGCATCTAGACACCGTTGCCCTAGAACACACAAAAACTATACATACCTCGGCCTAAACATCAGCGCCACAGGAAACTTCCACAAAGCTGTGAACGATCTAAGAGACATGGCAAGAAGGGCCAAAGGAACATAACATTTGACATACCAATTAGGATCTGGCTAAAAATACTTGAATCAGTTATAGATCCCATTGCCCTCTATGGTTGTGAGGTCTGGGGTCCGCTCACCAACCAAGAATTCCCAAAATGGGGCAAACACCAAATTGAGACTCTGCATGCAGAATTCTGCAAAAATATCCTCTGTGTTCAACGTAAAACACCAAATAATGCATACAGAGCAGAATTAGGGCGATACCCACTAATGATCAAAATCCAGAAAAGAGACGTTAAATTCCACAACCACCGAAAAGGAAGTGATTCCCAAACCTTCCATAACAAAGCCATTACCTACAGAGAGATGAACCTGGAGAAGAGCCTCCTAAGCAAGCTGGTCCTGGGCGCTGTTCACAAACACAAACTCACCCCACAGAGCCCCAGGACAGCAACACAATTAGACCCAACCAAATCAGGAGAAAACAAAAAGATAATCACTTGACAAATTGGAAAGAATTTACAAAAAAACAGAGCAAACTAGAATGCTATTTGGCCCTAAACAGAGAGTACACAGCAGCAGAAAACCTGACCACTGTGACTGACCCAACATTAAGGAAATCTTTGACTATGTACTGTGTGCATAGCCTTGCTTTTGAGAAAGGCCGCCGAAGGCAGACCTGGCTCTCAAGAGAAGACAGGCTATGTGCACAATGCCCACAAAATGAGGTGGAAACTAAGCTACACTTCCTAACCTCCTGCCAAATGTGTGACCATATTAGAGACACATATTTCCCTCAGATTACACAGAACCACAAAGAATGTGAAAACAAACTCCCATATCTATTGGGTGAAATACCACAGTGTGCAATCACAGCAGCAAGATTTGTGACCTTTTGCCATTAGAAAAGAGCAACCAGTGAAGAACAAACACCATTGTAAATAAAACCTACATTTGTTTATTTATTTTCCATTTTGTAATTTAACTATTTGCACATCATTACAACACTGTATATAGACTTAATCAGCTAGAAAGATGTGTCGGCATCTAGTAATTGACTCTGGCCCCCTCCCAGTTAGGGGGAGTGATGAGCTCTACAGCAGAGTCTCACAACTCAATCGCTGGTTGAAAACTGTTTTCTGCCCCTCCCAAAAGATAGAATTTGTAGATAATTGGCCCTCTTTCTGCGACTCACACACAAACAGGACCAAGGCTGACCTGCTGAGGAGTGACGGACTCCATCCTAGCTGGAGGGGTGCTCTCATCTTATCTACCAACATAGACAGGGCTCTAACTCCTCTAGCTCCACAATGAAATAGGGTGCAGGCCAGGCAGCAGGCTGTTAGTCAGCCTGCCAGCATAGTGGAGTCTGCCACTAGCACAGTCAGTGTAGTCAGCTCAGCTATCCCCATTGAGAACGTGTCTGTGCCTCGACCTAGGTTGGGCAAAACTAAACATGGCGGTGTTCGCCTTAGCAATCTCACTAGGATAAAGACCTCCTCCATTCCTGTCATTATTGAAACAGATCATGATACCTCACATCTCAAAATAGGGCTACTTAATGTTAGATCCCTTACTTCAAAGGCAATTATAGTCAATGAACTAATCACTGATCATAATCTTGATGTGATTGGCCTGACTGAAACATGGCTTAAGCCTGATGAATTTACTGTGTTAAATGAGGCCTCACCTCCTGGCTACACTAGTGACCATATCCCACGTGCATCCCGCAAAGGCGGAGGTGTTGCTAACCTTTACGATAGCAAATTTCAATTTACAATAAATAAATAAATAAAATAAAATTACCTTTTCGTCTTTTGAGCTTCTAGTCATGAAATCTATGCAGCCTACTCAATCACTTTTTATAGCTTCTGTTTACAGGCCTCCTGGGCCATATACAGCGTTCCTCACTGAGTTCCCTGAATTCCTATCGGACCTTGTAGTCATGGCAGATAATATTCTAATCTTCTAATCATAAGTCATTTTTGGTGACTTTAATATTCACATGGAAAAGTCCACAGACCCACTCCAAAAGGCTTTCGGAGACATCATCGACTCAGTGGGTTTTGTCCAACATGTCTCTGGACCTATTCACTGTCACAGTCATACTCTGGACCTAGTTTTGTCCCATGGAATAAATGTTGTGGATCTTAATGTTTTTCCTCATAATCCTGGACTATCGGACCACCATTTTATTACATTTGCAATTGCAACAAATAATCTGCTCAGACTCCAACCAAGGAACATCAAAAGTCGTGCTATAAATTCACAGACAACACAAAGATTCCTTGATGTCCTTCCAGACTCCCTCTGTCTACCCAAGGACGTCAGAGGACAAAAATCAGTTAACCACCTAACTGAGGAACTCAATTTGACCTTGCGCAATACCCTAGATGCAGCTGCACCCCTAAAAACGAAAAACATTTGTCATAAGAAACTAGCTCCCTGGTATACAGAAAATACCCGAGCTCTGAAGCAAGCTTCCAGAAAATTGGAACGGAAATGGTGCCACACCAAACTGGAAGTCTTCCGACTAGCTTGGAAAGACAGTACCGTTCAGTATCGAAGAGCCCTTACAGTTGCTCATCCTATTTTTCCAACTTAATTGAGGAAAATAAGAACAAAAAGCAGCATTCCTCAAGAGAGGATGGCTTTCACTTCAGCAGTACTGAATTCATGAACTTCTTTGAGGAAAAGATCATGATTATTAGAAAGCAAATTACGGACTCCTCTTTAAATCTGCGTATTCCTTCAAAGCTCAGTTGTTCTGAGTCTGCACAACTCTGCCAGGACCTAGGATCAAGAGAGACACTCAAGTGTTTTAGTACTATATCTCTTGACACAGTGATGAAAATAGTATTGGCCTCTAAACCTTCAAGCTGCATACTGGACCCTATTCCAACTAAACTACTGAAAGAGCTACTTCCTGTGCTTGGCCCTCCTATGTTGAACATAATAAACGGCTCTCTATCCACTGGATGTGTACCAAACTCACTAAAAGTGGCAGTAACAAAGCCTCTCTTGAAAAAGCCAAACCTTGACCCAGAAAATATAAAAAACTATCAGCCTATATCGAATCTTCCATTCCTCTCAAAAATGTTTGAAAAAACTGTTGCGAGGCAACTCACTGCCTTCCTGAAGACAAACAATGTATACAAAATGCTTCAGTCTGGTTTTAGACCCCATCATAGCACTGAGACTGCACTTGTGAAGGTGGTAAATGACCTTTTAATGGCATCAGACCGAGGCTCTGCATCTGTTCTTGTGCTCCTAGACCTTAGTTCTGCTTTTGATACCATCGATCACCACATTCTTTTGGAGAGATTGGAACCCCAAATTGGTCTACACGGACAAGCTCTGGCCTGGTTTAGATCTTATCTGTCGGAAAGATATCAGTTTGTCTCTGTGAATGGTTTGTCCTCTGACAAATCAACTGTAAATTTCGGTGTTCCTCAAGGTTCCGTTTTAGAACCACTATTGTTTTCACTATATATTTTACCTCTTGGGGATGCCATTCGAAAACATAATGTTAACTTTCACTGCTATGCGGATGACACACAGCTGTACATTTCAATGAAACATGGTGAAGCCCCAAAATTGCCCTCGCTAGAAGCCTGTGTTTCAGACATGAGGAAGTGGATGGCTGCAACTTTCTACTTTTAAACCCGGACAAAACAGAGATGCTTGTTCTAGGTCCCAAGAAACAAAGAGATCTTCTGTTGAATCTGACAATTAATCTTAATGGTTGTACAGTCGTCTCAAATAAAACTGTGAAGGACCTTGGCGTTACTCTGGACCCTGATCTCTCTTTTGACGAATATATCAAGACTGTTTCAAGGACAGCTTTTTTCCATCTACATAACATTGCAAAAATCAGAAACTTTTTGTCCAAAAATGATGCAGAAAAATGAATCCATGCTTTTGTTACTTTTAGGTTAGACTACTGCAATGCTTTACTTTCCGTCTACCTGGATAAAGCACTAAATAAACTTCAGTTAGTGCTAAATACTACTCCAGTGCTAGCCTCCCTACACTGGCTTCCTGTCAAGGCAAGGGCTGATTTCAAGGTTTTACTGCTAACCTACAAAGCATTACATGGGCTTGATCCTACCTATCTCTCTGATTTGGTCCTGCCGCACATACCTACACGTACGCTACGTTCACAAGACGCAGGCCTCCTAATTGTCCCTAGAATTTCTAAGCAAACAGCTGGAGGCAGGGCTTTCTCCTATAGAGCTCCATTTTTATGGAATGGTCTGCCTACCCATGTGAGAGACGCAAACTCGGTCTCAACCTTTAAGTCAGGAGTGTGAAGGTGAACAGAAAGGCTCTGGAGCAACAAACCGCCCTTGCTGTCTCTGCCTGGCCGGTTCCCCTCTTTCCACTGGGATTCTCTGCCTCTAACCCTATTACAGGGGCTGAGTCACTGGCTTACTGGTGCTCTTTCATGCCGTCCCTAGGAGGGGTAAGTCACTTGAGTGGGTTGAGTCACTGATGTGATCTTCCTGTCTGGGTTGGCACCCCCCCTTGAGTTGTGCCGTGGCGGAGATCTTTGTGGGCTATACTCGGCCTTGTCTCAGGATGGTAAGTTGGTGGTTGAAGATATCCCTCTAGTGGTGTGGGGGCTGTGCTTTTGCAAAGTGGGTGGGGTTATATCCTTCCTGTTTGGCCCTGTCCGGGGGTATCATTGGATGGGGCCACAGTGTCTCCTGACCCCTCCTGTCTCAGCCTCCAGTATTTATGCTGCAGTAGTTTATGTGTCGGGGGGCTAGGGTTAGTTTGTTATATCTGGAGTACTTCTCCTGTCCTATCCGGTGTCCTGTGTGAATTTAAGTATGCTCTCTCTAATTCTCTCTTTCTCTCTTTCTTTCTCTCAGAGGACCTGAGCCCTAGGACCATGCCTCAGGACTACCTGACATGATGACTCCTTGCTGTCCCCAGTCCACCTGGCCGTGCTGCTGCTCCAGTTTCAACTGTTCTGCCTGTGATTATTATTATACGACCATGCTGGTCATTTATGAACATTTGAACATCTTGGCCATGTTCTGTTATAATCTCCAACCGGCACAGCCAGAAGAGGACTGGCCACCCCACATAGCCTGGTTCCTCTCTAGGTTTCTTCCTAGGTTTTGGCCTTTCTAGGGAGTTTTTCCTAGCCACCGTGCTTCTACACCTGCATTGCTTGCTGTTTGGGGTTTTAGGCTGGGTTTCTGTACAGCACTTTGAGATATCAGCTGATGTACGAAGGGCTATATAAATACATTTGATTTGATTTGATTAACATGACATTTATGTTTTTCTTTATTCTTTTGGAACTTTTGTGAGTGCTATGTTATTTGTACATTTTTATTGTTTATTTCACTTTTGTTTATTATCTATTTCACTTGCTTTGGCAATGTTAACATATGTTTCCCATGCAACAAAGCCCTTAAATTGAAATTAATTGAGAGAGGGAAAGAGAGAGAGAGGATGAGGGGGTGGGTGGGGGGTTGTCCACAGGTTTTTTGGGTTGTCCATAGACAGAGACCAAGCTAGACAGATCCCCCAGGTCATCGTGTCTTTCAATGGGATCCTGTTTCTGGTCCCCAGGAGGACAGCACATCACAATGGCCTCTTGTTTACCTGTGTTCAGTCTGTCATCCTCCCCTGTAAAAAGAGCTCTGCTTTACTTGACGGGTGATGATTCCTCTGTAACAGCCAGACAACCAGTTGAGTATAAACACACATACCTGCATTTCCTTAACTGGTGTTTTAACTAACCTATTCATTTAGTTTTTAATGGGTTTATTCGACTCATACACACTGATTCTACTTATTGTTTCTTTCAAGAAAACCCTCCAGTAGCTGACAATGTCAAACACTGACACTCAGCAATCAATCATACTGGGTTATCTACTGCTGCGATACTAGCACATTGGCCAAGTGCTGAGGCTGGAATGCTGGACACAACGGCTGCATTTAGACAGGCAGCCCAAATATGATACTTCTTTCACGAATTGGTCTTTTGACATCAGCTCTGAAAAAATATCTGCTGTGAAAAAATCTGACATAATTGGTCAAAAGACCATAATTGGTCAAAAGACCAATTAGTGGGAAAAATATCCGAATTGGGCTGCCTGTGTGAACACAGCCATTCGTGTTCACACCCTTGTTAGCAGGACGTCCATCCTGTCCGGTCTAGCTTTCCTACTCCCAACCCTGTGCCAGCTGACAGTGTATGTTACAGCCTCTCGGTTTTCTTCCTCTGTTATTGTGTAACTGCCCTATTGGGTATGTCTCGCCCTGATCTGTTTCACCTGACTTGTTTCCACCCCCCCCCCAGCCCCCATCCGAGCTTCCCCGAGTTCTCCAAGAGCCTCCGGAGACTGCCCGATTCACATCTTCCCGAGCCGATGCAGCTCTGCAGGGCCAGGCTATCTCCAGCCGAACGTGTACGCAGACTTGAGACCCAGAGTTGTCTGTATTGCGGTACTGCCGGTCATTATGTATCAGCCTGTCCCTTCAAGAGACCTAGCTCATTCGTTGGAGTGAGTACTCTGGTGGGCCTTAAAGAAAAATGTCCGTCTCCCCTTACTCGCCCCCCTCTCTGTGCCATCCTGCGGTGGGGTGACCAGTCCAAGTCTCTCCAGGTATTCATTGACTCGGGGGCCGATGTGAGTCTCATGGACGTTAACCTGGAGTCCGAGCTGGGCATCCCCACTCAACCCCTCTCCATTCCCATGGGCATTAGAGCGCTGTATAGGCGCTCTATAGGCCGGGTCACCCACCAGACCCCCCCCCGTCAACCTACGAGTGTCGGAACCACAGCGAGACGATCAAATTCCTGCTGGTTGCCTGGGCTACTGGTGCCATCGTGGGCTGGAGCCCGTCCTGCCACACTCATTGCCTGAAGTCAGCTCTGCCTGCCCCGGACCTCTCCGCCAGCTCCACAGAGTACCAGGACCTCTGGGAGGGGTACAGTAAGGGGCCACTTCGCTTCCGCTGCACCGACCAGTATCCAAGAAGGTCAAGCCTGAGGCGCTGGCACGCCACTGTAGTGCCGCGGCTACATCCCCGGAAGCTGAGACTTTTCCTCCCCGCTCCAAGATCATTAGCCCCTCTGCTGTTTGTCCTCTGTTGCCCCGTACCCACCGTATTTTTCTTAACTTGGCTCTGTCTAGAGTCAAAACCTTGTCTGGTTCGTCCACGGAGCAGTACCTGGTTGACTGGGAGAGTTATGGCCCAGAGGAGAGGAGCTGGGTTCCCGCTAAAGACATCTTGGACCCGGCCCTCATCGCCAACCCCCCCTCCCGCCACCCCAGTCTACCAAGTATCCTCCTGCCATCCTGTACCTTTGCCGCTACTCTGGATTATCCATCCCTGCCTGCCTTGACCTGTCGTTTGACTGCCCTTGTTGTTGCAAGAAACATTGTTACTTCAACACAGTCTGCACTTGGGTCTTACCTGAAACTTGGTAGGGTCACTAGGTACAGAGTTTTCATTATGTGTTAAATATTTAAGGCCCCAAGTGACTAATTGTCTGATGATACTCACAGAGGATTTCTGTACAATTCTCATTTGTTTTCTTGACATGTCTTTGACTGCGGAGCTGTTTTGTTTTGGTATTGTAATTCCTTTCAAAGATTAGCCATTAGCCTATTCAAGGGATGAGTTTGTTGGACATCATGTTTAGGAAAACTGTCAAGAATGGGCAGAAACATGTCGTTCTGTTTATTCAAGTCCTGAATGGATGTGGTTTTGGAGCTACTTCAAAGGTACTTGACTGAGTATCAATAATAATTATACTTGGAAAAGTTGTATAATGTGTCTTATGGTGCTATGATGTACAGGAAAATGGAAGGGCTTGGTGGTGAGAGAAGTTGGATACTGTGTCATTGCTTACAGATGTGATTGTGGAAAAAGAAACAACTCTGTCGATACAGAAGAACATCTTCAATGAAAATAGTACTCTTCTGTATTCTGTAAAAATGTAATGGTTCGTTCATAGTGTGTCACTAAGGACTGATGTCATCAGCATGGGACCAGAGGGGATCATTTACCAAACTGTTTTCATTAGTTACGGCCCAACACTTTTAGTGTAAGCCAATGACCTAAACACTCTTTGAACACAATGAGTGTTTAACAGAGCCAGTGGGTAATTTGCAGTGAGACATGACATGGTTAAATAGCCTAAACCATGTATTTCCTATAGCTTATTGAGTCTGAGTCAGAGATGTCAGACTGGTACTTTGACAGTCACGGTACCTATTCCACACAGGATATACGTAGGCAACAGCTACACTATGTTTATTGTACACTGCAATTCAGAAACTTTGTGATGTCTGGAGACTTGAGATCTGACCCCCTCTGTGACACACAGACAAATATGCTTTGATTTTTCACGTATTATTCACTGGCCTCTGTAGTTTAATCTGTGTGCAGGGCGGGGAGGCAGACTGTTTGTGTCTATTTAAAGTCACTCTGTTTGCTCCCTCTGTCAACCTGTCTGGGCATGTCACACTTTTCTCTCTTCTCTCTGATATCCTGTTGAGGTTTGAAAGAAAGCACAACTAAACATGCCATTAACCACTGACCATATACATCCACTTTATGTTTATACAGCACATATGATACATTATACACACACACACATATATCGTCGCTGTCTGATGAAACCTCATCTCCAAAACAGAAACTTTTCAGTAAATGAAAAAAAATGACCATATTTTCCCATTAATGAACATACAATTATGAAACTTCAGAAGCTATTTTGAATACATTTTCTTGGTCCTAGAGTCATGAAATGTTGAGAGTACATTGAGGGGACATATTGCTTTCAATAAATGAAAAAACATTTAAATTGGCAAAAATGTAGTTACGAGGTTTTCATCAGACAGCGACGACGTCATTTTCAAATGACAAAAACAAATAACAGAGGTGCTCCAAATGGAATGGAGAGTAATGTTGATGAGTGCGGGCGACTGCACTCTCCGGGTGAAACGAATGGCAAAGGAAAAGTGCAGAGGAAAGTGCAGAGTTCAGCGTTCACACATGGTTCTAGTTAGAGGTCCACGCAATGGCCTCCCATTAAGTTAAACGTGGTTTGGAGGAGACTTCAATTTTCACAGTTTAAAAAGGTTTTAAGACGTTTTTCTCACCCCAGGAAGTTTACTTTGAACCATTGTGTAGATGTGTATAGATAGATATAGATAGATTTCGTTGTTGTCAATGTATGTGGGAAGGATTTGTTTTTCCTACATGGAATCCTCTCAATGCATTCTGGTGATTATTAGTCTATGTATAGATCTTCATATATGAGAGAGAGAACTGGTGGATGGGGAATGGTTATGGTGCCTGGATGTCTGGCATTTCAAGTTCACTGGGGGAGAAAAAAAATACTGTTGTTTTGCTCGGTTTTCCATGGTTAAATCCAAGGGGTCATTAAACATACTAAGCATTTTTACACACACTTACATTCACGGAAAAGTAAAAAAAACAGAAGACAAAATCTCCGCTGTTGTGCAGATCTTGAGAGATAAAGAAACGGCATTTGGTCATTGGTGTTGTTCTTACCAGGAGTAAAAAATAAAATAAAAAAACTTAAGTAATCATGTGCTTTGTAATCATAAGGTGAGAGGAAAACCCTGGTGATACAAGTCAAGCCAAACAAGGCCTTTCGTTTGTAGCCAGTTAAACTGCTCTGTCACAGCTGATCACAGCTCTGGGTACAAGTGTGTCGCCAAGAGCCCGTTGACTTTGGCACCAGTTGAAAGAGCTGCGTGATAACACAAATAACACAAATGGGCGGGCGTCTAATTGTTGCCTTAATGTCAACCTTTGCAGCTGCAGTATTGCTGTAATAACATAGCAGAAGATGACAGACATCATGCAGATGTTTTGGGAGGTAAACAACAAAAAAAAAGAAGTCAATTGTAAAATAAAAATTCAACACAGTATAGAAAACCTGTTTGTATCTCATCTCATTTTGGCTTTGTAAGAAAAATAAAACTCAATATAATATAAAACAATAATGCTGATCATAAATATAACATTTTGTACATGAGCTTCAGCTAAAAGTGGTGTGTTTCTCATACTTGCCTCTCCTCAAAGAGGATTTGGGCGTACACAGTGCTTGTGCACGAGGCTTTGTTGTCTGGCAGAGGCTTGACCAGCTCCAACTCTGCATATGTCAGGCTCTCTTCTGCAATCTTTGGCTGCAGGGGACAAGGAGAAAGATTAAACGGGTGAAGAAGCAGACTCGTTATTCACCTTGTGTCTTTTATAATTTGAATCTGAACAAAATCAACTCGGGTTAACAGTCACATATACACAAAAATCGAATGAAGTAAAACTTAGATTTTAGATTTCTGGACAGCCCTCTACTGAAATACCTTGTTGCCTTTTAAATTGTATGTATGAACCAGGAGTTACCCCAGAGCACTTACCAAGACCACTTTCATCGGCTGTACCTTTAAAAGTTTGGGTTTGGGGATTTTGTTTGCTATGGGTGCTGTGGAAGAATACAATGATTACATACTTTATGCAGATAGGGAAAACATTGTCTGTGTCACAAGAAACATTTCCCCCCTAAAACCCAAACCCAGAACCAAAATGTTCCCCGTCTGCAATGTTTACGTGCCCGTCCTGTCATTTATTAGTGATGATTTGGACGCAGGCGTCAAAGCAGAGTTGAACAGACATACAACGTTTGACGTGTGTTGGCATTCAGACTACTTCGACATGACATGAACTCCTTGTGAGACAGATGCAACACTTTAAAACTGCCCAACATCAGCTTATTCATCTCCAGGGGAAACAAAAATATGATCATTAAGAACAGACGTTACTTTCTTCAAATCCGCTGTCATACTTGATTAGTTGACCATAAACTTTGCACTATTTCTGGTAGCACCCTGATATCACAAAGACTGATATAGAAGTTGCTTTGCTCTATTTCCAGTTTATCTATGCCCACACGTACGGTACAGTTGATCCATATATGGGCTCAAAAGGTATTGGCAAGTAAAGCAATATTTCATAGATAATTCACAACATCTCTAGCATCAGGAAACAGAATGTTCAGAACTCCTTTATGCTCTGATGATTACTTTAGCCACATTCCCTCCCCCAGAGCACATACCCAACTGTGCATATGAAGATAGGCTTCTAAGTAAACATACATGCTTGGGTAAGGGAAAATGTGATACAGATGTATGATGTTGTTGAGAGACTGTCTGTTTACCTTTAACTGGTATCTCTGGTGGTATCTCTGACTGGGCTTTGCTTCGTTTCCTCCTGTACCTCCTCTGCTTTTTGGGCAGAGCAGGAGACACACTGACTAGACTGGTCACCGTCTCCCCTGAACTGCAGACAGCAGACAGGCATGTTTACAGCACAATTGGAGCAGGGAAATGTAAGTAGCCATCGCGGTCATGGATGAAAAGAGTCTGTGTGTACCATAGTGGCTAAAGTACAGTATAAGTCATAGTTACTTGAGTTTGAATGATGAAACTTACCTGTTCTGTAGGCTCTTGACCAAATGGTAGTTGTCTATGAGGCAATGAGACAAAACATAAGCGCATGAGGGGCAAAAAAACATTCTGCCGTGTCATCAAAAATCATGCCTTGGCTTTACATATCTTTAAATTATCTGGTAATATGGCCCAGATGAGGGCTTCCAGTGTTGGATGGGAAGGAGCAGGGATAGAGTGTTTACTCACCTTTTAACTTCTTCTTCCTCTGAACATATTGGCAGGTCACCGCCACGGTGAACATGCACATGCACACCAGTCCCACAGAGCAGATCAGCACAGCGCACAGGTACACGTCTGAAACGCACAAAACCGACCAGATTAGTCACAGTCATAATATCGTACAACCCTGAAGACTCATGTCTCAGTTGTTAGTCACTTATGCAGAAATATCTTTGCCATTTATGACCTATTTATTGTTGTTGCGCTATTTTAGTCAAGTACAACGCAGAGAACCAGAGAGTCACGTTCTTACCTTCAAACAGGCTCCACAGACTCTCCTTGGCCGTGGTCCCTGGTAGGACATGCACTGAAAGGAAACCAGGGAAAGTCCACGATCATCAGTGTGTCAACCGTCCTGCCTGATTATACATTTGCAATACATCTAATTGTACGTGGCTCTCCGTAGGACGACAGCATTGAGGTTATCCTCTCCTCTGGATCCTCTTCCTGAATCACTGGCTAGTGGTAGCTAACACCCACCGAGTCGTCCTGAAATACCCTAAACCGCGAGCAGCTGACAACAGCCTCTGTCACACATAGCAGCCATCCTTAGCTTAGCTAGCCACCAAATCTCCAGGGTTACTGGGCTGAAGCCTGGCTGGGTGTCTGGGTGTGCTGCACGTTAGCCTGTCCACAGGGTTTAAACTGGGTCTGCGCCATCCACGATCATTGGGACTACCACGTTGAATTTGAAATGCAAAATGGTCACGGTAAGGGTTAAGGTTAGGGTTAGGTAAGGGTTATGGTTATGGTTAAGGTTAGCGTCAGGTTTGGAGTAGGGATGTTCCAAGGAACCCGGATAGCACTGACCCTTACGCTGGGGTTACCTCTAGAGCATTTCCCTTGATGCTAAACCAGCAGCACTTGCTTTGTCTGTGCCGACCTTAATTATGGCCTACATTCAACTACTTTGAAACATTAGTCTGAGGTAGATGACAGCGAGCTATGAGTCTTGGCTCAGTATTTGCTGTAGTTGTGTTTGCCATGTAAATTTTTTGCCACACATTTTTTACTGTAAATTCTATAGCTTGTTCCTATCTAGGTGAAGTTACACTCGATCATGTGTTCTTGGTTCCCAAGTCTGATTGATGAGTCCCGGATATACTTGATAGTGGCCTTCAGAAATCAGTATCGTGGTGCAGAAGACTCTTCTTTGCCATGAATCATATAGTATGACTTCAATAGGACATTATGAATATGCACTGAGCCAAAAGGCCAGCTGCACATTCTGGAATACTATGAATCATCTGAATCTGCAGCACTGCTTGGAGCCAAAGAAATGTCTCTCACTGTTCAATTGATTCCATTCATACGTGCTCCCCCTTTATTTTTGATAGGAAGTCTCTCATTATATCCCCACACAGTGACGGTACACAGATCGAATGAATAGCATCCCTAAGACAGATTTGCATTCTGGGATAAATACTGTCTTCAGCAATCAATAGACCAATTCAATAGGTCACTTCGGGCTACGTCAGAGTATTCATCAAATGTAAAGAAGAAGAAAAAAAGAAATGAATACCAGCATGCAGTGATGATCCATACAAAAGTCCTCATCACAAAAACCTTCAAAACACCCTTCCCTTTAACATCCTCTTTCTTCACTTTTCAACATCTTCTTTGCATCACCCTCTTCCACCGCGTGAGACCCCGAGCGTGCGCTGACCAACTGGTAAGTGTCGTCACCGACATTTTCAAACTCTCCCTGTCTGAGTCTGTAATACCAACATGTTTCAAGCAGACCACCATGGTGCCTCTCCCCAAGAACACTAAGGTAACCTGACAAAATGAGTATCGACCCGTAGCACTCACGTCTGTAGCCATGAAATGCTTTGAAACCCTGGTCATGGCTCACATCAACACCATTACCCCAGACACCCTAGACCCACTCCAATTTGCATACTGCACCAACAGATAGACAGATGATGCAATCTCTATTGCACTCCACACTGTCCTTTCATACCTGCACAAAAGAAACACCTATGTGAGAATGCGATTCATTGACTACAGCTCAGCGTTCAGCATAATAGTGCCCTCAAAGCTCATCAGTAAGCTAAGGACCCTGGGCTAAACACCTCCCTCTGCAACTTGATCCTGGACTTCCTGACGGGCCGCCCCCAGGTTGTAAGGGTAGGTAACAACACATCCACCACGCTGATCCTCAACACGGGGGCCCCTCAAGGGTGCGTGCCCAGTCCCCTCCTGTCTTCCCTGTTCACTCATGACTGCACGGCCAGGCACGACTCCAACACCATCATTAAGTTAGCTGATGACACAACAGTGGTAGGCCTGATCACCGACAACAACGAGACAGCCTAAAGGGAGGAGGTTAGAGACCTGACCGTGTGGTGCAAGGACAACAACCTCTCCCTCAAAGTGATCAAGACAAAGGAGATGATTGTGGACTACAGGAAAAGGAGGACAGAGCACACCCCCATTCTCATCAACGGGGCTGTATTGGAGCAGGTTGAGAGCTTCAAGTTCCTTGGCGTCCACATCACCAATAAACTATTATGGTCCAAGCACACCAAGATTTTGTCGTGAAGAGGGCATGACAAAAGCTATTCCCCCTCTGGAGACTGAAAATATTTGGCATGGGTCCTCAGATCCTCAAAAGATTTTACAGCTGCACCATCGAGAGCATCCTGACGGGTTGCATGGTATGGTAACTGCTCTGCCTCCGACCGCAAGGCACTACAGAAGGTAATGCGTACGGCCCAGTGCATCACCGGGGCCAAGCTTCCAGCCATCCAGGACCTCTATACCAGGCGGTGTCAGAGGAAGGCCCTAAAAATGATCAAAGACTCCAGCTACCCTAGTCATTTACTGTTCTCTCTGTTTCCGCACGGCAAGCAGTACCGGAGTGCCAAGTCTAGGTCTAAGAGGCTTCTAAACAGCTTCTACCCCCTTGCCATAAGACTCCTGAACAGCTAATCAAATGGCTACCCAGACTATTTGCCCCCAAATAGTGAGCAATATGTTTGGAACATGAAATCGCAATAAAATCACAGTATCAAATTGCAACACATGTAGAATAGGGAGAATCGGGAGAATCACAATACATATTGTATTGGCACCTACATTTTGTGGTCCCTGGCAATTCCCAGCCCTAACATGAGCCAAATGAGCTATAGAAAAGTATCTAATTCGATAGCACCGTTGGTGACATTTCAAACTAGCTGTGGAGTGAAACAATCTGTTGACATGCCCTTGAGCAAGTCACATAACTCTAATTGCTCCTGTAAGTCTCTCTCAATAAGAGCGTCTGTAAATGCAAAATGAGTGTGTTTACACATTACTATGCAGTTGATTTGATTTGATTTGATTTTGAATTGTCTAGGCAACCAACTTTGGGCAGTCTCATACTACAACTATCTCTTGTTCTCTCACTGTCGAGTTCACTCACTTCTAGCCACAATTGTATATGTGTATAATACGCAGGGAAAATCCTGGCTATAGCCAAAGTCAAAATGTGTTTGGTGGTGATGGTGCCAGTGTTCCCTTACCTCGGCTGTTCCGCCAGTCTGTCTGCTTGGGCTCAGACAGGACAGTCAAATGTCACAGCCGGCACAAATGATTTCATGGAAAAAACTGGTTAAGTTTCAATTTACTCAAAGTAATAGCTTAGAAAGAAAGGATGCATCTGCTCAGCTGCATCTGCTTTGCTACATCTACTTACGTCTACTACATCTGTTTTGCTACATCTACTTTGCTACATCTGCTTTGCTACATCTACTTACATCTACTACATCTGTTTTGCTACATCTACTTTGCTACATCTGCTTTGCTACATCTACTTACATCTACTACATCTGTTTTGCTACATCTACTTTGCTACATCTGCTTTGTTATATCTACTTTACTACATCTGCTGTTCTACATCTGCTGTGCTACATCTGCTTTGCTATATCTACTTTACTACATCTGCTTTGCTACATCTACTTTACTACATCTACTTTGTTATATCTATTTTACTACATCTGCTTTGTTATATCTACTTTGCTACATCTGCTTTGTTATATCTACTTTACTACATCTGCTTTGTTATATCTACTTTACTACATCTGCTTTGCTACATCTGCTTTGCTACATCTGCTTTGTTATATCTACTTTACTACATCTGCTTTGCTACATCTGCTATGCTACATCTGCTTTGTTTTTCTACTTTACTACATCTGCTTTGTTATATCTACTTTACTACATCTGCTTTGTTATATCTACTTTACTACATCTGCTTTGCTACACCTGCTGTAATACATCTGCTTTCCTATATCTGCTGTGCTACATCTGCTGTGCTACATCTGCTGTGCTACATCTGCTGTAATACATCTGCTTTCCTATATCTGCTTTGCTACATCTGCTGTGCTACATCTGCTGTGCTACATCTGCTGTGCTACATCTGCTGTGCTACATCTGCTTTCCTACATCTGCTTTGCTATATCTGCTTTGCTACATCTGCTGTGCTACATCTGCTGTGGTACATCTGCTGTAATACATCTGCTTTCCTATATCTGCTTTGCTACATCTGCTGTGCTACATCTGCTTTGCTACATCTGCTGTGCTACATCTGCTGTGCCTCATCTGCTGTAATACATCTGCTTTCCTATATCTGCTTTGCTACATCTGCTGTGCTACATCTGCTTGGCTACATCTGCTGTGCTACATCTGCTGTGCCTCATCTGCTGTGCTACATCTGCTTTGCTACATCTGCTGTGCTACAGTGTATATTGCTTAGATTCTTTCACAGAATGTTGTGCATCGAACTGGCAGAACAGAAGGGCTGACATCAGCTTTAGAGAAGACAAGATACTCTCTCATGAAGCATCGCTATGAAGTATCACTTCTTTTCAAGCTTGTTCAAAACCATGGAACTCCTTACCACAATGAAAACATGACCTTTACACATGACACAATCTCTTCCTTCTCATGATCGATGAAACACGAAACTAGGTCAGCCAGTTCTGGTTCCAGCTATCATTAGCACTGTACTCCTGCTTCTACAACTACTACTTCTAATGTTTCCACTGTACTACACTACTACTGCTACTGCAACTACTAATACTAATAATTTTGCTCCTACAACTACTAATATTACTACACTACTGCTGCTCCTACTACCAATACTACTACTCCTGCTACTATTACTACTACTACTACACTACTACTGCTACTGCTACTGCTACTGCTACTGCTACTACTACCCCACTACTGCTGCTACTACCAATACTACTACCACCACTGCTAATATTACTACCTATACTACTACTACTACACTACTACTGCTACTGCTACTACTACTACTACTACTACACTACTAATGCTACTACTACTACTACTACACTACTGCTGCTACAACTAATACTACTACTCCTGCTACTGTTGCTACTACTACTACTATTATTATTACTAATACTACTACTATTATTACCAATACTACTAATACCACAACAACAACTACTACACTACTACTGCTACTGCTACTGCTACACTACTACTGATACTGCTACTACTACTACTACTAGCACTGATAATAACACTACTGCTGCTGCTACTGCTACTGCTACTGCTACTGCTACTGCTACTGCTACTACTACTACTACTATTACTACTACTACTGATACTACTGCTACTACTAATAATGCTACTACTACTACTGCTGCTGCTACTGCTACTACTACTTCTGCTGCTACTGCTACTACTACTACTACCTCTGCTACTGATACTGCTACTACATTGCTACTGCTGCTACTGATATTACTACTACTACTACACTACTACTGCTACTGATACTGATACTACTACTACACTTCTACTGCTGCTACTACTAATACACTACTACTGCTACTACTACTACAGTACTACTGCTATTGCTGCTACTACTACTGCTACTACTATTGCTACTACTACTTCTGCTACTGCTACTGCTACTGCTATTGCTACTACTGATACTACTACTACTGCTACTGCTACTACTACTACTGCTACTGATGCTACTACTACTACTGCTACTGCTACTGCTACTACTGATGCTACTATTACTACTACTTCTAATAACAACACTGTACTATTATTACCAATACTACTACTACTTGTACTGTTGCTACTACTACTACTAACAATAGCACTGTACTACTACTATTACTACTAATCAAATCAAGTCAAATTGTATTAGTCACATGTGCCAGGTGAGAAAGGGCAGTGTGGAGTGCAATAGAGATTACATCAGATGTGGACCTGTTAGGTGGTATGCAAATTGGAGTGGGTCTAGGGTTTCTGGGATAATGATGTTGATGTGAGCCATGACCAGCCTTTCAAAGCATTTCATGGCTACAGACGTGAGTGCTACAGGTGGGTAGTCATTTAGGCAGGTCACCTTAGTGTTCTTGGGCACATGGAATATGGTGGTCTGCTTGAAACATGTTGGTATTACAGACTCGGACAAGGCGAGGTTGAAAATGTCAGTGAAACGCTCCTTGAAAGCGGAAGCTCTAGCCTTTAGCTCAGTGCGGATGTTGCCTGTAATCCATGGCTTTTGGTTGGGGTATGTACGTACAGTCACTGTGGGGATGATGTCATCGATGCACTTATTGATGAAGCCAATGACTGATGTGGTGTACTCCTGTGCTACCAAAACAGTCCTGTAGCTTAGCATCTGCTTCATCTGACCACTTTTTTTTTATTGATCGAGTCACTGGTGCTTAATGCTTTAATTTTTTCTTGGTAGCAGGAATCAGGAGGATAGAATTATGGTCAGTTTTGCCAAATGGAGGGTGAGGGAGAGTTTTGTATGCGTCTCTGTGTGTTGAGTAAAGGTGGTCCAGAGTTTTTTCCCTCTGGCTGCACATTTAACATGCTGATAGAAATTTGGTAAGATGGATTTAAGTTTCCCTGCATTAAAGTCCCCGGCTACTAGGAGGGTCGCCTCTGGGTGAGTGTTTTCCTGTTTGCTTATGAGTGCAGTCTTAGTGCCAGCATCAGTCTGTGCTGGTATGTAGACAGCTACGAAAAACACAGATGAAAATTCTCTTGGTAGATATTGTGGTCTACAGCTTATCGTGAGATACTTTCTCGAGCAAAACCTAGAGACTTCCTTAGATATCGTGCACCAGCTGTTATTTACAAAAATACATAGTCCGTCGCCCCTCGCCTTACCAGGCACGGCTGTTCTATCCTGCCGATAAAGCGTGTAACCAGACAGCTGTATGTTGATAATGTCGTCGTTCAGCCACGAGTCCGTGAAGCATAAGACATTGCAGTTTTGAATGTCCCGTTGGTAGTTTAATCTTCCGCGCAGGTCATCGATTTTATTTTCCAAAGATTGCACGTTTGCTAGCAGAATGGAAGGAAGTGGGGGTTTATTCGATCGCCTACAAATTCTCAGAAGGCAGCCCGCCCTCTGGCCCCTTTTTCTCCGACCTTCTCTTCACACAAATGAAGGGGAAAAAAAGGATTCTGACAGTCCATGGTGAGTAATCGCAGTTCTGATGTGCAGAAGTTATTTTCGGTCATAAGAGACTGTAGCAGCAACATTATGTGCAAAATAAGTTGAAAACTAGGTTACAAACAACGCAAAGAAACAAGCAAAAAAACAATTGGTTAGGAATACGTAAAACGTCAGCCTTGTTCTCCGGCGCTGTCTTAAAACTGCTACTACTGCTGCTACTACTACAACTGCTACTGCTATTGCTATTACTCCTGCTTCTGCTACTACTAATATTACTACTGCTACTACTACTACTACTACTACCACTACTACTACTACTACTACTACTGCTATTACTCCTGCTTCTGCTACTACTAATATTACTACTGCTACTACTACTACTACTACTACCACTACTACTACTACTACTACTACTACTACCGCTACTGCTACTACTAATATTTCCACTGTACTACACTGCTACTTCTACTACTACTAATACTACTGCTACTACTTGCACTGACTTTGCTGATAGCTACTTTATTGAGGAAAAATGTACTTACTATGCCTGAGATATATGGTTGTCCCACCTAGCTATCTTAAGATGAATGCACTAACTGTAAGTCACTCTGGATAAGAGCGTCTGCTAAATAACTAAAATATCAATGTAAATGTACTTCTACTACTGCTACCACCACTGCTACTACTGCTACTACTAATACCACTGTACTACTACTACTACTACTACTACTATTACTGCTATTATTACTACTACTACTAATACCACTGTACTACTACTAATAACACTGTACTACTACTACTAATACCACTGTACTACTACTACTACTACTATTACTGCTATTATTACTACTACTAATACCACTGTACTACTACTACTAATACCACTGTACTACTACTACTACTACTACTATTACTGCTATTATTACTACTACTAATACCACTGTACTACTACTACCACTGTACTACTACTACTAATACCACTGTACTACTACTACTACTACTATTACTGCTATTATTACTACTACTAATACCACTGTACTACTACTACTAATACCACTGTACTACTACTACTAATACCACTGTACTACTACTACTACTACTATTACTGCTATTATTACTACTACTAATACCACTGTACTACTACTAATACCACTGTACTACTACTACTAATACCACTGTACTACTACTACTACTACTATTACTGCTATTATTACTACTACTACTAATACCACTGTACTACTACTAATACCACTGTACTACTACTATTACTACTTATACCACTGTACTACTACTACTACTACTTATACCACTACTACTACTACTACTACTACTACTACTACTACTACTACTACTACTACTACTGCTACTACTACTACTACTACTACCACCACCAACTGCATAATTTATATTCTACTGCACCACAGACAGTGCTACACCTAAAGCCATAGTTACCTCTAAGCTCGGTGGCGGCCGTACAGTTTGTTGATGCCTTCCATCGGTTCTGGTGCTTCTTGAACTCCTGCACCCGGCATATGTAGAGTCCACGGTCCTCCGCTGAGATGTTCATAATGAGCAGGTCGAAAATCTTCCCCTGCTTGACCACTGTCAGCTTCAACTTAGGCCAGGGGAAGCTCTTGGTATAGTCCCCATAGAACCTGGCCTTTCTCATGTTGACCCTGGCGATGAGGAACTCTTTGTCGCTTGAAGAACGTTCCGGCAGGAATGTCCATTTGACTACGGGCAGGCTGCTGGAGCGACGTCTCTGGGACACCTGGCAGGTCAGGGTGACGTTCTCGCCCTCCTGGGCCACCGTAAACGGGAAGGGGGTGACAGTGATGTTGATGGCCTGGCACACTTCTGAAATATATAGTACACAAAGGGTATGTACAGTAAATAAACACAGAGTAGACAAAAATTAAGGAACACTGGCTCTTTCCATGACATAGACTGACCAGGTGAATGCAGGTGAAAGCTATGATCCCTTATTGATGTCACCTTCAATTCCACTTCAATTAGTGTAGATTAGGGGGATGGGATAGGTTAAAGAAGGATGTTTAAGCCTTGAGACAACTGAGACATGGATTGCGTATGTGTGCCATTCAGAGCCTTTGAATGGGATATAGTAGTTGGATCCAGGCACACCAGTTTGAGCTGGGTTTGTCACACTCAACAGTTTCCTGTGTGTATCAAGAATGGTCCACCACCCAAGGGACATCCAGCCAACTTGACACAACTGTGGGAAGAATTGGAGTCAACATGGTCCAGCATCCCTGTGGAACGCTTTCGACACCTTGTAGAGTTCATGCCCCGACGAATTGAAGCTGTTCTGAAGGCAAAAGGTGGTGCAACTCAATATTAGGAAGGTGTTCCCAATTATCTCTTTCCTACTGTGTTAATGTTTGTGGATGAGACATCTGAAAGTGGTGTTTGGCTCAAGTGCAAGCATATGTCCATTTTAAGTGGAAGAAATATTAAGGACCAGACTTTATGGCCTGTTTCATGACAAAAGCAACATCTGGTTTTTCAAGTAATTTCATAACTTTCCATTTGCAGTAAGCATATTTCTATGACACACAAAGCCATCAAGCCACTAAGAAGGGAACTATTCATCTCTAGATAAAATCTATAATTTTGCTAGATATATTTATTTAGCTAAAGTATTGAGCTGCATCTTATGAAAAAGTCACACAAACCAGAGTAAATGTAGTTTTTTAACAAAGATGAGGGAAAACACATTATTTACTGATTCAAATGCATGTCATGTGGAATGTGTTTTCTAACACTTACTCATTTCACAAAAGTTTTCCCAATCTTTTATTATGACATTCTCTCTCTCTCTCTTGCTGTCTCTCTCTCTCTCTCTCCATCAACACATAACTCTTCAAGGTATTGCCAAATTTCATATCATGTCCTAAAAACACTATTTTCCATTTGAACCAAGTTAACTAAATAGAAAAGTTGCTTACCTCCAATGAATGCTTTAGTCAGGAGAACTATGACCACAGAAGAGATCTTCATTTTCCAGACCAGCAGTCTCCATAAAAAAACAGTTAAATGTCTCCCGAAGTAAAGAGCCTCAGCTCAGGATTCCCTTTTCTTTTTTCTGTATTCGTGTGTAATACGAAATGGGGCTCGCTCTGTTTCTGCTTAGAACCACCCTCCTCCCCCCAGGCTCACAACCCCACCCACCTCACTCCTCTGCTTGGCAGAAAGTGGGAAATGCAATTTCCTGTGTAGGAGGAAGGAAGGTTGTGCTATAGCCTTGACGCAGACTCGATCAGACTTCCAGCTGTGGACTACAGCAGAGAAAACAGACACTTTTGGCTAGATTTTTATTACACACACACACACACACACACACACACACACACACACACACACACACACACACACACACACACACACACACACACACACACACACACACACACACACACACACACACACACACACACACACAGTCTCTGACTGTGTAACTGGAGCCCACAGACAATGTTTGTACAGGAGTTTGTGAGAGCAACTCTGTTTCCTTTCTTTATAGACACGCTAGAGTTTAGAACAAACGTTCAGACATTCACTCTTCTTGAAATAAAACGTGACTGAATTCATGGATCCATTTGTCTTAGAGCTAGCGAGACTTACAGTTGAAGTCGAAAGTTTACATACACCTTTGCCAAATACATTTAAAGTCCGTTTTTCACAATTCCTGACTTTTAATCGTAGTAAATATTCCCTGTCTTAGGTCAGTTAGGAGCTCCACTATATTTTAAGAATGTGAAATGTCCGAATAATAGTAAAGATAATTATTTTTTTCAGCTTTTATTTCTTTCATCACATTCTCAGTGGGACAGAAGTTTACATACACTCATAGTATTTGGTAGCATTGCCTTTAAATTGTTTAAGTTGGGTCAAATGTTTCGGGCGGCCTTCCACAAGCTTCCCACAATAAGTTGGGTGAATTTTGGTCCATTCCTCCTGACAGAGCTGGTGTAACTGAGTCAGGTTTGTAGGC
The DNA here is from genome assembly GCF_018296145.1 of Oncorhynchus tshawytscha. Taxonomy (NCBI): domain Eukaryota; kingdom Metazoa; phylum Chordata; class Actinopteri; order Salmoniformes; family Salmonidae; genus Oncorhynchus; species Oncorhynchus tshawytscha. Next base: position 18,618,443 of record NC_056452.1, on the reverse strand, counting down.
CTCCTTGCTCGCACACGCTTTTCAGTTCTGTCCACAAATGTTCTATAGGATTGAGGTCAGGACTTTGTGATGGCCACTTCAATACCTTGACTTTGTTGTCCTTAAGCCATTTTGCCACAACTTTGGAAGTATGCTTGGGGTCATTGTCCATTTATTTGGAAGACCCATTTGCGACCAAGCTTTAACTTCCTGACTGATGTCTTGAGATGTTGTTTCAATATATCCACATAATTGTCCTTCCTCATGAAGCCATCTATTTTGTGAAGTGCACCAGTCCCTCCTGCAGTAAAGCACCCCCACAACATGATGCTGCCACCCCTGTGCTTCACGGTTGAGATGGTGTTCTTCGGCTTGCAAGCCTCCCTCTTTTTCCTCCAAACGTAACAATGGTCATTATGGCCAAACAGTTCTATTTTTGTTTCATCAGACCAGAGGACATTTCTCCAAAAAGTATGATCTTTGTCCCCATGTGCAGTTGCAAACCGTAGTCTGGCTTTTTTTTATGGCAATTTTGGAGTAGTGGCTTCTTCCTTGCTGAGCGGCCTTTCAGGTTATGGTGATACAGGACTCGTTTTACTGTGGATATAGATATTTTTGTACCTGTTTCCTCCAGCGTCTTCACAAGGTCCTTTGCTGTTGTTCTGGGATTGATTTTCACTTTTCGAACTGAAGTACGTTTATCTGTAGGAGACAGAACGTGTCTCCTTCCTGAGCGGTATGACGGCTGCGTGGTCCCATGGTGTTTATACTTGGGTACTATTGTTTGTACAGATGAACGTGGTACCTTCAGGCGTTTGGAAACTGCTCCCAAGGATGAACCAGACTTGTGAAGGTCTACAATTTATTTTCTGAGGATATGGCTGATTTCTTTTGATTTTCCCATGATGTCAAGCAAAGAGACACTGAGTTTGTAGGTAGGCCATGAAATACATCCACAGGTACACCTCCAATTGACTCAAATTATGGCAATTAGCATATCAGAAGCTTCTACAGCCATGACATCATTTTCTGGATTTTTCCAAGCTGTTTAAAGGCACAGTCAATTTAGTGTATGTCAACTTCTGACCCACTGGAATTGTGATACAGTGAATTATGAATGAAATAATCTGTCTGTAAACAATTGTTGGAAAAATGACATGTGTCATGCACCAAGTAGATGTCCTAACTGACTTGCCAAAACTATAGTTTGTTAACAAGGAATTTGTGGAGTGGTTGATTTTTTTTTAATGACTCCAACCTAAGTGTATGTAAACTTCCGGCTTCAACTGTAGATGGATGTCTGGTAACTTTCTCAAAAGTCTTTAAATTAAAATCTGTATATTCTATCCATGCTCGAGGCTGGAGATGCAATCATCTCGGTTGTGAGTTGTATAGAAAATCCTGAGCTATTCCACATCCCCTTGACAAGCGTCCAAGAAGACACTTATATAGAGCAATTTTTAATTTAATTTTACTAGGTAAGTCAATGACGGCCTAGTAACAGTGGGTTAACTGCCTTGTTCAGGGGCAGAATGACAGATTTTTACCTTGTCAGCTCGGGGATTTGATCTAACGACCTTTCGGTTACTAGTCCAACGCTCTAACCACTAGGCTACTAGGGGGGCGCGGCATGGGGGAGTTACTGTATCTTCACTGCTCAAGAACGTCTGTTGAGGATAATCCTAAGTGCATCTGACGTTTGCGTAGTATTTCACTCTCTCTCTCTCTCTCTCTCTCTCTCTCTTTTCACTGAGAGACTGAAACCATTGTGGGGAGGGGTATAAATCCTACAGTGACTTCAGACTCTCATCAGTTAAGAGTTCCGTTAAGTCAAAGTCTATGTCTTTTCAACAGAAGGCAGTTAAGACTGACGTGGTTGCAGGGAAAGTCAAGTAAACAGGCATGTTAGCAAGATCCTTTTTGCACTCAGATGTGAGATGTGTGTGGGAGGAATTGGAGCTCAGGGAAGTGAGTTGTGGAGTTGCAGTTTAGGCAAGCTGCCTTGTTATGGTGCTATCAATGGTAAGAAATACTGCCACCTTGTGGGATGTATATTGATAGTGTTTCCCAATAAAGAACATGTGTCTCTATTTGTGTCATCAGAACAGAAGTAGGTTTAGCTGAAATAGCAAGCATTTTTGGAGTTTGTATGATTTAATGAAGTCAGGATATTTCTGAAATAATGTTTGATGTATTCTTCCATCGATCTTACAGATAGATAAAGTACATTTAAACTGCATGCAGCTGAAAACATGTTTAATGTGCATAGAGGGACATTTCCAAACATGAAAAATATTGAATTACAAGGTGACCCTTCACCCTGAGCTGCTTCTGGGTCATCCCTAGCTTCTATAGACACAAAGTCATAAACCTCACCCAGTTCTACAATTTCTCCTCTTACATTTGTATTTGAAGCCTAACCCTAACCTAAACTCTAAAATGAACCACACTGCTAACCTTATGCCTAACCCTAACCTTAAATTAAGACCAAAAAGCAAATTTTTGTACAGAACAGCTTCAATTCGTCGGGCATGGACTCAATTCGTCGGGGCAAGGTGTCGAAAGCGTTCCACAGGGATGCTGGCCCATGTTGACCCCAATGCTTCCCAAAGTTGTGTCAAGTTGGTTACATGTCCTTTGCGTGGTGGACCATTCTTGATACACACGGGAAACTGTTGAGCTTGAAAATCCGAGCAGGGTTGCATTCTTGACACAAACCGGTGCACCTGGCACCTACTACCATACCCCGTTCAACAGCACTTAAATATTTTGTCTTGCCCGTTCACCCTCTGAATGACACACATGCACAATATATGTCCCAATCTCCTCAATGCTTAAAAATCCTTCTTAAACATGTCTCCTCCCCTTCATTGACACGGATTAAAGTTGATTTAACAGGTGATATCAATAAGGGATCATAGCTTTCACCTGGATTCACCTGGTCAGTCTATGTCATTGAAAGAGCAGGTGTTCTTAATATTTTGTATTCTCAACCTTTAAAAATGTTTTATTCATACATCTCCACACGCACAGTTATAATTTAGCTTACAGTGTTCATAGTGTAGCCTGTAGTCTTTAGCTTCAGTGTTCATAGTGTAGCCTGTAGTCTTTAGCTTCAGTGTTCATAGTGTAGCCTGTAGTATTTAGCTTCAGTGTTCATAGTGTAGCCTGTAGTCTTTAGCATCAGTGTTTATAGTGTAGCCTGTAGTCTTTAGCTTCAGAGTTCATAGTGTAGCCTGTAGTCTTTAGCTTCAGTGTTCATAGTGTAGCCTGTAGTCTTTAGCATCAGTGTTTATAGTGTAGCCTGTAGTCTTTAGCTTCAGAGTTCATAGTGTAGCCTGTAGTCTTTAGCTTCAGAGTTCATAGTGTAGCCTGTAGTCTTTAGCTTCAGTGTTCATAGTGTAGCCTGTAGTCTTTAGCTTCAGTGTTCATAGTGTAGCCTGTAGTCTTTAGCTTCAGTGTTCATAGTGTAGCCTGTAGTGTTTAGCTTCAGTGTTCATAGTGTAGCCTGTAGTCTTTAGCTTCAGTGTTTATAGTGTAGCCTGTAGTCTTTAGCTTCAGAGTTCATAGTGTAGCCTGTAGTCTTTAGCTTCAGTGTTCATAGTGTAGCCTGTAGTGTTTAGCTTCAGTGTTCATAGTGTAGCCTGTAGTGTTTAGCTTCATGTACATACTGTATGTGGTTTGTGATGTGTCTAAATATTTTGTCTGTATATTCTGTTTATTGTAGCAGCACTATTTCAGAGTCAAATTCCTGTACATGCAAATGAATTTGGCGAATAAAGGTGATTCTGTGGGTACTGAGGGAACATAGGGCTGAGAGAACATAGGGCTGAGGGAACATAGGGCTGATGGAACATAGGGCTGATGGAACATAACTGTAAAAGCCTTGGTTTCATGCATTCTAACATCAGAAGCCTCCTCCCTAAGTTTGTTTTACTGACTGCTTTAGCACACTCCGCCAACCCTGATGTCCTTGTCGTTTCTGAATCCTGGCTTAAGAAGGCCACCAAAAATTCTGAGATTTCCATCCCCAACTACAACATTTTCCATCAAGATAGAACTGCCAAAGGGGGAGGAGTTGCAATCTAATGCAGAGTTAGATCTTCGCAGGCTGTCATACTTTCCAGGTCTATGGCCAAACAGTTCGAGCTTCAAATGTTAAAAATGAATCTCTCCAGAAATAAGTTTCTCACTGTTGCCACCTGTTATAGACCCCCCTCAGCTCCCAGCTGTGCCCTGGACACCATATGTGAATTGATTGCCCCCATCTATCTTCAGAGTTTGTTCTGTTAGGTGACCTAAACTGGGATATACTTAACACCCCGGTCGTCCTACAATCTAAGCTAGATGCCCTCAATCTCACACAAATGATCAGGTACAACCCTAAATCCGTAAACATGGGCACCCTCATTGATATTATCCTGACCAACTTGCCCTCCAAATACACCTCTGCTGTTTTCAATCAGGATCTCAGTGATCACTGCCTCATTGCCTGCATCAGTTATGGGTCTGCGGTCAAACAAACACCCCTCATCACTGTCAAATGCTCCCTAAAACACTTCTGCGAGCAGACCTTTCTAATCAACCTAGCCCGGGTATCCTGGAAGGATATTGACCTCATCCCGTCAGTAGAGGATGCCTGGTTGTTCTTTAAAAGTAATTTCCTCACCATCTTAAATAAGCATGCCCCTTTCAAGAAATGTAGAACTAAGAACAGATATAGCCCTTGGTTCACTCCAGACCTGACTGCCCTCGACCAGCACAAAAACATCCTGTGGCGGACTGCACTAGCATCGAATAGTCCCTGCGATATGCAACTGTTCAGGGAAGTCAGGAACCAATACACACAGTCAGTTAGGAAAACAAAGCTAGCTTTTTCAAACAGAAATTTGCATCCTGTATCTCTAACTCTAAAATGTTTTGGGACACTGTAAAGTCCATGGAGAATAAGAGTACCTCCTCCCAGCTGCCCACTGCATTGAGGCTAGGAAACAAGGTCACCACCGATGGACCCTCTCTTTCTAAAATGATTTGCCAGCATTGTTGCAACCCCTATTACCAGTCTGTTCAACCTCTCTTTCGTATCTTCCCGAGATTCCTAAAGATTGGAAAGCTGCCGCAGTCATCCACCTCTTCAAAGGGGGTGACACTCTAGACCCAAAAAGTTACAGACCTATATCCATCCTGCCCTGCCTTTCTAAAGTCTTCGAAAGCTAAGTTAACAAACAGATCACTGACCATTTCGAATCCCACTGTACATTCTCTGGTTTCTGAGCTGGTCATGGGTGCACCTCAGCCACGATCAAGGTACTAAACGATATCATAACCGCCATCAATAAAAGACAGTACTGTGCAGCCGTCTTCATCGACCTGGCCAAGGCTTTTGACTCTGTCAATCACTGTATTCTTATCGGAAGACTCAACAGCCTTGTTTTCTCAAATGACTGCCTCGCCTGGTTCACCAACTACTTCTCAGATAGAGTTCAGTGTGTCAAATCAGAGGGCCTGTTGTCCGGATCTCTGGCAGTCTCTATGGGGGTATCACAGGGTTCAATTCTCAGGGCAACTCTTTTCTCTGTATATGTCAACGATGTCGCTCTTGCTGTGGGTGATTCCTTAATCCACCTCTACGCAGACGACACCATTCTGTATACATCTGACTCTTCTTTGGACACTGTGTTAGCGAACCTCCAAACGAGCTTCAATGCCATACAACTCTCCTTCCGTGGCCTCCAACTTCTCTTAAACGCTAGTAAAACTAAATGCATGCTCTTCAACTGATCGCTGCCCGCACCCGCTCGCCCGACTAGCATTACTATTCTGGATGGTTCTGACTTATGTGGACAAATATGTGAACAACTACAAATACCTAGGTGTCTGGCTAGACTGTAAACTTTCCTTCCAGACTCATATTAAGCATCTCCAATCCAAAATTAAATCTAGAATCGCCTTCCTATTTCGCAACAAAGCATCCTTCACTCACACTGCCAAACATACCCTCGTAAAACTGACTATCCTACCGATCCTCGACTTCGGCGATGTCATTTACAAAATAGCCTCCAACACTCTACTCAGCAAACTGGATGCAGTCTATCACAGTGCCATCCTTTTTGTCACCAAAGTCACATATACCACCCAACCACTGAGACCTGTATGCTCTCGTCGGCTGGCCCTTGCTACATATTTGTTGCCAGACCCATAAGTCTTTGCTAGGTAAAGCTTATCTCAGCTCACTGGTCACCATAACAACACCCACCCGTAGCAGGCGCTCCAGCAGGTATATCTCACTGGTCATCCCCAAAGCCAACACCTCGTTTGGCCGCCTTTCCTTCCAGTTCTCTGCTGCCAACGACTGGAACGAATCACTGAAGTTGGAAACTTATATCTCCCTCACTAACTTTAAGCATCAGCTATCTGAGCTGCTTACCGATTGCTGCAGCTGTACACAGCCCATCTGTAAATAGCCCATCCAATTACCTACCTCATCCCCATATTGTTTTTGTTTACTTTTTTGCTCTTTTGCACACCAGTATTCCTACTTACACATCTATCACTCCAGTGTTCATTTGCTAAATTGTAATTACTTTGCTACTATGGCCTATTTATTGCCTTACCTCCTTACCCCATTTGCACACACTGTATATAGATTTTTCTATTGTGTTATTGACTGTACTTTTGTTGACTGTACACGTGTAACTCTGTGTTGTTGTTTTTTGTCGCACTGCATTGCTTTATCTTGGCCAGATCGCCGTTGTAAATGAGACCTTGTTCTCAACTGGCATACCTGGTTAAATAAAGGTGAAATAAAACAATTAAAATAAAGGGCTTAGGTAACGTAGGGCCAGTGGCAGGTGGTGCATTCTGAGCTCCACATTTTTAGCTAAATGTTTTGGGTTGCTTGTTTTGCATGTTATTTTAGCATCAATACGTGTCACATATCAGTTTGAAAACAATGTAAAAAATAAATAAGTTAATAAAGCCTCCATACCAACCTGGTCTCTTTTCTGCTTTCTTGAGTAAGGCAGCTCCAGAATGCTGGTGTTTTGGCTTAGCTCAGTGCTTTTTGTGGTGGTGGGGCAGCCAGTGGTTGGTAATGTTCTCTAGTTGCGCCATGATTGGCTGAGTGTTCTGTCACTTAAGGGGACCTGTTGCGACTCTAGGGGCAGTATTTTAATTTTTGGGGAAAAAAACGTTCCCGTTTTATTTTGTCAGGACAAGATGCTAGAATATGCACATAATTGACAGCTTTGGATAGAAAACACTCTAACGTTTCCAAAACTGTAAAGATATTGTCTGTGAGTATAACAGAACTGATGTTGCAGGCGAAAGCCTGAGAAAAATCCAATCCGGAAGTGCCCCATATTTTGAAAGCGCTGCGTTCCAATGTGTCGCTATTGAGCTGTGAATGTGCTATCAACCAGCTTACGCTTTCTACGTATTCCCCAAGGTGTCTACAGCATTGTTACGTAGTTTTACGCATTTATGTTGAAGAATAGCCATCACCTGATGGCTCCCAGGGTGACTCTCGCGTAAAATACAGAGGTAGCCATTACTCCAATCGGTCCTACTGAAAAACAAATTGTCCCGACGGATATATTATCGAATAGATATTTGAAAAACACCTTGAGGATTGATTATAAACAACGTTTGCCATGTTTCTGTCAATATTATGGAGCTAATTTGGAATATTTTTCGCGTTTTCATGACTACAATTTCCGGGCGATTTCTCAGCCAAACGTGAAGAACAAGCGGAGCTATTTCGCCTACAAAAATAATATTTTGGGAAGAAATGAACTTTGGCTATCTACCTGGGAGTCTCGTGAGTGAAAATATCTGAAGTTCATCAAAGGTAAACGATTTAATTTGATTGCTTTTCTGATTTGTGACAAGGTTGCCTGCTGCCAGCAAGGCATAATGCTATGCTAGGCTATCGATAAACTTACACAAATGCTTGTCTTGCTTTGGCTGTAAAGCATATTTAGAAAATCTGAGATGACAGGGTGATTAACAAAAGGCTAAGCTGTGTCTCAATATATTTCATTTGTGATTTTCATGAATAGGAATATTTTCTAGGGATATTTATGTCCGTTGCATTATGCTAATTAGTGTCAGGCGATGATTACTCTCCCGCATGCGGGATGCCAAAATTAGCCCCTTGGGTGCTGCCATAGAGTTACATTAGAAGTCAAGAAGGCTCAAGGTCATTGGCCACAGATAAAATTATGTCAAATCATGTTATATCTACAGTAGCTACAGTAGACTGATCATCTCAACATCTTAGCTAGCAGTCATCATCATGAATCAAGTCGACAATCTACTGGCAATTTTTTTTAAATCCTTGTCATATGAAGAGAAATAATGAAGAGAAATAGATAAAATGTATTGGTGCTCATCGGCCATTGGACATAAACATTACACAACAAGAAGGAAATTGCAAATTCAACAATGAGTGATTTGGAATGAATCAGTGGCTAACTGCAAGCATTGCAAAGCAATCACTAGTCTGCTATTCAGTAGAGTGGGTGTGTGGTCCCAATTCTGGGTTTAAGGGTCTCTTTTCCAAGCTTAAAATGATTAACATTCAACATTGGCCATGCTGTCAATCCAGCAGGATTTCTGCCATGCTCAAAACAACTGTTAACTCGGAACTGGGATATCTGACTTCAGTGAGTTTAAAACTTCTTTGGGCTAGGGGGCAGTATTTTGCCATCTGGATGAAAAGCTTGTCCAAAGTTAACTGCCTGTTACTCAGGCCCAGAAGCTAGGATATGCATATGGTTGGTAGATGTGGATAGAAAACACTCTAGGGTTTCTAAAACTGGTAAAATAATGTGTGTGACTATAACATAACTGATATGGCAGGCGAAAACCCAGGGACAAACCATCCAGATTTTTCTTTCAGCCTACCACTGTTTCCAATGGCTGTCATGTTTAATATAAAGGGAAAACCTCCCAGATTACAGTTCCTAGGGCTTCCACTAGATGTCAACAGTCTTTAGAAAGAGTTTCAGGCTTGTTTTTGGAAAAATTATCTAGAATTTGTAGTTTTTCTAAGTGCTTCCCATTTTGGCTGAAGTGTTTTCATGTGTGTGGATGAGAACATGTTCTTTGTTGTTTATCTCCGGTAAAGACAATATCGATTCTCCGTCTTAAATTGTATCGTTTATTTATGTATTAGGGTACCTGAGGTTTGATTATAAACATTGTTTGACTTGTTTGAAGAAGTTTATTGGTAATGTTTGGGATTCATTTTGTATGCATTTTGAAGTTGGGAAACCGGTGGATTATTGAATGAAGCGCGCCAGCTAAACTAAGTTTTTGGGGAACAAAAACGAACAAAAGGACCATTTGTGATGTAGCTGGGCCCTTTTGGAGTGCCAACAGAAGAAGATCTTCAGCCAAATCAGCTATATATTTTTTAAAGGCAGTAAATGAGTTTGAATTAACTGTTTCGCTGCCAGACAAGGCTTCGCTGAGAGCCAGTGGTAAGGTGTTGGGACTGCTGTTTGGACTCGTCGGGACAGCTTTATGTAGGCCTTAACAGTTTGTGGGCACCGTTTGTCACCGTTATAGTGTAATTAATGTATTGTTTATTGTTGTGTTGTGTAGTGGCTTTGCTGGCATGCACCCCCCCTCCCCCGACCCCCGACCCACCATTTACATTCTAAAATTGCCATGCATAGGTGTTAGGGAACATAGGGCTGAGGGACCATAGGGCTGAGGGAACATAGGGCTGAGGAAACATAGGGCTCAGGGAACATAGGGTGGACCCTCTTCCAACACACATTACTAAATTGTTGTTCACATTGTGTATGCCCAAACAGTGAATTACATTAGTAGATTAGTAGATGCCATTTATCTTCAGTATTCCACTGGTGTCCTGCTCTCTTCATCTATCAGTTACTCTTCTTCAGTCCTTCATGTCCACCAAAGTAGTTCTATTTGCAAAGGAATAAAACCACACATGGGAAGTTAAGTCAAATGTGTTATATATCGATACTACCGTCATGTTAGATACTGTCCACTTACCGAAGAGATGGTCTTTTTACGGAATACTCTAAAACAAGTAAAGAATGCTTTTCAGTTTCACATATATCAGGGTATATCAGGGTATGTTATTATGCAGTAGTGCTTATGCATTTACCTGAAACTTCATTATCAAGCATATGCTTTTTAATCATGTAGAGCTTGCTGCCAATAAAACAGATAGCAAAGAAGAGCCCGATCCCTGCCCCAATCCAAGCATATGTGGCATCTGAGAAAAACCAACACACAATGTTGAGAATGTAATATGCAGACTAAGTCATCAACAGCATGTTGTAACAGCATGTTGTGAAAGCAGCTGCACACAGTTGCTTGGATTGCTCAAGAGGACAGTTTACACGTGAGAGCTGCTGAATGCAATGTCTCCACTTTTTCTCCAGTCTGATTAAAGAAAGGTCCAGTTAGGTCCTCAGTCCCTGTATGAACCTGTGTTGATCTGAAATGCTTTGAGTGCATCAGTGGTTCTCAATTGGAATCGGAAAGCCTTGGATTGTAATAGGGGATTGGCTTGTTTGGCATGTCAGTGTTTGAGCTGCATAGGTCACTTACTAAATAGGTCACTCAACTAAAAGTCTACTGACAGAAAAAGGACTCATTATAGTATAGATATGAATTTTGAGGAAACTTTCTTTCTTACCTGGTTCTTCATTACTTTCCAGTTCATTTCCTCTCACATTTGTCAACATAGACTCTGAAACACAGGGATAAACTTTGTTATAGAACAAGCTAATGCACTTCTCTAATATCTGTCTCAGACAGTCACGCGTCCACAACTTGTTGTAAGGATGAAACTGATAGCTGAAAACAGGATGTTCATGTAGATAAGACAGATGAGGACAGTGATATTTAATCCAGAGCAGAAACAGAGCAGAAAAACACTTTCACAGATTGAACTTGATGATGCCTTTAGTCCATAATAGTAGTAGTAGTGTAGTAGTAGCAATAGTAGAAGTAGTAGTAGCACCAGCAGCAGCAGCAGCAGTGCAGTAGTAATAGTAGTAGTAGCAGTAGTGGTAATAATAGTAGTAGTGTAGTAGCAGCTGAGTAGCAGTAGTAGTAGCCTAATAGTAGTAGTTGCCTAGTAGTAGTAGTAGTAGTAGCAGTAGTAGCCTAGTAGCAGTATTATTAGTAGAGCAGAAAAACACAGATTGAACTTGATGTCTTTAGTCCGTAGTAGTAGTGTAGTAGTAGCAGTAGTAGTAGCAGCAGCAGTAGTTGTAGAATGTAGTAGTAGTAGTACTACTACTAGTATTAGTATTATTATTAGTAGTAGCTTGTATCATGTTTGTACCATGTTTTGTGCTGCTACCATGTTGTGTTGCTACCATGTTGTTGTTATGTTGTGTTGCTACCATGCTGTGTTGTCATGTGTTGCTGCCTTGCTGTGTTGTTGTCCTAGGTCTCTCTTTATGTAGTGTTGTCTCTCTTGTTGTGATGTGTGTTTTGTCGTATATTTATATTGTATTTAAAAATATATATTTTTTATCCCAGGCCCCCATCCCCGCAGCAGGCCTTTTGCCTTTTGGTAGGCCATCATTGTAAATAAGAATTTGTTCTTATCTGACTTGCCTAGTTAAATAAAGATGAAATAAAAATTGTTTAAAAAAAATATTTAAAAAAAGTAGTAGTAGCCTAGTAGTAGCCAAGTAGTAGTAGTAGCCTAGTAGCAGCAGTTGTAGTTGTAGTAGTAGTAGTAGTACTAGAAGCAGCAGTAGTAGTAGTAGTAGTAGCCAAGTAGCAGTATTATTAGTAGTAGCAGTAGTATTTTAGTAGTAGCGTAGTAGTAGTAGTAGTAGTAGTAGAAGTAGTAGTAGTTCTTATTAAAAGTTAAAAAGTTACAGTTGAAGTCATACGTTTACATACACCTTAGCCAAATACCTTCAAACTCAGTTTTTCAATTCAATTCTTGACATTTAATCCTAGTAAAAATTCCCTGTTTTAGGTCAGTTAGGATCACCACTTTATTTTAAGAATGTGAAATGTCAGAATAATAGAAAAAAGAAGGATGTATTTCAGATTTGATTTCTTTCATCACATTCCCAGTGGGACAGAAGTTTACATACTGTACACTCAATTAGTATTTGGTAGCATTGCCTTTAAAATGTTTAACTTGGGTCAAACATTTCAGGTAGCCTTCCACAAGCTTCCGACAATAAGTTGGGTGAATTTTGGCCCATGCCTCCTGACAGAGCTGGTGTAACTGAGTCAGATTTGTAGGCCTCCTTGCTCGCACACACTTTTTCAGTTCTGCCCACAAATTGTCTATGGGATTGAGGTCAGGGCTTTGTGATGGCCACTCCAATACCTTGACTTTGTTGTCCATAAGACATTTTGCCTCAACTTTGGAAGTATGCTTGCGGTCATTGTCCATTTGGAAGACTCACAAGCTTTAACTTTCCGACTGATGTCTTGAGATGTTGCTTCACATTATATCCACATAATTGTCTGACCGCATGATGCCATCTATTTTGTGAAGTGCACCAGTCCCTCCTGCAGTAAAGCACCCCTACAACATGATGCTGCCACCCCCGTGCTTCACGGTTGGGATGGTGTTCTTCGGCTTGCAAGCTTCCCCCCTTTTCCTCCAAACATAACAATCGTCATTATGGCCAAACAGTTCTATTTTTGTTTCATCAGACCAGAGGACATTTCTCCAAAAAGTATGATTTTTGTCCTCCATGTGCAGTTGCAAAACATATTCTAGCTCTGTTATGGTGGTTTTGGAGCAGTGGCTTCTTCCTTGCTGAGTGGCCTTTCAGGTTATGTCGATATAGGACACATTTTTACTATGGATATAGATACTTGTGTACCTGTTTCCTCCAGTGTCTTCACAAGGTTCTTTGCTATTGTTCCGGGATTGATTTACACTTTTCGCACCAAAGTATGTTTATCTGTAGGAGACAGAACGTGTCTCCTTCCTGAGCGGTATGACGGCTGCGTGGTCCCATGGTGATTATACTTGGGTACTATTGTTTGAACAGATGAACGTGGTACCTTCAGGCATTTGGAAATTGCTCCCAAGGATGAACCAGACTTGTGGAGGTCTACAATTTCTGAGGTCTTGACTGATTTCTTTTGATTTCCCCATGATGTCAAGCAGAGGCACTGAGTTTGAAGGTAGGCCTTGAAATACATCCAAAGGTACACCTCCAATTGACTCAAATGATGTAAATTAGCCTATCAGAAGCATCTAAAGCCATGACATTATTTTCTGGAATTTATCAAGAAGTTTGAAGGGACAGTCAACTTAGTGTACGTAAACTTATGACCCACTGGAATTGTGATACAGTGAATTATAAGTGAAACAACCTGTCTGTAAACAATTGTTGGAAAAATTAATTGTGTCATGCTATATCTACTATAAAGTAGATGTCCTAACCGACTTGCCAAAACTATAGTTTGTTAACAAGACATTTGTGGAGTGGTTTAAAAACGAGTTTTAATGACTCCAACCTAAGTGTATGTTATCTTCTTACTTCAACTGTATATTTCAATGGACAGTGCATTTGCTATTCAAGGTCATAGCCTTTCCATACAAGAGCATTATAGTAACAAAACTAAATATATCTAATGAACTTCTTCAAGGTGTTACTAAAACACACATAAACAGAGCTCACATATCTATTTTGGAGCCAGTCTTGTTGAGGCCCGACTCTGTTGACAGTGTGTGCTTGCCAGATAGATTGAACAATAATGTTGCAACATGGGTCACATGACGCTAGCACACCACCCAACACCAGACCCCCAATAATTTCACTGTCAAACCACCAGCACTGGAGACTGGGTAGTTGACGCTGTACACAGCCGACCCTCCCTAGTCACATTCCATTGGCAGCCACGAGGAGACCATGGTTTGATCCTTTGTAGCTCAAGTTTGTAAAGCATGCGCTTGTAATGCCAGGGTTTTAGGTTTGAATTCCGGGACCACCCATACATAAAATGGATGCACACAAGTCGCTTTGGATAAAATCGTCTGTTAAATGGCATATATTATATTACTTCTGACGTAACATGTTCGAGACGAGTGGTGATTCTTAACTCACTCTCTGCTCAACAGACATGTTGAGAGTATCTGCAGCAAATCCATGAGTATAACAACTAGCCCTCTCCAAGCTTGATCATTTAGAGAAATTTGCTAGTGAAATATGCAAGACGATCATATTACGAAGTTATTCACAATCAATAAATTCTGCAAATCCAGATATTGAATCAGAATTTAATTTTAGAAGACATGTTTTTCCGTGACTGGAGATATAAACATACAGTATTTAAATATACAGGAGTCACTCACCAATTGTAAAGATAATTGTTTTGATGGACAAACATGGACCATTGTGAAGCGTCTTCATCTCTTTAGACTTTCTGTACCAGTTATTTTGTTCATTCGCTCTGATAGCTGCTTGGAAGGCGCTGTCTCATTGAAAAATAAGCATTTCCTGTATTAGATTAGAACGTGGTTGATGATGAAATTAGATAATATGCCCAGAGCTCAGCACATCTCAATGCATCCATTTACACTGCATTCGGAAAGTATTCAGACCCCTTGACCTTTTCCACATTTTGTTACATTACAGCCTTCAATTATATTCAATTTCCCCCCCTCATCAATCTACACACAATAACCCATAATGACAAAGCAAAAACAGGTTTTTATAAATGTATTACAAATTTTAAATTGAAATATCACATTTACATAAGTATTCAGACCCTTTTTGACCTGCTGTATACATTTTGGAGAGGAGCAGACATGTACAATGGAAAGGGTAGCTTTGTGTACCCAGCTGCCTAGGATGCCTTGGCACGGGCCCAGAGCACCCCTCACCGCACCTGCCAGACCCTTTACTCAGTACTTTGTTGAAGCACCTTTGGCAGCAATTAGAGCATAGAGTCTTCTTCGTATGAAACTACAAGCTTGGCACACCTGTATTTGGGGAGTTTCTGCTATTCTTCTCCGCAGATCCTCTCAGGTTGGATGGGGACCGTCACTGCACAGCTATTTTCAGGTCTCTCCAGAAATGTTAAATCGGATTCAAGTCCGGGCTCTGGTTGGGCCACTCAAGGACATTTAGAGACTTGTCCCAAAGCCACTTGTCTTGGCTGTGTGCTTAGGGTCGTTGTCCTGTTGGAAGGTGAACCTTCACCCCAGTCTGAGGTCCTGAGCGCTCTGGAGCAGAATTTTGCTCCGTTCATCTTTGCCTCGATCCCAACTAGTCTCCCAGTCCCTGCTGCTGAAAAACATCCCCACAGCATGATGCTGCCATCACCATACTTCACCGTAGGGATGGTCCCAGGTTTCCTCCAGATGTGACGCTTGCCATTCAGGCCAAAGAGTTCAATCTTAGTTTCATCAGACCAGAGAATCTTGTTTCTCATGGTCTGAGAGTCCTTTAGGTGCCCTTTGGCAAACTCCAAGTGGGCTGTCTTGTGCCCTTTACCGAGGAGTAGCTTCCATCTGGCCAATCTACCATAAAGGCCTGATTGGTGGAGTGCTGCAGAACTCTACAGCTCAGAGTGACCATTGGGATCTTGGTCACCTCCCTGACCAAGGCCCTTCTCCCTCGATTGCTCAGTTTGGCCAGGCGACCAGCTCTAGGAAGAAGTCTAGGAAGAATCTTGGTGGTTCCAAACTTCTTCCATTTAAGAATAATGGAGGCCATTGTGTTCTTGGGAATCTTTATTGCTGCACACATTTTCTGCCTCGACACAATCCTGTCTAGGAACTCTATGGACAATTCCTTCGACCTCATAGCTTGTTTTTTTCTCTGACATGCACTGTCAACTGTGGGACCTTATATAAACAGGTGTGTGCCTTTCCAAATAATGTCCAATCAATGGAATTTACCACAGCTAGACTCCAATCAAGACAATCAAGACAAAGATACTGTGCTTAAACTAATAACACACAAATTATTGTATTTTTCTTGTCTATATCGAATACATAATTTAAACATTCACAGTGTAGGTTGGAAAAAGTATGTGAACCACTAGGCTAATGACTTTTCCAAAATATAATTGTCAGGAGTCAGCTAACCAGGAGTCAGCTAACCAGGAGTCAGCTAACCTGATAATTGTCAGGAGTCAGGAGTCAGCTAACCTGGAGGCAGCTAACCTGATAATTGTCAGGAGTCAGGAGTCAGGAGTCAGCTAACCTGGAGTCCAATCAATGAGATGAGATTGGAGATGTTAGTTAGAGCTGCCTTGCCCAATAAAAAAACTTTTAAAAAATTTGAATTTGCTATTCACAAGAAGCATTGCCTGATGTGAACCATGCCTTGAACAAAAGAGATCTCAGAAGACCTAAGATGAAGAATTGTTGACTTGCATGAAGCTGGAAAGGGTTACAAAGTATCTCTAAAAGCCTTGATGTTCATCAGTGTATGGGAAGAGAAACGGTCTATAAATGCAGAAAGTTCAGCAATGTTGCTACTCTCCGTAGGAGTGGCCGTCCTGCAAAGATGACTGCAAAAGCACAGCGCAGAATGCTCAATGAGGTTAAGAAGAATCCTAGAGTGTCAGCTAAAGACTTACAGAAATCTCTGGAACATGCTAAAATCTCTGTTGACGAGTCTACGATACATAAAACACTTAACAAGAATGGTGTTCATGGTAGGACACCAAGGAAGAAGCCACTGCTGTCCAAAAAGAACAACTGTACAGTATGGTGGAGGGAGCATCATGGTCTGGGGCTGCTTTGCTGCCTCAGGGTCTGGACAGCTTGCCACCATCGATGGAAAAATGTATTACGTTTATCAAGACATTTTGCAGGAGAATGTTAGGCTGTCCGCCAACGACTCAAAACAGAGAAGTAAATCAACAACAGAATGGCTTCAGCAGAAGAAAATATGCCTTCTGGAGTGGCCCAGTCATTGTCCTGACCTCAACCCGATTAAGCTGCTGTGGCATGACCTCAATAGAGCGGTTCACACCAGACATCCCAATAATATTGCTGAACTGAAACAGTTTTGTAAAGAGAAATGGTCCAAAATTCCTCTTGACCATTGTGGAGGTCTGATCATCAACTACAGAAAACGTTTGGTTAAAGTTACTGCTGCCAAAGGAGGGTCAACCAGTTATTAAATCCAAGGGTTCACATACTTTTCCCACCCTGCACTGTGAATGTTTACACGGTGTGTTCGATAAAGACATGAAAACGTATAATTGTTTGTGTGCTATTAGTTTAAGCAGACTGTGTTTGCCTATTATTGTGACCTAGATACAGATCAGATCAAATGTTATGACAAATTTATGCAGAAATCCAGGTATTTCCAAAGGGTTCACATACTTTTTCTTGCCACTGTATGCTTGATAATGGCAAGTTTGTTTTTAGATATAATTCTGTATATGATTATGAAAACGGTTGATACATTTACATTTGTAATTTCTTGGCTAGCCAATGATTTGTGAAGATTTGTAAACTACACAGGGCCATGCAACACAGTAGTCAATGCACAGGGAGTATGTTCACTTTGCAAAATGGATCGTTAAGTTATAGACGATAAAGAAAACATTGGGTCCTGCTGGTGCGGTGTATATTACAATAATATGTGTTATTGTTGATCTGGATCGAAATCTACATGTATGAACTTGTATGTGGTGGAGTGCTGTTGCTTTATGATTACACAGCAGTCATTGACACTTGGATGTTGGGTATGTTGGGTACACAGTACTTGGTATTTTGGAATGAATTCTGCCTGGCATGTGGGTCAGACGGGCACAGACATGTTCCACCATAATATACAGAACATAAATCCCAAGGGCAACTGTGGAGCATACCGCCCACCGGCAGACAATCCTCTTTGGCAGTTAACAATTTTCTGAGCTGTCTGTGTTTTGCTCAACAACAACCGGACAGTGACCTTAAGGGGAGTTTACACCGGCCCCCTCTCAACCCTCCCATTCCCTTCTCCGTGACCCTGAGAAGTCTGGACCCGGAGAGGCCCGGGGTGTCAGGTTCGTAACATGGGTTCTTCAGGGCACACCGAGGAGAGCTTGCCCCTTCTCAGTGCTCGGGTCATGGTTGGGTTTAATAGCAGGCAGCAATGCTCAAACTCTCCCAGCTTTCCCTTGTAAAGACACAGTCTACTGCTTCATTAATAGCAACAGCCTGGTCCATATCACCAGGTATCTCTTGATTATTTTTGACCTGCTGTGTAAATTTTGGAGAGGCGCAGACATGTACAATGGCAAGGGTAGCTTTGTGCGCCTAGCTGCCTAGGATGCCTTGGCACGGGCCCAGAGCACCCCACATGGCCCCTGCCAGCCAGCCAGCAACGACCAACCCACTAACCTCAACCCCACCCCCCCCCCACCACTCCACTGCAGCTCCCTACACTGGAGAGGTGTGGGAGATAAGGAGAGAAGACAATATTAACATGAGCTGGGTCTTTGCAGGTTGTTAGTAGGGACAAGGGGGGATTTTGGAAGCATTGATTAGATGAAGGTAATGAACAAACAAACAGACGGGTGGGTGTGCCATGTATTGGATAAACTACAGTGATTAGATGACAAAACAAAAAGTATTTTGGTAATGTTTGCAATCATGTTTCCTGCACTGGGACACTTGAATACCTACAGTATTACATGTTATTCTACCCATGTGAATCCTGGCTCCCATGATTACATGCCACTTTATAGGCCAAGCCACATGGTCCTCCTATACCGTGGAGGTCAATGAGGCCTCCTCAGACTGTGACCTTGTGTCGTTGGCATACAGCCGGTTGCCTCTCCAGTTTCTTCTGGCTTCCTGGAATTATGATGGCCTCCGGTGTGATTCCAGACCTAGACACATGCCACAGACAGTATCACACGGGAGCCTTGTCTCCACTGCTCCACACACTCTTGAGACCACGGATTGAATGTGGTCGAGTTAAGTATGCATTTTAGTATCTTGATCCATGAAACCAAACAAATGAACAAGGTATCATGGTTTCTCTCCCAGGAGGTCGGTGGCATCTTAATTGGGGAGAACGGGCTCATGGTAATGGCTGGAGCGGAATTAGTGGAATGGAATCATATACATCAAACACATAGTTTCCATGGTTTCCATGTATTTGATGCCATTCCATTTGTGCCGTTCCAGCCATTATTATGTGCCGTCCTCCCCTCAGCAGCCTCCACTGGTTTCTGTGAATTGTACATTAAGCTTGATAATCAGAGGTTAGTTTTGTTTGTTCTGTTCAAACAGACGCTAATCTATTTTGATATAATGTTTCTCTATAAAGGTTATAAATGTGTTTCTCTGACCAGTTCCAACTTGCTTCATACAGTAATGGTGGCCTCATTCCTAGCTTGTCAAACTATCGATGTCACCTCAGAGGTGTCAGAATGTCCGGGCTGTCCTTGGCTGACCAATTGGTCTGGCTGTTTCAGTAACACACTGCTTTTCTATCTATCTGATCCAGGGAACCATGGGCCTACTGAATGTATCCAAGAGGAGTTGGACAGACTATCAACTAGCTGATCCCAGCTGTGCTAACTGCATCAGCGGACAGGAATGACGGGCATTCCACCAGCTGTGCACATCGTCCTCATACCGAACAGAAATGCCTGTTTTTACTGGGCTGTCATGACAGCCAGTCAGTTAGTCATGTGCTTGCTTGCATGTGCTTGCCTGTATGGTCCCCAGTGGCTGTGACTGATAACTAGCCCCCCACTGCTGCCCAGCACAGACCCATGTGTGTGTGTCCATCAGATAGGGTCTGGGCCCTGCATCCCTGCCGGCCTGCATGACTATGTCCCTGATTGACTGACACTCCAGCGGAAAGCGGCCCGCACCGCTCCAATCTCCTATTTTAGCATTAGCTGGCTGCAGGGAGAAGGGCAGCAAGAGGAACTGACACGAAAGTCCGTTTGGAACTTGGTTGGAGGCTGGGTTGCTAGGGGAGACCCTCCTGCTGACACCATGTGACCTGATTCCGGGAAAGGTTGAGTGGCTGGCTACAGATAGCAATAGGGAAATGCACTCGGATTGCACTCTACTTTTAAATAATCTTATCAATCTCTCCAAAACAACGAAGGGAATTTCCCCCTCTGAGATCGATAAATTGTCTAGTATATTCCATACCCATTTAAAACAGTAGATAGTGATTGCGCTGACATCATCCATATATTCCTATGGAAAGCTCCCATGAACCCGGAAGTATTTTAATTTGAAGTGCACCATTTTGCATAATGGGGCTGAATGGCACTTATAAATAATTGCTAAGGATCATGGTGAAAGTGGCCATAACTACCAAAGGATCATGGCTGATGTAATCATTTTCATCCTGACTGGGTGAGTCAACCTTAATGTCTATGGCATGAGGGTGCAAGCCTCCTCATAGCCTGTTGGCCATTGTGGCGATAATGGGCTTTCTAGGGCAGACTAGGGCTTATGGCACCGCTAGGTTGCTACGCAGTAGCTGGCCAGCAGAGCTCGTGACTTCATGCTTTTTTTTCTGGCAAACCATCTAGGGAATGTTCAAATAAAAGTCTGTGTCACCTTTGCTTGCAAACAGAAAAGTTGTGTAAAATCACACATTTCTCAAATTTCCCTTGAAATCTTGCTTTTTCAAAGATACAGTCCTTCCAATCCCGTGTCTATACTTTCTGAAACAACTCTTCACACTGTATCTCTCAAGTCAGCAAAGGCATTGAAGACACTGTTTCCATCCCCTGGAATCACATTGGACCTTGCTTGCTGCCAGTAACAGGTGTTGTTGGCCTGACATTTGACTGATTAGCTGAGATATGGAAGGTGTGACAGAACGAGAGACAGGTTGTTACTGTATGAAATACAACATGACAGAAATAGACCTGCTTAAATAGAGCACCTTGGTACAGCAAGTCAGGAGAAGTTCATGGGAAAGCAAACCAAGGAACAAAAACAATGAAATCAGGGTTGAATAAGTTACTTTCTAAATGTAATCCATTACAGTTACTAAATACATGTCCAGTAATGTAACTTTTGGATTACCCAAACTCAGTAACGTAATCTGATTACTTTGTTACTTTGGGATTACTTTCCCCTTAAAGCAGCATTCAGCAGTTGAAACAATAACAAATCATTTCCCCCTCCCCTGTTTCAGTGAAAAGCTGAGGGATGGAGCTGGAGAAATGTAACCACTCTCTAATTCATAGACGGGGGTATGGATGCAAGGACTTACCATCCACAATCATTTTAACCATGTTTGTTTAAATTGACCTTGTTTTGGGGAAAAACAAGTTCATATGTTGGGTACTGATTTGGTATAACAGTTGAACTAAGTTCATGGGAAATTCTTAAAGAATCAATGTGTACATATCATTAATTTAAAAGGAAAAAAATGGCCTCATGAGTAGACAAAACATGAGTGTAGTGGCATCACAACAGCCTGGGGTCCGATCCGGCCATGACTGGGAACCCCATAGGGCGGTGCACAATTGGCTCAGTGTCGTCCGGGTTACGGGAGGGTTTGGCCGGTGGGGCTTTACTTGGCCAAGTAGCTACTCCTTGTTGCGGGCCGGATGCCTGCAAATCAAATGTTATTTGTCACATGCCCTGAATACAACCTTACAGTGAAATGCTTACTTACAAGCACTTAACCTACAATGCAGTTTTAAGACAATGCAGCTATATACAGGGTGTACCAGTACAGAGTCGATGTGCGGGGGCACCGGTTAGTCGAGGTAATTGAGGTAATATGTACATGTAGGCAGAGTTATTAAAGTGACTATGCATAGATAATAAGAGAGTAGCAGCAGCGTAGAAGGGGGGGGGGGTAATACAAATAGTCTGGGTAGACATTTGATTAGATGTTCAGGAGTCTTATGGCTTGGGGGTAGAAGCTGTTTAGAAGCCTCTTGGACCTAGACTTGGCGCTCCGGTACCGCTTGCTGTGCGGTATCAGAGAGAACAGTTTATGATTAGGGTGGCTGGAGTCTTTGATAATTTTTAGGACCTTCCTCTGACACCGCCTGGTATAGAGATCGGCAGGATGGCAGGAAGCTTGGCCCCGGTGATGTACTGGGCCGTACGCATTACCTTCTGTAGTGCCTTGCGGTTGGAGGCCGAGCAGTTGCCATACCAGGCAGTGATGCAACCTGTCAGGATGCTCTCGATGGTGCAGCTGTAAAACCTTTTGAGGATCTGAGGACCCATGCCAAATATTTCCAGTCTCCAGAGGGAGAATAGCTTTTGTTGTGCCCTCTTCGAGACTATCTTGGTGTGCTTGGACCATGATAGTTTGTTGATGATGTGGACGCCAAGGAACTTGAAGCTCTCAACCTGCTCTACTACAGCCCCATCGTTGAGAATGGGGGCGTGCTCGGTCCTCCTTTTCCTATAGTCCACAATCATCTCCTTTACCTTGATCATGTTGAGGGAGAGGTATTAAGAAGCGCAGCTTAACAGGTCATGTTTCAGAGGATGCATGACTGGGTCAGTAGCTATATACAGGGTCAGTTCCAGGGTCAATAGCTACATACAGGGTCAGTTCCAAGGTCAGTAACTATATACAGGGTCAGTTCCAGGGTCAGCAGCTATGTACAGGGTCAGTAGCTATATACAGGGTCAGTTCAATGGTCAGTAGCTACAGTTGAAGTCGGAAGTTTACATACACTTAGATTGGAGTCACTAAAACTCATTTTCCAACCACTCCACACACTTCTTATTAACAAACTATAGTTTTAGCATGTCGGTTAGGACATCTACTTTGTGCATGACACAAGTAATTTTTCCAGCAATTGTTTACAGACAGATTATTTCACTTATAATTCACTGTATCATAATTCCAGTGGGTGAGAAGTTTAAATACACCAAGTTGACTGTGCCTTTAAAGAGCTTGGAAAATTACAGAAAATGATGTCATGTCTTTAGAAGCTTCTGACTGACATCATTTGAGTCAATTGCAGGTGTACCTGTGGATGTATTTCAAGGTCTACCTTCAAACTCAGTGCCTCTTTGCTTGACATCATGGGAAAATCAAAAGAAATCAGCCAAGACCTAAGCAAAAAAAAATTTTGACCTCCACAAGTCTGGTTCATTCTTTGGAGCAATTTCCAAACGCCTGAAGGTACCACATTCATCTGTACAAACAATAGTACGCAAGTATAAAAACCATGGTACCACACAGCCGTCATGACAGCAAATAACCTTGTGAAGATGGTGGAGGAAACAGGTACAAAAGTGTCTATATCCACAGTAAAACGAGTCCTATATCGACATAACCTGAAAGGCCGCTCAGCAAGGAAGAATCCACTGGTACAAAACCACCATAAAAAAGCCAGACTACGGTTTGCAATTGCACATGGGGACAAAGATCGTACTTTTTGGAGAAAGGTTGGAAAATAGGATGATCGAGCATCAGTGAGGGCTCTTCGATACTGCACGGTACCGTCTTTCTAAGCCAGTCGGAAGACTTCCAATTTAGTGTAACGCCATTTCCGTTCCATTTTTCTGGAAGCTTGCTTCAGAGCTCGGGTATTTTCTGTACACCAGGGAGCTCATTTCTTATGACAAATGTTTTTAGTTTTTAGGGATGTGACTGCATCGAGGGTATTGTGCAAGGTTAAATTGAGTTCGTCAATTAGGTGGTTAACTGATTTCTGTACTCTGATGTCCTCGGTTAGGCGGAGGGAGTCTGGAAGGGCATTTAGGAATCTTTGGGTTGTCCAAGAATTTATAGCACGACTTTTGATGATCCTTGGTTGGGGACTGAGCAGATTATTTGTTGTGATTGCAAACGTAATAAAATGGTGGTCTGATAGTCCAGGATTATGAGGAAAAACATTAAGATCCACAACATTTATTCCACGGGACAAAACTAGGTCCAGAGTAGGACTGTGGCAGTGAGTAGGTCCGGAGACATGCTGGACAAAATGATGACTCCGAAAGCCTTTTGTAGTGGGTCTGTGGACTTTTCCATGTGAATATTAAAGTCACCAAAAATGTGAATATTATCTGCCATGACTACAAGGTCCGAAAGGAATTCAGGGAACTCAGTGAGGAACGCTGTATACGGCCCAGGAGGCCTGTAAACAGTAGCTATTAAAAAGTGATTAAGTAGAATGCATAGATTTTATGACTAGATGACGAAAACATAGTTTTTTTTGAAAATTGAAATTTGCTTTTGTAAATGTTAGCAACACCTCCGCCTTTGCGAGATGCACGGGGGATATGGTCACTAGTGTAACTAGGAGGTGAGGCCTCATTTAACACAGTAAATTCATCAAGCTTAAGCCATGTTTCAGTCAGGCCGATCACATCAAGATTATGATCAGTGATTAGTTCATTGACTATAACTGCCTTGGAAGTGAGGAATCTAACATTAAGTAGCCCTATTTTGAGATGTAGTTTTGCCCAATCTCAATGGGGATAGCTGAGCTGACTACACTGACTGTGCTAGTGGCAGACTCCACTAAGCTGGCAGGCTGGCTAACAGCCTGCTGCCTGGCCTGCACCCTATCTCATTGTGGAGCTAGGGGAGTTAGAGCCTTGTCTATGTTCGTAGATGTGATTCCTCCTTATTCCTATTTTGTGCTTTTGCCTGATTGATGAGTCATTTTTTCAATGCTGACTTGAATGTCATTGAGAAAACAGAAATGTGTCAAAATGTTTTTTTTTCTTCTCGCAAACAGGTTTCTAAATGTAAAAGTAATCCAATAAGTAATCTAGTTTTACAACGTCAATTATTACAGTTAAAAAAAAATCCGATTACATGGAATTGATTACATGCAATCAGCTACTGCTCAACCCTGAATGAAAGTGTGGTATTGACAATGAAAGGGGGAAATTGATTAATTGTAGGAACGATTCAAATCTTAATTTGTCTGCAGGATTACAAGAGCTATTTTATGTGTGTACTAATCAAGTCCTTATTTTCCTTACCAAAGTAATTATGAAAGTTCCACCAATGTGGTTGAACAATGATTGACTAAATTGAGTAAAAGTTACCAGAAACTAGACGCCTCTCACTTCAATCTCACTGAAACAACAGAAGGTTCAAACACACAGACCACACAGCGTATCCCAGTAAACAAAGCATGGACAATGTGTGTGTGTGTGGGTGTGTGTGGAGGAGGGGGAAACCAAACCCGTCATGGTAATCAGATGCCATTTGTCTCTCATTCTCCGCTTTAAGGAGTGTGACACTTGTGTGGATGACGCAATGAGCTATGTTTGATACCTTGTTTGTATGGCGAGACCATGGGAAAGACAAGTGAGTCACAGACTTAAAACCATCACCCCATGAGTCCAACAGGAGCTAGAGACTACTCCACTCAACCCCTCACGTGAATAGCCACTGTAGTCTTTGAAGGCGCTTAAAGATAAGGCTAGCGTGCTGCTATGGACACATGCTCTTAGATACTAAAATTAGTGTTACTGCTCAGTTTGGCCACACCGTCTTCTGTGTCTATTTCGGTAGCCACTCTTCCATGCTTAGCATTTAGGGTCCTTTACTCCGCTGCATTTACCGTATGGAGATCAGAGCTTGAGTAGGTTCAAGGATTTATCTTTGGTTATTTATTTATTCAAAGTCAACTTTTTTCCTGCTTGTAAACTTGTTACTCAATCCTACGATTTTTTTTTGCAGGTGCCGTCGATTCATCAGGACTTAAGGATTTTTCCTCATGACCCCCCACCCCCGTCTTGATTTGACCCTTACCCCCAACCAAACATGGAATACACAATCAAAAGGTAAAGCCGAATTGTATCTTCATTAATGGTAATAACTGTCCAAAGCATGGAAATGTAAGGGGATGATTGGATCACACAGTCTGGATCGTTTCTTTGTGTGTGGGGTGAAGGGCTCACAATCTGACCCTTCTACCCTAATACCCAAACAAACATATGGCACATGTACACGACAAACATGTCAATATTTACTTTTCATTTTTATGATAGCCATATGCAAATATATATATACCAACTGAAGCTTTTGTCCAAATTGTGCACTTTTATGTCCAAACAATTTAAGTCCAAACATTTATAAGTCCATGAGTTATGAGACGGAACTTTGAAGACGGTGTTTGTTATGTTGCTGACACTAACTAAGTTTACTGTATATTACTGTACCTTAACTGTATAATACTGAATAGTTACCTTGGGGTTTGATAGGTGGGATAGATAGCCTCCCTACTCTTGTTTCTCCTCTGGTATTAATACACCAACTAGAGGCTGGGAAATCACCCTGCCTCTGTAGCTGGCATCACATTATAAGCACTGGAAAATAACTTAGTGCTGGCCAAATTCTCCTGGAAAGAGAATGCATTCTTTCATCTCAGTTCCAGTTACATAATAAAGTGTGTTGTTAAATATTGAGGGCAAAAGATTGAAAATGCATGTGTGTGACTGGCAAAGTCAGGACGACTGTACGCAGAGCTCGGCCTACACACGTCTGGGTAACTGCTGTTGATCTTGACATGATCATGAATCGGAATCATGTTTCTTCTTCTCTGCTTTTGAATCCCGTTGTACTCAGAGGGTTAAATTGAATACAACACTATGGCATATTCTATACATTCGGTACTCTCACTGTGTTTGTGTGTCTATCTATCTTGATCAGCTGTAGCTTCTTTTAAGGAGTTTTGTAGGAACAATAACATTGACCAATATGCCAACGGTTAAGCTCCCAGGTCAGAATATTGAAATGGGTTAATGAGCTATTCTAGACCCTCACCCAGATAGCTAAACTGAGCTAAGCAGCTGCTGCAAAGTGCACTGCGAACAACGCCGTGATTTAAATGCATTCTCAGCGCCCCACGTAAACTTATTCTGCACATAAAATGTTTAAAGAGCATCGTGGTGTGTGATTTGCTTATATAAGCTTGACCATCAATCATATTATGAAAATATACACTTTCTGTACAAAACATTAGGAACACATTTACTAATGTTGAGTTGCACCCCCTTTTGCACTCAGAACAGCCTCAATTCGTCAGGGCATGGACTCTACAAGGTGTTGAAAGTGTTCCACAGGGATGCTGGCCCATGTTGACTAACAAAACAAAATTCACTTACAGAAAATGTATCAACCCCTACAAAAATGTCCATTAATTAGTCCACATTTTCTGTTGCTGCAGGACTATTTTCCTGCTGTAGCAAACTGGCTGAAATTAAGATCCTACACCTGTAGGCAGTACAACAGATACACTGTGGTACAGGGCATCAAGGACACCAGCTCCTATAAAATCTCAGTATTTATGAGACACGAGGTCAAAAGTTCTTTATTGTCATGCTGCTCATATCCATGGTCATCCTTGATGTTTAGGAGACAGTGTAGAAGCATCCTCCTTCCCTTGAAATAGCCTGCGGTATGGTATGTGTTTGTCTGTGGTGTACATAGCAACGAGATAATTCAGTTCACACATATCATGGACACAAAGGACAGAGTGAGATACAATACATGGTCTACCAAACAATTTATTGTTCTATCAAAATGGACACAGCCCTTTCTGTAGTGTTAGGAGGAATCACATTTTTAAAAAACTACATCTAGCTTGTAATTTGTAAAAATTATTAGGCTGATGAAAAAACGCTTGCATCTCAGAAATGCATCGACAAACGCCTGGAACTTTCATTGAGCAGATACTGTACATGCTTCAAAGTCAGTCACCATACAATCTAAATAAAGCAATTAAGTGCTGCTGTTTCCTGATTGTGACACTCTACGTATTTCCTTCTTTCCCAGGAAGATGGTAAGCTGACCCAACTAGGGACGCTATAGACTCAACCATCTAAAACCCATTGTCCACCATCAGCCATCACCATGACCTGTGTGGAGAAGCGCCAACACGTGAGCCACCGGAACACCATGCTCCACCACCGCTTCCCCAACGGCTTCACTGAGATCTTCCTGGACGAGACGGACCGAGAGGTCAGCACGCTCACTGACCGAGCCTTCCGGAGCCTGTGCATCGGAGATGAGGCCGTGTACAACGATGAGTTTTCATATGGATACCCTTTCAGCTGTCACAAGCCCCTAGTGGAGAAGCCCCTGGAAAAGACTAAAGACGCTGGTACAAAGCACCAACTCAATGGTGCCAAAGACACTCAACCCTGGAGGCAGAAGGAAAGCATGTCCAACGTGTTGATAAAAAATAGTGATTTTAAGGACCCTAACGGGGACTCGTGGGATAAGTCGGCCCTCTTCAGCATCGAAAGGGAACTATCAGAATTCTCCTCCGATTACAAGAACCTCACAGCCAAGAAATCAGACAAAAATGCAAAGTCCTCCAAGACAAAAAATGGCCAATCTATTTTCAAGCTGCGGAAGCTGAATATCAAAAACTTTTTCCTCCACAGCGAGTTCAGCCCGTTCCAATCGTGGAGGGATTTTAATCGCTTTCCGTTAGGTCAAGACGGCATCACCTCCATTCTCCCGGTGGTGGACAACCTCCCTAAATGGTATGACTCCCCGCTATACAAACAACTGACTGAGGCGCATCGAATACAAACACTGCTTGCGGAGGAGACAGAGCAGCAGTGCCAGAAACCAGTCGAACCCCCTCCTCCTCTTCGTCCTCCACCCAAGGTTCTGCCAAAACCCTCTGCCCCCGAGAAGAGGTCTGCGTCGGACACCTCTTCTAAGGGTGAAACCAACGCCCCCTGGAGGAGAAACAGAGCGAGAGCCAAGAGTGCTGTACCTGTCAACCAACCGGGAGTACTTTGCCCTCCCACTGAAACCCCAAAACTGATGGAGGAGATTCCTCCGCTGTATAAAAAGGAAGTCAAGTCGGCAAAGGTGAAAGAAGTGGAGAAGTCGTGCTCTTTGACCAATACTCCTTTTAGCATTTCTCAGCTGATGACACCCGTAATACTGTTCAGACAGGCTACAGACACCTCAGAGATCCTGTCAGGAGTGCTCTCTCCCTCTCTCCTCGATCTCCCCCTCCTAGACATAGAGCATGTGTCGCCAGTCATATCAAGGTCGACCTCCGAGGTCGTCAAACGAGACAGCTACAAGTCTATTGCGTCCAGTTTGTTGTTCAACCTCAAGGATAACAGGAAGAGGGTCAAGAGCAGGTACAGCCCGCCAAAGTTCAAAACCGAACAGGCGGATCGTAGCACTCTGTCTCCAAAGCTGCTGGAACAGAGACTACTCAAATATGCAAAAGCTCCTTCTGATGGTATAGCCTCTGGCTTCAGTACACCGGCCATTCTAGCCTCCGGTTTAAGCACACCTCCCATTCTATTAGATGGACTGCCTATCTGTAGCCCAGCTGTTTCAGAATCTAGCAATGCTGGTCTTAGGAAATATATGGATTCGGAAATATCAGACGATTACTTGATATCCAACTTATTGCAAACCAAAAGAGAGGCTGCGGGTAACAGGAGCCCTGGGTCGCCCTTCACACACTCAAAGGTGAACAAGCGCTCCCTGACTACGAAACAAACATACCCAACTCTGAACTTGTACAAGAGTCCTGCGGGGCCAGAGATGAAACACTTCTCACCGTCATTGAGTAAGGATACCTTGTCCATTGCCACACCCAACAAAGGACTTTCTCTGAATATTTCAGACAAGACAAAGTACCATCCTAGTGCACAAAAGAAAGGGATTTCTCTGAATATACCAGAAAAGCCGGCAAAAGAGATGTTTCAGCGAAAGGAGAAAGACATCGGTGACCAGCCTGTACATACAATAACGAATACAGCACAGAACAAAGTGGCATCTCCCAATTTACCTGCAGCGCAAAACAAAGTGTCGTCGCCAAATTTAACAGCCAACGCTAAACAACCAACAAAAGACACTGTGGAATTGAAGGAAGAACACATCGGTGAACAGACTGTAAATACAAGAGAAGCCATCACAGCTATTAGGGAGACATTAACTACAGCCCAAAATAAAGTGCTGTTCTCGAAAAGAAAAGACCATACCAAAAGGTCAACAAAGGACAGGAGCGAGTTAAATGTCAAATATGCAGTTGAAGAGGTTACGAAAGCCGGTTTGGAAGCAATATCCACCGCTCAAACCAAAATACTATCTCCCAATAGAACAGAAGCTGTAGAAGAATCAACCATGAACAAGAACAACATCGTCAAAACAGAGGCGTCCCAAGAGAAAGATGACAATGCAATTGTAGTCGAGGATAGACATTCACTTCATTCCCTTTCAGTGCCAAGCCACAGACGGATAGAGCGACAGACAACAGGTGAGACATATCCAACTGACAACACACTCACCAACGGATTTATAGAATGTGCGGAAAAAGAGAAAGAAATGATTTTGTCAGAAAAGGAGAAGGAGCCGGTTAAAAAGCAAGGCAGGTTTAAACACGTATTTTCAGCGAGACAAAACAACTATATTAAAAGCCAAAGATATGCAATGAAGGAGAGTGGCGAGAAAGTGGAGGATGAGGAGGATTTTGAACCTAAAATGGAGGTAAATAATAAGAAAGATGTGGATGAAGAAGGACATTATGCAGAGAAGATGGTGCACAAAGAAATGAACGATAGCGAAAAGAAAGTAAGTGACTTACATGCACTGAAAGAGCTGGAAAAGGCTAGATTGGGTGAACACCTTATCAAGGACAGTGAGAATTTGAACCTCGAACCAGGGATAGATAGGGAGACAAAGGCAAAAAACAATTTAATTTCCAGGGAGCTTAGGAACATCAAAAGGGGCATGCTTTCTATGCGAGGAAACACATTCGCTAAAAAAGAGGCATTTGTGAACAAAGAGAAGGAGCAAACTAAGCATAATGTATTCTCAAAGATAGACAACAACGTTGTTATAAACAAGTCATTGATCAATGACAATTATGACAAGGCTAAAATGGCACTCGAGGAAATCATATCGGATAGAGAAGAGAAACGTAAAAAGAAAGTCTTAAAGAATAAAGAAGAGGATGTCAATACAGTCCCAGGTGAGAACACTGATGATAGTTGTAATGTTAGAGTCCAAGAGCGTAGACAAGCAAGACAGGATTCTATCAGGACAGCAGCAGAGGAGGAACAAAAGAAGGCGAGAGAGAGGCTAGGAGATCTGAGGGATCATCATCATCAGACACAAGAAATCATTACCAAGACTGAGACACAACTTGGTGGAAATCACAGGTTGGGTGCCATAATCTATGCTGAAGAAAAGAAACTCGCAACAAGACCTATCAGGGAGGATCAAGAGACTAGAAACATCATCAATAATGTCAGTGACAAACAAAAATACAATATTAGATCCAGCAAATACTCAGCAGAGGATAGTGATAGAAACGTTGCTAGACAGTTATCTATTGAAACAAGCGATGACACCTCTACAAATGATGAGGTCGTCAGAGAGGAGAGTCAAGCAGATGCACCCGTTCTCAAACCAGAGGTACCACCGAGGATCAAGAAAGGGAACACTGAAAAAGAGGACAGCACAGAAGAGGAGAAAGAATGTGGGAATGTTATGAATATAATTGAGGAGGATATAAAGAATAGAGAACTTTCAAGAAGGGATAGTACTAATGACACAATTCAACAACAAAGGAACACGCGGGCAAGAGGCAAGGTCTCAAACAGGGAGGCCCTTGATGCAAAGATAAAAGCAGAAAGACAAACAGATGCACTTGAAACAGAGGCGACGACTGAGCACCATACGCCAATTATACAAAATAATCCCCAGAAGAAGACTATTCTAGAAGACTATTCTAAACATTCAAAGCATCCCCATGAAACAAATGCCTCTTTTTCACTCAGTGAAGAGAAGGAAAAGGAAAGGAAGGCTTTATTAAATGAAAGCCAAACTAATAAACTTCTTGTAAGGGAGCCCAAAGCAGAACAAACACCAAACAGTATGGAACAACAGGAACAACCCTGTGTAAGAAGGAAGGCCCCTTTAAAACCAGGCAAAGATCATTCAAAACCTTCAAACCAAGTAAGCATCACTACTGAGGATGAATCAATAATGGAAAAAGAGACCATGAAAAAGAGCCAAGCAACTGAAGAGTCGAACAAATCAGTTAAGATTAGTGAAGGTATTGCAAATGTTGATGAAGATATTAGAGAATTAGTGTCTCCATTGTCAAATAGCAGTAGTATAAATCAAAGTCAACAGGATCAAACCAGTATGTCCTCGAAGTCATCTTATTTCTCTGTCGCGAGTTCATTGCAAAGAAACAACGAAACTGACTCAAACATCTATCACTCTTTGGAGAATTTGATTGCTGAATTAGAGGAGGTTGAGGAAGGAGTAGAGGATGTGGCAGAACGTGTGAGATGGGATTTGGAGACAAAGATAGAAGTGGAGTATTACTCAGTAAGTGATCATGAAAATGAGGAAGTTGGAGACAAGCCAGGAATCCCTTCCAGGCGAGATAGGGAAACATCCCGGAAGGAGGACAACGAGTCAAGAGCCAGAGAGATGGACAAAATTGGATGGCTCCAGAGCCCCATGGACAACACAAACAGTCAAACGCCAACATCTCAGTCCAACGCCTCTTCACCAGTTCTGGGGAAACCGGCTCTATTCAAAGTGAAAGACAACACATTCAAGCATCATGTCTCACCTGTAACCAAGACAGTGAAACAGGTTCTGCCCAAGACAAACCATGACCCAGTGGAACGTGCACCATGGTCACCTAGGGAAAGCTTGAGTGGCTCTGAGAGGAGCGAGGAAGATCCTTTCAATCATCTTAAAGAGTCTATTGAAATACCGTCACCCTATAATGTCGCCACCACACCAGACAAACACCTCAAACCCAAAGAGACGGCATCTCCCCACTCTCCACAGTCACCGCTGTCTCCCTCAAAACGAACCCCCGAACACAGTCAAAAAGGCAAACGTGCGCCATGGTCACCCAGGGAGTGCTTGAGTGGCTCTGAGAGGGGCGAGAAAGATCACCTTGATATCCCTGAACCCCATGCTGCTGCCACCACACCAGACAAACACCTCAAACCCAAAGAGGTTCAATCTCACCACGCTACACACTCCCCACTGTCTCCCACAAAACTGACCCCTGAAAACACCCCAAAAGGCCAACAATATGGGGCTTTCCTCACTGTCCATCAGGAAGATTACATACATTCGGGGGTGAGTCCATCATCAGAAGGGGGGACAAGCACAGTGGATACAGCTGATAACAACCCAGAGGACTACAAGGTGCAGTCTGGGTCAGCCTGCAGCGGGAATGAAACCCAAGGCCCCGGCAGACCCCCCGTGGTCCCTCCTAAGTCAGAGAAGGCCCTCCTCAAAGCCATGAAGCTGACCACCAGAAGGATCCGAAAGGAGGAGAAGGGAAGTCAACCACACAAGAGCCGCAGCAGTAGAAGTGATAAAAACAAGATTGATAAATCATCGGAGCATAAAAATAGTAGCAGTGATAGTATTGACAAGCATTGTAGTAGTAAGAAGCAACATCAGGAAAGGACCGAACACATCAGCCATAGCAGTGAGAAGCACAGCCGTGGTGAATCGGAGCCTCAAGGCCATAGTAGTGAAAAGCCCAGGCAGGATGAATCAGAGCGTCAAGCCTATAAGAGTGAGAAGCACCACAATGGTGTACCTGAACATCAGAGCCATAATAATGAGAAGCCACCGACAGAAAAAAAAGAGCACAGCAGTCATAGTAGTGAGAAACACAGGCAAGGGCGCAGCATTGACGAACAGAGGCATGGTGAATCAGAGCATCAAGGCCGTAAGAGGGACAAGCAAAGTCCTGGGGATTCCAAGCGTGAGGGCCGTAGTAGTGAGAAACACGGCCGAGGGATGCAAGAAAAGAGATTCCACAGCAGCGACAGAGCTGTCAGTGAGAATAAAAGGCAAAACAGTGAGAGATCCACAAGTGAGAGAACCCCGCGTCATAGAGCTCAGAGCATGGATGGACACATCGGTGATAAAGTGGAACAGAGAATTCGTAGTAGTGAGACATCTCCTAGGGACAGACCAGTACCGAGGAGTCAGCGTATTGAGAAGTCCATTAGGGAGGAGCTGTCTCAGAGGGGCCGAGCCCAAGAGAGATCCAACAGAGAGAAACCAGAGAATTGGAACCGTAGTGTTGATTCCTATGCCAGTGACGTTATAGACTTGACATCACCGCACCCTAATCTATCCCGCCAGTCCAGTTACACCAGCCAGTTCTCTCGTCAGTCCAGCATCGAGCACGGTTACGCCTCCTACCCAATGACCCAACGGAAGTTGCTGCAGGATCCAGACTCGGGGCAGTACTTCGTAGTTGACATGTCCGTCCAGGTCCAAACGAAGACCTTCTTTGATCCCAAAACTGGGAATTACGTGCAGTTACCTGTTCAGCCTCCCGAGGGCCCTGTGTCTCAGGCTTCCACCGTGGAGGTGATAACCGCACCAATGGTACTCTACCACGGTTCCTTTGTCCCAGTGCCTGTCTCATCCATCCCATCGCAGAAATCCATTGTCCCCGCCTCACAGTTGGACCAGGAAGACTTTGAACAAAGGCTGGAAAGGCAGAGGTATAAACACACAAACGATGGTCATCGCTACCTAGAGCCAGTGAACGGCTCCCAAGATCACATGCTAGGGGAGTTCTTAGGCACTGAGGATCCTTATGACTGTATGAGCTGATAGGGCTTTTATCAACTTTGTGAGAAACGTTTTAACAGAGTTGAAGTGGAGTGTTCATTTGCATTTTTGAATTTGTGGTTTATATGAGCTACTTTAGACTTAATATAAAATTGGCATTTGAGAGTGTCTGACTTCAGGGATTCATGTACGTTAAATATGTGATTTGTAATGTTATTGATGGAAAAGGACAGCTTAAAGAGAAAGGACATGGGTGTTCCGTGTTAATATGTATTTTCACACGTAGACATGAAGTTTGGTTATGCATTTTTATGTATTGTTTTGTTATTTTATTGATATGTAAAGTTCTGCTTTTTTTTGTTGACTTTTTCCACAAGCAGTTTGCCCTCACATAAACACAATTTAGTCAGATTTTTATTTATTTATTTAAACATAAAGATACATTGTGTTTTAATCTACGTTTCAGTAGTCAATATCAGTCAACATGCAACTGAATATTGAAAGTCGCACATTACATTTCGTACTAATATCTAAATGCTTGAAATACCATTAATGTACTTGGCAATGATTTATGTTTTGTAAAATAATTGGAGATACTTGGAAATATGTTTGGCAGTATTTTGCATTGAATGGCTAGAAAAAGCAGGTCTACATTTTGTTTTTGTAAATCATTCCAATAAAAAAAAGATCTGAATAACTAGATTTATCCTTTGCTGTTGTTTCATAATCTTGAGCTTGTTAAAATATGAAGTGATTTTTATCCATTTATAAAAAGACCTACCTTTTCATAGGTAGGCCTTTTCTGTGTAGAAAACAACATCATCATGTATTATTTTATCCCCCCCCCCAGTCTGATTTAGCACCTGGTCTTGTTCAAATGTTCTGATGAGACTTGGGGTCATTGTAGAAGAGTCTTATCTTTCAATGATGGGGTCACAATATTTTCAAGCTTAAACCGTTCAAAAGTTAGAATCACATTTGTAGGAAGAAAACAAACCCACAGTTTCACTTACAACCCCCCTTTTCAAATCACGCGACCCCTAGTTTGGGAAACGCTGTCTTATACCATGCATGAGATTGACTTTTTTTATGTGAATCTCAGCCCTCTGGCATCATCTAGTGTGTATTCTTTGTTACACTGAAGAGGGAAATAACAACTGTAGTGTATGATTTAGTGTATAATATTGTAAACAAACAAACAAAAAACAAAGATAAAAACACAAATGATTCATAGGCTTACACGATTTAGTTAATTGGGACATCAGAAATACAGTTGGAAGTTTATATACACCTTAGGCAAAGACATTTAAACTCAGTTCTTCACAATTCCTGACATGTAATCCTAGTAAAAACCTCCGCCTTAGTTCAGTTAGGATCACCACTTTATTTTAAGTATGTGAAATGTCAGAATAATAGTAGAGAGGATTTATTTCAGCATTTATTTATTTCATCACATTCCCAGTGGGTCAGAAGTTTACATACACTCAATTAGTATTTGATTGGCATTGCCTTTAAATTGTTTAACTTGGGTCAAACGTTTCGGGTAGCCTTCCACAAATGTTCTATAGGACTGAGGTCAGGGCTTTGTGATGGCCACTCCAATACCTTGACTTTGTTGTCCTTTAGCCATTTTGCCACAACTTTGGAAGTATGCTTGGTGTCATTGTCCATTTGGAAGACCCATTTGCGACCAAGCTTTAACTTCCTGACTGATGTCTTGAGATGTTGCTTCAATGTATCCACATCATTTCCCTACCTCATGATGCCATCTATTTTGTGAAGTGCACCAGTCCCTCCTGCAGTAAAGCACCCCCACAACATGATGCTGCCACCATCGTGCTTCATGGTGGGATGGTGTTCTTAGGCTTGCAAGCCTCCCCCTTTTTCCTCCAAACATAACGAAGGTCATTATGGCCAAATAGTTATATTTTTGTTTCATCAGACCAGAGGACATTTCTCCAAAAAGTACAATCTTTGTCCCCATGTGCAGTTGCAAACCGTAGTCTGGCTTTTTTATGGTGGTTTTGGACCAGTGGCTTCTTCCTTGCTAAGCGGCCTTTCAGGTTATGTCGATATAGGACTCGTTTTACTGTGGAGATAGATACTTTTGTACCTGTTTCCTCCAGCATCTTCACAAGGTCCTTTGCTCTTGTTCTGGAATTAATTTGCACTTTTCGCACCAAAGTATGTTCATCTCTAGGAGACAGAACGCGTCTCCTTCCTGAGCGGTATGACGGCTGCGTGGTCCCATGGTGATTATACTTGCGTACTATTTTTTGTACAGATGAACGTGGTACCCTCAGGCGTTTGGAAATTGCTTCCAAGGATGAACCAGACTTGTGGAGATCTACAATTTTTTTTCTGAGGTCTTGGTTAATTTCTTTTGATATTCCCATAATGTCAAGCAAAGAGGCAGTGGGTTTGAAGGTAGGACTTGAAATACATCCACAGGTACACCTCCAATTGACTCAGATGTCAATTAGCCTATCATATGCTTCTAAAGCCATGACATCATTTTCTGGAATTTTCCAAGCTGTTTATTAAAGGCACAGTCAACTTAGTGTATGTAAACTTCTGAATTGTGATACAGTGAATTATAAGTGAAATAATCTGCCTGTAAACAATTGTTGGAAAAATGACTTGTGTCATGCACAAAGTAGATGTCCTAAACGACTTGCCAAAACTATAGTTTGTTAATTAACATTACATTTGTGGAGTGTTTGAAAAACGAGTTTTAAAGTGTAAGGTAAACTTCCAACTTCAACTGTATATACACTGCTCAAAAAATAAAGGGAACACTTAAACAACACAATGTAACTCCAAGTCAATCACACTTCTGTGAAATCAGACTGTCCACAAGAAGGTTTGCTGTGTCTGTCAGCGTAGTGTCCAGAGCATGGAGGCACTACCAGGAGACAGGCCAGTACATCAGGAGACGTGGAGGAGGCCGTAGGAGGGCAACAACCCAGCAGCAGGACCGCTACCTCCGCCTTTCTGCAAGGAGGAGCAGGAGGAGCACTGCCAGAGCCCTGAAAAATGACCTCCAGCAGGCCACAAATGTGCATGTGTCTGCTCAAACTGTCAGTAACAGATTCCATGAGGGTGGTATGAGGGCACGATGTCCACAGGTGGGGGTTGTGCTTACAGCCCAACACCGTGCAGGACGTTTGGCATTTGCCAGAGAACACCAAGATTGGCAAATTTGCCACTGGTGCCCTGTGCTCTTCACAGATGAAAGCAGGTTCACACAGAGCACATGTGACAGACGTGACAGAGTCTGGAGACGCCGTGGAGAACGTTCTGCTGCCTGCAACATCCTCCAGCATGACCGGTTTGGCGGTGGGTCAGTCATGGTGTGGGGTGGCATTTCTTTGGGGGGACGCACAGCCCTCCATGTGATCGCCAGAGGTAGCCTGACTGCCATTAGGTACCGAGATGAGATCCTCAGACCCCTTGTGAGACCATATGCTGGTGCGGTTGGCCCTGGGTTCCTCCTAATGCAAGACAATGCTAGACCTCATGTGGCTGGAGTGTGTCAGCAGTTCCTGCAAGAGGAATGCATTGATGCTATGGACTGGCCCGCCCGTTCCCCAGACCTGAATCCAATTGAGCACATCTGGGACATCATGTCTCGCTCCATCCACCAACGCCACGTTGCACCCCAGACTGTCCAGGAGTTGGCGGATGCTTTAGTCCAGGTCTGGGAGGAGATCCCGCAGGAGACCATCCGCCACCTCATCAGGAGCACGCGTTGTAAGGAGGCCATACAGGCACGTGGAGGCCACAAACACTACATTTTGACTTATTTTAAGGACATTACATCAAAGTTGGATCAGCAGTGTGTAGTGTGGTTGTGTGAAGTGTGCAGTGTGTAGTGTAGTGTGGTTTTCCACTTTAATTTTGAGTGTGACTCCAAATCCAGACCTCCATGGGTTGATAAATTTGATTTCCATTGATAATTTTTGTGTGATTTTGTTGTCAGCACATTCAACTATGTAAAGAAAAAAGTATTTAATAAGAATATTTCATTCATTCAGATCTAGGATGTGTTATTTTAGTGTTGCCTTTATTTTTTTGAGCAGTGTATATAATAGCCCTAATACTAGGCTATTCAAAAAAAAATCACAAAAATGGAATGCTAGATCTGAATTTGTTTAATTTAGTCTAAACTAATTATGTACGTTGTATTGTATAACAGCACAATCATTATTTTAATTCAGTGGGTTTTTTCAGGCTTGGGCTCATGTATAGACCTATGCTTATGCGTAAGCATTTGAATTAAGCATCACCTTAGAAAGCACTCTCCATTTGATTGTTAGGCTTTGAAACAGCATCCACATTGACCATGTTTTCCACTCAGCTTCAACCTATTGTTGAACATCTTTCTTCAAATTGATCATTCACAGTAAGGTGAGTTTTAAAAGCGAATCAAATGAAATCAAATTGTATTTGTCACTGGTGTAGACCTTACTGTGAAATGCTTACTTACAAGCCCTTAACCAACGACACAGTTTTAAGAAAATATTGTTAATAATATATTCACAGAATAAACTAAAGTATTAATATATATATATATATATATATATATATATATTTAAAAAAGTGACAACAAAATAACAATAATGAGGCTATATACAGGGGGTACCGAGTCTATGTGCGGGGGTACAGGTTAGTCGAGGTTATTTGTACATGTAGGTAGGGGTAAAGTAACTATGCATAGATAATGAACAATGAGTAGCAGCAGTGTAAAAACAAAGCGGGGGGATCAATGCAAATAGTCCGGGTGGCCATTTGATTAATTGTTTAGCAGTTATTGAGCCTTCTACCGCTTGCTGTGCGGTAGCAGAGAGAACAGTCTATGACTTGTGTGACTGGAATCTTTGAAAGAAATGTGGGCCATCCTCTGACACCTCCTAGTATATAGGTCTTGGATGGCAGGAAGCTTGGCCCCAGTGATGTACTGGGCTGTACGCACTACCCTCTGTAGCACCTTACAGATGCCAAGCAGTTGCCATACCAGGCGGTGATGCAATCGGTCAGGATGCTCTCAATGGTGCAGCTGTAGAACTTTTGAGTGTCTGGGGACCCATGCCAAATCTTTTCAGTCTCCTGAGGGGGAAAGGGCATTGTTGCGCCTTCTTCACAAATGTGTTTGTGTGTGTTGACTACTTTAAGTACTTTGGGATTGGTGCTTCCAACTTGCGACCAAGTTGGAAGCACAGCATCGTCTAGAATGTCATTGTATGCTGTCGCGTTAAGATTTCCCTTTACTGGAACTAAGGGGCCTAGCCCGAACCATGAAAAACAGCTCCAGAACATTATTCCTTCTCCACCAAAATTATAGTGGTCAATATACATTTGGGCAGGTAGCATTCTCCTGGCATCCACCAAACCCAGATTCATCAGTCGGATTGCCAGATGGTGGAGCCTGATTCATCACTTTTTAATTTTTTCTTATTTCTATTTTTATTTTGTTTTTGTTCTACTTTAGTTTATTTTATACTATCATATTTTTTACTACTGATATTGATTACTGCATTGTTGGGAAAAAGCTAGCATGAAAGGCCTTTCACTGTAAGTGTGCACGTGACAATGAAATTTGAAACTTGAAAATGTGTAGTTTACCAATAACAACATCATCTTGTTGACAACCATGACACTAAAATAGTTTGATAATTCATGCGCTTTGTTAGTATTGCCAGCATTTCTGACAATAGCAATACTTTTTATTCATTAAAGGGTTTTCTTTCACGGCAATTGCACCACACGGACACTTCATTTCAGCACCTTGGTCAGCGCCACAGGGACTTCCATTACTGCTTGTGCCCAACCTCAAAGCGTAATCAAATATCAATATAAACATGTTAAATTGCAACGACCGATTTTTATTTCTCAAAAATAACGTCCATTTATGCATGAATCACTGGACATACTGTAATTCAGTCAACATTTCTGAAACTCGTGGAAAATGTTCCCGGAGTGCAGCTGCCAATCGCACTGTAGTCAATGACAGCCACAGCTGACTGCCACCATATCGTCATACTGTTTAAGAACTACGTTTTCCTCGTCGTCAAAATAGAGAAGGCTGATGGACTGGAGTTTGTCAGGCACGCAGCATGGTGTATTCACGTCGTTGGAGAGCTTTAGTGCATGCATGATGGACTGCACAGTGGCATGATTCGTGGCGCGGAGACTCTCTCCGAGTGGGAACGGGCAGGATCCCTTGCAGTGGTAAGCGTTGTACCCCCGTGGAGAGATGATCCAGCCTGCCCAGCCGATCTCCTCGAAGTCCACAAAGAGGGGGATACGCTGGCAGGACATGGGGCGGCTGCGGGGATAACTTGGGGCTGCGCGCCTCCTTCTGCTCCCGCTGTCTTGACGCAATACCTTCGCAGGACTGTCATGTGCGGTGGCGTGGCTGACATGTCCTACAAAAAAATGTACATGAGAAATGAATATATCAGTATTTCAATAATTATCGACAGTTAGGCATACAACTGCAAACCTTCACCATTCACATAATATAATTTGATCATTGACAGCCCAGCAATATGCTTGTAGAAATGTTCGTACTATATGTTCTATGATGAACAAAGCCCAATTCATGGCCTACAATCAGATAAACGTTTATTTTCAACGTTTAATTCTCCCCGTTTGTATCTTTCAGTCCTGCAAGTAGTCATACTGTTAGCCCATTATTCGATTTAAACATCCCGCCCACCAGGCCTACTTGTTAAACAAAATATATTTCTCTGGCCAATTGTGTTAGTATAAAATAATATAATGTCCCTTTTTTTAACATGAGAAAAAAGAAGGAACTCGCACACTGCTCTTGACAGTATCCACTCTGCTCTTTAATAAGCTTCACGGCCTTCATCAGAGCTTTTTCTCATTTTATTCAACTGTTACCATGCACCTGCAAAAAAGACAGCTCAGATGTGCGAGTGCCTTTTGAATTTTGAATACCTTTTTTTTCCAACATACAACATAGCTCAGTATTTGAGTTATTTATTTTATACAGGCAATATTGCTCAAGGCTGTTATTCATGTCGCACCCAATGTACACCTGAAGCGCCTCAGACGTACAAACAGCTGGAGGAACTACACCAAGTAAACTCTACCGAGGAGCCTATGTCTTAGGATGAGAGAATGATAACTATTCATCCGAAGCAACAGAAACTATATTCATCAACCTTGTTATCCATATTTTTTGTCTGTTTTCACATGAAAAGTAGACAAATAAAACGTTGAAAAGAGTTCTCTCGATGTATTTTTTTGACAACTATGAGTTTGGAGGTCTGAGTGCCTTGTACACGATTCTACTGTTATTCTGTCTGAATATAAAAAAAAACTGAAATTCTGACGCTGCTAGTTTACCTTGATTTAGTGACTGATTAGTGGTCGAGCCTCTTCCGTCGTCTGAGAATATAACCAGGAAAGCATTCTCCGCAGGTGATTCTCCCTGTCTCTCTGAAGACTGCAGGACTGACTTAATCCATTTCCCAGAT
Source organism: Oncorhynchus tshawytscha (assembly GCF_018296145.1). Classification (NCBI taxonomy): domain Eukaryota; kingdom Metazoa; phylum Chordata; class Actinopteri; order Salmoniformes; family Salmonidae; genus Oncorhynchus; species Oncorhynchus tshawytscha. The sequence goes on along the minus strand of NC_056452.1, from coordinate 18,576,478 downwards.
GGCAGAGTAGTAACCACCAGAATGCCATTATTCTCCTCACTGTTGCGAATCCAGTTGGACACCTTTCATTTGGGAAAACAAATGATGCGATTAAAATATAGAAAGGGTGATGTTGAAATATGGTGTGCAGTGATACAACGTGAAGAGATCTTACTGTTTGTGTGACGTTGAAGACTTCCCATCCCTGAGTGTATAAAGGCAACAGTCTTGACGTGATTAGATTCCCTCTCCAAGGTTTTACTCTGTTGTCCAACACCTCATATAGGTCCACCTGCGCGCGCAAAGCATGCGTTAGGCTAAACAGTACAATAATTATGTCGAGTTATCTCAACACACTTAAAAGTATTTATTTCCAACTAACCTTGTAGAAATGGGGTCCATATGCCTTCCCAAGGAAAAGTCGTTGTTTTTGCCTGAACCAGCGAAATTCTGCTTTGATCATTCTCTCATCTCTGGCAAATGAGGACAAATTGAAGAAATGAAACCTTCCACCGGCATGTCCTGCATAAATATATCAAGAATTGTGTTAAAATAAAAAGTCTGACAGTTTTTCCATTAAGATAATATAAATGTTTTGTACATTATCTTCAAACATGCTTGGTCACAAAACTTTGTGCGTATTGTGCGCTTGGAGATAACTCACCTCTGTCCTCGAAGCTCCGCACCACGTTGCCCTCTAGTTTCTCCGAGTTCCTGGGGTATCCATTGGAGTCCGCCACTGAGTTGAACAAGTCCAGCATAAACTGAGGTGCCTTTCTATGAGGCACTGAAGAGCTCTCAGGCAAATCCTTCGGATTGAACAATTCGTCCATCTTCTTAGCCGACTTTGTTATATCCAAACGGTTCTCTTTCCAAACAGTTTCTTTGGATTCTTCGTCATAAGAGATAGTGAACATGGACACGGTTCTTAGCGTTAATGTGAGGACTAGCCAGACGAGTAGAACCTGTAATATCATGCTAGCGATAGCCTAATGAGCCCGACTGGTTATGGGTCAGTGATTCGGCTATCACCGCCTTTGGTAGGAGCAAGCGCCCCTGTCCTGAGGGTGATGGTCGAATGGACAATTTAAAGGTCTACGAATTCATATAGCGGATTTAAATACGGAAGTAGCACCCCCTCAGACAAACAATGAATCATTTGACCTACAAATTGCAGGTTGGCCCAAATAAGAGGGTCATCTTAACTATTCGTCTGATCCAACCTCTCTCCCCTTCACAAAAGATAGATTATTCAATTGTTATAAATCGAATTTTAAATGGTAAACTTAACATGACATTATCGTAAATCACTATGCCTACTGATATGTCAAATACTACCTTAATCTTAACCTGAAGATATCATATGGTTTACATTTGAGTTTTTAACCATAGATAAAAAAAAGTTATGCTTAACAAAAAAGACCAATGACGCACATCCTCACATCATGAACTAGAAGACAAACGTTTTTCTCAGTTTATCCTCTTTAAAATAAATCTATAGTGTGTTATCCGTTATCTGTATGAGGCCAGTTGGCCCCCAAAGGAACGCACACACAAACCTATGACGCAAATGAAAACTGAGGTTTTACTTGTTGTTACGGGGAGTTTCCGTCTCTGTTGGGCGTTGTTTGTTGAATGACTCACAGGATTAAATGCTAATGAATGGAGGTGTCACCAAATCCGATAATTTGTGTATTCGCATTTTAAATTAATCAGGGATTATCTTCAATCAAGGGTGAGAACACATTCCTAAAATCGTCTCATTGATCAATGTGGCTTCAATTTATAATGAATTTAATCAAATGATGATCCCCTCATTTGGAGGCAATTACTCGATCACGGTCTTGTTATTTTACGCACGTGAGCCCGATCGGCCAGATGACATATCACTGTATGCGAATTTATTACACTGTGAATGTGTCCCTCACTTTACTGTGTGCATATTTTCCATTATACATATCGATTATAATACCGAGGAGCATATTTGCCAGACAACCACACCATGGACATAAAAGCATTTGAACAGCAGTGAAAGTGGACAGTTGTGCATACAGGGGACCCTGCATGTGCGTCATCCACGGCGCAGGGCATATTGGAAGCCCCCTCTGTGGCCAATAAACGCAGTGTGTGAGATCACCTCAAATGTTTGGATTGACCATGTGCGGATTACTGATAAACGTGAAGAGAAGCCATATGACGTGGACCGAATCTCACAGGCCTACCACGTTATTCTGCATTGTATTGTATAACAGCGACCTCGTCTCTGCCTTGGTTCTTAGCTGAATGCAGTAGCCTCATGTATACAGCAGATGGCGGCATTGGCCAAAGCATAAATTGATACCCACTGCATTTCGATGTGGAGCCTCGTTTTGACTAGTACGGAGTGGGCAATCAATTTGAAAGAACATTGCACATTTCCCCTCATTAACCAATGGTTAGTGCTATCCGGGATCCTTGGTACGTCCCTAACCTAAACCTTAAACTTTACCTTAACCATAACTTAAATTTCAACTTCTACGGGGTGAAGTCAAAGTTCGGACGGATCACGTTAATATGACTACATTTGACATTTTTGTCATTTAGCAGACGCTCTCTTTGAAGAGGTAGGGTTTTTAGATGTTTTCAGAAGCTTCTGTTGTAGAGCATGAACTTGCAGGAGAAGTCACTTCTTTTATGTTTGCAGAGAACAACAGGGTGTTGTCCAAGGTCACGCCAAGGTGCTCTGCTCTCTGGAATGGGGACACAGTGGAGTTGTCAACCATGATGGAAAGGTCTTGGAGCGGGCAGGTCTTCCCGGTGACGAAGAGCAGCTCCGTCTGGTCGAGGTTGAGCTTGAGGTGGTGGGCCGACATCCAAGCTGAGATATCTGCCATGCAAGCAGAGATGCGTGTCACCACCTGTGTGTCAGAAGAGGGGAAGGAGAAGAAAAGTAGTTGAGTGTCATCGGAAAGCAATGATAGGAGAGATCATGTGAGGATATGACAGAGCCTATTGACTTGCTTCCTAGAGTTAGAGGCAGAAGCGTGACATTTTGAGTGATAGTAAGTGGCTTTAGCCTTGGATACAAAGGAAGAGAAGGTAGAGAGGAGGGAGTGAAAGGATGATAGGTTCTCCTGAAGTTTTTTTTTCTCAGCTGCCCACAGCCCTGTTCTGTAAGTTCGCAATGAGTCACTCAGCCACGGAGCTTGAGGGGAGGGCCGAGCCAGCCGGGAGGAAGGGGACAGTGCGAGTCATAGGATGTAGAAAGGGAGGAAAGTAAGGACAGAGAGGCATAATCAGGAGACAGGAGGGAGAGGGATTCATCTGAAGGGAGTGATGATAGGATAGAAGAGGAGAAAGTAGTGGGAGATAGCGATCAAAGATTGCGACGGCGCATGACCGTCTGGGTAGGGGCTGTGTGATTAGGGTTGGAGGAGAGAGAGGCAGAAACGGAAACAATGCAGTGATCAGAGACCTGGAGGGGGGTTGCAGTGAGATTAGTAGGAGAACAGCCTCTAGTAAAGACGAGGTCAAGCGTATTGACTGTCTTGTGAGTGGGAGGGGACTGGGAAAGGGTGAGGGCAAAAGAGGCAAGGAGGGGAAAGAGAGAGTTGGGAACAAATTAATCAAAAGCAGACGTCGGGAGGTTGAAGTCGTCAAGTACGAAGTGCGCTGAGCCGTTGTCAGGAAATTAGCTTATCAAGGTGTCAAGCTCATTGAGAAACTCTCTAGGGACACCTGGTGGGGGATAGAGGACAACAATGTCAAGCTTGAGTGGACAAGTGACAGTGACAGCATGGAATTCAAATGAGGTGAGAGAGGGAGAGAGAGGGAGAAAAGACCAAATCTAAATATAGGAGAAAGGAGTAGCCAGCCCTGTGCCTCCACCTCGACAACCAGATGCTCTCGGACGACGAGAGGAAACATAGTCAGATGAAGAGAGAGGAGCTGGAGTAGCAGTGTTCTCTGAGGGGATCCATGTCTCCGTAAGGGCCAAGAGGTCAAGGGACGGAAGGTCAGCAGAGGCTGAGATGAACTCTGCGTTCTTGACCGCAGATCGGCTGTTTCAAACGCTGCCAGAGTCCAGGAATTCCACATGGGTTGTGTGTGCAGGGGACACTAAATTATAAGGGTTACAGCCAAGTGGTGGGGAGTGTCTGTAAAGCCTACAGGGAGAGGAACGAACAGGTATAGAAAACACATATAGTTGACAAAGCTATAAAATATCAGAAATGAGATAATCAGAAAACAACTAGGTAAGATACTAAAGTGGGAAAGTGGTGTTGGACCTTCCTCTCTTTCCTTCCTCGAATAACTCAGCAGAACTGTCTTTGTTTCAGCAAAAGTCCACGTTTTGCAACGAGACTGCTGCTTACAGCTGCTGCTGAGAAAACTGAAGTACTAATACTAATTTCCAATTAGGGGGGGGGGGCTTGTGTGTTTCGCATGTTATTTTGGCATTAATACATACCACATATCAGTTTGAAAACAGCATCTAAAATATATTTATCATTGAATTAATAAAGGTGCATACAAATATAGTCTCTTTTTGGTTTTCTTGAGTAAGGCAGCTCCAAAATGCAGGTGCTTCAGCCTAGCTCAGTGCTTTCTGTGGTGGTGCGGCAAGCCAGCAGAAAACACGGAGCGTAGCGCCAAGATTTGCTCAGTGTTCTGTCACTCATGGGGACACTCCGTCACCACCAAGTCTAAGGCTAGAGCTCGAAAATTCTAGCCCCTTGGGTGCTGTCATGGAGTTACATTAGGAGTGCCCATCCAAGAAGGCTCAAGTTAGCCACAGATAAAAGGTCGTCAAATCACATTATATGTACAGTAGTTTTGATTGGACTGATCATCTCAACATCATACTTTCAAAATATTATCTAGCAGTCATCATCATGAAACCAGTTGATAATCTACTGTCAAATCCTTTTTAATCCTTGTCATATTGTCACGAACCGGCTCAAAGCCCGTAACAAAAAGGGAGACAACGTGGAGATAAGGAATAACAAAAAAAGATCTATTAACGGAAGTAATCTATATCAATAAACAATGGTGTGTGTATTCAGTAATCAGTAGTGTAAGTGAGTGGTTGTGTGTATAGATGTGATAATGAGGAGTGTTGAAAGATGCCAAAGCAAGCACCCAAAGCAAGTAAACAAAATGGCCACAAAAATGCCACAACCAAAATCTAACAGTGTGTCTGCATGGAGAGAGTCTTCTCAATGAATGGGGAAGAGGTGTATTTATCCTGGGACACACCCGGGCCCAGGTGTGTCTGCATGGAGAGAGTCTTCTCAATGAATGGGGAAGAGGTGTATTTATCCTGGGACACACCCGGGCCCAGGTGTGTCTGCATGGAGAGAGTCTTCTCAATGAATGGGGAAGAGGTGTATTTATCCTGGGACACACCCGGGCCCAGGTGTGTCCCGACATCCTAATAAGGAAAACAAGAGCAAAGAGAAAGAATTCGGCAGACAGAGTGGGAGGGTCGTCACAATATGAAGAGAAATAATTAAGAGAAATTATAGATAAAACATATCCGTGCCCATCGGCCTTTGGACATAAACATTACACAACACAGTTGGAAATTGCGAAATTGAACAATGAGTGGTTGGGCAAGGAATCAGTGACAGTGGCTAACTGCAAGCATACAGTATATTGAAGACGTGAGCGAAAGGCAGGAACACGGTGTGTCAGAAAGCAGACAGAAGTGGAAAGGGCTTGTCGTTTTTTACAGGGCTACTGAGACAGACAGTTACTCTCCTCACTCCTGTCTGACTTTAGCAGCAGACTCTGGAACAGCCATGGAGATTAGCCTTGCTGCCTAATATGGCAATGTTTAAGATTTAAGATTGGGACCAGCCACTGACACTTTTATATGATAAAGATGAAGCATATGTATTATGTCTAAACAGCCTGGAAAGGGAAAAGAGGGGAGACAGTGAAATGATTGGCTGAGAGTGAGACAGTATGCACCTAGTTTCTCCATTTCAGAAGAGCCCAGTAGTAACCCTTATAACCCTGTTAAACCTTGCCCAACTCTTCTAATTGAAGTGGACAAATGTGGACTGTCAGGACTCAGGAGAGCCTTCTAAAAATGTTGTGGCTGTCTCGTCTTCCCTCCCTGCCTCGCCTTCCCTCCCTGCCTCATCTTCCCTCCCTGCCGCGCCTTCCCTCCCTGCCTCATCTTCCCTCTCTGTCTCGTCTTCCCTCCCTGTCTCATCTTCCCTCTCTGTCTCATCTTCCCTCCCTGCCTCATCTTCCCTCTCTGTCTCGTCTTCCCTCCCTGTCTCCTCTTCCCTCCCTGTCTCATCTTCCCTCTCTGTCTCATCTTCCCTCACTGTCTCATCTTCCCTCCCTGTCTCATCTTCCCTCCCTGTCTCATCTTCCCTCCCCGTCTCATCTTCCCTCCCTGTCTCCATCTTCCCTCCCTGTCTCCATTTTCCCTCCCTGTCTCCTTCTTCCCTCCCCGTCTCATCTTCCCTCCCCGTCTCATCTTCCCTCCCTGTCTCCTTTTCCCCACTGTCTCATCTTCCCTTCTCCTTTTCCCTCCCTGTCTCATCTTCCCTCCCTGTCTCTCTTCCCTCCCCTTCTCCTCTTCCCTCCCTGTCTCCTTTTCCCTCACTGTCTCATCTTCCCTCCCCGTCTCCTTTTCCCTCCCTGTCTCCTTTTCCCTCACTGTCTCCTCTTCCCTCCCTGTCTCCTCTTCCCTCCCTGTCTCCTCTTCCCTCCCTGTCTCCTCTTCCCTCCCTGTCTCCTCTTCCCTCCCTGTCTCCTCTTCCCTCCCCGTCTCCTTTTCCCTCCCTGTCTCCTTTTCCCTCCCCGTCTCCTTTTCCCTCCCTGTCTCCTCTTCCCTCCCTGTCTCCTCTTCCCTCCCCGTCTCCTTTTCCCTCCCTGTCTCCTCTTCCCTCCCCGTCTCCTCTTCCCTCCCTGTCTCCTTTTCCCTCCCTGTCTCCTTTCCCTCCCTGTCTCCTCTTCCCTCCCTGTCTCCTCTTCCCTCCCCGTCTCCTTTTCCCTCCCCGTCTCCTTTTCCCTCCCTGTCTCCTTTTCCCTCCCTGTCTCCTTTTCCCCCTCCTTTTCCCTGTCTCCTCTTCCCTCCCTGTCTCCTCTTCCCTCCCCGTCTCCTTTTCCCTCCCTGTCTCCTCTTCCCTCCCTGTCTCCTCTTCCCTCCCTGTCTCCTCTTCCCTCCCCGTCTCCTTTTCCCTCCCTGTCTCCTCTTCCCTCCCCGTCTCCTTTTCCCTCCCCGTCTCCTTTTCCCTCCCTGTCTCCTCTTCCCTCCCTGTCTCCTCTTTCCTCCCCGTCTCCTTTTCCCTCCCCGTCTCCTTTTCCCTCCCTGTCTCCTTTTCCCTCCCTGTCTCCTTTTCCCTCCCTGTCTCCTCTTCCCTCCCTGTCTCCTTCCTTCCCTCCCCGTCTCCTTTTCCCTCCCTGTCTCCTTTTCCCTCCCTGTCTCCTCTTCCCTCCCTGTCTCCTCTTCCCTCCCCGTCTCCTTTTCCCTCCCTGTCTCATCTTCCTCCCTGTCTCCTTTTCCCTCCCTGTCTCCTTTTCCCTCCTGTCTCCTCTTCCCTCCCTGTCTCCTCTTTTCCCTCACTGTCTCATCTTCCCTCCCCGTCTCCTTTTCCCTCACTGTCTCCTCTTCCCTCCCTGTCTCCTCTTCCCTCTCCTCCCTGTCTCCTCTTCCCTCCCGTCTCCTCTTCCCTCCCCGTCTCCTCTTCCCTCCCTGTCTCCTCTTCCCTCCCTGTCTCCTCTTCCCTCCCTGTCTCCTCTTCCCTCCCCGTCTCCTTTTCCCTCCCGTCTCCTTTTCCCTCCCTGTCTCCTCTTCCCTCCCTGTCTCCTCTTCCCTCCCTGTCTCCTTTTCCCTCCCTGTCTCCTTTTCCCTCCCTGTCTCCTTTTCCCTCCCTGTCTCCTTTTCCCTCCCTGTCTCCTCTTCCCTCCCTGTCTCCTCTTCCCTCCCTGTCTCCTCTTCCCTCCCTGTCTCCTCTTCCCTCCCCGTCTCCTTTTCCCTCCCCGTCTCCTTTTCCCTCCCTGTCTCCTCTTCCCTCCCTGTCTCCTCTTCCTTCCCCGTCTCCTTTTCCCTCCCTGTCTCCTTTTCCCTCCCCGTCTCCTTTTCCCTCCCTGTCTCCTCTTCCCTCCCTGTCTCCTCTTCCCTTCTCCTTTTCCCCCCTGTCTCCTTTTCCCTCACTGTCTCATCTTCCCTCCCCGTCTCCTCTTCCCTCCCTGTCTCCTCTTCCCTCCCCGTCTCCTCTTCATTCCCCGTCTCATCTTCCCTCCCTGTCTCATCTTCCCTCCCCATCTCCTCTTCCCTCCCCATCTCCTCTTCCCTCCCCGTCTCATCTTCCCTCCCCTCCTCTCTCCATCTTCCTCTTCCCCCGTCTCCTCTTCCCTCCCCGTCTCCTCTTCCCTCCCTGTCTCCTCTTCCCTCCCTGTCTCCTCTTCCCTCCCTGTCTCATCTTCCCTCCCCGTCTCCTCTTCCCTCCCTGTCTCCTCTTCCCTCCCTGTCTCCTCTTCCCTCCCCGTCTCCTCTTCCCTCCCTGTCTCCTCTTCCCTCACTGTCTCATCTTCCCTCCCTGTCTCCTCTTCCCTCCCCGTCTCCTCTTCCCTCCCTGTCTCATCTTCCCTCCCTGTCTCATCTTCCCTCCCTGTCTCCTCTTCCCTCCCTGTCTCCTCTTTCCTCCCCATCTCAGTCTGTCTTCCCTGCCCGTCTGTCTGTCTTCCCTCCCTGTCTCAGTTTGTCTTCCCTCCTCGTCTCAGTCTCTCTCCCCTCCCTATCTCAGTCTCTCTCCCCTCCCTGTCTCAGTCTGTCTTCCCTCGCCGTCTCAGTCTGTCTTCCCTGCCCATCTTGGTCTCTCTTTCCTCCCCTTCTCAGTCTCTCTACCTCCATGCTTTGACTAGCTCCTCTGCTTTTTGGCAGACCATCTGCTCCAGTCGGTCTGAGCCATCTTTCAACACCTCATCCCTGGCACAGGAGCAGCTGGGCCCCTGGGTGGAGTGTGGGGCTGGTTGTGTGTTTGTTCATTAGAGGGGGCACACTCTACACACACACACACACACACACACACACACACTTACTGCTGCCCCGTCCGGTCACTGATAGACACGTTGGTACATGGTAAACAAACAGCCCTAAGCGGTGCTGACAGAGCAGTGCTGGGCCTCTGCCAGGCTGAGCGGGTGGCGAGTCCGGTAAGGCCCCTCCCTACTTCCCTCAGAGGCATATGCTCACTGCTGCTTCTATAGGACACCACTCACATCTCACATCTCACCATTCACTAGAGCCAGCACTGCCATGTCAAAGATACATGGTCCTTATTTATTGACAGTTGGTGAACTGTGGAAGGATGATGCTGAGGGAGAGGGACTATTTTAGCTGTCTGCTGACTACTGTCTTTGCTGAGGGTTTGCTGTTGTGGATGACACTTCTTCAACCTTTCTACCTTGGCCTCCTTGTACTCAGCCATGCTGGGTGTCGAGGAGGATTCTTGTTAGTCCTAACACGTGTCTGGCACTGTGTCCTCTCCTCCCTCACTACCTCCAGGTCCTGATTCTCCTCGTGCACAGCGGGGGCCCAATGGACATTTCCAGACGCCAGTGTGGACGAAGGCCGGCTGACGTCTGTCATTCACGTGCTGTCAGATTGTAAGTTCAACGGACGCCCGCACGGCCGCGCGTACACGTACACACACACATACACAGACACACACACACACACACACACACACACACACACACACACACACACACACACACACACACACACACACACACACACACACACACACACACACACACACACACACACACACACACACACACACACACTGTAAGAGCCTTATCTTGCATGGACAGACTTCCAGCAGGAGCATTAGTGTGGTGCTCACCGCAGCCTGAATATCACAGGACATCAGCTTCAATGGATATGATGAGTGCTGTTCCTGGATATGTTACTTTTGACTGTAGCATGACTGAATTCCATGAGAAATGAGGAGTTTTAGAAGAAGGAAGCCGGGCCAGTGAGAAGGGGGATAGGAGTAAGAGAGATACAAAAGAGTGGAAGAGAGACGTCGAAAAGGACTTTTTTCTCTCATAATCTTAGTGCTGGAAAATCCTCATAAACGTACATCCTCTACTTCACCAATAGAGTATTACTCGTGTGCTTATTAGACATCGAAGCCAGTGAGAGGTCACCTGCTAAGTGAACACACTTCCTAGGACCTTCACCGGCGTTTTAAACCTGGGACTAGAAGGAGAGAGGGGGGTTGAAGGGGCATGAGTGTGTGTGTTGGTGTGTGCAATTGCTCCTCTGTACAGCTTCCAGCCCCTTAACTAGCCCAGCTTCTACGCAAACACACAACCGCTGTATCAGATACAACTCAATAATATTTATCACATCCGTTTTCGGATCCCCCTCTCTGCCTCAGAGATACGAGCAGGACAGCCAGAGGTGTGTATGATCTTTGGGTTGGATCCAGGCCTTTGCGTGTCAGGGAGGCTTTAGATTCCCTATGTGGTTCCTCACAATGAAAATCATTTGATTGTCCGTTAAGAAGGCTCACTTGATTTTTCATTAGTTCAGCAGATAAAACAGTAGGCGGGTTAGTTAGTGTTGGTGCTAAATACCTGTCTGTTCCAGGATAGTGTATATTTTTCCCTTGATGAGTGTGGGCCAGGTGTTGTAAATGACATGAGAGCCAAGGGAAGAGAACCCCTGAACGAATAAACCGAGCTTGGGACTGAGATCTCTGTTAAATCTTTCATTTCTATCCTTTAAATCTTGCTCTCTTGCTTTGAAAAAAGAGAGAGAACATTTAGTTTTGGGAGCAGAGAGAGGGAACGAGAGAGAAAGACAGAAAGAGAGAGGTACTCATGGCCGCGAACCTGTTTAACTTTTTGTTCCAATTTCTCAAACTTCTGAGTAGCCTCCTCACCTCTTGACCATTCAGAGGGCTAGACGCTACATCATATGGGAAGTTGTTGCGGGTTTAGGTGATATTCCCGATTGCCGAAATGTGCAGTGTTATTTTTTTCTACTGTGTTATTATTTTGTCAATATCAGCAGTAGAGGGGAGTTATTCTATTTTCCTGTTTCTAATTACATTGGTAATTACTCTAGCCAGCCAACAGCAGCCGCTGCCCAGTACACTGAGTGGAGGACCGTGAGAGTGTGTGCATGTGCATATGTGTGTGTGTGTGTGTGCGTGTGTGTGTGGTGTGTGTGCGTGTGTGTGTGGTGTGTGTGTGTGTGTGTGTGTGTGTGTGTGTGTGTGTGTGTGTGTGTGTGTGTGTGTGTGTGTGTGTGTGTGTGTGTGTGTGTGTGTGTGTGTGTGTGTGTGTGTGTGTGTGTGTGTGTGTGTGTGTGTGTGTGTGTGTGTGTGTGTGTGTGTGTGTGTGTGTGTGTGTGTGTGTGTGTGTGTGTGTGTGTGTGTGTGTGCGTGCAAGTGGGTGTGTGAATGTGCATTTGTGCATGGTGTGTGTGTGTGTGTGCACGTGAGAGTGCCTGTGTGTGTGTGTGTGTGTGTGTGTGTGTGTGTGTGTGTGTGTGTGTGTGTGTGTGTGTGTGTGGTGTGTGTGTGTGTGTGTGGCGTGTGTACAAGGACAGCCGGTCTAGTCTATAGGCCTGTGTGCCAGGGGGTTCAAGCTGGTGCCAGTGCTGGAACAGAGGGTTTAGAAGGGGAAGAAGGGTGGCAGGGCGATGGAGGGGTGGAGCAGTGGGCAGACAGGGTACAGGCCACTGGAGTGCCAACATCCACAGAGCACTGTGGCTCTAGGTCTTCAGCACTGCAGTGATGTGGATTAAAGAAGACTTGGGCAAATATACTGAAGGAGCCTCATTATTCTCTCTGTGTCCACTGGCTCCATTGGCTTTAGGCCTTCAGACATATGTAATGGTTAGCTGGTTATGTTGGCTTGTTTTTATTTACTGTAGGCATAGGCACATACGTACAATACTGACTAGTGTGTGTGTGTGTTTCAGCTGGCACTCGATGCATTTACCTATTATCCAAAGGTCCCTCAACTACAAGCTATCTGACATGCATCTCTTACTCCTTTTGTGAGACTTTTAAATGGCTGTTTACATAAACCGGTCAGAAGTTTGAATGAAGTATCGTTCAAATGGTGCGAGGAGAGCCTTTGTGGAGAATTTGGAACTTTGCCTATCTGACTGTTCATTTCTTTCTTTCATTATGTTTATTTTCTCTTTGCTTCTAACACTACAATTTTCTATTTTCTTACTTTCAACAAACGCAATGGTTGGAAACGGAACTATGAGCGTGGAGCGGGAAATAGAGGGGTTAAACTACAGAGGAAGAGGTGCATCAGAGAGGGATCTCCACAGTATGCATGCCAATGGGCTGTGTAAGATATAACATAGTCAGACAGGGGTATAGGAGAGAGACGGTGGACCCCCCTCCCCTCCATAATGACATCAGCATCTGTTGACCAATGGCCATGCATCTCCCCTGAGTCCCCCTGGGGGCAAGGGGTGAGCACCACTGCATATGGAAGACATACACCATAAACCTCAATTTCTCATCCCATCCCAGCGGTGTGGACAGCAGCCTTGTGTTCTGTTCTCTTGGACCCTCATCAAGCTCTCCCACCTGCGGATGGGATGTGAAGCGAAGAAAGAATCAGAGTCAATCATTGTACATCCGTGGCCTGCTGCTTCGTGTGCCTTTTGAGAGAGAGAGAGAGCGCTGGGTTGTGTTTGGGCTGGTTACACTTATGCTGCATTTGGAGTGGCCCAGTGCTTGGGGCTGAATGGGTTGAGTGTTGTACAGGTAGGACATGATTGTCTGAAGGGTGGATTTGTAATTTCCTGCCAAGTGGACCAGTGATTTTCTCTAGCCTCTCCTCTCCCTGCTGGCAGCCTCCCCTTTGTCTCTGCCCCCCCCTCAAATGAAACATGGATATTTTTCCAACTGCAGACAAAGGCAATAATTCCAAAAGGCAAATAAAAAAATCATGATCCAGGTCTTTTTTTTCTCTCTTCGCTCCAGCGGATTGCGGTTTGCTATAAATCCCATGAAACATCTGAGACAGACCCTATTTTAAATAAGCCCATGCAGAGAGAGAGAGAGATCGCTTCAGGCTGGAGAAACAGGCCATGAATGGCCCTGGGCTAGTACTACCAACTACCTCATACGGAGGATTTATAAAGTGTTTACACAGAGTGTGCTATAACCCTGGCCTAATTGAGAGGAGGATCTTGAGTTTCATACCACAGAGCTTGTTTAAGGGCAAGCCGATAACAGCTAGGTTAACAGCAATTAGGCTTTATTAATGATCCAAAAACTCTCTCTATGTTTTCCCCACCAGAACATACCTGTACTTGCCGCCAAAACTGATGCTGGATCTCGACTATCTTCGCTGTACCTTAAAAAAACACGGAGTGAAAAACAATCCTGTTTATTTGCTTTCATAGTAACGTCTGAGAGGCCGCAGTGTTCTATGAAAGCTAATATAAAGTCAAGTAGCATGCCTTTCCCTAGGGCAGTTTGGAGAAGGCCGGGCCCTGATACTTGTGATTACCTAAAAACAAACCGTAGTTGTAATTTGACAGGTGAGGAAGGCTTCGCCGGCTAACGCAGGGCCAAAAGCAATAGAGAACCTGATCTCAACACAACATTACCACAGCGTATAGCTCACAACAAGCCTGTAAGGGGAGAGGTCACAGAGAGGTCACCGAGGGACCACAGAGAGGGGCTCTAGCCATGCACCATAATTAGCTAGCTAGCTAACCAACAACTGTAACAACATATTTGAGAGACAACAAGTGCTCATAGTGCAAATGTATTTATGTGTTCAATAAACATTTGGAGACAAAATATAGTTTACATGTCGTTAACAGTCTAAGCCAACCCTGTCTGTTTTGTCCCATAATTGCACATGCATCAGTTTTGTTGCTAAAAAACCAACACCGTTGCAGTTCTTGAAACATTCAAATCAGTGCTCCTGGCACCGACTACCATACCCCGTACAAAGGTACAATCCTTTGTCTTGCCCGTTCACCCTCTGAATGGCACACACACAATCCATGTCTAAATTGTCTCAAGCCTTAAAAATGATTCTTTAACCCGTCTCCTCCTCTTCCTCTACACTGATTGAAGTGGATTTAACAAGTGACATCAATAAGGGATCATATCCTTCACCTGGATTCACCTGGTCAGTCTATGTCATGGAAATGTTTTGTACACTCAGTGTATGCTGTACTCTGGGTCACCCCATACACAAGCTCATATCTGTCACCATCCACTTAGGTGGACCGCCCGTTTCTCACTGAGCTGGATAATCTTGAGGCTATTACATTGATCTGTAATGGCCCTTGAGAACTTAAGATAAAACAATTGCTACCAGCATATCATGTGAAACTAAGTCTCTTTCTCATAAAGGTTATCCCAGTAGGCTTTAACCATGAAACAGGCTTGTAATTTGACCAGTTTTCATCAGTTGTATTTCTGTCTACCTTGTCTGTTTCTCCCACATGAGAACATTTGCCAGGACAGATATGCCAATATCAGTAAAGCCCCAACGCTTGTAGTATTATCTGCTTGTTTAATACTAATGGCCGTCTAATAGTACGTTTGACAGAGTGAAAGAGAGAAGGAAAGATCCATCGGTTTGTTTGTCTTACCCTCCGATCTTCCATGTGTAGGTCTGTCTGCTCAAATCAAATCAAAGTTTATTTGTCACATGCGCTGAATACAACAGGTGTAGTAGACCTTACAGTGAAATGCTTACTTACAGGCTCTAACCAACATTGCAAAAAAGGTATTAGGTGAATAATAGGTAAGTAAAGAAATAAAACAACAGTAAAAAGACAGGCTATATACAGTAGGGACGCTATAAAAGTAGTGAGGCTACATACAGACACCGGTTAGTCAGGTTGATTGAGGTAGTATGTACGTGTAGATATGGTTAAAGTGACTATGCATATATGATGAACAGAGAGTAGCAGTAGTGTAAAAGAGGGGTTGGTGGGTGGTGGATGGGACACAATTCAGATTGCCCGGTTAGCCAATGTGCGGGATCACTGTCGGACAAATTGAGGTAGTATGTACATGAATGTATAGTTAAAGTGACTCTGCATATATGATGAACAGAGAGTAGCAGCAGCGTAAAAAGAGGGGTGGGGGGGGGGGCACACAATGCAAATAGTCCGGTTAGACATTTGATTACCTGTTCAGGAGTCTTATGGCTTGGGGGTAAAAACTGTTGAGAAGCCTTTTTGTCCTAGTCTTGGCACTCTGGTACAGCTTGCCATGCGGTTGTACAGAGAACAGTCTATGACTGGGGTGTCTGGGGTGTTTGACAATTTTTAGGGCCTTCCTCTGACCCCGCCTGGTGTAGAGGTCCTGGATGGCAGGCAGCTTAGCCCCAGTGATGTACTGGGCCGTACGCACTACCCTCTGTAGTGCCTTGCGGTCAGAGGCCAAGCAGTTGCCGTACCAGGCAGTGATGCAACCGGTCAGGATGCTCTCGATGTTGCAGCTGTAGAACGGTTTGATGATCTCAGGACCCATGACAAATCTTTTTAGTTTCCTGAGGGGGAATAGGCTTTGTCGTGTCCTCTTCACAACTGTCTTGGTGTGTTTGGACTAGAGGTCGAACGATTACGATTTTTCAACGCCGATACCGATACCGATTATTGGAGGACCAAAAAAACCTTTCCCGATGAATCGGCCGATTTCATTTTTTTTGTAATAATGACAATTACAACAATACTGAATGAACACTTATTTTAACTTAATATAATAAATCAATAAAATCTATTTAGCCTCAAGTAAATAATGAAACATGTTCAATTTGGTTTAAATAATGCAAAAACAAAGTGTTGGAGAGGAAAGTAAAAGTGCAATATGTGCCATGTAAGAAAGCTAACGTTTCAGTTCCTTGCTCAGAACATGAGAACATATGAAAGCTGGTGGTTCCTTTTAACATGAGTCTTCAATATTCTCAGGTAAGAAGTTTTAGGTTGTAGTTATTATAGGAATTATAGGACTATTATAGGACTATATACCATTTGTATTTCATTAACCTTTGACTATTGGATGTTCTTATAGGCACTTTAGTATTGCCAGTGTAACAGTATAGCTTCCGTCCCTCTCCTCTCTCCTACCTGGGCTCGAACCAGCAACACAACGACAACAGCGACCATCGAAGCAGCGTTACCCATGCAGAGCAAGGGGAACAACTACTAGAAGGCTCAGAGGGAGTGACGATTGAAACGCTATTAGCGCGCGCTAACTAGCTAGCCATTTCACTTCGGTTACACCAGCCTCATCTCGGGAGTTGATAGGCTTGAAGTCATAAACAGCGCAATGCTTGACACACAACGAAGAGCTGCTGGCAAAATGCACAAAAGTGCTGTTTGAATGAATGTTTACGTGCCTGCTTCTGCCTACCAACGCTCAGTCAGATACTTGTATGCTCAGTCAGATTATATGCAACGCAGGACACGCTAGATAATATCTAGTAATATCATCAACCATGTGTAGTTAACTAGTGATTATGATTGATTGTTTTTTATAAGATAAGTTCAATGCTAGCTAGCAACTTACCTTGGCTTACTGCATTCGCGTAACAGGCAGTCTCCTTGTGGAGTGCAACGAGAGAGAGGCAGGTCGGTATTGCGTTGGACTAGTTAACTGTAAGGTTGCAAGATTGGATATATATATATATATTATATATATATATATATGCAAGATTGGATCCCCCGAGCTGACAAGGTGAAAATCTGTCTGAACGAGGCAGTTAACCCACCGTTCCTAGGCCGTCATTGAAAATAAGAATGTGTTCTTAACTGACTTGCCTAGTTAAATAAAGGTATAAAAAAATATATATATATATATATTTTTAAATCGGCGCCCAAAAATACCTATTTACGATTGTTATGAAAACTTGAAATCGGCCCTAATTAATCTGCCATTCCGATTAATCGGTCAACCTCTATTTTGGACCATTCTAGTTTGTTGTTGATGTGGACCCCAAGGAACTTGAAGCTCTCAACCTGCTCCACTACAGCCCCGTCGATGAGAATGGGGGCGGTCCTCCTTTTCCTGTTGTCCACAATCATCTCCTTAGTCTTGGTTACGTTGAGGGATAGGTTGTTTTTCTGGCACCACCCGGCCAGGTCTCTGACTTCCTCCCTATAGGCTGTCTCGTCCTTGTCGGTGATAAGGCCTACCACTGTTGTGTCATCTTAATGATGGTGTTGGAGTCGTGCCTGGCCATGCAGTCGCGGGTGAACAGGGAGTACAGGAGTGGACTGAACACGCAACCCTGGGGAGCTCCAGTGTTGAGGATCAGCGTGGCAGATGTGTTGCTACCTACCCTCACCACCTGGGGGCGGCCCGTCAGGAGGTCGAGGATCCAGTTGCAGAGGGAGATGTTGAGTCCTAGGATCCTTAGCTTAGTTTTGAGCTTTGAGGGTACTATGGTGTTGCTCTGTTTCACTCAGAGGAGAACGAGTGATATATAGTGTTTTAGGGTATTTTTCCTACTGTTCTTAGTCTGTTGCTCTCTCTGTGTGTGTGTGTGTGTGTGTGTGTGAGATCGGGGGGGGTCTCAGTCCGACATTGAGAAGGGATTTTTGGGGGTGCAGGCTCGCCTGGGGAGGAAGGACGGATGATCGGAGGGGCGCTGCTAAATATAGGGAGGTGGGTTGGGCTGTGAAGTCTATCCGTACCGGTCACCAGTCCTGTGAATCAGCCTCAAAATAAACACATTGTCCTTTATAGTGAGTTTACCACCACCAACACCCCATCCAACAATCCATCCACCCTCCTTCTATCTCATACTGCCTCTCTGCCATCACTGGGTTACTCAGGTCACAGAGCAAGGGTCTCTGTGTGTGTGCTTGTGTTTTTGTGTGTGTAACGGGTGTCTTAGAATATTTGGCGGAATGTTTCTTCCCCTGTAAATTCAATATCCTCAGCACAAATTGATATGCATACATCAATGTGCACTGCTGTGCACATGGTGAGTTTTGCAACAATTTCAAAACCCAAGAGTCGGGATGAATCATTTGACCATTTTCTGAGGGAATCAGTTTTCATCTCAGGTTGTGCAACCTTGTCTTAAACACTACTAGATGGCTCCATGGTTCAAGATGACACATTGAAAGATTTGATAAATTGCAGCTAAAGAAGCCAATAATGAATCAATGTACCAATGACAGAGAAAAGTCCCAAGAACTGGAATACTTGACTGGAGTACAGACGTAGGATCTTAATTTAATCACCCGGTTGGAGGATAACTTTTTTTCGATGCAGGTTGTGGAAAACCTGTAGTGTATTTGAGGTTAAAGAGGCTTCTGAAGTTTGTAATATCCTATTTGAATTTTCGGACTTGATTTTCCCTTACGAAATAGATAAACCCATTCAAAAATGAGCATTAATTCTAATCCACATAATAATGAACAATTCCTGTTGCTGCAGATTTATTTTCCTGCTGTAGCAAACTGGCTCAAATTACCTAATGCATGACTTCTCTACTGTCAACACTGTGTAAAAACACAGACACAGAGACCCAGGTATGAAAATCTAATTTCATGCACCTTATGCTCAAAATTAATGGATAGATTTCTCTTTTCACTTTTCCTTGGGTCTTTAAACCGAGGTTCAACGAAGAATAAACTGAAAAAAAGTATCTAATTTCCCTTTTGAACAGTTAAGAGAGAGAGAGGGGGAGTCGTGGTCTGACATCATGTGTCCCGATTGCTTTAGCACACCTTGGCGGACCACGCGGGTTAGTTGGCTCCGACCGACCAATAAGCAGACAGTTAGGAATGGTTGCCTGACTGACAGAGAGATATTTAACACACTCCCAGACTTCACAAGGACTTTGCTCCAGCCCTCCCGGTCACTCTCAGCAATAGAGGGAGAGGTGGAGAGGGGAGCAATGGAGGATGGAGATTCATAGACGTCACAAATCTGTGAAATGTGGCACAAAAGGAGTCGTCTGAACTGTTGTCAGTTCCAGAGCAGAGCGATGTCACAGGACGGGAGGGGAGAGAAAGAGCAAATAGGAGTCTCAAGTCAGTGTGAGAAGATATGACTGCAACTTAAAGAGAGACAGAGATGGACGTGGCACAAATCAAATCTGGAAACGTCTGTAGAATGTCATTGGAGTGATATGCTCTCTCTGGCCAAGACAAGCTGAACATAAAACCGTTCAGGATGGACAGTGACTAAGAAGGACCCAGCCGCCAAAAGCCTCATAGACAGAAAATATCAAAACGAGGCCTCTCTCTCTGGTGGAGCAGGCCAATTTTGTAATCAGAGAAACTTGCAAACGGCCTGTTGACAGTTCATTCTCGCTTTGAGCAGTGCGGGCTTCCATAAAATGATGCAGGACTGCAAAGTTATACAATCAAAGAATTAAACCATTCCATATGCCTATGATGTAGGTACATACTATCTGATACTGTGATACAAGGCTCCCCAATGCTCTGTTCCTGTGGTTTGTCCTATCAAATTCATTAGTATCCAGTTTGAAGATGCTATCTACTGTATCAGATGGTTGTCATGGCTATGAGGAAATGCACAGTCCAGGAGCCTATCTCACGAGAGATGATGGTTGAGGTCTCTACAGCAGGGACTGATAGGTTTTCAACTGTGCGTTCGGGCGTGTGTGTCCGTGTGTGTGTGTGTATAGACTTGCAAGGTCACCCGTGACACAAGTCACGCCCCCTGACTTCTCAACAGTGATCAACAGTGCGCACCTCATCTCTGCTGTCACATCCAAATTGGATCGATATTTGGTTTTAATGCAGACGAGAGCACTAAATCCAACTTCCCACAGATATGAGCTGGCGAAGGGTACCATGAGTTTTATGGTGCTTTCAAGACAACTGAGAACTCTGAAATATGCAAGGTCAAATCATGATATCAGGGATCTTCTGGTCAGAAAGCCGAGTTGGATGACCGTTCAAAACGAATTTTCCCGGGTTGGAGGTTGTTTTTTTCAGTTCCCAGTTGTCTTGAACGCACTGAAGTCGGAAGTTTGAGATTTCTGAATTCCCAGTTCAGAGTTCACAGTTGTTTTGAACGTGGCATTTAATGCTCAGAGGCAGAAGTATTCCCTTTGAGTAAGGAACCAAAACTCCACCGTAGTGACCTGTGAATGCATTTGTTCACATGACAACTCGATCAGCTGTTCGATTGCACTTACCAGCATGTCAACTGAGTCAGGATCACAGTCAAACGGATTGGGAAGTAGTTCCCAAAGTGCTCTTCCAAGCATTGGAGGTGAGCACTCATCACTCGTGTGGGACACCGGCCTGGTCTCATAGCACCCGGGACACTTACTGATGCTGTGTTCTGTTAGATACATGCACAGCCGAGGGAAGGGGACATGGTTCACTTTTGAAAGACCTTCTCTCCAGTAAGATGTCTTTCCTCTGAATCCACTGATTCGGGAACTCATCTGTAGAATGTATCTGTATTTTCCCTGCATGCACGTGTTCAGTCTGTTAAGTTCCCCAAATATTTCTGTTACATAGGCAAGGAGACAGAAAGTCAAAAAACTCTTTATTTTTTATTTTTACATCCATTGTGAATGACAACAGTTCCTCTTTCAATGCAATTTTTTTTCCAACATTCCCCCTCGATAACCACCAAGCCTAGGTATGATCCAATATCGCCACATACATTATATACAGTATACAAAAGTATTGGAACACCCCTTCATATTATGAATTCGGCTATTTCAGCCCCACTCGTTACTGACAGGTGTATAAAATCGAGCACTCAGCCATGCAGTCGCCATAGACAAACATTGGCAGTAGAATGGCCGTGCTGAAGAGCTCAGTGACTTTCAATGTGGCACCGTCATAGGATGTCACCTTTCGGAGTCAATTGGTCAAATTTCTGCCCTGCTAGAGCTGCCCCGAGTGCTGTTATTGTGAAGTGGAAATGCGAATGTAGTAGGCCACACAAGCTCACAGAATGGGACTGCTGGGTGCTGAAGTGCGTAGGGCGAAAAAATCGTCTGTCCTCGGTTGCAACACTCACGACTGTTTTCATGGTTAGGCCCCTTAGTTCACGTAAAGGGAAATCTTAACGCTATCGTGTAGAATGACATTCTAGTCGATTCTGTGCTTTCAACTTTGTGGCAACAATTTAGTGAAGGCCCTTTCCTGTTTCAGCATGACAATGCCCCTGTGCACAAAGCGAGGTCCATACAGAAATCATGTGTCGAGATCTTGACTGGCCTGTGTGGAAGAACTTGACTGGCCTGCACAGTGCCCTGACCTCAACTCCATCGAATACCTTTGGGATGATTTGGAATGGCGACTGCGAGCCAGGCCTTGTAGCCCAACATCGGTGCCCAACCTCAACCTGTGGCTGAATGGAAGCAAGTACCCGCAGCAATGTTTCGACATCTAGTGGAAAGCCTTCCCAGAAGAGTTGTGGCTGTTATAGCAGCAAAGGGGGGACCAACTCCATATTAATGCCCATGATTTTGTGATAAGATGTTCGAGAGCAGGTGTCCACATATTTTTGGTCATATAGTGTAGTACTGCGAACAGGCGTGCGCGCAAGTGAATGTAGTTTGATGTAGGTTACAATCAAAGTTATTTGCTGCAGTATATTTATGAGTTCTGTGCTCAGCTCCTTTGCCGCCAATTGCTCTCAGTATATTATACAAAGCGTTGATATGGCAGAGGAAGACACAGTCATAACTGGAGTGCAGAGGCCTGCCCACCGTCCTGCCATAGATGGAGCCCCATCTGTGCAAAAGCCCACCATGCAATCTGTTTTTCGTCAATATAGCCGCACAGCACACTGAATATCCCATGTGCCCTTTCGTGCTTGGGAATCGTGAGACAGGACAAAATGTCCTCGTGAATAGCATCCCCTGACGTGTATAGCGAACAAAAGCCAATGCATGGGCATCTTGGCACTTCCAGCTAACGTCCATTTGGAGTGCATTAGCTGAGGAGTTTTGTCAGTTTCCTCTTGATTGCCAGCAATAGCATAAATGCTTTGTTCAACAGTATTATCTGACAAAGGTATTGATGTGAGTTTCTGTGCCTCTGCCTCCCCACACATTGTTTTCACCATATCAATTGCGGCCGGTAATATCAAAGTCTCTGCAATAGTGTGTGGTTTCATAGCATGGCAGGCCTAGCTATTCACATATGAATGTGTATATGTGACACACCACCTGGACTCTGTGTTATGTAGCAACATTTGAAATTGTGTTTTTTTACATTGGATAAAAGTAGAGACTCAGCTAGTTAAACAACAATGAACACAGTGCCAAATCATGTCGTTACTAACCTGCATGAATATGCTGGGAACTATCCAACCAGGTGCAATGTTAGCTAGCTAACATTAGGCTCTAACTAGAAAAACAAACGGCTCTGGGATACGAATTATAACGTTAGCTAGGGAGCCAGCCAGCTAAAGTTAGCTAACTAGCTAGCTAACAGTACACTTTAGCTTAAGACATGTAGCTAGCTATCTAGGTATACAATGAACCTAGCTAGACAAACAAAGTGTAAGATCACACACGTCACGTAACGCCAGCTAACAAGCCAGCCAGCTAACGTTAGCTAGTTAAACAACAATGAACACAGTCCCAAATAATGTTGTTCCTACCCTGTATGATTATGCTGGGAGCTAAGCAATTAGGTTCAATGTTAGCTAGCTAACATTAGGCTCTAATTAGAAAAGCAAAGAAAAGCTCTGGGATACGAATAATAACCTCAGCTAGGGAGCCAGTCAATGTAGCTAGCTAACGCTAGAATGTCTTGCCTTTATACATCATCATGCATGATGGACACATCTCCCTGTCAGGAATGCCATGCCACGGATGCACTTAGGTTGAAATGTAAATGGAGACAGATGTTTTCTCTTTAGCGATCATACTCTTATTCCACTGATTTCAAAACTTGATCCTCCAGAAAGTGGAGATCAACACTTATGCAGCTCCTCTACACAATACATTTTAAAAACACGTTTACAGGATTATCGACAGGATTACAGACTGACCAACTCAAATAGACAGATGCCTTCTATATAGCAGACCAATCTGAACTCCCCTCTTGGTATGTCTAGCCCACTCGTTATCTCAGCCAATCATGGCTAGTGGGAAGGTTGCTCACTTTTTCTGTGGCTTAACCATGGCTCATAATTTAACAATTGTATTTGTATTTACAGATGGCATACAGGTCTGTTATTAAGGCACATGAAGGTTCACATATACGAGAAGGCATTTCTAACAAAAACGCATCTTCATAAAAACATAACTTTAAAACGGCTCTCTTGTGAAGTTGTAACTTACGACATACACCTAGTTTCCTGAATCGGGACAGACACAGATATATATATATATATATATATATATATATATACATTCACTACCATTCAAAAGTTTGGCTTCACTTAGAAATGTCCTTGTTTTTGACACCATTCTCAATGTCATCAGTGAAGTGACGACTCTGGGATGCTGGCCTTCTAGGCAGAGTTGCAGAGAAAAAGCCATATCTCAGACTGGCCAATAAAAAGAAAAGATTAAGATGTGCAAAAGAACACAGACACTGGACAGAGGAACTCTGCCTAGAAGGTCAGCATCCCAGAGTCGCCTCTTCACTGTTGATGTTGAGACTGGTGTTTTGAGAGTAGTATTTAATAAAGTTGCCAGTTGAGGACTTGTGAGGCATCTGTTTCTTAAATGAGACACTCTAATGTACTTGTCCTCTTGTTCAGTTGTTCCTCCCACTCCTCTTTCTATTCTAGTTAGAGCCAGTTTGCGCTGTTCTGTGAAGGGAGTAGTACACAGGGTTGTAGGAGATCTTCCGTTTCTTGGCAATTTCTCTCATGGAATAGCCTTAATTTCTCAGAAGAATAGACTGATGAGTTTGATAAGAAAGGTCTTTGTTTCTGGACATTTTGAGCCTGTAATCGAACCCACAAATGTTGATGCTCCAGATACTCAACTCAAGGATCCCCAGCATTGCTCGCTCAAGCCACCATTAGTACGCACACCTGTCTTCCCCCCGTCACGCGCATCAGCGATCATTGGACTCACGTGGACTCAATTACTTGTGTCATTACCTTCCCTATATCTGTCTGTTCCCAAGCTCTGTTCCCTGCGTCTGGATTGATTGTCATATGTCCATGTTACCTGTGTTCTGACGCTGTTCCTGTCTTGTTCTATGTCTGTTCCCTATTAAAATGTTTGACTCCCCGTTCCTGCTTCTCCTCTCCAGCGTCACTCCTTACACATAGAGGGATAGATCACCCCCACAAGAAAAACAACTCATGGGTAGAGGCTGAAACACTAAGGGATGGATGGAGGCGAGACAAAACAACATTAAGAGTATTGTTATGAGTGGATATTTGCAACCGACTGCAAAATGACAGTAAATTACAAACTTTATAGGTTGGTTTTATTGATAAAACACTACTGAATTTCTTGTAAAGGTTATTGATGTTAGTGTCTCCATAGAGACCGAAACGTGAACTTGCAAAGCTTTTGGCTTTCCGTTGGTAAAGAGACACAAGAGGGAACTGATATGGGAGAGGGGAGACTGTGAGAGGGGGGGGAACAGTTTTACTGTAGCACATCCTAGACTTCTACAACCTCCCGCGGGGCGAATTTCACGCCTGTCCGACGATTCTTCATCTCTCACTGCAGTCCTACGTGGCCACCAACCAATAACCGACTCAAGAGCAAAGGCTCATGGGATACCTGTCCAGAGGCCTGGCTGTCAAAATAAAATAAAATAAAATTGTATTGTCATATACACATATTTAGCAGATGTTATTGCGGGTGTAGCGAAATGCTTGTGTTCCTAGCACAGTGCAGTAGTATCTAACAGTTCACAACAATACACAAATCCAAAAGTAAAATAATGTAGTGAATAAATATTAGGACATGCAATGTCAGAGTGGAATTGACTAAAATACTGTAGAATAGAATACAGTATATACATACAAGATGAGTAAAGCAGCATGTAAACATCATTAAAGTGACTAGTGTTCCATTATTAAAGTGGCCAGTGATTCCATGTCAGGCCCCCTCCCACCGCCTCCACTAGCCCCATAAACCCAACTGTAAAAGCTAGTAAGGCATGACAGTGGCCACCTCATCGCCTGTTGTTTGAGT
The DNA here is from genome assembly GCF_018296145.1 of Oncorhynchus tshawytscha. NCBI lineage: Eukaryota > Metazoa > Chordata > Actinopteri > Salmoniformes > Salmonidae > Oncorhynchus > Oncorhynchus tshawytscha. The sequence goes on along the minus strand of NC_056452.1, from coordinate 18,551,404 downwards.
TCTCTACCTCCTCCTTCCCTCCCTCCTCCATCCTCTGTGCAGTCCCATGGCACTTCAGACCCGAACTTCATTGGACTGTAAGTTCACAGGGGTCATCCATTTGTTTTGCGGCTCCTGTAGACCATCCAAGTCAGACAGAGGAGTACGGGGCTTGACACTGTGCTCGGTCGTGGCGAGAAGACTTCAGGCATATTATTCTAGCGTACACTACACTTGTTTTATGACATGTGGTTATGCATGTGTTCATAGAATAGTGAAGGGATGGTGGAAGCACGGTGAGCGGTGGTGACACGTTTATGGCTAAGAATGACATTACGTTCTCTATATGAACAGTAGCCTATAGTCGTCGACATGATACAATGCTATGTTCTTCAAAACAACGGGAGATTTAGGGAGAAACAGTTTCTCAACCCCTGTTATTTTTGATGCATCACCAAAGACAGAACAAATTATGACATGTTGATTGAGAATGCATTTCTCGGAAAAGAATGACCATGATGCCAGAGGAGTCTCATCCAAGGGCTCAACTTAGGATTGCCAACAGATCTGACATGCTATTTCTTCACAGTGAGCTCTGCCAAGAGATACAGTATGTACTTTAGTGATGCACACTGGAGATTTGGATACAGACCCAGCTTGATTTCAGCTAGCAGTCGTCATCGCTGGTCTTTTGGGAGTTGAAGGAAGTGTGACACTAGGCCCCGTGGACATTTGATCCTTCTCCAAAGATTCCAATGAACCCAACTTTCCAAACCTGTGACATGACATCCAGCTACAGAACAGCATACCATCCAAACCTGTGACATGACATCCAGCTACAGAACAGCATACCATCCAAACCTATAAAATGACATCCAGCTACAGAACAGCATACCATCCAAACCTGTAAAACGACATCCAGCTACAGAACAGCATATCATCCAAACCTGTGAAATGACATCCAGCTACAGAACAGCATATCATCCAAACCTGTGAATTGACATCCAGCTACAGAACAGCATACCATCCAAACCTGCAAAATGACATCCAGCTACAGAACAGCATACCATCCAAACCTGTGACATGACATCCAGCTACAGAACAGCATATCATCCAAACTTGGCCATACGGGTACAGTAGAGACAAAAGGTTCCATGAAGATAAACTCAAAAAACAGAGATCCAGATAGGAGGATGTTGCCAGTTGATGAAGACAACGCATCCAGAAAGGAATTAGAAAATGAGACCCCTCCCTCTGGCGCATGGTTTCCTGCTTTCCTTCTTTCCTGCTTTCCTTCTAAATCACTCTCTTTGTTTACAGAGTGATTTAGAGTGATTGGCAAATCCATTGAACAGCAGGGGATGTAGGCCTGAGGCTGTTGCTTGTAGGATGAGTTTAATGGACCTTTGAGAGGTCCTGGGAGGGAAGGAGTGTTTGGCGCAAGACTTGGGCGCTGACTCCCCCCCTTTCTCCCCTCTCAACCCATTTATCCCCCTTTCTCCCCATCTCTCCTCTTTCTCTCTTCTCTCTCATTTCTCACACTTATCCAAGGCCAAGAAGTTAGATTTCACCGGGAGTAGCAGTTTTATCCCCTTGTGACCTCACCGCCACTGTGTCTCAAGAGTAACCAAGTTTCCCAAGCCAATAGGAAAGTGATCAGTGTTTTCAGCAGCAGCATGGGCCACTATGAGGTCAGATATGCTTGATTGAGCTCTTCCCTCCAATCCCAATCTTTGAGGGTTTGGCAATGACCACTGACTGATCATGTCATTGGATGACATAGGTCTCTTTTTAGGGGGGGGTGCCGTGTTTCACGGACTTCTCTGCCAATCTTCTGAGGCAGTATTTAGTTTGACTGTTTGTATATGGTAAGACTTCACAGATCACAGGGTTCAATTCTCGGGCCAACTCTTTCCTCTGTATATCTCAATGATGTCGCTCTTGCTGCTGGCGATTCTTTGATCCACCTCTACGCTGACGACACCATGCTGTGTACATCTGGTCCTTCTTTGGACACTGTAGTTTTAACAAATCTCCAAATGAGCTTCAATGCCATACAACTCTCCTTCCGTGGCATCCAACTGCTCTGAAATGCTAGTAAAACTAAATGCATGTTCTTCAAACGATCGCTGCCCGCACCCGCCCGCCCGACTAGCATCACTACTCTGGACGGTTCTGACTTAGAATATGTGGACAACTACAAATACCTAGGTGTCTGGTTAGACTGTAAACTCTCCTTCCAGACACACATTAAGCATCCCCAATCCAAAGTTAAATCTAGAATCGGCATCCTATTTTCGCAACAAAGCCTCCTTCACTCATGCTGCCAATCATACCCCCGTAAAACTGACTATCCTACCGATCCTTGACTTCAGCGATGTAATTTACAAAATAGCCTCTAACACTCTACTCAACAAATTGGATGCAGTCTATCACAGTGCCATCTGTTTTGTCACCAAAGCCCCATATACTACCCACCACTGCAACCTGTATGCTCCCGTTGGCTGGCCCTCGCTTCATATTTGTCACCAAACCCACTGGCTCCAGGTGATCTATAAGTCTTTGCTAGGTATAGCTCAGCCTTATCTCAGCTCACTGGTCACCATAGCAACACCCACCCGTAGCACGTGCTCCAGCAGGTATATTTCATTGGTCATCCCCAATGCCAACATCACTTTGGCCGCCTTTCCTTCCAGTTCTCTTCTGCCAATGACTGGAACGAATTGCAAAAATCACTGAAGTTGGAGACTTATATCTCCCTCACTAACTTTAACCTGTTGAGTGTAGGGGGCAGAATTTTGATGTTTGGATGAAAAATGTACCCAAATGAAATTGCCTATTTCTCAGGCCCAGAATCTAGAATATGCATATAATTGTCAGATTAGGATAGAAAATACTCTAAAGTTTCCAAAACTGTCAAAATATTGTCTGTGAGTATAACAGAACTGATATTGCAGGAGAAAACCTGAGGAAAATCCAACCCGGAAGTGCTGTTTTTCCTGAAAGGTCTCTGTTCCATTGCCTGCCTTCACTCCATTTAAACAAATATCAACCCGATTCCTTTTCCTATGGCTTCCCCATAGATATAGCTTCAGGCTTTTATTTTGAAAAATGAGCGAGAAAGATCACATCGTGTCATTGTATGGCTGGGTGCCAGCAGCGTTTTGCATGTGCAACAGCTTGGAGCAGACATGTTCTCTCTCTCTCTCCTATTGAAGAAGCTACAGTCCCGGTTGAAATCTTATCGATTATATATTTTAAAAACAACCTGAGGATTGATTATAAAAAACATTGTTTCTACGAACTTTACGGATACTATTTGGAATTTGCGTGGTCGTGAACGCTCGAGCCTGTGGATTTCTGAACATAACGTGCCAACCAAATGGAGGTATTTTGGATATAAAAATAATCTTTATGGAACAAAAGGAACATTTATTGTGTAACTGGGCGTCTCGTGAGTGCAAACATCTGAAGATCATCAGAGGTAAGCGATTCATTTTATTGCTTTTCTGACTTTCGTGACCAATCTACTTGGCTGCTAGCTGTTTGTAATGTTTTGTCTACTGAGAGATGTCCTTACATAAACGCTTGGTATGCTTTCGTCTAAAATCTTTTTTGAAATCTAACATGCCAGGTGGATTAACAACAAGCGACGCTGTGTTTTGCTATATTGCACTTGTGATTTCATGAAAATTAAATATTTTTAGTAATTTAATTTGAATTTGGCGCTCTGTAATTCAACGGATTTTGACGAAAAGGATCCCGGTAACGGGATGGGTGCATCAAGAAGTTATAAGCGTCAGTTGTCAGAGCAATTTACCGATCGCTGCAGCTGTACACAGCCCATCTGTAAATAGCCCATCCAACCAACTACCTACCTCATCCCCATATTTGTTTTTGTTTTTCTACTCTTTCTCACACCAGTATTTCTACTTGCACATCCTCATCTGCACATATATCACTTCAGTGTAAATTGCTAAATTGTAATTACCTTGCCACTATTGGCCTATTTATTGCCTTACCTCCTTACTTCATTTGCGCACACACTGTATACAGATTTTTATATTGTGTTATTGACTGTATGTTTGTTTATCCCATGTGTAACTCTGTGTTGTGGTTTTTGTCGCACTGCTTTGCTTTATCTTGGCCAGGTTGCAGTCGTAAATGAGAACTTGTTCTCAACTGGCCTACCTGGTTAAATAAAGGTGAAATAAAAATCACATACAAAACCTAACACACTTATCATTAGTAACACAAGTCTGTGAAGGCTTTTGAAGTTGGCAGTTTGAGGCCATTTTTCATAGATCGTTTTTAAAAAATCGCACTGGAAAGAGGGAGAGAACCTTACTTCAAATAGTGGTGGTCAGAGCTGTGTGTTATAATAACATTCAAACTTTCCATACATTATCTCTAAACACACAATCATCACATATGTGAATTGTGGAGACCCAGTTGAAAGGATTTAAATGTGTCACATTAGCCTGTGAATGGGGTACAATTCACCCTGGTTTAGGCCAGTGGGTCAGTGTACCAGTACTTTAGAAGTCATACCGTTTTGTGAGGCATTATAAGAATCCTGGACAAGCGTCTTTGTTTAGTCTCCAACTGGATGAGGCTCCGATTGAGAGATGAGCACCTATAGACTACACAAACTATCAACAATGCCATGCCTGGCATTACATCATCAGCAATCCATATGTTACCACCTCCATGAGCCTTGTCAGCAGTTGATGTTACTCTTCAATAACACAAACACCGAAGCAAATCAGGGGGAGGTAGATGGTAGATGTTCATGCTCCCCTGTCCTCAGTGATTCTCTCCTGAGTGATTCTCTCCTGTGATTCTCTCCACGGAACTACAGGATGTAGTTTTAGAACCCAGCCCAAGCCTGTGGTTGACCAATTAGAATTCTTTGCAATAATACTGGGCAGTGGCCAAATAACAAGTATCCTATTTCAGATTCAATGTATAAACAATTTGGACCAATGACAACTTGTCATGTAGCTATGAGTCCCGATTGAAATTCCTCCCATGTCTCTAACCCATTGATATTACAGAAAAAACATTATTTCCATTGATCATTAGTACTCTATTAACCTCTTGTACTCTGCGTTGTGTATTTACCTTCAAAATATTCTTACACTCTTACTTAAAATGTATTTTTAGAAAAAGATGAAAAAAATAGACAAAAATAGAAAACAGCAGTAAGCATAAAATCCTTCACATTAAACACCTTGCATTTCTATAAAACACAAAGGACATATTTTACTTGCTGTTACAATAAGAAATAGATTTCAAACAAAGTTATAGAAAATAAGTATTAACAGGGGTAATGTTGATGTCCCTGACGATTGCTACCACATCCTGTATTAGGAGGAAACTCACACAAAACATAATTGTCTACAAGACAGTAACATTCAATCGTCCTATTGGCAAGGTAATCATTCACCAAGTCCTTTAAAAGTGATCAGCTCTTCCACACTGGCATCAGTCCCACATTTTTTATTTAGTTATTTTTATTTCACCTTTAATTAACTAGGAAGGCAAGTTGAGAGCAAGTTCTCATTTACAATTGCGACTTGGCCAAGATAAAGCAAAGCAGTTCGACACCTACAACAACCCAGAGTTACACATGGAGTAAAACAAACATACAGTCAATAATACAGTAGAAAAATAAGTCTATATACAATGTGAGCAAATGAGGTGTGATAAGGGAGGTAAAAGGCAAAAAAAGGCCATGGTGGCAAAGTAAATAGAATATAGCAAGTAAAACACTGGAATGGTAGATTTGCAGTGGAAGAATGTGCAAAGTAGAAATAAAAATAATACATACATACTGTAGATAACCATTAGAAGTGATGTTCTGACAGTCTGCCGGCAGTGAGGAATTGTTCTTCTGTTCCACAGGTTGATGAGGACTTCTCTAATGAACACTTCACCGTTGATCTTGTATCATTTCAGGTACATTCCTTGGGTCAAGGGATATTACTACAGCTTCAGAAGATAGATTCTCATAACCTGTAACAAAGGAAACAAAAAAGTGAAAGTAACATGTCCTGGTTTTCATGAAAACGTTGGACATTTCACCTAGATATCCCCAATATGATGACTGCCGTGTACAACATAGAAGCTTATCAGGTTCTGATCCTCTTACTATGCTTCTTTTTAAGGGTACAGCCTTAATATCTTTTTATTAAGGGTACAGTCTTAATCTTTTTTTCCCTCAGCATTCTACACACAATAATCCATAATGACAAAGCGAAAACAGGTTTTTAGAAATTTTTGCAATTGTATTAAAAATAAAAAACAGAAATACCTTCTTTACTTAAGTATTCAGACCCTTTGCTATGAGACTCGAAATTGAGCTCAGGTGCATCCTGTTTCCATTGATCATCCTTGAGATGTTTCTACAACTTTATTGGAGTCCACTTGTGGTCAATTCAATTGATTGGACATGATTTGGAAAGGCACACACCTGTCTATATTTGGTCCCACATGTGACACAAAAACCAAGCCATGAGGTCGAAGGAATTGTTCGTAGAGCTCCAAGACTGGAGCAGGGACTAGAAGAATAGTCAGGATTGAGGGAAAGATGAATGGAGAAAAGTACAGAGAGACCTTTGATTGAAACCTGCTCAGAGCGCTCTAGGACCTCAGACTGGGGCAAAGATTCTCCTTGCACCAGGACAACGACCCGAAGCACACAGCGAAGATGAAGCAGGTGTGGCTTCGGGACAAGTCTCTGAATGTCCTTGAGTGGCCCACTCCCCAAATACAGGTTCTCCAAGCTTGTAGCGTCATACTCAAGAAGACTCAAGGCTGTAATCGCTGCCAAAGTGCTTCAACAAAGTACTGAGTAAAGGATCTGAATACTTATGCAAATGTGATATTTCTGTTTTTATTTGTTTATTTTTTTGGCAAAAAAATCTAAAAACCTGTTTTTGCTTTCTCATTATGTCATTATATTCATTAATTTTAGAATAAGGCTGTAATGTAACAAAATGTGTAAAAAGTCAAGGGGTCTGAATACTTTCCGAATGCAGTATGTATCGGGGTCAGGCGGCTAGGCATCAGGATATATGACAAATAGAGTAGCGGCACCGTATATGATGATTGTATGTGAGTGTGAGTGTGAGTATGAGTGTGTGTGTAGAGTCTGTGTGAATATGAGTGCATGTTAAGTGTGTGTTGGAGCAAATTAAGTGTGTGTGTGTGTGTGTTTGCGTGTGCGGGCGTCCGTTGAACTTACAATATGACAGCACGTGAATGACAGACGTCAGCCGGCCTTCGTCCACACTGGCATCTGGAAATGTCCATTGGGCCCCCGCTGTGTGTGTTGGAGTGTCAGTTTGTGTGAGTGAGTGTGCAGAGTCCTGTGAGTATGCATAGAGTCAGTGCAATGGCTTGGGGACAGTTTCACGGGCATTTATATCACCTGATATAGAAGTCCTGGATAGCAGGGAGCTCGGCCACAGTGATGTACTGGGCTGTCCAGACTACCCTCTGTCGTGCCATGCGATCGAGGGCGGTGCAGTTGCCACATCAACCGGTGATGCAGCCAGTCAAGACGCTCTCAATTGTGCAGCTGTAGAACCTTTTGAGGAGTGAAGGGCTCATGTCAAATCTTTTCAACCTCCTGAGGGGGAAGAGGCTCTGCATTGTTCCACTTGATGAGTGTATCATTCATTCTGGTTTAACCAGGCTAAGGCAGAGCACATCTTTTGAACAACAGCATCAGAGAGAAAACAGGCTAATCAGAGGAAGGCATCGTCTGGGATGACCTGTCATCCGTGAGCTTTCATCACATGGTCAGGGTCCTGAGCGTGGCTTTTCTCTTTGCTGTGTTCCGCCTGTCTCCTTCACTTGGTGAAATTCCCAAGAGCACTGACAAAATAAGCAAAATTCCTTCTTCCTCGGACATCTGCTACAGTTTTCCTTGGAAAACGAGAGCTGGCTGGACATTCCACCATTGTTTTTTCTTTGTTCAGCTCACCAGAGAGAAAATAAAGATATAACAAACACTGTCTACCCGGCTAGTAGCTGCCTGAGTAAAATAACCTAACCCCCCATATCGTAAGGAAACAGCACTGTCAAACACATCACATTTTATTAAAAGATTCGACAATTACTGATATAGTCATTAGAAACGTTCTATTAGCTTCATGTCATTCTAACAATGACATTCTTAGTCTAAAAAGTAGAAAGAAAAACCCCCAAGTTGGATGGAAGTTCAGAGTGCCGCCTTCGTTAAATATCAAAAAATATGTTGTTACAGAAACGCACCGCCCGCTGTTACTAAAACATAGTGTTCTTCCCCTCGGTGTTATTTCAATTGCAGCCAAACTACTACAACAATCACACCGAGGCAATCGTTTCTCGATTAGTCGCGGCGAGGGCAAGGTTTGTTCAAACCCTTGGTTTGTTGGGGCAACACAGTAGGGGAGAGAGGGGTAAGTTGAGCCAAAGGGGTAAGTTGAGCCGCCTTTGTTTCTAGAAAACCATACATAAAACGTATAATTTCACCAGAATCTAAGGAAGAGGTCATCATTTCATGGAGTCTTTGAAGGAAGAAACCACATGGAAAAAGTTAGGTAAAAAAATGTATTTTCATCAAGTCTATATGCTTCAATATGAGATCCTAAACCTAGTATGAAAGTGCATACTTGTAGCTGTGTGGGCTAATATAGTCAAAATGTTTGCCTTGTGGTAAGTTCAGCCAGAGGCAATGGGGTACGTTTAGCCAAAGGCAAGTTGAGCAAACTGTGTTCTTCCCAAGTGTAATGCAATGGGATATGAAGTAGCAACAGTGCTTGTTGGGTGTTAACTCAGAATATCGAAATAGTTTCTGTTAAAGTTCCAAGAATATTTGTTAGGTTGCGGCAAATGTTCCCAAAACACAAAACCTGTCCAGTTGGGCTGACATTCAGATGATTTATTTGATGTTGCAAGAATGCTGACATAACAGTCTTTCTGAGTTCTATAAAGGTTCCCAGAACATTTAATTAAGTTGTGGGAACAGTGTGAATATATTACAAGACATAGGTTCCCAAAACACAAATTATACTGTTGTGATGACATTCATTTCAATGTTTAGGTTAGGTTGCACAGGATATTCCTATAGTGTTTTAAGAATGTTGACATAACACCTGGTCTAAAATATTTAAAGGTTCCCAGAACATTTAATTAAGTCATGGGAGTTGTCTGGATGTTGTAAGAATATTCTTGTGATATTCACAAATGTTGCACAGAACATTCCCACAATGTTGCAGAATGTACCACCATTTCCAAATAAGTCTGATTGTATGATGTTCATAGCATATTTGTTTTAGGTTTAAATGGGATCGGTATCCCCCCCCGTGTGATGGTTGAGCTAACGTGCACTAATGTGATTAGCATGACGTTGTAAGTAACAAGAACATTTCCCAGGACATAGACATGTCTTAATATGGGCAGAAAGCTTAAATTCTTGTTAATCTAACTGCACTTTCCAATTTACAGTAGCCATTACAGTGAAAAGATACCCTGCTATTGTTTGAGGAGAGTGCACAACAACAAAAACATTTATCACGGCAACTGGTTTGATACATTCACCTCTGAAGGTAAATAAAGTACTTACATTCAGTAATCCTGCTCTGATTTGTCATCCTGAGGGTCCCAGAGATAAAATGTAGCATAGTTTTGTTTGATGAAATTCATTTTTATATTCAAATGTAGGAATTGGTTTCTACTCTGTTCAAAACGCATGTTTTTTTCTTTTGTATTATCTTTTACCTGATCTAATGTGTTATATTCTTCTACATTCATTTCACATTTCCACAAACTTCAAAGTGTTTCCTTTCAAATGGTATCAAGAATATGCATATCCTTACTTCAGGTGCTGAGCTACAGGCAGTTTGATTTGGATATGTCATTTTAGGCGTAAATTGAAAAAACCTTTCTATTAATTTTTACTAAGATTTTTACGAAGAGTATTATTAATTAATTGACTATGGCTTTTCAAGTCGCCCAGCAGTACTATTTGCAGAGTTAGTTTTAGATAAATGTTGTGATTTTTCAGCCATTTATTTTTGTTATCTGCATGTGTGACATAACTCCACCAGTCGTATTTACTATATCATTAACCAAGATTATACAGTTAAAAACGTTTCAATGCTTTAATATTTAATACTTTTAGGCCTACAAATTCATATTCGTTATATAAATAGCCCCAATTAATTTTGTCTGACTTGCTCAGTGTAGGCAGGCAATAAATAAACAGTTAAGCTAGGATATGACTAAATAATCATTCAGGCTGATTTTTCCACAAATATGCAAGTATTTACATTTCCATGGTAGCAAGAGTTTATTTAAAAATTTTTTTTACATTTTTATTTCACCTTTATTTAACCAGGTAGGCTAGTTGAGAACAAGTTCTCATTTGCAACTGCGACCTGGCCAAGATAAAGCATAGCAGTGTGAACAGACAACACAGAGTTACACATGGAGTAAACAATTAACAAGTCAATAACACAGTAGAAAAAAAAGGGGGAGTCTATATACATTGTGTGCAAAAGGCATGAGGAGGTAGGCGAATAATTACAATTTTGCAGATTAACACTGGAGTGATAAATGATCAGATGGTCATGTACAGGTAGAGATATTGGTGTGCAAAAGAGCAGAAAAGTAAATAAATAAAAACAGTATGGGGATGAGGTAGGTGAAAATGGGTGGGCTATTTACCGATAGACTATGTACAGCTGCAGCGATCGGTTAGCTGCTCAGATAGCAGATGTTTGAAGTTGGTGAGGGAGATAAAAGTCTCCAACTTCAGCGATTTTTGCAATTTGTTCCAGTCACAGGCAGCAGAGAACTGGAACGAAAGGCGGCCAAATGAGGTGTTGGCTTTAGGGATGATCAGTGAGTTACACCTGCTGGAGCGCGTGCTACGGATGGGTATTGCCATCGTGACCAGTGAACTGAGATAAGGCGGAGCTTTACCTAGCATGGACTTGTAGATGACCTGGAGCCAGTGGGTCTGGCGACGAATATGTAGCGAGGGCCAGCCGACTAGAGCATACAGGTCGCAGTGGTGGGTGGTATAAGGTGCTTTAGTGACAAAACGGATGGCACTGTGATAAACTGCATCCAGTTTGCTGAGTAGAGTGTTGGAGGCAATTTTGTAGATGACATCGCCGAAGTCGAGGATCGGTAGGATAGTCAGTTTTACTAGGGTAAGTTTGGCGGCGTGAGTGAAGGAGGCTTTGTTGCGGAATAGAAAGCCGACTGTAGATTTGATTTTCGATTGGAGATGTTTGATATGAGTCTGGAAGGAGAGTTTACAGTCTAGCCAGATACCTAGGTACTTATAGATGTCCACATATTCAAGGTCGGAACCATCCAGGGTGGTGATGCTGGTCAGGCGTGCGGGTGCAGGCAGCGAACGGTTGAAAAGCATGCATTTGGTTTTACTAGCGTTTAAGTGCAGTTGGAGGCCACGGAAGGAGTGTTGTATGGCATTGAAGCTTGTTTGGAGGTTAGATAGCACAGTGTCCAAGGACGGGCCGGATGTATATAGAATGGTGTCGTCTGCGTAGAGGTGGATCAGGGAATCGCCCGCAGCAAGAGCAACATCATTGATATATACAGAGAAAAGAGTCGGCCCGAGGATTGAACCCTGTGGCACCCCCATAGAGACTGCCAGAGGACCAGACAGCATGCCCTCCGATTTGACACACTGAACTCTGTCTGCAAAGTAGTTGGTGAACCAGGCAAGGCAGTCATCCGAAAAACCGAGGCTACTGAGTCTGCCGATAAGAATATGGTGATTGACAGAGTCGAAAGCCTTGGCAAGGTCGATGAAGACGGCTGCACAGTAATGTCTCTTATCGATGGCGGTTATGATATCGTTTAGTACCTTGAGCGTGGCTGAGGTGCACCCGTGACCGGCTCGGAAACCAGATTGCACAGCGGAGAGGTACGGTGGGATTCGAGATGGTCAGTGACCTGTTTGTTGACTTGGCTTTCGGAGACCTTAGATAGGCAGGGCAGGATGGATATAGGTCTGTAACAGTTTGGGTCCAGGGTGTCTCCCCCTTTGAAGAGGGGGATGACTGCAGCAGCTTTCCAATCCTTGGGGATCTCAGACGATATGAAAGAGAGAGGTTTTGCAGAGGTTTTGCAGCTCTTTCAGAACATCTGCTATCTGGATTTGGGTAAAGGAGAACCTGGAGAGGCTTGGGCGAGTAGCTGCGGGGGGGGGCGGAGCTGTTGGCCGAGGTTGGAGTAGCCAGGCGGAAGGGATGGCCAGCCATTGAGAAATGCTTGTTGAAGTTTTCGATAATCATGGATTTATCGGTGGTGACCGTGTTACCTAGCCTCAGTGCAGTGGGCAGCTGGGAGAAGGTGCTCTTCTTCTCCATGGACTTCACAGTGTCCCAGAACTTTTGGGAGTTGGAGCTACAGGATGCAAATTTCTGCCTGAAGAAGCTGGCCTTAGCATTCCTGACTGACTGCGTGTATTGGTTCCTGACTTCCCTGAACAGTTGCATATCGCGGGGACTATTCGATGCTATTGCAGTCCGCCTGCTTACTTTCTATTGAAATGTATTGTAGTGAGATCATTTCTTTATTTTTGGATATGAATACCTAGTATGTCCTTGTCACAGTCAGACCATTTTATTGGTAAACTACATGATAATGTAAAAGTTGTATTTTTTTGACCCAATATATGATATTGTGCAATTATCATAGTTTGGTTGTAATCCAGAGAGGATATGGAAATAATCTAGATCCTCTATGAGGCTGTGAAGGGATCCAGATGGTGGATTAAATATAAAACACAACGTACACCCACACACGCACACACGCACGCACACACGCACACACACACACATGCATACAGACACACACATACGCACGCACGCACGCACACACACACACAAACACACACCCGCACCCACACCCACACACACACACACACACAGACATATAAATGCACACACACACACACAAACACACACAGACACACACACACACACACACACACACACACACACACACACACACACACACACACACACACACACACACACACACACACACACACACACACACACAGACATATACATGCATACACAAACACACACACACATACACACGCATACAGACACACACACACGCACGCACATACGTACACACACAGGCCCAGACGGCATCCCCAGCAGCACCCTCAGAGCATGCGCAGACCAGCTGGCCGGTGTGTTTACGGACATATTCAATCAATCCCTATACCAGTCTGCTGTTCCCACATGCTTCAAGAGGGCCACCATTGTTCCTGTTCCCAAGAAAGCTAAGGTAACTGAGCTAAACGACTACCGCCCCGTAGCACTCACTTCCGTCATCATGAAGTGCTTTGAGAGACTAGTCAAGGACCATACACTACAGCTCGGCATTCAACACCATAGTACCCTCCAAGCTCGTCATCAAGCTCGAGACCCTGGGTCTCGACCCCGCCCTGTGCAACTGGGTACTGGACTTCCTGACGGGCCGCCCCCAGGTGGTGAGGGTAGGCAACAACATCTCCTCCCCGCTGATCCTCAACACTGGGGCCTCACAAGGGTGCGTTCTGAGCCCTCTCCTGTACTCCCTGTTCACCCACGACTGCGTGGCCACGCACGCCTCCAACTCAATCATCAAGTTTGCGGACGACACAACAATGGTAGGCTTGATTACCAACAACGCCGAGACGGCCTACAGGGAGGAGGTGAGGGCCCTCGGAGTGTGGTGTCAGGAAAATAACCTCACACTCAACGTCAACAAAACTAAGGAGATGATTGTGGACTTCAGGAAACAGCAGAGGGAACACCCCCCTATCCACATCCATGGAACAGTAGTGGAGAGGGTAGCAAGTTTTAAGTTCCTCGGCATGCACATCACAGACAAACTGAATTGGTCCACTCACACAGACAGCATTGTGAAGAAGGCGCAGCAGCGCCTCTTCAACCTCAGGCGGCTGAAGAAATTCGGCTTGTCACCAAAAGCACTCACAAACTTCTACAGATGCACAATCAAGAGCATCCTGGCGGGCTGTATCACCGCCTGGTACGGCAACTGCTCCGCCCTCAACCGTAAGGCTCTCCAGAGGGTAGTGAGGTCTGCTCAACGCATCACCGGGGGCAAACTACCTGCCCTCCAGGACACCTACACCACCCGATGTTACAGGAAGGCCACAAAAGATCATCAAGGACATCAACCACCCGAGCCACTGCCTGTTCACCCCGCTATCATCCAGAAGGCGAGGTCAGTACAGGTGCATCAAAGCTGGGACCGAGAGACTGAAAAACAGCTTCTATCTCAAGGCCATCAGACTGTTAAACAGCCACCACTAACATTGAGTGGCTGCTGCCAACACACTGACACTGACACTGACTCAACTCCAGCCACTTTAATAATGGGAATTGATGGGAAATGATGTAAATATATCACTAGCCACTTTAAACAATGCTACCTTATATAATGTTACTTACCCTACATTATTCATCTCATATGCATACGTATATACTGTACTCTATATCATCGACTGCATCCTTATGTAATACATGTATCACTAGCCACTTTAACTATGCCACTTTGTTTACATACTCCTCTCATATGTATATACTGTACTCGATACCATCTACTGTATCTTGCCTATGCTGCTCTGTACCATCACTCATTCATATATCCTTATGTACATATTCTTTATCCCCTTACACTGTGTATAAGACAGTAGTTTTGGAATTGTTAGTTAGATTACTTGTTGGTTATTACTGCATTGTCGGAACTAGAAGCACAAGCATTTCGCTACACTCGCATTAACATCTGCTAACCATGTGTATGTGACAAATAAAATTTGATTTGATTTGATTTCACACACACACACACACACACACACACACACACACACACACACACACACACACACACACACACACACACACACACATACACGCACACACAACCACAAGCTCAGTTGTTCAACAGTTGTTCTAATCCCCAAGCCCAACTCAAGAGTAGACTTGATGTGTGAATGCATATATCGTTGTAGCTGTTTGAGAAGGCATGCCAAATCGAGCAGGAAGGGGAAGATTTGATTACAGTAACCAATGTATAGTCCTAGCTGATGGAACTCGGATACCCCCCTTCCCCCCAACACACACACATGCTGGTCCTCCATTGTGATCCTTCTTCCCAGACACTTCTGTGCATTCGGACTGTTTGATCATTTTGTGTGAACGAATTAAATTATGTTTCAAATGTCATATGAATGAAATGAAAATGTAATGTGTCTCTATATCACCTTCAAATGTGAATAGCCATTAAATCTGGAGAGAAACATAATGGGGATTTATTGCAATTAGCTTTCTTATGGTTTAAGGAACTACACATTTGCATGCTGAGAATGTTGTGGTAATATTAAATAATACTTTATCGTAACATCTTCTGAATGTTCTTGAAATGTTCTGAGGACTTTCCAAGGTAAAGTAAAATGCATATTGTGTGAACATCAATGGAATATTATGTTAAACTTAAAATAAATATGCTATGAAGGTCATACGAACTGAATTATTTGTGGAACATTATGCAACATTGTGGAAATGTTCTGTGCAACCTACACTGAACAAAAATATAAATGCCACATGAAACAATTTCAAAGATTTTACTGAGTTACATTTCATATAAGGAAATCATTCAATTGAAATACATTTATTAGGCCCTATTCTGTGGATTTCACTGGGCAGGGGTGCAGCCATGGGTGGGCCTTGGAGGACATAGGCCCACCCACTTGGAAGCCAGCCAATCATAATGAGTTTTTCCCCACAAAAAGGCTTTATTACAGAGAGAAATACTCCTCAGTTTCATTAGCTGTCTGGGTGGCTGGTCTCAGATGATCCCGCAGGTAAAGAAATTGGTTGTGAAGGTCCTGGGCTGGCGTGGTTACACGTGGTCTGTGAGGCCAGTTGGACGTACTGCCAAATTCTCAAAAGAAAATTTTATTATCTGGCAACAGCTCTGGTGGACATTCCTGCAGTCAACATGCCAATTACGTCGCTTTCCCTCAAAATGAAATCTGTGACATTGTGTTGTGTGAAAAAACTGCACATTTTAGTGGCCTTTTATTGTACCCAGAACAAGGTACACCTGTGTAATGATCATGCTGTTAAAGCAGCTTCTTGATATTCCACAACTGTCAGGTGTATGGGTTATTTTGGCAAAGGAGATTATTTTGGCAAAGGAGAAATGCTCAGTAAGAGGGATGTACATTTTTTTGAGAAATTAGCTTTTTGTGCGTATGGAACATTTCTGGAATCTTTTATTTCAGCTCATGAAACATGGGACCAACACTTTGCATGTTGTGTTTATATTTTTGTTCAGTATAACTTTAACATTGTATGAATGTCATCGCAACTGAGCATATTTTCAGTTTTGGGAACCTACTGTATCTCTTGTAATGTATCCACACTGTTCCCCCAACCTAATGAAAACATTCTGGGAACATTTAAAGACCAGACTAAATCTATTCTGGGAATGTTCTTGTAACATCAGGTGAATTTCTTTTGCAACCTAAAAGAAACTTGTATAACCATCCGCACGACTGGACAGTTTGTGTTTTGGGAACATATATTTTGTGATGTCCCCACAATGTACCCACCAGACTGTTCCCACAACCTAATTAAACGTTCTGGGAACCTGTAAAGAACAGACAATGTGTTCTGGGAACATTCTTGCAAAATCAGGTGAGTGTTTTATACAATTATTGTATGAACATCAGCACGACTGGACAGTTTTTACATTATGAGAATACCTGCCACAACCTAACAAATGTTCTGGGAAATTTCACAGAATCAATTTTGGTTTGCTGGGAAAATATTACTGGAACATTGTGTTATTACATTACCAGGAAACCTAATGAGAACGTTTGGGGAACGTTCTTTGGTGGTTGTTACAGATGTTCTGCACAACATTTAAGTGAATGTTATGAGAACATTCTAAGGTTATGTAATTTAAGACATGAAAAAAATATTTTGATCATTTATGTTATCATCCTAATGTTATATAAAACCGTAACTAGATCTTTATGGGAGTCTTAGTTAACGTTCTGGGAATGTTCCCGGTTTGTTGGGCTTAGCCTGTGTTAAAAGATGCGTTAAAATGACTAAAAGACAAAAAACCTGATTGTGATAGTGTTGAATTGTGTTTGGGAAATTAAGATGGACAGAAATGTGTAGGTAACTTAACTTACCCTGTCCCGCGACTCAACTTACCCCATACCCGGGGTAAGTTCTGCCAAGAGGCCACTTTTTTTGGACATGTTTTCAAAACCGTAATGTTGACATGAATTGGTCAGAGGAATTCCTGAGGTTATCTTCTGAATGTTGATTGGTCAACCAAAGTGTTGTTTTTTTTCAGCAAAAAGTCATGCTTCAAATGTAATATTCGGCTGAACTGTATGATGGTGTTTTTGGTGTTGCATGAATTCGTGGCAGCAGTAAGGAGCTCAGGGCCTTACTCGTGCTGTGAAGTGACCAGCGTTTCACCTTGGAGCAGAAGCCAACGTGCAGGTTGGTTTTCCAGCAATACTCCAACTCACTCACATTCCATCTCACAAAAATCCAGCTTCACCTCAATTAGTGGGGAGCCTGGTAACCGCATGCTTCATTACTCCGGTATTAGAGTCCAGCAGCACCCCCATAGACATTCCCAAGACGGCACCTTGCAGCAATTTGTTCCTAATGAGACATGACTGTATTGTATGCCTGGAGCATGGGGCTTCCCAGTCAAATGAACGGGCCTATTAGTAGTGGGTAACCCAATAGGGAAGAGCACAGTTCATACAGAAGAGATAGGGTACAGAGTGTGCGTCCACCAGCTGAATACCCATCCAGCTCCATGGTAAACCCATCTCTGCAAACCGTCTTTATTTTTCTTGTTAAATCTAGCACCTGAAAATAAATGCATACATTTAACAGGTTTGTATGACACCAAACACACTATGGGAAACCAGCCACAGTGGCATCAGTGTCTATCTGGCTGTGAAGTACAGCCAGATAGACCTGACCTCCTGTATACAATGATTGTGGAGTCTTTTGAGTTAGGCCTGTCTTCTCCACCACAGCCCGCAGCCTATGGAAGTGTTTGTCTCTCTCCTCTCCACTTCGTGATTGTCTGCCGTTACGATGTGCATCTGTCAGAAGGAAGGCTGGTTATAGGTCTTGCCGGAGCTGTATACTTTACGCTGTTAGAATGTCGGCTGCCAGGACACGAGGTTAACACTGGAGAATGTGATGTAAATCATCTCTCTCTCTCTCTCTCTCTCTCTGTCTCTCTCTCTCTGTCTCTCTCTCTCTCTGTCTCTCTCTCTCTCTCTGTCTCTCTCTCTGTCTCTCTTTCTCTCTCTCTCTCTCTCTCTCTCTCTCTCTCTCTCTCTCTCTCTCTCTCTCTCTCTGTCTCTCTCTCTCTCTGTCTCTCTCTCTCTCTGTCTCTCTCTCTCTCTCTCTCTGTGTCTCTCTCTCTCTCTCTGTCTCTCTCTCTCTCTCTCTCTGTCTCTCTCTCTCTCTCTGTCTCTGTCTCTCTCTCTCTGTCTCTCTCTCTCTCTCTGTCTCTGTCTCTCTCTCTGTCTCTCTCTCTGTCTCTCTCTCGCTCTATCTCTCTCTCTATCTCTCTCTCTCTCTCTCTCTCTCGCTCTATCACTCTCTCTCACTCTCTCTGCCTCTTTTGTTCTTTCTGCCCTCTCTCCCTATCTCCATCTCTCCCCTCCACACTCTGACTCTCTCTTGCTCACTCTCCGGCTCTACCTCCATCTCTCTTCCTCCTTCCTCTTTTGATATTTCTGATTTCCAACCAATCTTCCCTCTAACTTCCCGGATCCCTCTCTTTTACGCGCCCCGGTGGCCATTTTAAATTCTCAAGGACATAAGTCTGCCGGCTTTTGTCTTGGCTACCTTCATGACAGACAGTGAAAATAAGCTGTCCCAGATCACAGATCACATAAAGCCACGTTTGGCTTTTCTTAAAATGCACATCAACCCCTTTTTTACTGGTTCCCTTCTCATCTTACACCCTGACTTGTGGACTCGGAGAGGGAAGCAGGGGATGACATTAGGCCTAACGCTAGCCCCTCCGTCCCAGTAAAACAAATAGGGCTAAATAGAGACACAGAGCACGTCATAAACACTCAGAGTTCCATGAACTGAGCAGTCGCCTGAGAGGGTCCTGAACACAGCCGTCTAAGAGGGTCGAGGGGTTCAGACAGTAAGGGTTCTGTGAAATTCACAAAGGTGATGGGTTTTCCGGTTCATTTCATGATTATCACCTTCAGCTGATCTCTGGGATCATTGCTTTGCATGCCTGTTGATGTATTGATGATGCAACATTTCAGAAGAAATTGACCCTTCGCTTAGTGTATAAAAAAGCAAGCATAAAAAAGTAAGCAAATCTCTGATCCCACCATCTCCTGTCGTTGTGCAAGGCACTTAACAACCAAGTAGAATACCTGTTAGGCAACTGTATAAAACACGTGGTCATCCTTCAGTCTGGAGAGCTACTGGGTGTGCAGGCTTTCGATCTAGCCCTGCTCGAACACGTCAGTTTATCAAGGTCCGGTTGAACAGCTCATTTCTGGTGGAACAGCTCATTTCTGCTTCTCAAATGTGGTTTGTTCGAGGGGGACTGGAACGAAAGCTTGCACACCCAGTAGCTCTCCCGGAGGATGGTTTACTACCCATGATGTTAAACATTGCGACATTACAACCAAATAAGTTGTATGCCTTCAATAAAATCATTTTCTCATTCAATATATCAAAGATCAAATGGTAGGCCACAAATATTTGTCTTCTGCTGAAGAAAGCACATAAATGTTCATCAGGAAATGTACCTTTTCTAGTTTAGTCTTATTTATCTTAGCTATTTTGTTTTGAAATCTTTATTTAACTAGGCAAGACAGTTAAGAACAAACTCTTCATTGACGGCCTAGGAACAGTGGGTTAACTGCTTTGTTCAGGGGCTGAACGACAGATTTTTACCTTGTCAGCTCGGGGATTCGAGCTTGCAACCTTTCGGTTACTAGTCCAACGCTCTAACCACTAGGCTTTCTTCGAAGTGTTTCCTTTGCAGGCTGACTATCATCTATTGAGTTGCAATGTCCCATACATTGGATGTCTAAGTATAAAAAAATATGGGAAAAAAATTGCAGCAACATAATCCAAAAGAAAGGCTACATCAAGTATTTTTTCAAAAAATTACAAATTATTATTTTGAACCACATGATTTGATAAACCGCGATTGAATAGAATCACACATATATTTTTTTTAACTCTCAGTTTTTGCCATAGCTCTCACGGGCTTTAGTGTGATTTTAAATGTGAGTTTGTCCGAGGTGTCGGACTCGACAACATTTGCTATCCATTGGAGCGCTGTGATTAGTTGCCCACAATTCTGGTGTGGGGCTTAGTGAAGGGTCAATTGAGGATGTTTTCTAGAGTAGAATAAGTAAAAGTAAGGGGAAGAGAAAGCATTTCTTTCTAGCTTTGTTGGTTACATTCACTTGTTAAGAATTCGTTTTTTACTGACCAACTTCTCACAGCTATTTCATTTAATGGATGAGCGGTTAGGTTTTTGTGCAAGGTTATTGTATTTCCATCACTAGCCTGATGGGGGCACTATAACTCCACATAAGGACCACATACACTCCTCCACGGTGATAAATCTTCCAAGCGTAGTGTGTCTTAGCACGTCCAGCACAGGAAAGGGAGAATTAGAACAAGTAATTAAAACGTAACCATATGTACTCTACCCCTCTGCTGCTCTCTGAGTGTGACTGAAGGTGTTTTACTCCTAATAGACAGACTGCCTCCTGGCTAATTACACCACAACCGCAAGCACACACACATCCGCAAACACACACACACACGCACACATTTTGCACCAACTCTTTTGACCCATCACATACGCTGCTGCTACGGTTTATTATCTATCCTGTTGCTTAGTCACTTTACCTGTAACTATATGTACATATCTACCGCAATTACCTCGTACCCATGCACATTGACTTGGTAATGGTACCCTGTGTATATAACCAAGTTATCGTTACTCATTGTGTATTTCTTATTGCTTTCGACTCTTTTTCTATGTTTCTATCTGCATTGTCAGGAAGTGCCCGTAAGTAAGCGTTTCACTGTTAGGGTTATGACAAATAAGATTGACATGACAAATGAAATACAATTTTGACACGAGCATGCATACATGCACACTGACATGCACACTGACATGCACACTGACATGCACACTGACATGCACACTGACATGCACACTGACATGCACACTGACATACACACTGACATGCACACTGACATGCACACTGACATGCACACTGACATACACACTGACATACACACTGACATGCACACTGACATGCACACTAACATGCACACTGACATACACACTGACATGCACACTGACATGCACACTGACATGCACACTGACATGCACACTGACATGCACACTGACATGCACACTGACATGCACACTGACATGCACTCACACACCGACACAAGCGCATGCAAGCACTTTATCAACCATTTTACTCACTCATTGTATTTCAAGGACACGTTTTCTGTCTTGTTTGCCAGGGCTGGAAAAGAAATCATAAAAGGATTAACAGACTACTCTGCCAGGTTTGCCGAAGAATATGGGCACTGATGCCATATTCACCCACACATTCTACCGGTTTGTAATGCTTTAAAGAGAAGTAATAACGTTTTCTGTCTGAGAAAAACAAGTGTATGTAACTCTGTGGCAAAGAAAAGGGCAAATTATGTGAAAGGTGGATGGTAATTTGCTGAGGGACTTGAATGCTGGAAGAGGTAGAAGCAGGCTTGTAGGTGTTTTTAGAAACTAATTTCCTGTTTATGATATAAACCCACTTATTTCTCCTCTCCTGATTGTCAGTCTAAACGGTTGGCGTCTACACCCCAGCTTGAGACGCACGCACGCACACACACACACGCGCACACACACACACACACACACACACACACACACACACACACACACACACACACACACACACACACACACACACACACACACACACACACACACACACACACACAACTTTTGGGTCCAGGATGCCAGTAATTAACAGTGACACTGGGTCAAGGGTTATCAAGACATGTTGGCGCTGGATGATGATGTCACCGCGGTCCCTGAGGGAGAGTGAAATCAGTAAGTGGGGTGCTGAAGATTGATAAGAAGTCTTTAAATAAACAGGGATACTGCGTAATTACTCCGAATTGGCAGCGAAAATATGATTAAACTGTTTTTGGAGGAAGCCAATCAGTGTTGCATGGTGATTTGGCTCTTAGAAGAGCAGGGAGGCAGAGTTTGTATTGGTGGGAAGAGTAGGGGGGCAGACTTGGAGCTAAGGGCAAAATCTTGTCTAAATACTAAAAGCACTTGGTCTGAGACACAAATACTAGATATACAAAGAGATTATGTGACCCATATGCATGTTTATATAGTTCAGACTAAATAATCACCAGGGGTTGAGTGTTATCCTTTTCTCATTGGGTGTCTGGGTCTAGAGGGAACCAAGGAGTGGGTGGACTGTCAAAGGGAGGAAAGCAGACCTAGATAGCTCAGACAGACTCTATCCTATTATACTTTAACTGGGCCCAGGAGGAAACCATGGATATGTGAGCAATGCAAAACCAGAAATGTGTTGACCAGTGACCATGCCATATAACACTCTGCAAGGACCCTGGAGCGTAGGACAGCGGCACCAAGAATAATAGAATAATCATGGTCCTCTCCAAAAGAAGCTCCCACTTCCATCCAAAAAACATTAAAGGGATACTTTGGGATTTTGGCAATCAAGCCCTTTGTCTACTTCCCCAGAGTCAGATGAACTTGTGCATACCATTTTTATGTCTCTGCGTGCAACTTGATTTGTTATTTACTGTGGTTATGCCTGGTATTCTGGTTAGTCAACATTGCAACAGCAATATTCCTGATGTATCCGGATTTTATAAACCTACGTTCTTCAGTCTACCTACAGCAAACACAGTACGTAGCCTAGGAATCACTTAGAGTAAATCAAAATACAGTATGGATATTGATGTTTTGCAGTGATGGCATTATGCATACTTGATACACCTGCTATAACATGTACTCAGACACTCCACAACACGACCATAAAGACCATGGTCACACTATCCCGTAATTCCTTCTACACTCTCTGTAAAAAAGGCTCACGCCAGTTCCTGAGTGGGCGGGTCGATCAACCCAACAGGTGATGGTTTAAAAGCTCTCAGTCACGTCATTGGAGAGTGATGTGCCTATAGTACTACTTAGCACCTTGTGTGTTTTCTCCCTGTGTTACCAGGCAGGCGACCCAGTGAAGGGAGATCCCCAGAGAGATTTAATGACTGTTGTCAAGGACTTTTGTCTTGTCAGCATATAATCTCCCTCCATAAGGCCAGGTGACTGACATCTCCACTCCTCCCATTGCTCTCCAGGTGTCCTAAGTGGGGGGGGGGCTCTGGGCCCGGTTAGAAGCCCTGGTCGATTAGGACCTGTGTGTGTGTGTGTATGTGTACCTGACGTCTGGGGGTGTGTGTGTGTGCGTGCATGTGTGCGTATGCCCTGTGCCTTGCAGCTGCAGTGTCAGCTCACTGCTCCTCCTCGACCCTTTTAATTAGCTCCTGGCCCTGTCATCACCACCTCTTGTGATCTTCCTCTTAGCTGTCTGATGGCCCCTGGCCTGGACCGTCCTCCACCCACGCCCCACACAGGTGTGCTCAGCGGCATTAGGTGTCCACGGCCTGGCTAAATGACATAGCAACCGCAAGACACAAAACATCACCAGAAACCAAAATACAGCAGAACAACACAACTGCTACCTTACAGCTGTAAAGACAGAGGTTGCATTTTGGGAGGATTTGGCAGAGTGAATGCCATCTTTTTAATGCTCTGTTTTCTATCAGATTATTTCTCCCTCTCTCTTTTTTTGTTCCCCGTCCCTGGCCGTATAGACTCTCTAGTCATACAGTTGTTTCTGTTGGCCGTGAAGAGAGCCAAGGCGAAGTTCACCACGTCTCTGCCTGGGGGTTTGTAGAGATTTGATACTAATCTGGATTTTCTCCCTCCTTACTGAGAAAGCCCTCTTTCAGCCTACTTACCTACCTACCTTGTGTGTGTGTGTGTATGTGTGTGTGTGTGTGTGTGTGTGTGTGTGTGTGTGTGTGTGTGTGTGTGTGTGTGTGTGTGTGTGTGTGTGTGTGTGTGTGTGTGTGTGTGTGTGTGTGTGTGTGTGTGTGTGTGTGTGTGTGTGTGTGTGTGTGCCGTCTGGAGCTGACGGATGACTGGCTTACTCTTCACCTTGTCTGACTCTGGTCCATGAAGGCTGTGTCTCTCTCTGTGTGTGTCTCTCTCTCTGTGTGTGTGAATGTGTTTGCATGTGTTTGTGAGTGTGTGTGTGTGTGTGGGCGTACATGAGTCTACTCTCTAGCCCACGGGCATACAGGCCAGGAGAGAACAGGTTAACTCACAGTGTGAAGGATAAAGGCAGATGGATGAGCATTGCTTTGCTGTGCTCTAAAATGTAAACATCTACCTTCCTGCAGAAGTAGGGGAGAAATACATGTTTATTTAATCAACTAACTGGATTTACGTTACATGTTTGTTGCATGAAGTCAGAAAGGTTACAGTGTGTATAAGTGTGTCTGTGTGTGTGTCCAGCTGTGTTCATGTGTGTTTGTCGTGAATGTGAAGTTGTGGATGGTGCACTCAGAAAAAAAGGTGCTATCTAGAACCAAAAAGGGTTATTCGGCTGTCCCCATAGCAGAACCCTTTGAAGAATCTCTTTAGGTTCCAGGTAGAACCCTTCTGGGTTCCATGTAGAACTCTTTCCACAGACGGTTTTACATAGAACCTAGAAGAGTTCTACCTGGAACCAAAAAGGGTTATACCTGGTACTAAAAAGGGTTCTCCTATGGGGACAGTCGCAGAACACTATTGGAACACTTTTTTTTTAAAGAGTGTGGGTTGAGTGACATTCAGCATCTTGGCCCATGTGGATGCTGCAGTGACAACCTTGGGTGTTATTAGTAGCCAGCAGCTGGTAGCGATTGCGAAACATAGAGCGTTAAAAACGTAGTTTAAACCCACATGGTTGGACTGTGTTTTCACAGTGTTCCTAGCAATTTACTTCCACTGGCTCCAAAATGGGTTCAAGATTACAATGTTCACAGCTCAGTTCCAAATGCATCCATATACAAAACAAGAATGTGCATTGAAAAAAGTGAGGATGAGCAGCAAAAATACAAAATCCTGCATTTACATAATGTAAATACAGTTGCCCTAAAGTGACAAAGTAGCTTTCTAAATGTAGTTACAGCATATAGAAAAACCAATGAAAATCAACGTGTTGTGGATCAAACAGAACAGTGTTGTGAGGTCATGATGTTGTGAGGTCATGAATACACAGATGCGATGACTCTCTCAATCCCAGGGTACTTTGCTGCTGATGCTTTGCCCCAACTTGCAGTACTTTGCCTGCCCTCCCAACGGTAACCAGGCTCTCCCCTGCATGTAGTAGCAGGGTTGGAGAGCACCTCCTCACCTGAACAGGCCCAGTTGGAGAGCACCTCCTCACCTGAATAGGCCCAGTTAGAGAACACCTCCTCACCTGAATAGGCCCAGTTGGAGAGCACCTCCTCACCTGAATAGGCCCAGTTGGAGAGCACCTCCTCATTTGAACAGGCCCAGTTGGAGAGCACCTCCTCACCTGAAGAGGCCCAGTTGGAGAGCACCTCCTCATTTGAACAGGCCCAGTTGGAGAGCACCTCCTCACCTGAATAGGCCCAGTTGGAGAGCACCTCCTCATTTGAACAGGCCCAGTTGGAGAGCACCTCCTCACCTGAATAGGCCCAGTTGGAAAGCACCTCCTCACCTGAATAGACGTCCTGCTCTATCTGAATTAATTACAGGATCAACTCCTTGGAATTCTCTTTTCCCTAGGGGGGGGCGAAAAACACAGGACCTGTCAGTCAGGTATACCAGGGACTTTCCAAAGGTGCTGGATCTCTCTTCGGGAACTAGTAGGCTGACTGAGAGAGCTTTCCCTCACCTTCACCAACTGACATCATCAGTAGAACTTGGCCGGGTTTGTGGGCCAGCCCTTCTAAGAAGAGCAGCAGCGAAAATGAGAGAGGTATTCCTTGACATGCACCTGGCACCTGGAAATGACATGCACCTGGGAACCTGTCTCACCTGGGATAGCCTGTCCCAGTTTGACTGAACAGGCTGAGACCGGGTCCTATAGGACAATCAAACGCTGTACAACTAAATAACCCCAAAAGCACTGAAACCATGGTTACCACGGTTACCACGATTCACATTTTCTTTCTCTTTTTTTCTTGGCCTTTTTATAAAGGAATTATGCTAATAGCACATAAATAGAAAATGGGCTTTGTGAATTTACCTCAATTAGTTTGTCTAAATGGGCCACATTAAGGATTTACGTAAGCAGGCAAGGAAGGGGATGGTCACTACCCTAAATGATCCTTATCGTGCACATGTGCAGTTCAGGCTGCTTCAGTGGCAGTAGAACATGTAGTGAGTCCAGGGAAGAGTGCAGAGGGTGGAATGAGCAGGGGTGCGAGGCAGACTCAGTGGCCTTGGTGTAATTTTCGACTGTTTAGGGTCAGCCCTGTCCCAGCCATGCGTACCCCGATCCCAGTCAGAGGCAGACATGGAGATGGAGATATAAGGCATTTGAGGCAGTAACAGCATTGCTTCTGTTGCCATTGTAAATAACATATGTCACGATAACAGTCGTATATCTGATTTAGAGTAATGGTGACTCACTCATCTCCTAACATATTGTTCAGATCTAAATGTTAGAGAAACATATTCAAATGCCAAGAGCACAGCATAACAAGAAGCACAGCCAGGTCTATAAGTGAAGCCATCGGATAATACCCTTTGTGAGAATATTTGCATATTCGAGAGAGAGTGGAGTGATGCAAGCATATAGACAATGGTTCTACATGAATTGTTGAGGGTGGAAAGAGTTATTGTGAAGAGGTACGCGGGCATGAGCAAAGGATCAGATGAGGATACCGGCGACTCGGCGAGACAGAAAGCAAAGGTTGATGACGTGTTGCCTTTTCTGGTCAAAAGAAAAGGTACAGCAAGAAGGTGCAGACATCCTCTGAGCAAGTCTGAGGTAATAAGTCCTGAACGCATCAATATTTTGGTTGCAGCCACAGATATCGCTAAAATAATAATGTTAACATCCTTCTGAACATACCACTGGTCAAGCGTGAAGCCAAGGGGTGGCGCATTCTGGTGTCACACACACGCGCACACACACACACACATGCACACACACACACACACGCACACACACACACACAGCTTTAAAAACAGGCAGCTGTAGGAGATCTGATTTGCCTTGTCCAAACACGGTGTGATGGAGTAGTGGATAAACCCCGGAAGATGAGTCTGAGGGGGAAGTGTCTGTCAGAGTAGGCCAACAGCAACGCTCACTGAGACTGTTTAAGAAGAGAGGGAAGGAGAGCAAGAGAAACAGAGAGAGAGTGACAGAGAGACTTACTGGAGTAGATGGAGAACAATGTTTCAGAACATTTCTACACCATCATTGGAACATTTCAATTTTACCATTGAGTAAAATATGGTTTTGCTGGAAATCCTGTCCTCTCAATAGTTTGGAGATCTTCATTTTCACACAAAAAGAAAGTTAATTTGAGGCCCACTTGAGGAAGCGAAAAAGACAAGAACAGCATAGAACATCATAGAGCTGACGAGGGAATGTAACATGGGTCATAAATACCATCTCATTGGTTGTTTGTCATTGGGACGCCCATGTTGTTAGACAAGCAGAGTAACTCAATGACCGCTCCAATCACTGGGGATCAATAAGGATCCTGTCTGGCCATGATGACTTTGAGTGCAGGACAGGGAGTTGCCTCGGTAACTAACAGTGTAAAAATATAGATTTTCATTAGGCTCTCTCTCTGTGAGCCTTGATTGGCGCACAGATGAGGTCACCTTACTGGTCTCTTTTTTTAAAAATCAGGAAGTGGACCGCGGAATTCCTGACAACCCAGACATCATGAGCTAGCTCCTATTGTCGATCGTCATGGCAACAGCCAAACTCTACCAGGTAAACACGGTTAAGTATGCACCTGACGGTTCCTTTTACCCTTCACTTACTTTATTAGACTGGCGTTGTGGCATACGATTTGTCTATTCTGCCCCCCTATGGCTAGCCAGTATGTTGTTTTTCTCTATACCTTCCTCACAAACGTCAAGCGAATGTACATTTACAAACCAGAGCTGCAGTCTCATACCCATGCTACAGATCACGTCAATAATAAAAGTATCTCTCCTGTCACGCTGGATATCAACTCCACATAAACCAATCAACGCTTCCACATGCTGCAATGTTGAGCTGTAACAAGATCTCTCGATAAGATCTGAGAGCCGAGACAATGCTGGATCAGAACGATGCTCTTTTATCCTGCACTCCCTCTCCATACGTTCACCTTCTCAAAAACGACCCTTCCGTCATTTCCACTCTAAACGTGACATTAAGCATCGGTTCTCCTCTTCTAACAGGGACACGTTCACCCAAGCAGCGGTGTGGGGCTCAGAAACACGAGAGGAGCCAGTAAAACATCCCAGGCAAGCCTGAGACAAAGCAAGAGGCTTCTCGGACGTTGCCTGTGAGGCAATTGGGCTGGGAATTTTATTCTGACATGAATGCAGGGAAGTTATTGTAGGTCAATTGCATCAATGCCCCACAAATGACTGTGCAATCTCCATTTCTGCCTGTAATGAGTCTGTCAGTACGACCTATCATAGTAATAGTCAAGCCATACAGCACCTTCTTAGCAGGAGGTTAGATAGATACTGTAGGAGTTTGGCCTATCGGGCTGTTACACATACATTTTGGCATTACATAGTATGTGCTGTAAATGCCTTGCCTCCCTCTCTGGGTCAGATTGTCAAACCTCTGCATGACATCAGCAGGTGAACCTACTCCCCTCTCACCTGATTCTCTGTCTCTTTAACGTTAACCTCACATACTCTCACCCCCAGCCAGGACTCTGGCCTGGGTTGTCCACTCACAAACAGTTTGGGTCAAACTCACATTTAACCTGTTCTCGTACTCTTGCACACAAACTTTCACATCTCTCAAACATTCCCTTCTTTCTTCACTCTCTCCCCCCGTTGCTATGGGACACTTTGAAACCATTTTAGCGCTGATTTACGTGGCGACGGTGAAAACTCTCCTTAAAGAACGTGTAGGGCTGTAAAGATGACAGTGGGGTTAGCGCTGCTTTATGGCCGGGGAGAAATGTGAGAGAGAGGCCTGCTGTCGTATTTCACTTTCATTTCCTGTCTCAGGACAGTGCTGGACTCGGGGCTCGGCAGGGCACGGCCAGGCCGGTTATTACTTCACTCACTCTGACAACAGGAGAGAAGGGAGAGAAGGGAGAGAGAGAGAGAGAGAGAGATGATGATTATTTAAGAGGGAAAAAAGGGCAACAATAAGAGGACATTTAAATGAAAGGGACAATATGATTGGAGAGGTTAATTCAAAAACAACAAAGTCAAGTTTCCGCTGGCATTGTCAAATACATTACGTCCATCCAATGCAGTGTGTGTGTTTTTCTGTGTACACTATATAACTGATGTTTAAGACCTCCCTGGGATTCACACTATACATCTCCCACCATTCCTTGCTGTGTTAGGGTGGGGTCAGAGTTCACCTCTCTATGCCATCCACACCGTCCACCCTGCCTTATAGAGGCGTCAGGCCAGGAGATATGACTGCTCTGCAGGCTTTACTAGCTGTGATCAGGCTGCCTGGATCAGACCAGTTAAAGACAAGGGGTTCCCAGTGGGCAGAGCAGTGTAGTGGGGAGGCTGGGACTCAGCGCTGTTCATGCGTGTTTATCGCTAGCTCTGGAGGACCTCTGGAGGTCACGCCTGCACTTTAACGCCCAGTCTTTAATTAAGACTGCTGGTTGTCAGCAACCGTGACTACCCTGCAAGCAAAGGTCCCAGCAG
The DNA here is from genome assembly GCF_018296145.1 of Oncorhynchus tshawytscha. Lineage (NCBI taxonomy): Eukaryota > Metazoa > Chordata > Actinopteri > Salmoniformes > Salmonidae > Oncorhynchus > Oncorhynchus tshawytscha. The sequence continues at coordinate 18,521,308 of NC_056452.1, read as the reverse complement.
AGCCGAATTGGCTGTGTTTCAAAGGTTTATAAAAACACTAGGTCCTAATGGGTCAATTGCGATGAACATTGAGCCTGTGTGTTAACGTGGGACCAAAGAATCAGTTAATGTGGTATTGATGGGGCCCAGCCTGTGTCATGATCACGTTATGAATATACTTGGCTGTGCGTTTATAGGCTACAAAGCTGTGCACAGAATGCATGTTTACAGCCATAGAAATAGAATAAGTGATAAACAATTGGCTTAAATGGGGATTGTCGTTCTAGTAATTATATTTCTTTGGGTACAACAGCCGACAAGTGAAGGTAGCATTAGTTCCAATTGGTTCTAACCACAGGTGGCTGGTGGTACCTTCATTGGGGAGGACGGGCTCATAATAATGGCTGGAATGGAATTAATGGAACGGAACTCATAAAGCTCATGGTTTCTATGTGTTTGATGCCATTCCACTCTGTCCATTCCAGCCATTATTATGAGCTGTCCTCCCCTCAGCAGCATCCTGTGGTTCCAACCAGCTACAACCTAATATGAGCTGGCATAGGATGCAGTAGAAGCCTGTAGGAGCCTGCCCACTGTCCCCAGCAGCACACTTATCTGTTTATAGATGTTAAAGTACCAGGACTATGAGCTCATTGGGCCCCGTCCATCAATGTGTGGAGAGTCTGCCTGTCTGGGCGCAGCAGCATGCCGTGGGCTGTGTGGTCTGCCTCTGCCTTGGAGAATAGGAAGTGACGAAGGGAGGACTCTTCCAAACAACCGCTGATCAGGGGTTGTGAGAGAGAGAGAGAGGGTGAGAGAGAGGGTGAGAGAGAGAGAGAGAGAGAGAGAGAGAGAGAGAGATGGTAAGAGAGAGATCGAGGGAGAGAGAACAGTAAAGGAAACCGAAAAATAACCATGATTGTTTGAACAATGGCTGCCCAGACTGTTCATCATAGGGCCTGAGCTCACAGCACAGCGAGATACATATCCCTGGCAAGCGCTTTCTCCATGCACTTTTCTCTAAAAGCACATAAAACAAAGCCCGGAGCCCTAGTCCCAGTCAGGAGGGAAATATCTCAGAGATTTCCTTAGGGGGTGGACCACGGCTTTTGTTGGAACGCCTCTGTCCACATTTGAATTATTTCCATAGGAAAACACAGTGGCGAGATGGAGAGCGCTGTTCCCGAGAAGAGGGAGGAAGCCAGAGCGTTTGATGAGGGACGTGCGGCCGTGTGTTCCTGAGAGAGCGTGTCTCCACGGAATCCTCCTTTGGGTGACCGGACTGGCTCTGTCCGGGCTGGAGGGCTCTGGGCCTGGAATGGGGATGGCAGGGGTGGATAGGAGATGGAGAATGTCTGGTAGATAGGCCAACCCAGCATACAGGCATACGAGTTGCCCAAATCCAATGAGGGAGGAGAGAGAACTTGCAAAGATATGTTTAACTAGAGGTTTGACATTTCTTGGACTGGACACACACATGCACACATCTCCAGACAAATCTCTTAAGGATAAGTGATTTGATGGCTTGTAATAATTGTTCAGTTACAAAGCTACCCTGGTCATTTGTCTCTTTTCCTAGCTCCCCGTAGGTCCTCATATCGTTCCTGTACATGTGTAAAGGGCCATGCAAAGTTTGAATTTGTCCAGGCGCCCTCCTAAACCCACAAGGGGAAAATTAGGTGCGAGGACCGGCTTTCTTTCACAGGGTTTTTAGTGGATTAGATGACATTTAAGTTATTGGAGGACTAATATGCATGATTAAAACCGTTGATGATTGTGCAAAATGAAGCACAATTTTATTGGCTTCCCCTAGGACAAGCCGTTAAAGAGCCTCTCGGTCGGTCCAGGGTGCGATTATAACGTTTTATTTAACACTTGATCTGTGGATAGCAGGCCATGAACTGCCAGTGAACCTGAGGTCCACATTAAAACAGTACTGTGTGTGTGTGGATCTGGGCACATAACTATACTGTCCATATTGCATTCTAGTTGGCTGTTGGCTGTTGGCTGTTTTAACCTGGAGGGGAACCTGTGACGGGAACGGTGTAACTTTAGATGAGTGTAGACTCGAATGGGGTCACTTATACTTCCTCAGGTGTAGCGTGGTAGCCTTTATGCTACATTGGAGTGTGGCACATTGGGGTGTGGTACATTGGAGTGTGGCACATTGGAGTGTTCCTCATTGGAGTGTTCCTCATTGGAGTGTAGTACATTGGAGTGTAGTACATTGGAGTGTGGTACATTGGAGTGTGGCACATTGGAATGTTCCTCATTGGAGGGTGCCTCGTTGGGGTGTGGTACATTGGGGTGTGGTACATTGGAGTGCGGCACATTGGAGTGTGCCTCATTGGAGGGTGCCTCATTGGGGTGTGGTACATTGGGGTGTGGTACATTGGAGTGCGGCACATTGGAGTGTGCCTCATTGGAGTGTAGTACATTGGAGTGTGGTACATTGGAGTGTGGCACATTGGAATGTTCCTCATTGGAGGGTGCCTCATTGGGGTGTGGTACATTGGGGTGTGGTACATTGGAGTGTGGCACATTGGAGTGTGGCACATTGGAGTGTGGCACATTGGATTGTGCCTCATTGGAGTGTGGTACATTGCTATACTCTATGCCCTCTGAAACAAAAGTACCCAAACAGAGGGGGAACAACTCCATACCGGGGACCTCGGCCTCAACTTAATAAAATACACTCTTAGAATAAAGGTGCTATCTAGAACTTGAAAGGGTTCTTCGGCTGTCCCCATAGGAGAACCCTTTGAATAACTATTTTTGGTTCCAGGTAGAACCCTTTTCAGTTCCATGAAGAACCCTTTCCACAGAGGGTTATACATGAAACCCAAAAGGGTTCTACCTGCCTGTAACCAAAAACAGTTATACATGGAACCAAAAAGTGTTCTCCTATAAGGAGAGCTAAAGAAACCTCGTGGAACCCTTTTTTTCTAAGAGTTTAGCTAAAACACAAATTTAACTAATTGGACCGGTAGCCGGTAGTAACCGCATGATATCATTAACAGGTGCTTCTATTCCAACTGTTGATGGGAACTGTTTTAATTCATGCGAGGGAAAATTGCCTACACCAACGCAGGGAAGCAATTACTTGACTGTTATTGGCTGTTGTCAATGTTTACAATGTGAGAGAGAGAAGCCAGGCTTGTTTTTTCTGTTGGTGAACCCAGAGGTCAATGGGGGAAGAGGGTGTGTGGGGGAAGACTAGGCTCTGTGTGTGTGTGTGTGTGTATGTGTGTGTGTGTGTGTGTGTGTCTGGGTGGATGGACAGACGGACGGGGCTGGATTCTGGGGGGGCTCGGGGTTGGTCAGAGCCCTATTAATGAAAGGAAATGATTGTGACCATTTTAATTACCCAGATATGGAGAGTGAGTCAGGTTCATTGTCACTCTTTGCCGTGGGATTTTTAACAATTCATCAGTCCATTTGAATTCAAGCAGAAAAAGAGAAATGCGAACAGAGAGAAGTAGGCTCGCGCATATTTTCAGATAGTGGTCAAATGCAGCTACAGTTTTTTACTTTAGGGTGAAAGCTCGAGTTTCAGATTCGAGGCACGGAGAGAGAGAGATGAATACAGCAAGGTGTTGAAGAGCGGAGTAGAGGAGGTAGAAATGAGGAGGAAGAGTTAGATCAGTTAAGTTGTAATCTCTCATTTCTCATAACCTCTCAGAGGAGGTGGTTTAACAGGCCTGGGAGGCAGTGGGAGCATCCATCACTCACTGCTCAGTCTGGGGGGGCTCTTCCTGGGGGTAAATACTCAACAGGCCTTTCTGCCTGGCTGTGTCCATGCCGACTAAGGGAGGAACCAGAGAGAGGAATGAAGAGTCATTTTGACCTTGTCCTCCCATCACTCCTTCACCCAGAGTTTCTCAATCCTTTCTTTGGTTCCCTGTGTTGTGGAAGTGTAACAGTCAGACCTCACAGGTAGGAATGTTACAGTGAACAAAGGATATTGTAATGTTTGTCCGATGACATAATAACATCGCTAATCCTTTTATATTACACCGAGCTCTCAGACAGTCATTTGGGAGAGACAGACATCCCACTGCACACAAATTGGTTGAATCAAAGTTGTTCCCTGCCATTTCAAACAAAAAACACAATTTGATAACGTTGAATCAATGTGAAAAACTGATTGGATTGCCAATAAGTCATCAACATACAGGAATTTTACACATCTTTTAACCTAAATCCAAAGACATGGTTCAAATGTTTTGTTCATTTCACTTGAGTTCTTGTTAGTTGACAATCAATCAAATCAAATCTATTTCAAAACTAGATGTTGTATTGACGTATGTGCTCGTTGGGTAGACAGACAGAGTTGCGAAGTAAGTCGTGGTCAATTCCATTTCAATTCAGTCAATTCAGCAATGGAAACCTACAGTATTGTAGTGACTTTGCGGTGGTAGCTACGACGGGGACTCTGACCCGGGTCCAGCAACTGTTAAGTCAACACCCTAAAACCTCTCTGGGATAGGGGGCAGTATTTTCATGTCCGGATGAAGAGCATGCCCAAGGTAATCTGCCTGCTACTCAGGCCAAGAAGCTAGGATATGCATATAATTGGTAGATTTGGAAAGAAAATGCTCTGACGTTTCTAAAACTGTTAGAATAATGTCTGTGAGTATAACAGAACTGATTTGGCAGGCGAAAGTCCAGGCAGGTGAAACTACACAATCCATCCAGGGAAAACATTTTGTGAGGTCACTGTGTTTTCCAATGGGTTTCTATGGGAGACCTGATTTATTAGGGCCCAGATTTCAGTTCCTTTGGCTTCCACTAGATGTCAACAGTCTTTAGAAATTGTTCGATGTTCTTCTTTTGAGAAATTAAAAAGTAAGACTGTTCTTTGTAGCTGTCACTCTGAAGGGCTTTGTTGCGCGTGAACTGGAGCACGCTTCACGTTGTTTTTATCCGATATTAGAAACAGTTTATTCTGTCTTAAATTGTATCATTTATTTACATTTTAGGATACCTGATGTTGGATTAGGAACGTTGTTTGAAATGTTTGGACCAAGTTTACAGGTAACTTATTAGATACTTTGTAGTTACAGTGGGGAGAACAAGTATTTGATACACTGCCGATTTTACAGGTTTTCCTACTTACAAAGCATGTAAAGGTCTGTAATTTTTATCATAGGTACACTTCAACTGTGAGAGACGGAATCTAAAACAAAAGTCCAGAAAATCACATTGTATGATTTTTAAGTAAATAATTAGCATTTTATTGCATGACATAAGTATTTGATACATCAGAAAGCAGAACTTAATATTTGGTACAGAAACCTTTGTTTGCAATTACAGAGATCATACGTTTCCTGTAGTTCTTGACCAGGTTTGCACACACTGCAGCAGGGATTTTGGCCCACTCCTCCATACAGACCTTCTCCAGATCCTTTGGGTTTCGGGGCTGTCGCTGGGCAATACGGACTTTGAGCTCCCTCCAAAGATTTTCTATTGGGTTCAGGTCTGGAGACTGGCTAGGCCACTCCAGGACCTTGAGATGCTTCTTTCAGAGCCACTCCTTAGTTGCCCTGGCTGTGTGTTTCGGGTGGTTGTCATGCTGGAAGTCCCAGCCAAGACCCATCTTCAATGCTCTTACTGAGGGAAGGAGGTTGTTGGCCAAGATCTCGCGATACATGGCCCCATCCATCCTCCCCTCAATACGGTGCAGTCGTCCTGTCCCCTTTGCAGAAAAGCATCCCCAAAGAATGATGTTTCCACCTCCATGCTTCACGGTTGGGATGGTGTTCTTGGGGTTGTACTCATTCTTCTTCTTCCTCCAAACACGGCGAGTGGAGTTTAGACCAAAAAGCTCTATTTTTGTCTCATCAGACCAAATGACCTTCTCCCATTCCTCCTCTGGATCATCCAGATGGTCATTGGCAAACTTCAGACGGGCCTGGACATGCGCTGGCTTGAGCAGGGGGACCTTGCATGCTCTGCAGGATTTTAATCCATGACGGCGTAGTGTGTTACTAATGGTTTTCTTTGAGACTGTGGTCCCAGCTCTCTTCAGGTCATTGACCAGGTCCTGCCGTGTAGTCCTGGGCTGATCCCTCACCTTCCTCATGATCATTGATGCCCCACGAGGTGAGATCTTGCATGGAGCCCCAGACCGAGGGTGATTGACCGTCATCTTGAACTTCTTCCATTTTCTAATAATTGCACCAACAGTTGTTGCCTTCTCACCAAGCTGCTTGCCTATTGTCCTGTAGCCCATCCCAGCCTTGTGCAGGTCTACAATTTTATCACTGATGTCCTTACACAGCTCTCTGGTCTTGGCCATTGTGGAGAGGTTGGAGTCTGTTTGATTGAGTGTGTGGACAGGTGTCTTTTATACAGGTAATGAGTTCAAACAGGTGCAGTTAATACAGGTAATGAGTGGAGAACAGGAGAGATTCTTAAAGAAAAACTAACAGGTCTGTGAGAGACGGAATTCTTACTGGTTGGTAGGTGATCAAATACTTATGTCATGTAATAAAATGCAAATTAATTACTTAAAAATCATACAATGTGATTTTCTGGATGTTTGTTTTAGATTCCGTCTCTCACAGTTGAAGTGTACCTATGATAAAAATTACAGACCTCTACATGCTTTGTAAGTAGGAAAACCTGCTAAATCGGCAGTGTATCAAATACTTGTTCTCCCCACTGTATGTTGGAACCGGTGTATTTCTGAGTCAAATGCGCCAAATGAATGGACATTTTGGGGATATAAAGAAGGAATTTATTGAACAAAACGACCATTCATTGTGTCATTGACACATTTGAGATTGCAAAAAGAAGAAGATCTTCAAAGGTAAGGCATTTATTATATGGCTATTTCTGACTTTTGTGTCACACCTGCCTGGTTGAAAAATTATTTTAATGTGTTTGTATGCAGGGCGCTGTCCTCAGATAATCGCATGGTTTGCTTTCGCCGTAAAGCCTTTTTGATCTCTGACACAGAAGCTGGATTAACAAGAAGTTAAGCTTTATTTTGATGTATTTCACTTCTATTTTTGTGAAGTTTGAATATTGATATTTCTGTAGTTTGAATTTGGCGGGCTAAAATTTTACTGGATGTTGACAAATAAATCCCGCTAACAGGATTCGAGCATGATTCACGCTTAAGGGATCTTAACCATTACACTAAGAGATCTGAACCTCTTGACGAGGTTGCTAGGTGTTGAGTTAAGGTAGCCACACTATCATTCAACTTTTCAATTCAAACGGTACATTTTATATTGCCTGAGTTGGCATGTAGCTGGCCCCAACCCCAGCAGTGACAACAGTCTGCGATGTGTCAGACCAAACACATCCTCACATCCTCCATATTATTCTCCAGCACAGCACAGCTCATGCAAAAAACAGTAACTCCCACGACCAGCCAGGGCTCATGTCAGACCGTACTGCAGCCCAATCTGCAGAGCAGAGTGACTGATACTGTTCCAGAACCTGCTATGCTACAGAGAGCAGAAGAGCCCACCCCCTCAGCCATTAATCACAAACAGGGCTTTAGCATTAAAGAGCATAAGAGGGACACGGTCACCCAGGATCAACCCACAGGCTTATGATGCTGCATTTCTGACGGTCTTTATGGGGCCTCCTCATCCAGAACGCCATTTCACCTTCAGTGGTCGGGGATCCACAGGGATCCATTTGGCATTGTCTTTGGCCTCACAAAGCTAACCAGAGACCCAGAGAGCACACTTTCTGCCTGGCCGTCTGGCTATGTCTAGACAAGGGAAGGAGCTGAGGAGAGAGGCACTTTATCGCCAAGCCATGTGCCGAGAGGAGAGCAGAATGTTATAAGGCCCGTTTAAATCTCACCCCGCTGAGATAATGGCAGAACTCATCGAGTCTTACATTTGAAACCTTCTGAAATCTTGCACATTTTAGTGTTCTTTCAGATGCAATATACATATAGAATTCATCAATAGTTCATTAGGGAAAATATGAGTTTCTGTCACGTTCTGACCATAGTTCTGTTATTTTATTCTTTGTTTTAGTATGGTCAGGGCGTGAGTTGGGGTGGGCAGTCTATGTTTGTTTTTCTATGTTGTTTTTTGTGTTCGGCCTAGTATGGTTCTCAATCAGAGGCAGGTGTCGTTAGTTGTCTCTGATTGAGAATCATACTTAGGTAGCCTGGGTTTCACTGTTGGTTTGTGGGTCTTTGTTTCCATGTGAGTGTTTGGTCCACACGGTACTGTTTCAGTTTTTGTTCGTTCACTTCATTGTGTTGCATTTCAGTGTTCAGTTCGTCTCATTAAATATTACATCATGAACACTTACCACGCTGCGCTTTGGTCCGATCCTTCTTCCCACCTCTGAATGCCGTTACACTTTCAGTAATCAGTGGCTGGACCACAACTGACATGCTGCACTTTTTATGAATATAGATGAGTGGAACCCAAATGCAGAAAATGATTCAATAATTAAAATAAAATAAATAGAAATATGACCCTAGCTTTGAAATGTGTGATTGTGGTTTTAGATGACCAGCACCAAACAAATACTATTCCCATCACAAAAATACTATTCCCACCACAATAAGACTATTCCCACCACAATAAGACTATTCCCACCACAATAAGACTATTCCCACCACAATAAGACTATTCCCACCACAATGACTATTCCCACCACAATAACACTATTCCCACCACAATAACACTATTCCCACCACAATAACACTATTCCCACCACAATAACACTATTCCCACCAGAATAACACTATTCCCACCACAATAACACTATTCCCACCACAATAACACCATTCCCACCAGAATAAGACTATTCCCACCAGAATAACACTATTCCCACCACAATAACACTATTCCCACCACAATAACACTATTCCCACCACAATAACACCATTCCCACCACAATAAGACTATTCCCACCACAATAAGACTATTCCCACCACAATAAGACTATTCCCACCACAATAACAATATTCCCACCACAATAAAACTATTCCCACCACAATAACACTATTCCCACCACAATAAGACTATTCCCACCACAATAAGACTATTCCCACCACAATAACACCATTCCCATCACAATAACACCATTCCCAGCACAACCAGGCACAATTCCAAAAGTGAGCTTGTCACAATCTAACGTTTTCCCCTTCTTGCTGTGACACCATACCTTATAAAGAGAGTGCCATTACTAAATCATAGCCTCAGCCAACAGCCATTTATATACACACAGTGATGGCGTCTCCACACAAGACCCAAGGGAGACACCTTGGCTGTTCCCCAGTCCTGCCGTCAGACACTGGGTGTGTTGTAAGACTGTGTGCCCGGTTTAACCTGAGCCAACACACTCACATCAACACAACCTTTGATTATTAGAGTGTAAGGTTTTATAAACCACACAACACCACTCAGAGATCACTGTAGGGAACAGCCGACCTGGCAGTGATGATTCCATGATCCTACCTCACTTTATCTGACTTTACATTATTTCACTTTACTTTTATCTCACTTTACATTACAATACTGAGGCATGGTTATTCCCACAGCCTTTCTACCACACAACAGAATGAAGTAGCCCCTGCCATAGCTGGCAGAGATAGTACCATCCTACATTACTAGTGCCATAGCTGGCAGAGATAGTACAATCCTACATTACTAGTGCCATAGCAGGCAGAGATGGTACCATCCTACATTACTACTGCCATAGCTGGCAGAGATGGTACCATCCTACATTACTAGTGCCATAGCTGGCAGAGATGGTACCATCCTACATTACTACTGCCATACTGGCAGATATGGTACCATCCTACATTACTAGTGCCATAGCTGGCAGAGATAGTACCATCCTACATTACTAGTGCCATAGCAGGCAGAAATGGTACAATCCTACATTACTAGTGCCATAGCAGGCAGAGATGGTACCATCCTACATTACTAGTGCCATAGTTGGCAGAGATAGTATCACTCTACATTACTAGTGCCATAGCTGGCAGAGATGGTACCATCCTACATTACTACTGCCATACTGGCAGAGATGGTACCATTCTACATTACTAGTGCCATAGCTGGCAGAGATGGTACCATCCTACATTACTACTGCCATAGCTGGCAGAGATAGTACCATCCTACATTACTACTGCCATAGCTGGCAGAGATAGTACCATCCTACATTACTGCTGCCATAGCTGGCAGAGAAGGTACCATCCTACATTACTAGTGCCATAGCTGGCAGAGATAGTATCATCCTACATTACTAGTGCCATAGCTGGCAGAGATAGTACCATCCTACATTACTAGTGCCATAGCTGGCAGAGATAGTACCATCCTACATTACTACTGCCATAGCTGGCAGAGATAGTACCATCCTACATTACTACTGCCATAGCTGGCAGAGATAGTATCATCCTACATTACTAGTGCCATAGCTGGCAGAGATGGTACCATCCTACATTACTAGTGCCATAGCAGGCAGAGATGGTATCATCCTACATTACTACTGCCATAGCTGGCACAGATAGTACCATGCTACATTACTAGTGCCATAGCTGGCATAGATAGTACCATCCTACATTACTAGTGCCATAGCTGGCAGAGAGAGTAGCATCCTACATTACTAGTGCCATAGCTGGCAGAGATGGTACCATCCTACATTACTACTGCCATACTGGCAGAGATAGTACCATCCTACATTACTAGTGCCATAGCAGGCAGAGATGGTACCATCCTACATTACTACTGCCATAGCTGGCAGAGATAGTACAATCCTACATTACTAGTGCCATAGCAGGCAGAGATGGTACCATCCTACATTACTACTGCCATAGCTGTCAGAGATGGTACCATCCTACATTACTTGTGCCATAGCTGGCAGAGATGGTACCATCCTACATTACTACTGCCATACTGGCAGATATGGTACCATCCTACATTACTAGTGCCATAGCTGGCAGAGATAGTACCATCCTACATTACTAGTGCCATAGCTGGCAGAGATAGTACCATCCTACATTACTAGTGCCATAGCTGGCAGAGATAGTACCATCCTACATTGCAACTGCCATAGCTGGCAGAGATGGTACCGTCCTACATTACTAGTGCCATAGCTGGCAGAGATAGTACCATCCTACATTACTACTGCCATAGCTGGCAGAGATAGTACCATCCTACATTACTGCTGCCATAGCTGGCAGAGAAGGTACCATCCTACATTACTAGTGCCATAACTGGCAGAGAAGGTACCATCCTACATTACTAGTGCCATAGCTGGCAGAGATGGTACAATCCTACATTACTAGTGCCATAGCTGGCAGAGATAGTACCATCCTACATTACTAGTGCCATAGCTGGCAGAGATAGTACCATCCTACATTACTAGTGCCATAGCTAGTGCCATAGCTGGCAGAGATAGTACCATCCTACATTACTACTGCCATAGCTGGCAGAGATGGTACCATCCCTACATTACTAGTGCCATAGCTGGCAGAGATAGTACCATCCTACATTACTAGTGCCATAGCTGGCAGAGATAGTACCATCCTACATAGCTATGGTGCTGGCAGAGATGGTACCATCCTACATTACTAGTGCCATAGCTGGCAGAGATGGTACCATCCTACATTACTAGTGCCATAGCTGGCAGAGATGGTACCATCCTACATTTAGTGCCATACTGCCATAGCTGGCTGGCAGAGATAGTACCATCCTACATTACTAGTGCCATAGTAGGCAGAGATGGTACCATCCTACATTACTAGTGCCATAGCTGGCAGAGATGGTACCATCCTACATTACTGGCAGAGAGTGTGCCATAGCTGGCAGAGATGGTACCATCCTACATTACTACTGCCATACTGGCAGAGATGGTACCATCCTACATTACTAGTGCCATAGCTGGCAGAGATAGTACCATCCTACATTACTAGTGCCATAGCTGGCAGAGATAGTACCATCCTACATTACTAGTGCCATAGCTGGCAGAGATAGTACCATCCTACATTACTACTGCCATAGCTGGCAGAGATGGTACCATCCTACATTACTAGTGCCATAGCTGGCAGAGATAGTACCATCCTACATTACTACTGCCATAGCTGGCTGGCAGAGAGATAGTACCATCCTACATTACTGCTGCCATAGCTGGCAGAGAAGGTACCATCCTACATTACTAGTGCCATAACTGGCAGAGAAGGTACCATCCTACATTACTAGTGCCATAGCTGGCAGAGATGGTACCATCCTACATTACTAGTGCCATAGCTGGCAGAGATAGTACCATCCTACATTACTAGTGCCATAGCTGGCAGAGATAGTACCATCCTACATTACTAGTGCCATAGCTGGCAGAGATAGTACCATCCTACATTACTACTGCCATAGCTGGCAGAGATGGTACCATCCTACATTACTAGTGCCATAGCTGGCAGAGATAGTACCATCCTACATTACTAGTGCCATAGCTGGCAGAGATAGTACCATCCTACATTACTAGTGCCATAGCAGGCAGAGATGGTACCATCCTACATTACTAGTGCCATAGTTGGCAGAGATAGTATCATCCTACATTACTAGTGCCATAGCGGGCAGAGATGGTACCATCCTACATTACTACTGCCATACTGGCAGAGATAGTACCATCCTACATTACTAGTGCCATAGCAGGCAGAGATGGTACCATCCTACATTACTCGTGCCATAACTGGCAGAGATGGTACCATCCTACGTTGCAAGTGCCATAGCTGGCAGAGATAGTACCATCCTACATTACTAGTGCCATAGCAGGCAGAGATGGTACCATCCTACATTACTAGTGCCATAGCTGGCAGAGATGGTACCCTCTACTTTACTACCGCCATGGCTGGCAGAGATGGTACCATCCTACATTACTAGTGCCATAGCTGGCAGAGATAGTACCATCCTACATTACTAGTGCCATAGCTGGCAGAGATGGTACCATCCTACATTACTAGTGCCATAGCTGGCAGAGATAGTACCATCCTACATTACTAGTGCCATAGCTGGCAGAGATAGTACCATCCTACATTACCACTGCCATAGCTGGCAGAGATAGTACCATCCTACATTACTACTGCCATAGCTGGCATAGATAGTATCATCCTACATTACTAGTGCCATAGCTGGCAGAGATGGTACCATCCTACATGACTAGTGCCATAGCAGGCAGAGATGGTATCATCCTACATTACTACTGCCATAGCTGGCAGAGATAGTACCATCCTACATTACTAGTGCCATAGCAGGCAGAGATGGTACCATCCTACATTACTACTGCCATAGCTGGCAGAGATAGTACAATCCTACATTACTAGTGCCATAGCTGGCAGAGATGGTACCATCCTACATTACTACTGCCATAGCTGGCAGAGATAGTACCATCCTACATTACTAGTGCCATAGCTGGCAGAGATAGTACCATCCTACATTACTAGTGCCATAGCTGGCAGAGATAGTATCATCCTACATTACTACTGCCATGCTGGCAGAGATGGTACCATCCTACATTACTACTGCCATACTGGCAGAGATAGTACCATCCTACATTACTAGTGCCTTAGCTGGCAGAGATAGTACCATCCTACATTACTAGTGCCATAGCAGGTAGAAATGGTACAATCCTACATTACTAGTGCCATAGCTGACAGAGATAGTACCATCCTACATTACTAGTGCCATAGCTGGCAGAGATGGTACCATCCTACATTACTAGTGCCATAGCTGGCAGAGATAGTACCATCCTACATTACTACTGCCATAGCTGGCAGAGATAGTACCATCCTACATTACTACTGCCATAGCTGGCAGAGATAGTACCATCCTACATTACTAGTGCCATAGCTGGCAGAGAAGGTAGGTACCATCCTACATTACTAGTGCCATAGCTGGCAGAGATGGTACAATCCTACATTACATTACTAGTGCCATAGCTGGCAGAGATAGTACCATCCTACATTACTAGTGCCATAGCTGGCAGAGATAGTACCAGCCAGTATCAGGATTACAATTGCTACTAGGGAATGATATTGCTGGTGGTAATGTCACTCCTGTGTTAGAGGTAGTAGACAACCCAGAAATCAGAACTACAGATGAGAAAATGGTTCAAGCATTTCCACATGTTTTTCCTGCTTGTGTGTTAACGAGGGCACAATCTCGCAAGCTAGGAGATGTGGTGGATTTGGCTAGTTCTATTTTTGAGCATGTTGAGGTAGAAGACAATGCACTGAGTATTCCTTCTGCATTGCCGACAGTTTTACCCCCGTAAAAACTAAGGCAGGGGAAAACGAAATCGCGCCCCAATTACAGGACATTCTTTTGTCTGTCACCCCTGAGAAGGTGATTGAATGTCAAAAGAAGACACCAGTCTTCGCAAGTGTTTTGCTTCGGTAATTTCCATTGAGGAAGCTGGCAGAGATGGTACCATCCTAAACTAGAGAGACTGCCTACTTTATAGAAGCAGGAGTTTTGATGCGTAAATGGGCATCTCATGACACCATTAATGACTGGAGTGAAGTGTGTCAAGTGGTTGTTCCTACACCGTTCCGACAGCAGGTGCTGTCACTCGCCCATGACCAGGCGTGGTCTGGACACTTGGGGATCACAAAGACCTATAACCGGGTCCTTCGTCATTTCTTCTGGCCAGGTTTGAAGTCTGACGTGGTCCAATTTTGTAAAACATGTCACATATGTCAACTCACTGGGAAAGTGAATCAAACAGTTCCACGAGCGCCACTCTGCCCGATTCCTGTGGTAGGGGAACCGTTTGAAAGAGTGATAATTGATTGTGTAGGTCCATTGCCGAAAACCAGGTCAGGTAACCAGTTCCTACTAACAATAATGTGCAGTGCTACTCGATACCCAGAGGCTATTCCTCTCCGTACTATAACGGCTAAGACTGTGGTGAAGGCACTGGTGAAGTTCTTCTCTACGTTTGGACTCCCTAAAGTAATCCAAACTGATCAGGGATCCAACTTCATGTCTAAACTGTTTTCAAATGTGTTAAAGACATTGTGTATTTCCCATCAGGTCTTCAGTCCGTATCATCCAGAGAGTCAAGGGGCTCTAGAACGCTGGCATCAGACACTGAAGGCAATGCTACGCAAGTATTGTATGGATACCAGTACTGATTGGGATGAGGGGGTGCCCTTTGTCCTATTTGCTATAAGGGAAACGATACAAGAGTCCTTAGGGTTCAGCCCTGCTGACCTTGTGTTTGGACACACCCCACGGGGTCCGCTGAAAGTTTTGAAGGAGCATATCTTATCTCCTACACCCAGTAGCGCCCCTAAAAATGTGTTGGATTATGTCAGTAAGATGCGGGAGAGACTGCACGCCGCATGTGCGTTAGCCCAAAAGTCTCTCTCCTCGTCTCAAAACGCATGAAGTTGCATTATGACAAAAGGCTGTTGGACGTTCATTTGCAGCAGGGGATCAAGTTTTAGTTTTGTTGCCAATCCCTGGCTCATCTCTGTCAGCACGTTTTTCTGGACCATATCTGGTGGAAAAGAAACTCAATGACACCAATTATGTGATAAAGACACCAGATCGAAGGCGTTCTTCCCGTGTGTGTCATGTTAACATGCTGAAAACATATTATGTGCGTGATTCTCCCGACAGCTCCTCAGGTAAGCCGGTCCAGCCCGCCGTCTCCAGTGTGGCTGCGGTGGTGCTGAAGCCTGGCTGGGACCTAGATGAGGATAAGGAGGACGGGTTGGAGTTACGCCATACATTACAGCAAGGTGAACGCCTATGTAATTCAGAGATGCTGAAGAAGTTACCCTCTCAAATGGAACATTTGGATAATGATCAAACTACGGATCTTATCCTATTGATAAACAGTTTTCTCAGTGTGTTTCAGGACATTCCAAGTCGCACATCCATCTTGGAACATGACGTGGATGTGGGGAACGCTGTTCCTATACGTCAGCATCCGTACCGGGTTAATGCTAAGAAAAGAGAGGTAATGAAAAGTGAGGTAGCTTATTTATTACAGAATGACATGGCAAAACCCAGTAACAGCTCCTGGAGTTCTCCATGTATTCTTGTTCCTAAGCCTGAGATGGTACCGTCCCGCTTATGTACGGACTATCGTCGCGTAAATGCAGTTACAAAGTCTGATTCTTTTCCTCTACCTCGCTTAGATGACGGTATTGATAGAATAGGCTCTGCTGCTTACGTTAGTAAGTTAGATTTGTTAAAAGGTTATTGGCAGGTGCCTCTGACCTCTCGAGCTTCTGACATATCGGCTTTTGTTACGCCAGATAACTTTGTACAATACACTGTGATGCCCTTTGGCATGTGTAATGCACCTGCTACTTTTCAGCGGCTAGTTAACATTGTGTTTGAAGATGTGCCAAATTGTACTGCGTACCTTGACGATGTGGTGATTCATTCGTCTACTTGGTCTGATCATCTCTCCACTTTGAAAAGTGTGTTTCAGCGGTTGGAGAAGGCTTCTTTAACCCTCAATTTGGCCAAGTGTGAGTTTGGGAAGGCTACAGTGACTTACTTAGGGAAACAAGTGGGACGAGGTCAAGTGCGCCCAGTAACTGGCAAAGTGGAAGCAATTGTTGCCTTTCCTGCTCCCACTACTCGCCACCAGTTGCGCAGATTCCTAGGGATGGTAGGGTACTATCGTACATTCTGTAAGAATTTCTCGATGGTAGTTGCTCCCCTTTCATCTCTGCTTAGTCCCAAGGTACCATTCAAGTGGTCCAAGGACTGTAACTACGCTTTTGAGTCCGCTAAAGCGCTACTTTGTAGTGCCCCAGTGCTTGCCGCCCCCAACTTTGACAAACCTTTTAAGTTGGAGGTAGACGCTAGTATTATGGGGGTGGGTGCGGTTCTCTTACAGGAAGATGAAGACGGAGTGGATCGGCCCGTCAGTTTCTTCTCCCGTAAGTTCAACTCGTGTCAGTCAAGGTACTCTACAATCGAACAAGAGACGCTGGCTTTATTGCTTGCCTTACAGTTCTTTGAGGTATATGTGGGCTCCAGTGCCTTGCCTGTAGTGGTCTTCACAGACCATAATCCGTTGGTGTTCTTGAAACAAATGTACAACCAGAACCGGCGCCTTATGCGGTGGGCTCTGATTGTGCAAAGATATAATGTACAGATAGCTTATGTGAAGGGCTCGGCGAATGTGGTTGCTGACGCTCTATCACGGGTTTACTAACTGGGGATACGTTGGCATTTATTATTGCAAAACTAGGTTTGCAATTTTTGTGGTGGGCGTGTTACGTTCCCCAGATTATGTGTTGTAGTTTGTGTATTTACATGTGTTTATTTCAGGAAATGGCTTCCTGAAATCCCTCAAGCAGCTGATTGGTCGACTCCAGGGCTAATTGGAGAGCTGACCCCGCCCCCTCGTCAAGACACAGCTGTCTCCAATTACCCATTCCTTCTGAAGCTATATAAAAGCCAGTGTTCTGTTCAGGAGGGAGTTCTTTTTGGAGGTAGAGATTTTGCTGGAGGTAGGGATTGCTGAGATTGATTGTGATAGAGGTTGATTTTGTTGGAAAGTGGTATGTTCTGTGAGTTTGTTGCTCAGATAGAGCTTATTTGACATCCTTTTGTTTCTTAGTTTGTTTAAAATTGTTTAATATTCTGTTTCATTTGTTCCCAGGGGGAAGGGGAAGGCACCTAGGGAGTGCTTAGGCAAGAGGCCCGCGGGCATACATATACCCGTAGCATATTCGCTGTCTAGACACACTAGGTAAGACCTGGGCGGACCACCCCTTGTATTTTGGTTAGGGCACCAGGTGGTGCTAAATTAGGTAAGTAGTGGGTAGGCAGGTAAAATAGGAGAGAGGGGGGCTTTGAGATTTACTTTCTTTGCTTTGGTTCCGTCCAGCCCTTTTCCCCCATATTACCGTGTAAAGGAATAAAGTCCTTGTAAACGGTACCACATTCTGCCTGTTGTCATTCTTACTTGCACCTACAGTCCATACCTTTTTCGCTTCACGGAGAGTTTAGTTGTAGCAGGGTGTTGCGTTCCCTCTTCATAGAGGCGTGCGTAACAATTACTACTGCCATAGCTGGCAGAGATGGTACCGTCCTACATTACTAATGCCATAGCTGGCAGAGATAGTACCATCCTACATTACTAGTGCCATAGCTGGCAGAGATAGTACCATCCTACATTACTAGTGCCATAGCAGGCAGAGATGGTACCATCCTACATTACAAGTGCCATAGCTGGCAGAGATGGTACCATCCTACATGACTAGTGCCATAGCAGGCAGAGATGGTATCATCCTACATTACTACTGCCATAGCTGGCAGAGATAGTACCATCCTACATTACTAGTGCCATAGCAGGCAGAGATGGTACCATCCTACATGACTACTACCATAGCTGCCAGAGATAGTACAATCCTACATTACTAGTGCCATAGCTGGCAGAGATGGTGCCATCCTACATTACTACTGCCATAGCTGGCAGAGATGGTACCATCCTACATTACTAGTGCCATAGCAGGCAGAGATGGTACCATCCTACATTACTAGTGCCATAGCAGGCAGAGATGGTACCATCCTACATTACTAGTGCCATAGTTGGCAGAGATAGTATAATCCTACATTACTAGTGCCATAGCGGGCAGAGATGGTACCATCCTACATTACTACTGCCATACTGGCAGAGATAGTACCATCCTACATTACTAGTGCCATAGCTGGCAGAGATGGTACCCTCTACTTTACTACCGCCATGGCTGGCAGAGATGGTACCATCCTACATTACTAGTGCCATAGCTGGCAGAGATGGTACCATCCTACATTACTACTGCCATGCTGACAGAGATGGTACCATCCTACATTACTACTGCCATCCTGGCAGAGATGGTACCATCCTACATTACTACTGCCATACTGGCAGAGATAGTACCATCCTACATTACTAGTGCCATAGCTGGCAGAGATAGTACCATCCTACATTACTAGTGCCATAGCTGGCAGAGATAGTACCATCCTACATTACTACTGCCATAGCTGGCAGAGATAGTACCATCCTACATTACTAGTGCCATAGCTGGCAGAGATAGTACCATCCTACATTACTACTGCCATAGCTGGCAGAGATGGTACCATCCTACATTACTAGTGCCATAGCTGGCAGAGATAGTACCATCCTACATTACTAGTGCCATAGCTGGCAGAGATAGTACCATCCTACATTACTACTGCCATAGCTGGCAGAGATAGTACCATCCTACATTACTACTGCCATAGCTGGCATAGATAGTATCATCCTACATTACTAGTGCCATAGCTGGCAGAGATGGTACCATCCTACATTACTACTGCCATAGCTGGCAGAGATGGTACCATCCTACATTACTAGTGCCATAGCTGGCAGAGATGGTACCATCCTACATTACTAGTGCCATAGCTGGCAGAGATAGTACCATCCTACATTACTAGTGCCATAGCTGGCAGAGATAGTACCATCCTACATTACCACTGCCATAGCTGGCAGAGATAGTACAATTCTACATTACTACTGCCATAGCTGGCAGAGATGGTACCATCCTACATTACTAGTGCCATAGCAGGCAGAGATGGTACCATCCTACATTACTAGTGCCATAGCTGGCAGAGATAGTATCATCCTACATTACTAGTGCCATAGCTGGCAGAGATGGTACCATCCTACATGACTAGTGCCATAGCAGGCAGAGATGGTATCATCCTACATTACTAGTGCCATAGCAGGCAGAGATGGTACCATCCTACATTACTAGTGCCATAGCTGGCAAAGATAGTACCATCCTACATTACTAGTGCCATAGCAGGCAGAGATGGTACCATCCTACATTACTACTGCCATACTGGCAGAGAAGGTACCATCCTACATTACTAGTGCCATAGCTGGCAGAGATAGAACCATTGTACTTCAGTTTCTAACTTTACATCACGTTAGTGTATGTTACACATGGCGATAATTTGCGTAGACTGACCTCATTCTACCCACTTTAACCTCTGTATAAACACACACCTCTCTCTCTCTCTCTCTCTCTCTCTCTCTCTCTCTCTCTCTCTCTCTCTCTCTCTCTCTCTCTCTCTCTCTCTCTCTCTCTCTTCCCTGTCCATCCAGAGCCATCCTACTCTACAAGGCTGGCAGGGTAGTGTAAATAAACAGGGCAGGATTATTATAATTGGACGTATGGTCGCTGCCGCCTGTGTTTCCAGGGCTTAGAGGACAAGCCCAATTAATCAGGCCACATTGAGAAGCCCTTTCTGGGTAATGAGGAGAAGCAGAACATTCACACATGTGGGAACCATTTTGCCACCCTCTAACCCGTTTTCAAGCAGAAGAGAAGAATGGGACTTTTTAAAAGAGCAGGCTGCTGCTAGCTACCCAGGCTGTTACACACACACACACACACACACACACACACACACACACACACACACACACACACACACACACGTCATATTATTAATAGCAATAATAATATCTGCTCCTCCATGGTATCCCCAGGCGGTTTATTTTCTCTCACTGCCGCCTAATGATGGCCCAGAAATTGGCCCCGTTTATAAGGCAATGTGTGTGTGTGTGTGTGTGTGTGTGTGTGTGTGTGTGTGTGTGTGTGTGTGTGTGTGAGAGAGAGAGAGAGAGACAGAGAAAAGAAGGAAGGACTTTGACAAATACATGCATTTAGTTTCTCCTGAACCTCCCAATCATTTACATTAAACAAAACATGACCATTAATTCAATGTAGCATGTCCTTTCCCGAGACACGTTTGAAATCTTAATCGCTGGTGTTACATTAAGCTGTGTCTTCAACAGAAATACAGACTTCCGTGTCTCTGACGGTGTCTCACTCTGCTTTCAATAGAGTGAACGTGCAATCAAAATGGCATGGCCATATTCCATGGAGCATGCTTTGCATAATATCATGCTAGTTACCATAACAACCATACAAGACCATAATAATTCAACATTCAAAAGGGCCCAGAAGGTTCATGATGATACACTGGACAAATGTGAACCCACATGTTCGATTCCTTCTACTGTTGCCATGCCCTAGTGGGCAGTTTTGTGGTCGCTGATATTTGTCCTAGTGATTGCACACGTATGAATAAACATGACGGTTATGCAAACATGGTAGCCTAGGAAACAAAGGGTCAGGTAACCTCTCTCTCTGCAGGCACCAAATAACCACCTAGCCCAGGGCCTTGAATATTAACACTAGTCAATTTTATATGCATATCCACGTGCTTTTTGATTATAGGATCTCTCCATGCAATGCACCAGTTGATATGACCAGTCATCCAAATCCTTGGACATGCTTGACTTCCTCGCAGTCCTACCCCATTGCCCTGATATAAAGCCGATGTATGGGGCGAGTGGTATCACCCCCTGTCACCCCCTTATCCTACTCATAGACTGAGAATGTAATCACTCCCCTTTTTGAATATTCAAAAGCCTACTCAGTCTGGCACACACATCCACAAACCCTTGACACAAAAGAACATTCGCAAGGAGAGGCACTTAGAAACCGTTCAGCTATAATGAACTTCAGGGATATTTATGTTCACGCTGGTTAAGGTTAATGTTTGGTGCCGTCTTGTTCAAATGTTGGTGAGAGACAGGGGAGAGGGTCAACTGTAACCTTAACCACAGGTTTAGCAATAACATAGTCGACCCCTTAGTCGTCCTCGGTCCCCAAACAAATGGCTTTTACTTGTAGACTGCAGACCAAGGTAGACCCTTAACTTAGCGAGCCGTTGATTTATATCTCTCACAGTGACTCTGAAATATTGTTTAGATTCATAAAGGGTTTTATTTGGCAGATATACATATCAGGTAACTCATGTTGGCTGCTAATCGACGGTGCGATCGCCTGTCGTCTGCAGTCCAACTAAACCCAATTTTACAGCTAGCACTAAGGGACTCAAAATAGACCTGCAGACTACTGTCAGGAATTACATTTTGTACCAAAACAACCTAGTCAAAGTTGACCTCTCTGTCAAGTTAATGGAGAGAACATATCCAAAGAATAATGAATATAACTCAAAATTGGTTTTAAGTAACACTGATTTGAGCCATTTTGACGATTTGAAAAAGTTCAACAAAAAACAACCTTTTGACTACAACGGGAGTCAGTCAGACTACTTGTAGTTGACAGGATTAGGAAAATGTCTGCACATTTTCATCTTTATTGTCATGGATTATTTGGTAACCATTATTTCTTCACATGTGATGTGACTTCATAAAAGTATGTTGTTGGCTATGATACTTTAGTGGAGATTTACTCTAAACTCATTGTTTTTCACTCTTTCTCTCTTTTTCTCTTTCTCTCTTTTCCTCCTTTTCCCTTAAATGATATTGCAGACCCAGGCTCTGCAATCTGTGTTCTGTATCGTCTGACACTGTTAGTACTCAACAGACTGGGCTGATTCATCTACAGCCCAGTATTATGTCCAAGAGCCACTTTCACCTTCTCTTTTACTCTCCCTCTCTCTCTTTCTTTCTTTCACTCTCTCTCTCTCTCTCTCTCTCTCTCTCTCTCTCTCTCTCTCTCTCTCTCTCTCTCACTCTGTCTGTCTCTTTCTTTCTTTCTTTCTCTCTCTCTCTCCCTCTCTCTCTCTCTCTCTCTCTCTCTCTCTCTCTCTCTCTCTCTCTCTCTCTCGCCCTCTCTCTCTCTCTCTCTCTCTCTCTCTCTCTCTCTCTCTCTCTCTCTCTCACTCTCACGCATGCTTTCACACCGCACACACACATGTGAATCTAGGAAATACACCTCCATGGTCTGATTAGTCAATCGCTCAATTACCAAACGTGGTCAGTGAATGTTTGACTTATGTGAGCTCTAGAGGATCCTCTTGGCTAAGTCCTCTGTCTGTCTGTACGACTGCAAACTATCCGCACAAATATTCACATGTAATCCACAGCATAATATTACACTGAATGATGACATGATGACAAAAACAGGGACAATGCATTAATATAAAGGATCATAAAGAGGGGTTGGGGGAATACAACATTTCTCCCTCCCTCCCTCCCTCCCTCCCTCCCTCCCTCCCTCCCTCCCTCCCTCCCTCCCTCCCTCCCTCCCTCCCTCCCTCCCTCCCTCCCTCCCTCTAGCCCTGTTAGTCGCAGTCAGTCCACCGTCCACCATCCAACCAGCCCTGCTTGGCCAAGGGACAGCAGTGACCACAACATCTCTGCTGTTGGAGCCCAAGTCCTGATACAGAAACCATGTGGGATAGACAGAATAACCAAGCATGGGTGTGACATCAGTGGTGGCTTGCAGAACACACCCGGCTGCCAGCTGTGATGTCACAGATCTTGGCAGAGTGACCGTCACCCCATGTTCCAGAGTTAAGAGGGTATACGCCGACCCCTGTGGTCTCCAACCTGCTTGTAGTCACGGAGGGTTAAGACATGGCTTTATGGTGGCTGGTTAGGGCCAAAAGGCCTTGCCTGTAAATAAAACAGATGTTCTCACAGTGCAAATACAATGTAGATGTCTGGCTCTGGATAGACTGGATGGACGGGGTTCAGGGTCTTGCTTTTTAAAACCATTTGTCCTGTAGAGTCAAGGACAGCGGGAGCGTGAGCAATAAGAGCTACGAGTCTGAAGATACAACCCTCCCTGACATATCACACACTCTCCCTGTCTGTGTGTCTTTTGCCTCAAACACACACACACACGCGCACACACACAAACATGCATACACATACGCCACATTGAGCGTTTCACCTCCAGGGTAAACCTCACATACACTATAGAGGACAAAGTCATATCTATACGTTTCATATTTGTATTGGAGGCGCCACGGGCCCTTATTCCATGTTAGTCCGAGGTAATTACACCTACAAAACCAATATCCCCTCCTCATTACAGCTTGTTAATGGGCCTTCTCCGGCTCCAAGCTGCTCATACACACCGCCTCTTTGTCCCCTCCACCTCGGCCACTGACACCATGCGTTAGTATCACTCTCTCACCTCATTGCTAACCCTGTTTTTCTGGTCCCCCCTCCCGATTCCTGACTCACTGGCTACTCAGAGACTACAGGTAGATTGGGTTCAGTGAGTGGGTGGAAACTGTGTCTTTGGGAATTTGGAATGTTCTAGAACCCTGCCGTGCTGTGTATTTTCAACATGGTAATGAGAGAGATGACGCCTGGTTGTGTTTGTGTTGGCAGGCCATCAGACAGGGAGGGAGGTGAGAGGGGTGAGGGAGCAAGAGAGAGAGAGGGGCATAGAGGGAGAGAGCGAGAGAGTACAGAAGGAGGGAGTAGGAGGTGATAAACTGTATAGGGCAGAGGTGGGAAATTCCAGTTCTTGGGGGCCTGATTGGTGTCACAGTTTTGCCCCAGCTAACACACCTGACTCCAATAATCACCTAATCATGATCTTCAGTTTGGAATGCAATTTGATTAATCAGCTGTGTTTGCTAGGGATGGAGAAAAAGTTTGTCACCCCTGAGGACTGGAGTTGCCCACCCCTGGTATAGGGTGCCTTAACACTTGCCTTGCTATCTTCCTTCCATCCACCCCCAAGTCTTCTCAACCAGGATGTGAGAGCCTCTCAAAGGAGATCTGTGCTTCTGGAAGCCCGGCACCTTGTCAACATCCAAAAACATCACGTCTCTGACACATAACTCGACCCGGCGAAGCCATGTTCCCCCGACAACCAACGTGTCTGCATAAACATAAGTCAAATTATTATTTATATTTCCACCGTCAAATCAAAGCAACAAGCCGGCACCTCGGATAAAAATCAACTGTCAGGAAGTGATCTTAGCAACAATATTCTGTGCCAAAGACTCACTCACACTCTTGTCAGGAGGATTAGATGAGACACATACAGGTATATGCCGGCACGCAGCAATCACCTGGAGATAAGCTAGGGGAACATGCCCTATAGGAACTCTCCCCAGGGAGGAAGAGAAGCATTATACAGCATGCATCTGAACCTGGGCTCCGATGGACTCAGAGTGACAAGAGTAGAGGAGACTACAGGGTGGATATGTAAGACAAACTGTGGAAGTCTCTAAACCAGAGAGATTTTCACACACTCCAAACCCATTCCCCCAGCCTTCATTAGCGTCAGGCCTGATTTCCTCTTCCTCTCTCTGAGCCCTGAGTCTGGTTCTCTCATAGAGACACAAGGAGAGGACTGAGACATGCCCAGAGAGGTAGATCTCGGCCCATCTCAAGCAGAAAATATGAAACGTGCTATGCAAACACATAGAGGCTAGCAGGCAGAGAGGCAGGCAGAGAGGCAGGCAGAGAGGCAGGCAGAGAGGCAGGCAGAGAGGCAGGCAGAGAGGCAGGCAGAGAGGCAGGCAGAGAGGCAGGCAGAGAGGCAGGCAGAGAGGCAGGCAGAGAGGCAGGCAGAGAGGCATACAGACAGAGAGCGAGAGAGCGAGAGAGAGGCAGACAGAGAGAGAGAGAGAGAGAGACACACACACACACACAGACTTGAGTAAAATGCAAATTGGATTTAAACCAAAACAATGTATGACCGATCATATTTACGCCCTACACACCCTGATAGATAAACATAATAATACCAAGATTTATGCTTGCTTTATTGACTTCTAAAAAGCATTTGACTCTATTTGGCATACAGGCCTGTTCTACAAAGTTATTGAAAGAGGTGTAGGGGGTAAAACATATGACATAATTAAATCAACACGTGCAGCATAAAAATTGGCAAGAAAATAACAGAATTCTTTAACCAGGGGCATCGCCAAGGTTGCAATCTCAGCCCCGCGCTCTTCAATATTTACTAAAAAGAAATTGGCCACTGTTATAGCCCCTGGTGTTAGTCTCTACAATTCAGAGGTTAAATAGCTGCTTGTCACAGATGACCTGTGCTTGCTGTCACCCACAGCACTTGGCCTACAGCAGAGCCTGTAGCTGAAAGAGCAGTATTATCAGACCTGGGCCCTGGTAGTAAAGATCCAGATCTCAGGGACCAAACTTCTCAATTAGTACAAAACATATAGTGTACTGTACTACAATTACTGAGGTGTAAAAAGAAGCTCAACTGCACACCTACAGTAAATGAGGCAGTGAACAAACTGAGAGAGAAAGAACGAAGGCCATTATACGACATTAAAAAACAAATTCAAATTGAAATATGTAAAAAAAAAAAAAGTGACTAAAACGAATGGAACTTGCCATTGAATCAATTGCACTTTGTGGCAGGGAGATGTGGGGTCCCCTGGTAGACAATATTTCATCCAATGGGAGAAAAACGCCATTGAAACCCTGTCAGAGTTCTGTAAGATTCTCCTACATGTCCAGAGGAAAACTACAAACAACAAATGCAAGGCAGAATTAGGCCAACATCCACGAATATATATATATATTTTTTTAAAGAGCAATTCAAGTTTTGGAAACATCTAAAATACAGTGAGCCCCTCTCATATCATTACCAAGGCCTGCAATGCTAAGAGCTGAGCAAAGAAAATAGTCCCCTCATCCAGCTGGTCCTGGGGCTGAGTTCACAAACCTGTTCTACTAATGCACTGAAGCCTCAGGACCAGAACATCCAATCAATCAGAATAAACCAAATTACCACACAGTCTAAACAAAACGACCTTGCCTACGGGGAAACACAAGCACAAAACACAATGTAGTTCTGTCAGGCCCTAAATCGGCAGTACACCATCGCAAACTACACCATACTGTATATTCAAAAGTATGTAGATACCCCTTCAAATTAGTGGATTCACTTGTTGACAAGTGTATAAAATCGAAAACACACAGCCATGTACTCGTGCACAACTCCCTAGCATTCTTCTCGCCAATGTCCAGTCTCTTGACAACAAGGTTGATGAAATCCGAGAAGGGTAGCATTCCAGAGGGACATCAGAGACTGTAACGTTCTTTGCTTCACGGAAACATGGCTCACTGGAGAGACGCTATCGGAGTCGGTGCAGCCAACTGGTTTCTCCACGCATCGCGCAGACAGAAACAAACATCTTTCTGGTAAGAAGAGGGGCGGGGGCGTATGCTTCATGGTTAACGTGACGTGGTGTGATCATAACAACATACAGGTACTCAAGTCCGTCTGTTCACCTGATTTAGAATTCCTCACAATCAAATGTCGACCGCATTATCTACCAAGGGAATTCTCTTCGATTATAATCACAGCCGTATATATTCCCCCCCAAGCAGACACATCGATGGCTCTGAACGAACTTTATTTGACTCTTTGCAAACTGGAATCCATTTATCCGGAGGCTGCATTCATTGTAGCTGGGGATTTTAACAAGGCTAATCTGAAAACAAGACTCCCTAAATTTTATCAGCATATCGATTGCGCAACCAGGGCTGGAAAAACCTTGGTTCACTGCTATTCTAACTTCCGCGACGCATATAAGGCCCTGCCCCGCCCTCCTTTCGGAAAAGCTGACCACGACTCCATTTTGTTGATCCCTGCCTACAGACAGAAACTAAAACAAGAAGCTCCTGCGCTGAGGTCAGTTCAACGCTGGTCCAACCAATCTGATTCCACACTCCAAGACTGCTTCCATCACGTGGACTGGGATATGTTTCGTATTGCGTCAGACAACAACATTGACGTATACGCTGATTCGGTGAGCGAGTTCATTAGAACGTGCGTTGAAGATGTCGTTCCCATAGTAACGATTAAAACATTTCCAAACCAGAAACCGTGGATTGATGGCAGCATTCGCGTGAAACTGAAAGCCCGAACCACTGCTTTTAATCAGGGCAAGGTGACCGGAAACATGACCGAATACAAACAGTGTAACTATTCCCTCCGCAAGGCAATCAAACAAGCTAAGCGTCAGTATAGAGGCAAAGTAGAATCTCAATTCAACAGCTCAGACACAAGAGGTATGTGGCAGGGTCTACAGTCAATCACAGATTACAAAAAGAAAACCAGCCTCGTCGCGGACCAGGATGTCTTGCTCCCAGGCAGACTAAATAACTTTTTTGCCCGCTTTGAGGACAATACAGTGCCACTGACACGGCCCGCAACTAAAACATGCAGACTCTCTTTCACTGCAGCCGACGTGAGGAAAACATTTAAACGTGTCAACCCTCGCAAGGCTGCAGGCCCAGACGGCATCCCCAGCCGCGCCCTCAGAGCATGCGCAGACCAGCTGGCTGGTGTGTTTACGGACATATTCAATCAATCCCTATCCCAGTCTGTTGTTCCCACATGCTTCAAGAGGGCCACCATTGTTCCTGTTCCCAAGGAAGCTAAGGTAACTGAGCTAAACGACTACCGCCCCGTAGCACTCACTTCCGTCATCATGAAGTGCTTTGAGAGACTAGTCAGGGACCATATCACCTCCACCCTACCTGACACCCTAGACCCACTCCAATTTGCTTACCGCCCAAATAGGTCCACAGACGATGCAATCTCAACCACACTGCACACTGCCCTAACCCATCTGGACAAGAGGAATACCTATGTGAGAATGCTGTTCATCGACTACAGCTCGGCATTTAACACCATAGTGCCCTCCAAGCTCGTCATCAAGCTCGAGACCCTGGGTCTCGACCCCGCCCTGTGCAACTGGGTACTGGACTTCCTGACGGGCCGCCCCCAGGTGGTGAGGGTAGGCAACAACATTTCCACCCCGCTGATGCTCAACACTGGGGCCCCACAAGGGTGCGTTCTGAGCCCTCTCCTGTACTCCCTGTTCACCCACGACTGCGTGGCCACGCACGCCTCCAACTCAATCATCAAGTTTGTGGATGACACAACAGTGGTAGGCTTGATTACCAACAACGACGAGACGGCCTACAGGGAGGAGGTGAGGGCCCTCGGAGTGTGGTGTCAGGAAAATAACCTCACACTCAACGTCAACAAAACTAAGGAGATGATTGTGGACTTCAGGAAACAGCAGAGGGAACACCCCCCTATCCACATTGATGGAACAGTAGTGGAGAGGGTAGTAAGTTTTAAGTTCCTCGGCGTACACATCACAGACAAACTGAATTGGTCCACCCACACAGACAGCATCGTGAAGAAGGCGCAGTTACGCCTCTTCAACCTCAGGCGGCTGAAGAAATTCGGCTTGTCACCAAAAGCACTCACAAACTTCTACAGATGCACAATCGAGAGCATCCTGTCGGGCTGTATCACCGCCTGGTACGGCAACTGCTCCGCCCACAACCGTCAGGCTCTCCAGGGGGTAGTGAGGTCTGCACATCGCATCACCGGGGGCAAACTACCTGCCCTCCAGGACACCTACACCACCCGATGTCAAAGGAAGGCCATAAAGATCATCAAGGACAACAACCACCCGAGCCACTGCCTGTTCACCCCGCTATCGTCCAGAAGGCGAGGTCAGTACAGATGCATCAAAGCTGGGACCGAGAGACTGAAAAACAGCTTCTATCTCAAGGCCATCAGACTGTTAAACAGCCACCACTAACATTGAGTGGCTGCTGTCAACACACTGACTCAACTCCAGCCACTTTAATAATGGGAATTGATGGGAAATGATGTATCACTAGCCACTTTAAACAATGCTACCTAATATAATGTTTACATACCCTACATTATTCATTGTATATGTATATACTTTACTCTATATCATCTACTGCATCTTTATGTAATACATGTATCACTAGCCACTTTAACTATGCCACTTTGTTTACATACTCATCTCATATGTATATACTGCACTCAATACCATCTACTGTATCTTGCCTATGCCGCTCTGTACCATCACTCATTCGTATATCTTTATGTACATATTCTTTATCCCCTTACACTTGTGTCTATAAGGTAGTAGTTTTGGAATTGTTAGCTAGATTACTTGTTGGTTATTACTGCATTGTCGGAACTAGAAGCACAAGCATTTCGCTACACTCGCATTAACATCTGCTAACCATGTGTATGTGACAAATAAAATTTGATTGATTCAAATCGACTAGGAGCAACAACGGCTCAGCAGGGAAGTGTTAGGCCACACAAGCTCACAGAACGGGACTGACAAGTGCAGCGTGCAGATCCTAAAAATCGTCTGTCCTCTGTTGCAACACTCACTACCGAGTTCCAAACTACTGTTCATCGAGAACTTCATGAAATGGGTTTCCATGGCCGAGCACACAAGTCTAAGATGACCATGGACAATGCCAAGCGTTGGATGGAGTAGTGTAAAGCTCGCCACTTTGTGACTCTGGAGCAGTGGAAACCCGTTCTCTGGAGCAGTGGAAACCCGTTCTCTGGAGGCATGAATCACACTAAACCGTCTGGCAGTCCGACGGACGAATCTGGGTTTGGCGGATGCCAGGAGAACGCTACCTGCCCCAATGCATAGTGCCAACTCTAAAGTTTGGTAATGGAGGAATAATGGTCTGGGGCTGTTTTTCATGGTTCGGGCTCAGCCCCTTTGTTCCAATGAAGGGAAATCTTAACGCTGCAGCATACAATGACATTCTAGACGATTCTGTGCTTCCAACTTTGTGGCAACAGTTTGAGGAAGGCCCTTTCCTGTTTCAGCATGACAATGCCCATGTGCACATAGAGGTTCATACAGAAATGGTTTCTTGTGATCGGTGTGGAAGAACTTGACTGGCCTGCCCAGAGCCCTGACCTCAACCCCATCGAACACTTTTGGGATGAATTGGAACACTGAATGCGAGCCAGGCCTAATCGCCCAACATCAGTGCCTGACCACGCTAATGCTCTTATGGCTGAATGGAAGCAAGTCCCCGCAGCAATGTTCCAAAATCGAATTGCCTTCCCAGAAGAGTGGACACTGTTATAGCAGCAAAGGGGTGACTAACTCCATATTAATGCTCATGATTTTGGAATGAGATGTTCGACGATCAGGTGTCCACTTACTCTTGGCAGTGGTTACTGATCAAAACCTTGACAGAGTACAGGCTCAGTGAGCACAGCCTTGCCATTGAGAAGGGTAGACACAGGAAAACCTGGCTCCATGTAAGGGAAAGGCTGTGCAACCCTGCACCACAGCAGATCCTGAGCTGCATTTCCTGACAAAATGTAAAACATCTGAAAAAAACAAAACAATTAGAGATTGTGATTTCCCCAAATTTGAAATCCTTAGTCAAGGTTTCAAAGACCTCTCTGATGGGAATACGCTGACCGTCCTGTTGGGGGAGGACGCAAAGAGCTGTGGGTTGACAGCGCACTACATTGCTGCCTGCCATGTGATGAAGGACATTGTCTGACAGACCAACCAACCTGCACATTGTTATTGTTACTTTCCATTGTGTGGTTATTTTGACTCATTATCATTATTGTTACTGATTGTCCCGTCGACAATCTTGATGACGATGATGATGATTGTTTTATTATTATTATTAGTTTAATTATGTTAATATCGTAAATTAACAACTTATTTTCCAAAGTAAGCTTCGGCAATATGTACATTGTTATGTCATGCCAAAAAAGCAAATTGAATTGAATTGGCAGACAGACAGACAGACAGACAGACAGACAGACAGACAGACAGACAGACAGACAGACAGACAGACAGACAGACAGACAGACAGACAGACAGACAGACAGACAGACAGACAGACAGACAGACAGACAGACAGACAGACAGCAGCACTATCTGGAACAAGGATCTGTGTGGGACTGGCTTTGCGCAATGGGCTGTATCAGATTCCCCAAAATCTCCTCTCTCCTCATCCTTTCCTTTCCCCCATACCCTTGCCTTCCCCCTCTTCTCCATCTTCAACTCCACTCAGGTGTTTGCAAATATGATGGGTCACAGCTCAATACATTCTCTTATGGTAATGTGCCAGAAAGGAAACTATGATAGACAAGCAGTGCACAATAACTGCAATAACAAATTGTATCACTTTTTGTAAGCATTGAAATGACCTTTCTCGTTAACCACTTTTGTATTTTCTTTTTTTTGCACAAACCACAACTTTTCAAAATCATGGAAAACAAATTGGAACTAAATATGAACTTGAACCTCAAGGTAGCTACTGCCAGGACCTTACACTTGGTCCAGGCAGATACATTACATCAAGGGGATTTATATATGTCTTTATGAACATGTTCATAATGCTTTATAACCGGGCTTGTCTGACCAGGTACTAAATAACCTAATCATACCTGTTCCACCAGCGAGATACTGTACGTTCCAAGGTTGTTAAGATACATAAATATACTCCTAATTTACCAGAATATCTAAGGAGGGGGATGAGTGCACTTAACCCTTGGGTTTGATTTTCTATAGCCCTTGCCAAACCATAGTAACACATCAAAATGGGATGATACTCCCGTAATAGATTCCCTTTAACCTGTACGAAGATATTTTGAAAATACAATGAAATCGTACTCTCTATTTCTAAGCAACAGGGAGAAAAACAACTCCAGAAGAATCCCATCTACGCCAAGTTGTCGAATGAATTGTGCAGTAGGCTCATAGACAGGGCATATGTATCCTAGCAACAAAACAATCAATAACTGTACCAAATAAAAAACGGCTTAGTATATTTCTCTCAGGGGGGAAAAACTGTAAGAACATCCACAAGATATCAAATACATGTTTTACGACCTATGAATGAATCTACCACACCTGTGCCAGTGATATACCCAGATGCTGAAGCCTTACGGTATGTTTGCTTCCACAAAAACGTCACAACTATGAACTATGAATCACAACTACTAACGGGTGTACTACAAAGCAGG